>NC_085842.1:57451792-59851792 GCF_035594765.1 Anolis carolinensis | reverse complement strand
CCCAAAAGCAGGTGCCCCTGGAAAAACACATTATTTGAGAAATAAAGCACCTAATTCTGTATCTTTAACATTCTTGTTTAAAAAATGGAAATATAAATCAATGGTTAATAATTAGCATTACATGCTGAGCCCATCAATACTTAGACAGCTATGTTTCTGCAAAATAAATAATTGTGGGAGTTCATTGTGAAGAAAACTTTGTTGCTTTTAATGAGGAGCACTTACTGCTATTTATCTGGATTTTGAGCAGTTTTTGGTTGAAATATAAAACGTGAATTTATTAAAAAGAACGTTTTGCATTTGTTTTCAGCCTTCATTAACATAGCAGGACAACTGTGAAATCAAATGAGTCAGAGCCTGATTGAAACATATTATACCAATGTAATATTTATGTGGGCAGTCAATAGTTTATTATTTTTGCTTACGAATCAAACATTGTTCTGAGCTATTGCAGATCTTTACTGGGTCTCTAGCCAAGTTATGGGAGCTGAACTGCTGAACTTGCTGACTGAAAGATCAGAGTTTCGAATCCAGGGAGCAGAGTGAGCTCCCGCTGTTAGCCCCAGTTTCTGCCAACCTAGAAGTTCAAAAACATGCAAATGTGAATAGATCAATACTCTGTCAGGAAGGTAACTGCGCTCTATGCAGTCATGCTTGCTACATGACCTTGGTGTCTACGGATAACGCCAGCTCTTTGGCTTAGAAACGGAGATGAGCACCAACCCCCAGAGTCGGATGCGACTAGACTTAATGTCAGGAGAAAATCTTTACCTTTTATCCAAGTTAAAACAAAGGTAAATGGTTACATCAGACTAAATGAATATTTGAACCTGTTGCTACATTTAGGATGGAATAATTAACCCTGTGATTTTGTTTCTTGGTTTGATATACCGGTATATAAACGAGATCCTCTCTTCTAAATTAGTCTGATTGTGTTTTTCATTTTAGGGTTGACTATGTGGATTCTCTTGGCCGGTCTAGACGCTGTATGAAGAAAGATTTACCACATCTCCTTCAAATGGATAAAGAGCTCCAGGGGAAAAGGTGGCACTTATTTCTTAAGAAAATAGTTACTCTTGTGGATGTGTCATATTGGAGGGTGGTGTGTTGGACCATCTAGAAGGAATGGGTGTTTGGCAAGTTTTCATTGAAAATGTATAGCTGCTCACAGAGTTTGTTCATTTGCCATGCTTTCTTCCTACATCAAAGGGCCTGTAAATGTTCCTGCAAAGTCTTGTGTCACAGAGCAAAGAAGGCACTTTACTCTTCTTTCAAGCTTGAATTTTACTTAAATGCATAGTAACTGATGGTGGCTTAAGTAAAGTTATCTATACAGAAATGCCTTCCATCTTGTTCTTATAGCAGAAGTCTTAATTTTAAATTTTTTGTCATACAGGATGTCATTTTGATGGAGGTAATAGATTTTAGATGCCAGCATAAAAATAAGAAAGTAATTTCTCAAAGAAACAACAAATTTTCAATAGAAAGGTGTGGCTGCCCACACTTTTTTAAATTGCCATTATGTCTTGAAAACACACAAAAGAATGACATAAATATGCTGGCAAAATTTGAAATGTTCATTTTAGAGGAAAGGCTCCTGATGCATTTTTGCAGACCAATTAACTTAGCAATTTTGTGAAAGCTTGACAATGTTCTTACAAAATGGTCCTTCTCTTGTAGAATTGAAAGTTAATGTGTACTAATGAAACCAATTGAAGCCTCCTGCCTTTCTTGGATGGGTTTTAAAGCTTTTTGACAAAAGTCGGGGACACAGTGTTCTGTTAGGTAGCCATTAAAGTATGTGATAAGCCTGGCCAGATGGATGTTTTAGGCAAAATAGATCACAGAAAGAGTTCTGCTTGAACAGTTTACTCATTTATTAACTTTTCAAATCTAATAGGAGAAATAAACTCTTGTGAAATGTATATCTATCTGTCATTCTCAGTCATTGGTTGGCTGATGATTTTTGTTCTGTTCCACCTTCTCTTCCTATCAGAATATTGCTTTCTCCATAGAGATGTCTAAGAGTAAAGCATCATTCACATGTTTTTAAACCTACTCTTACTATTCAGATTATTTTGTGTGTGTATGTAATGAATGAAAATTTATCTTTGGGCTATGGTTCTACATGTTAAGATAACGGAATTTGTGGAGAGTATCGTTCTTCCTTTCCACTGTCCAACAGTTGTTTTTTTGCGAACATAGATGGCTTTAAAGGAGAAGCCAGTATGTAGAATTTTCCTTCCATGAATTTGTTTCCATTAATTTTAGTGTTCAAGCCATTGTAATAACTGCAATTTGCTACACCCAAACAATGGTTTCCAAAAATATTTGTAACAACTGTGTAAACCAGGCTACAATTGAGTTGGATACAACTGAAATACAATTCTCTTTCTTGCTAAACTGAGATTACTACTTTGAATGTCAGCTTGAAATATTTGGAAAAGTCATCACTGGCTGATGATTTTACCATTATCTCTCTCAGCCTTGTGATTAAGAAAGGTTTTAATTGGTTTCAGGAAATCATTTATTTTCTACATTGTTGATGGAGTTTGTGTTTAAACTGAATTCTCCCTTTTCTCAAATAGCAAAGCTCAAGTTTTGTCTTCATAAGAGAAAGTAAACATGGTGTGCAATTCACCATCAAAACTTTCCATTTTCTTACAACTTTCTTGATGTATGTACATGGGGAAGGGGCGAGCTTCAGAACAACCAGAAATTTTACATATCTTTATGTTGCAATATCTAAGATCAGCTGAATGGTTTCCTCTCTACTCCAGGCCAATATAAACAAAAGAGTAGAGAGAAATTACTGCTGGCTGCCCCGTGGTTGCTTTTGTGATTCAACAGGAATGTTACACTGCTTTTCTGTTTATATTGGCTTTCTAGGAGCTATTTTCATACTGATAATTGTACTTTTAGATGGGATATCAATTTCAAGGTGGAATGCTTACAGAGTTAGGGGTTTTGTACATTTGCCATTTTCCAGCTCTTAAAGCGATTCTCTTTCTGTTTCTGTTAGGGAAATAACTGGAGGGAAAACTCTGTTGTCTGAAGACATGAGAAGAGAACTTCAGCGTCAGGAGTGGGAAAGAGAGGAAGAGGAAGCGTTAAGGAGGCCTATGGGACCAATGCATTATGAAGACATTCGAGAAAATGGTATGTAGTCATGATGTGAAGTTGCCTTTTGAAACACAGTGCAGTTTTACGCCCAGTGCAAAACTGGTTTCTGTGTAACTCATTACTAAAGGTTATATTCTGACCTTTAATTCTGCTTTTCTAGCAGGGTGATCAGGGCCAGGTAGAATTCCCAGCCTACAGTAATAAAACTTTCAATGAATAGAAAATTCAGTTTGGAAAGCCCTTTACTCTTATGCCCTGTGTACAGCATAGAAAGTGTTACTCAGATGCTTTCTGCTTTTTGATTCTAGTGAATCAAAGAGCAGAAACTCTCATGTCCCACTTCTAGGCATCCGGTAGAAGTGGCTTAAAAGGTTGTAATGTATGTGTTCCTTTATAGAATTACAAGTATTATAGGCTATTTTATATTCTCGTTTATTGAAAACTGACCTTGTTAGTTTTACTAAGATCAGAATGCACCTAAGTAATAATTTGTTTTAAAAAACCATGAGAGATTTGTCCTCCTCACTAATATAAATTTGTGGTGAAGAGCTACATCCTAGTTTCAAAGCATAGGTTTTGTATCCAGAAAGACCCAGATTCAGTCTGAACTGTCCGAGAGAGCTGAGAATGATCCCTATTTAAAACAGAGAGAATCCTTCCAGCCCCCTGATATTCCCTGAATTCCACAAATTGAAATGAAAACGATGTCAAAACAACCCAGGGTGCACAGAAACACATCTCTGCACCAAAACTACCCCCAAAGTCCTGAGATCTCTCTCCCTCATATTTCCTTCAGCTGTATCTTGGACTAATGACATGACATTACTTCCAATCACCATTTTAGCTGAGATGCTGCTGGCAGAATTCTATTGTTGGGTGCTGTTGGGTGTGTGTTTGTGTGGCCCTTGGGGGACCCAAAGAAAATTGCCTTCCAACTGCTGTACAGTTATATCACCCCCACCCCCACCCCCAAAATTGACAATATTGAGCTAGATGGAAGAATGGTATGATAATGGGCCTCGTCACACTTGAGCATTTATCCACTTTAAAGCCAGTTTCTGCCTCCTGCAGAATTCTGGGGTTTTTAGTTTGGTGAGACTCAAGATCTGTCTCTCTGAGCTGTTTAACGGCTCCTTCCTAAAGTGGATTTAAAGTGGATCCAAACTCTAGTGTGATGAAACCCAATGTCTAAGGCAGGTCCCTATTACCAGCATTCTGAAGTTGTGTAATACATGGTTGTTGTTGTTTTTTTCTTTCTTTCAGAGGCCAGACAGCTTGGTGTGGGTTACTTTGCCTTTGCCCGTGATCAAGCTATGAGGAAAAAACAAATGGAAACTTTAGAAATGCTAAGAGATCAGGTATAACCTTAATCAGTCTGTACTTGTACTGAAACATATGATGCAATAGTAATTTTTCATTGGGAATTGTATAGTCTGTTACAGCAATGGGGAGCCAGTTTTGGATTGTTGGGGTGGAATCTCCCCACCTTCACATAATAGGTGACTTTGGTTGTAACATTAGCTCTAACGGAAGTACCAGGGAGAAATTATCCAATCCTTTGCTTGGGTTCCCCTTCTCAGTGCAGCTTCACAGTCTCTTTGGTCTACCAAAAATAGTGATATACAAAAAATGTGCATTGTTGGTAGTAAGTTTTCATTATATTGCTAATATTTTTATATTAATTGTTTTAATTATTTTGTTTTTTTTGTTTTTATTTTGTATTTTGAATTCTCTGTTTATTCTGGGACTGGTCCCCATGTAAGATGGAGGCGGATCATAAGAATAAAGTTGTTATTATTATTATTATTATTATTATTATTATTATTATTATTATTATTATTATTATTATTATTATTATTATTGTATGACACAGCAAACAAGATAGATATGCTGGATTTCGTTTCACAAAATCACAAGTTGAACACTTCCCAAGTGTATAGGACTGTGTGGCTTCCTCTCAGCCCTCCTTTGGCAAGGAAATAAATTCTTAATTAAACAAATCTTGAAACTTAATTGCTTGGGGATAGAGGAGCATGTACTAGATGTGTGGTTTTGAAATACTATGTGTATCATATTTTTAGTTTTTTGATATTAATATCTTAAAAGTAGTGTTTTAATTTGATTATTATTTTATTTTTGTATCTCATATTGTTTTAGCTATTTTGTTCAAAGTATATTATAAGTCACTTTGATTCCCATTTAGGTATAAAGCAGGATATTAATAAAATTTTCTCTTTTATATAATTTCAAAGACTACAGACCAGAGAACAAAACGTGAACATTTAAAAGAGAAACGGAAGGCTACTCTGGAGGCGAGGTTGTCCAAGATTAGAGCAAAGAAGCGTCTGAGAGATGGTGACACAACGGAAAATGGAGGTAATGATTCTGTAGATACTGTAAATGTAAGGAACAGCAGATTTGCATCTCTTTTCATAGAAATAATCTAGTTATACCAATTGGAATCAGAATGTCATTGTGTAATATACTATAGTGTACTTTATTCTAGTGTTCAGAATCCAAAGTGGTCAAGTTGCAAGTTCTAAGGAAGGGAGAGTAAGATTTTCCAAAATGTGCAATTCCAAGATATATTGCTGAGTAATATATTTTGCTTCATCTTTTCAGAGCCACTGATATCCTGGCAGTGTGTTTTTTTTTCATTTCTTTTTCTTGTTATTTTTCAATGTAAGTTGACAATATCATGAATGATCAAGTCAACAAAATGGATACGGTCAGCAAATAATACACAGCAATACATTGCATAGTAAATCAGTCTACTATAACACTTAAGGAGTCAAGGAAAGCATTTATTCTTGCTGTCTTAATCAATTTACTTTTGAGGGTCCTTAACATCCCCAGTATGATACAATGGACTCTGAGTAGGTAATGCTTGAGCCCTTGATCTTATCTTGGCAATAGTTTTTATCTCATGTGATTCAAGTACAATCTTTTTCTCCATAAAAGCAGAAGAAGATGTTGAGCCAGTCCTGGCTGAGCCCAAGTCTGCTGAAGTACCAAGGTTTCCTGTGGAAAGCAGGAAAGTGGAAGTTGTCATTCAGGAAAGGAAAGATACTAAGCCTGGAGTTCCTTATGTTCGAGAATGGGATAGAGGCAAAGGTAATATTCAGAATGTGCATAATTTAAGCATACTATGAACACTTTTGTATTGTCAGCTCCTTCTGTTGGTCACCAGACATTAGTAAGGCCAGGACCATGTCAAGTAAGGAAATCTAAGGTTTGAATGTTGTCACACACACATTGCCTAGACCTACAGCACTAATATATTGGAGAGACAGCTGAACTCCTTTCTTTCCACCCTGACAAGCAGAGGAAAGGATCTAGCTTATTTCTGTAGTTGTAGCTCTGCCTTGGTATTCTAAAACAGGGTTTCTTAAATTGTGGGTCCTGACCCCAAATAGGCTCCTCTTAGCTCAGAGTTGGGGTCCTGAAAAATTTGGCAACAGTAAACATTTTGGACATTCACAAAGTTTTGTTGTGCAGGGATTACAGTACATTCTGTGGAATATGCCTCAGCTGTACTTCAAAAAAAAGGAAAATCAGTGTGTTTAGCAAGCATTGCGAGTACTAATTTGTTATCAGTAAATGTTTAATATACTTGGGATCATGTAAGCATTTATCAGGTCAGAAGCAGTGATGAGTGGAAAAGGTTTGAGAAGCCCTGTCCTAGAGGACTTGATGAAAAATTGCTTCCCTTAAGAATTTATTTTCACTTGTGACTGTTATCTGATATTCCCTCATAAGACTTCTAGAAAACACAACAAAAATGAGTGGCTTTGTATGTTTCTAAAATTTAGGTTCATTCAGTGAGCCATGCTTCTGGCTGTAACTAGAATATATATTTCTGCCAACAGCAAAGCAAGGTTTGTGGGAAAGGGTCTGATGTTAATAGAAGCTTGATTTGTTTAAAGATAAATAATCTTTGAGTTCAATCACACATGAAGATGCACACTTTGTTTTGGGGAAAAAGATGGTATACAAATAGTAATTATTATTGTTGTTATTATTATTATTGTATGACACAGCAAACAAGATAGATATGCTGGATTTTGTTTCACAAAATCACAAGTCGAACACTTCCCAAGTGTCTAGGACTGTGTGATGTATTTTCAGATGATGTGTGCAGATCCCAGCAGGGTGGCCTTTTGCAGTTGGCAGATCGTAATTTTGTCAATGTCTATTGTTTCCAAATGCCGACTGAGATCTTTATTATTATTATTACAACAACAACAACTGAATTTTACTGTTCTTTTTCCACTAACAGAATTTGCTTTTGGAATGTGGTCAAAGAAACTGGAAGAACTCAGGGATGAACGAGAGCCAGAATTTGCACCACCTTCAGCTTACTATGCAGATCAAAAGAGAACTCGTGACTTTAAAATTCAGAATATGTACAAACCTGGATCTTCATATGAAAAAAGAGAAGAGAATCTGTACAGGGATTTGCCATCCTCGTCAGCAGAAACTCACAGCAGTAGCTCACAGAGTAACCGGTTCCCACCCACACAAGCCGATGAGGGCAGCCTGTCCAACCCAGAACCAGCTTACCAAAGTTTAGATGATATGCTGTCCTATTATAAACAAGTAACATGAGCTTTTCGTATGATAGAAGCAGTATCAGTAGCTTATAGACGAGTGGACAACTTTATTTAGGGTTCTGCCTTCTTACTGTGATTTAAGCTATGATGCACATTGTGGTGAGGTGGAGTCCAAACATATTTGCTCTGAAATAGCATTAGTCTTACTGCGAAAGCCATTCTATTTCCATCACTACTGATATTAAAACTTTATCTTTTAAATGTGATACTCTGTTTCTGTCATTCTTAATATGAAATGCGTTGCACTCGCTGTTTGGCTGACCATAAATACTTTGGACAGGATCTTGGACCTAACCAGTGTTAATCCTTTTTTCTTATTTAATAGTTTGGGGGGAAAAAAGTCCACACAGTTTTAGGGTGTTGTTTGAGAAACAGACATCACAGCCTCCTCTTTTTGCTGCAGGAACAGCATGTAAAAGTTAGAATTTGTGTATATTGTTAATGAAGGATAATTTGTTACCATTTAAATGTTAAGATAATTTGTTTTTGTTGATCATTAATATGAAAATCCATGTATTGAATGCTTACATTTAAAAACTTAAGTTGCAGGAAACAGCCACCACCCAGTTACTCCTGAAATTAAGGAACTGAAATCATGTGAAGTGTTTACAATTATTCTCAAGTAATTAGCATCATGGCTGTGTCATTATCCATGTAATTAATTGTACGGTTGTTGAACATTCTTATCAATTAGTAAGAATTTAAATGTTAATGTATTCTTTTCAGTCTCTGCCCCAGGCAGACAATACTGGATCACAGGCATACCTTATCTTCAGTTAGATAATCTTATATTTGATTTCAAAAAAGTGTTAAGTTCTTACTTCCAGTGTGTGGTAAACTATTCTATTATAGCCTTCGGAATTATAAATTATAAATCATGTTTCCTTGTAACAATCCGTTATTGTTCATGTGCAAGGTACCTGTGGGTTCTTAACTGTATTCAAGCTCGTTTTCCATTGTTGACTGAATCTTTAGTAATGAAGAGCTAGCCATTTTAATTTTATACAATAGCTTCTAGTGTGAGCTCGTCTTTTCCAATTCTTGTATTATTTTTAAAACATTTTCAAAATTGACACTTTACCAATACACTGTGTTATCATTATCATTATTCCAGCTCTGTGGTGGTACCTTCAATTTATATATCAAAGTTATCAGAAGTAATATTTGCAGGACCTCTTGTAACTGAACTAAAATGAAAGTTCTTTCACATTTATTCTTAAGGCAACTAGTGTATATAATATGTATTGGGGACGAGAATTATGGTGGTTCATAAATCTGCAGTGTCATTAACAAATATGGTAACATTTAACAAAATAATCATTTACCTGATTTCTTACTGCTTTGGAGTTTATGAGTAGGAAATTATTTAAGCTTTTAATGGGCCAGGGGACCACAGTGCAATATATTTCAAGAGCATATTTCTGTTCAAAAGTTAAGCGCAAAGACAACCCGAAACTGTTGTGCTAGTCCAGGGTTTTTCAACCAAAGTTCCGCAAGTGGTCACTACGGATTCAACAAGAGATTGTGACTGAAAAAATAAACATCTATGAGCTGTAGATATAATAATTTTTTATGCAGGGCTTAACTGGGAGCTGAAAATTGCTTCTAGTGAAAATGTTGAGAAGTTCCTAGTCCATTAGTCCTGAAACCTGCTAAAGTTAGTGTCCAGAAGGTGGCAGCAGATGATCAAAATCAAAATCAACACACATACACATAAAGTAACCAGTGGAAAAACAGCCATAAAATCAATTGTTAAGACCTGTGAGAAGAAAGAATACAGTAATAGAAGCTAGGTTACTTTATACTATCTGAGGAATCAAATATTTTCCATTGGAAATTTATAGTGGTGTGAAAAATCTTTCTTCATATGGATGGTTGTTGACCCTTGTGAAATTCATATGGTGTTGTAACTGGTAGAAGATAGGATTGCTCTTTCACAATCTTAAAAATAGGACATGGTATCATAGAATAATAGAGTTGAAAGAGACTGCATGGGCATCTAGTCCAACCCCCTGCCATGTAGGAAAAACACAATCAAAGTACCCCTGACAAATGGCCATCCAGCTTCTTTTTAAAAGTCAATGTTTAAAAGAATGAGGCTTCACCAGACTCCAAGGCAGAGAGTTTCATTTCTGTTCAGCTCTCACAATCATGAAGGTCTTCTTAATGTTCAGGTGGAATCTCCTTTCCAGTAATTTGAACCCATTGTTTTGGGCCCTAGTCTCCAGGGCAGCAGAGAAAGCTTCTGTAGGGTTGTAATGTCCTGTTTCTGAGTGTAGCTGGTGGGCACTTGGGTCTGAACTGGCTGCTGTCAAGCAGCTTCAGAATTTAGTCAGAAAGCTGCATGGATCTGGGCTATGAACTCTTGCTTCTCCAGGGATTGCATGTTGTTAACCCCTGGTTTGTATTAACTGGTAGCAACTCTACTTTTCAGAGTTGTATTTTATGCAAATTTTCCTGGACGCACTCGGAACTGAACATTTCCACATTACAGCTCTTCTCCCAAATGATTAGGGATGAACACTCTCACTTAACCTCAATATTTACTGTGAACAGTGCTCCAGGACTTCAAAGGATGTTTTCAGGCTCTACTTGGATGTGGCACCTTCAATCTTCTGTATGCAAAACACATGATCTACTACTAAATATATGGCCATTTCAATCTCCTGATGTTATTCTGTATGTTCTTTAAAACCTCTGTGTAAATTTCAGTTTTCCGCAATCAAGTCTGAAGCATTGGGGGAAATGACATGTTAATCTTTCTTGGGCTTAGACTGCTCTTCCGCTAATGAAGACCTTATGAGCATAGTTCTTTTCTTAAAGAATACAAGTTAGAAGGTTCTCTCCTATTATGACATATAGACTAGCTGTCATATAGAATGTGCCACATTGTCTCATCTTCCATATAGTAATGTTATAAAACATCTGTGGTGACAGTGGGCCATGCCAAGTATTTTCCAAAGGTTAGATTTCACGTGGAGTCTTGATGGTATATACTTAAAAATATTGTTTGAGTGTGTTTGTTTACAGATTTCTTGATGCTATTTCCTAGGTGGAAAAAGAACTGAGTAATTGTGCCTATTACGTGACGTGAGCAATGATTGCCTGTGATATTTGTTATCTAAGAGATTTCTACCCCAACTCTTCACCACATATGATTTCAAGACAACGATTTAATCCAAAGGTGTTTGCTGGCCTCCATCATTCATTGCAAGGTATGGCAAATTACAAGACAGTGACTAACCCCAAGTTACCCAGTGCTTTTCATGGCTGAATTAGAATTTGAATTGGGGTCTCCCAGGACTACTAGTTCTTTCTAACCAATATACCACACTATTTATTTGTTTATGGTATAGTTATGTATAAGGCTGAGAAGCAGTAGATGTCAACATTGGAATGTGACTGCTGAAAACTTAATTGAGCTGAGCTGTTTTTTGTTTTTTACAATATTTTGTAACACCGCTAATTCTTCCATAAAGAAATTCCACATAAGTAGTTAGACTACTAGCTTCTTTAGCTTAGCATTACCTGAGCTGACTGGCATGCATTCTCTAGGGTTTCAGGCATATGTCCAGCCTTTTTAGAGATGCCAAGGATTGAACCTCTGCCTGCTGCATGCTAACCAGGTCGTCTATCAGGTCGACTTCACAACTTCACATGTGTGGCCACTATTTCTAATAGAGGATGGAATGTTATCAACCCCATACAGTATACTTTCATCCTAAAATAAGGCAGTGTAGTCATTTCAAGACCAAAAAACAACATCCCTTGCCATCAGGAGAAAATATTTTCGAAACATTCGATTTTAAAAAGGAGGCAGTGGCTTTCTTTGGCAACATTTTGTATGAAGAAGGAAAAAATGACAATGGAAATAGCTCTGAATAGTTTGAAAAAAGGTAGGCCTGAACAAATGCAACAATTCCCCAAAGTCCCAACTTGAGTGAGGAACCCGAACCTAATTGTCCATTCCTCAGTACAGAGAAAGTCAGCCTCTAGCTTGTCATAGAAAACTGCACTTACGTAAAACTTAGACTGGCAGTTTATTACTTCCAGCTGAAAGTTTTACTTTGTAATTGAGAAACAGCTTCATTTGCACTTTTCTAATTAAATCAAAAGTAATTTCTTTGTCACACTTGAAATGCCTAAGACTGTTTTTGGACCTCTCATTGGCAAACTTAGGGACAATAAAAACAAGTACAGCTGCTGGAGCTGGGAAGTTTAAATGTCCCCTGAATCCATGTTTTAATGTTCATAGTGTTCTCAATTAAACGTGATAATTCAATTTGCTTCTTGTTCTTCAAGCCTATTGCGTGAACTTGTGTCTCCAGGCCAAATGCTCATAATTTCTCCAGAGGTGTCCTTCCAAGAGCATCAGAAGAACATGGATGCAAAATTTGGAGTACTCAGTATAATTTGTCCCATAATCCATTAATGTACTACATTTTAAGGAATCAATAGCTAGTTTATATATGTCTTTATATTGAATCTGAAAGATGTATATAATGAGATTCAGTTTTATTTCTCCTCCTGGTTTTCCTCCATATTTTGTTCTTTTTAAATGCTGGTCCATCTACCTACAGTCTCCAAACTATAAGCTAGAGCTCAAGTCTTATGCATTTATTTTCAGTGGAAAACCTTAATGCAATGCATTAACATACATAGATTTAACCCTTTTTGTTAGTCCAGTAAAATGTATCATATCTTTACTGAATGAAGAAATTTTTAAGGCTGTCTTAACATATAACAATGCCCTGTTTATTAATTCATCTTATTTTGACACAATATTTTTGGACTATAGCCCACATCTTCAGATGCATGGAGTGCAGTCTTAGTAGACAGACATTTATACAAATGCCCATGGGATGAGAAGGAGGAATATGGAATGGATTAGAAATGAAAAAAGAGAGTTTTTTTAAAACCATCTCAAATGTTGAAAAGAAGTATATTCACTTGAAATCCCATGCCAGCTGTTTTGCATTTCTATTTCATTCCACATCTCTCTCCCACATACTCTGTAAGATGCTACTAGAATTGTCCTTTTTAGAATGAAACAGACTTTACACGACTCTGAAAAATCCTAAAAGCAGTGGCACAGAGATCTTTCTCTTCAGCCTTCTTCTCTTGCTTTAGATCTCCTCGCATCATCTCTAACTCATGAGTGACCTGAAGGCTGACCTTAAGGGGGACAATAAAAGTGAACCAAAGAGTAGCCCAAAGAGCGATCAAAAGGATAGCCCAAAGACTGAGCAAAAGCCTGACCCTAAACCTGAAAAAAAGAAAAACCTCAACTATGAACAAGTTAAAGCCAAGGCACCAAGGATTTTGGCTGAGATGGTGCAGATGCTTCTCACATGGCAAAAAATGGGCTTCCATGTGCCACGAGGTGTCAGGAATATCTTTGAGTTCACATGGGATGATCTCATGGTGTCACCTCCAAGGAAATCCTTCACTGGTCTATATTGTCCAGTTGTCAAATTCCTTCCTTTTGACGAGGCTGACTTTTCCTCCACTGCTACGTCCAGAGCACAGAAGCCGACCCCTACTGCCTCAATGTTAAAGCCCAACTATGTGACCCCATCATTTGAAAATCAGCAGATACTCCTCAAGTTCCAAAAACGGTCAGTCCATCTCTTGACTGAATTGTTGAAGATGAAGATGAGGATAATGATTGATGCAATTGCTGGTAAGATCAACTAATTGTGCTTACTTGTCTGTATGGGATATCTGGAAACTTTGAACTGATTCAAACAAAAAGGTTTCTCTTCCCTTGGGTCTTGATGATAGAAGGCAGCAGCTCACATCTGCAGGAGCATACAGGTATATGCAGTATCACTACAGTCTAGAACAGTGGTTCTCAACCTGTGGGTCCCCAGGTGTTTTGGCCTGCAACTCCCAGAAATCACAGCCAATTTACCAGCTGTTAGGATTTCTGGGAGTTGAAGGTCAAAACATCTGGGGACCCACAGGTTGAGAATCACTGGCCTAGAACCCTGAAAAGGGAGTGTTGCTGGTGATGTGGACCGCTGCATATCATACAGAAGCACAGTCATATAAATGTGGAAATGTTCTAAATGAGTGTATAGCATGGGAAAAAGTTGTCACCTGCTGCTATATATTCACGATGTGTGTGGACAACATGCTCTGTTGTCTGATCAAGACCGCCTTTCAAAAATCTGGATCATGTCATTTTTCACCCATAAGCTATATGGTAGTTTTTGTTACGAGGTCTTTTAAAAATGGTAACAAGAAGCAACTCAATGTCACTTCTAGTTATCATTTTGGGAAGACCTCAAATGAAGATAAAGGCATTTGGGAGCACAATAAAGGAACCACTGCTAGTTGGGGATCTGAGGAGAGCAGCTGGTTCCTGGCTCTAGTATAATTGTCTACCTCTATACTAGAAAATCCTTTTTGTCCTGATTTTGAGTTAGGCCCCCACAACTCATGATAATTAATGATTTTAATGGTCTGATAAGAGTGTAAAACACCTAAAAATTTCCTGCCCTTATTTTGCACACATTTTAACAATTGCATTCATTTTGACATTTTATTTATGATCACTATCATTGAAGCATAAGCAGACCTTACCGCAAAAATAAGTCAGAAACAGCTTGAAAACAAACAGCAAATCTTACTCTTTCTTTTCAACCACCATATCTCTTTCCCAGGCCCGAGCAGTGAAGAGATTGCAAGAAGGCTCCTGGAAGCTGGTCGACAACTACGACCTAAAAACGAAGAAGAAGCAAACGAAATCATAAGCAAAGAACCAAGGAAGAAAGGTCAGCAAAGTTACAAAGCCATTATATTCTATATGATATGAGAGTCCCCTCTGCTACACTGAATCTATTCTCTTCTGGTGCTGCATGTGCTTTCATTTCTATACTGCTTGTATAGATCAAGATGATGTATATAAGTAGTAGCAAAAACGTGGTTGAAAGGCTAAACATATGATCATCTTGTCTACGTATATACCTGAAGCATCCTCAGGTGACAGACGAGACAGTATAATTTCAAAAGGCAAGAGGTGAAACTGTCTTTTGAAAGATTGTGTTCCTATACTCTTTGGAAGGAGCACCATATGACTGCCAACACTTATTAGGCTTTGAGGTTACAGGCAGCTTACTGACTTTGCCCACATTGTTGTGCCTTTGTATCATGGAGTGGGGTGTCACCCTACATGGGATTCATAGAATCATAGAATCATAGAATAGTAGAGTTGGAAGAGACCTCATGGGCCATCCAGTCCAACCCCCCGCTAAGAAGCAGGAAATTGCATTCAAAGCACCCCCGACAGATGGCCATCCAGCCTCTGCTTAAAAGCCTCCAAAGAAGGAGCCTCCACCACAGCCCGGGGGAGAGCACAGTGAGGAAGTTCTTCCTGATGTTCAGGTGGAATCTCCTTTCCTGTAGTTTGAAGCCATTGTTCCGTGTCCTAGTCTGATCTGTGTACATACAGCATGACCACTGTGGCCACTGTAGAAAAATAATATCTGTGGAACTGGACCTTGATGGTGGCATATTTAATGATCTGGCCTTTGAGCAGAGTGAGATGTCTCTAGAGCATGCAGTTCTTGGCCATAAGTTGTGCTCTAGCTTTCAACTTGTTATTCTTGTTATTATCCTGCCTTTTCCCCCCCAACCATGGGATTTAAGATGTCATCTACGCTGTAGAATTAATGCTGTTTGAGAGTAATTTAATTCCCAGAGTTCCTCAACATTGGCTGGGCTGCGGGGCTGCAGGGCTGCAGTCCAAGATCTGGAGAGTTGCACAATTCTCACTCCTGTCTTCCTCCTACCACCCAAAACATCTATGAATATAATTCAGTGGGCACTTGGCTCCCTCTTCTGGCCACAGCCAGATTAGTTAGATGCCCTGTAATATTCTTCTCTGCTACTGTCAGGCGATGATTGTGGAACTTCTGAAGGGCAGATTCAATGTTTCAGAGTGTAATCAAACAGTACTTGATTATTTAATAATCAGCAGGTTAATAAGCTAAGTGAATAAGTTTTAAATACATGTTGAAAACTCAACAACATTGATGGCATAATATATCACAGATGTTGTTACTGAGTCTGAATGCCACCACATGGGAAGGCCTTTGCTTATACAGCAGAGTCTCGCTTATCCAACCTTTGCTTATCCAACGTCCTGTATTATCCAACACAGTCTACCTCCTACCCAGATCCACAGCTGTTTCTCTAGGCAACGCAGCAGGCCAACACACCCAACAACAACACAAGTGCAGCCACACTCCCAAACAAGTGGCAGACTTGTTGTAAAGCATGATGTTTTGGTGCTTAATTTGTAAAATCATAATGTAATTTGGTGTTTAATAGACTTTTTAAAATCCCGCCTTATTATCCAACATTTTTGCTTATCCAACGTTCTGCCGGTCCGTTTGTTGGATAAGTGAGACTCTACTCTATTGCCATCTGATGGGATTTGCAGGAGGTGGAAATGACAATAAAGCCTCACTTGATAAATATATCTGTATAATAAATAAATCTGTATTAGGGATGGGCAAATACAGCCCTTCTGATGTTGTTGGATTACAGCTCCCATCAAACCTAGTCATCATACTCAAATAGGAATTCTGGGAGCTGCAGTTCAACAACATGGAGCACTGCATTTTGTCCATCTTTGGTTTTGTGTAAACTAGGAAATAAATTATTCAGGTAGATGGAAATGAATAACAGTCATTTAAACTGCCTTCAGAGAAGTGGTGTTTTGTTGACAGCTACATTTGAAAAATTCCTCTCTTTTGCTGGAGGTCTTCAATCCATTGGAGATATTCTCACTGTGGATTATAGGGTGTTTTCTTATAATTTCTCCTACAATTTTGCTTCCATGTCATGCCCTAAAAGAATGTGCCTGTATTATTGAATATGACAGATTTTAATACAATTCTGAGCAGTTGGGGGAGGGGGGAGATAACATTTTTGATGTGCCTGTCTGAAAGGGGATGATATCTTTGTAAATGTGTGGTTTCCAATTTAATGTGTTGTTGATTTTCTTTTTAATTGTTTTAAATTACTGTTTTAATGGTATTGGTTGTTTAATGGTATTTAAACTTTTGTACAACAGATCATTTTGCTATTTTTGTTTTAACTCATATCGTAGGCTGGCTCAGGTCCCATAGTGAATGAAAGAGGGGAATGAATGAATGAATGAATGGATGGGAAAGTTTTGAAATAAATGAAGTAATAGATTAGACATGCCATCTGAAAAGCCTTCACCCCCACTATGTCTGCTCAGTGCAGAATCTATCTAACTGCACCACTGAAATAGTCCATACACACTAATGTGAGGCAATAAAGACTGGAGGTTTTATTAAGTCCTGTAGATTGATTTGGTGTTGTGTCTCTTGGAATCTGAAGAACCAATACTATCAAACACTGCACAAAGATTGTGTCAGAGTTTTATATTATTTGGGTCATTTCTTATGTGAAAATGAATAAGTGTTTGCAGGAATCATGTCCCATCTATGTTTGATCAGCAATCAAGACACCTGTTGTAGATTGAGGGCTATTAATAGAGTCTGAGTAAGTCTTGTGTTAGTGTTGTTAGAGTGGTGTTGTTGCGGTGTTGTGTTGGTGTTGTTGGAGAGAGGAGTGAAGGTGAATATGAAGATGCTGTGAAGGTGGCAAAGATGGTATTGCTGCTGAAAAGCTACTGAAGTGGAACCGAAGAGAGGTTTGAAGAGGTTTGAAGACGGAGAGTCCAGAAACCACAAAGGTTAAAGCTTGACGATAAGAAAGCTTTGTTTTGCTGCTGATAAAAGCAAAGGACTGTGTTTTGTATGTTTTGTTTATATAAATCTTTCTTTACCAAAGGACAGTTTGTTTTGGGGTTTTTCTCCTTGGACGAGGGTGCAACTTCCGCAGAAGGGGTTGAGAGTTTGGAACCCAATTGGCTAGCTGCGATAGATTGGGCACTTGCACATAGCTTGGAATTGAAATACCAATCAATATGTTTAGTACTGCAGTAATAAAGCATGAAAGTATTATGATCTCAGTTTCCAGAGGTGGCAAAAATAGTGTAGAACTTGTCCAGGTTGAGAACTGAAGCTCTGTAGCACAAACATCAACTAAAGCTGTCCCCGAACAAGTGGCATCCTGTCTCATTTTTTGTTTTTCTCCATGTATAACTAACACACTTTTCTGTCAATTCACTTGATATTATGCATAGTTCTCTCCCTCTTTTCTTTTAATGGGTTCAAAAGCAATACCTTTTAACCTTTGCTTTCTGCTTTACTTGACAGGACGTGGTATGGGTCCAGCATTACCTGTTGTCCAGATCTCTTCCACCACCCAGCTTGTACAGCAAATGTCAGTTTCCTGTCTTTGCTTTTCATTATCATTAAAAGACAGCAAGCAGCCAAAGATTTCAGGTAAATGCAACTTCCTAGAAATTACAAAATGAAAAAAAACAGAAGTTTTGATGGGACCTATTAGACCTTATAACCGAAGGATACCATTTCAAGGTCTAAAGAAGAGGGTAAGATATACTCCTAGTGGAAGTTCAATGCCGCCTTTTGGATTTATTGCTTATGGATGGGAAGTAGAGCTGCCATACCTTTTCCCATTTGGTTTCACAGCTCTTAAATTGAGACTAAATACCCAAATAAGGCTATAGACATCACTGAGTGTGTGTAGCATGGAGGCAGACGCACAGTTCTTATGCCAAGGGATTCCCTGATGTGGGTGGAAGTGATGCTCACTCAGTGATTCCAACCCACTGACTTATGAAGCAACATGTTCTGAAATATGCATTGTTTCTTTTCTTTTTTTGCCAACCAAAATAATACATACCATGGCCATATGGGCTTCTGAAAGATCCAAGATATTCTGTCTTACAGGAGATCTAAAAAGTATGACATTAGTTGTCTATTGCTGTACCCGCTGCAGCCATGCCATAGGGATTATAATGTATATAGTCCCTCTGAGGTCCCATTGTATCATATTTTGTACAAGAAAAGAGCTGGCATTGGACAAAGTGGTGCCATGGGGATGATCTGTTATCCCCATGGTGTGTGGGGTGCCTTACATGAACAGATTTAGATATAGCTATCATTGGTGCACAGATGGTTTGTCAGGTCAGGAGCATTCTCGGCTTTGAAATGTCAGGGTTCAAGCACGAGAAAACAGTCACCAGCACGGTTTTAACACCTTTGCAAGCACTGCTGTTAAAAACACCTGAGAATTATAATCCAAATATGAATAGCCCTACTAAAGAATGTTTTCTAGGTTCTGCTTGGAACAGTAAACAGTATATAACATCTCCAAACGCACCAAAAAAGTGTCAAAAACATGTATATGTATGCCATTTTAAGGCAATGCTCTCACCTGATATTCTTCCTCTTTATCTGATTTTCCTGTTTTTAATTATTATAATAATAACTAGCTGTGCCCGGCCACGTGTTGCTGTGGCGTTGTCTGGTGGTGTTAGTGAGAAATTGTTGTGGTAGTGGTGGTATTGAATGTGTGTTGTATGGTTGTCTTTATGTTTAGTATGCATTTGGTTGTTTGTGTACTGTGAAAGTGGTGAGGATAGAGGGGGTCTATGTCCCTGTGTAGTATTGTATAGTATTTATACGTTGTCCATGTGTTGTGAATGCTTGGATTGTGCCCTGCTGCATAGTAGAAAGGGTTGGGCTGTATGGCCCTTAGGGGGGTCTCCAAACTCTTGAACTCTATGCTATTATTATTATTATTATTATTATTATTACTACTACTACTACTATCATTTTCATCATCATCATTATTATGTAGAGGCTGGATGGCCATCTGTCAGGAGTGCTTGGATTGTGTCCTCCTGCATGGTAGAAGGAAGTTGATCTGGATGATTCTTAGGGGTTGCTCCAAACCTTAGGATTGTATGATCTTATTATTATTCTTATTATTATTCTTATTATTCTTATTCTTATTATTATTATTATTATTATTATTATTATTATTATTATTATTGAGAGGCTGGCTGGCCATCTGTTGGGAGTGCTTGGATTGTGTCCTGCATGACAGAATTGGGTTGGACTGGATGACCTTTAGGGGTGTCTCCTAACTGTCTGATACTACGATTCGATGTGTATTATTATTGTGCAGATATTGGATGGCCATCTGTCAGGAGTGGTTGGACTGTGTCCTCCTGCATGATATAAGGAAGTTGAACTGGATGATACTTAGGGGTATCTGCTAACTTTAGGATTGTATGATCTTATTATTATTATTATTATTAAGAGGCTGGCTGGCCATCTGTTGGGAGTGCTCGGATTGTATCGTCCAATGGCAGAGTTGGGTTGGACTGGATGGCCTTTAGGGGTCTCTCCTAACTGTCTGATTCTATGATTCGATTTGTATTATTATTGTGCAGATCTTGGATGGCCATCTGTTAGGAGTGCTTGGTTTGTGTTGTCCTGCATGGTAGAAGGAAGTTGAACTGGATGATCCTTAGGGGTGTCTCCTAACCTTATGATTGTATGATATTCTTATTCTTATTCTTATTGAGAGGCTGGGTGGCCATCTGTTGGGCGTGCTTGGATTGTGTCCTCCATGGCAGAATTGGGTTGGACTGGATTACCACAGTAATTATTTCATATTAC
The DNA here is from genome assembly GCF_035594765.1 of Anolis carolinensis. NCBI lineage: Eukaryota > Metazoa > Chordata > Lepidosauria > Squamata > Anolidae > Anolis > Anolis carolinensis. The sequence goes on along the minus strand of NC_085842.1, from coordinate 59,831,457 downwards.
AGTAGAATCTCACTTATCCAACATTCGCTTATCCAGTGTTCTGGATTATCCAATGCAGTCTGCCTTTTAGTAGTCAATGTTTTTGTAGTCAACATTTTAAATTCATTGTGATACTTTGGTGCTAAATTTGTAAATACAGTAATTACAACATAGCATTATTGAGTATTGAACTACTTTTTCTGTCAAATTTGTTGTATAACATGATGTTTGGTGCCTAATTTGTATAATCATTACGTACTTTGATGTTTAATAGGCTTTTTCTGAATCCCTTCTTATTATCCAACATATTCACTTATCCAACGTTCTGCCAGCCTTTTTATGTTGGATAAGTGAGACTTTCCTGTATATTGATAATCTTATATTATCTGCTTAGAACTGGATTATATGAGGCCCCTTCTACACAGCTGTATAAAATGCACACTGAAGTGAATTATCTGGCAGTGTGGACTCAAGGTAATCCAGTTCAAAGCAGATAATATAAGATTATAAATGGGTAATATAGCTGTGTGGAAGGGCCTTGAGTCTACACTGCCATATAATCCAGTTAAAATAAGATAATCTGTGGAAGAGGCCTAAGTGAGGCCTAACTGTGCCTGTCCCCTGGGCTGAGTAGGTTGCTAGGAGACCAAGTGGGCAGAGCTTAGCCCTCTAACTGGCAGCAATTGGATAAAAACAATTATTGCTTTCCCTCTAATTAGGACTTTATTTTTCTTTTCTTTTTGTTGTATCAACCTAGAGCCGTAGATGATGGGTTGTGTTGTCAAATTTCGAGGTTGGGGGGGCCTGTAGTTTTGTTGTTTTGTCCGGTGCCCTGATTCCATCGTTCTTTTATATACAGTAGTCTCACTTATCCAACACTCGCTTATCCAACGTTCTGGATTATCCAGCACATTTTTGTAGTCAATGTTTTCAATGCATCGTGATATTTTGGTGCTAAATTCGTAAATACAGTAATTATTACATAGCATTACTGCGTATTGAACTACCCTTTTCTGTCAAATTTGTTGTTAAACATGATGTTTTGATGCTTCATTTGTAAAATTATAACCTAATTTGATGTTTAATAGGCTTTTCCTTAATCTTTCCTTATTATCCAACATACTCGCTTATCCAACGTTCTGCCGGCCCGTTTATGTTGGATAAGTGAGACACTACTGTATATAGATGATGATGATGATGATGATTATTATTATTATTATTATTATTATTATTTTATCTGCTTCTTCTCAAGGCTTGAGGCAGGGTACAATATAGTTATAATATATAGATTAAAAACAAGACCATCAAAACATATATATTAAAAACAGATATAAGATTAAAACACGTTGAAATCATTTATACCAATATAAAATAAACATTTACATTCATAGGTTAAAATTGACTGTGGATCTCTTTTTATCCTGTAAGCACAATGATATGGGAATAACAGAGAAGAAATAGCAAGTGGGTGTTGTTGGGGTTTTTTTTTTCATTCATTTATGGATCTGATTTACAGAAAGCTCTTGAAGGAACTACCTTTCTTGACCTTCACTTCAAAATACATTTTTCCAGGTCTGCTTAAAGGGAAAAACGGTAGCGCTGTTCATGAGAAAGACAGTTTCATGGAGAAATGTGATCCCTGCCCTCCAGCTAGGGAGAAGCTTCGAGAAATTTGTAAACATATGTAAGTACTTTCAAAGACTCAGGACTGAGGGTATCTTACTCTTATTGACAGTAACACCACTTGAAACATACAATGAAACCTTATCACATTCATTCATGTGGGGATATCTTACAATGAGTTTGAATCCTAGTCCATCCAATCTTATATTTTACTGTTTTGATTGGCACGAATTTGGATATTTGGCCTGCCCTGCCATCATTTTCTTTCTGACTTATGCGACCCTAAGGCAAATCAATGACAGGGATTTCATGGCCAGATTTGTTCAGATTGAGTTTGTCTTTTATTTTTACGCAAAATCCCTGATTAGATCACCATATTATAACAGACAAGCATCTCCTTATCTACTATCATCACACCATTTATACGTTTATACATCACTCTATCACTTTTTTTAAAATAGTTTTTTTATTGTGCTCTATCACTTCTTTACTTACACACTTATTTCCTGCTTCTTGGCAGGGGTTTGGACTGGATGGCCCATGAGATCTCTTCCAACTCTACTATTCTATAATTCTACACCTTTTCCCGAAGCTGGTCAGTCCCAAATGTCATGGCCTTGTCTCATTTAAAAACATTGTAAATAAAAGCCTGTAAAAGATATCAGTTTATCCGATGCACTGCAATTCCAATTCTCTTTACTCATATGTTTATTGGTTGCCAGGTGACAATACAATTGCTTCTCTCCCTTCTAGAGAAGAGGAGAAAACTGTGGCCATAGCAAAGGGTCATACAAGGCCCCTCATACTGAGGAATTATATGACTGTCCACAAGTCACCATCCCATGCTATGAAAAGAGCTTCATTATCCCAAATAGCTGCTGAGATCCGACGTTCAAAGGCGAAGAAGATGTACTTTGCCCTTCCGGATGGATCAATCACAATGTAGTATCCTTAGTTTTGCTGGTAAACAAAGGGATGGGTTATTTAGTCATTTGTTTTTTAAAGCATTGATGCCTTGTTCTTCAGCCAGAAAGACCTCCAGGAGTAGTTTACAAATCATTAATGTGATAGTTCAGAGAGTTTTGCTTGGGACAGTAAGAGAGTGAAACATTGAAAATCATTCCCACCAAGAAATTTTCCTAAATGCTGGCCTGAAGCCTTTATTAGAAATAAAGAGATTGAAGGCATATTTCATTTGGGGCAGAATATACTCATGTTTAGTCCTGCTCAATATCTAAACCGAGCCCATTAGGAATCCCCTGCTTTCCCTTCTTCCTTCCCCCTCAATTTCTTTGACAGCCACTTGGCAGTGGTTCATTTGGAGTAGTTCTATAGAAACACATGCTCTGCTTGATCTTTCCAGCATATTGAGAATTAAAGATGAAGGGCTCTTAATGTGAGATTTCATATCACTTATGTCGTGCCAGTGACTCCATTTGTCAGTCTCTGCTTTCTAGCATGGTGTGTAAAACACAAAGGCTTCATTTTAAGTTCTTTACAACCCCCTCTTTCTAGCTCACCACTTTGGCTAATAGATTCATGTTCTGCGGTAGCGCTGATGAAGATGTCAGAGGGAAATAATCCCTCAGAGGCCAGCTGCTTAACAGACAGAGCCACGCTCTGCTCCATTGCACAGACTTTATTCAGCAGCTGTATGAGTAAAGCTTCACCAGCAACAAGGTGGCAAGGATTCGCATGGAAGAAGGTGCAATTGACAGGAAGCCCTACCTTAATCACTGCAAAAATTCAGTAAGTAAGGTGAACATCTCGTATAATTCAAGTCAGGTTTTCTTTTCATAACTGGTCTTCACTTTTTCTTCCTCCTGCTTGATCCCTAATCCTCAAGAGGAAATTGAGGGAGACAAGGGGGGATGAAAGATGGAGGGAGAAATCTCTTTAATTAATCCTGCTGGTAGAAGGACTCCCTTGGCTACTACACCACATTTATCCCCCTCCTTGTGTATGTGGAAAGTTACCCTAGAAGAAGTTTAGATTAATGTGCAGTGTACAGCATTACGCACACATTAGATAAGCAGGCTAATCTGGCTATTTTTTACATACTATCTGAAGACAATATGTAGACTGCAGGCTCTCTAACTCCCACTCCACATTCTTTTTAAAAACCTCTGTGCCAGGTGAAGAAACTCTGATTTAAAAAATAACACCAAGATTTGGGTGCCTTTGAGGTTGGTCCAATGAAAATATTCCCTTAATACGGACTTTGAAATTTGGTTTATGCTTAACATGGCTATCTGGGTGTGCTTTCAAGTAAGAGGCTCACCATCCTCCAAGCCATAGTGCTACAGTCCTATCACAGGACTATTCCACCATGCTTGAACTAGATTTCAAAAGACAAATGTGGGAAGATACATGTATCTCATTGAGTTTTCCACTAGAAAGTCACTCAGGGGTGCATGAACACTATAGAATTAATGTAGATTCACACCATTTTAATACTTTGAAATTATGGGATTTGTAGTTTTGTGATGCATCAGTACCCTTCAACAGAGGAAGATAAAATTTTGTGAAATGACAACTCCCATGATTTTATAGCATTGAACTGTGACAGTTAAAGTGGTGTTGAACTGACCTTCCAGCCAAAGAGCTCAAAGGCTATTTCAAGAGATTGCCCTGGAGGACCTCAGCAACCTACAGTTTCCCATAAGAGGGAACCATGACAGTCAAAGCAGGTTCAAAGTGCTCTAATTGCAATGTGGATTAAGGTGCATCTACACTGGAGAATGAATGCAGTTTGGCATCCCTTTAACTGCTGTGGCTCAGTGCTATGCAATCATGTGAGTTTTAGCATTCTCTGACAAATAATAATATTGCTGGCTTGCCAAACTACATCTCCGATGCTTTCACAGCACTGAACCATGGTAGTTAAAAGTGTGGTCAAGCAGCATTCATTCTTCAGTGTAGATGCACCCTTAGACTTCCCTGCCCAAGAGCTTGAAGGCAAATTTGAAGGAGAAAACTGGAGAACCTCGGCAGCTGAATTTTTTGTGTCTGTCAGGAGCAACTTGAGAAACTGCAAGTCTGGCAGCCTACATGATTCCATGAGAGAACCACGGCCGTTAAAAATGGATTCAACCTACATTCAATCTACAGTGTAAATACATCCTTGGACTTCCCTGTTTAAGAGCTAAAAACTCATTTGAAGTATTGCCTTGGAGAAGCTCAGTATCCTATAGGATTCTATAAGAGAGATCCATGGCAACGGTGTCAAACTACATCCATCCTACAGTGTGTAGATGCACTCTTAGATTTACCTATCCAATAGCTGGAAGGCTAATTCAAAAGATTGCATTGTGGAAACTCAGGCCCCTTCTACACTGCCATCTAAAATCCAGATTATCTGATTTGAACTGGATTATATGGCAGTGTAGATTCATATAATCCAGTTCAAAGCATATGATGTGGATTGTCTGCTTTGATAATCTGGATTATATGGCAGTGTAGAAAGGACCTTAGTAACCTACAGGGTTCCATAAGAGGGAGGTTAAAGTGGGATCAACCTGTTCTGATGGTGTTTTCTTCCTCCTGACCCCTTAGAGGTGGGAGAAGTGCTATAAGATACATGTCTTATTGCTTGTTTTATAAAACCATCAGATCTATTGACTAAGGCCAAGGACACAAAGGTCATCACACTAAGTGAGTTATTTTCCCCTTACACCTTGCAGTCCTCCAACTCTCCCCCAGCCACTTTTGTTGGCAAGCAGAAGCCATTTGTGGAAAAGAGAATCCACTGTTTCATGAGCAAAAGTTTATAGTTGGCACCTGGTCCATGTTATGTTGGTCCCTTCTACACTGCCATATAAACCAGATAATCAAAGCAGATAATCTGGATTTTGTGTGGCAGTGTAGAAGGGGCCATAGTCAGGCTGACATTGGTGAAACCAGGTTTGGTATGGATATAACAATAACATTCGGAGCAGCTCACTTTAGAGTTCCCACAGAGTGTGCTCATGTTATCCCATGCCTCGTAAACAAATAGTAAGTAAATGTCCTTTTACTGTGTGATATTCCTTGACCTGCTTTAAAGTTATCCATCAGGATGTATTGCAGTGTGCCAGTTTCCCACATGCTGTGTAGCAAGAACAATCACCGTTCTGTTTCAGGATGCTCCAATTCATGATCTACTAGGTATATTTATGCCACCAGCACATACATGTATATCCTACTCCTTTAAATCCAGGTGAGTGGCACTAATTGAAGTTTTGGACTGTGATAGTGCCAAGTGCAACAGACGATTTACCTGCTAGGTTTTGGGAAATAATGCTTATCCAGAATGTAAGGGTGGTTATTATGCTACCTACATGGGCTTTCTATAATACCAGAAGATTAAAAAAATGATGCAAGAGTTCTTTTAGAGTTAGCATCGTCAACACTTTAAAAACAGTAATGAATACTTGCAGAAGTGTGTTTTCCTTTTTAGTGTCTTAAGTGTTATGTGAAAGCAACATTAGTTTTACAAATGATCAGAAAACACCCCCCCAAAAACTAAGATAACTGCCCAAGGTCATTTAACTGGTCAGTGACATAGATAAAGAATCCAGAGATTTTAACCCCAATTAAATCCAGTGTGCCTTATAGCCGATTATTCGCCTAGATCTATTTAGTCTGCTATGACTATGATTCTTATCTGTCATTATATGTATGAGATACGTAATAACCCTCATTCTTTAAAATCTTTAAAGTGTGTGATATTGGAAATGATTACTGTGGATTTTTAAAGCCTAATGTCATTGAATGTAACTAATGGTTATGCTGCATGGTGTTGCCCAGGGAGAAAAATGTTGGATATAACATACAAATGCCATAGTGAGAAGACATGTGGCTGAAAGGTTGGAAATCTGCTATGCGTTATGACCTTAAAGAGAACTTCTACAAAATGATGTGCTATTGGTATATGATATTAGAGAAATTGTCAATGAAACTTTGAATGTATGTTGGAAATGTGATGAGGAAGAAGGATCTTTTTGTCCTATGCACTTGTGAAAAAGCTAAAAACTTTGGGGTCCAAAATCATAGTTTGACCCTCACAAGTTAAAGGCCAATTAAAATTAATACCTTATCATTTTCTTTTGGGACTGATGGATGACTGCTTAGACAGGAGCCGTGGAAGAATATTTCAGTACATGACAACATCTGAAAGAATATTATATACCGTGTAATGGAAAAGTACTTTGATGGAGTACTTTGGCCACATAATGAGAAGACAGAAAAGCTTGGAGAAGATAATGATGCTGGGGGGAAAGGAAGGAAAAAGGAAGAGGGACCGACCAAGGGCAAAATGATGGATGGTACCCTTGAAGTGACTGACTTGTCCTTGAAGGAACTGGGGGTAGCAACGGCTGACAGGGAGCTCTGGCATGGGATGGTCCATGAGGTCATGGAGATCGGAAGCGACTGAATGAATAAACAACAACCATGGAAAAGTGATTTAAAGGCAGTCCCCAAGTTACAAACATCTAACTTACAAAAAACTCATAATTAAGAACAGGGTTGAGGCAACAGGCAATGAGAGAAATCTATCTCTAGGAAGGGAAATTCACCTCTGAAAGAGTTATCATGGGGAAAAGATGTCTCCACTGAAGCTTTATCATGAATCTGGAAAGGGCATTAATGCAAATAAGGTGATTAATTAAAACATTCACACTGGCCTCCAACAGACAAAAATTCCTTCTCCCACCCTGGACCTTCCACAGATATATAAACCTTGGGTTGTTGTGTGTTTTCTGGGCTGTATGGCCATGTTCCAGAAGTGTTCCCTCCAGACGTTTCGCCCATACCTCACAACCTCTGAGGATGCCTGCCATAGATGTGGGTGAAATGTCAGGAGAGAATGCTTCTGGAACATGGCCATACAGCCTGGAAAAACACACAACAAACCCTTACTATTTTATTTCAAGGGAAAAAAAAACATTAACAATATTTTGAAAGACTGAAATCCCCCAATTGACTTTTTAGGGAATGATGGTTATCAGATGACTAATGGTTTTGTTAATTAGCATGAATCAAGAGTATAGATGAAGTTAACGTATAGTGAGAGCAAGAATTTAAGACTTAAAGTACAATTTCAGAAAAGATTTTTGGAAGCAATCCCCCCTAATTTGTTAATTGTAGTTTTTGCCATGTATTTATGAAGTTTAGATCATCTGTATTGGTCTAGGATGTTAGAAAGCAAACAACTACATTCCTTATAATTTTATTATTGATTTCACAATATTAATATGATCATTACAGATGTCAAAACTTATTTTTGTGAGACTGAACTACTTTAACTGTGTTTCCTCTCACTTAGCTGCTCAATAGCACTTTTGATGGATCGTGAAGGAGGAAGTGTAAGAGATAAAGACGGTTTTCTAACCCATCATTGGAGCTGGTATTCCAAAAACCAGGTTCTACAGTCAGTAGACTTTCAGGTATGAAACTGAAACTATAATAATCATTCTTATTGGTTCAAGTTTCAAATATTTTAATTGAAGAAGAGGTGTCTTTTGGGTTAGGTTCAATTTTGCAAATATCTCCAAACGTTCTTTCTCTTGGATAGAGAGATATTGTCTGCAGAGTCCATTTCAGGATTTGTTCCTACTCATCTCCATTATCACATTTCATATCCTCCAGCATTGCCAGAAAGCATTAAAATGTGCCATGTGTGCATGTGTGTGTGTATGTTCGAACCCCACCACACTAAGGTAGCCACTGCCAGTTGCTTTAATGGACTTAGAAGTAATGAATAAGATTTGCTAGGTTAGTTATCATTTATGTCTTTTCCCAACAACGGTACCACTTCATTACATTAGAATGCCACATAACATGGAAAGATGTTACATGTTTCGCAATGGGAGTGTACATTTAATTATTTTTATAGTTAGGAAGGAATGACCAGATTAAATGTTGGAGGAAGACTCCAGCTGGCTTATGCTGTATTGGTGGAGATGAAGAAAACTGCATTCGACAGGAAGAGCATAAGCTGGCTATGTACTGCAAGTCAGCAGCTTTTGCATTCGGCTGCTTGAAAAAAAGATAACTAAAATAACCGTTTATTACTTTTTTTTAAAAGGAAAAGGGTTTAAAATAACACAACAATACTAGCAGCTAACTAGCTATATTTCTCATGACCTCCTTCCAGGTGTCATTACAGTTCTTTTTTTAAAAATTAAGTAAAAATAGTGTCCCAATCTTTAGTATTGTATTTTTTCTTCAAACAGAAATGGATGGGAACCTAAGACTTTTCTAACTCTTTTGATCAGCGCTTTCCAAACTGTGTGTCACATTAGTGTGTTGGCTACAATGTCTGGATGTGTCAAGCAAAGTTCTGAGTCTATGTAAAATAAGTGATAAATCATGTAAGTTTAAAATATAAATTAAAGATTTCCCTCAGATATTGTCAGACCCTCCAAGCAGTTATAGTATTGGGTGGATGAAACAGCTCAGTGCAAGCTGGTACGGACACATCCTGACAGATATTTTGTGTCTCTATACATTTCGTTATTTCAATTTATGTGTCCGTATCTCTAATAAGGAGTTGGTTTAGCCTTCTGTTTGCTAATCAGACTGAATTACTGCGTTTCAAAATGAGTCTAAAAGGTGTGTCACCAACAAAAATGTTTGGAAAGCTTTGCTCTGGATGCTCAACTTGTCCCCTTATCTGTGCGCGTCGGCAAATAAGTTATGAGCTTCCCTTGAAATGCAAATAGTATCTTGAAAGAAACATGTTTATAGGATCAATGATAGGCAGTCAAGAAACAGGTTAAGTCCCTTCTCCTCAGTGTTTTAAGGCTGTTTTGGATTCCCTTTGACCCTTATTGACACAATAGCAAGAAAACCAATTCAGGTTATAATTGCATTCACACAACTGACTTCACATCTGTGTGGGTCTCAAATGCCCCATTTGTCCAAAGTCTGGATTCGCTGTGGATGGAAAGCCACAATTTCTCCAGCACAATTAATTATGTGAAGCTAAACCAATGTATACCCTTTATTTAGGAATACAAGCCTAATTGTGATACTCTTTATCTGATTTTAGCTTATATATAGGAATACGGTCTAGGAAACCATCCCATAAAACCTGGATTTTCCTCTTTTTTTTGTTCTTTAGCTAAATGAGCAGCTGAAACTAAAGATTCTTGGTCTCAATTCTATTACGCTCAGTTTTACCTCCCTCAGTGAATGTATCAACATATCTTTGACAAGACCTGGATGCACTCATGTAACCAAGCAGGTAAAAAGCCATAGAATGGAAGGTATTTCTGATTGCAGCTATGTCACAGGAGTATGACCGTCAGTGGAGCCACTGTGGTATAACCTTTTAAATGTTGGACTGAGACATTGGGAGATCAGGATTTGAATCCTTGCTCAGCAATACAAATCTGTTGTATGATCTTGGGAAAGTTATACTCCCTCAGCCTTAGAGGAAGGCGAGAACAAACTCCCTCTGCCAAGAGAAACCCATGATAGGTTCACCATAAGTCAGAAATGACTTAAGGCACACAATGATGAAGTTTGCTTTCTACTGCCAAGCCATATTACCTAAAATGCAAGAAATGTCTTCATCATTGGCTTGAATCAAATAAAGGGCTGGATACTTATTTAAAGAAAACTATATTTCCTACGCAAAATCGTTAGGACAACCTACCCAAAGTAACATTTTAAACTATTGCATCTAAGCTCCCACCTACACAATAAGGGGACTACAATATCACTTTGACTGCCATGCTTCCATCTTATGGAATTCTGGGGTTTGTCGTTCATGGGTTATTCAGAATATTATGCAAGAGTTTTCTGGTGCCTCACCAAACTACGAAACCCAGGATTCCATTGAATGCAACCATGGCAGTTAAAAGTAGGATCAAAATTCTACAGCTTTAGAGTAAGAAAGAACCCCTAAACACCAGCATCTCTCCAGTTATTCCCATTTTAGGGGGAAATAAAACCAAACTTAATATTCTGTAGAACTACATTGAACTGCAAGTGGTTTTTGTTTTCTGATCTCCATTGTAAAACATCTACCAAAATAACACTTTTAACCATTTTTCATAGAACAGTAAAAACAAAATAATTTTCAAAGGAAATGCATAAAACTAGTTAAAACAAATGCTAGGTCAAAATCTCCCCAACCTTCTAGTGTTGTAGGGCCATTGAGTTGCCATGAAAATAGACCTTTTTGGGGTGATGTTTATAAAAGTTCAAGAAGGTGAGATTGATACAAAAGAGCAGTATCTTGTAGAAGTTCTTTGATTTCATTTTGGATTATAAAAATTAACAAATTTTATTGCAACCAATTGGTAGGCTACTGCAGTGGGTAATTTTCTTTGTATCCCTAGTAGAGAAGGAAAAGATTAAACCTGCCCACTCTCCATATTCCAGTCCCAATGAAAATTTGGGCAGGGGAAGATTATGTCTCTAATTAATTGTTTTAAAACTGACAAACTTCCTAATGCATCTTGATTCAGATCAGGGGTGGAGCTATGGAGGAGGGCATTGCCTCCCCAAATGAGAACTCTGTACCCCCAAATTAAATTTTCTTTTGGTCTTCAAATTCCTAGCATAGCAGAAAGATTGCCATATAATCTAGTTTCTGAATCTAGAGTATCTGCTTTGAACTGAATTATATGGCAGTGTAGTCTTATATAATCTAGTTCAAAGCAGCTAATCTGGAAACAGAAACTGGATTATATGATAGTGTAGAGCCAGCCTTAAAATGCTTGTATTTGCTACATGTGGGAATAGGGGGGTATTCAGATTGGCGGGCAATGTCCTAATATTACCCTCATCCCCATATTTATATGTCTGTGTCATGTCCATAGCAATTGGTCCTGAATCATTCATTTGAGCTTCAGACAATATAGCAACAAGCCCTTTAATGAATGTAGGCATCTGTACAATCAGAGTTTATGCTGATCACCAGAAAATGCAAGCTTTGCTATAAAGGCTAGTAGTCAAACTATGCCTCTCTATGCTTTTCTTTAAAAGAAAATATATGTATACCATGTTCAACCCTTTTCAAATTGCTTCCCCAGAGTTCCATTGACCTTTGAAAAGTAGCCCCAAGGAACGACCCAATAAAACTGATATTAAAGGCACCGTTCTTTCCTTAAGAGCCTATTTCCAGCTCATTCACAGTTTCTCTAAATATTTATACTATGGATGCACTTTTGTGGGTAGTCAGCCTTTGCATTAAAATGCTTTATTACCCCATTGGCTGTCTTCATAGACTGGCTGAATGACATATTTCTCAGCCTCTTCATGTTAATTGGGCCATTTTTTTATATTAAGAATTCATTGTTGTCTTAGCTGGTATCTTCCCACAACTATTTCCACATATACAGAATGACTATCTAGCTACATACCCATCTTCTTTTTAAAGAAATCGCTCCTAAGAACAACAAAAATTTGTTTTCTCCATGTTGAGTGAGATTGCATTCACTTTTTGTGCATATAGAGGAGGGTTTTTTGTTTTTGTTCTTTTTGCAAAAATATAATTGACAATTTTTGCACAAAACACAGTAGCTTTACACAAAATAAAACTGTTTTTTCCCCTTATTTGCTGCCATGGGTTCTGTACAATAAAAAGTCAGGACATAAATTCAACAAAGAAGGAAAAATAAATTAAGTATAATAAATGTTGCTGCTACCAAAATGGCATCTTGTCTTTGACATTTTCTTCATGCTTCTGTGCAGAGAAATCTTGAAGATGAGAAAACATATGAATATTCTTTACATCCCTAAAAATAGAACTGTATCAACATGCAGTTGGGAATTTTTTTATTACCTTTGTAGTAGAAAAAGAAAACTGTTGGCAGTGGTATTAAAAAATAAACCTGTGCTGAAAATGAAATCCTTGCAAGTACAATGTGCTAAGAACTGGTGGATAATCTACAACCCCCAATGTCTTTGCCAGGCTCTCTGACTTCAAAAAACACTTTGATGCACCTTCAAGCCACTTGAAGGTGAAGAGCGCTTTGATCCATCTTAGTGGAGGAGAAGAGGCAGCTCTGAAATTATGGATCTGGACATATATGAAAATGCTCAGGGAAGGAGGAAGGGAAGAAAGATAATGTGTGTATGGCTGGGTAGGTGGGAAAGAGAGAGAAAGCACATGGCTGGAAGGTGGGACCAGTTTCAAAGCACAGAAATACTACCTTTTTTCAGAATCCTCCATGCCATCTGGGAATTGGAATCCAAACCAAGTAACTTTCCCAAGCTTTGTGCAGTGTGTGTTTGTTTGTAGAAGAATAGGACAGGGGATATTTCAGTGTATTTCAGAAACAGGCAGAGATCTTTCCCATCACCTGCTGCTACCTGTGATCATTTTAAGCAGAGATGTTAGGGACTGAACATAGATCTTTGTCTCCATATGCTGTACTTAACTGTTGTGACTACTGAAATCTACACTAATCACCTTTTTAGACCTATCCTCTGTCAATTTGTCTAATCTTGGGTTAAATTTACCCAATTCTGGGTTAAGGGCTAGGGCCTATCCACTTATATTATGGTATCATATCCACAAATCTTGTGGTTCTGAATTTTGGCAGCTTTAGCTGTGATAGGCAGAAAGTCCAGAACATTTATACACCACAGTTGTATTGCAAATATTAGAAGTAATTATGTGGAGTGCAAAACTCTCAGTGATGTTCCCTCAATAATTGAAAAACTCATTATTCTGCTATGAAATAAATAGTGGTGAATATCTTTTCCACGCAGTTTGTTTTTACATGCACACTTTGAGAAGAATTAGTTATACTCCCATCTGAAATGTGAGAATAATAAATATTATTTGACATTATTGGGGCTGCTCTCAGAAGGTAACATTTCTGCAATAATATATGCTTTAAAGTGTGCTTTAAAATGCCTGTAATGTGCAATATAAATGTTCATATGTTGCTTTTAATGTAGTTAATATAGTAAACCAACAATGCTGTAAGTTTCCAAATGCAGAAACATAATTGCCTGATTCCATTTCTCCCTTTACATCTCAAAGTTGCCTTTAAGAAACCCTGAAAGTGAAGACAAGGAAGGACACTGGATTCGAAGCTTATTAGAACTTAAGCGAAGGTTTGATAAGAGAGTGAAACAATTTATAAATGGAGTTTTGATGGTCTCAGGTATTGTCATTTTTGATGGTCTTCTAGTATCCAGTTCATATAATTTTATTTTTATTCTGAATTTCTACCCTGCAAATGAATAATTTGATAAATTTGGTATATTTTAATTATTAAGATATGTTGCATTATGTATTCAATGTTTTATTAAAACACACAAACAATGTTTTTGCTCCACCTGAAGAGTACTTACCACTGCAATCTGGAGAAAGAGGGGTGGCTTTCATTACACAAAACATGCAGATTAAGGTTTTTCTGATTTGCCAGAGGTCCATTTTCAATCTGTTTTACAGGTGTCTGAGGATATGTCCAGCCAATTTTCAGTAGTTCAAAAAATTCTTGAGGTATCAATAAATCATTTTCAACAAGAAATATCCTTCAGAGTTCTAGGTGGGCTCAATATCTTCCATTGTTTCATGGACAATAAGCAGGACATATTTGGCTAAGTAACATCAGGGTGTGGTTAAGATGTCAAATGTTATTAATAAGGAAGAATGCACACATTAGGAAAGGCTGCAGAAGCTTGCTTTTGCCTGAGCCTGCTGGAAGAGAAAAAAAAATCACCCATCCCATGTGAGAAAGAAGGGACACTTTTTAAACTTAATGTGTTTTATTGTAATTTTCTACCTTTTGTAAGATAACTTGAGTCCCAAGTCTTTCTTCGCTGGCCTGGGATAACCCATTTTGCCATTTGGTCATAAATTGAGATTATAGTAAATAAAATACGGTCAGATATTGTGTTTTAAGGATGAGAAAGTCATTACACTGAAAGATATTCCAAAAGAGAGGGAGCAAAATGTGATTTTGCAGCCCCATATAGCCCACAACATTATTCAGTAAGAAATAACTAAATAAAAATTGGAATTCAGCAGTTTCTATAGCATTTGTTGGGGAATTTTATAATTTTGGTGGTTTTATAATGTTGTAAGTTGCTTTGTGATTGTGTTTTTATGTTATGTGCTTTCTGATTTTATATGCTGTACACAGCTTTGAGTCCCATTCCGGGAAAAAAGAGGAATAGCAATTAATAATAATAATAATAATAATAATAATAATAATAATAATAATAGTAAGGCCTGATTCTTGCAGCCCAGGAGCAAGCAATCAGAACAAATGCAGTTAAGGCCAAGATCGAAAAATCAGCTAATGACCAAAATGCAGACTATACATGGAAGCTAACGAAACTATTGATCATATCCTCAGCTGCTGTAAGAAAATCACACAGATGGACTACAAACAGAGGCACAACTATGTGGCCCAAATGATTCATTGGAATCTATTGTCACAAGTACCACCTGCCAGCAGTAAAGAACTGGTGGGAACACAAACCTGCAAAGATGGTGGAAGATGAGCATGCAAAAATACTGTGGGACTTTCAAATCCAGACTGACAAAGTTTTGGAACACAACACACCAGACCTCACTGTTGTGGAAAAGAAAAAAGTTTGGATGATTGATGTCACCATACCAGGTGACAGTCGGATTGACGAAAAACAACAGGAAAAACTCAGCTGTTATCAGGATCTCAAGATTGAACTGCAAAAGTTCTAGCATAAACCAGTACAGGTGGTCTCATCGGCACACTGGGTGCCGCGCCAAAAGATTTCAGCCGGCATTTGGAAACAATAAACATTGACAAAATTATGATCTGTCAACTGCAAAAGGTCATCTTAGTGGGATCTGCACGCATCATCCAAAAATACATCACACAGTCCTAAACACTTGGGAAGTGTTTGACTTGTGATTTTGTGATACGAAATCCAGCATATAGATCTTGTTTGCTGTATCATACTATGTCTTTGTGTCAATAATAATAATAATAATAATTGTGTAACATTATAACATAATGGACAAGTCTTCCCTTGTTTATCTGGCAGGAATATGTTGCATAGACTACCCACTTGAATTTTCTACTGCTAAACAAGTGAAGTTTATGGTGAGAGAATCACCCATTTATGCCTGGAGTAGAAAACTCAAAGAAGAAACCCGTGGCTCTGTTGCAGAAGTAAAAGTGAAACGAGATTCCAAGGCAGTTTTTTCACGGAGCCTTTTAACTTATCAGCTTGTGAAGGAGAAACAAAAGCCTGGTTTGAGGTTAGTGGGGCTATCTTTTGGGGAAAAGATAATTGTAGTCAGAAAAACAGGTCCAGCCATTTGAATTAACAGAATTCCAAGATTTGTGCCTCAAACACAGGAAACATAAGGGGGGGGGGGGTCTCAAAACAAGCAAAATTCCAACTAGAAAATAGGGGGTGGGGGTACAAAAATTAAAAAAGGAGTTAATATGATATTGATTAATATTGTGAAAAGTATACAGAAGACTGAATAACCAAAGCCTAAAAGCAATTAAATACAAAAACCAACCATGTGTTACAATGGCGAATGTTGGTTGACTATCGCCTTTGTGAAAAGCTTGGTACCAGAAATGTTTTGGATTTTGGATTTTTCCAAATATTAAAATACATGTATTTACATATATTTACATAATAAGATACCCTGGAGATGGGTCCCAGCCCTAAACATTTGGTGCATGAAAAAGTGTACATACACTGAACCATTAGAAAGCACAGGTGACAGCAGTCTTCTGGGTGGACAATTGTAAATTTTGGAATTCCGGATGTTCAACCTGTAAGAAAACGCTAATAAACTTAGTAGTGATACAAAGATGTATAATAGCAAATACTATACCTCAAACAATATAAATATAATCCTAAATTATATTTTAAAGCAAAGAAACAAAAAATGAGTAGCATGGCAAGTTACATAAGGAGGGAGACTGTGCCATGTAATAACAATTATTCACTTCTTAAAACAGAGCAAGTAAGTAATTTCTCAAACTTTGGATGCTGCCACTGAAAATGACATTTTAGTAGCCTCTTGCTATATCATATTTGGTGAGGGCACATAGAAAAGGATCTCCAAACATTATTTTGTGTTCTTCAGCTAGGCATTAAGTGGTGGCAAAATCTTCCAAGCGACCCATACATTTTGGACTTAAAAGGTTAGTACTTTAAATGAGACATAGAAGTGAACTGAGAGCCACCACAGTTAGAAAACTACCATTGTATTAAGATAACACTATTAATCTTGGATCACTTTGGATCAGTTCATATATCAAATGGACAATTTATTGGGAATCACACATCAGAACAACATATTTTATGTGTGGCCAAGATACAAAAATAACATATAAAACAGCCCTGTTCTTAAGCAAAGCAATACGTCTGAGAACCACATATGTGGGGCTGATCGGGGTAAATTGTAGGAGTTATATGGAAACATGATGTATATATTCAGTTTTATCATATTTATTGTATTGTCATTTAACTTACTATATAGAGTGTAATCATGTTTTATCAAGCCTTTTTGTTTGGTTTGGTACTGTGAAATGGCCCAAGGGCTAATCAATAAATTTGCTACTTTGGATCAGTTGATGTTTCTGGACTGTTGGGAAAGGCAGTCTTAACATATGCATTGCACTAATCTCAATGTGCAATTTCTACAATATGGATAACTATGGCAAAACCTTTTCTATTTAGTTAGAAAATCACTGCTTAGATTCAATTACAGCTTGAATTCCATTGATATTTCCCCTTTCTTTCTTTCCACAGGGCACTTATGACCTCCCCTGAGGATGCGGCTCCTTCACAGGAGACCTGGGCCTCTTCTCTTACCGACTGTCCTCTTGCACTGCGCAAAATTTTGGCCAAAGAAACTGATGGCATTTGCTGCAAATGTGTGGTTAAAATTCCACTGATTACAGACGTGGAGTTGGAAAAGTTTATCAACGCTCCAAGAGACCCTCATCAAGTACTTGTGATATGTATACTGTCACTTCAAAACCATTCCTACTCTCCTTTCTTTGAGTGGTCCATAGAAAATATTTATGTACAAAAGCAGCATGGTCGTCCATCCCCCTGCATTCAGGTGAGCTATATTTGTAAGTGTTGCAACATTAGGATGTATATCCTTCCCACTGAACATGCATCACAACTCAAGAGTTAGCAGAGTTCTGCACTTGTGGTTGCATTGCATTAAGAAACTATTTGGTGCACAATTATTCCTGATATTTTCTTATTCATGTTTAAGTGTGTAGTTCTAGGTCATTTAGCTAAGGGGAATGAGATAAACATGGAATCAACAATATGTGAACAGAAGCCATGGAGGAATCTGGCTTTCTTTCCTTTGCCTACTTTTTTCCTATTCCTCTAGGCCAGCATTTCTCAACCTAGGAGTCAGGACCCCTGGGGAGATCATGAGGGGGGTTTCAGAGGGGTCGCCAGAGACCATCAGGAGACACATATTTCTGATGGTCTTAGGAACCCCTTTGGCAGGGAAGGCTGAAGATCTCTCCGCCTGTCCTTTTCTTTTTTGGAAACAGACAGCAAATCTTCCCACCAAAAGCCCTCCTCCTGCAAGTTGGGTTCAATTCCATCATTGGTGGAGTTCAGAATGCTCTTTGATTGTAGGTGGACTACAAATCACAGCAACTACAAATTCCCAATGACAAAATCACCCCCCCCCCCCCCCAAGCCCACCAGTATTCAAATTTGGGCATATCGGGTATTTGTGCCAAATTTGGTCCAGTGAATGAAAATACATCCTGCATATCAGATATTTATATTATGAATCATAACAGTAGCAAAATTATAGTTATGAAGTAGCAATGAAAATAATTTTATGGTTGGGGATCACAACATGAGGAACTGTATTAAGGGGTCACAACATTAGGAAGGTTGAGAACCTCTTATCTAGGCTTTAATCTAAGCATGCTAAGTAAGAAATAAATACCACTGAACACAACAAAACTTATGTCCATTGAAACTGATTTGCTTGTTAGATGTAAGATAAGTAAATATTCACAATTTTTATTTATTTCTATAATGTAAATATAATTTATTTATTTATTTTGTGTCAAAAGCATTGCATAATAAATAAGTTTAAAAGTGATAAAATAAAGGAATCACAAACAGCTAAATAGTTTTGGACCAAAAGCGGGCACCAGCAATCACATTGTCCGTAGCTTTAAACAACTCCTCCTCCGTGCATTAGGCAGGGCATTGTGGGCAAGCATACATATGAGGAGTTGTTTGTTCAGCTCCAGAGTTACACAAGGTGGAAGATTCCTCCAGGTAGTGCCATCTTGCCAGGTTGTCTTTTGAACTGCCCACTCTGCTTCTCAGTCTATTTAGGGACTTCCAAGTTGCCCATTCTTGGTTTGTCCCTGGAGGCAGACCCTCATGGGGGGCCATCCAGTTAGAATTGCCTGGTTTAGCTGCCCAGAGGGACACCCTTGCTGTTGCTGGAGGGACATCAAGAGGAGTGGTGGTTCTCATGAAGCCCTTCCTTGATTTGAGTCTGGTGGGAGGAGGGTGATAGTCATGCAGTGGATGGCTTTCACAATGTTCAACCTTTTTTCTCTCACAGTTAGCAGCAACTTCCCGTCGCACATTGTCCCCTGGGCAATGTTTCTTGTAAATGGCTGATCTTTCCAACACATATAGAGTCTGGTGGAGCACTATACTAACAGTTGCCATGGAGGCTATGGTATGCATGCATGCATGTGTATAACATTTTCTGAATGAGTGCCGATCTGCCCCTCTCTTGATCAAAATATTACCCTTTGGGTTTCAATGGCCAAGCAAGAATTCAAACCTTGGTTTCCCAGTATCCTACTCCAGATCTCAAACTGATACACCATGCTGGTTCTCAGGGTTATTTTTGTCCTTTCCAGAGTAAGCATGACCCTTTTCGGTTTCTGAGGTATGACCTAGAGAGCCCTCTAAACAAGAAGCCTCCTATTCTGGTGGAGAAGCATGCTGTTGTTCCTGGGATGATAGTGGTAAGTATCTGAAGTATGTTTCTTCTTATTGTCATGGTTAATAGATAACCCTATTATTTTCAAAGGGACAAATGATGGAAGTACCAAGGAGAGAACGTACCTTGTATAGCAGGCCCTAAGTGAATTACTGAATAAGTCAAACTTGTGGGTAAGGAAAACCACGTTCCATGCATAGGGGGTTACTGTATTTCTCTTATCCTGAAAAAAAATGGGTAGGCTCTTGTGGTATAAATGAGCCTGCCCTACTAATTACAGCACAACGTCAACATTTAGGAATTAACACATCACTTCACTAAAGGCTACTTATGCAGACTTCAAGATAATCAAAATAGTGTGGTCAAGAGGAGATTTGGATTTGGTCCCCAGTGGTTTAGGCTGGTTCAGAACTGATTCTAAATGGAAATTTAGTCATTAAATTAAAGGTTTTGAGGTTGGTTTCCTGATGTATGTCCTGCTTTTCTCTACAAAGAATTATTGTAGAGAAAGTAGGAGAGAGTGTGCAAGATAGTAAACAACTAAAAATTGTTTTGTTACATCTGGCTCCTCAGTTAAATTCAGTAAGCATTTTATTTAACTTTATTTAACCCACATCTTGAGACAGCTCATACTTTCATTGAGGCAATATTCACACAACAGACATGGTTATTAACTGCATACATATTAAATATAATTTGGCAGGAGATCTCACTCATCTTACAGCGATATTTCTTTCTATTGAGCTTTGATTAAGATGCAAGTATGTTGGTGTTGTGTTTTCTTTAAAAGTATGCAGTCATATATCCAACTTCTGAAGATGCAGGGAAGTGCCACATGTGTGCTACCAGTGCATTCACTTGCCAATTGTCACAGTATCCTATTATTTACATTACTGTAACAAGCCATTATTTCGAAAGCAATTTGAGATATCTCCAATTTGCAGCTTGCATTCATCGAATGAGTAAAGAGCTTGAGTTGAATACAAGGGGGGATTGACATATCATGCACTCCCTGTAATAGCTGGACACAGTGCCTTACATTCTCCCATGAATATGCAATGCACTGGACAGATCAGTTGATAAACTTGTGATATTTTGCCCACTTTCCAGAAAGTAAGCCTCATGAGATGCAAAGGGATTTAGGAGGCATCTACATTGTAGTACTAATGCAGTATAACACTGTTTTAATTGCCATGACTGATTACTATGGAACCATGGGAGTTGTTGTTTTACAAGGTCTCTAGCCTTCTCTGCCAAAGAGAACTGGTGCTTCTTTAAAGAACAACTCCCAGGATTCCATGGCATTGAGCC
This sequence comes from Anolis carolinensis, assembly GCF_035594765.1. Lineage (NCBI taxonomy): Eukaryota > Metazoa > Chordata > Lepidosauria > Squamata > Anolidae > Anolis > Anolis carolinensis. Next base: position 59,810,618 of record NC_085842.1, on the reverse strand, counting down.
ATGGAAATTAAAATGGTATCAAATTGCATTTTCTACAGTGTTAATACACCCTTAATTCTGAATACAGTGTTCCCTCACTTATCGCGGGGGTTAGGTTCCAGGACCACTGCAATAAGTGAAAATCTGCAAAGTAGGGACGTTATATATTTATACATTATTTTAGTAGTTATACACTATTTTAAGTCTTTATCAACCAATCGTGTGTTGATAAATCCCCTCCTTCTCCTGTTGCCACTTGGGTTCCTTTTCTCTCTCTTTGGGTTCTCTTTCTTCCCTTCCTTAGGCTGTACATTGTAATTTTTTATGATTTATAATATTCTTTTAGAGTTTATTGAAAAACTGCAAAACAGAGAATCCACGAAAAGTGAACAGTGAAGTAGTGAGGAAACACTGTAAACATGCACAAAATTGTATTGTGTCATTCTATATTTTCTCTGTTAACCAAAAAGAAACCCACCTCTCTGCTTAACAATGATGTTCATATTTATTCATGGTTCAAAGTGTCTAGAAATTTCACTCTTTCAGCGTCATGCTTTAAACAGACATGCTCTTTAAGCAAAATACATAGTGCATGGTATTGTGTATTGTGCCTAGCTTGAAGTTCATCCCTACCTTGGAACTGGGTGGCTGTCAGTGAGAGAGCAGTGGCAGACTTTCATCCTGAACCGATTTATTTACTGCAGTAGACACAAGTCTATGCAATAGGAGCTATTATGAAATGGAAGTTATTACCGTATTCCTTATTACATGTGTTCAGTGGGCAATGAACTCCTTATACAAGTTATATATAACTTGTATATACAGAATGCCAAAGAATCTGAAGGGACCTTGTTAATACAATGATATTGTCCTTGTGTTTCAAGCATTAAAATATAAGTACAAAAAACCTCATCACTATCTTTTCATTGAGTAGCATTCTGGCCTTACAGATAAAGAAGGTTCAGTCCTAAAACCAGATATGCTTCCCTCCCTTAAAATGCATCACTGATATAATGATATTTCCAAGATGAGAAAAGTCAACAAATCCAAAAAAGAATAGAGTAACTTTAAACAAATCTGTTGAGCCAAGTGCTACTGTTTTCTAATATTAAGTTAATATTTAGTCAAGCATATGGCACATGGCATTGCAACTATAAAGTTAAAACAAGATTAATATTAAAAGCAGCTAATTTACCAGTCTAGTTCATTACTTTCATATAGGTGAAATTGCAGGGCTATTCCTTTCTTTTGAAACTACAGTGGGGATCCCAACTTCCATTCCAAGCTTTTTAAAAGCTCTCTGACAGATAGACTGTTATAAAGTAACTACATTTTTAAAAGTATTCCCCCTTCTACACTGCCATATAATGCAGAATATCAAGGAGGATATTCCACATTATCTGCTTTGAAATGGATTATCTGAGTCTACACAGATAAAGCCTCTGACCTCAGTAATGAGATAATTCCTATTTTGTATGTTTTAGTGTGGTTTTTTTAGAGCAGGCACGGGCAAACGTTGGCCCTCCAGGTGTTTTGGACTTTAATTCCCACAATTCCTAACAGCCGGTGGGAGTTGAGCCCATGCTTGTTTTAGCAGAATCTGTAAAAAGAGTTCCCCAATCCCATGAGAACTAAATTAACACAGAAAACTTTGTTCCAAATCTTCTGAAAGTCCAAGTAAACAATATCTATAACGATACATATTTTCTACCTGATTTCAATAGGATTGCCGAATAATTTAAAAAATCTAGATGCAATCATATAAAGATTTTGAACTGAATCCTAGGTTTTGTAGACAGATTTCTAAAAATGATTTCTTCTCGATTTGCTCTTAATGTGTTATGATTGAGCCTCATGGCTCTGTTACTGACAGACGTGGGCGTAAGACTCCTCGAGAGTCAGATACTCTCGAGGAGCGAGAGAGAAAAAGACTGCGAGACATATTTGCAGCACCATCTGACGAGGAGTCTTTCGAAGGGTTTACGGAGAGAATGGAGGAGGGGCTGGTTAGCTCAGAGGAGGATGAGATGGATTGGACTCGGGTAAGGGAGGAAGTGGGTGCCACTGGCCATGATGGGACAGAAGATGAATGGGGACCTTCAGGATTAGACCCATGGTTTAGCTGGAGGGATGGGACGGGATCCACAGCTGGAGATGCTGTTGGGCGTAGTCAGAGGTGTTCCAGCTCTGACGAGGAAAGTGATGAGGAAACGCCCGGGTTAAGGAGGACAGCTGACAGTGATGAAGATTTGTAACTGGCATAAAATGGGGCTTGAGAGCAATTGCAAATTGCGTTGGGCAAGGTAATCTGGGCAAACGCTTGGGATCCGTGTGTGTGTGGGACGCTTCCCTGAAGACTTGTGTGCTTTCCTGTGCTGTGACGTAAGTTGATTGGAATCCAGGGTCAGACGGCGGGAGGGATTGTGTGGGCATTTGTTTGTGCAAACCTGTGCTTACTCTTATTAGCTTGACCCTCCGTCGTCTTCTTGACGGACGCCATCTCCTGCTTTGAGAACTCGGACTGAACTGACCACGGCTTGTCTTCCCCCCTTCTTGGACTTGGAAAAACTACAAACGTCTGCTTCTGGCTTTGATCTACGGAACGGAACTGGTCTACTCAACTGCTACAATCCTTGGCTGATTTACTCGTGTTGGAGATCCTGTCTGCTGTGTGTGTGGGGGAGCGACGCAAGTTACTCTAAGCACAGTGTTGGCAGCAGAGAGGAATCTGCTGCCAATTAGTTGCATTCTTTGTATCTTTTGTTCCTTGGCTTTCGTTTCGTTTATACCCAGGCTGAAGCAAGCAGTTTGTTTTTACCCGGATTAAACTCCGGTTTAATCCGGTTTATCTTTTGAACATTTACTTTTGCCCCTTTTTGCTCCTAAAGGCAAAAACTGCCTGGCCCTTGTGTTTTACGGGCATTTTTGAGTTCTGTAATCTAATAAACTCTGTTACTTTGAATCTTGTGGCGTTCTGTCCTTGACAGATTGCCCAACGCCCATAAAAAGTTTATTGCAGCAATAAACCCGTCAGGAAGACGATGGATGAGTTAAGGGCCAAAGTAGACCAATTGCAAACGGCTTTTACCGTTATCCAAACAGCTCAGGCTGTGAAAGGACATGTTTTGACTCCTGAACGCTTTGACGGAACCAGGTGCAAGTTGCCAACCTTTTTGGCACAAGTGGAGCTTTATTTTTCTCAGCTCAGTGCTCATGCTTTTCCTACAGACACTAGCAAGGTGGCCTTTATTTTGAGTTTGTTGACCGGTCCCGCAGGACAATGGGCCACTAATTTAATTTTGGGAAATGACCCAGTCAAGGACAATTTGAATAATTTCAAAAAGTTGTTAACTGATACTTTTGGGGATCCTCTCCGCACGGAGAACGCTGGGTGGGCTTTGTATCGGTTGAAACAGGGAAAGGGGACTGTTTTGGATTACTTAAATAAGTTTAACCTGTATCGCCACCAGCTGGATTGGGGGGAAAATGCATTCATGCTTTTATTTACTGCCGGGTTAAGTGATATGCTCCAGGATGAATTAGCACGCTTGGAGCCGGCTGAAAGCTGGGACGCCTTAGTAGCTAAGGTGCTGCGTTTAGACGCAAGGTTCGAGGCTCGTAAACACTCAAAAGCAATGTGTGCGCCACCCATGCATGTAACCAGGGCACCTGTGGTGATGGGGGAAGAGCCCATGGAGCTTGGGGTCTTTAAAAAGCTGTCTACAGAGGAAAAGAGCCGTAGGAGGCAGCTGGGCTTGTGTTTGTACTGTGGGAATGCTGGGCATTTTGCCAAAAATTGTAATGTGAAACCTTCCCAGCTTTCGGGAAAAGGCCAGCCCTAGTGCGACGTGAGTCCAACGCACTAGGGCTCCTCAAGCAGTCAACTGAGGGGAGGAAGCATGTTTTCGTACCCATTACATTATCTGTTGGGGGAAGGGAACTTGTTTCTACTTTGGCACTGCTGGACTCAGGGGCTACGGTCTCCTATGTAGATATTGAGTTTGCTAAGAAGCATGGCATTCCTAGAGTGCGCAAGGCATGCGACGTGTGGGTGGAAGGAGCAGATGGGAGACTGCTGGAGACTGGGGTGGTTAACCATGAAACCTCAGCAGTAACGTGGGAGGTGCAGGGAGTAACGGGAACGTTTGTGTGGGATATTACGAGCTTGCCTAGATATGATGTGATCCTGGGGATGGATTGGCTAGCTGTAGTAAACCCACAAGTAGATTGGGCAACACGTAAAGTGATCTTAAAGAGGCAGGATTGTTGCACTCTAAATGTTACTCATTCTGATATGGAGGGAGTGCCTGCTGAGTATGGGGAGTTCTCTGATGTATTTTGTAAAAGAGAAGCGGACAAATTACCACCGCACAGGCCATATGATTGCGCCATCAAGTTGGCAGAAGGTGCGAAACTGCCAGCAGGGAGGCTGTATGCCTTGACTGTACCGGAAAGGCAAGCTTTGCGGGAGTTTCTAGATGAAAATTTAGCCAAGGGGTTTATTCGCCCATCTAGTTCTCCAACTGCGGCACCGGTATTCTTTGTAGCCAAAAAGACTGGGGAACTTAGGTTGGTCTGCGATTATCGGATCCTAAACAAATACACCATTCGGGATAGGTACCCGCTGCCTTTAATCTCGGAACTGTTATCAAGGGTGCAAGGGGCTAAGGTCTTTACCAAGCTTGACCTGCGGGGGGCCTATAACTTAATCCGTATACGGGAAGGGGATGAATGGAAGACGGCATTTAACACGTGTTTCGGATGCCATGAGTTCCGAGTCATGCCTTTTGGGCTTTGTAATGCTCCTGCGGTATTCCAGAGGTTCATGAACGATGTGTTCAGGGACCTAATTGACCAATTTTTAGTGATTTATTTGGATGATATCTTGATTTTTTCTAAGGACGAGAAAGAACATCGTCAACATGTCAAGCAGGTTCTGCACCGACTGCGGGCTAATGGGCTTTTCGCCAAGGCTTCCAAGTGCGTCTTTCATGTGCCTGAAGTGGAGTTCCTAGGTCATGTAGTGTCAGGTAGAGAACTTAAAATGGACCCACATAAGGTTGACGCCGTCAACTCATGGCAGGAGCTGAAGACTAAGAAGGATGTACAAAGGTTCTTGGGTTTCGCTAATTACTACCGGGAGTTTATTCCGAATTTTGCAAAGCTCACGGTACCTTTGACGCAGCTTCTGCGCAAGAAACAGCCATTTGTGTGGGGGCGGGAAGCTCACGAGGCGTTTCTACAACTAAAGTCTAGTTTTCAATCGGACAACATACTAACCCATCCTGATGTTGACAGACCGTTCGTGGTAGAAGCGGACGCTTCTAGCTACGCGTTGGGGGCTGTATTGTCTCAGAAGGATTCCTCAGGGACCTTGCGTCCCTGTGGATTTTACTCGCGGCAACTAACACCCTTCGAGCAGAACTATACCATATGGGAGAAGGAGTTGTTGGCGATTAAGGTGGCGTTTGAGGTGTGGCGGCACTGGCTTGAAGGGGCACGGCACCAGATCGTGGTCAGATCTGATCACAAGAACTTAGAGCACTTGCAAACAGCAAAGAAGTTAAACCAGCGTCAAATCCGCTGGGCTTTGTTTTTCTCCAGGTTTAACTTCAAGGTGCAGTTCGTGGAGGGGAAGGCAAACTTGCGGGCCGATGCTTTATCCCGCAAGCCGGAATTTAAGACCAATGAGCAGGTAGTATGTCAGACCATCTTGCCTACTGCCTCTCTGTGTGTTGTAGATAATGAGCTTGGGTTACATGACCAGATCCTTGAGGCTCAGAAGGATGATGTGTGGACTCAGGAGCAACTGATGCTGCTCTCTGCAGGTAACCGTACCATACTGCCGCATCTCCAGGATCAAGACGGGGTATTGGTGCGTAGGGGGCAGGTTTACGTACCAGTAGGGACCCTCAGGTTGGAGGTGATTAGAGCCCACCATGACGAACCCATGGCTGGGCACTTTGGCAGGTTCAAGACCGTACAGCTTATCACCAGGAGCTACTGGTGGCCAAAGATGCGGCAAGACATTCTGCGCTTTTGTGACAGCTGCGCCGTTTGTCAGCAGAGTAAGACGCCTGTTGGGCGCCCTAGAGGGTTGTTATCGTCTTTACCTGTTCCGGAGAGGCCATGGCAAATCATTTCCATGGATTTTATTTCAGATTTGCCTAAGTCTGGGGGTTATACTTGTATTTGGGTGGTGGTGGATTTATTTAGTAAACTGGCTCATTTTATTCCTTGTTCAACCATTCCGGCGGCCCCTACGTTGGCCTTACTATTTACAAAGCACATCTATCGTTTGCACGGAGCACCCGAGGTGATTATTTCAGATAGGGCTCCGCAATTTGTGTCACGCTTTTGGAAACACTTCCATGAGTGTTTGGGGACTAAGTTAAACGTGTCTTCAGCTTTCCATCCGCAAACGGATGGACAGTCGGAACGGGTTAATGGGCTCTTAGAGCAGTATCTGCGTTGTTTTTGTTTAGATCAACCCACGGCTTGGGTAAAGTGGTTACCGGTGGCGGAATTTGCTTACAACAATGCGGTGCACACGTCTAGTCAGCATACGCCATTTGAGCTAACTTATGGTTTTCACCCACGGGGAGGTGTGGCGCCGTCGACCAATGTGGTCTCTTCGGACCCTGTGTACCGCTCTTCGGAAATGGCTGCATTGCATGATGTTGCCCGTCGCTTACTGTTGGAAGCTAAGGCAACGCAGAAGACTCAGGCTGACCGCCACAGGCAGGCAGGGGAGGAGTTGGAAGAAGGGGATTTGGTGTGGTTATCTTCCAAACATATTAAACAGGCTGGGGGAAAGTTTGCGCCTCGGTATTTGGGTCCCTTTCCTATCGTTAAAAAGATTTCTTCTGTTGCGTTTCGTTTGCGTTTACCGTCTAGTTTAAAGGTCCATCCAGTCTTTCATCGTTCGCTGTTGAAACTTGATACCTCTAGTCGTCGTGGTGCTATAGCGGAGGGTATCACTGCCACTTCTCCGCCATCGGGGGAGGAGGCCTTTGTGAGAGGGGATAGTGTTATGATTGAGCCTCATGGCTCTGTTACTGACAGACGTGGGCGTAAGACTCCTCGAGAGTCAGATACTCTCGAGGAGCGAGAGAGAAAAAGACTGCGAGACATATTTGCAGCACCATCTGACGAGGAGTCTTTCGAAGGGTTTACGGAGAGAATGGAGGAGGGGCTGGTTAGCTCAGAGGAGGATGAGATGGATTGGACTCGGGTAAGGGAGGAAGTGGGTGCCACTGGCCATGATGGGACAGAAGATGAATGGGGACCTTCAGGATTAGACCCATGGTTTAGCTGGAGGGATGGGACGGGATCCACAGCTGGAGATGCTGTTGGGCGTAGTCAGAGGTGTTCCAGCTCTGACGAGGAAAGTGATGAGGAAACGCCCGGGTTAAGGAGGACAGCTGACAGTGATGAAGATTTGTAACTGGCATAAAATGGGGCTTGAGAGCAATTGCAAATTGCGTTGGGCAAGGTAATCTGGGCAAACGCTTGGGATCCGTGTGTGTGTGGGACGCTTCCCTGAAGACTTGTGTGCTTTCCTGTGCTGTGACGTAAGTTGATTGGAATCCAGGGTCAGACGGCGGGAGGGATTGTGTGGGCATTTGTTTGTGCAAACCTGTGCTTACTCTTATTAGCTTGACCCTCCGTCGTCTTCTTGACGGACGCCATCTCCTGCTTTGAGAACTCGGACTGAACTGACCACGGCTTGTCTTCCCCCCTTCTTGGACTTGGAAAAACTACAAACGTCTGCTTCTGGCTTTGATCTACGGAACGGAACTGGTCTACTCAACTGCTACAATCCTTGGCTGATTTACTCGTGTTGGAGATCCTGTCTGCTGTGTGTGTGGGGGAGCGACGCAAGTTACTCTAAGCACAGTGTTGGCAGCAGAGAGGAATCTGCTGCCAATTAGTTGCATTCTTTGTATCTTTTGTTCCTTGGCTTTCGTTTCGTTTATACCCAGGCTGAAGCAAGCAGTTTGTTTTTACCCGGATTAAACTCCGGTTTAATCCGGTTTATCTTTTGAACATTTACTTTTGCCCCTTTTTGCTCCTAAAGGCAAAAACTGCCTGGCCCTTGTGTTTTACGGGCATTTTTGAGTTCTGTAATCTAATAAACTCTGTTACTTTGAATCTTGTGGCGTTCTGTCCTTGACATAATGTCTCACTTACAAAATTGATGGAATCTTAGTTTTAAAAGATAAGAATATGGGGCCATCACAAGGAGGTATTCTGTGTGTGTCAGAGAGAAAGCGAGAATGAAAATGGAATAAATGATTAACAGGCCTTGGAATTCAGTGTTTTGGGCTATAAATATACTAGGCTGTTTAATGGCTCAGTCTTCCACTCTAGTCATGTCTGGAATATGTTACTCTCATCTTGGGAGTCTCGGCCCATAAGGAAAGATGCTTTTACTCAGGCTGATTCAGAAACACCAAATCAGAAAGAACAGAAACTCCCAATGAAAGCTTCTCTGTGTTCCACTGTAGCTATTTTAAATGCTTGTAAACCTTCTGACTGTGGAAGTACAACACATTTAAGTCGACAAGTGCAGGTTTTATCATTGTTGTGATGCTGTTATTCTACTCATCCACTTTGGCACCACAGAATCTATTAGCTGATCTCTCATATGCTCCCAATACTGTTTGTCTTATTGTTCACATACAGATTCAAGTATTGAGAAATATTCCTCTGAGGGTCCTTCTACACTGAGGAGATGAGAGGGGTGAGGAGGAATATCCCTCTGCCAACCCCCACCTCCTCATGCATCATGTTTAGCCTGCAGAAGAGAAGGCTGAGAGGAGACATGATAGCCATGTACAAATATGTGAAGGGAAGTCATAGGGAAGAGGGAGCAAGCTTGTTTTCTGCTGCCCTGCAGACTAGGACACAGAACAATGGCTTCAAACTACAGGAAAGGAGATTCCACCTGAACATCAGGAAGAACTTCCTCACTGTGAGAGCTGTTCGACAGTGGAACTCTCTCCCCGGGGCCGTGGTGGAGGCTCCTTCCTTGGAGGCTTTTAAGCAGAGGCTGGATGGCCATCTGTCGGGGGTGCTTTGAATGCGATTTCCTGCTTCTTAGCAGGGGGTTGGACTAGATGGCCCATGTGGTCTCTTCCAACTCTACTATTCTATGATTCTATGATTCTATGATTTCCTCCACTTAGGAGGACACAAGAAGAGATTTTAATTAATGTGGAGTATAGCAAGGAAACCCAGTTTACTCAGCATTAATTTGCTTTTACCAGAGGCATCGTTTGGATGTCTCCGGTAAAAGCGAGACAGGTCTCGCATTAAAGGCCTATCTAGAAGGGCCCTGATTCTCAGCGGGCAGGAAATCAAACTTCATGAAAGTGCCAGAAGTGTATCTAATAATAATAATAATAATAATAATAATAATAATAATAATAGCTGCATTTTTGTACCCCACCTCCATCTCCCCAAAGGGACTCAGGGCAGCTTACATATGGTACAAAGTGTCTAAAATAACACATAAAATAAGCACTCAGTACAATACAAAATAAAACCACTAGTATATAAAACAACAATATACCTTTTACCTATGAACTCAGAACAGTGCTAATAACCTAATGTTATTAGGTTATCTACAATGTATCTACACTGTAGAATTAATGCAGTTTGGCACTCTTTTAACTTCCATGGGCCAATGCTATGGAATTCTGGGATTTGTAATATTATGATCAGGGCCGGCCCCACTCATGCGGCAGCTGACGCCGCCGCCTCGGGCGCAGGCCCGGGGGGGCGCCGTCAGGCTGGGCGGGAGGCGGGGCACCGCCCTGACGGTGCCCCGCCTCCCGCCCAGTGCGCCCTGGCCCGTCTGGCCTGCTAGAAAAGGCCAGACGGGCGAGCGGGGGTAACGTGGGAGGCGGGGCCAGCTCTGACGCCGCCCCCCCCGCCCAGCGTGCCCTGGCCCCGCCTCCCACGTTGCGTGGGGCAGGGCCAAGGCACGCTGGGCGGGGGGGGGGGGGAGCGGCGTCAGAGCTGGCCCCGCCTCCCACGTTACCCCCGCTCGCCCGTCTGGCCTGCTACACAAGGCCAGACGGGCGAGCGGGGGTAACGTGGGAGGCGGGGCCAGCTCTGACGCCGCCCCCCCCGCCCAGCGTGCCCTGGCCCCGCCTCCCACGTTGCGTGGGAGGCAGGGCCAAGGCACGCTGGGCGGGGGGGGGGGGAGCGGCGTCAGAGCTGGCCCCGCCTCCCACGTTACCCCCGCTCGCCCGTCTGGCCTTTTGTAGCAGGCCAGACTCAGCGGAGGTTCCTCCAGGCCGCAATCGCGGCCTGGAGAAACCTCCGCTGAGTCTGGCCTGCTACACAAGGCCAGACGGGCGAGCGGGGGTAACGTGGGAGGCGGGGCCAGCTCTGACGCCGCCCCCCCGCCCAGCGTGCCCTGGCCCCGCCTCCCACGCTGCGTGGGAGGCGGGGCCAGGGCACGGGGGGCGGGGCCAACGCTGGCCCCGCCCCCTCACTATTCGCCCTGGCCCCGCCTCCCACGCAGCGTGGGAGGCGGGGCCAGGGCACGCTGGGCGGGGCCAGGGCGCCGGTGGCGGGGGCGCTTTTCAGCGCCCCCGCTTTACATCAAAAAATATCTCCGGCCGGCCCTGATTATGATGCACTAGCACTATTTTGGCAGTGAAGGCTTGTAAAACGACAACTCTCAGGACTCCACAGCATTGATACATTTCAGTTAAAGGGGTGTTAAACTGCATTCATTCTATAGTATAGATATATATGTGAGTGTTTTTCATCTTGTCTAGATTATTCATCTTAGCTAGAGACTAACACCTAAGCTTTTCCATACATGAAGAAATTGTCGGCGGGGATGATGGGTAGCAGAGTTGAAATCCAAAAAATTCACCATCCCGGTCTGCCTCCTTCTCTCCAGACTGTCTCCCAGTGTGGAAAACAGCACTGGACAAACTCACTCCAGTAGATGAGGGTTCAGTTGGTAGTCCAATGGCAAACAACTTTACTTTCTGACCGAGCACGGTCGAAAGCCGCTATTAGGGTTTATTCCGCGGCGTTGCGGGCAGCCAGGAAGGTTTTCACGACTGCCCGCATCGCGTCTGCAACAAATAGATCTTCTGAGTTGTTCCGAGTTGTTGGGGAGCTCCTCCACCTTTCTCAGGGTGGGGGGGCACCTGACTCCTCGGCAACTCGGTGTAGCGAGTTCGCTCACCATTTTGCAGACAAAGTCGCTCAGATTCGTTCCGACTTGGACACCAGTCTTGAAGCATTGCCAGGTGAGGTAACCGAGGCATCTGTCTGTTCGATCTTGTGGGATTCGTTTCAGTTTGTGCAACCTGATGATGTGGACAAGATTCTTGGAGCGGTGAGGGCGACTACCTGTGCCCTAGATCCCTGCCCATCTTGGCTTTTAAAACAGGCCAGTGGTGGGTTAGTTGATTGGTTTGTGGCAATAATTAATGCCTCTTTGGGGCAGGGCAAATTTCCATCTAGCCTAAAACAAGCAGTGGTAAGGCCTATTCTGAAGAAGGCCTCATTGGATCCGACCAATCCGTGTAACTACAGGCCAATCTCTAACCTACCATTCTTGGGCAAGGTCTTGGAGCGGGTGGTTGCCTCTCAGCTCCAGGGATTCTTGGAAGATACGGATTTTCTGGACCAATCGCAGTCTGGCTTCAGGCCTGGGTTCAGTACCGAGACGGCTTTGGTCGCCTTGGTGGATGACCTCCGCAGGGAGCTGGACAGGGGGAGTGTGACCCTGCTGGTTCTCTTGGACATCTCAGCAGCTTTCGATACCATCGACCATGGTATCCTTCTGGGGCGGCTCTCTGGGATGGGCCTTGGGGGTACTGCACTCCAGTGGCTCCAGTCCTTTCTGGAGGGTCGTTCCCAGTTGGTGAAGCTGGGGGACACCTGCTCGGACCCCTGGCCATTGACCTGTGGGGTCCCGCAAGGTTCTATTTTGTCCCCCATGCTTTTTAACATCTACATGAAACCGCTGGGAGAGGTCATCCGGAGTTTTGGAGTACGGTGCCATCTCTACGCGGATGACACCCAACTCTACTACTCTTTTCCACCTAAATCCAAGGAAGCCCCTCGGATTCTGGACCAGTGTCTGGCCGCTGTGTTGGCCTGGATGAGGGTGAACAAACTGAGACTTAATCCTGACAAGACAGAGGTCCTCCAGGTCAGTCGTGCGGCCGATCGGGGTATTGGGTGGCAACCTGTGCTTGACGGGGTCGCACTCCCCCTGAAGGTGCAGGTCCGCAGCTTGGGGGTCCTCCTGGATTCGGGGCTGACGCTTGAGGCTCAGGTGTCGGCTGTGGCCAGGAGGGCCTTTGCACAACTAAAACTTGTGCGCCAGCTGCGACCATACCTCGAGAAGTCTGATCTGACCAGGGTGGTCCATGCCTTAGTTACCTCTAGACTGGACTATTGCAATGCGCTCTACGTGGGGCTGCCTTTGAAGATGGCCCGGAAATTACAACTAGTACAGCGATCGGCAGCCAGGCTTCTAACTGGAGTGAATTACAGGGCACGTTCAATGCCTCTGTTTAAGGAGCTCCACTGGCTGCCGTTTACTTTCTGGGCCCAATTCAAGGTGCAGGTTATCACCTACAAAGCCCTAAACGGTTTGGGACCCACCTACCTTAGAGACCGCATCTCCCCCTACGAACCCGCACGTTCTCTTCGCTCGTCGGGGGAGGCCCTCCTCTCGCTCCCACCACCCTCGCAGTCGCGGTTGGTGGGGACAAGAGAGAGGGCCTTCTCTGTCGTGGCCCCCCGGCTTTGGAACTCACTCCCTAGAGAGATCAGGCAGGCCCCCACCCTCCTCTCCTTCCGTAGGAGCTTAAAAACCTGGCTCTTTCAAAAGGCCTTTGATACTTAATCTGGTGTTGGACTGATCGATCTGCCCATTTTATAATAGCCCCATTCTTGAGGTGTTGCCAATGCTATATTGCACTTTGTCCATTTTAACTGTGAAATTACCTTCCCCATTTCGGCCCATTTCGGCACATGTTGCACGTTGCCTGGGTTCTATGAATTAGTCTCCAGTGTTAATATTGTATGTTTTATGTTGATTTTAACGATTGTTTTTACTGTAATTGATGTTTTTATTGGATAACTGTTTTATTGCTGTGTTTTGATATTTGATTGTTTTATCGGGCAAGGCCCCATGTAAGTCGCCCCGAGTCCCTTCGGGGAGATGGGGCGGGGTATAAAAATAAAGTTATTATTATTATTAAAGTTATTATTTACATGTTCGATTTACAGATAGAGCAAATTCAGTCTTTCCTCCTCCATGAGTACTTTCCGAAAGACTCATGCACACACACGCTGCTCATTGCTCATCGCTGTTCTCAACACAGGAAAACTAACCCCCTCGCATTCCACAGGAACCAGATAGTAAGTCCCGGTCAAAACACACTTGCAGACTCTCATTAACTCCATAATTGCTGAATCCAGATTGATTTTAACATTTCACAATACACAATACCCTGACAGAAATCATGAGACAAAAGGGTAGTATATTGTGTTTCAAATGTATGGATTTCTTATATAAACTGTCCCAAGTCCCTTCAGGGAGATGGAGGCGGGGTACAAGAATAAAGTTATTATTAGTATCTGGATGACTTTCAGTTGAGGTTTTCTCTCTTCCTTGCCACAACTTCTGACAGAGGCCCCGTCCCCAACCGCTGTTTAAGCATCCTAGGATGTTTTCTTATCAACATGGAAAGGTTCCTGTGTTGAGCTTGGTCAATTGGAGCCAGCACACTTCTGCACTGTTGGGCAACACTTCCCCTGTATGATGGGAGAAGTGTCACCGCGCCTGCCATTTTGCCATACTTTCTGTTAAAACAGCATCCAGGGGGCTCATGTGACAAGGTCCCGAGGACACGTCCATGCCAGTTGGGATCAGGGCCTCCGTTGGAAACTGAGGAATGTTGTGTGATGGGCTGCATGCCCAAATGTCCCTCAACTGCCTGGCAAGCGTCCTATGATGCTTAAATTGGTAAGGGTGATGAGGTCCTAAGTAACATACTATGTCTATTCCCCACCTTTTTCACAGATGCAGTGTTTTCTTTTCCTGTGGTTTGGACCTTATTTATTTCTAATAATTAACTATTTTCTATTTCATAATACAGAATTATTATTTAACTCCTAGTTTGTTGTAGCAAAAACAAAACAACAAATAGAAGACAAACACACACCCTAAGAGCTGTGCTCCCTGAATATAATAATAATAATAATAATAATAATAATAATAATAATAATAATAATAATAATAATAAACTTTATTTATACCCCGCCACCATCTCCCCAACGGGGACTCGGGGCGGCTTACATGGGGCCATGCCCAGAACAATACAATATCACAAAATATAAATAAAACAGCAAATCATAACACATTAAACAATACAATAAAAGATAATATACACTACATTAAGCAAAATCAAAAGAACAATAAAACCAAGGGCAGGCCACATGAACACTAGGTTAAAAACTCGAGGTGAGAAAGGGAATAGGAACCACAGAAAACAGGATCATAAAGTAGTGGTGCAATCTGGAGGACAGATATTGGAGGAGAGTAAAAGAAGGGATGTATGCAGTAATTACTCTCCAAAAGCACAACGGAAGAGCCATGTTTTCAAATCTTTCTTAAAGGCTGCTAGTGTGGGGGCTTGCCTAATCTCACCGGGCAGTGAGTTCCACAATCGGGGGGCCACAGCAGAGAAGGCCCTCTCCCTTGTTCCCACAAGGTATACATATCTACCCAAGTCTCCCAGTCTAGTCTTCCAACATACCCTCTTCTTTAATTTAAAAGGTTCTTTTATGCCCTCTGAGAGGCTGCAGGAGGAAATCAGCCTGGTTTTGGAGGCCCTTAAACTACTGTATGACCGAACAAATATTTCCCAACATTGGATGCTTTTTCCAATTTGAAATGCAACCCATTCCCTTCCCTCCACTTTTGATGCTCCACTTAGATATGGCTTTTATCTCAATCTTCCCAAGTGGAAGAAAAGAAAAAGTCAAACGTATTCCACAGTTTAAGTGTGGCCACTGAGAAATCCTCAGCTCTCATTCTAGTCAAATGTTGCTCTTTTCTAGATGGGAAACAAAGGAAACTTTTTTCCTCCCCTAGATCTTCGACAAAGCAGAGACTGACAGAAGGAAAGACAATGTTAGGTATCATTGACCCAAATCATTTCTACTTTAATGGTAATCCCTGACTCATAGAATTTGTGCCTACAAGCAAAAATATTAACCAGGTACCATAAGGATGGCAGAAGGAAGTCCACTGCCATCACTGCTATTGCATTTTGCACCAACTGCAGTTTCTGAAGACAGCTCAAAATTAATCCTAGAACATTAAGATGTTATGGGAACTATAAGTGTCACTGTAGCTAACTATAGTGTGTCACCTAAAGCTGTGTATAGGCAATCCTAATTACAATTACCAGGTGCAAGATTGAATCCAAGAGCTCTTCTAAACTGAAAGCTTGGTTCTTCAGGGTAAATAATACTCCATCTAAAACAGCTTGAAAATGCTACCACTCTCCTTTCTGGAGTACCTGTTACTGCCTGTATTCACTGTCTTAGTCATCATCCCATCCATTACTGTCTCTGGGTACAGAATATCCATTTTAAAAGATGTCTGGGAGAAATAAAGAAAAAGAGTCGTGTGTGCCTCGTAATTACTGAAAAACACTAGGTATCTCCAAAAAGTCTATTTTAATGAGTTAATGTATTTGTTAAACTATATAGGACAGATTATTTTCTGCTCTAGGGAGGAGGTGGAAAACATGTAGCCCACCAGATGTTGCTGGACTGCAGTTCCCAGCATTCTTCATCATTGACTTTGCTGGCTAGCTCTGCTAGCAGTCACAGTCCAACAATACTTGAAAAAGTGCTGTAGGGCAGCATATTCCAGTGACCAAGTTGTGGAAAAGAAGTTCACCAGCATAACCTTTTGAAACTGACACACACGGAAAGACCGAAATGATTGTTACAGTGATATCCCCTAAATGCATCTGTATCAGGCAGTCCAAAAGGATACATAGATCAATTGTATCAAATGTCATTGAAAAATCCAACAGAAATCCAAAAGGGCATTTTCCAACCCCTGATCAAAGTAAACCATTGATCCAAGGACTCCTATGACAGTCTTTGCTTATTTATTACATTGCAGTGGTTTTCATGCGATCTAAGTGTATCACACAATTTAAACAGAATCAAAACAATATAAGATATTAAGATAAAGAAATAATATAACCATATTAAAAATTAAAAGCATACAAAATATTTGAACAAGTTAGATGGATGAAAAGAAAGTGGGTTGAAACTATCTACATATAAGTTGCAGGGGGGAAATCAATTAAGTCCCCAAGGTTGTAACAAAAAAACATGTTTTAGCTTGACAACATTTTAGCTTGGCATCAGCACCAAGGAAAGGGCATTCCACAGACATGGCACCATGTCAAAGGAAGGTCTTCTCCTCTGTCCTTCCCAGTGTATTTACTCCACAGGTAAGATACTGAGGAGGGCTCCTCCAGGAGATCTCTGTTCTTGGGCTAGTTTATATATGGGAAAAGCATCCCTCAACCATCAAGATTCCAAGCCCTCTGTCACTGATGATAATTAATTGCAACCCAGCTTTTGCACTTTCTTCTTTCACCTTGGTGATAAGGATCCTCAGCTCCTCCTCGCTTTCAGCCATCAGAGTGGTATCATCTGCATATCTAAGGTTGTTAATGTTTCTTCCAGCAATTTTAATTCCAGCCTTGGATTCATCAAGCCCTGCACGTCGCATGATGTGTACTGCATACAAGTTGAATAGGTAGGGCAATAGTATACAACCCTGCTGTACTCCTTTCCCAATCTTGAACCAATCTGTTGTTCCGTGGTCTGTTCTTACTCTGGTTACTTGGTCTTTATACAGATTTCTCAGGAGACAGACTTTGTATCCCCATACCACCAAAATCTTGACATAATTTATTATGATCCACACAGTCAAAGACTTTAGAATAGTCAATAAAACAGAAATAGATGTTTTTTTCTGAAACTCCCTAGCTTCGTCCATTATCCAGCAGATATTGGCAATTTGGTCTCTCGTTCCTCTGCCTTTTCTAAACCCAGCTTGTACATTTGGCAACTATCGCTCCATGTATTGCTGAAGTCTGCCTTGCAGGATCTTGAGCATTACCTTACTGGCATGGGAAATAAGTGCCACTGTACGAAAGTTTGAGCATTCTTTAGCATTTCCCTTTTTTGGTATGGGGATATAAATTGGTTTTTTTTTCAATCTGATGGCCATTCTTGTGTTTTCCATATTTGCTGGCATATGGCATGCATCACCTTGACAGCATCATCTT
This sequence comes from Anolis carolinensis, assembly GCF_035594765.1. Taxonomy (NCBI): domain Eukaryota; kingdom Metazoa; phylum Chordata; class Lepidosauria; order Squamata; family Anolidae; genus Anolis; species Anolis carolinensis. The sequence goes on along the minus strand of NC_085842.1, from coordinate 59,793,258 downwards.
TTAAATGACTCAGCTGGGATCCCATCATCTCCTGTTGCCTTGTTATTAGCAATGCTTCTTAAGGCCCATTCAACCTCACTTCTTAGGATGTCTGGTTCTAATTCACTCACCACACCATCAAAGCTATCCTTTATATTATTATCCTTCCTATACAGATCTTCTGTATATTCTTGCCACCTTTTCTTGATCTCTTCAGCTTCTGTTAGGTCCTTGCCATCTTTGTTTCAAATCATGCCCATTTTTGCCTGAAATTTACCTCCGATGTTTCTAATTTTCTGGAAGAGGTCTCTTGTCCTTCCTATTCTATTGTCTTCTTCCACTTCTATGCATTGCTTTTTTAAAATTAGTTCCTTGTCTCTTCTGGCTAACCTCTGGAATTGTGCATTTAATTGGGCATATCTTCCCCTATCTCTCTCAAATGAATCTTCATCTATTGTGCAAATTCTTTATGGTTCCTGCAGAAGAGTAATTCTTTTAGGGAGTATAGGCTGTGCATTCAAAGCTTAGGCTCCCTGATTGCTCATAGTAACAGAGATTGAAGGAATTTGTCCAGCAATTTTGAAAAAACTATATTTCAGCAAATATATTACTTCCCATGCAAGGGTGACTTTTATTTTTTTCCCTATTGTCCTTTGTGTGAGATGCAGCAGAAGGATGGTATCATTTTTTGCAACCAGTTGTCTCTAGCATTTGAAGCTGTAGTCCACTAGAGGGAACTGCAGATGCTTTCCACCGACGGAGTTGAGAACTAAAGCTACCGCAAATTACCAGGCAGCCACAGAACTTTGGCTTCATAATAAACTCTTTGTTCCGAGAGCGGAAGCAACATTAAATCATACAAGGCAAGCATGTGGTTGCCAACTACCCATTTCCGATTATTGCTCTAACAGTTTCCGAATCCCCTCTGTCCCACCTCCCTGATCTCATATCCTTGCCACCCCACGCCCTCCACCCACACGCTTCGTTCTCCGTGTCCTCCACTTTGTTTTACTGAATATCTCCACCTACTTCTCCTGGCTCATGTGCCTCAATCTGTAGCCCTCCACCCTTTGTCCCCACTTATTGCTTGTCTCTCCAGTCTCCACCTCACACTCTGAGGTTGCATACACCTGTCCCACCCTGTCCCACCCCTCCCAGCCCACATAGCTCTTTGAGCCTTTTCTTTTCTTTTGAAATCCACACCCTTCCACTCCCTGAGATCTCCACCCCTCAAAAAGTGCCCATTATTGTGATTCCACTGATGTCTTCAATGGTGTTACACCTTGTATATCACTGACCCAGCCCAGTCCATCCTAATTCCAGGGATAATTATCATGCAGATGTTGGCATCCCCAGGCCCCTGATGGCATCACTAGGTATCATAACTATGTCTCCAGTTTTGACTGTGATATCTCAAGGCCTCATGCCAATATGATTCTAGGCGGCATCAATAGGAATATAGTGTTTAGATTGAGGATATTAATAGTCCCAGTCAATTCTGCTTTGGTCAGACCTCACCTGATATCCTCTGTCCAGTTTTGGAGCCCCCAATGGCGCAGTGGGTTAAACCATTGTGCCATCAGGACTGATGACTTGAAGGTTGGGTTACTGACCTGAAGATTGCCAGTTCGACCCGGGGAGAGCACGGATGAGCTCCTTCTATCAGTTCCAGCTCCATGTGGCGACATGAGAGAAGCCTCCCACAAGGATGGTAAAAACATTTAAAAAATACTTATTGATCTACTCACATTTGCATGTTTTTGAACTGCTAGGTTGGCAGAAGCTGGAGCTAACAGCGGGTGCTCACTCCACTCCCAGGATTTGAACCTGTGACCTTTTGGTCTGCAAGTTCAGTAGCTCAGTGCTTTAACACACTTCGCCACCAGGGCTCCCATTATAGCTCCCGGGGCTCCCATTATAGTACAGAAATATGAGAATGCATTTTAAGGCAAAAGTGTGCTGACCTTCCTTGTTACTCTTAAATAGGCTTGACAGAGTAATCTAAAGGGTCAATGTAAGCTTTCAGTGATCTTGCTGCAGGAACTGTACCTTTTCTGGTTCCCCTCAAGTGAGAGGCATTCCATTCAGCATCTGTAGTGTAAATCAATGGGCAGGAAGGCTGTGTGAGTGAGTAGCTGTCAAAGCCCCTCATGTCTGGGTGAAAACATTTAAGACTCCTGTGCAAAACAGGAAGAGGAAGCCATTTGGTTTGATCCTTCAAACTTGGTTTTATTTTGTTTTGTTTTTTATTGCAAAGCATTTTTGTCCCCCTCCTTCCTGCCTGTTTGTCAACAGATGTATGCTGGAGGGAAGCTACTCTTTGGGAGCAACATTTTCAATGGATACAACTACAGCAAGAGGGACCTGCTGAAGCAAATCGAACAAGTTTGCAGTGCATGCAAGATGGGCCACTTCCTGCCACCAAATTTCAAATTTAGGTAAAATAGGAAAGAAATTGGAGGGAAAGATGCAAGTGGGGAGAGGGGAGGCAATGTCGTACAGAGGTCTTGGATTGCTATATAAACTACTCAGACCACACACATTACTACACACATTACACATTATGGTGAAATTGCCATAACTGGCCACAGTTCGTCCTACAGAACTCAACTCATTTCCAATCCTTTGCAATATTTTCAGCCATATGGCTGTAGATGCTTTACTATTTTTATTGTTTATTCCATCATGCATGTGAATAAACATATTTTCTCTCAAGTGGAGTAGCGCTAATACTGATATGTCAGTATTGGCAGGCCTTAACCTTAAAAAAATAAATCTGGGAAAGAGCCACTTCCTGGTAGGAATGTTTACTGTCCCACTACCCCAGCCAATTCTACCACCACTAACTCCTTCCCCCAACAACAGATGACCTCATCAGATGGGCCGCCAGAATCACCACACATTGTGGCAAATCCAATTGTACCCATCGGGAAGCGTGGGGAACCCGCACAGCCCACACTCTGCATTGCCCAGCTCACTTGTCTCTGCATCCCATGGGAGGAATTGTCGGCCTCCCAGCTCATTCCCCCTCCCCGTTCATCCCTCTCTCTCCCTCCCTCCCTCCCTCCCTCCCTCCCTCCCTCCCTCCCTCCCTCTCTCTCCATATATACACAGACACACACACACACACACACATATATTATATAGTTAAAATAGAATAGTCAGGTAAAAGGGGGAAAGGGGTGTGGATTGAGGTAGAGCCATTGTTAGTAGATTTATTTATTTATTCATTTAGAGTATTTATATTCCACCCTTCTCACCCCGAAGGGGATTCAGGGCGGATCACAATGCAAATATACATAGCAAACATTCAATGCCATTAGACATACAATATATATAGACAGACACAGAGGCAATTTAACATTCCAGATTAACTCTTAAATTAAATATCTAGTATACTGCTGGGGAAGAAGAGGGTTGAGGGGACAGAGGGAGACACATTATACTTAATTATAGTTATTACATCCAATTCTTCATTGCTACTCCCCTTACACACATTACTTAAAAATATTACAAATTCCATACACCTCTAAAATAAAAAGAGGAGCAATATTGTCATCTAATTTTAAATCTAACAGTCATATCTTATTATATTCTCTGTATTATTCTATGCTCTTTTGCTCCAGTTCTTCATTCATTAAAAGCTCATCTTGATCTCAACTGAACATGGGAAGTTTCCTGTGTTGCTGCCGTGGTGGCATGCACTGGTTCAACCTTCCCTTTTACCAGAGAGCTCCACTGGAAGTAGTTGTGTGTCGTGGAATAGGAGCCTGTGGGCTCCGTGGCAAAAGGGAAGGCAAGCTGGTGCATGGCACCAAATTTACCTCAGTCTGAGGTCATGAGTGAAACAATACTGTTTGGAGGACTGGCCACATACCTAAAGGTCCAGATTTTCTGTAAAAACTTGGAGTAAAAAGCAATTTTAAAAAAATCAGAGTGAAGTCCAAAGAAACACATTCTAAGGAATAATCGCAGACATATGTCAGGATGAGTGCCTATAAAAATAAATACTTTTTTTAATTCTAGGTGGACATACATATAGATCGTAGTTTAATGCAATAGTCAAAGTTCTCTCCTAGAAATCTCTTTTGTTCTCTCTCCAAACAACATCACAGAATTCTATGCACCTCACCAAAGTATTAATTCTAGGATAAAACCATAGTAATTAAAGGGGTATCATGAATTCAAGTATAACGTGAATGTTCTTTCAGGACATAAGATGCCAGATTTAATGGTCTTCTAGTGAGGAAGGTGCTTCTTAGATGACAATATATTCCTTCAAAATATGGCACCTTCCTCCTCAACCCCCAACCGAATAGCAAAACAGGTGAAATAAATGAAGACACATCTCACTCTGTTCTCTCTCAAAATAAAACATCCTAGTTGACTGAGGAGTAGCAAAGTAGGAACCCCCCTTTTCAAAAATGATAAAAGGCTGGTTACTGTTAAGAAAAACAACCAGCAAAATAATCTGCAGGTTGTTATAGGTATAGTCATTTACCCTAGAAATCAATAGGGAGGGAGGGATACCATCTGCCTTCCATACAAGATTCCAGCATGTGGTTCCATGTCCTGAATCTGGAGGACATGAAACCACGAGGCTAAGAAATTGGGCAAGAGATCAATCTAGATAAATGGAGCCAAAATCTGGATGAAACCCAGCTAATCTGGTAATATTTCAGTTTAATGCCAAAGGAAGGACCGCAAAGCATTTTTGAAAGCCAAGTAAGCAGCAAGCGGGCCAGTTGGTGCTACAGATGAAGCCATTCCCAGTAGGGCTTCCATCCAGTAATGTGTGTGTGTGTGTCTTCGCCTGTTGATTTATGGTTACCCCATGAATGTGAAAGAATTTTCTTAGGCAATGAATACTCAGTGGTGGTTTTCCCATTTACTTCCTCTAAAATCCAGCCTACAGCATCTGGTATTCATTGGTGCTCTCCCATACAAGTATTGTCCAATGCTGACCTTGCATAGCTTCCAAGATCAGATAGTCTGGTACCTTTAAGGTATTTAGGGCACCTATGCTAATATAATTTTGAAAGCATTTATATTTGTGTTTTGCTTCCTTTCAAAACTGTGGCTCAAGGTGGCTTACAAATTCAAACAAGTACAATAGTTAAAAGATACAGAAGCTCTTCATTAAATGGAATTAAACTATTAATAACATTTTCAAAAATCAAAACTTATAATGCAGATTTTTTTAAAAAAAACCCAGCATAATTAATTATTAATTACAATCAGTATGGCTTTCCCCACAACACACATGACATATAGGGAGTTTATATTCTATTATTCCTTATGTCCTTTTCCGGCTCTCCATGTTTTCAAGGGCTGATCAATATGTTTTTCCACACTGATGGAGCACCTTTGTCAGGGAGTCACTAGTTATCTGAGGGCAGATTACAGATCATTTTGCCTCGACACACACAAAGCTGGGGTACTTATTTTTGGAGTGAAACATTTATGTATTGGATTGGTTATCACCTCTCTACTGCTCTTTGGATGGTGGGACTTGTAGCAGGGCCTTCACCCGGGATCTCAGATTCTGAACAGGTTATTACAGAAGGAGAAGAAGGTGGTTAAGGTCATCTCAGAGCCCTTCTACACTGATGATATAATGCAGTTTGAAGCAGACTTGAATCCACAGAGGCCATAAAATGTGCACTGCTAATGCACACTGTAGTGTGCACCTAAAGGTATATCATTTAAAAAGTCCAAAGAAGGTTGTGTCAGAAAATGTGTGGCAGCAAATGCCAGTGTTTCCAAGATCCATGGTGGAATCGGTTCCACAAAATGTAGAGCAGATTGGAGATACGCACCCCTGCTGAAGTGCAGTAAAAGTAAAATGCGGGCTGCCAAAATGCAGCAAGGGCATGGCTGGGCAGCAGGGGGCTAATTGACCCTCTAGGAGGGTAATTGATTGCCTCTACTCTTGTCTGTCACTTTCCCTTTTTCCGCCCTTTATTCCTCCAGAACACTAATTCACATCACTGTTGGAAATGGGGGAAAGGATAGGTTTCCTATTCAATAAAATCACCATCCTGGCCTCAAACCAGTTCCAAGCATGACTAACAGTCTAATCACCCACACAGTGAAACCAGTTCCTCCTAAACTGGTTCCAACCTGAATTATAGTGCCAGTGTAGAAGCATCCTCAAATCTGACCTCTCCATTTTACAGTAGCTGGGGGGTTTGCATACAGTTTATGGACAGCCCCACATATTTGCTATTGGACTCCTCCAAGAAATTTCAGTCTTATGACAACCATAAGGTGAATTTATCATGGGGCTTTCTTGACAAGATTTGAACCTTTGCTGAGGCTGTGAGGGTACAAGTTTGCCCAGAATCACCCAGTGAGTTTCCATGGCTGAGCAGCAATTTGTACCCTAGTCTCCCAAAGTCCTAATCCAACAGTTTAGCAACTACCCACACTGACGGTCAGCCCCACATAGGAGGCATTACCTGGGTCTAATTGGGAGATAATTAGGGCATGAACCACTCTGGCTGTAATGTCAATGGTGCTGCACCCTTTTAAAATATCTGACCCCCTCCTTCCTGTTGTAATTTTTTTTTTCATGTCATTTCCCACAGTAATGCTCTCCACCTGTCAAGGAGTGCTGTGTTCTACAATGTGGAAAGGAAGATTTCCTTCCTTCCTTCCTTCCTACATTGCACTGTGGTCTGTGATTGCCACAGATAGACACTGCTGTTGTCTCAGGAAAACATTGGGAGGGGGATTGCAAACTAGAAGGAAAAGGCAGAAAATCAAAAAGGTGAGGCCTCGGATGGCTATGTTTCTCACTATTATTTTGTTAAAGGTAAATCTCCCACATGAGAAGGTGCTGTGGAAGGCATTAAAACTTTATATGTTCTGTTTTGTTCTCTCCACTCCCCCCCCCCCCAATATCCCCCCTAAAAAAGGCCAGGAAACAGTTTTCTCAATCCCCAAATTCTTCCTATATTTTGTATACACTGATGAGATTAAATAAAAAAACTAAAATTTCCACTCCGAACGATACACACTGCAAAAGTTGTGGAAATGGATTAAAACACACAAATAGATCAAAAGGATGCATGTTCCTCAAATGTGCTTAATTTATTTTGAACTGAAATAAGCCTTCCCTCAATCTATTCTGGATGTGCTCACATAGTCCCAATTATTCATCAGCAACAAGAGGTCATGTCCCCACCTGTCAGCCCTGCACTTAGGAGTGCATTATTTTATGCCGTGTGGGTCTCATTTTCAGCCATTGAACAAGATTTACAGACTTTTAGGAGTATAGTAAGTTGAGGAGGGACATCCATTCAAAGCATGTAGCTAGATGTGTACAAATTGGTAAGCCATTTACCACAGAAAACTCATGCTTGCTGGTCCCTGTACTATTTTCTCTGGCTGTATTCAAGGAAGCTAGTAGATTTATTATTCTGGCAACTTTGATAGCAGGGACAGTATTAATTTAAGATCTCCCCCCCTCCCCCCCCCCCCCAATTCACATCTGGCTTATGAAGTAGTTGCTATTGAACCGGAACTACAGCATAGTATCATGGGTAGGGGGTTATTTTGTCATTTAGTGTTGTGCCTTTTTTTTATAGAACAGAGCAAAGTTTCTGAAATTTTAGAGTTTGTGACCATAGCAGGCACAAACCTGTAAAACCCTCATGGAAATAAATAAATAAGGGTCATTTTTGGTCATGTGAGCTCCACTCCATTGCCAGCAGCAGAATTTTGCCATGCCTATTTTGAGTGAGAGTGTGCCCATAGTTTATAGGAAATGATCCATTCCCTTCTGATAACAAGATGTGTCCATGTGAACTAGAAAGACCAGGAAGCCTTTCATGCGTCACTGTGGTTTGCGTATTATTTACTGGGGGGATGAAGTGAGATAAGATGGGAAGCCAGCAAGCACTGGTCTTCCTTGTTTACAAGCCTTCATGCTCTCTTTAAATAATCTGAATCCAAAAGAAATAGTAATGGGATGTGGTGTTTTCACTACAACAATTTCCCAAGGTCAGAAGCATAGATGTGCTCCTGGCTTCCTTCATGGGTATTGTAGCATCAAGAGTCCGTTTTGGGGGTTATTGATTTTTTATAAAACACACCCTGAGCAATCAGATCCCATTTCTAGGAAAATAGTAGTAAATGTATTCAGAACCACCACTCACATTCTACAATCAGATCTTGGTGAAATTACTCAAACTGTCAAATAAGACATCAGGCAAGGAACTGGCATATCATATATTATTTTCGGCTGTGTAGTTTTCCAAAACTGAAGGGAAGGGGTCTCTTGCGTCAGAATGCTATAGTCATGTAGCATTTGCAATATAGATGCTGTATTCTCTCTTTTTTTATTTTGACGATTTTTTCTGTACTGTCAATTGAAGAAGGTCCAGACAAAGCTTGGCGAGGGCTTTGGACCATTAATACAAGATTAGTACTATCTCCTCTATTTAGTATGACAGGCATACTTTCAACTCATCCATCGCAGTTCATTTGCTACTAAGAGAATATACTGTTACACTTTGCTCGCATCATATACAATATGACTTCCATATCTGTGAAACTGATACCCATGGTTTCACTTATCCAGTTTCACTTATTCATGGTTTCACTTAGCCATAGTTTTACTTATTCACCCAGGACCTTCTGTGGAAGTGACACCTTCATTTCTGTAACTCAGGCCCCATCTACATTGCCATTATAATACAGATCAAACTGCATTATATGGTCAGTGTAGACTTATATAATGCAGTTTAACTTAATTGAACTGGATTATTTGAGTCTACAGTACACTGACCATATAAAGCAGTTCAATCTGCACTATAATGGCAGTGTAGATGTGGCCTCTGTTGTTCATCCCTTTCAAAGTAATATTTTTCACTATGATCAATGTTTTCATGTATCCATGTGAAACTCTGGAATGTATCCCTGTGGATATCGGGCGTTGTACTGTATATGACATCGTACCTGTCCTCATAATTAAGTGACAAATGGTACTTGTTTTATGACTTCCTATCTTCTACTCTGTTTACCTGAAATAATTATTTAGTCAGGCATGAAGAGCTATACATTGAAGTTGTCTTGTTGGATCAGTGCAGTGGATCCAGTCCAAGAAGATACATTGAAAGAAGGATGTAGAATGGAGAGCTGGGGATGTAGAAGTGTGTATAGAAATAAATTCTGAAATAAGTCATTCAGTTGAAAAAAGAGGGAGCCACAACTATTACAACTGGGAAGGAGAGGCTATGAATGAAGTGGATTTGGCAACCATTTGAGGAAACATGAAATAGAGAAGGTTATGACATATTGCACTTTTCTCACTCTGTATAGGCATTAGTGAGGAAGAACTGGCAACGAGAGCAGTAACACATGATGAGCCGGTCTTAACTTTAAATTATCCCAAACATCTTTTGGCACTGAATATTTGAGTTGTGGATCCAAAACAGAGATGTCTGATCAGTCATGGAGAAGAATGCCATTTTATTTAAGTCAAATGATCATGTCCAGAAACTATAAGGAGTGAGAATAAGGTCAACAAATTAATGCCCTTGTGAGTCCCATGGGGTTAATGCTATCCAGGATTGTGGTGTTTTCACTAAGTAGTGCGATATCTGTGAGTCCAACTAGTAGTGACTCACAGACATGAAAACATAGCAGCTGTGTTTCTCTCCTTGCTTGCTACTCTGAACTGCATGGGGCTGGGGGCAGGAAAACTGTTTGATGGCCGGTCAAATAGGATGCATTCGACATGGCAAAGGAATGCTAGAAAGTGGCAGAAAGGAAAATCTGTTCATCCAAAGGTCAGCTAGAGAAATTTCTGGCACTGGCTTTCAGGAAGAGGTGAAGGTAGTTGCATTTGCTATGAGAAGGACAGGATAAATAAATAAATAAGCAAACTCATTTTACATCCTGTCCTCTGCTTAGATTGCTACATGTTCACCGTGAATAATCAATATAGTTCTTGTTAAAGCAAGGCAAGGTGGAGGAGTGAGAGGAAGGTGCACACCCAAGCACTTTTTCAAGACAAATAAGGCAAAACAAATGCAAACAGCAACACAGTAGTGAGATGAGGAGTGGAATCAGAGGTTAGTAAAGATCTTTTTTCAGATTGCAACTCCTAGAACTCCTTGCCAAAAAATACCGGCAACATTTCCAAGCTATGGAAGTTGCTGTGGTCCTGTATGGGGCTCAAAGACGCTATCCATGCAATTTCCAGTATACGCCATTTCATTTCTTTATCAATACACACACACACACACACACACAATCTTATTCACACTTCACAAGGCATACTTATTTCTTATTGGGCTGTTGAGAAGAGGGGGTTCTGGGTTTCCCTTCCAAAAGGATTTCTTTTCCTTTTTTCTTTTACTTCAACAACCCTTGGGACTAAGGGCATTTCCACAAAGCCAAATAGCCCAGAATATCAAGGCAGAAAATGCCACAATGCCTGCTTTCAACTGGATTATTTGAGTCCACACTGCCATATAATCCAGTTCAAAGCAGAAAATGTGGAATTTCATTTAGCTGTGTGGAAAGGGCTTCAGAAAACATATATACGGTACTTACATGTAGGCAACAAATAATAAGAGAGGTTTTTAAATGCAGTCGGGGGAGATAAGAGAGGACAGGAAGCAGCAGAGTCTTGCCCTTTCCAGTAAGCTCAGGCAAAGCAAACTGCTGCGGTCTCTCCTACCTTCTTTTCTCTTCCTCATTAATAATTTTTGCCATCTTGGTCCCAGTCTGATGTTGCTTCTCCATTATCTCAGTTTTCATCTGCAAAATGTTGGAGGATCATATGACATATCCCCATGGTTTACATGTGGAATGTAGCAAAACTTAGAAGTATCACTATTATATTTATTTATACGCCATTTTAATTCTCCCAAGGATTGGATATACAGACAGTCTCCAAGTTACAAACTTGGGGCAACAGGAAGTGAGAGAAACAGGCCAATTTTTTCAAAATCCAATTATCACAGAGGCAAAATGTGAAGTGAAATCTTCTGAACAGGGACAAGAACAGCAAAACAAACACCACAGGGATGTTAACCCTTCCCTATGCTATCCAAAGCATACAATTTGGCTGGAGTTACAATTTAAAAATGTACCTGTTCCAACTTACATATGAATTCAATTTAAGAACAAACCTACAGAACCTATCTTGTTTGTAACTTTGGGGCTGCCTATACTTGTGTATCTAGAGATTTTAATCTAAAAATTGACTCCAAAACCCTGGGTTGACTTATCCATGAATCAATGTATCTTAAATCTTATGAAAAACGGAACCATCCCCTTTTCTGAGTAGAATGATGAAAGATGAGAGCTCAGTCCATCTTGGGAGAATCACAAAGAAGCACCAATTCCCTCAATTCTGTCCACTATAGTGTCACTCCTGGCCTTTTTGGATGCCTGGGTGGGAAAAGGATAGTGGCTGTTTGACACTTTTCATCAAAAGGAACACTGAGAGAATAGGTGTTTGGTAATTCTTTTAGGTTGTCCCAGGATGCCTTTCATAACTCTACTCAGAGAAAGGGATAGTTCCTTTTTGATAAGAGTTAATACTGTACCTTAACTTTTATTTTTTAGAAAGGAACTTTTCCCTTCTCTGAGCAGAGTGGTGAAAAGCCTTTTTGAATGCCTGGGCAGAAAATCGCATTGGCAGCGGCCAGGGGCATTTGGCCCTGGGGCATTGATTGTGCTTTCCCCTCTTTCTATGGGTCATATCATAATCCTTAATTTTGGCCGCAAAATTTATCGTTGAATTATACACGAGATCAGCTTATACTCAGGTGTAGCTATGCAGAAAATAATTGTGCCTTTGGCTTTTTCCAATACTCTCCCCCCCCCCCACCCTTCAAAGCTTGATGGTTAGACACCTGCTTGAAATGAACTTTGAGAATTAGCCATATTTTATTTGCATCAGATGATAATAGGAGAAGAGAAAGCCTCTTGTGTCTGCTAACGCCTACTCTTGTTGCATGCTTACTGCTTCAATAGATGTTATTATTCTAAGGGTCCTGTGAAACAGGAAGCAATAGGAAAAATCTCTTTGCAAATAAAGCTTTAAATCCAAAAGCAACTAAAGAACTGGGTATATGTTCCAGTTAGTGATGGATTATGGATTGCACATTTATTGTGTGTAAGCTTCTGACTTTCTCCTGGTCTGCATAATTGTCTATAATAAATTATAAGGGAGCCAGTAGTTCCTATTCCTAAATTGCATTAATGCTTGTGCAGTCAGTCAATGTCTCTCTCCATTGCTGTGAATAATTGAGTGTGGTGACACACACTGGAATTTACTAATACAGTACTTAAAATCCCTTTTGAAGTAAGGCAAGTAATGGAAGAAGTAAGGAAACGACCAGTAAATCATATCCAAAACCCAAGACATTTTAGGCTTTGTTTTTGTCTTTGTGGAAGTTTTTAACATAACCCTTGACAATTTTTTTTACAAAACTTCCCTGCACAACCCCTTTGTTGCTTCAAAATAGGAAACAACACTTTATATCTGGTGGGCTACCATGGTGGGTTGCATTGCTGAACATCATAGACTTTGACATGAATACATGGGCAATAGTGTGAAGATAGAGTTTGTCATCCCAAGACCCCTCAGACCTGAACAGAAACTTACATGTAATGCTATTATCTTGACATTTCCTAATCAGCCCATGTATGGTGCACTTAAGATGTATCTCAGACAAAGGGATTAGAGTCCAGACATGTGCAAACTTTGGCCCTCAAGGTGTTTTGGACTTCCAGCTCCCAGATATCCCTGCTAGCTTACTGACTGTTAGGAATCGTGGGAGTTGAAGTCCAAAACATCTGAACAGCCGAAGTTTGCCAATGCCTGGATTAGACCGTGTGTAAGGTAAAGGTAAAGGTTTCCCCTGACGTTAAGTCCAGTCATGTCTGACTCTGGGGGTTGGTGCTCATCTCCATTTCTAAGCCAAAGAGCCGGCATTGTCCGTAGACACCTCCAAGGTCATGTGGCCGGCATGACTGCATGGAGTGCCGTTACCTTCCCGCCGGAGCGGTACCTATTGATCTACTCACATTGGCATGTTTTCGAACTGCAAGGTTGGTAGGAATTGGAGCTAACAGCGTCCGCTCCCGCCGCTCCTGGGTTTGAACCTGGGACCTTTCGGTCTCCAGCTCAGTGCTTTAACACACTTCGCCACCAGGGTTCCTGTAGGCAATGGCACTTTGGGCAAGGGCCATTTTTCTTTCCTCTGCCCACCTGGCAGGCCTTAGCCTTAGTCTTAGCCTGAATATTATGATGTGATGTCTCTTCTGGCTGCCATTTGGAGTTGATTTTTTTCTTTTTGGGTCTGTTTTTGAAAGTTAAAAGGGGCCAGGGTGATTAGTGGAGCAAACTGTTGTCTTTTAATTTGGTTCTTTGAGATCTGGATAGGTTTGGGGCCAAAAATCACTCCAAAATCTATGCCCCCATATTAAATCAGCCATCCTGCACTCACCAGGCTCAGACAGCCCGAAAAAGTGAGATGGCTATCCCCTCCTGCCCCTATCTGTGTGTCAGTGCTGAGTATAGCAATGAGACAGCCACCTACCTTATCCTTCGGGATCCTCCTTCTCTTCTACTGGGTTGTATGACTTATGTCCCTTTTGGGCTACCAAGCAGATGCCGATAGGCTGTTATGGATTGTGGGAGTTGAAGTCCAAAACATCTGGAGGTCCGAAGTTTGCTCATGTCTGCTATAGAATGACTGCATTTTGTCCCCACTTTAACTGACATGGCTCAGTGCTCTGCAATCCTGGGATCTGTAGTTTGGTGAGATACCAGCACTCTTGGGCAGAGAAAGCTAAATACCTTTAAAACTACAGCTCCCAGGATTGCACAGCATTGAGCCATGGCAGTTAAAGTGGCACCAAACTACATCAATTCTACAGTGTAGATGTGCCCGGCTAGTTAGAATTTTTATTAGTGGAATTTATTGGTAGGACCTTTGCCCAAAATTTACCAGTATATGTGAAGCCAACAAGAATGGGTTAATATAACGTTTTTCTTATTTTCTCACCATGTCGTGTTACTTAAGGCAGGGGAAGCTTTTCAAGGAATTGTGTTTTGTTAGATTTCTGGACCATCTTATCCCCAGGGCTTGGGAAGGCAATCACACTAAAATCTCATTTCAGGTTCTTTTTTTAAAAAAGCTATGAAGACATGGAAATACAATTTTAAAATGAAATCTCAGGGTGGAAAAAACATGTTATGTGACTATCCATATAACAAAAACCCACTGGTAGCCTTTTAAATATAAGTTGAGAAAAGGGATTTGGAGTGAAGAACCTGTATGTGAGCATGCATGTTTTGTTATTTATTTGAAGCATTTTAACTTACTCTTTAGCTGAAAAAAGCCCTCCAGGGTGGCTTCCAAAGATTGAGAGCAGCTATACTCACAGAGTTGTGAACTAAAAGTCATGACACAACAATATAGTGGCTTGAGATAAAAGCAAAGTCAAGTATGCCATTAGAATTTATCAACATGGCCATGTCAATCTGGAATATCAGTTTGCAAAGGGATTGTCTAGTACCTTTGAGACTGAGAGAAAGACGTAGCTTGTGTTTTCATAAACTTATGGTCTACTTCCTCAAATGCATGGAGCGTTCCTTTGTATGTATTCCCATTCCAAATCTCTGATTTACGTTCATTCATCCTCTGGCACAGAGGCTGCCCTGTTTGTCCAATGCAAAGGACTGGTGGACATTGTTGACAGAAGATGACATATATAATGAGCAACTAAAGGTCCTTCTAACATTGTGGGTGATGTGATTAGGTGTGATGACATTTCCCTGAGTCAATATTTTCACTCTAAAAAATACTCCATGCCTATGAAGAAACATACTAGGGGTATATCCACATTGTAGGAATAATGCAATTTGACGCAACTTTAACTACCATTGCTCAGTGTTATGGAATCAGGGGAAATGCAGTTTTACAGGGTCTCTAGCCTTCTCTGCCAAATAGTGCTGGTGCCTCACAAAACTACAAATCCTAGGATTCCATAGCATTGAACCATGATAGTACACATGGCATCAACCTTCATTATTTCTACACTCTAGATGCCTCCAGAGTCTATGAAAGCTTGTGCTAGAAATTCTTTCTCACAGTGTCAGAAATCTCAGATACAGCTGGTAAAACCAGGAGCACCATTCCCATTATGGTGGGGATCAGACTGTAGGATGTTATAAGCAGTTTCTAGCAGTTTTATAACTGCAACCTATGTATTTGGGTTTTGGAAAACAGTCAGGATTGTACAGTTTAATTTACCTCTCCGCCTAGTCATGTTTGAGAGAACAAAGGGTATATAGCTAATGTAAGAAACCTCCAAGTTGGCATTGCATTCAGCCTTAAGAAGAGATCTACAGGGAAACTTCATAATGGGCTCTGCTGATCACTTCATTAGGTAAAACAATCATCCCAGTTTGCTATAATGAAGTTTTCCCTGTTTACGTAACCCTTTCAAAATTAGGTTTCTTACTAAAACTCAGCTTTTTAAACAAATCTTAACTTGATGAACAATGTAAAGAGTAAGAGCAGTAAAAGAAGATACCTAAAATTCATGCCCCCCCCCCCCCAATTCTGAATTACCTTTTTAATAGAGCAATACGTTTTCCAGGGGACCCAAATTGAAAGTCATGCCACTTATGTTAAAAACTGACCGATTAAGCTGAAGTCATTACTGTAGATCCTATCATTCTAGTTTGCCTCCTGTTGACATTTCATTTTTAGTCAACATTTTGACACATACTGAGAGTTTATACTGTTTTAATTTTTATATTTGTAATGCATCCTGACAGCCACAGACATAATGAAACACACTGCCAGTTCTCATGCAAACAATGTCATTCCAGCCTTATTCACATTTACAAATTTTATTTTGCATATTTGAACAGATGTTGCCTTCTTTTATGTTTGGTACTCAGATTGATGCTGTTCATTGTTTTTGGTTGGCACCATAGTAATAGATTGATTATCTATCTCTGGAAAGAAATTGTGAAACAAAGGTAGTGTTATATATTTTCAAATGTGTGTGTTAAAAATGAGTATAGGTTGGCCATGTAGCCTCAAAGCATTTTGTGATTGTCAGAAGTGTCTCTCACCAATTCTCCAATAAAAAGGTATATTACCTCTCCTGGAAGCTTTTACTTTTTAAACAGGGGCCCACTTGCAGAAGAAATATAAAAATATACATTAAGTAATATTTTAAGTATTAAATGGATTACTTTTTCAAAAGTAGAGGTGAACTTTTGGCCACGTTCAGTTATGAACTCATCACTAAGGCTGCCAGAATCGTCACACATCGTGGTGATTCCGGAAGTGCCTGTGTGGGGGGATTGCATGGGGAACCCATCTCCCGAGTCCCCACACCTCGCATTGCCCAACTCACCCGAGTCCCCATCCCATGGGGGAAGCGTGATCACCTGACTCCCCCCCCCCCCCCATTGTTCCTGGCGCAACACACAAAGTCTTCCATGGGACTGTTGTATGTCTTTCGGGCTGTGTGGCCATGTTCCAGAAGTATTCTCTCCTACTTCTGGAACATGGCCACACAGCCCGAAAGACATACAACAACCCTGTGATCCCGGCCATGAAAGCCTTCGACAACACAAAGTCTTCCATGTTGCCACCATGA
This sequence comes from Anolis carolinensis, assembly GCF_035594765.1. Taxonomy (NCBI): domain Eukaryota; kingdom Metazoa; phylum Chordata; class Lepidosauria; order Squamata; family Anolidae; genus Anolis; species Anolis carolinensis. Next base: position 59,776,626 of record NC_085842.1, on the reverse strand, counting down.
CTGCATGCTCCACTTTGCCTTTCGTTTAAGCATGCAGCCCTGCCAGAAGTAGCTCTGTGTTTTGGAATGGGAGCTAGCGGGCTCTGTGCTTAAAGGAAAGGAAAAGTGGAGCATGCCGCCAAATTCACCCCTGTCCGATGAAGTTATTAGCTTGGAGTTTGGAGGTGCTTTTTGCTTGCTTCTTGGCCATCCATACGGGTGCCAGAATGTCCCAGGCTGAAAAAAATGGCCATTAATCCCACTGAAATTGTGACCTTCCTGTTGTAAACCCAGCTCATAACAATATAAGGTGGGCCCTTGGTATCTACTGGAGTTTGGTTCCAGGACTCCCCATGGGTACCAAAATCCATGGAAGCTCAAGTACCATTATATATAATGCCGTAGTAAATTGGTGTCCCTTGTATAAAATGGCAAAATCAAGGTTTGCTTTGTGAACTTGTTAATTCTTGAGGGGGTGGTGTGGTATTTTCAAGCCACAGATGTTGCAATCTGTGGATGCATAATAATAATAATAATAATAATAATAATAATAATAATAATAATAATAATAACGAATCTTTATTTATATCCAGCTTTTCTCCCTCACAGGACCCAAAGCAGTTTACAACATATTAAAATCACATAAACAACAAGCAGAGTACATCAACAATAAATATAAGCATAATAAAATAAACAAATTAAGAAAAACAACTACAATAATAATAACTTTATTCTTATACCCCGCCACCATCTCCCCGAAGGGACTCGGGCAGTTTACATATGGGACAAAATGCCATAGACACAAATACAAAACAATCCATCAAAGTAAGAACACAATAAAAATAAAAATATAGTTAAATATAAGAATCCGTAGATACTGAAGGTTGATCATAAATAAGTCCACTTATCCTTTTTTTCCCTCCCTCCTTCTGTTATATCTGTACTTCTTAGCTTCTGTTGTTGAAACAATGGGCCAAGTTGCCGCACTAGAGAAATCCAAAGATGAATCTTTGCCTGAGTATATTTTTGTGTCATCTTCTCTCTTAAAGATAAAGTTGTGAAGTCCAAAAGGGCATCTTCACACATACCTGCCTCTGTACCCGCAATCTCACTTAACATCCAGTGAACTGGCCTTTGCAAAAGGCATTTTCTTTTGTACATTAAGCCCTGGAGCTTCCACGAAGGATGGGTCACAGGAGTGAATTACTTTGCTGACCCTCTGGGATTTCTGCAGGTTCTTATCTAACCCAATTGTAAACTAAATCTTCCTCAGACTTTGTGTGGGGATAAGGAAAAAGAAATTAATGTTGTCTCTTTAGATCAAGATGCAATCCCTCTCTCTTAGTTTGGTAGACAGCTTGCAGCTCTAAGAGCACAAGTTGGAAGGAAAACAAAAGCCATGGGTGTAATCTTTTTCTTTTTAAAAGGGATGGAGGGAATATTGTGAACAAAGCTTCTGTTGTGTATGTATTTTTAACTCAGTGGTGTCTTATAATAGCCTTTGTGTACCAGTATAGGTACTTGCTAGAAAAGATGTCTAGGGACCTTATCACACTCGTGGCTTTTGGCCCATTTCTCCTCTTCTGGGATGGGGCCTGCTAAGCACCTTTCAGATGATGCTGGCTTGGCCCTGCCCCATTAATCCCCAAAGTGGTGAGGAAGCATTGCAAGATGCTTCCTCACCAGCAATGCAAGGTAAGTTGTGTTTTGGATAGCTCCAATGGAGCTACCTGCATTTTTCTTCCCTTTTCCCCATCTGATGGGGGAAAGGGCAATATGGCAACGTATGTTGCCGCCCTTTCCTGCATCTGATGGAGGCAGAGCACCAATGCACCTTGTTCCATTCCCTACTTGTGATGGGGGAAGGAGGGAGTGTGCATGGAGTGCCACAAAGCGCCCTGTACACCTGCCATTTCGCCAGCAATTGCCAGCGAAACAGCAATGGGAAGGTAAGTGTGAAGTCTTTGATAAACTGTTGTTGTTTGTCATAATTTTGCTTATGACAAATGGCTACACTAAGGTGGACCTATTGTGGTTATTTTTTTGTCAAGATTTATGCAGAGGGGGTTGCCTTCCCCTGAGGCTGAAAGAGTGTGACTTGCCCAGTGGGCTTTCTTGACTATGTGGGAATTGGGATCAAATACAAGCAAGAATGTTTTGTATTTTAATATCATTTTTAAGAAGTTAGAATTTGCCTCCATATTTATCATGGAAATAGCAAGTGCTCAATAAGTACTGATATATTGTGAAATACTGGAGAAGAGATCATTTATTGAATCTGACAGACAACTACTTCCAGTTTAGCTTTGATAAGAAGAGCCATTATCAGTAAGGCCAAAGATCTATTTGGACTGTGTCCCATTTCCCTAACTTGCAAGTGAGACGCTTCTGAGTAGTCAATACGCATAGTGTGAAGACAACTCCACCAGCTCATTGAAAAGGTGTGGGTGACCGAGAAAATCCCATCGGACTTCAAGGATGCCACCATCATCACCCTTTTCAAGAAAGGGGATAAAACAGACTGCGGGAACTATTGCGGTATCTTCCTTCTAACTTCTGCTGGGAAAATCCTTGCAAGAATCCTTGCAAACCGCCATCTCCCTGTCTCAGAAGACACCCTCCCAGAATCCCAGAATGGCTTCCGTCCCTCCAGAGGAACAGTGGACATGATCTTCACTGCTCGACAGCTCCAAGAAAAATGCAGGGAACAAAACCAACCTCTGTACATGGCATTCATTGACCTTGCAAAGGCATTCGACACAGTGAATCACAGTGCTCTTTGGACCATCCTCCAAAAAATCGGGTGCCCTGACAAATTTGTGAACATCCTGCAGCTCCTCCATGATGACATGATGGCAACAGTCTTGGACAGCAACGGCTCCCAAAGTGACCCATTTAAGGTGAAATCAGGTGTCAAGCAGGGATGTGTTATTGCCCCTACCTTATTTTCCATCTTCATTGCTATGATACTTCACCTTGTTGATGGGAAGCTTCCCACCGGTGTGGAAATCATCTATCGGACAGATGGCAAGCTATTTAACCTCAGCAGACTGAGAGCCAAAACCAAGGTCACCACAACATCTGTTATAGAACTCCAATATGCCGATGACAACGTAGTCTGTGCGCACTCAGAAGAAGACCTACAAGCCACTCTAAACACCTTCGCAGAAGCATACGAGAAGCTCAGCCTCTCACTGAACATTGAGAAAACCAAAGTGCTCTTCCAACAGGCACCAGCTAATCCCTCTGCAATACCAGGAATACAGCTTAATGGTGTAACATTAGAAAACGTTGACCATTTCCGCTACCTTGGCAGCTACCTCTCCACAAAAGTCAACATTGACACTGAAATGCAATACTGCCTGAGCTCTGCGAGTGCAGCATTTTTCAGAATGAAGCAGAGAGTGTTTGACAATCGGGACATCCGTAGAGATACCAAGGTGCTTGTTTATAAAGCCATTGTCCTCCCAACTCTGCTCTACGCCTGCGAAACGTGGCTGGTCTACAGACATCACAGCAAACTCCTGGAGCGTTTCAATCAGCGTTGCCTCAGAAAAATCCTGCAAATCTCTTGGGAAGACAGGCGGACAAATGTCAGTGTGCTGGAAGAAGCAAAGACCACCAGCATTGAAGCGATGCTCCTACGCCATCAACTCCGCTGGACTGACCACGTTATCCGAATGCCCAATCACCGTCTCCCAAAGCAGCTACTCTACTCCGAACTCAAGAACGGGAAATGTAATGTTGGTGGGCAGGAAAAGAGATTTAAAGATGGGCTTAAAGCCAACCTTAAAAGCTGTGGCATAGACACTGAGAACTGGGAAGCCCTGGCCCTTGAGCGCTCTAATTGGAGGTCAGCTGTGACCAGCAGTGCTGCGGAGTTCGAAGAGGCACGAATGGAGGGCTTAAAGGAGAAATGTGCCAAGAGGAAGGAGCGTCATGCCAACCCTGACTGGGACCACCTTCCACCTGGAAACCGATGTCCTCACTGCGGGAGAATATGCGGGTCAAGAATAGGTCTCTTCAGCCATCTACGGACATACCCCCAATTCACCAGAGATGGAAGACAATCGTCCTCGAACTATGAGGGATCGCCTAAGTAAGTAAGTAGTGTGAAGACAATAATGGTGGGAAATAGCTTAAATCTTTTTGCAAGTCCTAATTAGAGTAGACCCATGGAATCTTGGCTTTGCCTATATGTTAACTCACCATACCACATTTGATTCAATGGGTCTAGTCTTGGGGGGAATAAGGACCTCATTATATTAAGACCAGGATTCGCCATGCATTGTGGCAAATCTGGTGGGCTCTGGTATGAGGAATCTGTCACCCCATGCCCCATATTGCCCAGCTTCCCCCTCTCCCCATCCCATGGGGGGAAGCGTCCATCACCCTGCTTCCCCCCATTGTTGCCAATGCAACACAGGAAGCCACAGCGACTTACAATGCTCTCACCTCACGTGTGCCATGGAGCCCTGCCAAAAGTCAATCTATGTCAAAGAATGTCATATGATGGGTTATTTTGCCCATCTGATGAGGTCATAACCAACAAGATTAAAAAAAAATATGTCCCATTTTATAGAGACCACTTGACTGTTTGAAGACTGTCCGGAGTGATGTCTTGATCTACAGCCTATCAACACACAAGTTGCCCAGGCCCAGTGTTCCCACTATTATTTCTAGATTTGCATCTGGTTTTATGGGAGCTGGTGTCCGCTTTTAGGGTGATGTGTTTCACCTTTTTTGACACTGTGTAAAAGACAAGATTAATGTTGAATGGTATATTTCCGCAGTACAATAGCCATTTGTAGGATGTTGTAATTGGTGAGGCACCAGTACTCTTTGGCTACAACTCCTATCATTTCATAGCTTTGAGACATGGCAATTAAAGTGGTATCAAATTGCATTTATTCTACAGTGTAGATGCACCCCAGGTCTTTCACAAATGTTTATTGCCTTATCCTGCTTTTGTTGTTCAGCTGATGGTCAACAGTGTCACTGTCCCTCTGAACTCAGACATTCCTCAGTCATAGGCAATAGCTCTTGGGTGAAATACCTGATATCTTGGCGAGATTTTTGTGACAAAGCATTGATTTTAGTGTGATGGTTTTCAAAGTGTGAGGAAGGCCTCCCTAGGGCAAAAAAACTGTGACATTTTATGAGGGAGGAAATAAATTTCTGACACTTTCCAGCTCAAATTGTATTTTACCTGACTCACCCAGTGGGAGGTACATTGATAGACAGCCTTCATTCATCACCAGCTAATCAGTATATCCTGATAGCCTGTTTCCTCCTTATTGTGTTGATTAAATTAAAAAAATTAAGTGAACAAACAATTGCTTGCATGATGTAAAGCCTTTTGTTTCTCTGAAGATCTCTGTTGGTAACAAACAATGTGAGGAAAGGTATAAATGCATTGGAGATATTTATTATGCATCTCTTATCATTTCCCCAATTTGATGTGTAGAATCACAGCTTATTTTGTGTATGAACTGGACTTACATTTACAAATCACTATCACAGGTTGTTTTCAAATGTGAGAATCCTTCTTTTAGGACTCCTATTTAACTGCAGCTTACAAGAGAGAACACACTAGATCATCTTTTAGAATAGAGGGGGGGGTCTCCTAACCTTTCACCATTTACATGTGGTTTTGTTTGGAACAGTAAATTATAACTACTCCTTACTAGACTTGTGCACGAAAAATTTTCCTTCATTTTCTTCATGCTATCATTTCATTTCGACCATTTGTCTACACAAAACGAATGATGACATTTTTGTAGGAAATGAGAAGCGACATGAAAATGCACAGTTATCGTGCTTGCTTTCGTTTTCCTTTCATTTCTGCCCCGTAACAATAAGCAGGTACTGACAGAGGGCTGCTTTCCCATTAAAGCTGATGTGTACCAATGGATGATAATTGTATATGTGTGTGTGTGTGTGTGTGTATGTGTATGTATGTGTGTGTGTATGTATATATATATATATATATATATATATATATATATATATATATAACACTAGCTAGCTAGCTACTCTGAAATCCAACACTGAGCCTGGGAGAGGAAAGTCACCGCATTACATCTGATGTTTGTGGAAATGGGTGTTAATAATAATAATAATAATAATAATAATAATAATAATAATAATAATAATAATAACAACAACAACAACAGTACTCTGGGGAAGATCCAAACGTTTTAAAAGTTGGTGGGCTAAAAGGGATCAGAATGCCCTCCATGTGTGGCGATTTTCACCCCTCTAGCCCAAAAACCAGGGCGGGGGGATGACCCCTGGAAGCCCTCTCATTGCCACCAATGGCATGAAAATTTTTGTGTTTTTCGTTAGCCAGATGAAAATTCATGTCGTATAGGCGGCCCATTTTCATTAGCAGGAATCAAATATGAAAATGAGATGACACAAATGAAATTACACAAAATGAACAGCAATTCCATACAAAAGCACAACAATACTCCTTACCTTGATATCACAGTAAACTGAGATCAGCAAATACTAAATTAGCAAAAAGGAAGCCCCCTGAGATTAACACAATTTCCCCCTCCCAATTTTGTCCAGTTCCAGGCAGTAGTGCAAATAGGATTATATTGAATTGTTGGTGGGATGTTATGTCTGATTAGCATCTACAATTGTGGGTCACAAGTTGAAGAAGCATGCACTTACTAAACTTAGCATCAGAAAAGCCCAGTTTGCCATCTATGTACATTTGGTAGTAAGGCTGTCTGGTTGACCTTGAATCAGTTTCACATGCATTCATCCTAGTTTACCTTATGGGAGTAAAATAGTGAGAAGCATGTATACCATCATGACTTTTTTTTAAGGAACTTGGCATGAACCTGCAATACATAAACAAATGCATTTACTTCTGCTACTGCTAGAATTCTGCTACAGGGAATGGAACTTGAAAGGAAGAAGAATATTGCTGTTATGAAAACAAACACACCAGATTGATTTAATAAAAGGAATGTGTGTGTATGTGTGTGTGTGTGTGTGTATGGAGAGAGAGAGAGAGAGTTCAACACCAGTTTTCCAATAAATTTTAACAATGTATTATCCTTCAAAAACTAACATCCTTTTCCTGACATATGTATATGTAGGTTCAAAAATGATGAAATGAGTAAATCACCTAGGATTTTTTATGATAATAGGTATCTGTCTGCAAAAATGACAAAGCATAAAATAGATATCCAAACAATAAAACTGTAAATAATGACTGACACAAAATAACAATATTTATTTTTAATGTACTTATTGTTAATTTTTCTTCCTAGTCCCACTGAAGAACCTCCAAAGATAACATGTAAAGTTGCAGAAAGGTTAGTACTTTTTAAAATATATATATATTCATAATAAATAATACAAATCACACACAATTAACATTTACTCAGAACAATTACTCAGAACTTCATCACATAGGTAAATTTACAGTTCGAGGATGGAGCCTGCCAGATCCCATCAAACGATGTTCATCTACTTCCGGTGGGGCTCTGACCCTGAACTGTATTGAAAGTGTCACAAGAAAGCGCAATGAGAACAGAGGAGGCTTCCCATGTTCTTATTGATCTAGTAAGATAGACCTGTTGCCTTTCCATTAATAGTCCCGTATGTACGCCTCCCCTAGCACTTTTGATGGCTATGACACTTTGGATAACCACCCCTCCCTGATGATATCGACATAACTAGCAGTTTTGGCCCAGTTTCCTCTAGATCTTATCCATGATTTTATCGTTATGTTTTGTATGTGATTTTTTATGACTTGTTTTATTGTTGTTTGACTTGTTTTATTGCTTGTTTTTATATTGTTGATGACCGGGCTTGGCCCCATGTAAGCCGCCCCGAGTCCCTCCAGGCCGATGGGGTGGGGTATAAGAATAAAATTATTATTATTATTATTATTATTATTATTATTATTATTATTATTATTATTAAAGGGGCAAGCATGGGGGGGGGAGCTGAGCAGCATCACTTTCTCCCATGGAATGGGGAAGGCATTGCTGCTGGGAATACGGGGCGTGGAGCGGCAGATTCCCCCGCTGCCCGCCGGATTTGCCACACTGCCTGGCAAATCCCCCAGCTGTTGGATGACTGACTATGATGAGGTCCCTAGAGTTTTGGGCCTGGATGGTGGTTCATCTCTTTATGGTTCCTAGGAGGAAAAGCAAGACCAAGGTTTAGAATTTTCAAAATAGTTGAATCACTATCTGTTTCTGCTTGCCAGTTACTGGGAGCCCTCCCCCCCCCCCCTCCATATCTGTTTTTCAGCACTTCTTGAAAACAGGAGTGCTACTGAAAGGGAGTTTTTGTTCAGAATCTGAAAAAAAGGTTCTTTTTGGTCCCTTGGTAACAACGGGATTAAGAAAGCACCCTATCAAGCCCATTATGGGGAGCGAGGAGGGACTTCCTACAGGCTCCCCTTCCATATCCTTCATTAAGACCTGGATTAAAAAAATCAGAGTTACTACTCTTTCTTGATCCTTTTCCTTTGTAGAGGAGGAGACTGGGTGTAATGCTTCTTAAAGCTGTTCTACTCTAGAGGAAAGGCAGGATGCAGTTTGGCTTTGAGGCTCCTATGGCGCCGAGTCCATCTCTTCAAGAAAGGGGGAGGAAGGAGGGAAGAAGGCCCTTGGCTGCGTGTGCTTAGCCTTGGACCCCTTCCCTCCTTCTGCCAACGGGACCTGGAAGCCTAGCTGTTGCTGCTGCTAAAGTTTTCCATGGTGGTGGTTGTGGTGGTGGAGGAGGAGGTGACTTGGGAGGGGTTGATCACTCTCTTTCTGGGATTGTTTGCCCTTATATCTTTCATTAAGAACTGGATTAAAGGCATCATAGTTAGGATACCTCTATTTCTGGGATCTTTTGACCTTATATCTTATATAAGGCACGCATCCTCAGAGGATGGCTGCCATAGATATGGGTGAAACGTCAGCAGAGAATACTTCTAGAACATGGCCATACAGCCCGGAAAACATACAACAACCCTTTGACATCATGAATGGGAAACCTCCAAGTCACCCTATCCTAAACAGCTCTGTTCCGGTCTTACCAAGTCTGAGCTATGGCTTCTTTATCCACTTGGAATAGAGTTTCCTCTTTTTCCTTCTACCTTTCAAAGCATCCTTGCCTTTTCTAGTGAGTCATGTCTTCTTATGATATGGCCAAATTATGACAATCACAGTTTAGTTATCAAATTATGCATTCATAAGAAATTATGCAAATTGAATTTGCATATATTTATTTAGCATAATGCATTTTACCCTCAGGGATGACTTTCCATTTCCTTAAAAATATTGCTTCTATGTGTGCAATAGGAATCAATAATATGAATACAATGGATTAGCTGAAGGCTGCAAAGTAGTGTAACTGTCAGATCTCTTAGAGCTCTAGGGCAATAGATTTTTTTTTTTAAAAAAAAAGCTATCATTTTAATAGAAGTCCAGGCTCCATATAAAAATTGTCACCAGTTCTATCTTACAATTTTCTATGACTAGCCTGCCATGACATTGTTTGCTTTTTAAAATGAAATCTGATATTTTCAGGATGCCAAATTGTTTACTAGCTCTTAGATAGGTCGATAACTGTTACAACTATACAGAGTATTATGGGTATACTTTGAAGTCACCTGTCAGCTTATGGTGACCCCATGAATTTTGTAAAACATTATTAGGCAAGGAATATGCAGAGGTACTTTTGACAATTCCTTCCTCCAGAATACAGCCTACAGCACCTGGTATTCATTTGTAGTATCCCACCCAAGTACTAATCAGGACTGACCTTGTTTAATTTCAGTGATCACACAGGATCTGGTGCCTTTAGAGTATTTAGATCATATACACAGTACTGCATTGCTATTATTGTAAATCATGTTTAGCTATGACATACTTTGAACCACCATGCTACCCTGAATGTATTCAGTATTGTCTGATTTGTGATTGCATTTCAGAAAAAAGTGTGAGATAAATAAAATCACTCAATTTTGGAAATAAAGCAATGTTAGATTTGATTTAGTACTTGGACCGACTTCCAGGGAATACTTGGGACCTCCAGGCTAAGAAAGCCTGAGACCCCAAAGAGCTACTGCCTGACAGAGATGATAATACTGGGCAAATGAACCAATTATCCAACTCATTATGATGCAGATTTCTGTGTCTAGTGAAGCCTTCCGTAAGGCTGGTCTCGTGTTTTAAAACTCTCCCATCTGTCTGTTGCAGTGAACAAAAAACCTGAATTATATTGCATTTGGATGAAACATTTGGATGATCCCCAAGACAGAGTGCCCAGCTCTATGAGCTGTATTGATTTAAAGTGGAAATTGGAGTTCAGAAGCTTGTCCAGAATGTGACCATAGGGCACTTAATTCTACATAATACAGCCTGATATAGCCATATGTTACAAGTGCTTTCAGTATAGTGTCTAGACCTAACATACAGCCAACTGATAACCATCTCCCTTAATTTTTCCTTCCATTTAGTTTCCTCAATGTGAAGATTAAGGAGCCTTTGCCGGAAGAACAGCCTCCTGTCCAGATAATAAAAGAGGTGGAGGAAAAACATGTCAGCATGGCAAAGCGTGTCACCGGTGCAAGAAAAAAAGGAAAGAAATAGGATGCAAAAGTGGTCGTTTTAATTCATTCTTCTTCATCATTATGTGTGTATGCACACACAAAGAGACGTACATGCAAAATATATCTTTAATGTACCCACAGATTTAGCTTCAGCAATTACTATTTTTCATTATAAAGCAAAATCCCAAAAGGTAGCTGTTTTGTTATGGATGGCTTTGATTTCTTTTCCTATAGAACCTTCTTTGTCTAAAACATCTAGAAATTGGTTACAAATAAGCACCAAATATGCAGGAAGTGTTCATGAAGTGTTCAAGAATCACAAGAAGGCAATTTGTGTGAGATAGCAGGAAAGGGAGGAACTGAGTAGGTCACAAAGAAAGGTAGAATGGCATTAATGTTGAGCCAAAAGGGAGTTTGTGCACTGCTAGGTGGGTTGTATTTACAAAATATTAAATAAACGAATTATCTTCTCGGTTCCTTGCGCAAATGAGAGGCAGAACGAGACAATGACAACATAGCAAATGTCTATGGAACTATGTTCCATTTGGAAAGAGAATGCCAGATGAGAAGCCAAAGGTTCAATATTAACTTTAGGGCAGAAGGAACAATTCAGGAGAATCACATGGTAATGGTATCTCCCAGTCTGTCTAGAATGGAGCTGCTGAGTTCTCTTCTCCCAGTTGTGCTGTGGGTAAGTCTTCTACCAGAAGAAAGCACCAAGACACACGCTGGTAGATTCCAACAGGTTTTAATGTACAGAATACCAGAACCTTCTCTTTAGCCCATTTATATAGGGGTTCTCTCATACCAGAGGGTAATTGAGGTTTTATGGCTGGCCTGTTTTTATGGCTGGCATCTGTTCTTTGTCAGCCGACCGGAGATGTCAAAGATTGGAGATCATGACAGGAGCCTAATCCTTTTCCACTCATGACCCCTTTTCGCCTGAGAATTTTTTATACAACCCCAGGTATATAGGTATATAAAATAGGTAGACAAATCAAACATTTACTGAAAACAAATCACAAAGAATTTATTTTAAAACAATTATTTGCTACACATATTATTTTACGATATATTAAAGATGAAGGACAATGTTAATGAGATGTATGTGCATGTTTATTTTTACATAAAGAATTAAATCTTGGTTGATTATTTGATACTGAAAGATGTTGAGCATCTTCAACATTTTTCAGAGTTTATTGATATTTTGATTTATAATCATCAATGCTGAGAATGCCGTTCTCATAAATACAAAGAATTAAATGGCAGAAGTTTAGGGCCATTTCAGAAAATTTTGGAAATTCTTCCCTAATTTCAAGCCAAAATTCATTTAATTATTTTAAAACATCTCAAGTTTTAAACCTGTGTTGCTTGATAACTCCATAAATTCTTCTTTTCCTTTTAATGGCAGGTGACTAACATTTTGATTTGTTTAGTATGGTTTATGAACATTAGTTTTTTAGAATCAAAATTTGAAATGAGGTATTTAGGAAACTGTGTCTCCAGGCACTTTTGCAACCCCCAGCATTCAACCCCATTTGTGGTTGTGACCCACAGTTTAAGAAACTTTGGTCTAGTGATATTAAAAAGATTTTGTATAGCCCAACTCTTTCCCGTAACAATGTACAAAACTAACATACAGGGAAGAATGGCTCAGTCTCCTCCTGTACATGTTATTTGTCTCCACAGATGGTTCTTCCACTGTCCCCCATAACCAGTGTGAGAGATCACTCAAACATGTAGGACTCCTTTCCAGAATCATTCCCCTCACCTAATCTTAAGATGTTATCATTCATGTAAAAAAGTATTATCTCCTATGTGTCTCCTATGCATAAAAGTATGCATCTCCTATGCATAAATTGTCTCAAGGTGGCACTCTTCTCGATATTTACCAGTATATTTTCAAAATCCAGATGCATCTTTTACTGGTTTTCAAATGTGTTATTTTCATGACTATGTGGCAATGATTGAACTAAACCAAAATTACATTGCATCAAATTCCAGAAAATTGTTTGTATCTCATTCCAGAGCTCAGGCCCATAGCCAGGATTTTGATTGGGGGGGGGGGGGGGCTAAGTCTGAGTGAGAGAGGATCAACCCTAGCCCATATAGGTATAAAGGACATATAGGATATATTGAGCATGGTGATCAGATCATGATATGAATAAACATAACAGTTTAAATAATACCGGTTAGGCCTTCTCGCGGACCACCCTGAGAATTTCGGGGGGGGGGGGGCTGAAGCCCCTCAAGCCAGGCTATATGCCTGTCACCAAGCAAAGAGTCCTGTGGAAATGTGCAACATTAAAAGATAAAATTGGCATAAAATTATGTTTATCTTAATTTTGGTGATTTCTCTATAATACTGTATACCTCTTCCCATATTGCATTAAGAGCAGTGCATTACTGAGTGGCTGGATCCATTCTTCAGATGCCAGAGCTTCTGAGATAACTCTGAGACTTGTGGATGTGATTAACTCAAACATATTCCAGCCAAAGGCCTAATACATGCAACCGGTACCAATTGTTTCTTTGCACGAATGTGAACCCTAAATATAGAGCAAGCACACCATTCCTGTATCATCTAGGTGGTCTCTCAACCTTATCTTCTCAAGACTAAAATATATTAGACAGTGCTACACTTTATAATTTGCTGGGGGCATTAAGCACAGAAGCAGGGGTAATTGAGTAAATTGCAGTCAAATTTGTTCAGGGGGAAAAGGAAGGGGAAAGCAGACATGTCAAAAAGTGCCATAAATGAGCATTCTTATTAATAAGGTAGAGTCTCACTTATTCAACATAAACGGGCTGGCAGAACATTGCATAAGCGAAAATGTTGAATAATAAGGGGGGATTAAAGGAAAAACCTATGAAACATTAAATTACATTATGATTTTACAAATTAAGCACCAAAACATGTTTTATAATAAGTCTGCCACTTGTTTGGGAGCATGGCTGCACTTGTGTTGTTGTCGGGCGTGTTGGCCCACTGCGCATTGTTGCCTAGAGAAACAGGTATGGATCCGGGCGGGAGGCAGACTGTGTTGGATAATACAGAACATTGGATAAATGAAGGTTGGATAAGCTAGACTCTACTATACATTGTTTTTATGGTAAATTCTGTACATGAGTGTGCAATACTAGGGCCATGCCAAGGTTTTTAATTGGCTTGTGGTGTAATAGATCATGACCAAGGAATCTGTGGGTTTTCAGATTTCACTGTATTGTATCTCACATTCTCCCTAACCATTAGCCATCTTAGCTGAAGCTCAATTGATTGTCACCACCTCATGGTGAGGGGGCTTGCATGCTCCAATGAACCTGCAGGCGTAACCACCAAACTCTGTGAAGATTGTGTGTTGATTGGCTGTGGACCGAACTCCACACATTAAAAAAATCTCACACATAGGCATCTTCCAAGAAAAACTGAGCGCTCTAACTGGAGGTCAGCTGTGACCAGCAGTGCTGCAGAATTCGAAGAGGCACAAATGGAGGGTTTAAAGGAGAAATGTGCCAAGAGGAAGGCACATCAAGTCAACCCTGACCAGGACCACCTTCTGTCTGGACACTAGGCTTGCTCAAATAATTCGTTTTCCCCGTTAACCGTTATTAATTCGTTATTTTCGTTTGTTTTGAAGCAATTTTGAAGCATTGGTTGTCACACGTCTGGATATCGCGGTTTCGAATCGCGAGAGGCCGTTTTTCGTTATGTCGTCGTTTTTTTCGTTAGGAAAAAAAAGCTTTTGCAAAGCACCCAAACTCCCACCATTCAGGCCCTTCCCTTTTGCCCCTCAGCAAAAGGGGCGTCACGGGCTCAGCCAATGGGAGGGGGCGAGGGGGAAGGAGGCCGAGGAGGAGGAGGAAGACGGAGGGGGGAAATGGCCGCCGCCGCCTCGCCTCAGCAGCTGATAATAATTTATTATTATTACCTCCCAAGGGTGATCTCCCAATAGCCTACCGAGGAAGGACTGGGCCAGGTTTCTGTCTTCAAGAGGGAGGCTCTCGCGTGTCAGCGCCCAGGAAGGCGAGGCCCGCACGTCGGAAAGGAGGCGCGTCCACGTGTCTTTCCTTTCTTCTTCCAGGAGGGAAGGAGGGGGAGAGGGAGGTCCCCCCTTGGTTGCCCTCTTTCCCTCCCGAAGTGGCTCTTGAAAATGGGGCGCTTTTCCCCTTCCCCTCCCGCTCTTCCCGCGACCTTCCCCAAGGTCTCCCCCGAAGAGCCCACCGACCTTTCCTTTCCTTCGGGCGGCGTCCTCTCCTCCTCCTCCTCGGAAGCCTTGCGGGGAGGATGGGGCTGGGAGGGAGGGAGGGAGGGTCGCTTAGGAGGTGGAAGGCGAAGGTGGGCGAGGGGCGCGGGCGGCGCTGCTCATGCCTCCCTCACTGCCTGCCTCTGCTTCTCCCTCTGCCGCCCCCTCCTCCGCTTCCTCCGCCTCCTCCTCGCAAGGCGCATCCAGGCGGGCGGAGGCGGCGGATCGAGACCCCTTCCCCTCTGCTTCGTCCTCCTCCGGCGGCTGTCCTCCCTTCGCTCGCTCGCCCTTCCCTGCCTGCCAGGCCTGATACTCAGAGGTTTTGACGTCTGTGCGAAGCTAGGCAAGTGGGGTTTATATATGGAAGGTCCAGGGTGGGAGAAAGAACTCTTGTCTGTGGGAGGCAAGTGTGAATGTTGCAATTGGTCACCTTGATTAGCATTGAATAGCCTTGCAGCTTCAAAGCCTGGCTGCTTCCTACCTGGGGGAATCCTTTGTTGGGAGGTATTAGCTGGCCCTGATTGTTTCCTGTCTGGAATTCCCATTTTCTGGGTGTTTCTGGGAAGGTAATGGCACTCCATGTAGTCATGCCGGCCACATGACCTTGGAGGTGTCTATGGACAACACTGGCTCTTGGGCTTAGAAATGGAGATGAGCACCAACCCCCAGAGTCAGACATGACTGAACTTAACGTCAAGGGATACCTTTACCTTTACCTATACACACACACACATTATGCAGGGACTATATATTATATATATACACAGTATATATCACACACACACCAATTTAACAAAGTTTCAGCCACAAAAACAAAGTTTCTGAAGTAGAACAATGACTTTCACAGTAAAGACAACCCAATTTAACAGGAAATAAGACTTTCAAACCAGGAACAGATTTCTGCAATTATTAAAAAATGGTTTATTATAAAAGCTATGAAAATTCGCCAAAAATCAGAGGATAAGGGAAACGTTCCAAATTTTGGTGAGCTATCAGTTTTAAATGTGTTCTACCACTGTACCAAGTTGGAAGAAGATCACTCAAAAAATGAGGGTGGGAGAGTCCTGTAAAGTCCTCTCCCTCTGTGCTGTTTTTGGGAATTGCGCATGCGCGTCCGCCATTAACGAATTAATTTAGAAAATAACGAATTTTCGTTAATTTCGAATTTTTTGGGGGGCCAAATTCGGAAATACCATCAGAAACGAAAAGCTGCCCCCCTCTAGTTTTGAAACGAGTTTAGAATCAAATTTTTCGTGGATCGATCAAGCCTACTGGACACTGATGTCTTCACTGCAGAAGAACATGTGGGTCAAGAATAGGTCTCCACAGCCACCTACGCATCCACCGCCAAGACATTATACTTAGAGGGCCATCATCCTCAGGCTATGAGGGATCGCCTAAGTAAGTAAGTTAGCTGAAGCAGATGGATACTGGAATTCAATATTATTAATAAAGACACAGGGCCCCACCATTCTGTATTATGCAGGATGCTGGACTTAGCTTGGGGAAATTCAGGCTCAAATCCATGTGGAGCTTTTGTGTGCCTTTCTGTCTTCAAGTCACCGGTCAACTTCTAGTGACCCCATGAATTTCATAGGACTGACAGGGAATGCTCAGAGGTGGCTTTGGCAGTTCTTTTCTCTGAAATACAACCTACAGCTCCTGGTATTCATTGGTCGTCTCCCTTCCAGTACGGGAGTACATGAATAATAATAATGCAGAGGTGCTTGAAATCTGCCAGCATGTGCAAAAGTTGGGAGGAAATGTAAAGATGTGGGAATAGCAGGCAATATGTCTATTCAATTAAAAAATACGAGTCTCATAAAAGTTAACATTGTCTATAGTTATGTTCAGTTTCTCTTCCACATCCTATCTCACATTAATAATATTACCACGTAGATGAAATAGCATACAAGATGCTTGAGGGAGCATTTATGCCTTATGTATGAATGTCCTTAGAATGTCAAGAATCTTTATAGGTTTAGTTAGATCTATTAGGAGAACAGAATTTAATCTTGTTTTCTTTGCCAGCAGAGACAGAAAGTACATGTTTCAGATAGGTCAGAATTTCATAGAAATGGTAACCTGTTATCATGAGAAAATGTTTGATGTAGGGTAAATCATGACCTCAAATCGACCATAAATTGATTTTTACAACCTGCTGATGTTTCAGATCATGAACACATTTAGTATGAGGTATAAACACTGAGGTAGCTACAAAGGAATAGGGAAGTTTTAGGATCTTATCAATCCATCTAGTATATCAGAATCATTTCAATATACAATTTAGTAGATTGGCCAAAATATTTTGGCCTTAAAGAAACTACACTTAAAATGGCACTCTTGACAAAAAATACCTTCCATTTACCATAAAGGCCTATAACACATCTTACTATGTATAACACATACATTTTCTGCTGTATATACTGTGATTTTTGAAGCTATAAAACAAACCTCCAAGCTCCTTTCACCAAAACTGGGTTTTTTTTTCTTCTTTTCCCTCTGTTTTGGTTTTGGTTCATCACCTTTCAATAAAGAAAGCAAGTGTTGGGTGTAATAGCTTCATAACAAAGTGTCCCCTCGAGGCTGTAATACATTAATACGGGTCTGGAGTTTGCTAGCATTAAAGTGACATTTTATTAGGCATGCTGTCTATGTCTTTCCCATGCAGACTTGTTCTCATTATCTAGAAGACACTACATGGAACTGACATAAGTTATGTTGTATGAATTCTGTACTAAAGAAATAAATTAGCAAAGTGA
This sequence comes from Anolis carolinensis, assembly GCF_035594765.1. Taxonomy (NCBI): domain Eukaryota; kingdom Metazoa; phylum Chordata; class Lepidosauria; order Squamata; family Anolidae; genus Anolis; species Anolis carolinensis. Next base: position 59,759,065 of record NC_085842.1, on the reverse strand, counting down.
ATAGATGGTTGCCTTAAATCACAGGGGAATAGGTGAGTATTACTATTATTTGGATTTTCCTCATTTTTCTCTCAAGAGCCTGTCATTATGGACTCCTCAGATGCTCTGCTGTGACTATGAGAACATACTTGCTACCAGCAAAAGACTTGTCTTGCTGTATAAGACCAACAGTCCCGCTCAGTCAGATTTCTGTCCTAATTGCAGTAGCTAGCCATAGCCAGAATGCGAAGCTTAAAAGCAGTTGGGTCAATTTGTCTAATCTCCCAAAATGCAACTTACAATACTGTCAAAAAGGTTGCAGCTCAAATTCAACAGCAGCAATCCAAGTCATGTCCCTCATTGTTCTGTTCACAGTCAAAAGTTCTGTTTATCTAAATGGCTAGTGCGCTTGATTTCTTGCTAAGCCTCTTGTCAATCATCATTATTATCAACAATCCTCATCATAAGCAGTTTCCTAACCCACCTCTCCCTATGGAATGAGGTGGGGAAGAACAATGAATTAAACATGTATTACAACTTAAAAGCACATAAAATCATTACATATTCTAACAATTAATGTATTGTTGTATGCCTTCAAGTCATTTCCGGCTTACTTCAACCCTAAGGTGACCCTGTCCCTGGGCCCTGGAATTGTAGTCCAATGATTAAACCATTGCACTACACTGGCTATCCAGAACAAGGAACACATACTTTCAAATGTGTTGACTTAGGATGCATCCACACTATAGAATTAATGCAGTTTGACACCACTTTAACTGCTAGGACTCAGTGCTATGAAAGCAAGGGGAACTGTAGTTTTACAATATCTTTTGTTTTATCTGCCAAAGAGTGCTGGTGCTTCACCAAACTACAACTCCCATGATTTCATAACATTGAACTATGGCAGTTAAAATAGTGTAAAATTTCATTAATTCTATTGTGTAGCTGCACCCTTAGAAGGGTTTTGTCACTTTGGATAGCACCATTCACATTTTGAATATGTCTCTCCTATTCACACCACTGCAATACATTATAGGCAAAACCTACTTTTTTGGACTATAGTCCATAGAATCCCCCAACTAGACTTGTTTGATGTTTCAGATTGGCAATCATCTTTTGGTCTTTGGCAGCATTTCACCTGCCCACCTGGCTGGCTAGTAAATACAGCCAAAATGCCTGATATTAGACATCAATAAACCGTACTTCAAAATGGCATACAGTGAGAATAAAAAGCTTTCTAAATCACTGAGGAATATTAAAAAATTTCCACACACTGCTGTGTTTGGGAAAACAGTTTATCAACTGTGACAGCAGTACACAACATCGCTGCTCCCAAACACAGACACCTGCAATCTGTGCTACCTGGTAAAATATATCTTATGAGTAGAACCTTATTTTGGAAGAGAGAAAGGAACTTACTGCCACAGCAGGTCAACTCCATCTATACCCCATCTTCTCCACAAAGAGATAATTTATTTTGGGGGGAAAATTGTGGTATAACTGATTTTAGCCAGTTCTTATAAAATAATATAATAATAAAACTTTATTTATACCCCGCCACCATCTCCCCGCGGGGACTCGGGGTGGCTTACATGGGGCAGAGGCCCAAACAACATAAGGACAAGATAAACGACAACATAATACAAATCACAATATAAAAAGATAAAACAGTAATACAATATGAAATGAGTATTATAACAGTTAAAACCAGTCAATTAAAACAACAATACAAGGATAAAAAATTGCATTTAAAACACATAAATGGTAAGGACATAATAAATACAGGACAGATTATTAAAAACCATCTGGGGCTGATTAGTTAATGACTGTTTCACTGAAGGCCTGCCGAAACATCCAAGTCTTCAGTTGCTTCCTGAAGGAGGGTAGGGAGGGAGCTAACCTAATCTCCCTGGGGAGGGAGTTCCAGAGCCGAGGGGCCATGGCCGAGAAGGCCCTCTCTCTCGTCCCCACCAAACGCAGTTGTGAGGAAGATGGAAGCGAGAGGAGGGCCTCCCCGGAAGATCTCAGAGATTGTGTGGGTTCATAGAGGACGACGCGGTCACAAAGATAGGCAGATCCAGAACCGTTGAGAGCTTTATAGGTAATAACCTGCACCTTGAATTGGGTCCAGAATATTATTGGCAGCCAGTGGAGCTGCTTGAATGGGGGGTTGACTGCTCCCTGTAAGCAGCTCTGGCTAGTAACCTAGCTGCCGACCATTGTACCAACTGTAGTTTCCAGACCGTCTTCAAGGGCAGCCCCACATAGAGTGCATTACAGTAGTCCATCCTTGAGGTAACCAGAGCGTGGACCACCATGGTCAAGTTAGACTTCTCGAGGTACGGTCGCAGTTGGCTTTAGTTGTGCAAAGGCCCTCCCGGCCACCACCGACACCTAAGCATCAAGTGACAGTGATGAATCCAGGAGGACCCCCAAACTGCGGACCTGTGCCTTCAGGGGCAGTGTAACTCCATCAAGCACAGGTAGCCACCCAATACCCCGATTAGACGTACGACTGACCTGGAGGACCTCTGTCTTGTTCTTATGACGGCAATAAAAGCATCTCAGATATGCTGACTAGGTTTCTGTAGATAGGATATTCATCAGCATGTTACACTCTAGAGTGTTTTATTTAGAGTTTCAGTCATGGATCTTGTAGACAGTGAGATGATGGGATAATCCTATACAGTCAGCCTTCCATATCTTCAAGTTTTACTTTTGTGGATGTGAATATTCATGAATTTGATTTAAATGTTTTCTCTAGGCATCTTGAGGTCCTTTAGTGTGACTCTATGGTTCATTTCTAGAGTTCTGCTAGAAGACCTATGGATTAGTAGAGAAAACATTTGTCTAAAAATCTCTAGGTCTTCTAGTACAATTCTGTGGTAATATTGACCATGAAGGTGTGCTGGCAGATCAACAGGTTTTTAGAGAGGTTTTCTTTCAGGTAAAAAAACCCGTTTTTTATTCATGTTTGTGAGGGTCCTATGTCCATAACTCCAGAAAATTTTGTGAGATGGCTGTATAGGCAAACACTTTTGGTTACTTTATTGCTTCAAGTGAGACCTTCGATTTTTGCAAGGAATACTGCAATTTTATTAGAGGGAGGGTTTTTCTTTTTGCCAAGGATGAAAATGTTTAATGGGAAACTATGCAGTAAATAATTCTGGCAGTACAGTATTGTTCATAACCCTGAGTGTCCTGCAGAATACTTATCTTAGATAATACTTCTGCTAGAGAAGGGTTTTTCCCCTGTCATATGATGTGACTATTTCCTGAATTAGAAGTCAGCCATAGAGGCAAACGGGAGAGAACTAAAAAGAACTAGAATAAAAGAAAACTGAACAGGAACAAGAGTTGAACGGAAGTTCGATTTTTTTTCTTTTCCTTTAGGACTTTTATAATAATAATAATAATAATTATTATTATTATTATTATTATTATTATTATTTTGTTTTCTCTCTTTCTATTTTTCTTAACTTTCCTATAAATATTGTTCCCCCTCTTTCAATGTATAAGTAGCTTGAAAACTTCTAATAAAAAATATTTCAAAAAAAGAAGTCAGCCATAGAGGATGGACAGCCTCTAATAGACTTCTACCCTTAGTTCAAGTCCTAAGCCAGTTAGGCTAAAAGAAAGTTCCATTCAGATATAAAGTCTATTGCATATTCTTTCATTCAAAGCCAAATTCAAAATGCCCTGATGTTGAACAAATACCAAACTTCTCAGTTATGCAGTTCAGTTCAGACTTCATGTAGTACAGAGTTGTGAATTATGTAGTTCTTCAGATATTGTTCGGTTTCAATTCCCAACAGCCTAAGCCACCATAGCCAATGGTGAGACATGCTGAACATTGTAGTCTGGAGGGGCAATGATTGATGGCATTCTGCTGATTGGATTGTATCATTTGAGCATCCCTTTTTTGGAATTCCAAAATTCAATATCCTCCAAAATCTGAAATTATCTACATGAGTAGCCATATAGTGACATCAGTGCTTTCTCATGGTTCAGTGCATCCAAACTTTGTTTCATGCACAACATTATTAACAATATTGTATAAAATGGCTCTCATGCTATATATGTATAAGGTGTATATAAGGTGTATATGAAACATAAATGAATATAATGTTTAGATTTGGGTCCCACCTCCAAGATATCTCATTCACCTCACTTTCTGTCCTTGTGATACTTGGATTTTGAAAAATTTGGCTTGTTGTGGAAACAACGATTGGTGAGAAAGCTTCAATGGAGACCCCTTTTTCCCATGATAACTCTTCCAGGAGTGAATTTCCCTTCCAAGGGTTGAATTCCTATCACTTCCTGTTGTCTCGCCACCACTCTTAACTATGAGTTGTTTGTAGTTAGATGTTTGCAACTCGGAGACTGCCTGTATTCCAAAATCTGAAACTCTTCTGGTACCAAGTATTTCAGATACTTTTATTTTATGAAACAGAATTCAGTGGTGTGTGGATGGCTGGAGATGTATTCTGTTGACAGAAACTGTTCATTAAATTCCCCTCTGAAACTGAGATTTAAAATATACAGTGTGTTCAATGTTGATTTTTGGAAACTCAGCAGATATAGAAAGTAACTTGTACAGCAGAACATTAGCACTCTATACTTCTTGGCATTCATTGTGAACCCTGTGTGTTGAAGAAAACAGACCTGAATTGTTTATTCATGTACATTAGAAGGAAGAGGCAAAGCAAATGCTTTGGTTCAAGGGCAATAATGCCCAAGTGATGGATGATCCAAGTGAGGCTGGAGACGTTAACCCAATAGAAGATGCGATGAACAATGATCTCTCACCTGTGTATGTAGAATCATGCAAACACAAAATATGAAAAAGGTAAAGGGATTTACTGGATGCAATTAGACTGGACTGAAACAAGGGAACAAGATGCTAGAAGAGGTAATCCCCCCCAAAAATGCCATACAAATTTACTGGCTATAATAAGTCTGGGAGAAATATTATTAATGGACAGTTTTAAAAGATCCATTAATCAGAACCACATGGCTCCTGCAGCAGCTGTGGCGGAAGCTATCCATTAGGATTTATAGATTACAATGTCATTCCGAAAAACAGCAAACTCACAGCTGCATCTCCTAGTAGTGTCTCTGACTGAACTCAAAAGCCCACACGGACATTTCAGGGTAGCTGTTTGGAACCTCTTTGTCTCATTTGCCACTGAGGACAAATCCACATGGGCTCTGTTTAAAACAAATGTGTTAACATGAAGGTGTTTGGCAAGAACTCCATCTTGCAATGTTTGGAAATATTAACACAGTCGTATAAAAGGTTGCCCAACTTCTACTGTGTCTGGAAGTGCATGAAGGGAATTGCTTTCCCCTTTCTTGATATAAGGAGATGAGAAGAGTGGAGCTTTTACACATGTGGAAGGGAACCTAGGAGTCCAATCTGAATAATGAATATTTAGGCTGTACTCCTTGGTTCAAGCTACCAGAACAAGAGGGCAAAAATGATGGCAATACATGCATAGTACAATGCAAGTTTACACTAGGACTGTTCAACTATTAAGTGGGGTCAAGATAGAGTGAATTAGCATAATAAATATTCAAGTTTAGTGCAGTGGTTGGGAGACCATCACATGCAGTACAAGATCTACTGTTACATCTGAAGATCTGTTGGCTCATGCCAACCAAAGGCAAAATTGCATGATGTTTTTCATTACTAATGAAAAAATATGATATAATTTTTGATGGTGGGAACTAGCAACACTGATTCTAAACTAATGTAGGTGAGAGCCTGAGTTACCTCATTGGTAACTCCTCTTCCAAAGGAATTCATATCCCTGAAGCAGGCAGCTTCAAAAAGGTGGAAATTACAGGCTATGGCTGTAAATCCCAGATAGGCAGCTATGATCTGTGATCGGACTAATTGGCAACTGCACCCATTTCACCCAGCAGCAGATCACAGTACATAATTCATAGCTGGAAATTTGAGATAATAACATTTTTTCACTGTGAGAAAGTATTTGAAGAACTATTTGGAAATTGGGACTAATTCTGCACAAGACTTTTTTTCCTTGCATATAAAAGAGTAACTTCTGCACTAAAGTGCTACTACCCATGCAAAAAATGTAAAATTTATGCAAAATAAGTCTTGAACTGTGAAAAATCTTATCAGTTCAATCATCAAGGTTTCCTGACTCTTGAATCTTATCGTGTGTGTGTGTGTGTGTGTGTGTGAGCGTTCCATCTCTAACTGGCAGACACTTCTGGTGGTAACTTGTGGGTTCACTGATGGATTATGGAGTTTTAGTGGATGGCCATTGGCCAAGCAGTTGACTGGGGATTCAGAGAGTTAAAGTCAAGAATATATGAAGGATCAAGAATTACAGTTTTGTTACAATGAATGAAAATAACTGTAGGCTACACTGCACTGCATACAGAGCTGTGACTTTAATAGTATATGCATGGAGGATGATGATGCCATTTCATAAGAAGCACTGGTCAAGCCTGTGCTACGTGAGATAGTCTTCAAACTCCTGCACTACCTTGGTATTATGATGGCAATGTTCATAACACAGATCCATGATGGAAATTCTATAGATTGATTCAAGTTAGTTCAATACTTCTGATGAGCGTCCATTAGCAATAATGAACAGCCATTTATACTGCATGAGTAGTGTGTTGCCAGGCTAATTATACTAAAATGATACAGTTTTTCTTAATTAAGAAAAAAAATTCCAATTGTTCTGCCAACATGCTCAATAGGAAAGAATTTCGCATACAGTGGCAAGTGAAGAAATAAAGCATGTCCTCTTCATGCAAGTAGAATAGAGTTGACTCAACACTGTAGTATTAATGCAATTTGGCATCTCTTTAACTGCCATGGCTCAATGCTAGGGAATCCTTTAGCAAAGGGCTGAAGACCTTGTAAAACTACAGCTCCCATGATTCTATATCATTGAGCCATGTCGGTTAAAGTGGTGTCAAATTGCATTCATTCTACAATATTAATATACCCTGAGTTAAACCCAACTCCGTGGAGCATTCTACTCTTGTATACTCCTTCATCCCAAATCATAAACAGCAAAGTGCAGCCATAAGTGCTATTTTGTGACTTTCAATACTTCCAGACTCACTAGATAATTTTCTTTTTCTTTTAGCCAAAATTCACCTTTTAACAAAGTGACACTAGTTTAGATAAAAAGTACCAATTTTAAGAACCAAAAGTGGACTTTTGATTAATACAGGTTGGGCTTTTGGGGGGAAGGGTCTCTGACCCACTGTTCGCACCCCAGTTCATCCTCAAAACAACTCTGTCAAGTAGGTCTGTGAGAGAAAGTAGCTGGCCCAGAGTCACCCGAGTGGACCTATTCACAGCTAAATGGATCCAGGAATACAATCTACATCTTCAAAGTAAGACCAAGGTAAAGGTTTTCCCTGACATTAAGCCCAGTCATGTCCAACTTTGGGGGTTGGTGCTCATCTCCATTTCTAAGCCAAAGAGCTGGCGTTGTACGTAGACACCTCCAAAGTCATGTGGCCGGCATGACTGCATGGAGTGCTGTTACCTTCCCGCTGGAGCGGTACCTATTGATCTACTCACATTTGCATGTTTTCGAACTGTTAAGTTGGCAGAAGCTGAGGCTAACAGCGGGTACTCACTCCACTTCCCGGATTTTTTGAACCTGCAACCTTTCGGTCTGCAAGTTCAGCAGCTCAGCACTTTCACACGCTGCGCCATCGGGGGCTCTTCAAAGTACCAGTGCAATATTCTAACGGCTATGCAGTGGCACAGCAGGTTAAACAGCTAAGCTGCAGAATTTGCTTAGCAGAAAGTCTGTGGTTGAATCCGCAGAACAGGATGAGCTCCCATTGCTAGCCCCAGCTTCTGCCAGCCTAGCAGTTCAAAAACATGCAAATGTGAATAGATCAATAGGTACCACTTCGGCTGGAAAGTAACGGCACTCCATGCAATCATGCTGACCACATGACCTAGGAGGTGTCTACGGACAATGCCGGCTCTTCGGCTTAGAAATGGCGATGAGCACCATCCCCCAGAGTCGGACTCAACTCGACTTAATGTCAACAGGAAACCTTTACTATTCTACAGTTTCCCTTTCAATAATGATGGAATCCCCTCTGTCAATGTATATTCCCCTATAAATGTTTATCAACAGATTACCCTAAGATAGACATATCTCAAAGCGAAGGAAGGAAGGAAAGGAAGGAAGAAAGGTAGGAAGGAAAAAAGGTTCATGGTTTCTACTAGGACAGAAATCAATTGAGATTAAGTTTCCAAATGCTAACTTTGCTATTGAAAATCTATTCAACCTGCCTGTCAATGAATAGCCTGTGTCAGTTCCTAGTCCAGCAGAAATAGAAACCGGGTATCTCTAATCACAGTGTCAACAACTTTTGTTAGTAAAACTGAACACATTTTAGCTGACATTAAAATGTGAGGTGCATGTCATATTTTACTCTTGAGTCCCATCACATTGTTCTGTGGATGCTGCTGACAAAGGTAAAGCGTCAAAAGTTCCAGTTTTTATTGACATGTTAACCCTGCTTTATGACTCTGCTGCAACACAGTTAGAACACAAAACAGTCATTGACCTGTAATGAATCTAGCTTTGAAACCACACTGTATTTGAATGCTTCTGTTTATCAGCTTTGAAGTGTCCTGCTCATCAGCTGTTCGAGCCGCTGTTTCTACCACACCGGTAATCCCCCAAGAGAATGTGGTTTAATGAAAATACTGGAATACTGGAAGTTTAACTGAGAGATTTTTTTGGAAGGTAGCTCAGCAGGTTCAGACTGAATTTGTCCTTGATGCACAACAAAAATCAGTAGTTTTGATTCTATAGTGCATGTACACTGTAGAATTGATGTAATTTGACACCACTTTAACTGTCATGACTCAATGCTATGCAATATTGGAAGTTGCGCATTACAGTAGTTTGGTGAGGCACAAGTACTCTCCAGCAGAGAAGATTAAAGACCTTGTAAAACCACAACTCCAACAGTTTTATAGCATTGAGCCATGATAGTTAAAGTGCTGTCAAATTGCATTAATTCTACAACATAGGCTGAATCTACACTGCCATATAATGAAGTTTAAACTCAATTATATAATAATAATAATAATAATAATAATAATAATAATAATAATAATAATAATTGTGCAGTTTTCTGGCATTTTTCTATTTCTGCCACTTCTGTGACTGTTCATTTGTATTTTGATTCTGTAGCCCACTTGTTGATGGATGCCCAGAATCAGCAGCATCCACCATGGTCCTTTTTATCCTAGGCGACGACCGAGCCAGTATAGACTTCATTTTGGTTTGATTCTCCATAATGCTAATGGGTTAGGTGCTCTTAGTTCCACTCCACAGCTAAGACCTCTCTGGCTTGGTTGGACCTGCCGGTAGTTATACTACCACCAGCACAGCTTTCAGCATCTTTGGAACAGTTAAGCCTCCCCACCCCAACAAGGTGGCACCTATGGGAGGGGGGGGGGGGTAAATAAGGCCTTTAGTCTTCTCTGCCAATGGAAACAACACCATCAAGGCCATAAATACATGGGCCATACCTGTCATAAGATATACTGCTGGCATCATAAACTGGACACAGGTGGAACTGGACAATTTGGACAGAAAAACAAGAAAACTCATGACCATCCATCATTCACTGCACCCTCACAGTGATGTTGACCAGCTATATCTGCCTAGAAGATCAGGGGGCAGAGGACTCTTACAAGTAAAACAAGCAATCAAAGAAGAAGAACATGCCCTGGCAGAATATGTAAAGCAAAGTGAAGAACCTGCTTTAATTGAAGTCAAAAATCAGAAATTCCTCAAAGCACAGCAGACAAAAAATCAGTACAAGAAAACCACACTACAAACTAGAGTTGACAGCTGGCACAACAAAACATCGCATGGAAAGTTCCTTGACAAAATTGAAGGAAAGGCTGACAAGGAGAAGACCTGGCTATGGCTCACAAATGGGACACTGAAGAAGGAGACAGAAGGCCTGATCCTTGAAGCCCAGGAGCAAGCCATCAGAAGAAATGCAATTAAGGCCAAGATCGAAAAATCAGCTGATGACCCAAAATGCAGACTGTGCAAGGAAGCTGACGAAACCATTAATCATATCCTCAGCTGCTGTAAGAAAATCGCACAGACAGACTACAAACAGAGGCACAACTATGTGGCCCAAATGATTCATTGGAACTTATGCCTCAAGTACCACCTCCCTGCAGTAAAGAACTGGTGGGATCACAAACCTGCAAAGTTAATGGAAAATGAACATGCAAAGATACAGTGGGACTTCCAAATCCAGACTGACAAAGTTCTGGAACACAACACACCAGACATCACAGTTGTGGAAAAGAAAAAGGTTTGGATTATTGATGTCACCATCCCAGGTGACAGTTGGATTGATGAAAAACAACAGGAAAAACTCAGCTGCTATCAGGACCTCAAGATCGAACTTTAAAGACTCTGGCAGAAACCAGTACAGGTGGTCCCGGTGGTGATGGGCACATTGGGTGCCATGCCAAAAGATCTCAGCCGGCATTTGGAAACAATACACATTGACAAAATTACGATCTACCAACTGCAAAAAAACACCCTACTGGGATCTGCGCGCATCATCCGAAAATACATCACACAGTCCTAGACACTTGGGAAGTGTTCGACTTGTGATTTTGTGATACTAAATCCAGCATATCTATCTTGTTTGCTGTGTCATACAATACCGTTGTGTCAACAACAACAACAACAACAACAACAACAACAGCAACTTTATTTTTATATCCCGCTTCCATATTCCCAAAGGGACTCAGGGCAGCTTACATGGGGAACAAGCCCAATCCAAAAAGGATTAAAACCAACCATAGATTAAAATATAACACAAAAAATCAACAACATTACAAAAGACAATAACATAAAACAGCATCATCATCAACCAAAAATCTGTCCCGTAATGAGTACTGAAATACAAGGGGAAGGGACTTGTGCAATATACTTCCAAAATAGGATTGGAGGACAAAATGAAGGAAAATAAGTTAGAAGTGAAGGAGCAATGTCATTTAATACTAAACCTATAGGATGTAGGACAGGGATAAAGTGTGAGAGCTGATGGTAGTTATAGTTGGGGCCGAATTTCCTATGAAATGTTTAATCGAAAGCACAACGGAAATCCACGTTTTTAAATCTTATCAGTAGACACATATAATGCAATTTGAACTGCATTGGCTTACATTATATAGGTCTATATTGAACATATAATGCAGTTCAAACTGCATTATATGGCAGTGTGGTCCCAGCCATAGATGTGCCTAAGATTCATTTATTCTACGACAAAGAGTGTTTTATTTTGAAATTTGATTTCTGTGTTTGCTCTTTTCTGAGCCTGTTCAGTAGGCAACATAGGTAAATCTACAAATTTTCTCTCCAACCGCTTTGCCTGATTTCACATTTTAAAACCTTCAAAACCCCATGAGCCCTGATCTGATCAAAAAGAACCATTCCTGCCTCATTCAAATCAACAACATGGGCCTTGCTGACTTGCGAGTCAGATCAGGAGCTTTGTAAATCCACAAAATGCCTACAGACATGAGTAACTCATTGAAAACTGTCACTTGTTTAGATAATAAACCATCTAAATAACAGATTAAATTCATCTTCTCTGCAAAACATCCGCCCCGTGCTAATAGGCCAATTCTTTTTAAGTAGTCAACAGCCTTTTCCTCTTTGCGTGTGCAGCAGACCTACATGTTCAATAACCTGCCATTTGAGAAATAGGATCGTCAATATCCCAGACATATTTTTTATTGGGATTCACTTTAATTCTACATTATTTATTTCATACACTGCTGAATCAAAACAGTGTGAAGTCAGCCAATATCTTTCCGGTTTTGACTTCAGGCCTTTGCAGCGGTTAGAGAAGTAAATATCTCTCCATTCCCCCCCCCCTCCTCCTCCTCCTCCTCCTCTGTGTCTAATGGAAGTTTTATGACTATTGCAAGAACATTGACTGTCTGATGTGGTAACTCCAATAATCTTCCTCTCTTGAGCCTTGGGGACATCAAGGAAAGGCTAATAAATCTTGATTTTTATTATAGGCATCACTTCATCTACACATACAAACAAGAGAAACAGGATTAAAGCAAACAATGTGCTACTTTCTTAAAGGACACAGTATTTGTGCAAGTGGCAAACAAAAAGTGTAGAAAAATATCTCTGCCCAGCACCATCAGACTGAAACTTGATGCAACTCCCCCTCACTCCACCCCCCCCCCCCAAAAAAAGAGAGAGAAACACTCCTTCCAAACTGTAAACATCTTTAAAAATGAGGTGCATCTTAGAATTGCAGGAGAGGTTTCAAATTTTTCTGTGCTTTGCTGAGCACACATGGTAATTTCTTTTTATGCAGAAACTCCACCTTATCACTCCACTCCTCTCTCATCATTCCATTGTTGAATAAAGTTCGCAAGTATGGAGCCAGTATTATTTTATTATAGGGGCACTCACTCCATTTGCTCCATTCGAAGGAGTCCTGTGAATATTATCTGAAATCAAATTTTTTAAAAATAGTGCTTTTAGCCAGCATGTGTGGGAGCAGGCTGAAAATGCTTATCTTGTACAAGAAAAAGAGGAGCAGAAATGCATTCCAAGCAGAAACCTATGTTTTTTATACTTTTGAGTTTTGAATTTTTGTTTTAACAATTTTACACTGTTTGGATCATCTTTTAAAAATTGTATTTCATTTTGTTTTTAATTGTATTTTTAAACCAATTTACTGAGAACCACCTTGTAGAAAGATGGCTTGATAGATATAGATTAAGTATTGGAAATAGCAACCTTCTTCAAGCCTCCACTAATTGTTTGTTGTGTATATAATTCAGATTGCTTACTATATTGTATATGTGTGTATTGGTATGCAGTTTTCCTTAACTCTTTGATGTGGGAGGGGTTGTAGACTATGTGATCAGATCTGGGACTGTTCAAGACTCAGACTTCATTTTAGACTTTCAGACTTCAGTAGAAACAGATTATGCTTAGAGACTTCAATGTAGGAACAGTAAGCTTTTAGAAATTAGTTGAAACAGATTACAGGGACTCTTTTAGACTCTTTGACAGAAAGATGCTTTAGATTATGGACTGCTGAGTATAAGAGAAGGAATCCCTGAGTTACACAGAGAAACTACTTCAAATTCTATTTGTAACAGGATTGATAAGCAAAATATCTGTATGCTGAATACATGAAGTTTTTGAGTAAATCAACTATGTTACTTTTAAAGAAGTCTGCTTACTTTTGTCTCTTGAGAGCATGATTTAAAGCCAAATATATTTTAAGGGAGAGTAGATGTTTTTGGGCAATTAAAAAGTACACTTCTGAAACTCTGCTGAATATATATTTTTGTACATTGGCATATCTTTTTCACTAACAGTTCAAAGTCATGCCTAGGTACATCAGTTTAACAGCTGACAAACCTAATTGCCTTGCATGAATGCTGGTGAATGCCATTTTCCCAAAAGGTTATGACTCTAACAGATCATGCTTTTTACCAAGAGGTTATGGCATCATTTTTCAAAAGGTTGTGACTTCTAACAAGGTTATGCCTTTCCAAAGATCATAAAATCTCCAAAAGGTTGTGGAGATTTCAATTTTCCAAAATTAGGGACCAAAGACAGTTTCAATGTGCTTAGGAAACAGAGCCCCATAGGAGTCCTATAGAGGCCATCAGATGATGTAAGGGCATTTCTGATGGGACTCCATGACCATCTCTTAAGCACATGGAAATGGAGCCTGAAAACCATCTGACTTCTGACTCCAAGCAGCAGAATGTGTGGGAAAGTGGGGAGAAGGAAAGGAAAGGCGCAGTGAGCACATGGGATAGCTGGCCATCCCTGAAGATGGGGAAAGAAGGGAGGAAATGGGGTAATACAGTTCTCTCTGCTTTCTCCTGCTTTCCCCCCACATGTCTCATGAGGTCCATTGATATAGATGATATAGATGCAGATGTATCCTCCCCATGCTTCAGACATCAACCTGAGGGCATCAGTGTCTGAAGCACCATTTCAAATGCATTCTTTTATTAACCCTTCCTTTTCAGAAGGACACTGCAGAATGATGTGATTCATAGCTTTAACAGGAAATTTAGCCCTTCTTACTTCCTATGGAGTAGTGACTCACGGTGGCTTTTTAGTGTCTTTCTGAAAAGGAAGGAAGAGGCTGATAAACTATTTCTTTTAAGTAGTGCTGCAGAAGACTCAATCCTGTACTGCTCAGAACAGTCTGGGGCCACACACACACACATATTTTATAGATGGATAAATAGAGTAACACCACCCTACTCCATAGGAACTTTGTATCAAAGAGCCCCCACCAAAAGAAAACAGTTGCACAATTAGTAAAATGTTACTCATTGCAGAAGAAAAGCAACATTCACATAAACACACATTCTTTTAGTGGCAAAAAGAAGATTATTTCCCTTCATTTGTCACAAAAGTTACTACTTTCAGACAGATTATAACTAGTTACTCCCAAATGCTACAGAGGTAGCACAGATTAATTTCTGTTGCCACACACAGTTTTAATCTGAACCAGGCAGGTGGCAACTGATGCATGAGATGTAGTGTAAAGGCACACAACAAGAGGTAACATGACTTTGCTATCCCACAGTAGCAAATTCAGGTCATCTTCTCATCTCTTTGATATGAGATGGTAAGTCACTGGGAAATTGCAGCAATGAATCCTACATTGAAGGTTGTGTATGTGTATTCACACCTCTGTTGTTGATAGGATTAGATTAAATGTTCACAGAGGGTTGAGGTCTGCAGGATTTGGTGAGCCGTTAGATTCAGCCACAAAATGCTAGCTTTTCGTTCTGTCTCCCTGTCTTGATATTTGTGGCTGCAGGCAAAGATCATTTGAGCAACATCAACAAAGGGGAGGGGGGGGTGGCCGTGTCCATATACTATCTGTGACAACCTGACAAAATAAATAAATACATAAATAAAAATAAAAGCCTCTCATAATTTTAACCAGCTCACAGAGGCGTTTGAGATTCTGGGTAGAAAAGAAAGCATCTGTTCGAGTTACAATTTCTGCGGTTCTTTCAATGTTTAGCAGTGATTCACATGAAAAAGACAGCAGCTAAACCTAGGAATCATTATGTTACCTCCAGTATCAAAAGTAGTGTGTTTCTGCATTCACTTTGCTTTAGAACATAAGAGGGAGCTGTTATTATCCTGCTTATGGGCTTCCAAAAAGCATCTACTTGTCCACTACAGAAACAGAAACAGACTTCTAGTCTTTGATCTGATCAAGCACGGCAGAGTTTGGGGGGAAAGAGTGCAAAGTAACCCAATTACCTATGAGTGGTTTTTGTATTTGAATAAGAACAGTGTAATGATGTAATGCATCTGGAAACTAAAGCACTACAGAGTAATTCAGTAAACTGATGAAGCATTAAATTATTGTTGTAATAAATAGCATGTTTTAGTTACGAATGTTACCATTACAAAGTGGTAGGCAACTTGTTAGTCAGTTACAATGTTGTAAATTTGAAATGATAATTGCTTCTATTCTTGTATGTGTTTATGGCACTATTGCCATGACTGGAAGCCTACCTTGAAAGACAGTTGGCCAAGCTAAGCTATGGACATCTGTCCTGGTGGCTAGAAGGCGGACGAGATAATGTCAAAAAATGGACCTCCCCTTCCCAAAACAATGAATTAAATACTGTGTGTGTGTGTGTGTGTGTGTGTGTGTGTGTGTGTGTGTCCATCCTTAGCA
Organism: Anolis carolinensis; assembly: GCF_035594765.1. Classification (NCBI taxonomy): domain Eukaryota; kingdom Metazoa; phylum Chordata; class Lepidosauria; order Squamata; family Anolidae; genus Anolis; species Anolis carolinensis. Next base: position 59,743,309 of record NC_085842.1, on the reverse strand, counting down.
ATGGTTTTCTCCTCAACCACCTGGAGACTGAAAATTCCTGAAAGGATTAACTCAATCCAAAGCCTTGGGTAAATGGAAGTAAAATATTCTTGAAACAATAGGCTCTTCCCAAATCCTCTCACCCAGAGAGTTTCACACTAACTAAAGACTCTGAGTTTTCCCTTATGACTATATTTATGGATATGATTTATTGATGAAACATGAATGGGGTGCTCCTATATATGTGTGTTATATTAGCTGGAATGGGTGTGAGCTGGCAGGGGCACTAATGAATGTGATTCTGCACACCCAGAAGAACTTTACACTCTATGATTTTATGTAGGTGCTTATGGAACCATTGGAGTTTGTAAAACTGGGAAACTGGTCTGGTGTCCTGCTGAGAGGAAACCCCTTCAAGGAGGCAAAAGCAAACAGGAAAAGATGTCACTTAAGAGGCAATCAGATTCCAGGAAAACATCCAGGGGTTTCAGAAATATCAGATATTAACCGTACCTCAATAGAATTTGTTCTATATGATTTCCATTCAGCTGTCCATATTAATATAAGCTGCTTCCTTGTTTCTGAGGCTGTACTCATATAATCCCATCACGGACTCTTTACTTTGTCTTAAAACTATAATAATTAAGCCCAAGCCTGGGGTTGGGTTTGCGCTCTAAACAGCTTCATCTTCAAATGGACAAATGACAGCTCTCTATTCTTCCCGCTGTTGAGGGAACTCCATCCACCTTGAATATCAGCAAGAGTTCCCAGCCAACAAAAGCCAGGATCCTAGCTTGACCATTTCTAAGTCAATCAGGGGAGGGAGCAACTCTTTAGAATAGCTGTCAAAGAGGATAAAATGTCTTGCACTGCAAGGGTATGTCCAATTCCTTTTGAGTGGAGACTCTGTATCAGACATCCTCTCAGACCTGAAAGTTAATAAACTTCTGTTGCCTTCAAACCTGATCTGCATTTCATCATCTGGCTGTCAAGGTTGCAGAGCATGCCGGTGACAAATCCACACCACTTCTTAACTGGCTAGCTGATTTCAACTTTAAGCATTCTATCCACTGAGTGAGAATGCAATGAAAGGTCCCTGTTTCTACCTCTGCAATCCCTCCATTTACCAGCACTACAAACCTCTGTCATGGGGGTGGGGTACTGGGACTGTCTATAAGGTGGGTTTAAGGGGTCAGATGCAGAGATAAAACATAGGCAGACATAACTATATGCTTGATGCAGGATCTTGGCCAGCATTTTTGCATGTTTTAGATATATTTTGCATGTTTTAGAGTTTTTTTCTAAATGCTATTTATTAATCCTAAATTTATACTCAAAAGTACTATCATGTTATTTTTCAAACACTGAAACAAACTTTGTAATGATTAATCGGAACAAATTGTGTTCTAAAAAAGTAACTTCCTAAACTCTGAGCAGAGCTCTTCTTGTGTTCATCTTCTAGTGGCTAGAAGAAGATTTTACCTCACTTTCTGTCCCTGTGATTCTTGGATTTTGAAAAATTTGGCTTATTGTGGAAACAAGGATTGGTGAGAAAACTTCAGTGGAGACACCTTTCCCCCTTGATGACTCTTTCAGGAGTGAATTTCCCTTCCTAGGGATAGATTTCTCTCACTTCCTGTTGTCTCAACCCCGTTCTTAAGTATGAGTCATTTGTAAGTCAGATGTTTGTAATTTGGGAACTGCCTGCACTCCAGTATTTCTTCTGGAGATGCTTGTGCAGGGGTCCCCAAACTAAGGCCCGGGGGCCGGATGCGGCCCATCGAAGCAATTTATCCTGCCCTCACGGCACAAGGGCAGAAGGGGGTTGGGCTAAATGACCCAAGGGGTCTCTTCTTCTCTTACAACCATTATTATTATTATTATTATTATTATTATTATTATTATTATTATTATTATTATTATTTTATTGTATGACACAGCAAACAAGATAGACATGCTGGATTTCATATCACAAAATTACATGTCGAACACTTCCCAAGTATCTAGGACTGTGTGATGTATTTTCGGATGATGTGCGCAGATCCCAGTAGGGTGGCCTTTTGCAGTTGGCAGATCGTAATTTATTATTATTATTATTATTATTATTATTATTATTATTATTATCATCATCATCATCATTGAGGCTGGGTGGCCATCTGTCAGGGGTGCTTTGCTTGTGCTTTTGGTGCACAGAGGCAGAAGGGGATTGGACTAAATGGCCCAAAGGGTCTCTTCCAACCCTCTATTATTATTATTATTAACATTGAGGCTGGGTAGTCATCTGTCAGGGGTGCTTTGCTTGTGCTTTTGGTGCACAAAGGCAGAAGGGGATTGGACTCAATGGCCCAAGGGGTCTCTTCCAACCCTCTTTTATTATTATTATTATTATTATTATTATTATTATTATTATTATTATTATTAACATTGAGACTGGGTGGCCATCTGTCAGGGGTGCTTTGCTTCTTCTTTTTGTGCACAAAGGCAGAAGGGGGTTGGACTAAATGGCCTATTATTATTATTATTATTATTATTATTATTATTATTATTATTATTATTATTGACATTGAGACTGGGAGGCCATCTGTCAGAGGTGCTTTGCTTGTGCTTTCAGTGCACAAAGGCAGAAGGGGATTGGACTCAATGGTCCAAGGGGTCTCTTCCAACCCTCTTTTTTTTAATTATTATTATTATTATTATTATTATTATTATTATTATTATTATTATTATTATTATTATTAATTGCTCGGTGGCCATCTATAGTCCGGCCCTCCAATGGTCCAAAGGATTGTGAACTGGCCCCCTGTTTAAAAAGTTTGGGGACCCCTGCGCTTGTGTTTTGCTTTAAAGGATATCACTCTTTCTGCATTTTACCTGTGTGTATCTTGTTAAATGTATATTAATAGTCTTACTTTTTTCTCACACTTTTAACCATGTTGTATCCCTCCTTGAGCCACAAACAGAGACTGGAAATAAGTTGTGGTGGTGGTGGTTGTTTTTAGTTGAGTAGATATATTAACATTTTGTGGGATTTCTTCTTGTTGTATCTGTTAGTCACCTTTCCTATTCTCCTTGGTAGGAATGACAGACCCTAGAATACAGTCTTTTGAACAATCTGTACTTATAGCTCTGTGTCCAGAGAACTTAGCCTTCAGTTCATTAAGCATATACTTCATTCAAAAGTTTCTTCTAAGTCTTTGTAACAGCAAATCAATGGCAGGCACATTACAATGCATCACCTTGCTGCAGTCTGGATAAACAAAGAGCAAGGAAAGTTAAATGCATTTCATTGCATTTCATGTTTATAGCCCTACTGAGCTTTGAGTGTGATTCAGGGCTAATTAACCTGCATATGGTAGTGCCAGCAGAAACCCAATTATCTATGGGCCCACACAGATGTCTGTTTTTCCAGACATTGGACTACACACTTCATTCTGCATTTGATTTGTGATTAAATGTGCCTTCATTACTGCAGGAGATAGTGCAGAAACACAATGGTGTAGAATCCACATAAATCGCCAAACCAAGCTAAAATATGTTTGAACCAGACTTTGGTGAAAGCTGCACCTTGATCTAGTCAGATAACCAAATTGTGCAGAGCGAGATTCATTACTCTGGGAGATAAACTTGTTATCTTTACAGGCATTTCATATATAGGAAACAAAAGACATATCTCAATATACTCAAAGGATGGTTGTTTATTGGCAGAAAAATCTGATGTGTTGTGCCCTATGTGTACTCTGAATCAAGCTCCAGAAGTCAGGAAATTCTAAACAATTTACTAGCCAAATGAAGACTGAAGAATCTAAGGATTCCTCTGAAGAAGATGTAGAACACACGAAGCCCAAAATACATCACATTTTTCTACAAGTCAGCAGTCATAGAATCATAGAATAGAAGAGTTGGAAGAGACCTCATGGGCCACCCAGTCCAACCCCCTGCCAAGAAGCAGGAAATTGCATTCAAAGCACCCCCGACAGATGGCCATCCAGCCTCTGTTTAAAAGCTTCCAAAGAAGGAGCCTCCGCCACAGCCCGGGGGAGAGAGTTCTAGTGTTGAACAGCTCTCACAGTGAAGAAATTCTTCCTGATATTCAGGTGGACTCTCCTTTCCTGTAGTTTGAAGCCATTGTTCCGCGTCCTGGTCTGCAGGGCAGCAGAAAACAAGCTTGCTCCCTCCTCCCTATGACTTCCCCTCACATATTTGTACATGGCTATCATGTCTCCTCTTAGCCTTCTCTTCTGCAGGCTAAACATACCCAGCTCTTTAAGCCGTGTCACAAGGAAGAGGGAGCAGGGTTGTTTTCTGCTGCCCTTGAAACTGGGACTTGGAGCAACGGGTTCAAATTACAGGAAAGGAGATTCCACTTGAACATTAGGAAGGTCTTCCAGTCTGTAAGAGCTTTTCAACAGTGGAGCTCTCTGCCTCAAAGTGGTGGAAGCTACTTCTTTGGAGACTTTTAAACATAGGCTGGATGGCCATTTGTCAGGGGTACTTTGATTGTGCTTTTCTTGTATGACAAGGGGTTGGACTAGATGGCCCGTGTGGTATCTTCCAACTCTGTAATTCTATTATTTGCTCTAGGACTCATTCATTTGTCTTTTTGGCAATCAAAGGTATCCACAGAACTCTTCTCCAGCACCACGTTTCAAATGAGTCGGTTCTTTTCCTATCAGCTATTTTTAGTATCTAGCTTTCACAACCATAGAAATTAAAAATACAATGGCATGGAGAATCCTGACTTTGATTTTCAACAATATGTCTCGAGGATGCTGTCTAATTCCTTCAGAGCTGCTTTTCCAGGTCTTAGATTTCTTCTGATTTCTTGACTTCAGTCTGCATTTTAATTAATGACTGAGCCAAGGTAGGGAAAAATTTTCACTATCTCAGTGTTTCCATATTATCTGTTAGAGTTATTTAAATCATCTGTGGTCATTATTTTTGCTTTCTTAATATTCAGCTGTCGATGTGCCTCTGCCCTTTCTTACTTGTCTTTCTTCAGTAATGGTTCTAAATATTTTCTGTTTTCTGCTAGTAGTATGTTGGCAAACTGCATATTTCAAATTGTTGACGTTCTTTCCTCTAATTTTCATACATATTTCCTCAAAGTCTAATCCAGTTTTGTGTATATCACATTCAGCATACAAATTAAACAGGGTGGCAAAATGCAGCCTTGCATAACTACCTTACCATTTAGAAACCATTCTGTTCCTCCATATTCCATCTGAACAGCAGCCTCTTGTCCTGAATACAAGTTATTCATCAAGACAATCAAATGTTCTGGTACAGCCATTTCTTTAATAATTATCCCTAGTTTTGCAATATTTACACAATCAAAGGGATTACTATAATCTAGAATGCACAGTCCCATTTTCCTCTGAAATTCTTTGGCACACTTCTTTAATATGGCAGACCTCTCTCTCTCTCTCTCTTACATTATCTGTGGCACAGCGGGTTAAACCGCTGAACTGCTGAACTTGCTGACCCAAAGGTTGGCAGTTCAAATTCGGGAAGCACTGAGCTCCCACTGTTAGTCCCAGCTTCTCTCAACCTAGCAGTTTGAAAACATGCAAATGTGAGTAGATCAATAGGTACCGCTTTTGCAGGAAGGTAACGGCACTCCATGTAGTCATGCTGGCCACATTGTCTACGGACAATGCCAGCTCTTCAGCTTAGAAATGGGGATAAGCACCAACCCCCAGAGTCAAACACAACTGGACAATGTCAGGGGGAAACGTTTACCTTTACCTATCTTTAAATCCTACAAGGATGGTCTTCTGTTTGTATTCTGGCATGCTGGTTGGTTTAGTATTCTTTTTTAGCTTAACTCTAATTTTCGATATTAGCAGTTTATGGTTGCCAACGTGTTCGGTTTTTATATATGATCCGTTTCCTTCTGGACTTTAGCTCAGACCTTCTGGCCTTGCAGGAGCATGCAATCCACCACCAATGAAAGGCAGTGCCATAGTGGGCCATAGGTCAAAGTGCAACAAATGACTCCTTTGATGTTTCCAATTGCTAAAGATTTTGACATTTCAGCTCCAGCCATTGTATGTTTTGTCTACTATTTAAAAATAATTTATTGAAATTATAATTAGTCCCTTCATCCTGGTAGATTCTTTCTTTCTTTCAAGATACAGATGTGTGTTAGATTCTTGGTTGTTTTTATAAGAAACATAGATTCCTTCCCTCACAAAAGATGAAGCTTTTTTCTGTAATCAGTTTTGAATGCAAGTAGCAGTAATGAAATCTTTCTGTATAAAATTATGGTGACCTTATTCATTTGTTTATCTGTGATACTCTATGAGTGTGGCATTATACACATCACACCAAAATCTATAAGGAAAACAGCCACAAAGACCGTTGGGGTTATTTAATTTCAAGGCAGCACTGACAGATGAAACAATTAATTGCTCTGCCTCTGTAATGATGATCACATCAAAACTGCCATCACTTGCCTTGCTCACAAGAGTCACAATGAAGGACAGGAGACCTTCCTGAGTGTCAGGCATACTTTATTCTTAGTGACACCTTATAGCAAATGTCAAACACACGAGCTGTATGCACAGTACGAAGGGAAATTAATCACCAGCATGTCACTGGTTTATGATCAGCTACAGTTACTTGGATTGTACAGGGAACGCAAAGCCGCCATGGCATACCTCAAGTTTGACAAAAGCAATGGTTAATATTCATAACCATCTGGGCAAGAGACATGATATCTGATTGCAATGCGGGGAAATAATTTCCTTGCTTAAATCTTTTGATCTGCAATTGGAGCAACTTTTCCTCCTCCCTGCCTCCCTCCCTTACCCAGAAATTGTTTTGATGATGCCTTTCTGAAGGAAACAGAGCCTGCAACTCATCTTCATATGAGGAAAGAAATGCTGATACCATCTCTTGCTCTTGCTACTCCCTCCCCACTCATCTATTTTTTCAGGTTGAATACACTGCCCTCAAGATGCTATCAGATATAGAAAGGGGGAGGACCCTAAGTCTGACAAGATTCCTTTAGAGAAGCTGCTCCAACTTGGCAAACACTGACATATGTGTCTACTACAACTCTCATCATGCCAACCACCAATGGGATGGGATTTGTAGCCCAACACAACCATATGGCACCAAGTGGAAGAAAGTTGTTTTGTAGCAGATTGGCAGAAAGGGGTATTTCTTCAGTATAATGACTTTCAGAATCTTGATACACTCGCCCAATATGACAGAAAATAGGAAGGAGTTCTTCCATGCCCAGAGTGGTCGGATATCTCGGTTCTCATTACTCTTTGTTTCTGTGCTTCCCATGGTTTCTAGAAATACCTCCTCTGGTAGTCATTATTCATGTTTTCAGAAGCAGAGTGAAAAACCATCCAATTGTAGCTTTACATTCTCACCAAAACATTTGCAAGAGGTTCTTGGTTGACTTTTAGAAGTCATCAACAGATCTCTGCCATGTAATATTCAATACTGTGACAGAAAATAGTCTGATTATATCGTATGTGAAAATATCATTTACCATTCCAATGGTGTCAGAGGTGAGTATTCAATGACTTCCACTGACTGGAGCCTTCATGATGTTCTGAGTTGGTTTAAACAGCTGATTTTAAAGTAGATATAACTGATTTTAATGTTTTAATGTCTAATGTTTTTAATGTTTGTGTATACCGTAGAGTCTCGCTTATCCAACGTTCTGTATTATCCAGTGCAGTCTGCCTCCCGCCCAGGTCCACAGCTGTTTCTCTAGGCAGCAATGCGTAGCAGGCCAACATGCCCAGCAACAACATAAGTGCAGCCACATTCCAAACAAGTGGAAGACTTGTTGTAAAACATGATATTTTGGTGCTTAATTTGTAAAATCATAATGTAATTTAATGTTTAACAGGCTTTTCCTTAATCTCTCCTTATTATCCAACATTTTTGCTTATCCAACGTTCTGCCGGCCCGTTTATGTTGGATAAGTGAGACTCTACTGTATTTATAATTATTTTATGTCCCGGCATGGAATGCTTGCTGTATATATGTTGTGCTCCACCCTGAGTCCCCTTTGGGGTGAGAAGGCGGAATATAAATGTTTGAAACAAACAAACAAACAAACAAATAAATATTAATCATCATGAGCAATCACTTGTAGTTCAGCATTATTGTCTTCCAGATGTAGTCTTGATAGTGGATCCAAAAATAACTATGGAGACCTATTCTGGAACCACATGATCTGTCATAGATTTTGAGATGTACTTCCATACTCATAGGATAATTAATCAATACAAAGATTTTACTATAAAATTTAAAGGAATTATCTGAGGCGTTGAACTCTAGTTTCCTAAATAAGGGTTTCAGCTTGGATAGTGATGATAAGATTCAGCTCATTTTGGCAAGTGAGGAGTTGCATCTCTTAGCAGTAAGTAGGAATGTTTTTGCTAAGTGTCTCACAAACCTGGTTAAACTGATTTATGTGGGGGAATGAGACAGTATACTTCAGGGCAGGAGTTTATAAAGTCCTGGTAAAAACAGCCCAAATGTTAGGTGGCAATAATGGGAGATTTCAGATATCCTACTAGTCAAACTCCCTGCCAAGAACATAAGATCCAATGAATTCCTCACTTGCATTGCAAACATTTTGTACAGAAGGTGGAAGAGACAACAAGGAGACCGCTTATTTTGAGTCTGACTCTAACCAACAGTGACAATCTGGCTGATGGAGTGGAAGTGGTAGGATCCTTAGGTGGGAGTGACCATGTTCTCCTGGAGCTGGTTTACAGTACTTTAAGCAAACCAAGCATAGTAAGATACATATACTAGACGTTAGAGATGTGTCCGAAAAAAATCCTTTGTTTCCTTTGTGCTATCATTTCGCTTTGTGTTTGGGAAAAAAAATACGGACAAATTCCTATGCACATTGCACATGTCTTATTTGTAGTGCAAAAAATAATAATGAAAGAATAATACAATATTTAAAAATAAGAACAATTTTAACCAACATAAACCTACCCTGATTTCAATGGAAAGTGTGGGCCTGCTTCTTGCTGACAAGATAGTCAAGTTAATTAGGATTGTTGTTGTTGTTGTGTGTCTTCAAGTCATTTCAGACTTATGGCAAGCCTAAGTCTAAAACTGAGGGCAGGGGCCAGATAAATGACCTTGGAGGGCCACATATAATAATAATAATAATAAACTTTATTTTTGTATCCCGCCCCATCTCCCCGAAGGGACTCGGGGTGGCTCACAACAGGGACAAGCCCGAAAACAACAACACAAGACGTTTGACCAAAAACATTCCAACGATTCACAAAATAAATAATAAATACATTAAAATCCAAGCAATAAAATCAGAGAATTAATAACAAACCAGCGGGGACAGGCCCACATATGGCCCACAGGCCTTAGTTTGGGGACTCCTGGTCTACACAAAATGAATAATGACATTTTCATAGAAAATGAGAGGTGACATGAGCATGAAAGCCACACAGTCATTGTGCTTGCTTTCATTTTTATTTCATTTCTGCCCTGTAAGAATAAGCAGGTACTGATAGAGGACTGCTTTCCCATTACTGCTGATGTGTACCAATGGGTGTTAATAATAAACGATAGCTATTCTGGGAATCTAAGCTGAGTCTGGGAGAGGAGTGTGCTTCCCCATGACAGCTGATGTGTGCCAATGGGTGTTAACAACAACAACAACAACAACAACAGTACTCTGGGGAAGATCCAAACGTTAAAAAAGTTGGTGGGCTAAAGGGAATCGAAATGCCCTTCATGTGTGGCGATTTTCACCCCTCTAGCCCAAAAACCAAGGGTGGGGGGATGAGCCTCGGAAGCCCTCCCATTGCTGTCAGTGGCACAAAAATTTTCATGTTTCTCATGATTTGTGTCGTATAGCGGGAACCAAATACAAAAGTGAGACGACGTGAATGAAACTACACAAAACAAACAACAATTCAATATAAAAGCACAACACTACTAGACACTTAAAAAGCTGATTTCAGTAAACTTAGGGAAATATGGATGGTCAGGAACACTAAAAGAGAAGGTAGTTCATGATGGACGGGATTGAGATACTGAAGGCATGATTTCCAATGTGGCTTCTGTATTTAAAAGTGAGCCATGAACATTTTCAAATAAGCAGATTCAATCCAGGCTATCTGAAAGGCTGCATCTTCCCATAAGAGTTTCCCTAACTTCTGAAATCTTTCCATAAGGACATTTCTGAGTTACACTTACAGATATTTTTAGAGGAGAAAAGCAAAGTATATTTTTATTCAGAGAGATTTGAGGCACATAACTGGCTGTTGTGGAAGGCTCTTTAATGAGGTGGTATACTTTTACTCTCATTATTTATGATTTAAATCTTGTAAAATGTTTAATTTCAGTGCTAATTGAATATGATAATTTAATTGTGTTGTTATTGTTGTGTGCTTTACAACATATGGCGGCCCTGAGATAATCCTATCATGAGATTTTGGGGGGGGGGGGGCTGAGAATGTGTGATTCATATAAAGTCACCCAGTGGGTTTCCATGGCCAAGCAGGGAATGAAACCCTCATTTCCAGAGTCATATTCCAATGCTAAAATACTATTTGTTTTATAATAAATATAATCAATGATTTTAACTGTAGAGCCAGCCCTCCACATTTGCTAGGGTTGGGGCACAGGGTCCCCATAAAAGTAGAAAAAATCCATTTAAAAAAACCTCTTTTAACATGTGAAAACATCTTTCTAGGAATCTCTAGGTCCTCCAGTGTGACTCTGTGGTTAACTTCCACTGGAAGAGTTGTGCTGGAGGACCTGGAGTTTCCCAGAGATACCATATGAATAATAATAATAATAATAATAATAATAATAATAATAATAATAATTCTTTATTTATATCCTACTTTTCTCCCACGAAGGGATCCAAAGCATCTTCCAACATGTTAAAATATAATAAAATACAAAATAAAATCTACAACAATCAAAGACACAAATATAAAAATATAATAAGCAATCAATAAAACATAAATAGCATTTAAAAATGACATATAATTGTGATGTCTTGTCAAATCTTATTGAACTTCATACTGCTAGGTGAAAATTAACCTTCTTGTCATGTCAGCTCAAATTTCTTTGCTAATAATAACAATAATAATAATGATGATGATAATTTATTTTTATACCCCGCCTCCATCTCCCTGAAGGGACTTGGGACAGCTTACATGGGGCCAAGCACGAATAAAAACAGCAAACCAAATAAAAACATAAAAGAAATACAGACACCCATATTAAAATTCAACACTCTAAACATAACCAAGATATAAAATAATAATCATACTAAAACATACTAAAATATTAATTTTAAAAACTAACTCTCCAAACTCGATTTATCCCATAGAGACAGCCTTCCACATTTACTGGTGTTAGGGGCACCACAAAAATTAAACTTTCCAAATATATAATTTTTCTCATCTGCTATAAAGTCAAACACCAGCGAGAGTCGTAAGGACAGCTAGCCAACTTATTTCACTGTTTGTCCCAGAAGCCTTTTGCCCTCTCTCTGTTCTTCAGCCAAAGTCAGGACCCTTTCTGACCCTCATTCGTTCATTCAATATCAATATCAATATCAATATCAACGAATAATCACATTTGCAAAAGTGAAATCTGCAAATACTTTAATCTATGTTATAGGCTGCCTTGAGTCCTACATGGGACAAAGACAAGGTATAAATACAATAAATACCACGAGTTGAAATGATACCTTCTGCCATAAAGCCATCTTGCTAAAGAAGATATCTTTTGCAACATTGCACTTGTTTGAAGAACATATTCTAGGAAGTAGTTGTAAACATTTCCCAGAGTGAAACCTGTCATAGTTCCTTTAAGTGAGTGAAGTTTCTTCAAGGAAATATGAAGGGCATTTTCTGCTTGACAGATATCCGTCCTTGTGTGGTCATTACTGCTTGCTAATGAAGTTGGCAGGTTCTGAGTTAATGTTGCATGTTGCAGTCCACCCAGAGCCATAAAATATATTTATTTGCCTGCCCTCTGTCCTGTCAATAAGTAAAACACCCAGCCCATGCCGAACGAACACCACAGGCTAGAGTGGTGCTCCATTTATATGATGAGAAACACTGTTTTACAAATCGCTGCATTCTAATGTGATACGTTGGACAATAGCCAGGAGTCACACTGCCAACAAGATGCCTAATTTATACAGAAGGAAATGGCTTGTAAGGTGATTGTGAAAAATTACCCCAGTGGTAATGACCTCGCTTCTGTTTGAGGTCAGTGCGGTGCCTTCTAGGGAAAAGGCTCTTCATTCACCGCAGTTCTGGACATCCAAACCTTAATGCACTGCCTGGAAACCATCGTAGGGATTTGTTTAAAGAGGATTTCTGGATTAATTTGCAGGGCTGACCATCCTGTGGTGACTGCAGCATGAAGCCATGAGGTGCAGGTGGGAATCAGATGTCAAAAGCCATAGGCAGCAATTTCCAACAATCTGAATTCAAAAGAAAAAAAACCATGCTTTTCCATGAGGGCAAAATCAATTTCAGTTGCAAATACTAGGGCCCCTTCTATTCTGCCATATAATCCAGATTATCAAATCAGATAATCTGCATTACTTGCTTTGAACTGGATTATATGAGTCTACACTGCCATTTAATCCAGTTCAAAGGAGATAATCTGGATTATTTGGTAGCATAGAATAAGCCTAAGACTTCTTGAATAACCAGACCGATAATACTCAGCACTTTATTACTTTAGATAAGGCTGGCGGAAACCTTTGACTATTCAAATGTTTTGACTACATCTCCCATTATCCCTTGTCATTGGGCATACTGCCGAATCTTCTAGAAGTCAAATTTCAAAGTATCTGGAGGTCTAAATGTTTCCCACTTCTGACTTAGGGGAATTGCACTGTTCAGTATTCTCCCAATAAATGTTTCCAGTATTACTCTTCTTTGTGTAAGTATCTACTTTTATACCAGGATGGAACTCTATCTTGGGTCCTGTACTGGGATAAAAGTGGAATATAAACAAAACAAAACAATTGAAGCTTTTATGGTGGGAATTCCCAGGCAGTCCTACATTGAGGTATTGTCCAGATTCATTGCTGTGTTTAACTTGAGCAAGATGAGAGCCATTATATACCCTCATACTTTATGTGGGAAACTAGTTTAGTAAGGAGAAAGAAACAGCATAGATAACCCTTTACCTAGATATGCTAACTTAGGAAAGAACTACAGATGCATGTTTGAAAGAAAAATCTCAAAACTCCATTTAACTTAACTCATAGCATGGCTCTGAGCCTTATGGTACATATGTAAGTTTGGGTCAGCACTCAGTTTTCATTTTCTGGTCCTCATGACTACAGAGATAGTTGGAAAGCATAATGACTCATCATGGGTGATCACTTGTGGACGAGCATGATTGTCTTTCAGAAATTTTCGGGAAAGGGCCTTCTCTCAGTCCTACCACCTTCACAGGCCCATCTGGTAAGAACATGAGCAAAGGGGCTTGAAGTCTCTGCTGAACATAAGAACATCCTTTCCAACATCGGTGGCTGTTCCCAGCTTCTTGAACTCTCTCCTTCAAAATGGGCCCCCTCCATAGCATCCTCCCAGTGGCAGATGAAAACCTTTCTTTCAACGGTTACCTAGTATTTATGAGTAGGGATAGACATTTTAAGGCTCGACAGCTCAAGTAATCACAATTAGTAGGCCTCCTAGAAGGGCTTTGTGTCTCAGGAGACAAAATCTTAGCAAAGAGAAAATCTCAGTGATGCTGCTGATGGCCATGAAATATCATTGCATGTTCAGTTCTAATTACTGACCTGTTTGCAATTATTTGGGTGAAACCTAAGAAATATACAGTGGGCTCTTGGTATCCACTGAGGTTTGATTCCAGGACTTCTGGTGGATTCTTGAAAATGCAGTATTTTCAAGTCATGTATAGTTGAATCTGTGGATATAGAGAGCCAACTGAATATCTATTTGTAAAATGATGATGATGATGATGATGATGATGATGATGTGCCCGTCTTTTGAAAAGCATCTAGATTTATTTGATCAGAACATATGCTAACACTTCTCTTTCTTACATTGTTCATTTATGGTAACATTCTCTAAGAAATGGAATGATCTAGACACAAGGATAATGGCTGAACCCTATTATGCTTGATGAAAATCTCTCCCTGTTCCCTTCTTTTCGTTCCATATGAACTTGCTTATAACGCTTGTGATGAAAACAGTTTTGTGATGCAAAGTGAATTCAGTCCATGCTGCTACTTTCCACCTGATGCTTATACACAGAACGTTATTTGGCATAATTCAAAGTCATACTTATGGCTTTTTCCTCACCCTGGTGATGCTTTCTCTCTCTCTCTCTCATGAATAAACTCATGATTATTGCTTGCCTCACAGGCAGCGCATAATGGCTGACCAACCTTCTCACCTTTGAAAATGACTGGAGAAGAGACATCAGAAATGGAAAATATTTCTCCTAGATCACAGTAACTGTCCTCAGCTGCCAATGAGGTAGGATAAAGTTCTTAATTCAGTATTCAAGGTGGGGTGTTGTGGTGGTTTTAAAAAAAGGAAACGTGTGACCTATTCATCACAGACAAATGCGCTGTGAGGTTTCTGAGGGCTGATTCAGAAAACTCATTTTCTCACTCCACGGTGACCTTTTGTAATCACTGCACCACTGGATCCAAGAGGGTTTTGGTGGAACAGAGAAGGAACAGCCTGTCTGATTAACAAGTAAATAAAAATAAATCAATGTGAGCCGAAAATCAATTCTAGCAGCCATGTGTGTGTTCAAGGAAGAGTCTGTTACAGTCTTCTTCAGGATGTGGGGTCCAGTCTTGCTTTTCTATGTCACATTATTGTGAGATTGTTACTTTTGAAATTAACAGTGTAGATGTACAACTGTGACTGGAAAGAACGTTAATAGCTCAGGATGGTTAGCTGGTGTTCACTCAGTGGGAGCTAATGCAGCGGAGAAAGTTTATCGGGAACTAACTGCAAGTTACACGGGACTATAGTGGTTTGAATGCTGGACTATGACTCTGGAGACCGGGATTCTGATCCCGACTCAGCCGTGGAAATCCACTGGGTGGCCTTGGGGAAGTCCCACTCAGCCTCAGAGGAAGCGCTGCTGTACAAATCATGCCATGAAAATCCTATGATAGGGTCATCTTAGGGTTGTCATAAGTCAGAAATGATTTAAACGTACCCAACAACTGCAAGAAAATAGAGAAATCCTGATACAAACTAGACTCTACTTTTTTGTCTTTACTCACAGGAGGCACATGACTAATAACCATTTGGTTGTCATAACACTGTGGACAACTAGCTAGTTATCACTTTTCTTCTGTGCCTTTGTTTACTATTGCCTATGGAGTCATAGATGGGTATGCCTTCTTATTAAATGATGTAGGGTTGAAAAAGTTATACTGCAATTGGAGTGAAGGTAAACCCTAGTTAACTGGGAGTAAGCCTGACCTAGCAATCTAACCCAGTTATACTTTCAACATAGTAGAAGGGAAATAGTTATTATTAAATAGTTACTCATAATTAGTTACTTCTGATCTCTGAGGATTTCATGTGCTTAACTCCACTTTCCTCCATTTTCAACAGTCTCGTGTTCATTGTTAAGTTGTTGTTCCCTTACCCCCTCAATCCCTCCCTCTGCTCGAACCAGTTAAAATTCTTAGTTTGTTTCATTTCATGCAGCAGCATTTAAAACAAGCAAGGTGTCAGCATGTTCCCATATCTCTGGATAATCACTGAATCTCCCAGTAGATCAGGCAGTAGGAAATGAAATAGTCCCAACCACAGCAGTACATGTGAATATATATAATAATGACCGAAGTCTTCTGAAATTGACTGTGAGGAGCCTGTGAATTTTAATGACTCCTTGTCTGTCATTCCATTCATTCCACAAAGGCTGAGGTCCTGGTCTCGTACTTCTTTCTTTTTAATAAGTAGCCATGCTGCCAAGCTACATATGCTCTGAATGGGAAATGGGGAGGAATACTACTCCTTGCCTTCCTTGAGTGAACAAATGAATAAATGCATTAGCTGAACCAATCAGGCATCACAAATCCATAGTGTATCGCAGTCTCCCTCAACCTGGCTTTCTCTAGACACACAGAACTATAGCTCCCATCATCCTCAGCCTGAACCACTGGCAGCTGTCCTACCTATAGATGAGAGGGAGTTGCACTCAATCACATTGTGCTGGAGGAGGTATGCTAATACACAAATGTAGAAATGATAGTTTATAAAATCAATACATCTATCACAACTTATCCTTAATGTTGAGGGATACAAAAACAACCTGGCTTCTATCTTTTTCAGCAGTTATAGAACTGGGTTTATGATTTTATAAACCTAGTGGATTATGCAGAATCCCATGCTCATATAAGTGTTGGTATGTGAAAACAAGGGTCTTACACAATACTAGAACACCCAGAGGCAAAAAGCACAAAGTCATGTGGCATGGAACATTGATTCTAAGTAGCTGCCAACCCTCCTTTTTTTTTAGTACAAGAAGATAACAACACAGATGCTGTGTATTTGAAAATGCTACTACTTTTGTCTGGAGAAAAAAATAACCTTGTACCAGGACACCTGGGGACATTGCAATTACAATAGGTCATTGATATCCTCTGGGGTGTTGGTTTTGGGACCCCCTCTGATACCAAAATGCTTAAGTCTCATTAAATAAAATGGCATAGTAAAATGCTGTCTCTTATACAAAATGGCAAAATCAAGACTTGCTTTCTGGAATGTAAAAAAATATTTTCAAGATAGGAATGGTTGAATCCATGAATGCAGAATCAGTGGATATGGAGGGCTGACTGTATATAATTCTTCAGATGACAACATATACTTTAAAGGTTTTCTCATCAACTTGTCTACTGCTGTGTAACTTCTGCAACAGAAATCAGACTTTAGAAAATATTATCTAAATGGATAAAAGTTAAAGGTGTTGCCTCCCATACACACAGTAAGCTTTGAAAACCACACACAAAGCAGCCCAGAGTTATTCTTCTTTTCTCAAAACAACAGCTTACACATTTCACTTCCCTGCAGTGAACAGAAGCATTAGATTAGCTTCCTCATAAATATGACATGAGAAAAATAAAGCTTTCAGAAAACAGCCAGAAGTTGTTAAAAAACAGGGGAAGGAGGCCTGCAATTGATACCGCCTGCTTCTGCAATGAGCTGAATATGAAACACCAACAAGCCAGTGAAATATTTTAAGACATTGCATTAAGTTTAAGGTCTGTAGCTGGAAAAGCCTTTAACTTGAGTCTTGGTGTGCCCGCTTTCCCCCTCACATAGACTATGTTTCTAAACGTCATGTGAGAAGAGAACTATAAGGTATTTTAAGGACTCATGGAGAGGAAAGCTTGTTCCCTTGATTGTTATGTAACAGTTTTGCCTGGTCTCTTGACATTCTCCATATGCTGCTTGCTCAAAACCAGTGTATGCCTTCCCTCCCTCTGGCCATATTGGATGATTTTAATACCTCAATAAAGAAGCATGTCTTGTTTACTCTCTCTTCCCACCCTGGCCTCTCAAATTGTTTTTTTTTCTTCAGGCAACAGCATTTAAGAACATATGCAGGCAAATCTCTGGAATTTCCCTGAATTCGGAAATGGATCTGCCTGGTGATATTTGAGAAATCAGGTATGAAACTGTCAGGACCCAGGCTGCGGAGCACCAATAACCATGCGCAGAGACCAGAATCTATCTAATATCTTTATTAAAGGAATATATAAAGTCAATAAAAACAAGTGTAGAATACAGTTCAGAAGTAGACCTTTCAGGAAAGGTCAAATATAGTCCAGGAAATCAATGTCCTATATGAGATATTAGAGTCCAAAGTTATAATCCAACAACCGAAACACACACTTTGCCGAGCAAAGTGTGGGGAAATGACAGGGTCCTTTAGTCCAATGGAGCTTGACAACAAGGCTGGAAAACAAACTAGATTCTTGGCAAACAAGACTTGATTCGAGGCAACAAGAAGCAAGAAGCAAGAACTGGGTCCGTGGCGAGGTCCGGGGAATAAGGCAGGCTTGGAACAAGAACAAGGTCCTGGAAACAAGGAACAGGAGTAGCGTAGTCCACACACGATCTCACTCCCGAAGCTGACGAATTGACTCCGCAAGGATCTCCTTGCGGGTAAACACCTATATAGGATCTTGTTTTCCCGCCAAGGAACACTTTCCCTGGGGAACAAGAAGTGAAACCCATACTGTGTCCAGATGCATGACTCCTTAAGATTTCCCAAGGGAAACAGGCTTAATCAGCTAATTGTCTGGCAGCGATTCTGGCACTTCGGCGATTCGCCTCCCTAGTGCCTCTATCTCGATTATAATTATCCTTACGAGAGAACGGGGGAGAATTCTGACCAAGGCTTGTTTGGCTGACTTCTGGAAGGCAAACATCCTGCAGGTGCAAGGGCTCCAATTCTGGCTGAAACGGTGGGAAACCCAAGTTTTCCTCTTTGTCTGCCACAATAGTACTAGGAAGGGGACTACATGGCCCATGAGACATCACAGAAACAAAAGTGTTAAAATGCATCAATTTTATATTCTGGTTCTTCCAATAAAATGCTATCACAAACAGAAGCTATGTTAGCCTTGGAGAGTAGGGAGAGCTAGATAGTGTGAATGCACTATAGCACTTTGATATTCTTTAAATTATATAACCTATACAATTCTGGGATTTGTAGTATCATGTTGTTTTCAATGGGTTTATAGAGGTGCATTTCATGTGAGTGACAAATTGTGTTTGTGAGCAAATAGAGCATGTTCCAGGGCTGTTTCTCTTTCCAAGAAGTCCATATGTTGCTGTTTTTCCTGGGGTCAGGTATAAAGTAGGAAAGCTAGCCAGTGCACTGAACCACAGGTTTTTCTTAGTGAAATGAGAATATAGTACAGCAACCATTGAGACTCCTTTCTGCAGTTTCCAATCAAGCCACTTGAATAAAAAGCTCTTTGTCTGCAGTTTGAAGGGTCACTCGCCTCTATTATTTTGAATGGCTATATACTACCGCCGATATCAGAGAAAGAGAGCCATTAATATCAGTTGCTTCAAAACACCGAGAGAGTGAGTGTTGCTATGCTAATGTGGCTTCATGGAGTTTTCAGGGCATGGACTCTCTTCTGGACATCAGGGTGAGAGAAAGAATATCAGGGCAAGAGCACTGAAATCACAGGTCATCATAAATATATTACAGTTCTTATATATGTTGCTTTTTTTTTTCCTTTCCAAGGCAGGGAAACATGAGACACATTAGCAGTTTAGTACTTTATGCCATCAATATTTTCTTTTGCATCTTTCCATATTCATCATCCATAATTCAGGGCAAAGATTATAAACCTATTGATCTGTTATTTCTTTTTCCTTCTTTCTGAAAGATGAATGCCAGTTGCCCAGAAAAAAGGGTGAATCAGGGTGAAAGGAATAAAAAAATGTTTTGGACATACTTTTAAAAATGCACCACCTTACACACTTTTCAATAAATATCACATCTCGGGCACATTCACATTCAGCTCATGTTTTAATTACAACCACATTATAATGTCAGGCCCCAAAGGGCAATTTTCTTAATCTCACTGAGGAGGCCAGTCTTGGAAAGGAATAGAATTCTACATGGAGAATATGAGAATGTGAAACATATTGAGTAGTCCAAAAGTGCTGCATCATGTTCAGATGCTGGAAAAATTACTTTTTCTGGATTGCAACTCCAAGAACACCCTGATAAGCAAGGCAACAAGAAATTCTGGAGTTACAGCCCCAAAGAGTAACTTCTACAGGTTCTGTTAATGGTGTTTGTTTGCTCTTCAGTCTTTCAGCACTTCTGTAACTCACCTTGAGGAGAGAGAGAAACTGTGTGGTCCATTACTAGTCTAGAGGTCAAAAAGCTGAGGGTTCTTACCTGTAGGCATGATAACTAATAAGACGGGCATGCAGGAGAGTACTCAAGAACCTGTTCAAAATTTCCATTAAAATGGGCCGAAGGTGACGTGTCTGTGCAGATCTACACTGACCTACTGTCCTGGGGCTGATCTGGTGTGGGCACTCCCCCTGGCCAATACAGAGAAGGGAGGAAGTCCTGACTGCCCAGCATCCCTGCCCATTTTCCATATTGTTGTGGCCTCTGGTTGCGTCATGGGTCCTACTGGTTGGCCATCACCTACAGTGACATCAGTGGGTGTCGATGAAGTGATGAGAAAGAGCGGGAGAGGAGCAGTGCCAGATTTACCACTGTGCTTAAGCACAGCGCCCCGTTGGCTAAAACATTTTTTTCATGATGAGTTTTGCTTATATGATACAATTCTACATTTGAAGGTGTTCTATTTCGGAGAAATTCCAAACATAATTATAGAGTTGATAGTCTATGGGAGTGTGCCTACCAGGCCTACCTCCTTCAGGGCCCAAGTAAGGGGCCACGTAACTTAGATAGCACAGGGTCTCATTTTTCCTAAATCCAGCACTGGAGAGGAGGAATCACATCTCCTCTTCTCCAATATCACTCCGTCCAATATCACTGCAGGTAACAGCCAACAGGTAGGACTCATGTCATAACCGGGGACCATTGCGACACAAAGAACAGGAGGGGATGGTAAATGCCATCCTGTGTCCTCGGACAGTGAAACATTTGCAGCTGATCCTACCCCAGAATGTGTCCAACTGTTTATATTAGCCCACAATTGGGGGGTACTTTAAATTCAGGGTCAGAATTTGGAGTATCCCCTAACTTGTATCAATGTGGATCATTCTGTGTTAAATCTAACATGCCCCATGTTACAACAGTTCAATTCTGTGTGAAGTTTGACTGCCATGGAGTTGATCCAGGGCCTTTTCGCATTAAGTGGTCAGAGAGTAACTAATCTTGCTCCCAGCATTTGACTAGCTGAGTTGTAAGTGTGCTGAGACCCTCCCCAAAAACTTCTGACATCTCAAGGAGAGACACAGCAAATGCCCATTTTAGCTCATCCCTTCTCTCCTTTCTTTTTCCCTTCCTTTTTATTCTTTGTAGATTTTGCCAGCTGCTGACCCGCATCTTCAGTCATTAGACCAACTACTGAAAAGATGGATGACAGTGTCCAATACGCCAAAGTCTGAGTAATCTCTCATTTGTTCTTTAAAAAGCAACAAGTTGTGTGAAATGGGCAACAAAATGGCAAATATTGAATCTGATACAAACCCCTTCACCTCAAACCTTAATCAGACACAAGATTGTAGTACTGATTTAGAGATTGTGTGTGTATCTATATATATCTCAAAAATTTTACGGTTAGTGGCCACACTTTGTTAATGGCATATGCAATTGTAAGTCCACTTTACTCCTGTGTATGTCCTGTTGTGATTGTGAATGTTGGTGTTTTCTTCCATCCTACGCAATAACCAATGCACCACAAATAGCCATTCCATGGCTGGTGGGGAAGACATGAGAATACTGGAGAGGTGCCTGGCTAGATTCCACAGCCAGGTACAAATGAATGACATCATAGTGAATCTTGATGGAAGCTTTGTCACATGTTTCTCCAGTGCTCCCAACCCCACTCTCCACCTGCTACAGAATGGACATACATGAGAACTAGTTCAGAAAAACATTGAGTCCTTGGGTTGCAGAGTGGGAAGTTGTAGTCGAATACTGTCTGTGGAACTCTTATCTTCTCTGGGCAAGATAGGATTTCAGTTTGGGTCTCAGTATTATTCATTGCATGGAGTTTTGCATTCTTCCAAACAGCATTCATGAAGAGTCAATTGATTCTTTCTAGTGAAGATACCTAGCAGATTTTCATGAAGAGATTGCCTTATATGGGATAGACCCTAGATCAGTGATGGAGCAAATGCTTTGAATGAGAAAGTCCACAGTAGCTAATGTATCCCATGACAGTGAGGAAAAATACCCATTCCAGGTTTTGGCCAAGAAGTGATTTACTATCCAAGGTGTTGACCTTTTTTAGAAATAGGATTCAAGGGATTGGAGAGCTTCTTTAAAGCCTGGATTAAACTCTGGAATAGATTCACCACTCCATAGGCATAGGAACCACTGGCCACTTCTGAAAAGGCCCAGGTTTAATCAATGGCATTGACTGGAAATGGCTGCTGTCCAAGGGGACTGCAGTCAATCAGGCTAGCTGGCCACTAGACAACAGGGAATTAAATGGAGCAATGGTCTGATTTTGTGCAAGATAACTTTGCTATAAGTTTGCTTTTAATTAGTATTTGCTTGGATACATGAACAAAATAATGATGTCTGACTCCCCGTATTACAAATACAAATTCATAACCTAGTGTTATGCATCCACTACTGCTCCGTATTCAGTTATACTATGTTTTTTTTTAAAAAAATTGCCACAATTACTATTCCACTGCATCCAATTGCCCAGCAGAGCTAGCCCACATTGCTCAGAGGAGCTTTTGGCTCTTAAGGTATATCATGGGGAAGGCATTTAGCCAGAAGACTGTTAGGAGTATGTGTCTTGCCATGTTTATTTGAGGTTTGCTATATTATGTTTTTATTTGTTATGTGTACTTGATTATGACAGCTATATATATGTGTGTATACTGGATGATGGGCATTGCCATGCTTTAACCATGTTGATAGTTGCACATATTGAGGGAGACCTGCTAGAGAACTCTCTCATTAGGTAAAAAGTGTTTATCTACGTCTTGCTGATTTATTGTGTAGCCATACAAGGGAATAGTATTGATAAAACAGCATCAAGGCCATTCTCACCAAAGAGAGAGAAGGTGTGTGTGTGGGGGGGGGGTAGATTGTTGTTTGTTTAAGACCCAGTAAGGCAGTAATTCTCAACCTGTGGGTCCCCAGGTATTTTGGCCTACAACTCCCAGAAATCCCAGCCAGTTTACCAGCTGTTAGGATTTCTGGGAATTGAAGGTCAAGACATCTGGGGACCCACAGGTTGAGAACCATTGCAGTAACACAAGTAGAACTGTTGTTGTATATTCACAAATGGAATAAAAGCCCTCAAATGTTTGCATTGCTTTACCTGTAAATATATTGTACAACCAGTTATTTCTCATGAGCATGAACCTAGTTTTCTCAAGAGAATATACATGATTCAAATCTGTCATGCAATTTGCATGCAGATAAACATGTACATTTTTTAAAGTCTAGCAAAAAAAAACCCCACACACATTTTGAAAAAGTATACAAAAACTTTGGGAGGAATGACCCATAAAATGATTTATTCATTGTGTAATTGCTTGGAAATTGTGTACTTTGGAAGGAATATATACACAAATATTTATGGATTCTGTTTAGATAGAAAACCCACTCATTTGTACAATAAAATGGGATGATGAAAACATGAATAAAATGAAGTTTGACAGAATCACTTGTCCCTGGTTTCTGCTTTTTACTCAGCTCTGAATTTCCTGTCAAAATATTTTACTCCTGCTGAAAGATATGAGTTGGGTTCCACTGAGGATAAGGAAATTTTAGTCTTTTGTATTCTAAAAGGAAACTGTTTGATAGTTCTCTATACTCCTTCAGTATAAAGTTCAGTATCTCACCAGTATGTAGCAGATCTAGAAAGATACCAAGCCATCAGCAAATGACCAAAGAAGGACAAAAAAACTTGAAGACAGAAACTGGTTGTTCATAAAGTTAAATATTTAAAAGTAAATATCTCTAACAAAAATCCAATTTATTCAGTGATAATTAGGGAAAATATGGAATGAGATTAAAATGACTTGCAAGGTTAGAATGGCCTAAAACTGTCACTTATGGGTAGGATTTTAGTAATGAAGATGAATGTTTTGCCAAATATGTTATCCTTATCTCAATCTTTACCATTCATACTAAATAGCATCCCATTCAAACAATGGCAAAAAAGACCTGTAAAATTTCATTTGGCAAGGAAAAAAGACAGCATCAGAGTCAAGGCATTACGAGATTATAAGAAAAGTGGAGGTATGGGTTTCTTCAGTCTGAAAATATACTACTATTCTTGCTGACTGATGTAGCTGAAAGACGGGTTAATATTAAAAATGTAATTTTACAAGGCCTTTAATGCCGGAGCCTCCCCAAACTATAACTCTCATGATTTCATAGCATTGAGTCATGGATTGATAAAGTGGAGTCAAATTGCATTCATTCTACAGTGTAGATGACCCAATCTCTTTGATAAGGCCCTCATAGTTTTATCAATAGGTTGTGTATACTCATCGTATCATATCATAAAACATGTCAGAATGAGTATGCTTAGCCATGCCTCTAAAATTCATAATCCACCTAAAATCATTTTCTGGTGATGCCAAGTATATAGAAAACAAGATGTTTGTGTCCCTGAGCCCTGGTTCCCAATTTATGCAGCATCAACATTTATCTTGCACTTGCTAGAGTTTAATCTAATAGAAGGAGATGTGGCACACAAAAATTAAAAAAAAAAAACCCTTTTCCACTTTAAGATGCATCTGCTGGAAATAGACATGATTATCAAGTTTATTCCCTTTTCTGTTTCCTTCTCATCTCATCAGTGATCCACACACATTAAAATTTCATTGAAGATTTTACGCATTCTGGCTGGAAACAGCATCTGGTCAATGTGAGTTAGAGGCAGGGTGGGGAGAACTGGTGACAGACTGGCAGGTCTGGCATGGTAAGCATTTATGCAACAAATGACCTTTCTGGGGACAGCTCAGGAGGGAAAGACCTATTCGTCATTTGAATTTTTTATGCTATGCAGCGCAGCCCACATGGAACGGAATTATAACAGGGGCAAAGGACTTGGAAAAAACATCTCATGGATAACCTTATGCTTGGGAAAACTGCTGTTATGGACTGCAATTCCCAGAATTCCCCAGAAAGTATGTGGTTGCATCCTCAAAGGGCAACATTTCCAAGCTTTGAGTGGGGCGGGAGGGGGGGGGACTAGCAACAACATCCCTTGCAAGAAAAATCTTCCAAAGCTCAGAAAGATTACCGTTTTCAATGACAGCTCCCAGAACACTCCATTTAGTGACATTGCTTGCTAGGGATTTTGGAAGTTGAAGTCAAAAGTTCATCTGAGCTCTAAAAAAAGTTTCCCGTCCAAAACAAGTGGGACAATCACTATACTTTGTCTTACCTTTTTCTGCCTTAGCCATAATGCAGCCAAGGGACCCGCATTTATTTATTTATTTCTCACATTTATATCTCGCCCTTCTCACCCGAAGGGACTCAGGGAGGCTTACAACAGTGGCAACAATTAGATGCCCATACAAACCAATATAAAACAACACATAAAACAGTTAAAACTATTAAAATACATTATGAATTTAAAATATACATTTCAAACATAAAATCAGATCCGTTCTTCCTCATGCTTTGTCCATAGTTCAGTCCGTGTCATTTTCACCATTTATTGATTAAAAGCCTGGGCACACAGCCATGTTTTTAGGGCTTTTCTGAAGCCCAACAGGGTTGGAATTTGACGTATCTCTCTTGGGAGGGTGTTCCACAACCGGCATTTTCATCCATCACCTCTGCACCCATCCCTGTCCTTTGAAAATAGTTCACTCAAGTTAATATTTCATTATGAACTGAATGGAGTTATGCTCAGGATGGCTGTTCGCACCATTTCCTGTCCCTATAAACAACTTATCCAACCAACTGAATTTGATCCATTGTAGGCTTTCATCATTCCAATGCAGCCTTTAAAACGCAGATCTACTTAACCAGAAATATATCACAAATCCACCAAGACGGAGAAGTAATGTATAACTTTAGTGGTGCATGAAAAATATCAACTGTAAATGAACTACAGAAGTTCTTGCTGTCAAATTTCACAGGTCTGTGTGGATGGATATGGAAGAATATGGAGGGTCTCTCTTTTACCCTGGACCAAGTGGCAGCTAGAATTTTGGGTGGCTTTGAAGGAAACTGACAAGGCAAACTTCACTTTCACAAGGCTGATAGGGTATAGAAATAAATCATAACACTTCTTTCCTTTTTTAACCTGATTTCAGAAATATTTTCATCTATTTGATGGAATGAATGTGAGATTGAAAATACTTGAATGTGAGATAATCTAAAATGGACAAATCCATGAGTCATGTCAAAGGGCTTCTGTATTCATCCACATTGGCATTGGAACTAGAGTTGTTAGTTCTTTTTTTTTGTCAGATATCAGCAACCCGGATGACAAAAGGTCTGGAAACCAAGACTTATGATGAACATTTTAGGGAACTGGCTAAGTTTAGCTTGGAGAAGAGAAGGTGAATGTGATAGCTATTGTTAAATATCTCAAGGATGTTATATAAAAGTTGAAGTGAATTTGCTTTCTGTTGTTTCAGAAAATAGAACATGAATTTACAGATTCATATTCCAAGAGAGAGAGAAATTCCACCTAAACATGCGGAAAAATTTCTTGACTGTTCAAGAATAGAACAGATGGCCTCAGAAATTTGTGAACTCCCCTTCTTAGGTTTTTTAAAAGATGAATCATGGTTTCTCAGAAGTTTTTTATTTATATATTCTTGCATGAAATGAGTTGGATTAAATGATCCTGGAGGTTGCTTCCAACTATATTATAAAATGATATGAAACAGGGATAGGAAAAATATGGATGTAGGAATAGGAGACATGCAAGAAAATCAAGACTGATAAATTGGTGGCATCCTTAAATCAAGTGAAGAAGGGAGATCTCTTTGGCTCAAATGTCCTCTGGCCAGAGGAGTGGCACAATATTTTCTCAACTGACTTTCAGACATCCTTGGGAACTTAACCTGAGCACTTTAAGCAGAAATGGTAAAGGAATAAAATGCTTCAAATAGGGAAATTATGGGCTTTCAGCAACTGTTACTTTGAACAGTAATCCAACAAGAATTTTTTTTAACTATTTGGCTTGAACTCTATGATCTACAGCAGGTGCTCCCACAGAAATCAATGAAATCAAAGATCTTAACTGTGTACTTCAGGACTATTGATTTCATCAAGTATGCCTAAGCCTTTTCAGTATTACACACTTCAAAACTAGCAGATACTTCCAGTCTTTATATCCTCATTCTGTGTAATGTGCTGACTAGTAAAAGGGAAATAAAAATGACAACAGTGAAAACATACTCTTGTTATATATTGAGTGCTTTTGCACTAAAAGTCTTTCTTTGGGAGGATGAATGTTTCTATATTGCTTGAATCGTGTTGAATTAACCTCTTGCGACAATGTTTAAGAGATAATAGAACCCAGAATCAGATATGCTTCCCTCATAAATAGAGATGCCATGGAAATTTCATATTTGTGAATTCTAATGCAAACTGACTTGACAGAACTGAGGTACAGATGAATCTTCTTGGACTACTGCACTCTTACCCAAACTTTACCACATAGTATTTGGATAAAAATAGAACATAATGTGCTTAAAATACATGTTTTAGAGAAGAACTCTAGCTTTAAAAAGCATACCGGTAATTTGAACCATAATATAGGTATGCCAAAATGGGGACCATTATGTGGCTGGGTTCTACCCAGACATGCCACCTCTTTCCAGTGCAGTGGTAGCAAGCAGTACTGGCACCAAGGTCTTCCTTGGTGATGTAATCTCCCTTTCCTAGGGTTATGCATTCAGGGAAACACTGACCCATTTCGTTCCCGGTTTTCGTGAGGGCCCCGGAACATTTTTTGGGAGCCTCCCAAAATCAGGATGGCAGATATCTGTTTTTCTCTCTGGTGCTGAAAGATCCATTTTCTGTTGGCCGGGGGGGGGGGGGGTGTCCCACCCAGGCTCCCCTTCCCCGTGTGCATTTTAAAGAGGCTTCTTCTTTCCTGCTGTTTCTACTCTAGAGTAATAGGTGCCCAACTTGCATGCCTCACACGCACCCTCTTTCCAAGGAGAGTGTGTGTGTGGTGTACAGGAGTGCCTGTGCCTGCCAGGGCCTGCAGCTAAGCAATTATTACACTGTGATGCTGAAAAGCAGGCCAAGAGCCAGGACTCACTACTGCTTGTTTTCTTTCGAGTTGATTTCTGTAGCGGGAGGGGCCTTCCTGTTCTGTGCTCGCAAAGAAATGAAAGACACAATAGTAACAAAGAAATTGGAGAAACAAATTCCATACACAACTCTACACTTTCCTTCTCCCCGTTCCTGAGGCTAGAAGGGCACAACACTGCCCCTCCTATTGTTTACTGGGAAAACAAAATAATAATACATTGGTATCTTGTCACTGAGATGTGTAACCTGAGCTCCTTCTACTTTTCTCCTTCAAGAAATGAAAATGGCATACCAAGAGGATATATCCAGTAAATTCAACTGGCTTAAAGCCCAGGGGGTTCCTTCACTTCTTCCTTCCAGATGCAAATATAAGACGGTGAATAAGTCCAGCTATAAAATGAATTATTCTACAACTCTATGGATTCCTAGCCTTCTAGTCCTTTTCAAAAGAACAAAAAAAACTTTCTCAATGGATGGTTCATGGTTTCCTTCAATCTTTTCACTGGAATTTCTTCTCTGCTCTCCATGAAACAGCTAACTGCCTGCTTATGCCATCTTCTTCCACAGCTACCTTAGTTCACCTTCTCACCCCACATTGGCCAACAAAACCTGTGGGTTTCAAGACCATTGGTTTCACATTCTCATCTCCTGACTTCAGATCTCCTGAATTAACTTTTCCTATAGCCTAGCTACAGTGACCTTCAAGATCATTGTAATATAAAAGAAACTGCTTTCAGAAATAGGCATTAAATTAATGGTGGAAAGGAAGGCTAGGAATTTTGAGATTTTCAAGGAAGTCACCCCTTGGACACCTACGATTTGTCAGATAAAGTACACTTTAGCCTGAATGCTTTTGGCCATTCCAGTTAGGATTTTACATAAGTGTTGACTCAACAATTGTTTAAATTGCCATACTCACATTGGGGCTGAACTTTATGGTCTAGATTTTATTGTTAGTCTCACCTACAGCAGATCCATTGAATCAATAAAATTTACCTATGTGGTCTAATAGGATTTTCCAATTGGATTCAACCCTGTATGTCTGCCTTTGATGGAGAACTCATCATCATCATCATCATCATCATCATCATTTATATTCTGTCCTATCTGCCCAAGAGGACTCAGGGTGGAATCCAACATACAAGGGTAAACATTCAATGCCTCTGTAAAACAAACAAATACTGACATAAAATCCCAGATTCATATCCCTGCATATGAAAATAACATTAAAACCTAATATCAAAATAAAGCCAAGAAGATCAAACCAGTCCATACTCCAGGAATTTATTTATTTATTTATTTAATATACCACTCTTCTCCCCCAAGGAGACTGCTCACTGGAGGGAAGCATATTAGAGGCAAAGATGAATTACTTTGGCCACATAATGAGAAGACAGGAAAGCTTACAGAAGATAATGATGCTGGGGGAAACGAAAGGAAAAAGGAAGTGGGGCCAACCAAGGGCAAGATGGATAGATTGGATCCTTGAAGTTATTGGCTTGACCTTGAAGGTCCATGTGAGCTGGTCCATGTGGTCCCGAAGAGTCAGAAATGACTGAATGAATAAACAACAACAAACAGGCAAACAAAATTATATAATCACATAAAATATAAACAAACATCCACATTAATTTCCAACAGCCAACTAGAGTTCACAAAACAGTGTGGGTTGGTTGTGTAGTCAAACAGTCATTGGGCTGGCATAGACTAGCAGAGTCCAAATATGAAATAGTTCCCAACCCAGTAGTGATCTCTCATGATCTAATTCTCTTCCCCTCCATATGCTAGTGAGCATAAGTAGGTCTTCAGTTGCTTTTTGAAGGAGAGGAGGGAGGGAGACAGCTTTATTTCTTTAGGGCAGAAGTTCCAGAGGTGTGTGTGGGGGTGACCACAGAGAAGGCCCTCTCTCTCCTTTGCACCAACTTGTTAGCTGCCTTGAGTCCCCATGGGGAGAAAAGCAAAATATAAATAAAATTAATAATAATAATTTTTTCAAGTATCCTGTCCCTGACAGAGGTTGTCTATAGACAAATGCCCACAACTCCTTGGTTCAGTGGCCTTTAATTTCAGCTGATAAAGAAACCACCCACATGTTCCACTTTTCATTTGGAATACTGTCAATTTCTGTATAGCTGTAAAAGAGCAAGCAGAACCAGATGGCTTGAAGTAGCATTTGAAAATGATATGGTTAGCATTCTAGCAGAAATGTTAAAAACTTGCACTGTGTTTACTTTTTGTTGCTAGCTGGCTTCCAAGATTCCTCCCACGCACATTGTTGAATATTTATTTATATATATTTCTTCCCCTTTCTCCTCCTTTCCCCTCTCTCTCCTTCTCCTTTTCCTTCTCCTCTGTAGATATATTCTGAGCAAAGTGGATTGTTTCCACCAAGAAAATTTCCTGTGCAGGCCCCATTTAGATGAACAGGGGCTGCCCAAGAGCATAAATCCTTGTGTTACAGTGACTATTATTTCTGTAGGGGTGTCTGACAGCAATGTGTGTTATTGCCTTATCATATTTGCTACAGTATAAAGGCCTCACTCCCATTCCTACTAGAAGCTGTGAGCCTCCTGGCAGTCAAACTGGACAGAAAAATTGGCCTGTTATGTGATACAGGTAAAATATTTCACCATCTGTGAAATTCTCCTTGCTTTCATCTGCAGATACACAGGGGTCTTTTTCTCCAATTCGCAGTTGCCTTGAGCAATCTGTCAGTGCTATGATGTCGTGAGTCTCTCATTCATAAAAAGAAAGCATATAGGCCTGAATCCTATTGGTCAGTCTGAACCAATAGATTTGAATTCTACTAGTTAGACCAACTGAATCAATTGTCAAGTGATGGCTCAAGGCATAGGTAAATCCCATTGATTCCACATTTTATTCCCTTATGTTGCCCTCTTAAGGTGAGCCTCAAGAACATCTGCAGATTACTCCTTCATTGTTTCTAAATCTCAAAAGCTTTTGGAATTTTAGAACTTTACCACACAAAATCCTAAAAGCAAGTCCAGGCATTGCAAACCCGTCTCGCTGAGAGCAGGAGCATGCCAGGATAGCCACTCTTCTTATAGCACAATTCTTTGCTGTAAAGGCTTTCAGCAAGACGAAGGAGCTTTTGGCTTGCCACAGCAATTTGGAAGTAAGTCATCCTAACCCAGGCATTGCCCACTTTCATCCATGCCCCACCCTTTTTATATTTTTTTCCCTAGAAGAATTGCTCAACTCTGAAAGCTCACAATCTCCCAAGACCGCAGATTCATTTCTGTGTGAATTCACAGTTGCACAGTTAGTTACATCCACATTTTCAAAGTACACAAGCTCTGCCCGTACAAATACTTAATGAAGATACATTTTGCGATTCCCACCCTTTTTGTGTATTCTTCAAGAGGGAGTTAAACTAATGATTGCCCAACCTTTCTTTTGGGCTGCATGGCTATGCCCAAGCTGGAACTTTTGCAAAACACAGATATAAAGTTTTACGATCAGTAAGAAAATATGTAATCAAGAAAATAAATTCCTATAAGTGCTTGGAATTACCTGCAAAACTTAATTTTAAAGAATTGAACTTTAGTGATGGAGAGTACCGAGATTGGGAGGAAAGTCCAGTATCCCCAAAGTGGTATCTAGTTAAGATCAGTGCCTTGGGTCTATTCCAGAGTATTGGGATTGTAGAGGAAAGCGAAATATCCTCAAATATCCTATTTGTTTTCCAAGTTTTTTTTAATGGAGTGGGTGGGAATTGCACTCACTGCGCTCATGATTTCGGGAGATGATGATGATGATGATGATGATGATGATGATGATGATGATGATGATGATTATATTTCATACCCGCCTCTCTCTACAGCTTGAGGTGGGTCACAGCACAGTTAAAAACACACGAATACTATAAAAATTCTACAACACACATTAAGGCAAGAAAGAAGAACATGTGATGGGATCTGAGAAATTATTTGTAATGCATTGAGACATAATGCCACAGTAATATGATGCTCCCCTTGCCCCCACATGAGATAACGTTCTTAGTTATTGTAAATTAGTATATTAAGAAAAAATGTTTTTGTGTTTGATGTAATTTGTTTAATGGCATATGTCTTTGTTTGTATGATGGCATGTTTGTTTCTTTGAACAAAAATTAATTTTAAAAATTCGATCTTTTTATTACAGTCTATATTTATTTATTTATTTATTACAATATTTATATCGCACCCTTCTCACCCAACAGGGGACTCAGGGCGGCTTACAATAAAACGCATATATAAAAATTATGCAGTGCAATATAAATCAGTTAAAAAATTATTATTAACTTACATCAGTATTCATAAAACACATTATACAATTAGTTTCAAGAGTTCTCAGTTAGCATTTTGCCATCAACAAAAATGAATATTGTTGTAGATGAAATACAACCAGTGCTGTCATCCAAAGGGGAAATCCTACTGTCATCATCTCATTGCAATGCCCCCTTCTGCTTCTTCCTCTTTGTCTTCTTTCTATCTTATGCAGTGTAAACAAATGCTGTGCTACTAGTTTGAGATTTAAGCTATAAGACCATCAGTGTATGCTTTTAGCATTAAAAGAGGATTGGCTTTCTATCATGGAAGATCTCTCTGTATACTGATGAGGTGAGTATAAATAATTATGAAGTGTAATTGTTGTTCCTGAGTGTGCGATATGCATCGTTATTGTGCTGTCAACATTCTGGGAAGCCTTGGTAAGTAAATATCAATTACTGATACCTACCATCCTGAGCTAATTTGCAAAGCAAGAGACATTCATTTGCCCTGCTGTGTGAAATGGCTGCAGGATTTATGCTACTTTCTGGTGCACTAGCAGCCTTCCCTGTAAAGAAAAAAATCTCTTTGCAGTTTGACGTACGGCTGCGTTTATTGAAAATATACCATATAGCAGATGGTCTTTTGCAAAGCATCTTCATTAAATGATCCTTTTGGAAGACGTTGCATCTAGAAGAGAAATAGTTCTGAGGTTTCATTATCAGCGGCTAAAAGTTTTCGTGTGCTTTTAGGAAGATGCCTCAGAGAACAAAGTTGAACTTGTGATTATAAACATTTTTGCAGGCATTATCTGCCTCTAGTACCAGTATAAAATTTTATACTGCTACACTAGATTGATTGTACAAACCTCCATGCGAAAACAAAAGTCCTCTTTGTCATTTCTGGGAATACCTATATGCTCCATTGTAGATCTCAGTTTGACTCTTGACTTTGGAGACCATGGTTTCATTCCCTGCTCAGCCATGAAAACCCACTGAGTGACCTTAGGCAAGTCATATACTCTCAGCCCCTGAAAAACCCACAATAGGGTTACCTTAGAGCAGTGGTTCCCAACCTTTGGACCTCCTGGTGTTTTGGACTTCAGCTCCCACAGTTCCTTACAGCTGGTAAACTAGCTGGGATTTCTGGGAGTTGAAGTCCAAAACACCTGGAGGCCCAAAAGTTGGGAACCGCTGCCTTAGTTACTATAAGTCAAAAACAACTTGAAGACAACCAAAACAATGACCTCAGTTATTCTGTGAGATAATTTTATACCCCTGGGATTAACCATATATGAAGGGCGTGGAACTTGATGTGGGACCAGCACTTTTGACAGCTTTCTGGACAACCACATACAGTACTTCAGTTGCAAAGCATGCAACTAACATATCACATGCAATCTTTGCAAATCCTGATGTATTAACCAAAAGAAAAGGGGAAAAGTGATTAAGGAATGAAAAGAATTATTTTGAGTGTTACGAGTATATCTATTACAATTAATATAATACAGACTCACAAACTAACCAAATACCACAGAGGCAAGGTTTATTTCTTCACAAACTCCAGTCTAACATTGTGAACAAAGCCTGGCAAACACAGGAACCTTGGTCCATTAAATACTATACAGCTGGAGGTAAAGCAATTTTGGGTTTAAAAGACATTACACCACACTTAGCAAGTGTAGTTTTCACCTTTTAAACTTGCTTAGTGTGGAGGGTTAGCTGCCTTGAGTCCCCACGGGGAAAAAGGCAGGCAGTAAATAAAGATAGTAATAGTAGTAGTAGTAATAGTAGTAGTAGTAATAGTAATAATAATAATAATAATAATAATAATAATAATAATAATAATGGTTTTATATTTTATAGTCATTTAAATTAAGGTGCTATCACAACACAAAATTAAGTTAGCTTCTGAGGCTTAACACATTTCAGTTGGGAATAAATATAACATTTTTCATAGAAAAAACAACATATTATTTTACTATATAAATAAATAATGCAAAGAGTCCGGCTAGAATTGGTTTTCAAAACTGAAAAGAAAGGGTGACGAAGTGACTATTGTCAGCCCATCTGGTCCCAGGTCTCTGCTACTGTTCCCATCTCTCTGAATGTTTATTGAAAGACCTGGGTCCTAAGGCTTGGTCTCTGGCTGTAAGATCTAGCCCTAGTTGCACCATTAGTGGATCTATTGAGGAATTGAATTCAGTGTTGGAGGCTTTCTTTCAGTGCCATGTTGGGAAATTTGGTGTGTATGAGAGACTGGGTGTTCTCCATAAAGGCACAATGATGGAATACCTTCTCCACAGAAGTAAACCAGACCCCCTCTCTCTGTAGCCTTCACCAGAACTTAAAGACACTCTAAACATAAAAATAGTAACACGTAACACTTAGCTGTATTGCTGCTACTTTTACTGTGCTTGTGTTTTGAATTATTTTAAGTGTTTGGTGCATTTTGTTACTGCTTTTAGAAGTTGTTATATTTTACTTCTAGTGCTTTCAGTTATTATCTGCCGCTCTCATTATTAGACGAGTAGAACAATAACAACTGCACATAAATGTTGACATTTTGTCTTGGCATTCATTCATCATCACATGAGATAATTTAGGGCTTTTAGAAATATTGAATACTGTTAATGAGTTAGATCCAACATTTAAAAAGCAAATTGGCTGTGATATTTATTGGCCAGATAACAACACTAGGTAACTAAGCAGCAGCAGAGGGCACTTTATTGGGCACAGCAGCACCAGAGCTGTTTTGTGGTTTTTGAAAGGTGCATTTCTGCAAGACATTTTTTGGGTCCCCTGAGCTCAGGAAAGGCCGTTTTTTCTGGCAGAAAATGACCTGGAAGTTATGCCCTCCAACATTTCAAAAATTAAAAACAAAAACAAACACAGCCAACCATATCAGAGTGTGATCAAAAGAATGGCACCAAAGCTCTTTCTATGCAGAGAAAAATGTGACACTGACTTCCCAAGCAGATGGGGAGTTAACTGGTCAGCTTTCTCTCCTGACAGAGACAGCTGTCACTACCACTTCCCTATTTCCAGGAGGCATAACAAATGATTGTATATGTGTATATCCCTTCAAGTCATCTGTCAACTAATGGTAACTTTACTGTCATAGGGTTTTCATGACTACCTGAGCAGAAGTCACCAATGGGATTATGGCCAACCTTTCTTAATAAAATATGGTGCCCTAGTGAATTGTGTTCACTTTGGAGCTTATGGCCTGAAGTCCTGACTGCTGCCCTTCATGATGGCCATTCATCTATTTTTCCACAGGCTACACACATTCATATATCAAGGCAAATGCACTACACTATGAAAACAGAAATCAGCCTTCACTCTTGCTCTGGTTCGTAAAGCTGCCATCTTGATTAGAGAGCATCACACTACACTGACATTCATCTTTCTCAAGTATGCTGAGCAGGTTTCACACCTGCGAAGAAAGACCCACTCGTATCTATCCTCCAGAAGAATGAAACAAAAATGTGATGTCATTTAGACAAGACTGAGATCAAAGCCAGAACACAGGCTATAGCTAGACAGTCTTTCTAAGATGAAGTAGACTGACACTCTACTACTGACATAAAAATGTAGTGAACAGTTCAAACATGTATGAAATTTCAGGAGGCTATACAAAGGATTATTTGTTTCTTTATTGGACAGTCTAGTGTTATCAGCTGAAGCAAGATGCTATTCTGACATTTATGTTGGCTGTATTGTGGATGGTGAGAGATAGATCTGCCAGCATCTTTGCTTTAGGAGCAAAGCTGCATAAATAAAGGAGTCAGCTTCCCTTTGCAGCTTATCTTACCTTTCAGTAATATATATATGGTATGGAAGTTTGCACAGAGACATATATTGCAGCCTGAAACTCAGCAATTCCTAAAATCAAATGTCAGTGTCTCAATTCTCAAAGACACCAGTATTCACCTCACAGCTCACTGGGTATCTGACTAAGCCAAAGCACAAGTCAGTGGCAGTCCAACAAAAAATGTGTCAGCCAATAAT
Source organism: Anolis carolinensis (assembly GCF_035594765.1). NCBI lineage: Eukaryota > Metazoa > Chordata > Lepidosauria > Squamata > Anolidae > Anolis > Anolis carolinensis. The sequence goes on along the minus strand of NC_085842.1, from coordinate 59,707,110 downwards.
CTTGGATTTAATGTTTGAGATCATGAAAATGGATCATAGTCCTGAAGTTGGTGGATTACCTATTTGGTTCTGGTCACACAGAAATTACACAGCTAGGATTTGATCCATGGCCCAGTTTCATCATTAGAGACCCAAATGGCTTCTGTGATATAGCACCTTTCATAATCTTTGTTTAGTTCATCTGCTTTGGACACTATAGTTGATGCCCCGGTAACCTCCAAACTGGATTAGATGTAATTGCTCTTGAAAATGGTTCAGGAGCTTCAACTAGGCTGATCTCACATAACATTACACGTTGCATAAAGAAACTTCCTTAATTTCTTATATACTTTGGCTCACAAGCAACCCAGATGACTTTAAGGCTCTGGAGCATTGCTGAAAAAACCTAAAGTGGCAAATCCAATTGCAAAAATGCCTGTCTGAATGACATATGCTTATGTGTGACTCTTTATTCCTTTTATTTTTTAATTTAAAAGTAAGTTAACAAATACCTCCTAATTATCCTCAAAGGACCATATCCTGCCTGGCTTGGGATCCTAGCTCTGCCTGGTTTCAAATTAAAAGCAAGTAGAGCCAATGTAGTATACATACAAACCATTATCATGTAGTTATAATACTCGCATATAATATTTTTGTGACCACATACACAGTGCCAACTGTTCCATATTCTTTTTGCACAATATTATTCAAAGATATTATTTAAAGATGGGAATTTTTGGTAAAATTCGGGTGGATTGCATGTATGGGTTTTGCATTTATCTTAGCTGAGGTGGGGTGCAAGGTGTTCTCAAATGTGCAATGAGAAGATGTTCATCTTTCCAGCGGCCTACAACTTTCACAACTTTGCAGGAACTGATTAAGGGCATGTCTAAACCTCACATTTTTCCCTTGTATAATGTGTTGTCGACATTATACAACATTTTCCCCTTGTATACATCTTTCTATCATGGGCACTCTCCATTTCTTTGTTGGATTTTGCCCCGTCTCCTTCCTTTGCCCACAACATATGGCACAGCAGCCATCTCTTCAGTCCACCAGGTGTAAAGAAGTGACAAGCATCTGGCCAATTAAGCTGCCTGTTGACTTAAACACTGGCTATAATAACTTTGACTGTTGCTATTTAGTTTATCAGCTTTAATAGGCTGTCGGTGTTTATTTGTGAATCCCAAAATCATAAAGTCCCTTATTTAATATGCTAACTAATCAATGCCAGTGTTATAGAAGCAGAAGAAAATAAAATCAAGCTGATGGTGATCTTTATTGCCTCCTCTGTCACATGTGTGGCTCATATAAATCACCCCAAATAAAGGGCTTTAATTCCACTTTAGTGCATGCAGCCGTTTACAGCCATCGGTCCAAGCTTTCCAAAAGTGCTGCAGTATTTCAGAGCCAGCCATAGAGGAGGAAGTGCTGAGCACAAGTGGTTTGCAAGGAGTGATAATAGGATAATAAATTACCTCAAGGTAGGAACAAACTTAGCTTTGGAGAGTTATTGCTCTCATTTATGCAGCAACAATCTTTTAATACACAGAGTAATAAGTTGTCAACAAAGCCAAGTTACTACTACCATTAGGTATTGACAGAGATGTCTCTGTTCATTTTGGATGAATAGCTTTCTGAGTATGGGAGCTCCATGGGCAAGATGCAGTATGTATGATTGGCTTGTGACTGCAGAAACTTTGTTGAATGCTACAGGTGGAGCAGCTAGCTTAAGGATGACAAATAGGGATACATGAATGCAGTCTAGCCATGGTGCCAGCACTTTTAACCTTAAAAACACTTTAATTGTCATCAAGTTGCTTCGACTTATGCAAACTGCACAACCTCCAAGACATCCTGTTCTTCACAGCCCTGCTCTGTTGTCATAGGGCTGCAGTTTCCTTGACTGCAATTATCTACACTGAAGAATTAGTGCAGTTTGATATCACTTTAAATGCTGCAGCGGAATCCTAAGATTTGTACATTGATGTGAGACCAGCACTTTTGACAGATAAGCTTAATAATTTTGTAAAATTACAACCCCGTGATTCCTTAGCATTGAGCCATGGCAATTAAAGTGGTGTCAAACTATTCCTTCGACTATTGGACATTCCATAACCTATTGTAAAATATAACTTATTGCATAAGCTATTGGAACATAACTGCAACCAAATGGAGTCTTGAGTCTGCACATGCTCAGTATAATCACATGTCTATAACTCCTCCCACACCAAAGAGTAAAATCAATATACATATCAATATACACATAGAATACAGATTTCCAAATACATACATTAACAAATAAATAGCAAGCGGCTTAGGAGGTTGCTATTTCCAACATCTACAGTGTTGTTACATCTTGAGTCTAATCAACCTCTAATGTTGTCCTCCTCATTTCCTGTAATCTTCCACTTTGCTGAGCACCATTGCCTTTTCTAAGGAGTTCTGGCATCACATGATATGCCCAAAACATGACACAATCTCATTCAATTCTAGGAAACACAACATGGACCAAGATGCTGGATTAGATGCTGGATTGTAAAATTTTGCAAAGGTAGGACTATATCAAGCCTCTTCCCATCCAAAGAAACCACACATCTTAAGTGATTGCAACCTCTTTTCCAACATTGCTATTTCCTGGTTAATTGAGAGTGGAGGCAGTAGATCAATGTCTAGCTATATTCCTATAGCTGGTAATACTGCAACAGACATCTCCCATAGGCCCTCCCGCATTTAAGTACAGGAATGTAGCCGGATGTTGCTCCACCAAGCCTCTCTTCTTTTTACTGACCAGTAAGTAGTCACTTTAAGGATGAATTAGAGGAAAGAGCTTGATTATATATAATTGGTAGAGAATTCTAACAGCTGCAACAACAACAACAAATAAATTCTATAGGTATATTATATTCTGGACTTAGGCTTTCATCAATCACTAATAGGATGCCAGTCCTTCTCTCACATACCATAGTACTCTTAGTTAAAAGCCAGTACATGGAATATCAAGTCTGGATAGGGGAGGGGAATCTTGAGAAATTGCCCCATTTCCCAGGGGGTATCAGGATCTTTTTGGGAACCCCCCTCCCAAATCAAATCAGGTCTGTGTTCTCTGTTTTCTTCACCCCTATCTATAACAAAAATGATTGAGCCATGCTTGCTCTCCTCGTTCTGTCTGTGTTTGAGGTTTGGGCTTTTTTTCCATTGCATTTTTAACATATGGACTGCTTCGCATATCTTCCCACTGCAGCCAACAGTTAATTTACACGAAGCTCCAACTGGGTGGGGGGAGCTAATTAAACTGCATTTCTCTGTCAGAAGACAGAAACTCCCAAAGAGGCAATTGTTTTTAACTGGCGGGGGGATACATTACAACAGATCAATATGGGAAATGTTCTCATTTTTTGCCAAGTTGGCTGCTTTTACATTCCCTGTTTGAGCCTGTCACTCTGGCGCCCCAGGATAAAGCATGAGAGCCTTGTGAAGAATATGCTCATAACCTGCTGAGAGACAAAAGTGGGTATGGTAAGTTGGATGGCTAACCAACTCTTGGGAAATATGCCTTGTATGAAAATGATTCTTTCTCCCTTTACCTCCCTCCCTCCTTGGTTTTCACCACATGTCTCCCATATCCACTATGTTTCAAGATCCCCTATAGATACCTGAAATAACAGATAATTGCATATATTTTTATTGGATGCATAGAATAGAACTGATCCAGGAGGACTTTTTTTTAGAGTGTGAGTAAATGAAACCATGGATATTTCTATTTCCTTCCTCTTTCTTTACCTCCATCCTGCCTTGCTTTTTGTGATTAACATGTAATAGAGATGCATAACTTATTTCTGAGAAATAGATCAAACAGGAAAGTAAGATTATATGTCAAGGATATTTACACATGTGAGAAGACTTAAATCCAGGAAGTCAAATAGAGAGTATCTGGGTAAAAACTAAGTGGGAAAGAAGCAAGATGAATGCTGGATTGCTGTGACATCCATACACGGCCGTGTTCCAGAAGCATTCTCTCCTGATGTTTCACCCACATCTATGGCAGGCATCTTCAGAAGTTGTGAGGATGCCTGCCATAGATGTGGGTGAAATGTCAGGATAGAATGCTTCTGGAACATGGCCATATAGCCCAGAAAACTCACAGCAACCCAATGATTCCGGCCATGAAAGCCTTCGACAACACAAGATGAATGCCATTGTAGGGGTTTACTACAGAACTCCGAGCCAGACTGTAGATTTGGCTGATGCCTTCTTGGAACACATGACCACACATTTAGAAAGGAGAGATTTCAACTATCTTGATATTGACTGGAAGACAAACTCTGCCAAGCATATCAAGTCTAACTAATTCCTCATGTGCCTCGCAGATATTCCATTATTCAGAAGGTGGAAGAGGAAAAAAAGGTAAATTCCAGGAGAAAGAATTTTGCATATGATAGATGCCAGAATGCTAGATGTCCTGTTCCAAATTACTGCAGAGCTCATGACAAGAATGACTTCAAAAACCAAATGGGTCTATGAGAACTAAGTCTTGAGTTCTTTTATCATGACTTCTATGTATTCTGTGAATACAAAAGTAGTGATATTATATACCTATAGTGCTCTGTGGTTTCCCAGCAGGCCACATATGAAATGGCGGTAATATGTTTTTTTCTTGCAGCACTATGTCAAATTGCCCATTGTTTATACCCTATTAAAATACACAGCTTTTCGCCATGTATGTAATTTGGAAACCGAAGAAATGGAGGTAAGTTGCACATTTCCAATAAGGTTAACCCAGTGACTGTGAAGGTATCAATTTCTGGCTCATTTCCAGCATGCACTGATCTTTTCTGTCGTTTCTAAGTGCTGGTAAATTAGCTGTGACTAATTCACTAAGAGATGACAGCAACCACCAGCTCTGGGGCATACCGCCTGTGGATTTCTAGCAGTTACCATTTAATATTCAAAAGACACACGCACATTTTAAGAAGGATGATGTGTGACTGGCAGGACGAATGCTGTGATATCCTGACAACTGGATTTGTACCAGTATGGCTCATAGTCAAAGAGAAGTGTTTGGTTCTGTTTAGTAACAGCCCTCCCCCCACACTCCCCAAAATAAAAGTTTGTTGGCATGTTGGTGTTCTGGGCACAAGGCATGCATTCTAACTGTACCAATTTAGCAGGGATAGTTTTGATTATTTCTCTGTTATCTTAATTTTTCATTCTGCTGTTAAAATGTCCCAGTATTCTCCTTCCAGAGAAAGGGCTTGGAGGAAAATCTGTCCTTCCCTGCAGTCTTGGATAAAAGTACACGGTTGCAGCCTGTCCTAGTGATGGTGCTTGGTCACTCATGCCCTGATTTTCATCTATGAAATGTTGGAGAATGTGGCCAAGTAGAGTCTGCAGCAGTGAAATTATCCAACATGGATTGTCCCCTTCAGAGAAGAAACGCTAAGAAACGTGATTCTGAAGGCACTCCAGTCCATGCCATTTTCAGTGTGTGTTGGTGCAGAGGAAATAAAAACAAAGTAAATGATCTAGTTTGATGTCACTTTGATGCACAATCCACTTACGTACAACTTGCTTCCATTTAGAATGACTATGGCAGCAATCCTATACCCACTTACAGGAAAGAACCCTCACTCTAAGTGTCAGATAATGTTAGGATCAATAAATGGGCACATTTGGCACACCACGGCCAGGTGCTTTATCTCTTCTTCATATTCTTTGGGAAAGGGAACACTTAGTACTATCTGTCTCATCTCTGTTTACTTTATTTCATCTCCTTGTTCAGATAATAGCTCTCCTCCCCCGTAACTTTTATATGATCTCAAGTTTTGGAAAAATGGGGAGATAAAACTGTTAGAACTGCAAGGGTCCTTATGAAGTGGAATATCATCTAAATAATGTAAGGTATCGATGGGGAGAGGGTGGTTATAGGTTTGTTTTTAAATGGAACATGCAGAGTGTTGCTGACTAGGAATGAAATTTAGCTACTAATCCTAGGTGTCATGTACACCTGCATTAAAATCTTGGGCCTATTTTGAACAGCGATACTCCACCTGGCCCTGGAGATGGCTTCATTCACTGTGCCCATCTCAATATTTAAATTACCTTAAATATTGGTTATGCTTACTATTTTTAAAATATTATAATTGTACTTGTCTGCTAGCTATAAAACAATATATTAAATCCTATTTTATTTTAAATCACAAAGACTGTGTTCCTGCATCACAGTGGAGGATGCAGCTGTGCCTAGCTCCTGTTAAGAGGAAGAGAGCTGGATACACCTCTGCTTATCTCTTTGCCCCCTGATAACACAGAAATGACCATGTTGGAGACAAGATGATACATGGGGGGGGGGATGCTGGGGGGGGGAGACTGAGACTGGACTTTTGGATCATTGTATGTTCAATACCCATAAAGGGAATTGTATTTCAAGATATACTTGCGGCATCATAGTTCCTGAAAGGATACCAACCAAGATTAAATATTAAATAATATTATTTAATAACACATGTTTGAACATTTTCAATATTTGTATATCATCTAATAGCAAAATCCCTTGAGTAGTTTAGAAGTGGAAAAAATATAAAACTACAAAAGGAAAATGTGTAATAAGCCAGCAGGTATGAGGACATGAAAGAGGTAAACATCTTGCGAGATTACAAAATACTTCCTTGTTCCGTGGCAAGCAACCCAATGGTCGCCACCGCCGCCTGCTGCCGCCACCGCTTTGAGTGCACCCAGGAAAGGCTGCGCCCAAAATGGCGGCTTCAGGGGCTTCAATGAAGAACCGGGCCTGTCTGGAAGACTGGAAGACTGCTGTTTGTGGTCTACTGATGTGTTGTCTAAATATACTCAACATTATTATTGCAACGTTTGACTAGGAGATTCTAAAAACTAGTCCAAGCTCTGGTTTATTTCCCAGTTAGCTGTTCTGCATGACAAAACCCAGAAAGTGTAAACCCTAAACTCCCATGTTACATCAGCTCCATTGGCTACCAGTTAGCTACTGAGCACAATTCAAAGTGCTGTCTTTCGCCTATAAAGCCCTAAATGGCCCCGGCACAGCTTATGTGTCTGAACACATTTATCTCTATTAACCACTGTAGAGATTAAGATCTTCTAGGGAGGCCCTGCTCTCAGTCCCACCACCTTTACAGAGTGATTGGCGGAAACGACAGACAGGGCCTTCTCAGTGATTACCCCTTGGCTATGGAACTCCCTCCCTGACAAGATTAAATCAGCCCCCTCCCTCCTGTCCTTCAGAAAAATGGCAAAGACCTGGCTGTGGGACCAAGTCTTTGGGGCAGTGCAATGAGGCAATAATAGGAAACCTACTCCGCTAACCAGGCCTGTAGCCAGGATTTTGATTCAGGGGGGGGGGGGGGTCTGAATCTGAGTGAGAGAGGATCTACCCTAGCAAACCTTTTGTATTGTTATCCCAATATCCCCATGCATATGGGATATATTGAGCATGGTGATCACATCGTGATAAGCATAACAGTTTAAATAATACCAGTAAGGCCTTCTCGCAGACCACCCTGAGAATTTGGGGGTGGGGGGGGTGAAGTCCCTCAACACCCCCCCCCCCCCGGCTACATGCCTGCCACTGACCGGAGCCAGTATGGTGTCCTGAGTTCGTTTAAACAGCTGATTTTAAAGTAGATATAACTGATTATAATGTTTAATATTTTAATATTTAGTTTTTAATGTTTTAATGTTTGTGTATATTTATAATTATTTTATTTCCCGGCATGGAATGCTTGCCGTATATCAACCATCTACAACCTGAAAAATTTTCAGACATAAAATTCCAAAAAGGAAACCTTGATTTTGCCACTTTAAATAAGGGACACCATTTTACTATGCAATTGTTTACAACAGAACTTGAGCATCCACAAGGGGCCCTGGCACCAAACCTCAGCAGATACCAAGGGCCCAATTAAAGTGCATGAGGAGATTATATCAAGTCTTCTGTGTCAAAATCTCTGATGGATCTGGATTTGTTCTCTTTTTAAAAAAATCTCCATATTATCATCTTTGTTAGTTAGCTCATATATCCATGATTTAATATATTAAGATCAGTACATAATCCTCATCATTGCTGTCTCTCTGAGCCATTGTATCTATGCCATTAAATAAATAAACCAATGATCATGGTAATAATAATTATGCTGACACCGCAGCAGCCATTTCCTAGGACTCCATGTTGACCTGCATGTGCTCCTTTATGAGCCCTCCAGGGACAGCATGCGGGTTCAGAGGCATTATTAATATTCATCTGCATTTGATATGATTTGCTCTGCAAGGCTCCATGGGAACCAAGAAAATTAGAATAATAAAATAATAGTAAATTGCCCGAGGCAGGATTTGTATGTAAAGCCTCTTTAATACATCCAATCCTTAGATGGCAACATGAGGATGATAACTGAATTATACTTTTAACAAGATTTTGACAATTGATGAAACAACAGCCTTCAAAATAAATTCTGTTTTATCCCCACCCCACAGCAATGTACCCAAAGAGATATCCACACCATCCATACCATGCATCAGTCATTGTATTTATGTATCCCTCTTGCCACAAAAGAACCTAACCCAGCTTATTTCATCTTGGAATTATTAAAATCACTATTATCATTGCAAATGCTTCCAGGGGAGATAGTATTAATAATGGTTTGCTCCATCAGATCCTGTCAGTTCCCAAGGTGATTAATATTCCTGTCGGTAAGAAGCATTATATCGTTTAAGCAGAGCATATTGCTAGGCTGGTAGGCCATTCGTCATCAGCTGTGATAAGTGCATTGTGATCTGCCATTATTGCATTATTGTTTACACAGCTTGAGATGCCTCATAAAGCAGTTAGAAACACGACCAAATGTAGATAGATCCAGATCTTGGAAATAAGAAAAGTTGCCACAGTTATGGTTGCTTGGGTACTTGAGTGTGTTTCTTTGTTTCCACTCTCATATTTTCATATTCATGGCAGTGGGTGGCAAAGTGCTTTTGCAAGAAGAAAGGAAAGAAGAAATTCCTCCAGTAAAAGAATTCATGAAGGCTTCTTGTTACTATACAGCCTTCCTGAATCATAGCACTGGAGATCTGTGAAGATAGCATCTTTAATTTGAATAAATCTAGATCACAGCAACTGACATCGGTTAATAACTGTTGTAAGATCAGGCTACTTCAATGGACATTGTCACCACAGGGTCACAGTAGTACTATAGGTCAGACACAAGAGTTCTAGTGACACTAATGAGAAATACCAGTGCATTTTTTTATTTATGCACATTGTATTTTATAGTTACCATAGGATGCATTTAAACTGATTGAAGAGTCTCACAGTATCACAGAGTTGGAAGGGACCAAGAGAGCCACTCAATCCTATTCTGCCATCCAGAAATACACAATCAAAGCACTCTTGATAGGTGGCCATCCAGTCTCTATTTTAAAATCTTCAGAGAAGGAGACTCCACGTCACTCTGAGGCAGTGGATTCCACTGTCAAGTAGCTCTTAACATCAGGATATTTTCCTAAAGTTTATGTGGAATCTCTTTTCTTGTAGTTTGTTCCTGCTATTTTCCTACTAGGTTAAAATAAACCAGCTTAGGGAGATGGCATAAAAAAATTCTATTCGTATCAGGAGATGACACATTTTTAAAAAGTGTAAGATAAAGGCAAAGGTTCAACCACACAAAGGTAAAGGTTTTCCCTTAATATCTAATCTAGTTGAGTCTGACTCTGGGTGGTGGTGCTCATCTTCATTTATAATCCGGGCATTGTCCGTAGACATCTCCTAGGTCATGTGGCCAGTATGACTGCATGGAGATACCTTCCTGCTGAAGTGGTACCTGTTGATCTACTCACATTTGCATGTTTTTGAACTGCTAGGTTGGCAGAAGCTGGGGCTAACAGGAGCTCAGCCTGTTCCACAGATTCAAACTGCAGACCTTCTGGTCAGCAAGTTCTGTAACTTAGCAGTTTAACCCGCTGTGCCATTGCGGCCTCTTAAAAAGTGTATGACTCTCCAAAACAAAACCAGAAAAAACAAAATCCATGATGTTCTGATATTTTCAATTGGTCTGGCCACCTGTCATGAATGCTTTGATTGTGCATTCCTGCGTAGCCCATGGAAATATAATGTATGTTCTACTGTATTAATATAATGTTCAACCAGCAATGACATTATTTTTGTTTACTCCCAGTGACTTCAACTATATATTTTAAATATCTTTAAAACTTACTATAAATGACAAATGCAGTAATCAAATTCTCTTCTTGGGGAAAGTTAGCTTTTTCTTTCTACCATAATGGAAGCCAGGGTTTTTGACTGACTGATTGGTGGGACAAGAGACAAAAAAGCCAATTGATATCTGTTTAACTATTTATCTAAGTAATTTGGCAATATAGTACTTTCACTTCTTTCTCTTGTTGCATTCATCAGGAACAGAACAATTATGAATGCATCTTAGAACATGGATTAAGTAAAAATCTAAGCACACTCCTTGGGGAGGGAGCACCAATGGACTTTGTGAGACTTGCTTCTGACTAACCCTCTTTTCATGCAACAAGAGTCCATAGACATAAGACTCAGCCATAAAATATGCCACGGTAACTTTTCTGGTGGGAGATATGCCCATGTTAAAGATTAAGAGCTGCACTTATTTATTTATTAAGTTCCATAGCAAAATGCCTCAAGTTCCACAACAGTTGCTGGTTTGGCTTCTTCTCATTTAGATGAAGCTTGAAGGATGCCTTCCCTAAACCGTATAGCAAGACAGCTGCCAGCAATGATCAGCACCCAATTTTCTAGTATATTCCAAAAAGAACATTAATCTTCAAAATGTGCACACCTTAATGCTTAGATTGCTGATTATGTAGATAGGCTCCCCCTTGGGAAGAAATGCTCCTAAAGATCTTTATGGTCAGAGTCAATTCCTGTTAATATCACAAAGTCAGAGTCATACAGAAGAGATTATATGGCAATAGCAGTCTAGACTGCTTTTGTACTAAATGCAGAGTGAGAAAATGGGAAAGGATACAAAAGCAGTGTTTAAGTTACCTGAAGGCATTTCCAGGATGGAATGATCCCATGACTCTTTATTTCTTGGAGGAAGAAGTGATAGCTTAAGCAGCCAACACAGCTCATACAGAACAGGATGTAGCAATTTTAAGTATGCCATAGAGTGTTAACTCCCCAAAACGATAATCCCTGCACAGATTTTCCCATGGCACTCTCTTGAAAACCCAACAAACACAGACACCAGGAATCTTTCAAACTACACAATCATACCATTTTGATCATTCTTTAACAGCTAAGGCAATATCCTATGGGATCTAGGAGTTTGTAGTTTGGTGAGGCCTTCGACTGAGGATTTTTGTTGAGAATTTCTAAATACCTCTCCCTCAATTGCAAATTCCATGAGTCCTAAGATGTTGTCAAGGCAATTAAAATGGAATCATAGTGCCAAAACTGTAAATGTGAAAGGGCAGCAGGTTAAACACAAGGACGGGCTTCATTCACACCCATGGGATATTGGGAGAGTGGCTCCTTGCACAGAGTTAAAAAGTGAAGGAAGAAAGGTGCCTTCTCACCAGAACACTCAGGAAACATAACATCTGTTGAGCTCACTTACTTTTATTTCTAAATCTCCACTCTACACCATGCTTCAGTTCTGACTGGAGCCTTTTTTCAGGTTTTCTATCCTTTTCTGCTATATTAATTTCAGCTATTTGTCTTCTGCACATAACCTGATTTTCTTCCTTTCATTCCATTTCTTTTAGATGCTAGTTCTCAGTGTGTTAAAATAAAAGTTCCACTTGAGCATTAGGAAGAACTTCCTGGCCGTAAGAGCTGTTCAACGGTGGGATGCACTGCCTTGGAGTGTAATGGAGTCTCCTTCTTTGAAGACTTTTACACAGAGGCTGAATGGCCATCTGTTGAGTGTGCTTTAATTGTGCTTTTACAAGAGGGTTAGACCAGATGGCCCTTGTAGTCTTTTCCAACTCTATGATTCTATTTAAGAAAATTAAGATCTGTATGAGTCTATATGGGCAAGAAAAAGTGGACTAATCTTGAATCTACTCCTGGTTGTCTGCACTATGTTCACCGACTTCTAGAGAGTATCACAGGTTTTCTTGTGCCCTGCTGATAGCAAAGTTGGGGGATACTCTGCAATTTGTTGGAAATTGGAATATCCCAAGACGTAATTTCAGTCTCACATTTGAACCAAGAACAATTCAGCCTGATACGCTAACCATGTGGACACTGCACCATCACACCATCCACATGGATACAATTCACCCTGCATTGCTGCTGCGTCCCAGCCGACCACAGAGCTCCTTCCAAACTCCTGGCCATTGCAGCCTCTCAGGCCCCATGTACACTGTCATATAAAATCCAGATTATCTGCTTTGAACTAGATCATATAGCAGTGTAAACTCATGTAATCCAGTTCAAAGTAGATAATGTGGATTATTTGCTTTGATAATCTGGATTACATGGCAGTGTAGATCCAACCTCAGAGGCTCTGCTGATGTCAGGCAATCTCTTACTTGCTGGTCTTGCAATATCGCCCTTTCTAACATCAAGCAGAGGTGACCATGATAACCTGGAGCTCAGGTTCAGTTTTGTGGCTTTCTGTGAGAAGTGGTGGAGACATGGATAGTGGGGTGATGATTCACTGGGGCCAATGTGGTTTCAGCCTGGCTGGACTGGCTAGAGTGCCACTGTGTATGTCTACCCCTTTAATGTAGACTTAACCTTTGTTAGTTTTTTCCAAGAGTTTATTTCAGCAGCAAAGTTACTAAAAAAAATTACTAGCTTTTTCAGCAATTGTCTAATGGTAGCTATCATTCTATTGACATACATTATTTTTGCTCATGATATTTTAGATCATCATGGGTAATGTGTAAATAAAGAAGTGGATGATTTCTTTCTTATTTTATAGAAATTTATTCTATACAATATTTTGAGGATTAGCAGAATAAGATAATTACCATGTGTTGTATAATATCATGCATTCGCATTACTTTGTTACTATTGAATACCTTGTAAAAGGCAATAGGACTGCCATATTTCTTTTTGGTGACAGCTGCCTTTTCCTCCCAGAGTGCCTGTGCCGTCCGCCGGACAATAAAAAACTATAAAACTGAAACGTGCTGTCCTTTATCCGGGCGAACTGCAAATCCCTATAAGCTGTCCTATAGATATTGAACGACTGAGTCTGGATAACTTCAAAAAGGATGTTTATTCATACAAGGTTGTAAACCTGGCACAGATCTTAAAGTTGCAGAAAATGAAACAAATTTCTATAGGTTTTAGGTACAGAATTATCCCTGGTTCCAGAAAGCAAAGGTGATTATAAAACCACTATACCCTAATCACGCTGCCTATATTAGAAGGAGAAACTCTTTCCTTCCCTATCTTTACAGCAAAGATTAGTTCTAGAAGCGACAGAATAACCCTGCTCCTATAACTAGATTTCCTATTCCAGATCAATATAATTCAATACTTATCTAATTTGGATAGGCTTAGATTGGCCTGGTTTTGAGGATGATTTGTCCCAGTTAGCCTTGCACAGCTCCAGCACGTTGGAAGACTATAGCCAGAATGAAGCTCCAAAATGGAGACTAGACCCTGGTAAAAAGGGCGGTCCTAAGATGTTGCACTCTTTGACCAATCACTGCAAAGAAAACTGCAGCCAGCTATTGCAGATTCCAAGCCACTTTTCCTAGGCTTTTGCAGCCAGAGGCTCAAACAAAATGTAAAGGAGGGAAAACAAACAAACGACCAATAGGTAAGGCAAACCATCGTCCTGGGGGACGGAACACTCCCCGCTAAATTCCCAGGATGTGGGAATTTACCAATCAAAAACATACAAACACCTTTGTATACACAACAATACAAACACTAGAACTTTAAACATCTCCAATAAGCAACACGAGGTCACTAATTGGTCTGTCCAAAATGGACACTTTGCCTCTGTTGCAAGTCTTTAATTGAACTTTCCTGACCTTACTGTCCGGGCAAGGAAAGGTCTTTAATACAATGCCCATGGGCCACGCATGGCGGGGCAAGTCTTTGTCCTTTAACAACACAACGTTGTTAACCTCAATGTTGTCCTGTGGGCTTTGCCAGATTCTTCTAGCTTGAAGCTGGCTTAAGTACTCAGCTTTCCACCTTTTCCAAAAGTGGTTGGCCAAGGACTGCACCTGTTTCCACAGGGCACGGTGAGTTCCGTCCGGAACTGGCAACATGACGTCCTTCCATCCTGGCACCTTTTGTGTCAAAATAAGTGCAGGAGTCAGTGGTTGTAAGTTCTCAGGGTCACTGGTAAGGGGAACCAGCGGCCGGTTGTTGATAATTGCGGTAACTTCCGCCATAAGTGTCACCAAAACATCATGCGTCAATGACCTATGACTCAAAAACATGGCATTAAGGATTTTGCGACTAATACCAATCATCCTCTCCCAAACACCACCCATATGGGAGGCATGAGGAACATTGAAAGTCCACATAATTTGTTCAGTATTCGTAAAGTTCTGAACCTTTGGGTCTCTCCCAAACCTAGACACACAATTGAGTTCGTTGGTCGCACCTACAAAATTGGTGCCACAGTCCGACCGAATTGACTTAATTGGCCCTCTGAGGGCTATGAACCTTTTCAATGCGTTTAAAAATGATGAAGTGTCCATCCCTTCTATGACTTCTATATGGACAGCTCGTATTACTAAACAAGTAAACAAAACTGCCCACCTCTTGTTATTTACAACACCACCCCTGGTTTTCCTAGTGACAACCTCCCAAGGACCAAACACATCGATTCCCACATGGGAAAAGGGTGGGTCTGTCAAAGTCCTATCCTGAGGTAGTTCTGCCATTAACTGACTTTGACAGTTTCGCCTAAGGCGCCTGCATTTAACACATTTGAAAATACAACTGTTGACCAACCTTTTGGCATTAACTACCCACAGACCTTCATTTCTAAGGGCTGCCTCAGTTAGAGTTCTACCCTGATGATGGATCCTTTCATGGTGATGCCGAACGAGCAGCAATGCAGTGTGACTATTAGGGGGTATGATGATGGGGTTTTTTATGCACGCCTTGAGTTTAGCTTTGGCTAACCTTCCTCCAACTCTCAAAATACCCTCCTTGTCTAGAAATGGGTTTAACTCATTTAGAAGACTTTGATTAGGGATGTTGAGCCCTTGCTCTAGCCTAGCTATTTCCTGCTTGAAAGCAGATCTCTGTACTGACTTGAATATGACGCTCTTAGCCTTTATCATATCCTGGACCTGTAAAGGCTCACTATCTTTGCAAGCTAAACGATGTATAAGCCTAGCTACTGCTCTAAGAAGACTGTGCCACTCCGAAAAACATTCAAAACGGTGTGGTTCCAGGCAAGATCTTTGGCCCATCTTGATTTCTGTGGTTGATTTGCAGGCTTTCACCTCTGCACTTCGTGAGACTTGAGCATTCATAATGTCCGAAAACCTTTGCTCATCTTTCGAGAGCGCTGTGGCTTCGTCTCTCTCAGAGACTTTGAAGGTGGAGGAATACTCTGGAGTTATTCCTTGGCAGTAGACTGAGATGTGACTTAGGCAACTGCGCACAAGTGTAGGACGTCCACCTTTAAGCACCTGTGCTTGATTGGAGTCCAACGACGATAGTGGGTGCATCTTGTTTATGCACACTGGGCCTGTAACTGTCCAGCCTAGTGGTAGCAGCTGAGCAATGGGCGCCCCTGGAGGTCCCTTAACTTGGTCGTTCACATAGAACAAGTTCGGACAGTCCGCACCAAGCAGAAGGGCAATGTCCACATCTGGACGGAAAGCAGGTATGGCATTCTTTAATCGTCGCAAATGTGGATGAGCCTCCACAACTTCTCTAGTTACAATTTGTTTTTTGTTCCGAGGGATGGAGGAACACTCAATCAGGTCTGGCAACTTGAACTGCCTCTTCTGGTCGCAAGAGGAGACAACAAAGCCAGATGCTATGCGACCCTGCAACTTCTTTTTTCCTGCACACGTAGTCATAGTGTAGTCAACCATCTTGGTTTTAAGGTCAAACATGCGGAAGAACTCTGGAGTAGCCAGGGAGGCGTCGCTCTGTGAATCCAGGGCCACATAGAGTCTCTTTCTAAGCCAAGGGCTCTTGGCTGGATATACATCCGCTAGGCAGATAGGATGACAAACTCTGTACTGGTGCGAGTCAGAACACAGCTCTGTACAGGCGACTGCTGAAACCTCCACCTGCATCTCTGGTACGACTGGCTTGTCGGTGTCTTCGACTGCTGACTTTTCTTTTGGTGAAACGTTCCCTTTGGGGTGGGAGATGACACTGGAGTTGTGCATTGCGGTGCAATGCTTGAGGCTGTTGCATTTCTCACACTTGACGTTTTCTTTGCAGTTGGACGCAAAGTGTGGAGTTGCTCCACAGCATCTAAAGCAGATTCCCTGCTTTTGAACTAGCTGTTGCCTCTCTTTGTATGACTTTCTACTAAACTCCCTGCAGTTGGCCAAGCTGTGAGGCTTTTGGTGGATAGGGCAAAGCAACTCTTTTACCTCCGACCTGGGTTCATCAGTCTTGTGTTGAGTTTCGACTGCCTTTACACTGACAGGTCTATTGGCCTCTCTAGGTGGTTTCTTGTCCACTTCAGATGCCTTCCCTGGATGGGTCCCTTGGTATAAGGTGGGGAGGCCCGTCTGCGGATCATTCCTTTCTCTGGCCGCCCTGGTGATGAACTGGACCAAATGAGAAAATGGAGGATATGCCTGGGAGTGGGCCTCCTTGTAGTTGAAGACCTCCTGTCCCCAGCGTTCTTGCAAAGTGAAGGGCAGCTTGGTCAAGATCTGCCTCTGGGACAGGTGCTGATCGAGGCACTTCAAACCGGGCAGTTCTGGATTCTCCTTGGCCGACTCTAATTCCGTAAGGAGATCGCTGAGGTCCCACAAGAGTTTGAAGTCTTTGAGTTTTAAAGCTGGGAACCTTTGGAGCTTGTCCATAAGAGATGCTTCAATCTCTGTGCTGGCCCCATACCTCTGCTGCAACCTGGCCCAGGCCTTTTCCAGGGCTTTGTCGGGATCGGCTACGTGGGCTGCGTAGATCTTCTTAACTTGTGAGGATGAGGCTGGGCCCAACCATGCAGCCAGAAGAGTCAGTTCTTCCTCCGGCAATAACTTTAAGTCTCTGATTGCTCTCTGGAAGGTGGCCTTCCAGAGAAGAAATTCCTCAGGCTTGTCCGAAAACTTTTCGACACCCTTGTCCTTAAGATCTCTTCTGGGGCTTCTGATGATGGAGACAAGCTGGGACTCTGGCGTCGAAGGGAACAATTGAGGAGTTTGCTGTTGTGGAGTGGACTCCCACCGTGCACCCTGCGTCAACCTTTGGCCTCTTGGAGGGATGACATCGACCACTGACGAATCGGTGGCTCCCTGTGCAGCTGTCTGTAAGGGCCAACTAGCACTCGGCCTTGAGGCCCTGATTGACTGACCTAGGGATTTAGCAGGAGGCACAGGTAGCTCGAGCAAGGGTGAGCTCCCCGCTATGACGCTCTGCTCTGCAGGAAACTCAAAAGTGACTTTGGGGCCCTGCTCTGGGTAAGGAGAGAAGTCTTCCTGTTCCTCATCCGAAAACTGGCTGTTTAAGCTATTAAGATGCACAAGCACCTTGGAAGAAGGGTCCTGCTTCGGCAACTGACTTACATTTTCTTCTGTGAGTGGCTCAATTAGGGCCTTGGCCAAAGTCTCAGCCCTTACCTTTTTGGCAGTAGCATCCATCCTTATTCTAAGCATTTCTATTTCACCTTGCCTTTGGGCCTGTTCTATTTGCATTTCGCTTTGTCTACGGGCCTGTTCTATTTGCAGTCGTTGCTCTTCTTCTTTAAAGGGAAGGGTGAGATCAGCTGCCTTAGCATCAGCCTCCGCCCCCGCTACCTTGCTCTTTAGCTCTAGACGTGCAGCCTCCTTAATGTGCAAGGCAGCTAGGGAAGAGATGGCACTCCCAGCAGCAGAAGACTTGCTAGAGTGGCTATGTTTAGATGATGCACACTCCCTTAGTTTAGATACCTGGCTAGAGCGGTTGGACTTAAGACTAAGTGCCACAGCAGGTGATTTTAAAAGATTGGTCTCATGGCTGCTTAAGGAAGACTGATTTCCTTTTGGCTCAGACCTTAGATTAACAGATGGAGAACTAAATTCCAAGGCATCTAGAATTGCCCTCACCTTATTTTCTTTCTCATTAGTGTCAGCTAAGACACTTACTATTTCTAACTCTGAATCCTTGGCGTTAATGCGCTCGAGGACCTGGACTATCTTAGACACCAAACCCCTCCAAATACCGAAGGTCTCTTCAAGGTCTGTCTGTAATATGGATGGCACCCTTGTAATACCCAAGCTCTCAATTCTGTCCATTAATGTTGTGATGCGCTCCCATGCCGAACCTAACCTCACATGGAGGAGCTCCTTTTCGTCTATTAGATGGGCTAGCATCTTGGCTGAAGGGTGCTTTATCCTTTGGGGCCTTTCATTCCTACTTTCAGCCTCAGAAGGAGGTATACCATCTGTATCATCTTGAAATTGCATAGACATTATGTATTCTTAATAGCAAGTAAATTTACAACAAAAGCCAATACAACATACCAGCAAGTAAATTTACAATAAAAGCAAATGCAATATATAATACAATGCACAACACTTAACCATAGCAATATATATCACTAAGTAACTATACTTTACAAAGATTGTGACCTTTGGCGCCAGATTTTAGTGGGCAAGCTGCAAAATGCCAACTGACAGCAACTTGCCACTTGATACCTCCCTTGCCCGAGTGACGTAAACTGCCAAAATGGCGACTTCGCCAAATTTTCAAGCACCTCGTGCTCTGCGGCTCGAGGCCTGCCGCCGAAGGAGCACCGAGGCTGGCTTTGGAAAGGAGGAGAGAAAAGACGCCTCCTCCCCGCTGTGAAGGGAGGTCACCACCGCAGGACGATGAAACAGGTCACCACCGCAGGACGATGAAGCAGGTCACCACCGCAGGACGATGAGGCAGGTCACCACCGCAGGACGATGAGGCAGGTCACCGCCGCAGGTCGATGAGGCAGGTCACCACCGCCGGACCATGAGGCAGGTCACCACCGCAGGACGATGAGGCAGGTCACCACCGCCGGACCATGAGGCAGGTCGAAGCCGGCCGAGTGCTCCGGCCGAACTCGCAGCAGCGTTGCCAGGCCTGTCCAGGTTCTAGCCTGGTTCTGGTGGGCTTCACGCCTCAGAGCCAGCCAAAGAACTGTCGCTGGTGCTCCGCGGCTCGAGGTCTACCGCCGAGGGAGCCCTGGACGTTGCTGGGAACTGCACAGCCTGTGCAAACCCAGAAAGCCACTGGGCCACGTGCGCACACGCGAGCCAAATAGCAAGGAAATAGAGCCCCACTATTTGACTCTTTCAGGTCTGAGAGCGGGCTCCACTGCCTCAGACGCTGGTAGAGTCTTTAGGTATGCAGACTGAGCTCAGGCGGAAAAGCCGCGGCCTATACTAAACTTCCTAAACTATAAAAAACTATAGGCTGTGCAAGCTAGCTCAAGCGGAAAAACCGCTGATCTACCTCAAAACTGTGCCGTCCGCCGGACAATAAAAAACTATAAAACTGAAACGTGCTGTCCTTTATCCGGGCGAACTGCAAATCCCTATAAGCTGTCCTATAGATATTGAACGACTGAGTCTGGATAACTTCAAAAAGGATGTTTATTCATACAAGGTTGTAAACCTGGCACAGATCTTAAAGTTGCAGAAAATGAAACAAATTTCTATAGGTTTTAGGTACAGAATTATCCCTGGTTCCAGAAAGCAAAGGTGATTATAAAACCACTATACCCTAATCACGCTGCCTATATTAGAAGGAGAAACTCTTTCCTTCCCTATCTTTACAGCAAAGATTAGTTCTAGAAGCGACAGAATAACCCTGCTCCTATAACTAGATTTCCTATTCCAGATCAATATAATTCAATACTTATCTAATTTGGATAGGCTTAGATTGGCCTGGTTTTGAGGATGATTTGTCCCAGTTAGCCTTGCACAGCTCCAGCACGTTGGAAGACTATAGCCAGAATGAAGCTCCAAAATGGAGACTAGACCCTGGTAAAAAGGGCGGTCCTAAGATGTTGCACTCTTTGACCAATCACTGCAAAGAAAACTGCAGCCAGCTATTGCAGATTCCAAGCCACTTTTCCTAGGCTTTTGCAGCCAGAGGCTCAAACAAAATGTAAAGGAGGGAAAACAAACAAACGACCAATAGGTAAGGCAAACCATCGTCCTGGGGGACAGAACAGTGCCATTGGGCCACTAAAATCAACTTGGCTGCTATGGAAAGAAGATAGCAGAAAAAGGGAAATTATAACAATCAATGTAACCAATGATAAGTGTGGCTTCTACAAATGAGTAACAAAACAAATGTGTTTTCTACAAATAGCTAATGAAACTAATGAGGCTTTTAAAATGAACATGGATTGAATGCAGAAACAAGCAAAATAAATCCTTACACAGGCCAGTTCATCTTTAGAATGGATTCGGAGTTGCTCTAATTCAGAGTAAGCCATGAGATTTAATAAGTGAGACTTAAGTGTTGTAGATCTACTAAATAAAATTGTGTGGATACAGCCCTATAAATAAATAATAAATATATATCTCCAACTACCAACCTCTCCTGGTAATAAGAGGATTTGTGACATGTGAAGATGAGATGAGATCATTCTGTATTATCAAGTTAGTTACTGAAGTATGTTCATGTTGCTGCTAATTAGTATACCCAAGAAAGACAATAAATATTAAATCTACAGGTCAGTTCTCTGGCATCCCTGCCTTATTAACTTACAGTCACATCCAAGATGACTGTATACATCAAATGTGTGTCTGTTGAGCTGTGTTAGAATTGCAGGTTCCAAATCTAGGCCTTAGTCACACTTTTACAACTAAGTTATAAACATCCAGAACATGTTGTTTTTAACTGAATTTCTCAGTCTGCAAATAGTTTGAGCATTGCTTTGCTTGCATGAGAAATTAATACAATGTTTCTGTGGGAACTTCAATCCCTGGTCACCCCTTTCTTGGATACTGCCATGTATATCAAGTATTTCCAATCTGTAGGTCATTGTTTTGTTTTTCATATTTGTTGATAGATTTCAGTTAAAGATGGAGTAGCTTGAAGTAGTTCTATTGATGTGACATCTTTTCCTGGGGATTTATTTCCCCCATGTGCTATGACTGCAGGTTACAGCAGAGTCATAAGTCCTGAGAAACTTTTGAAATGTGTGAAACAGAAAAATAGTAAATCTACACGGGTGGGTGTTTTTTTTTTTTTTTTTTTTTTTTTGCACAATTGACAACAACATCAAATCCCTTTTTTTAAAAAAGAAAAAATACATTATGGCTCCATCTGTCAAAAAGAAAATGGTAATTTGAATAGACCCAGCTTGCTGCTATTTTCCTTGAATTCTCCCATACTGTAGTTTCTTTCTATGCCCTCTGCTTGAAGGCACATGCTAAATAAATTCAAAAGCCTAATTTGTCTCAGGCTCTATTCTATAACTCAATTAGTCAAATGGTGACTGTTTTCTTCTTATGAATTCCTGTCATTCTGATAACCCAGTTTATAATGTAACCCTTGCACAGGTATGTTTCATTTCCTGGGAAGAAACAACAAACAGTCTGAAAACTGTCAAAAGTTTGTGTTTGTTATTTTATCTGATGAAAAATTCATGTATGCTGTTGCAATCAAGTCATGGCCTGAACATCTCAATCAAAGTGGGACACTGTCCAGGAAATGAATGTTCACTTCCAAATTAGTTCTTTCAACAACATATACCTACCACATTGAAAAGTGATGTATCTCTTTTGATGAATCAACACATATTCATGTGCATTCTCTAGATTTTCTTTAGCTTGGGGAGATTGTTTTTACACATCCACAGAGTTGGTTGTCATTTCAAATTGGGAGGAAGGAAAATCTGTCTGGTTTATATGGGAATCCAAATCCAGTCTTTAAAATAACTACAGAGATGCTGTCTCATATTGGATCGACAGTTAGGAATGTCCCAGGGCTGGAGATAGCCAGGCCAAAACCTTAGACCTAGGGCACATCTACCCAGGCACTATTCTACAAAGTGGGCGAAAATTGGCTCTGTGGCATTTCCATGACACATAGAGCAATCTTGCCCCCAATATGTGGTACTGCCACTTCACAAGGTTGTGCCCCAGGTTAGAAAAAGTTGGGGAATGCTCTGAAGCTTCCCAAAAGCTCTGGAGGAGCCCTGCACTTCAGGATAATGTGAACAGCTGGAATGGTTCTGATTCTGAACCAACTCTGCTGTTCATATGGAGCAGTGCCACCATCCTGCTATCTCCATGCCCCTTCTCCTAGGCATGCAGGCACCATTGCTTACATTGGTAAAGGCACCCAGGGATGGTGAGGAGCTCCTTGGAGCTCCATGGGCACCACAACAGCATGAAATGAATGACACCGATAAGGATGGATGTCCAGCAGAGCCAAAGGGAGCATTGCCACTCTGCTGCTGTGGGATGGAAGTAGGTGGTGTAGCTGTCCATGGAACCAGTCCAGGATACTATAACTCAGGATTTAGCCAGTGGTCAGTGTAGACGCTGTATTGAAAAGCTGCAAATCATATGGCTGCAAAGAAGAAGAGAACATATAAAACGAGAGGAAAAGAACTGCCATTATGATGGTACAAATTGTTTTTTAAAAAAAATAAAATAAAATAAAACAGCAACCAAAGGTCAGGCTGATCCACTGGTTCAAATGTTTCCAAAGAATATAATGCTCCATCTCTAGTTCCTATTTACAAGTTAATTTTCTAGCTTGGGTGATCCTTCTCATTTGTTCCTCTAACTTTTAATGAGGGCCACTGTTGTTTTTCTAATTTGCCAGCACATTAATTCATAACTTTTATTGTCAACATAAGAGACAGGATCCCTCTGTAAATAAATTCAGAACCAGCTAGTCTGAAAAGAGATGGAATGTAAATGTGCCTCTGCAACAGGGCAACCAAACAACCAAAATAATAAACATTGTAGAAAGTAATGGAAATTGTTAAGATTATCGTATGTGGGATCAGCAGTAGTCAAGAAGGGTTCTGTTTACAGTGTTAAGCTCAAAAGTGATCCACTGAATATTGAGGACACTATAAAAATTGCTTTGATCTTGGATTTCTGTTTTCCACAAAGGAAACCTTGTTTACATACCTGAAATCCTTGGAGGCTGAAGGCATTGAGGGCTAAACAATGTCATGCTTGTTCTTCTGGGAATGAGTGAGAGTTGTGTTTCAGGTTGTTTTTTATTTTAAAAATTACCAGGATTTATACATTTCTTTATTCTTGATATGGAATGAACCTAAGAGCTTAAACAAAATGAATGTGGAAGAAACCAAACCTGAACAACTTATCTATTCATGTCACTATCACAAAAATACAAGAAAGTAAGCTCCATTGAAAATATGGCATACATAATGAGAAAGATTTCTGGACGAAGTAAGCTCCTGTTCTATCTACAGGTCAATCAATTACAACCTAAGTGGGGAAGCTGAGGCCCACCAGATTTTGAGGAATCCCATCATTCTTCATAGTTGGAGAGCTAGTCAACAACTTCTGGAGAGACACAGTTTTCCTGCTATTGCTTCATAGCATTCCATGAAATCCTCCACTGAGTCATTATTGCTTGGGTCTGTACTCTTTTGTTGTTTATTCGTTCAGTTGTTTCCGACACTTCATGGCCAATTCACGCCAGTGCTCCCTGCTGTCATCCCCAACTCTTTCAAGGTCAAGCCACTCACTTCAAGGATAACATCCATCCATCTTGCCCTTGGTCGGCTCCTCTACCTTTTTCCTTCCATTTTCCCCAGTATCATTATCTTATCCAAGCTATACTGTCTTCTCATTATGTGACCAAAGTATTTCATCATTTTTTTCATTTTTGAAAAATGAAAAATTGAATTTTTTAAAGTCTTGCCTGTAATATCCTTTCCTCCAGTGAGCAGTCATACTTTATTTCCTGGAGTATGGACCGGTTTGATTTTCTTGCGGTCCTAGACACTCTCAGAATTTTCCTCTAACACCACAGTTCAAAAGCTTCTATCTTCCTTTGCTCAGCCTTCCTTATGGTCCAGCTCTTGCATCCATAGGTTACTACAGGGAATACTACAGCTTTAACTATGTGGACCTTCATTGCCAGTGTGATGTCTCTACACTTAACTATTTTATCAAGATTGGTCATTGCTCTCCTTCCTCCCAAGAAGTAAACGTCTTCTGATTTCCTGGCTGCAGTCGGTGTCTGCAGTAATCTTCACACCTAAAAATACAATGTCTATCACTGTCTCCATGTTTTCTCCCTCATTTGCCAATTATCAATCGGTCTGGTTGCCATAATCTTGGTTTTTTATGCTTAACTGCCATCCAGCTTTTGCACTTTCTTCTATCACCTTGATTATAAGGCTCCTCAGCTCCTCCTCACTTTCAGCCATCAAAGTGGTAT
Source organism: Anolis carolinensis (assembly GCF_035594765.1). NCBI lineage: Eukaryota > Metazoa > Chordata > Lepidosauria > Squamata > Anolidae > Anolis > Anolis carolinensis. Next base: position 59,682,599 of record NC_085842.1, on the reverse strand, counting down.
CATCTGCATATCTAAGGTTGTTAATGTTTCTACCAGCAATTTTAACTCTAGCCTTGGATTAATCAAGCCCTGCGTGTTGCATGATGTGTTCTGCATACAGGTTGAATAGGTAGGGGGAGAGGGTACAGCCCTGCCATATTCCTTTCTCAATCATGAACCAGTCTGTTGTTCCGTGGTCTGTTCTTACTGTTGCTACTTGGTCGTTATACAATTTCCTCAGGAGACAAAGTGGCTTGGTATCTCCACAAGAACTTGCCACAATTTATTATAATCCACACAGAAAAAGATTTTAGAATAGTCAATAAAACAAAAATAGATCTTTTCCTGAAACTCCCTACCTTCCTCCGTTATCCAGCGGATACTGGCAATTTGGTCTCTTGTTCCTCTACCTATTCTAAACCCAGCTTGTACATCTGTCAACTATTGCTTCATATATTGCTGTAGTCTACATTGCAGGATCTTGAGCATTATCTTACTGGCATGAGAAATAAGTGCCACTGTACGAAAGTTCGAGCATTCTTTAGCATTTCCCTTTTTTGGTATGAGGATATAAGTTGATTTTTTCCAATCTGATAGCCACTCTTGTGTTTTCCATCTTTGCTGGCATATGGCATGCATCACCTTGACAGCATCATCTTTCAAGATTTTAAACTGTTCAACTGACATCCCGTTATTTCCTGCTGCCTTGTTATTAGTAATGCTTCTTAAAGCCCATTCAACCTCACTCCTCAGGATGTCCGGTTCTAATTCACTCACCACACTGTCAAAGCTATATTATTATCCTCCCTATACAGATCCTCTGTATAGTCTTGTTATCTTCTCTTGATCTTTTCAGCTTCTGTTAGGTCCTTGCCATCTTTGTTTTTGATCATACACATTTTTGCCTGAAATTTACCTCCAATGTTTCTAATTTTATGGAAGAGTGCTCTTGCCCTGCCTATTATATTGTCTTCTTCCACTTCCATGCATTGCTTGTTTAAAAATAGTTCCTTATCGCTTCTGGCTAACAGAAACTGAAATTGAGTATTTAATTGGTCATATCTTCCCCTATCACTGTTTCCTTTTGCTTTCCTTCTTTCTTGGGTCTACTCTAGGGTTTATTTATGCCTCTGAACCCAGCTAAATTCCATTCTATTTCTACCCAGTTTCAGAACAGTGTGTAGCAGTATGCCTGAAAATGCTATTTATTGTCAATAGGAGCTACAGTGGCCTTTTACTTATCAAAACAGAAAAAATAGAAATGTGTGCAATTATAGATAAACTCATAAAGAGCTGGTGTATAAACTGGAGCTGAAAATAACATTATGTATCTAGACAAGAAGAGTGACTTCTCAGAAACAAGTGCATGATCAAGATGACACTGACATTTTACTAGACATTAAGAGATAAATAGGCAAGCTGCCATCAAGGTTACCTTCCTCCTTCAAAACAAAGAGAAAATATATTATTTTTCGCTCAAAAATATGGAGTAAAATGTCAGATTAACTACAGTAGACCCAGAAATGCTGATAGCCCTTGCATAAACAACTGTATACAAATCTGTGGTTTGACCACACTTAGAAAAGTCTGCATCAAGTTGACTACTACATTTGAAAAAAACATATGAGTGTATTGTTGAAAGATGCAAGAACACTTCAACTTTGGGATTGTCTACATGGCAAAAAGAATTATACTCTCCTCATATCTGGTGCTGGCATAACACACAATGTTCTTGAGGACCCTGAGGACTAAATTCCAAATTAAAAATATTGGTCTTTTACCTTACACTTTTATGAAAAGCCCAGGTTATTTTACATGTGCCAGCAGTCTCAAGCCCCATCTACACAGGCACTATAATCTGCCTTGAAGCTGGCTCATTGTTGGGGTTTCTACAAAATGTACACACCAATAATGACTCCAACATGCATCCAGCCAGAAACTAAGTACTTCAGAAACATCTTCAATCAGTCCAAAAATCTGTTGAAGCAGATCAACAGAGCAAGAATTTGGAATCAACATACAGGCATGTGAGAATAAGGCTAGTGCTGGAACATTTGAATAAAGAAACCACATACACAGCTCAGCCCAAAGGTAAACAAATACCTTTCCCCCTGGAAAGGAAATACTTTTCTGTTTTGCCTGTAATACTGATCCTCATGAGATAGACAATTTCTCTTCAAAGCATTTCACCAGAGGAGGTAGGGGGGTTGTATCAGATTAATCAGCAATCTGCAGATCTGTGTAGACTCTATCCCACCTGCCAACTGGTTCCTGGGATGCCTGTGTAGGCACTCCAAAGTAAATTGGATCTCTTCAATCCACATTCTGAGCCACATTAAATGGCTGTGTTGAAACAGTCTGTCAGCTTTGGTGTAGAGTCATGGAATTGGATTTGGAGTGGAGGGAATCAGATTTGGGGTAGGAAATGGCACAGGTAGATGGGAGTTTCCATATACTTCCTGCCATGAAATGCTACTTGTTTCCATTTTGCCGGTGTGCAATCACCTTTAATTTTTGAAGGTGCCTTTGTGCCAATATAGTCACTACTCTCCTTTGATGGTGCTTTTGTGCAGACAATTGAATATCAGTATTAGTGCACTTCCATCTATCAGCATTTACAAACCAGCCACTTTGCTTTTCTTAATAGGCTGGTTAAGGTGTATGTATATAATGTGGACATTATATAATGAGTCCCCTTCGGGGTGAGAAGGGCGGTATATAAATGTTGCAAATAAATAAATAATAAATAAAATAAATACATATATTGGCATTCAAGGTGGGGGCAGAAAAAATGCAAAGTATAGTACATATGGCTATCGCTGGACTGCCCTTTAATACAGAAGTAAGCTTATATAGGGGAAACTTATGGCTGGTAATGCATTCATGCAGTCCTAACAGACCAGTAAAATGCAAATTGAAGTAAAAAATGAGGACATAGATTTCCAGATGGTAGGCAGTCACAAGAATTTGCTTGATGTGCCTTCTTCTAAGCATTTTTCTTCCTTTCACCCTGCATGCGTGCCTTTTCAAAATCCATAGCACTGTTGGTAACAGCTGACCTCAACTTACAATGCTCATCTGCCATGGCTTAGCTGTTCATAGTGTGTTTTTTAAGGTTTGTTTTAAGCTCATATTTAAATATTTTTGTTGTCCATTGACATTCTGTTTTCCATTCTTAAGCTGAGAATAAAGTAACTGTTTTGAGAGATGTTGATCGGGCATTCGAACAATGTGGCCAGATCATTGAGGTTGATGGTGGAGAATCATTATTTCAATCCTGGTGGTCTTCCAGAACGCTGACATTTATTCGTCTGTCTTCCCAAGGACTTTGCAGGATTTGAAGGCTATACTGATGTAATCTTTCCAGATGGGCCATGTTTTGCAGGTGTACATTAGAGCTGGAAGGACAATAGCTTTATAAACAAGAATACGGATGTTCCAGTCCTCAAATACTCTATACTTCATTTTTTAAAAAGCTGCACTCACAGAGCTCAGATGGAGTTGCATTTAGGTGTCAATGTCAACTTTTGTGGAGAGGTGGCTGCCAAGGTATCAAAAATGGTCAACATTTTCTAGTATTAAACTATTAAAAGCTGTATCTCTAGCACTGCAGCAAGATTGGTTTGTGCCTGCTGGTAGAACACTTTGATTTTTTTTATGTTAAGTGAAAGGCCAGCTTTTTATATGCTTCTGCAAAGGGATTTAAAGTGTCTTGTAGGTCTTCCTCTGAGAACACCACTCTGGTGACAATAATTGTGGGTCAAACGTGAGGACTGATTGCTTCAAGGTAATGATCTTTTATACATTTTACTGTGTCTCACCCTCCCTCTCTCCCTCTCTTTGTTTCTTACTGTGTGTTTCTGTGTGTGTGTTGGACCAGTGGGATAACATTTTTCAGGAGAAACAGGATGCTTTTCTAACAATCCTTTTTTTATAACTAAGTAGGCCTTTGTCTTCAATAAACATTCATCTAAGATCCATTAATTTGTTGACCAATGGAACATACAGGAACCACATGGAAAGACAATTGAGTGGTTCTGGAATTTTGAGTAATATGTAGAGATAGAAGGCAGGAAATAGTGAGACTTCTGGAGAGTACATACTGAAGTGAAACTAAGACTATTAAATCATTTCATGTTTAACCATTCCACTGTTAATGAAAAACCCAGTGCTGTTTGTACTGAGAAAAGTATGTACATTTGTATGATCATGGCCAGGGATGCAATTAGGAAGGGCAAAATGAGGGTATTGTAACACAAATAAGAATTCTGACCCCAAGTGAATTTTTCCTTCAGTCTTGAAATTTCTTCATTGCAGATGGTGAGACATTGAAAACGCTAACGTCTTGAATGTTTATATTTGATGTTTTTGCATTCATTTAATTTATATTCCACCTGCTTCTCCTTTTCATACTTTTGTTGCTTTTTTTTGTTTCTCTTCTTTACCTGCAGTTCAACATACCAGAGTTCTATCACTATTTGTTAAGGTTGTATCTCCCCATTAGACAAAGCATAGATTTTGTTTACTTTATATCTCCCATGCTCCATCTGCAAAGAATACTGGACCCTACAATATCTCTTGGACCAGCTCAGTTGCAAAAATAGGGAGTCTTCTTTACATTTTGTTAATTTTCTTGTAACTCACAGTGCTTCAAAGGGACCAGTGAATAGAGATTCAATGTCTTCCGTTCATGTAGTTGCACTCTTCAGACTAAAAAAAGGTCTTTTTTAATTTCAGAGGTGTGCCTTTGTCTTATAAGATTTGTCATTTGTAGGAAGAAATTGCTTTACATTTCCTGAAAGATAATTAGTTAAGTAAGAAGCTCTGTTGAAAATGCTGAACCTACAGATGTATTGGTTCTTCATGGGATGGCCACATCAAAAATATTGATTTATTTACTTACTTTATTTTTATTCTGCCATTCTCCTGATATAGGGACTCAAGACAGTAATGGAGCAGTGGTCTGTGCCTTCACAGTTGTTTAAAGGAGGGAATTTCAGCAGATTGACCTGGTTTACTCATGATTTTAACACCAGGGGTTTTTTTTTTACCTGACACATTTGGGGAGGGGTTGAACTTCTAATCCCCCCCCCCCCAAATCTGGCTACTTCTCCTCTTCACAACTCCTTAAGAAAGGTCAGGCTGGAAAAGTCATTAAACTCTCTCATCATTTCAGTTTTTCGTGGTTCATTGAGGACTTCCCAAAGGATTTCCTGAGTCTACTTCAAGGTTTTAACCACTACACAACACTTTCCCTCTCTTACACAGTCTCAAGAGTGAATGACACTATCCAATTCTGGTCACTATCCTCTGCTTGTTCTCTCTGCTTCTTGTCCTTTTGTTTTGCTCCCAAACGTTTTACAGAATGTGGCTGATTTAACATGCAATGGAAAGAGGCAAGGAGATACCAATTAGGCAAAGAGGAATAGAGATAGATCACTCCCATTCAAAAAAGATTTGAGATTTATATTTCATCTGGTCTTTTAAACTGGATGAACCGAGTTGATGAGTTGGCTGATGCACTGAGCTAAAAAGAAATATAGTGATTTGAATCATACATTCGAGCGGCAGTGTTACCCTGGTGCAAGAATTGTAGCTGAGGTTGCCCTGATGGTGATGGAGGTGGCAGGAGCTGCAACAATATTAGTGGAACTGCATCACTTCATCCTGGGAGATCTTCAGCTCATGATATGTATGTAAGTTAATTACATTTCAAAAGTCAATTGATTAACTAATTGACTTGAGCCTCCTGCTGAAAAATTGGACAAAACCCAACTGCAATATTGTTATAGGATTACTATCTGATTGCTGAGCAGATAATTTTGTGTACACTCAAGCAGTCTTTGTGCCTTTCCTATAAATAAAGCCCAATAGGAAAAAAGGAAGCTTGGTTTGGGAGAAAAGTAAGTTATGTGAAGGCTAAAGTGATAAACTTCATGAGAGAGTATAGTTTTGCTTCAGTTCCCCATCTGAGAGATAATACCATTCTTCTCCCTAAGGCTATCATAAAGATCTGAGGTAAAGATTGCAAAAGTTAGTTTTTGGACCACCGTTGTCAGAATCCCCAGACCTGAGCCATGAAAAAATAACTTTTCCAAGCAATTTCATTTGCATTCTGAATACGTTAATAATAACAGGAAATTGAAAGCAGTTCAGCAGATCCATGATGAGAATAGAACAAATAAGACACCCAAAGAAATCTTAGAATATCTTTCATCTTATGGGTGGAAGTATCAAAGCCTTTCCTTGGCTGTTAGAAACTAAAAGACAGAAAGAATAATATTCATGCACTGCTACTTTTGAGGATGAATGCCTAAAAACATTCAAGAAGGAGAAACAAGGGAACAAAACCAATTGGAATCCATGCATAACATCCAGAGATCAAGGTTTATATGAAGATGGAGAAATAAACACAGGCCAAGTTCAAATGCTTTTCCAAAGAGTTTAAAAATATTCCGTACTAAAGTCTCTATGAAATGATTTCCTTTGTTTTACAAGCACATTTCCCTGTAGCAGAGAACTGCTAAAAACATATGCAATGTATCTACCAAATGGGATTATGGAATAAAATGTCCCCCAAATGATTGTCAGTGCTGGGTTATAGCTTATCCAAGCTGCTGATTGCCCAATGGCTTTGGGAAAAATTGCTATAAGTATGTTCTTACTAAAAACCAGATTGGCACCTGCTGACAATACTAACCCTCTAGGTACAGCGGAGCGGACGTTAGTGTTGCTCCATTTTGATGCTGCAACATTTGCATCAGTGCTGTTCACTGGGCTATTTCAAACAAGATTTCCCTGAATACACATATATCTCCAAATTGAAAACACAATATACCTCTCTCTAGGGTTGAAAGCTCACAGGAAGGTCAATTTCTGCCCCATGTCCTTTTGTGTATTTGGCTGCAATACTGAGCCAGTCCTGGCAACAGAATGTGAAAGGGAGGAAATGGAATGGACCATATATTTTTATTTCTCTCAACAGAGCTTCTTTGCATTTAAGAGTTGCATGATAGACTGATTTCAACAGGTCTGCTTTGACATAGCCCATGGTATAAAACAGTTGTGTATATGTGTGTATCAGCTACTTCTGTTAGATTTCTTCATGTCTTGCAGCTGTTAATGAGACTGGAACTGAGGCAGGAAAATCCAGCATGCTGTCTTTGTGTGAAAATTATCATTATATATTATGTATTTTTATTATTTATAATGTATATTTCTTTGCTCAAACACTGTATGGAAGATTTCAATCAAATTAGCCAAACAAAAAGCATTTCTAGTGGGGTTTTGAGCTTGAGACCTCTTTTCAGACTAGACCTCCCCCTGAAGCCCTCCGATATCATGGCCATTGTTCCTGGCTGGCTGGGGGAGTCAGGAACTTCTAGCCCTAAAAAGTAACCTTTCATGTGGAAACAGGTTTTTAACGTGTAGTCTAGGATGATTTTGTTGATTTTTTAAATGACTTAAAAAGTGTGCCTGTTCTGAGTCATAACTTTTTCTATGTAATGTAACTACAGTAGAGTCTCAATTATCCAAGCTAAATGGGCCAGCAGAAGCTTGGATAAGCGAATATCTTGGATAATAAGGAGGGATTAAGGAAAAACCTATTAAATATCAAATTAAGTTATGATTTTACAAATTAACCACCAAAACTTCATGTTATACTACAAATTTGACAGAAAAAGTAGTTCAATACGCAGTAATGTTATGTTTTAATTACTGTATTTACGAATTTAGCACCAAAATATCACGATATATTGAAAATATTGACTACAAAAATGGCTTGGATTATCCAGAGGCTTGGATAAGCGAGGCTTGGATAAGTGACACTCTACTGTATATTAATATAATAATGTAAATAAACTTATGGTTTGTAAGGTAGCTCTTTTATCTACTCTATTCACTTCTACCTTCTATCCTTTTTTTCTTCAGTTTTGGGGGGGACATCAAAATACTGTTTGCTTACACTTGAAAATTATCTCGGGCCGGCCCTGGCTGTAGGGAGAAGGCAGAGTTCGCTGGGAAAGAGACCGAGAAAGCACAAAATTCTGGGAAACGTAGTTGGGAAGACAAGGAACCCTATGCTAGAGAATTCAAAGATCCCTGACCTAAACTACATTTCCCAGAATTCTGCTCAGCATCAGAAAACCCCAATCAGGATAAGGGAGAGATTTGTCCCTCCGTAGCCACAGTCAGAGTTCCAATAAATTATTGAATCTGCAAAAAGGAGGCCGGACTGATACTTCTAGTAAGTAAATCTCTGGCCTGGGCTGGGAAGAAATCCCCAAATGGTAGTTCTTTTGGTTAACATGAGAGACATTCAATGAGATAACTGTTGTGATGTTTTATCAAAACTTTTTTTTAAAATCCCAAAAATTAGGAGATGTATGAATATTTCTGAAAGTTGGGGGAAATGATTCCATTATCTTGTGTCATTGTATATAAAATTCAACGATATAGCTCTTATTTTTTAAAGTTGTTTATAAATATTTTGAAAATTACCCAAAAGTCTGTGGATACGAGAAACATTCTGAAACTTGATGGGCGAACAGTGGTAAAGGCGTTCTACCATTGTAGCAAATTTCACCCCAATAGCTATAAAAATGAGGGAGAAAATGTCTCTGTTGATTATGGCATTGAATGTTTGCCTTTTTATATGTTAACCACTCTGAGTCCCCTCAGGGAGGAAGGGTGGTCTATAAATAAAGTATTTATTATTTTATTTATTATAAAGGAGCACTTGCACAATTATTATAACAAAAAAAAATTCATTACTCTCATTATAGTAATGATTTTTTTTACTAATGTTACTTTAGAAACACTTTAGAAACAAACGCCAGCACCTCATAATTTTGTTATGATTTTTGAAACATTTAAAATTGATTGAACAGCCCTAGTATATATGGCAGCCCCCAATGTAAAAGAAAGAAAATCAATAAAATTGCCAGGACTATTTGATTTTTTGAACATCAAATTCAACTTTCCTGAATGCCATTCTGAATACAGTTTTTAATTTCTATAATTGAACTATGTTGATAATTTAATTTGATTTTATAAATGGGGCTTTCGCGTTTCTTTGATTGGAACTCATCACAACTAGAGTAAACACATCAGTTCAGTAAGAAGTACATGAATGTTGACTTACCATTCAGCTTTCAGTTCAACAAATCTACAGCTGGGGATAGCAATTGGATTTAGGCTTTAAATCTTCATTTAGTTTTTACATTTTAAAAAACTATGTACATAATTTTATTACATCACCCTATGACCTCCACAGTGATGAAATAGTGTTAAATAAACTTTTTAATGAATATGTGCAAATAATTAAACAAACCAAATTATCCAAATGCTTCCATTTAGTTTTTCTCTGCTATAGACTTAAGGGATCTGATGGGAAAATGCCAGACAATATACTGCTGTATAATGAGAAGAAACACAAGAAATTAGCAAAAAAATGTCAAGAAAGATGATCCAATTATCTTTTCTGCAAAGTGTGGAACATTCTTACAGCCCCTTTTTAAGGAGATTATCCTTTTAACCTTTCCTCTTTTGTGGTGCTATTTTCTCTATACCATTTGCAGAAGTCAATAATCAGCTCAGTTGCAATATTGTCCAAACCATGTCTTAATTAGATCTGTGGAGTCAGTTTGTTTGTGAGGCTGAAATTAGCAAAATCCCACAGAGTGGCTGGTTCAAACCAATTTGCTGTAGTCACGTAATGCCAGGGAATCCGCATAATGCAATGGAGTATACACTTTATTCTGGCTCCTGCAAACACAAAATTGGCTGCTGTGATTGGCCTGGAATGGTTACAACATGGTTTACAACATGCATTCATCCAAGTTTTATATGACACTAGTGGTTACAAATACAGATTTTTCTTTCTTTCCAGACAGCCATCAGCTATTTTCAGTGTCTCTGCTGTTAAGACTGTGACAAAACAGTCTTTGTTAGCATCTCTGAAAAAAATATTATTCTGTCTCCTGGAAGGGAAATCTGTTATGCCAATGGAAGTCTTGATACTAATACCCATTCCAGATGGAAGTGTTAGCTCCTTTTATTAATTCATGTATAAATATCAATTAAAAATGAAAGGAGATACAAGCAAAAAGACCAACATAAATGTTACATGACATTCTTGGCCCCTGGCCTGATTTTACCATATTGTTCACCAGAAACCTAATTTTGTTCACCATACTGCTCACACCTTATAATGGGCTGAAGCAGATCTCAGAGTCTCATAAACATACAGGATACCTGTGTTGAAGAATGAAGGGAGAATGTTTACTAGGATGGAAAGTGGGAAGGTATGTTTGTTTTTATTTTGCTTCCTTTGGTCACAGCAGCAAATTTCCAGTCAGATGTGATTGATGAGACAGGGTGACCAAAAAAGGTAGATCCAGTTCTATTAAAATGCTTTGAGAAATGGTATCAATTCTATCATATGGACTTTATCACCTTTGGTTACAGTCCCTACTTCAGGATATTGTGTGATACTCATTGCCAGTTTGCCATCTCTCTGTAATAAACCATCAGAGCTTTTGATAGGAAAAACTTGTCAGTAGCCTTTGATCACACCATGAACCCGTGAATTACTTTGTGTGATAAGGTAGGCTAAAGGTAAAGGCATTCCTCTGACATTAAGTCTAGTTGTGTCCGATTCTGGGGGTTGGTGCTCATCTCCATTTCTGAGCTGAAGAGCCAGCATTGTCCATAGGTCATGTGTCCAGGATGACTGGATAGAACGTCGTTACCTTCCCGCCAGAGTGGTACCTATTTCTCTACTCACATTTGAATGTTATCAAACTGCAAGGTTGGCAGAAGCTGGGGCTAACAGCAGGAACTCGCCCCGCTTCCCAGATTCAAACTGCTGACCTTTCGGTCAGCAAGTTTAGCAGCTTAGCGGTTTAACCCACTGCACCACCGAAGGCTCCCAATGAGGTATGTGTGATAAGATATATAAAATAAATAACAAATATAAGAGATTTTAAAAATTAAGAAATTGGGGGTGGGGAAGTACACAGTGGGCAACTAGAGTTACATTGCCCACCCAGAAGTCCAGCTTCGTGCTGCCAACATGTTGCAGTTATGTGTAGTGCAGATTCATCAGTAAGTATCTACTATCTATATCATAGAAACTCTGGGGTAATAATTGCATGTGATAATGACTGATATGTTGCTTTTCTGTTCTTCTTTTATCTATTGTTTGGTGTTAAGGTGAGAGAACTAAGAAGAAATTTCCCTGACAATCTCCCTACAGTTTGTGTATGATGACTGCCACCAGCTCAGCATGGAAAAGAGTTTCAGTGTAATTGAAGATAATTATATAGAAGAAAAATCAATGTCTGTGTACTCTATGTCTTTGATGAAAATGTGACAAATTCTTTGCCACAAGATTTTAAACTGAGCAGCTGTACCTATCATGGAAAATTCCTACAGAAGATTCAAAGATAACTGCTGGCAATAACAAGTCAGGGTTGTCATAATCCACAGGGAAGACAGTAGAGACAGGATAATTGGGTTACAGCAATATTTGAAACATAAACAAAACCCTGAGAAATGTTCAAAGGAGGAACATAGAACTGATGTGATGCAGTTCAGGGAGAATGATTCATCTCCTACCATCTACAACAGGGTTGAGGGACATGTGTCCATCCAGATGTAGTTGGACTGCAGCTCATCAAATTATGATGGATTGAAGGTGCTGATCATTGGGGTTTATTTTCATGGTTCCATGTTGCCATGATGAAAGAATATAACTGCTATAGCCACCCCTTTCAGTGACCCTTCAGATGCTATTAATCTGCAAAGGATTCTGGGAGATAGTAAAGACTTGTCAAATGAGGGAGTATTGTCTAGCTTTGAAATCATACATGAAAGACAGGCCCTGTTGAAGCTGCAACATGTTTGGTGTAGCTACCAGAGTGTACACTCATTACTGAAGTTCTTTATAATTAATAAGGGATGAAGCTTGTCACCAGCAGAGCCAATGGTAAGGGATGGTGGGAGTTGTAGTTCAGCCCTATCTGGCAGGCCATAAGTTGCTCAACAGCTCAGATATTGATTAAGAATGAGCTTCAGCGGGGCTATCCAAAGTGCTGACACCATTTTGAAGATTAGTTTCAGCACCTTGGATAGTACTTTACCAGTCAAGCTAAAACCTGAATTCATTGCCCTACTGAATTACAGCTACCAGCATCCTCTAATTCCTGATCTCCATGTTATATCCTACAATTGCATGCTGGTATCATGTTGGTGTGTGTTCTCAAATAAAGGCTACTGTATGTGTTTTAGCATCACCATGCGGTAAAAAAAGGACAAGAAAAATATATCTCAGGGCTTCAAGGTAAAAATACCTTCTATATGTTTGCATGCATTTTATACAAAAAGGAAAAATAGGGCCATCTTTAGCACTGGGAGAATTGGAAGGTGGGTTGCTACAAAGAACAAAGCTTCACGATTACACTCATCCTGGCTAGAATGGGACAATATCATTTTGAAATATAAAAATACTACTTTCCTGAAAAATATTGATGGAAAAGCACACTCCAAAAGATTAATATCTCAAAACAGCTTGGGGTATTAAAAACATAACTCAAATTCACAGGTTGCACATTAAGACCAGATTGCTAATCAGATTATTATCTGAGCTCTCCATTATGAAAGGATATAAACACTTCACAACATTTTATAAACCATCCATGTACCGTACCTTTCATCACACAGAAAACGGACTCAGGATGATTTTCCAGCCCAACCAGTGGTCTGAAACTCCAGACAAGTATTCCTGTTATTCAAAAAGTTCTCAGTTTTCTGAAGACAAGGAAACATTGGATTTGAAAGTTTGAAAGATAGTAAAATGGTCAAATTAAATACATAAAACTAGTTGTCAGGTGTATTTCACATAGGAAGTGATCAGTAGTCTAGATTTCTATTTCACCTATATCACATGTTTCTAGGATCAGGAGGCCAAAACAGGCAAAGGCATACAAATAAGTTACTTCTAAGGAGAATTAAGTTTAAATATCTCAGAAAACTTTTTTTATTTACTTCCTTCACTCTAACAGAAATAAAGGAGGACAGTTTGCAGAATTGTCTCCAAATATGTCTACAATTCTCTGTATTTGCAATTCCCTCGTCCCACCATAGCTGTGCCCTAGAATTAGCTAGGTGCAGTGCCCTATGCAAGGTACAAATGACAGCCAACATACCAACTGATACGTGAAAGAACAGCACTTCCCTCCAAAGCAAAATCTTTTTAAAAAATAAATACAAGTTGTGTGATACCACTGATATCTTGGAATCCTGTTGGAGAATTCCTCTGTCCCTCTGGGGGGGAAAATGTGAAATGGTGCCTCCAATTGCTTTGTAAAAGAGTAGAGAATTCTGAGATTTTATTTGTGTACAATTCTAAACCCAAGAGTCATATATTCCTGACTCCGTTGCATAAATACTCCCAGCAAGGCTCTTCCCTTCTATAAAAATCCTGTGCCACAGGTTTTATAATAGAGAAGTCTGGAGTCATCTTTGTAAGGGAAAGGCTAACAGGAAACCCGAAAAAGATGCAAACACTGCATCCTCAAAACACATACGCACAACACCCTGGGTTGACCTTCACAGCTGGACATCACAGCTGACATCGTCACATTTGTACACAGCACAGACCCTGCCAAGACACTGAGGAAGTGCACTCCTATCTTCAACAAGTCAAGCAGTGACCGTTCTCAGAATAGTCCTGTTTCCTATCAAAATAGAAAATGCAAATAGGTAGGAGAGATCCAGCACATGGGAAATCATTCATTTTGTACTGTATTATAGCTTGTGTACTTGACATTCTTCATTTCATGATGCTGAGATGGAAGAAAGCTTTTGAATTAATTTCAGAATTATTCTCTTTTAACAACAATACTTGTTCCACCAAAACATGTGAGTCATGCTTATACAATACACTTTAAAAAATCATAATATGGATGTTTCCATTCTTGGATGCCAGTTACCTTCTGGCTGTGCTAATTTGTCGAGGACTGCAATTTTTACTGATATTTTGTACATTAAGTAGCTGTCATCCAAGAGGAGTTTATAAGCATAAGCAGAATCATCATTGCATTTAATGTAATGGTGATCAATTTAATTGTTAATTAACAGATCAGCTCCTTTTAATTCAATGAAGTGAGGGCTACTGTAGGGCACTTGAAACTATTCACCTACAGGGCAATTTAACTGAAAGATGATAACATGATAACATATGTTGGGATAAGTTCATACTTGGTGAAATTGCATCAAAATGACTGGAGGTACTCCCATGATGGACATATACCATGATGTCAGCAGGCTCACACATTCATTTGCCAAAGGATTATGGAGAGAAACAACCATAACCATTGGATTGTGGAATGAATTCATACTCTCATTCATTTTTTTGTGTCCTTGTCCATGGGATGAACGGTTTTATTGGAGTTGCCCATAAAGTGCAGAGTTGATATTATTACCCAGCATTACGATGTCGTTGTTCTTGAATCTTGAGGCCCTACAAAAAACTTTCTAATAACTCTTTATTTATTTATTTATTTATTTATTTAGTGGATATTGGCAACATGACACAGGAGTTTACTTAATATCATATAGAGAAAAAAAATCAGAAACTGGCCAGAATGCTGTTCCAGCTTAGACTTTAACTAAATGCTCAACTAAGTGCTCAGTGTCCTCTAATCTTATATCTTTCTCCTCAAACCTGACAGAAATGTCATCCACCGATCGATCGATCAATAAGGCACAGATATCTGTATCAAAATGCTACAAGAATGGTATTGATAGAAAAAACTTAAATGTATATGTTCTCATACAGATTTAAATGTGTATATTCATAAGACACTATGCTAGTTTTGCTGAGTATTTTCTTTACAGTCCCAACTGGGTACTATCTTATTATGTAACACATAAAGCAAAACATACATCAATCTCGAATGGAAAACAGTCCACAAATATGTATATACAAACACAACTATACGACATTCACAAGATAGTATGCTAGTATTGCTGAGTATTTTCTTTACAGTCCCATCTGGGTACTATCTTATTATGTAACACATAAAGCAAAACATACATCAATCTCAAATGGAAAACAGTCCACAAATATGGTGTATATACAAACACAATTATACAACAACAACAAGTAATCCTGGGTACAATGCCTCGTTTCAGGGAATCCTGAATATTTGTATATTTGTACTAGAACTTAAACAGTCTTTAGATGTATGGTTATAGTCTTCTTACTGTGATTCTCAGAATCTTCTCGTAGTTGACTACAGTATGTTGTGGATATGTTGCTGTCTTCCTTAATCTTAATTACTTCCTTAGTCCTGCTTCAATTCAAGGTCTTTCCATGTTGTCAATATTATATTGTTGCACATGCAGGGCTCTTTGTGTTTTTTCTAAGTTGCAAGTCACTTGAGAATCACAGTGGTCAAGTGACATCAGTGTGGCCAAGGTGGGAAAAATTATTAATGAAGAAGGTAGCAGAGGCTAAAGCAATCAGTTTTTGTCTGAGTCTTCTGGGAGCTTCTTTCAATATTAGATGTTTTCATCTGCAGTATTGAAAAAGCTCCCAGAAGATGCAGGCAAAAACAATATTTGGGTGACCAGTTTGAAAAATAATAAAAATGTCATACCATGCATAGTTCTTTCAAAAATTCATACCGTTTATACTTAACTCCCAAAGAAATTTTTAGTCACATATTATTAAATATTTATTTATTTACTTTATATCTACCACTCTTTCTCACCCCGAAGGGGACTCAGAGCAGTTTCCAATTTTGGCAAATATTCAGTGCTACAATTATATAAAAATCAAACAATGCCTAACACAAATAAAAAATAAAAATAAAAACCTCACCGCAAATTGGAGGGGAGGGAATTTTATGTGATGGAGCAAATTTGAGGGTTTTTTTAAAAAAAATTATTTATACATTCCTATAAAATTAACATTTTAAAAAAACGTGTTTATACCCTTCAATTTGTTTTTACTAGCCCATGGAATTGTGTAACACCAAGCACTTCCCAGAGGCCAAGGCTTGGCCAGACAAATAATGATATCACACACATACACAAAAAACATAGGCATCTAAAATTAGGATTTCTGATTTAATTTTTCCAATAACATAACAATTGGAGAGCATGAAAACAAAAACAAGGTAGAAGGAAGAATTGGCTCATGTGCATTTAATTGTTATCAAGGACAGGAACATTAAGTAAAAGATGCTTGTCATGCAGTGGCGAAAAAACAGTATCTCCGAAATTCTCTTAAAGGTACAGAAACCTAGTCAGAATCCAGAGATGATTGGCTATTTCCCAAATGACCGAACATTAACCAAAAAGAATATGTTATTTAGACAAAAAGGGCAGTTAATTATTATGTCTTGTGTAGGCTGTCTCCCCCAGAACTGTATTTGTTTACACTTTTGATTTTGATTTTCTTCACTCTCAAAAGCAGTCTTCTTGCCCAAAAGTCTTGTTTCACTCTAAAGGGCACCTTAAAATTAGTAGCAGGAAAAAGAAGTGTGTTGAGTTACGGAATTCTAGCCCTGCTGCTCCAAAACAATCAGAAACAGGAAAAAGTAATCAAAAGGGGGTTTTAATGACTTATAGAGCCATTGTTTACTGGAGCGGAGTGAGATACTCCAAGTCCAAGACTTGAGGACCTCTGTGACCCAGCACTGCCTCTTGGTGGCAAAATATTGGCTTGGAATTGCGTCAAAACAACACAACGGGTGCGTTTCTTGAGGCCAATGGGGGAAGGGAGAGGGGAAGTGGAGAATAATAATGGAAACTCCCTGAGTAGCCAAGCCTTTGGAAACACTGGCTTCTGGACACTGTTATTGAGAAACAAGAACAAGAAAGTAAACAGCAGCTGTATTTACATGTTAAGCCTCCAGTAGAAAAGTGAGCAGAAACGTTTAATGTAGAGCAGGTCTAAAAATATGTTGAAACTTTTGTTCCACTTTCCTTTTGGCACAAACTGTACAAAACCCCAATTGGGTATGAACTAAGTTTGAGAAGGTTGCTTCCAACATAGGAAGTGAGCAAAACAAGAGAGGTACACCAGAGTCTCTCATACACACAGGACAGAAACTGCTCGTCAGAGTTTGGACATTACATTCCTCTGCCTGGGCAGTCAGTGACTTTGCAGTACAGCAAGCCTTAATTACAAAATGGATCTTTTATTGTTGGGGGGAAATTCAGTAGAGAAATGTACTCTTGTTAATTTTTGTGTACCTGAACTGAGAGTTGTGATGGATGTTTAGGGTGTTTGCTGCAAATTTGGGTAGGCATTCCTTCTGAAAACATGTTCCTGCAAATGGACCAGGTAAGTAGTTTGCCATGACAATTTATGGCAATTCCATGAATTTTCCAGGGTTTTTATAGGCAAGGAATACTCAGTGGTGGTTCTGCCGGGGCCTTTGCTGAAATATAGCTCATGGTACCTAATATTGATTAATAGCATGAAAAGCACAATCAAAGTACCCCCGACAGATGGTCATCCAGCCTCTGTTTAAAAGAAAAAGAGAACACAACTTGAGTGTGGTCCAGATGGCAAAAGTTATTAATGCAGAAAAATGCAAGCAACAAAAGGTTGCAGCAGTTTGCTTTTGTTTGAATCTACTGGATGGACAGCAAGATTCCACCCTCTTCTCTTCCCTTCCCCACTAAATTAACTCTTCTTGTATTTGAACACTACAGTATTTGCAGCAATTGATAGATGGGGACAAAGGGGAAAAGTTGAAGAGGTGTGCATTTTAAAGCATTTTAAAATTGGAGCAATAAAGACTATTTCAGGGTTATTTCTGTCAAATCAGGACAGCAGAATGGAATGAATCCAAGCCAGCCAAGGTGGAGGTGTAGAATGCTGTGAGGTGATAGAAATAGAGTCAAAAACCTAAAGCTTAGAAAGCCTTATATGAATAATGTTGATTGCATTACTTTACCTGTGAATTGTACCATTATATTGATCAACAATGTGGAAAACAAAATAGTGGCCTACAGATTCACTATATATTCCAATTCCCAAGATAGAGGACACCAGGAATTACAGTAACTACATGAGCACTGTATCAATTTCACATACAAGCAAACTGTTGTTCACAATTCTAAAGAAAAAGACTTTTACCATATGTGAAGGAGGAAATGCCAGATATCCAAGTGAGATCCAGGAAAGGAAGAAGCATTAGGGATCATATTGCAAGCATATGTTGGATAGTGGAGCACATCAAATAATTTCATTTTAAAAATCAGCCTATGCTTTAAAGATTATAGCAAAGCCTTTGATTAGTCAGTTCATGAAAAACTATAGATTGCTTTTACAAAATTGGGTATGTCACATTTGATTATCCTGATGCCTCATCTGTACTCAGACAAGAAGCTATCATCAGAACAGATTGGAATAGTTTTCAATTGGTGAGTCAGGCAAGGCAGCATTTTGTCACCCTTTCTTTTCAACTTGTACATTGAACCTACTATAAGTACAACAGGATTAGACTCAGAGGAATAAGGCATTAAAATGGGAGGAAGGAACATTAATAATTTAAGGTATGCAGATGATACCATATTACTAGCAGAAAATAGCAAAGATGTTGAACTGACGTAAATAAATCAAGGAAGAAACTATAAATGTGGGTTTGCAGTGAACATTAAGAAGCAAAAATAAAGACCAAGAGGCCTTACATAACTTTAATGCAGTCCATGAAGGCATTGAAAAAGTTCAAGATTTTCCATATCTTGGCTCAGCTCTTACTCAGAATGGAGACTACAGTCAAGAAATCAGGAAAATACTTGAAATACTTATGAAGAAAGTAGACAAGATCTTAAAGTGTCAAAATACATAAAGTTAAGATCATCCATGTCATTGCATTTCCAATTGCCATGCATGTTTGTGAAAGTCGGACAATGCAGAAAGATGACAGAAAGAAAATCAAGTCAATCAAAATTTGCTGGAGAAGAGTTTTAGGGAAAAGGCAAATAAATTGATCTTAGAGAAAATCAATCCTGAACTCTCCACAGAAACTAAGATGACTAAACTGAGACTATCAGATGTAGCTCTGTAGGAAAAACAAGAATGCTTGATAAGGTAGAAGTCAGTAGGAAAAGAGGAAGACCACAATTCAGATGGATACACTCACCCAAAAACATCATGGCACTGAGTCTGCATGATCTCAGGAGAGCAAGAGGATATGATTACGTGACAATTTTTTTTAATTACAAGTTCCAGAATTTCTCGGGAAAATCAGGAACAATATTTCTGAAATTGGCTGTCATCTTCCCTCAACAGTTTAAACCAACAACAAAAATATGTAATAGCTTTACCTTCTGCTCCACCAGTTGGTGTTATTCTCCTCCTCCTCTTATTAGGTACAATATTTCCCTCATATCTATCAGTATCCCAGCTAGTAAGAAC
This sequence comes from Anolis carolinensis, assembly GCF_035594765.1. Classification (NCBI taxonomy): domain Eukaryota; kingdom Metazoa; phylum Chordata; class Lepidosauria; order Squamata; family Anolidae; genus Anolis; species Anolis carolinensis. The sequence continues at coordinate 59,663,173 of NC_085842.1, read as the reverse complement.
TTACACTGCAAGGCACCTGAAAGAGTCTGACCGTTCAACTGATGTCATCCATTTTATCCCTGGGCTTGAAATAAAAGCAGTAGCTATTCATGTGGTGGACTTGTAAGAAGGCAAAAAACTTTTGGATTAAAATTCATAAAACCACTGAAAAAATACTAAAGTTAAAAATACCCATGCACCCAGAAATATTCCTACTAGGAATAACAGATACATCACTGCTGAAGCCACATGATAAACTCTTCACTTTGATGACAACGGCTGCGAGAATAGTTTATGCACGAGCCTGGAAATTGGAGGAAACACCAGAAATGGAGGAATGGATCGTGAAAGTGACGGAGGTGGCTGAGATGGACATTCTGACAGGGTATCTCCAGTCAAAAGACCCTTCTGAGTTTAGGAAAGTCTGGGATCCCTTCAAAAGGTTTTTAGAAGGAAAGACCATTTCAACGTGGGGGTTTCAAATTTGACTATTATAAATTTTAATTTTCACCACTCGTTTAACTTCCTTCTGTGAAAAAAAAAAAGGTCATGATGAAGAAAAAAAAAGAACTACAGTTCACAATTGCTGGTGGCTTGTGAACAGGTTGTGAAACAGTGAGCTTTTTGCTTTTGCTTTTTGGTGTATTTCTTTGCCAAGTACTTTGCATTTTTATATCGCCATTTGTTCAGATTTTTTTTCTTTTTTATATAAATATGGACATTTTAGCTTTGTTTTTGGTTTTTGGTTTTCTCTCTCTCTCTTTTTGATCCTTTTTAAATCTCAGTTTTCCCACTTTCTATACAATCAAATGTTCTCACTCTTTCAATGTTAATTTACTCTATCTTATAAGGTAAAACTTCAATAAAAATATATATTAAAAAAAAAGTAGCTATTGAAAATAATTTCAGGGGTTAATTCCATTGTTATCATATCATATGTGATCACTTGTGGCCAAGTATGAGTGTCTTCCAAGGGTAGAGTCTTGGTAGTGGGTCCGTAAGTGACTGTAGAGACTAACAGGCAAATTAACAGCTCAAATTAAGCATCCTAGGATGCTTAGAGCCAACTTGAGGAACAGAGCCCTACTGCAGCCATCAGACAACGATGTCTGTGGCTCCGCCCCCAACATCCCCCAACTGGGGTAAAACCATTGCCAGATGCTTTCCCTGGCAACACTAGAGGCATCCAGTGTTGCATTGGCTCCACAGGAGCCAGCACGGGGCCTCCCCAAGAGGGCAACGCTTTCCCCCTATAATGGAAAAGTGTCGTGAGAGGAAGCTATGCATTGGGCAACAGATTCGCCCTGTGGCTCCCTCTTATAGAATCATAGAATCATAGAGTTGGAAGAGACCTCGTGGGCCATCCAGTCCAACCCCCTGCAAGAAGCAGGAAAATCTCATTCAAAGCACCCCTGACAGGTGGCCATCCAGCCTCTGCTTAAAAGCCTCCAAAGAAGCAGCCTCCACCACTTTCTTCCCCAAAGGCCAGGTGAAGTGGGCCTTTATGATAAGGTTGCTATTTTGGATACGTAGTCTTTCACAATGAGGACATAGATTTCCAGAAGGAAGATGAGACTGACATGGGTTAGCCTGACACAGCTTCCTCTTGGCATATTTCTCCCTTTTGCCCTCCATTCAGGCCTCTTCAAAATCCATAGCACTGTTGGTAATAGCTGACCCCAAGTTAACAACTGACCTCCAGTTTGAGGACTAGGGCTTCCCAGTTCTTGGTGTTTATTCTACATTTTTAGGTTAGCGTTAAGCCCATCTTTAAGTGCAGTCCAACATTCCATTTTCTGTTCTTGAGCTAAGAGTAAAATAACTGCTTTGGGAGACAGTGATCAAGCATTCAGACAATGTAGCCGGCCCAGCAAAGTTGATGTCAGAGGATCTCTACAGTGCAGTTGGTCTTTGCTTCTTCCAGAATAATGATGTTTGTCCGCCAGTCTTCCCAAGTGATTTGCTGGATGTTTTGGGAGGCAACACTGACGGAATCGTTTCAGAAGATTTTTCAAATAAAGCAGAGAGGGTTCAAGGATTGGGACATTCATAGACATACACAGATGTATGTTTATTGTCCTTCCAACTTAATTGTATGCATGTGAAACGTGAACTTCTACAAATGTCATCCTTGACTTATGGAAATATCTCATCAATAATTCCATTGTATCTCTAGGTATATTGAGCCTATGCATTTTTTTCCAGGATCAGTCCAAGCCTAACAATCACTCTTCCTACCCCCATGGATGTAAATGCCATTTGCTTTTCTTTCATGTAGCATTTTTCCAACTTTCATTATTCGCATGAGTGCCGACTCAATGCCCAGTGTTAATTGAACTAACTTCTTCATTATTGAGCTAACTGCTAAACTACCAAAACTCAGGTTCTGCTATTCTCAAAAACCTGCCTACCTATTGATTTTGCTGTTGGGCAGAACAAATCTAATGAGTCCTTAAAACTTCTTGTGCTCAGACCATGGAGGGCAATTCACAGAGTAGTACTGCAAATGCTATATAAATGAACGTTGGTTCTTTTTTTCTTTTCTTTTCTTTTCTTTTTTGTTTCTTCCTTTCTCTGAAATGCTGCTTGAAAAATGTAGATGTAGTTATTTTTCTAAAAGAAAATACTACTTTGATAAATCACTGCATTGTGTAAATAACACTTCCCCAGCCCTAGAATGCTCTTCCATAGATCAATTAACTTGTTATTCAAATGACCTCACCTCCTGAGTTATAAACAGAGTTCTGAAAGGGTTCTGATATGCTGTTTGGTAACGGGGTCCTGTGTCTGCCTACTCAAAGGTAAATCCCATTGATTTCAGTATGGCTTGCTCCAAGATAAGATTTAAGCCCAAGACTGACACTGAGGAAAAATCTAAATCTGCAAGTGAAAGCAGTTACGATCATAATGCAATTTGATTCATAGCTTCATTACTGGAAAAGGGAAATTAACTGCAAGTACTTATTTATTTGTAACCAGTTAATCTCAAGCTCTTTCTCTGACATATGGAAACTATTGGAAAGCCACCGAAGAGTAATGCCATTTGAGAAGCTGGTAGTATAAACTTCCCAAGTTGAAAAGGTAGATGGATTACTGAACATTATGTTTTTAGCAAAAAATGAAAGACAGAAGCAAAAATATCCTGGAAAGAATAGAGATAGATGCTACAATTTTATATTGAGATTGTTTTATCCACTGTTTTGATTTGTTGTTTGTTTGTTTTCAGCATTGAATGTTTGCCACTTTGTCACTTTTATTGGAAACTGCCCTGAGTCCCCTCGGGGAGATAGGGCAGGTTATAAATAAATTATTATTGTTGCTATTGTTGTTGTTGTTGTTGTTGTTGTTGTTGTTGTTGTTATACCATAAAAATGCTATTGGGCAGTCCTTCTTTCTCTTGCAAGATAGAAACAGCAGGAGGAAAGAATGAAGGATTCTAACAACCTTGTCACGTGGCCACAAGAGGAGCTCCACTTTGTTGAGGGGCGTGGGGGGAGGGTGTGGGGAACCCAGAGCCCGGTGCCCCACTTCAGCCCTGGCTGAGGGCGATCACATGGGGGAAGGTAAGGAGCTTGTGGATTCCCCCTATGGATTCCATTGATAACATGGGAGCTCTCCTGTGTTGCCCTGGCTGCAGAGCCATGCAGGCATCGTCTGATGAGAGCCGGCGGGCTTCGTGGGTGACCTGGGCATGCCACCAATTTTAGCCCCATGTGAAGAGCTCATATGAATTTAGAATAGGACATTGTTTGTACTATCCATTTGATGTTGAGTTAGACCCCTTATATTGCAGTTTTGTTCCATACTTATTTTGGCACAATATTTTTTTCTAAAATATCAAAGGATTTGAAAATGTTGGTGAAATTCAGATGGGTTGAATGGAAGAGCCTTGGGTTTACCTTAGGCCCCCATCTACACTGCCATATAAAGCAGTTTGAATGCATTATATGGTCAGTGTAACACTCATATAATGCAGGTTAATGCAGATAAACGGCATTATATGAGTCCACAATGACCATATAATGCAGTTTCATGCTGCATTATATCCAGTGTAGATGGGGCCTCAGTAATTATACTTCATAAAGAAGCTTTCCTAATTTTTTCGTGCCAGGAGTGACTTGAGAAACTGCAAGTCGCTTCTGGTGTGAGATAATTTGGCCATCTCTAAGGACATTATCAAGGGAACGCCTGGATGTGTTATCGAAGGCTTTCATGGCCGGGATCACAGGGTTGTTGTATGTCTTTTGGGCTGTGTGGTCATGTTCCAGAAGTATTCTCTCCTGACGTTTCACCCACATCTATGGCAGGCATCCTCAGAGGTTCCATACCTCACAACCTCTGAGGATGCCTGCCATAGATGTGGGCAAAACGTCAGGAGAGAATACTTCTGGAACATGGCCACACAGCCCGAAAGACATACAACAACCCTGAACGCCTGGATGTTTGATGTCTTTACCATCCTTGTTGGAGGCTTCTCTCATGTCTCCACACGGAGCTGCAACTGATAGAGGGAGCTCATTCGAGCTCTCCCCAGGTTGGATTCGAACCGGCAACCTTCAGGTCAGCAACCCAACCTTCAAGTCATCAGTCCTGCAATCACAAGGGTTTAACCCGCTGCGCCACTGGAGGCTCCTAACTTTCCTAATATTATTCTTTCTATTTAGAAATTGACCTAACTGAAGGAAATTTTAGTAGGGATGTGCCTTTTAGGGTTTGACAACACTTGGAATTGTTCTACTTTCAGTGTTATATTTTTTTAGTGGGAACTTCATTTTGCCATTCTTATACCACTTAAATGATATTTATATTCACATGGTATTCACATGGACTATGTGCCATTAACAGGATCCACTGGTTTTGATTGTTTTACTTCTAAAGCTAAATGCATATTGATGACTCTATAAAAATAAATGATAATAACATTATTACATGTTGGAAAGAATTTTTATCCTAACTAAAATTCATCCTCTAGTTTAGATTGATCCTGCCTCCTTCCTTCTGCTTTGCACTGCACATCGCTCTTATTATGGGACATGATTGACTAAAATATGTGACATTTCACAGACTAAAATGACAACATGGGTTCTTTCCCTTCTCCATGGAAGGATCCTCGACTTATCCACAGATCATATCAAACCCAAAATTTTGATCCCAAAACCTGCTTCGACTTACACATAAGTATATACAGTAATCAACAGTACAGTATGTTTGCACATATAATTAGTCCCAGGAATAAGTTGTAGAGCGAGTCTATTCAGAAACAGCGCTCTTAGAACCACATCTAAAGCATACAACTCACAACATGATGATCCTTTAATGAGCCATTAACAAAGACACAATGAAGGCGACATAACAAGCAGAGCAGAATACAATTAACACCTCTTTCAGTTTGAAACTGGCACTCCAATATTTCACACCAATCAAAACAGTATCCCTGGGGACAGAGGACTAAGTCCAAAAATTAAAAATGAAATGGATTCAACTAGTCAGGGTTACAAATGGCATTTTCTTCTCCTGAACTCTCTTTTTATTGCAATACAAAGAGTTAACCACAAATAGTCATTATCTCTTAATTCTGGTGGAAGTGGAAGACAATAGGTCAAGTAGCAAAGGGAAGACACATGTACACATGGATGCAGGAAAATATTTTTCTCACGGCATCAGCTGCTTTGAACTGGAATGTTAACATCTAAATTGTTAGGAAATCTTAAGCAAATGACAATTTATATCTTTTTAAAAATCTGTTTAAATATCAAAATATTTTCATCATAGGCTTTATCTACTTGCAGATAGGTATTTAAAGAAAACACGAGGTCTAAATGAGGTTGTTGGTTCCAATGAGGGTAGCCTCACTGAATCAATAGGAACTTGGTGACACTTACGTAAATGGCATTGACTCAGTAGTTGACACACACAAAAAACCTTAGGTCCCTGTGTATACGCATGCATTGTCATCTAGATGTAGATACAGACACAGGATATAGGTACAGCTTTACAGTATGACTCCCATATCTCTGGCGAATTATATTCCCAGAGCCCACATGGATACCTGAAACTATGTCTAATTGTGAATCCTATATTTTGACTAGATTTTGGCTGGAATCACATATTTCTGGGGAAAATATTTTTGGAAATCCTTTATAGCAATATGTGGTTAAGAGACTGAATCAATATCTATCACCAGAAAGACTCTTTGGAAGAGTATTTTTATGGGAATTAGCTTCTTAAATTTGGCATTGTTTTCTTTTATATGCCAGGGCAGAGGGAGAGGTGTTTATGGGATTCCCTCCTTCCCATGCCAAAAATAATTGGGCTGGTTTGGGATACCATGTACTTTTAATTGGTGGGGGGGTACAATCTGGCAGCAGAATGTCTTGGTCTGGCACCCACACAAATCTAGCTATGCACACACAGAAGTTGTGGAAAAGAAATGGGACAGTAATTCCCATCCTTAGTCTGCCTACAAGGGGTGAGGAAAGCTGGGAGTTGTAATTTCGCTTTTGTGTTAGAGCCATAAAATATTGAAAGACTTATATACTATCTCTGTCCCTGTGCAGGCATCAAAATAGTGTTAAGAATTTCTTTTGCTTTTTGCTCTTCATGAAATTTAACACACACACACACACACCCCAATCCATTTCACAAGAAACAATGAGTGCCATTCTCCCTATCTGTGGATCACAATTATTATGGTCAAAGCAAATGATGAATCATTCTAACCAGAGACAGAATATGTGCATACCATTTAAAAAACTTTTAAACCTTTACAATTTAATGCCAGGTAAACAGAAGCTGAATCCATGGATATCAATGTAAATTCTTCTGAAAGTCCCTACATGGCATAAGAGCCCAATTCAACCAACTGGACATAAATATGTGATATCTCAATATTACTATAGTTTGGTGTTGGTGTTACAATGTAAACCCTATTGACATTATTTACAAATGAAAAGTGGGTCATCGAGGCAATTTTCAGGGCAAGGGACTATATTTGTTTTTAAACAGTCAGAAAACAAGTGTTCTAGTTTCCTTCCATGGCATAGGGAAAAACATGTTTTGCCTTTTCTTATAATATGTAAGCAAAGTGGTCCAGGGAAAAATAATTAAGGGACAAGGCTTTATACCCCCACGCTTTCCTATGTCCTATGTAAAATAAAATAAAATAAGGAAGTGGACGGCCTCGAACGCGCTGCAAAACATGTTTTGCTTTGAAAATCTAGCCATAGGGATATTTGTAAGCTGTTGCAAAAACACCTAAACCATCCAGAAAATGAAAACATGTATTTCTCCCTTTCTCCCCAAACACTGGACATTTGCCATTTTCATAGCAAAAACATGTTTTGCATTAGCTGCTTTTCCTCCATTTTCCATTTAAATATTATGGAAGGTGTTTTTTCCTGCTTTGCTGTTATATTATCAGGTAACTTATTAATTCCACAGTATATCAGTTCTTTGTAGTTAGATAAAATCTCCATAGCCCATTATCCAGAGAAGCTGTTTCTTTTTCACTGTTGACATTTATTGTAGAAGAAAAATAATTTCTTGGTTGGCAAACTGAACACTTAGGACAGCTACAGGCATAATGTCAAAACAGATAGAACTCACTGCTTTAATTCAATTCAGTTATCAATTAAACTGGACATGTTAAAGCAAAAGGGGAGACAACAACTTATTTCACTTCATTGTTTAACTTGAGGGGGACTTTAGAATAAATCTCATTCCAGAATTATTATTTTTATTTAGTTAGGAATTGATTAAATGAGAAAGCATGCTAAAATGGCAACAAGTTTACATTTCCAAGCTGGTTCTTTACTGCAAGAAGATTCTCTTGCATTTTTGCAAAATCACTTCTTGCTTCTTTTTTTAAAATCTCTTTGATGTCGAGCCACAGCACGCCCCTCCCCAAATTGATCTGGACCTTCAGAGAGACTTCAAGCAAGAGATATGATTTTTCCTTTATTTTTTAAACCTTTTTTGATCTTCCACAATATTGAAGCTGCTGGAGGCTCCAGAAGGAACCAGCAGCAACTGTACCTGAAACTATATTTTGTCCAAACCCTTTAATAAATGTATAAAATGATTTTTCTTGTGTAACTTGTACTGATTGTGTACTGTACATATTCCTAAATGTATAAACATATATCAAATGTAATATGAAGGCATCCATTCCTCCTATTTACATAAGCTTGTAGGAATTGAGATTGCTAAACAATTAAAGAAGTCCCTCCAGCAGTCTCCCAGGTCAGATAAAATCAGTTCCTTTGTATACAGATGTGTGACATATAGTTCCTTTATCACCAGGATGTGTTCAAACTGTTTACCCATTTACAAATGACTGGGGGCTCATAGTTTCATGGAAGGAAAGGTTAAATCTTATATGACTACATTAGTCTTCTGAAAGGGCAGCCAAGTCTCGTGTCACCCAGGATTATCAAATTTTGTTCTCAGTGCCCTGCAACATTGTCTTAAATCAATCAAGGAATCATCTGCATATCCATGCCATCATCTCCATTGGGGGGGGGATGTCTCTGCAACAAATTGGATATTTAGACCTGCCAATAATCAGCTGTTCTTCTTTCCACCATGGGGATCCCCTCATCCTGTCTATGACATCAAAGTAACCTCTGGCCAATCCCTGCGTGGATCCTAGCAACCAGATCCTAGCAACTCAGCCAATCAGAAGGAGGCACAGGAAGCCTGAATAGCCTGAATAGCTATCAGAAGTGTATAAAATTTCTTGTTTTTTTATATGGAGTTCTCCTTGTACATTTTGAGCATTGGCTGGTGCTTGCATCCCTTTTGGTCAAACTGTATACCTCTGAAGTTTGCCTTCAGCCCAGAGAGCTTGCTCTCTGTCCTGGCTGATATGGTTTAGCAGAAGCTCATTGGGCACAGACCTTCTTATCCATGGTCCTAGGTGAAATCACTTCACCTTTGTGTTGGAAAATTGTAATGTTTAGGTCTCAAGATCCAAATCACTAATTCTAGTTTATCATTATGTGCCTTTAAGTAATTTCTGACATATGGTGACATATAAGGCAACCCCATTGCAAGATTTTCTTGACAAGATTTGTTCAGAAGGTGGCGCCTTTGCTTCTCTCTGAAGCTGAGAGAGTGTGATTTGCCCAAAGGGACCCAATGGGTTTCCATGGTCAAGAAGGAATTCAAACCCTGCCCTTCAAAATCCTAGTCTGGGAATATACATTCTGAGGGAGCAGTACAGGGGGAAGATATTGAGTTCATGGAGGGAATGACCAAAAGGGAAGTAACCCCTGCCTATGCAACAGTTAACCACACCTCAAGGCAGACAGAAAGAATGGAATTAGCCTGGTATATTTAAAGCATGACTAGATGTAGAAGCAGGCACAATGAGGCATTGCAAGGCATGAAATCCAGAAACAGAATCATCCAATGTTTGCTAAAATGATAGACATATCTGGATGAGCCCAGAACTTACTGCTCAGTTCTAGTAAGGGCTTCAGGAGCAGGTATTTCAATGTAAATTAAACATAAATATATTAAGTTTCTCCCTACTAACAAAAATACAATTGAATATTAATTGTATCATCTGTTATTAACTACCTGCATTAAGCTTTCTTGTTGTCTCTGGATATGGACCTATCCTACAAGGCTGGTTTGTTACATGTCAACTAAAGATGGAAAGGATACATTTTCTGAAATGGAAGCTGTTAGGTTGGGTTTCTCAGCAAAAATTCAATGGGCACACTTGTTTCTTCACACACATGAAACAAAATAGCTGGCTAGCATAACCCATTGAAGTAACCTATCAAGAAGTCTATTGTCTTGATTTTTCACAACAAAACACTGTGAGTCACGTTAGCTGTTTTGAGTCTCCCTTGGAAGAAAAGTGGGATATAAATCAAATAAATAAATACATGTGCCAGACACCCTGGTTGGAATTAAAATAGGCTCCAACTATTATTTACATTAAATCTTGCATCATATGTGGATGAAGTGGCTCCCCATGGAGTATAGAGAGTTCAGGACGTTGTTCCTCCCCCTTGCCCAAACCTGTTAATCGGTCCTGCAGGGCCTTCCCCAGGTCTCCCATGCCCATATTTCCAACCCCCTTTTCATAGTTATGATCTTCCTTCACTTATTCTAACTCTTGCCAAGCATGACTTGCATCTCCATTACTAACAAATGTGGACATTCATATAGGCATTTTACCATTAACCCAACTGACCTCTCCCCAACCTAATATATAATGTGCCAAGAAGATGAAAAACATGCAACAATGACATGAAGTAAACCCTTCCCAACCCCCACAGGATGACCAGCAAATGCCCACCAATGCCCAGAGAATAACAATATGTGGGAGGATATTTGAATACCAGTCACAAAAGAGGCCTGGCAGAGCAGCACAAACCAATATATGGCCCTTGGGGAGATCATGGGAGAGAGACCTCCTGCATGATATCCAAACCTCATGAGCTCAATACGTCTTGCAAGATCAGAGGAAGTCTCATGATGGACCACACTTGTCAACCATGTTGATGTCACTCAGTACTATCAACCATCTAACTGAGCAGGCACAGGGTACCACAAAGGTTTGCAGCAACAAGCCCCACCTTGTTGCCCTTGGAGAAGGCAATCCATCAAGTATTGTTGATGCCTTTAAATAATAGAAACAGAATAGCATCTGTTTCAGAACTTTTTAGAAGGAAGTGCTTCTGAAAACATGGCCCCAATTCTGATCAGCTGCGAATTTCATAAGTTGAGATATGGATGCATACCCTGTTTACTAGATTAACTACAACAGATGTTTGGTGTTTCCTTTTTTCTCCCATAAAGTTAAATGGATTGAATTTAAATATTCTACTGGAGCATGAAGTGAGCTTTTAAAAAAAAATAACCCAGGTGACTCAGAAAGAGAGGAATTGGGTAGAAACTAATTAGATTGTAGCCAGAATTACTCCCACATTGTTACTCTCGAAACAAAAATAAATACAGCTGTTGTGATTGCAATGATGGAAAGCAGATTTTGATACTATTCTGTCAGGTAAGGTCAGCAGTAGAATTACCGGAAAGAAAACACAAATCGGCAGTCAGACAGAGGACACACTGTTTCCTATAACAGTGAATCCAATGACAGTATTTTCATGGTCAGTTAGAGCTTGAACAAGTTACTTTTGGGCAATTAGCCCCCAGCATCCCTTAGCTAGCTGCAAAGGGATTTGGGAAGCAACAGCTTAAAATACATTTTTCTAAGTTATGGGTATAGTGTGGCCTTCCTCAGACCAGATGTTACAGATGATAGCCTCCCTATAGCATCTGGCTGGACCTAAGTTAGGGAAGGCTGGTGCAGAATTGTAATTATGCTGCATAGGCAATTGTGGATCATAGAGCCATAGAGCTGTAAGGGAATGCAGGGCCTTCTAGTCGGATATTATGCCATGTAAGAATGTATAACTAAAGCACTCCCACAAAGTGACCATACAATCTTTGTTTGAAGACCTTCAAAGAAGAAGAGTCCACCATATAATACCACTGTAAGAAAGTTAAGAAAATCAATCCATGATAATGGGAGAAAGAATGATTGATTTCTGTTCACACAGGAAGAATTCCTTCACTGCCACCTCTGTATGGCCCCATTGCTCCTAGACCTGTTCTGAGGAACTGCCAACCTTCTGGACATATTTGATACAGTCATAAAGGGAGGACTGTGTGGGAGAAGAGGAATTTGAACCATCAGCAGTGTCTTTTTCATTACCCAAAGGACACCAACAGGTTAAACCCTGAAGTCTATCAGGAATGAGTTGCCTAATAGAGAGTACATGGGCATGTTTCCCCGAAAATAAGCCATCCCCTGAAAATAAGACCTAGTAGAGGTTTTTCTGAATTGCTAAATATAAGGCATCCCCTGAAAATAAGACCTAGTAAAGTTATTGTTTGGAAGCATGCCCGCCGAACAGAACACGAGAACAAGCAGGATTGATAAAGGTACTTATTGTAGATTGTTGTACATGAAAATAATGGTAGTAACAAGAAATTTTTGATAGGATTATGGTTATGCTGGTTTGTGATGGCAACTACTGTACAGTATATAATAAATGTCAATTTTTTGTTCAACAATAAATGTGAATTCTTCTTCATGAAAAAATAAGACATCTCCTGAAAATAAGACCTAGCACAACTTTGGGAGCAAAAATTAATATAAGACACTGTCTTATTTTTGGGGAAACAGGGTATTATCTCTGTTCTTTATCCTCTTAGGCTGTGGACAGTATGACAGACAACCCCCTTATACATTTTCTTGCAGCAAATCCATGCATGCTGAAAATTTAATGTTGCCTACTCATTCATTTATATACGGCATTCCAGGAACTGGAGTTTCCTGATTTTCCTAAAGAAGGTGAAATGCCATGGAAAAAACATACACTCAGGATTAGGGAGGGATACACTTCTCTGTGGGTGAAAATTTTTGGAGGCAATCCACATGCAATCCTACCTGTGTGTATGCTGGCAATGGCTGTGGCAGAAGCTGAAAAACATTTCAAGAAACATTGTTATTGTTATGTGCTTTCATGTCATTGCTGTCTTATAGGATCAAACTGAATCTATTGAAAGATTGGATTTGATTGTTTGCTGCAAACTTTGTTCAGAGGAGATTCAGCATTGCCTCCTCTGAAGCTTAGGCTAAGGCCATCAACTGGGTTTCTATGGCTGATTGGGGATTTTGAACCCTAATCTCCAGGTGTCCTAGTCTAACACTCATTCAACTACACCATGCAGAAAACTAGCTCTCATCTTACAATAAAATCCAACAACAGCCTACAGGTGCTTTGAAACATAATGAGTTTGTGCCCTATTGTGATTACCTTTTGAACTTAAATTACATTCATTTTGCCTACAAAAAATAATTGAAAATTCTGTAATCCAGAGTCAAAAAGTTCGTGTAAAAGAGGAATGAACTCTGAACACTTGTAGCTCTAGTGAGAATCGTGTGGCCTGTCACATGTTCTTGAAGTACAGTATAAATAACAATAGGAAAGGGGGGAGGCATTCCAAGGGTCCTCATTGTGTTCCTTACGTAATCAGATATGTGGATACATAATTTCAGAGTTAAAAAAGAAACTTTTAAATAGAAAAGAGGTTGGGGAGACAGTGTATCAGAGGAAGCACTGTGGTCTATATAGGGAAGAGAGACCATGAGCACACCCAGAGTGAACCCAAGGTATGTATGTGTGTGTGTGTGTCAGGAGCGACTTGAGAAACTGCAAGTCACTTCTGGTGTGAGGATGTTGCCCAGGGGATGCCCAGATGTTTTGAACTTTTTACCATCCTTGTGGGAGGCTTCTCTCATATCCCTGCATGGAGCTGACAGAGGGAGATCATCTGCTCTCTCCCCGGGTTGGATTCAAACCGGCAACTTTTAGGTCAGCAACCCAACCTTCAGGTCAGTAGTCCTGCCAGCACAAGGGTTTAACCACTGTGCCACCAGGGGTCATCGATCCCAGGTTATCTGCTTTGAACTGGATTATATGAGGGTTTTTCCACACAGTCATATAACCCAGAATATAAAGACAGAAAATCCCACAATGTCTGCTTAGAACTGTGTTTTCTGAGTCCAGACTGCCATATATTCCTGTTCAAAGCAGAAAATGAAGGATTTTATTCAGCTGTTTGGAAGGGACCCCAGTCTCCACTGCCATATAATCTGGGATAAACAGTTAATCTGGGATGAGATCCTGGGGTATAAAGACAATGTAGAAGGGGCCTAGTTTAAAATACCTGTGTTCCTGTTCTTTCCAATTTTATTTTAAAGATCTATGCACATTTTAATTATCCCAGAATATTATCTGTCACGTCCCAGTATGTTCAGACTCTTTTTGTACCAGCTTTCCAGGGAGATGAATTGTAACACATTATAAAATCAGAAAGAACAAGAATAAGATATGGAACTTTTCAGTCGCTCTGGATGTGCCCCATATTGCAAGTTTTGTACTGGAAGAAAAGATTTTTAAATGTATAAGCCCACATGACAAGTCTGAAGTTATGAAAAGGGTTCTTTGGGCAACTCTGCTGGAACCTGTGGCAAACCACAGTAAGGTATATCTGTTACAAACACTGTCCAGCAGGTGGCACTTGCACACATTAATCATGATCAGATCATGACTTCATGGCATGTTACACTTTCCTCTTCCCAAATCCAGAATCCAATCTGTGCATTTTCAGTGGAAAACCCAAATCCCCATCTGATATTGGAAACTAAGCAAGGTCAGCCCTAGTTGTACTTGGATAGGACATTGCCAGTGAATGCTAAGGTGTAAGCAATATGTCAGAGGATGCAATGGCACCTCTGATTATTATTCCTCGCCTTTAAAAAAATGCTATAAATTAATGGGTCACCATAAGTTGACAGGTGACTTCAAGGCACATACAAAGAGAGAGAGAGAGAGAGAGAGAGAGAGAGAGAGAGAGAAATCCTACACTTGACCTTTTTCAAACCTTAAATTCTTTCTGTTCTGAATATAAATAAATATTTGAAAATTGGTCAGTTCTTACTATCAGCCAGCATGCCAATGCCTTAAATCAAAAAACAGCTTTCTAAGATCTACAGATACTCGCAGGAAGACTGAGCAAGAGAGAGTCCAAAAGTGGCAGGCTAAAACCCAGAAACTCAATCAGTGGCTGATACTGGATGAGAGACTCTCTCCTTGGCACACAGAAGACTGGGCGACATGGAAGGTGCTGAACAGATTACACTCTGGCACCACGAGATGCAGAGCCAACCTTAAGAAATGGGGCCACAAAGTGGAGTCCATGACATTGAAAGTGTAGAGAAAAGCAAACCATCTATTACAGTGCAGCCTGTGTCCTGCCACATGCACAATGGAGGACCTTCTCACAGTGATACCAGGGGCACCACAAGTGACTAGCTTCTGGTGAAAGGAAATCTTGTATAAATCTAGTATTTTTAACTAAGTTTGTTACCTTCAATTCACTTCTGACACGATAAATAAATAAATAAATACTTTAACAGAACTGAAACAAAATTCTCTCTTCTGCCTCAATATGAGGGTGGAAAAATCTATCAGTTTTGGATTCTCTGTTTCACCATTTCATCTCACTTTCATTCCATTGCATTATTTCTTCCATCTAGTTGTTCAATGTGTTGTCGAAGGCTCTCATGGCCAGGATCACAGGGCTGTTGTATGTTTTCTGGGCTGTATGGCCATGTTCTAGAAGTATTCTCTCCTGACATTTCGCCCACATCTATGGCAGGCATCCTCAGAGGTTGTGAGGTATGGAGAAACTAAGCAAGGAAGGTTTATATATCTGTGGAAAGTCCAGGGTGAGAGAAGAACTCTGTCAGTAGGAGGCCAGTGTGAATGTTATAGTTAATCACCTTGATTAGCATTGAAAAGCTTCATCTCATGGCTCTTTCTGCCTGGGGGCATCCTTTGTTCAGAGTCGTTAGCTGCCCCTGGTTCCCATGTCTGGAAATCCTCTGTTTTCAGAGTGTTGCTTCTTATTTACTGTTCTGATTTTTGAGTTTTTTAATACTGGTAGCCAGATTTTATTCATTTTCATGGTTTCCTCCTTTCTGTTGAAGTTGTCCACATGATTGTGGATTTCAATGGCTTCTCTATGTAGTCTGGTTCCAGCCCAGCTTATCTGTCCGAACATGTCTCCCGCTACAACCCATCTCGAAGCTTAAGAGGCTCTGCTCACGGTCCCGTCAGCCTCACAGGTGCGACTGGAGGGGACGAGAGACAGCGCCTTTTCAGAGGTGGCTCCCCGCCTATGGAACGCCCTCCCCAGTGAATTCAGGCAGGCTCCCTCCCTCTTATCCTTCTGTAGGAAGGTTAAAACTTGGTTGTGGGGCCAGGCTTTCAAATAAGAATCAGCAGCGCCAATTATTATTATGTACGCCAGAACCCAATTGACAGACCCAGTCTTTTGAACCTGAACATGTCCATTTGTATTTTAGAATGTTTTTATGAATGCTGATGTAAATTAATAATTTTTAATCTGATTTATGTGTACTGTATAATTTTTATATGTGTGTTTATTGTAAGCCACCCTGAGTCCTCTCTCGGGTGAGAAGGGTGGGATATAAATGTTGTAATAAATAAATAAATAAATAGTTGTTGGAGTGGTCAAGCATTTCTGCATTCTCAAATAATATATTGTGTTATTTATTAATATCTTGTTGTTTCTTCTTCTTCTTCTTCCTCTTCCTCTTCCTCTTCTTCTTCTTTGTATTTCTTCCCTCTATTGATAAAATAACTGTTGCTGTTATTGCTATTATTACATATATTCAAGTCATTTCTGTGTTATGGTGAGTCTATGGCAAACCCACCATGGGGCTTTCTTGTCAAGAGGGAGATTGCCTTTGCTTTGTTCAGCATGCCGGTCATGCAGAGGATTTCCATTACTGAGTACAGATTTGAACCCTGATCTCCAGAGTCATAGTCCAACAATCAAACCAATATATTATTATGGCTCTCTTTTGATCAGAATGTGTGGGTATGTGTTTTCAAGTCACTTGTTGGCTTATATTATAGAAACCCCATGAATTTCATAAGACATTCCTAGGCAATGAGTACTCAGAGATGGCTTTGCCAGTTCCTTCCTCTGAAATCTAGCCAATAGCACCTGATATCTGTTGGTGGTCTCCTATCCAAGTAGAAATTACCAGGTCAGATGACCTGGTGCCTTTGTACTGTCAGTTATATACACAAGCATACGTCCACCTTATCTCTGTGTCTCTCTTCTTCCTTTTTGTCATTGTGGAACTCCGGTTCCCAGTTTTTGACAATTTGGAAGGGTTATCCCAGCAAACCCGTGTCCTATGGATCGGGATTAAGGAGCCATAGAGTCCGCATCTGCTGAACACTTATCTCACATTGGGCAATGTAAGATTTCACTTAATATCTCCCCTCCAACCCCAATGAAAACATCAATTTAAACGTGTGCTCTTATTCCCATCCCACAGATGCAACTTGACATCTTTAAACATGATTTCTTAACAATATAGCAGTTGCTGCTTTAAGTTGACTAAACAGGGATGGAGGAGAATTAATTTAGCTCGCATTTTTAAAGTATCACTTCCCAGATTAATCTATGAACAGAGCACAGTTATCCTTTAGATTGCACATGTCTCTGAATATTCTGATATATTTTTTGCATTGGGGAAAATTTCATACACCAAGGTATGTAATGAAGACCATTGTTTAAAAAAAATCATGTTGGAGAAAATGGATATGAAAATAAACATGCATTTGCAAAGGGGTTAAATTGTGTGCAATGACTTTGTGAGGGAATCAGATTTTGAAAAATGTACTTTATTTGGATCCCAGCTTCCAAAATTGACAAAAGAGACAGTTCCAAATTCTCGCATTGGCATAAAATATGTGAAACTGACATAGGTCACAGAATGATTTGTCCAAACCTAAGAAAAATACAAAGTCATGGTAAATGTTCCCTAAACAGCAAAAGTGAAAATAGTATGAACTCTCCTTTCTACTGCCTCCTGGGAAAGTTGTGGCAGCTAGAAAACTAATCTCTGTGCTTCTTTTCTTGCTTCATTTACTTCCTGAGCACCCATTATGTTGAAATTACAACTGTCCTCAAGACTTGGGAGATAGACTCACTATGCAGCAGAGAAGAAACTCTTTTAAAACATGAACAGCTCAGGATAGGACAATTTAAATTTCCCAGTCAGGGCTGCTGCCCATGCCTAGCATCTTAATGGCTTTAGAAAAAAGGCATGAGCTAAGTGGTAAAACAGATAAAAAGAAAGCACTGTATGGGTGAGCTTGAGCTAGTGAGAGAAGTAGCATTGAGACTGCCTTCACTTCCTGTTTGGCTTCTGTTTAATCCACAGTCTTTCTCCACTTCATTTGTGAGCAAGTAAGGAAAACCCAAAATGCAATCAACAACTTTGGATACTTGGAGCAGATGCCCGAATCAAAATCTCAGCCTCACCAAACCACTAGCAAATCTAACCATCTGGAAAAAAGTTTAGGCTTGATTTCTGCAATAAGACGTGGATATTTTGCATTTCCCCAGATATGAATTATTATCCATCACCCCCTTTCCAATTGATCCTGTAATTCCAAATCCTTGGGTTCCTGTCTCTCTCTCTTTTCCCCTCATGATTCCTCCTTGGATCTGGTACTAGATCCTTAAGGTGATCCCTATATGGGACAATGGACATGTTGTTCTGTGATAAGTGTTTAATAGATTTCCCATCAAAATTGCATAGGAGTAGCCAGGCACAGTTGTAAAAAAGAATACGCAATTAGATGTTAATTAACTCCTCAACTATTTAACCATTCACAGTTTCCCAAGACCTATTCAGTTTTTCCCTCTGAGTGACTGTCCTATCTTTCCCCATCTCTGCAACCTTTCCCCCATGTCATTCGTTCTGCTTGCTGCATTCTGTCAGAGAAAATCCTAATTTGATATCTTTTCTCCCCTTCCCCTTCAGAACATTTCCTGAGCTATGATTGGTTGGCACCAATCAGACTCCTTCGCATCAGTCTCTAAACCAGACATGGACAAACCTCGGCCCTCCAGCTGCTTTGGACTCCAACTCCCATAATTCCTAACAGCTTCAGGCCCTTTAAGCAGCTGAGGGGGAAAAAGAAGGGGCCTGAGGCTGTTAGGAATTGTGGGAGTTGGATTCTAAAACTCCTGGAGGGCCAAGGTTTGCCCATGCATGGTTTAAACTGAAGTTAATACTTTAACAATTAAATAAAAGCCAGCTTTTCCACCCAGCTGACAGACCATTGACACTTAGAGATAATATGGTAGGCCAGAGATCATGGAACACCATGCCCCATATTAATAAATACTAGTAATATGTGTATTCAATGCCCATGTTGCCCCAATTTAATTATATTTCATATCTGCTGTGGGTCCCAAGACTGAACCCCACATAGATACAGAGAACCTATTGTACTTGCATGCTTGGAGTTTCTAGTGTTTCCTGGAAGCCAATAATTTTGACCAGGAATGTTTACTTATACAGTAAAGTCTCACCTATCCAAGCTAAACGGGCCGGCAGAACCTTGGATAAGCGAATATCTTAGATAATAAGGAGGGATTAAGGAAAAGCCTATTAAACATCAAATTAGGTTATGATTTTACAAATTAAGCACCAAAACATCATGTTATACAACAAATTTGACAGAAAAAGTAGTTCAATACACAATAATGTTATGTTGTAATTACTGTATTTACGAATTTAGCACCAAAATATCACGATATATTGAAAACATTGACTACAAAAATGGCTTGGATAATCCAGAAGCTTGGATAAGTGAGACTCTACTGTAACTCTGGATGCATGGAGATTAGTTATCATAACCCAATAATGTGAAATACGTGTTGTTTATTTGTTCAGTTGCTTCTGACTATCCGTGATCTCACAGCAGCCCACGCAGAGCTCCCTGTCAGCCATGGCCACCCCCAGCTCCTTCAAGGTCAAGCCAGTCACTTCAAGGATACCATCCATCCATCTTGCCCTTGGTCAGCCCCTCTTCCTTTTTCCTTCCATCTTCCCCGGCATCTTTCTCTTCTCCAAGCTTTCCTGTTTCCTCATTATGTGGCCAAAGTACTTCATCTTTGCCTCTAATATCCTTCCCTTCAGTGAGCAGTCGAGTATTATTTCCTGAAGTATGGTCTGGTTGGATCTTCTTGCGGTCCAAGGCACTCTCAGAATTTTCCTTCAACACCACAATTCAAAAGCGTCTATCTTCCTTCACTCAGCCTTCCTTATGGTCCAGCTCTTGCATCCATAGGTTACAATGGGGAATACCATTGCTTTAACAATGCAGACCTTTGCTGCCAGTGTGATGTCTCTACTCTTCACTATTTTATCGAGGTTGGTCAATGCTCTCCTCCCAAGAAGTAAATGTCTTCTGATTTCCTGGTTGCAGTCTGCATCTGAGTAATCTTTGTGCCTAGAAATGCAAAGTCTGTCATTGCCTCCATGTTTTCTCCCTCTATTTGCCAGTTATCAATCAGTCTGGTTGCCATAATCTTGGTTTTCTTGATGTTTAAGGGCAATCCAGCTTTTGCACTTTCTTCTTTCACCTTGGTGATAAGGCTTCTCAGCTACTCCTCGCTTTCAGCAATCATAGTAGTATCATCTGCGTATCTAAGGTTGTTAATGTTTCTCCAGAGTCATACTCCAACTCAAACTTACATCGTTGTAATTCAGCAGCAGGGTTCTAACTATTCTGCCAATGGTTAAGGTGGAGGGACTTTGCTGGATCAGTGCATTAGGAAGTTAAGAAGCAGAGATATAGGTATGTGAAAAAGGGGGTTCAACATTTTTAATGATTGCATATGTACCAAAACATTATCCTTAACTGAATGTTTCTTATCCCATCTACTGTACAGTAAAGATGGAAACTGCAGTCCAACAGGAAGGCTGCTCCAAAACATTAGAAACCCCTGCTGTACTATTGAGGTCCTTGCATTGTACAGACTTCCTTTCTCTCCCATCATTCTTTCACCCAGGCCTCCTGCCACAGCCTATCCTAATGAGAATTATTTGCCAACTTTTTTCATCAAGTTGTAAAGGAAGAAAGTGTGCAACATGCAAGTACAGTGCATAATACTGAGATGTAAGCACATAAAGGGGCATAATTTATTAGGTACAATTAATAATATAAATTGGCACATGAAAAGGGAAATGCAGGGAGACTGCAAAGTGTTTGACCTCCCAGGCCACCAATAATTAGATATTAGGTTTGTCATCTCGCCTTCTGGGAAATGTGAACACTCAAAAAAATTAAATGGCCTTTATCAACATTGCCTGATTAAATTGCTTCTCTTGCTAATATCCTTTGTACCTCTGGTTTTAAATGTAAGGGAATGTCAAAATAATGGGGCAAAGAACAGGTGATCTGTATGTGCATGCATATAAATGGGGCTCATACAATAGTCAGGGGGCACATTACTATCTGCATGACTTCTCTGGATTAGCCCAAAGGTTTGTCTTCTCCAGTTTCCTGTTTTTGAAAGTTTCCAGGAAATTGCAACTAGGGCTGAAGACCCACACACCCCTTCCCCCCAAACAAGTATTCATACTTCTGAACACAGAAGCTGCATTTAGTGAAAAGAAGACCTATCCTCCTCCACTGCTTTAACCAACAGCAATATGTCACGAATAGATTACCTATCATTTGGGTAAAGGGGTAAATCTTTCAGTTTTATGAGTAAGAAAACATTGTCTTAGTGCATTATTTACCAGCTTGTTGAAACGCCTTCCCATTTTTTGTACTTTCAGATCCATAGTATATGTTTTGAGATGTGATTACAAAACCAGGATGCAATATTCCAAAAACAGTTGGCCTCTGGAGTTTTGTATGCTCCTTACTGTTAGATCCTTAGCTGAAGTATCTTCAGCATTATAATTTCTTCCTTGTCTTGCATACTACGTTGTCAAAACCCTACATCTTTTTCCTAATGTGTTACATTCAGTTAAATTCTCTTCAATGTATATATGAAGTAGAACTTTTTTTTACTGCAGTTCCCCGCACCCAAATCCCAGCTGGTATGTCCAGTTATGTTGGCTGGGGATTATGAGAGTTGTAGTTTAACTACAGAACATTCACAAGATCCGATTTAATGTTGGGATTTTAGCTTCCATAATCTATATATATAAAAGAGTGATAGCATCACGGCAATTCACAAAACAACAAAAGTAAAGGCCCCCCAACCTCAAAATTTGACAACACAACCCATCATCCACGCCTCAAGGTTGATACAACAAAAAGAAAAGAAAAATAAAGTCCTAATTAGAGGGAGAGCAATAATTTTTTTTATCCAATTGTTGCCAGTTTAGAGGGCTAATCTCTGCCCACTTGGTTGCCTAGCAACCAGCCAAAGGACAGCCAGGTTTCAGTTAGGGGACAGGCAGATTTAGGCCTCACTTAGACTTCTTCCACAGATTATCTAATTTGCACTGGATTATATGGCAGTGTAGACTCAAGGCCCTTCCACACAGCTATATAACCCATTTATAATCTTATATTATCTGCTTTGTACTGGATTATCTTGACTCCGCACTACCATATAATCCACTTCAGTGTGCATTTTATACAGCTGTGAAGAAGGGGCCTCAGATAATCCAGTTCTGAGCAGATAATATAAGATTAGAAATATACAGTAGAGTCTCACTTATCCAACGTAAACAGGCCGGCAGGATAAGTGAATATGTTGGATAATAAGAAGGGATTCAGGAAAAGCCAATTAAACATCAAATTAGGTAATCGTTATACAAATTAAGCACCAAAACATCATATTATACAACAAATTTGACAGAAAAAGTAGTTCCATGCGCAGTAATGCTATGTAGTATTTACAGTAGAGTCTCACTTATCCAACACTCGCTTATCCAACGTTCTGGATTATCCAACACATTTTTGTAGTCAATGCTTTCAATATATCGTGATATTTTTGTGCTAAATTCATAAATACAGTAATTACTATATAGCATTACTGCGTACTGAACTACTTTTTCTGACAAATTTGTTGTCTAACATGATGTTTTGGTGCTTAATTTGTAAAATCATAACTTAATTTGATGTTTAATAGGGTTATCCTTAATTCCTCATTATCCAACATATTCGCTTATCCAACGTTCTGCCGGCCCGTTTATGTTGGATAAGTGAGACTCTACTGTACTGTATTTACAAATTTACCACTAAAATATCACAATGAATTTAAAACACTGACTACAAAACCATTGATTATGAAAAGGCAGACTGCGTTGGATAATCCAGAACATTGTATAAGCGAATGTTGGATAAGTGAGATTCTTCTTTAATATGAAATAATTACTGGGATAGAATAATGCAGAACAATATAATCTTTAAAACCAGGACAGTAAATAAACAGGGGAATTCCACACAGGAAACAATCAGGGCCAGCTAACACCTCCCAACAAAGTATTCCCATCATCAAAGTCTGGCAAATCCTGTTTTCTCAGGGCCACAGACAGTAGAAGCACATAAAATATCGCAAACAACATCACTCTGAAAACAAGGGTATTCCAGACAGGAAACAATCAGGGCCAGCTAACACCTCCCAACAAAGTATTCCCATCATCAAAGTCTGGAAAATCCTCTGTTTTCTCAGGGCCACAGACAGTAGAAGCACATAAAATATCGCAAACACCACCACTCTGAAAACAAGGGAATTCCAGACAGGAAGCAATCAGGGCCAGCTCACACCTCCCAACAAAAAATTCACTCAGGGAGGAAACAGCCAGGCTTTAAAGCTGCAAGGCCATTACATCCTAATCATTTTGCCTAATTGCAGCATTCATACTTGCCTCCAACAAACAAAAAAAACCAATCAGAAATATTGTATATTCACAACCTTTAGGAAATAATATCCCCTGATGGCGCAGCGTGTCAAAGCGCTGAGCTGCTGAACTTCTGGACTGAAAGGCCACAGGTTTGAATTGGGGGAGCGGAGAGAGCCCCCACTGTTAGCTCCAGCTTCTGCCAACCCAGAAGTTTGAAAACATACAAATGTGAGTGCATCAATAGGTACTGCTCCAGCGGGAAGGTAACGCCGCTCCATGTAGTCATCCCACATGACCTTGGAGGAGTCTACGGACAACGCCGGCTCTTCGGCTTAGAAATGGAGATGAGCACCAACCCCCAGAGTAAGACACGACTGGACTTAATGTCTGGGGAAAACCTTTACCCTTGACCTTAACTACCACCAATTCCTCAATACTTTATTTCCCATACCACCATACTTCGCCACAGCAACGCGTGGCTGGGCACAACTAGTACATAATATATAATACATACATACATAATCATACATAATACATATTACAATAATGCATTAATATTATTAATATTATTAATTAATATTATCATGTAAATATTATAATACATAATAATACATAATACATAATTTCTGTAATCTTTAACTTCAGCATTGAGCATTGATGCATATAGAATAGGCATGGGCAAACTTTGGCCCTCCTGGTGTTTTGGACTCAACTCCCATCATTCCTAACAGCCAATAGGCTATTAGGAATTGCGGGAGTTGAAGTCCAAAACACCTGGAGGGCCAAAGTTTGCCCATGCCTGATATAGAATCTATCTCCAACAGTGTTCAATGTACAGTTAAAAAACAATGTCCTGAGAGGTTCCATGTAAGTTACCCTGGATGCTTTAATCTAGCAGAGGACAAAAATATAATAAATGCAGATAGATTGGCAGAAATGTGTGCAGGATTATTTAACTTTTTATAATGTTTGTAACTGGTTAATACTTGAATGGGAGACCACCAATGAATCCCAGATGCTATAGGCTTTATTTCAGAGGAAGAAATTAACAAAACCACCTTTGACTATGAAAGACATGGGGTTGCCATAAGTTGGCAGGTAACTCATAGGCACACACACACATCCTGTTTATATCTCTTCAAGCCAATTCCAGTTTTTCATATTTGGTTAGTTTCTTTTGAAGGCAGGGGTGGAATCCTGTAGCCTTCCAAATTTTGTTGCACTGTGATTCCCAGCATTCCTCACCATGCGCTATCAGTTAAAAGTGCTGGGACTTGCACTTCAACATCATCTAGACTGCAATTCCCACCCCTGACTGAAGGTACAGTGGTTTTAACATTGCGAAAACAGGACATTCTGTAATGGGAAAATTTAATGCTGTTCCACTGATTTCAGTGTGTCTCTATTTTCCTTGACTAGCAAGCCATTTGTGTTCAGCTCAGTCTCTGGAAGAAAATACAGAAGAGAAAAGAAAAGTATTGATTTGCCTCAAGCTTGCACATCTTAATCAGCAGTTACAGAGGCAAATTTAAGAAATAATTATTTTAATTAATTTCTGCTCAGTGGGTTCTTTATAGCAGTAGCCATTTAGACCAGAAGAGGTAAACTGTTTGGGCCCAGGTCCCGCTGTATTGCTAGATAGCAGATTGGAGCCATATGTGCATGGACACAAGTACATGTGTGCAGGTATACACATACACTTGTGGTCCAATGCACACACACATGCATAGGCAATCTTGAATTTTGGGCATCTTAAGTACTTTTTGGAGCAGTCTAGATGTAAAGAAGCTAACAGCATGCAATACATGCAAACCTCCCCTACTTGAGATAGAATCACTATAAGGTATTATTTATTTATTTATTTACATCACTTTTACCCCGCCTTTCTCTCTGAGGAGACTCAAAGCGGCTTACAGTAAATAGGCAAAAATTCAATGCCTAAAAGCAATGTAAAAACAACAATTCATATAAAACAATCTACAAAACAACAGTTCATATAAAACAGGTACCATTACAAAATAAAATCACATTATATAAAATTTTAAGAATGTCCAAGATTAAAATCCATTCTACATAGCTCGGAGGCTTGTCTACACTGGCCATATACCTACGTTTCAAGCAGGAGTCACTCTTGGACTCTTAGATATCCAGACAATAACCAGGGACTTCAGGTTGATGAAGTGGAGGGGGGGGGGCTAGCTATCCTGCATTAGGAGAAGTCGACATACTCCAGAATTTCAGCAAAATCTCTTATGGAGAGAGAATACTATGAAACTATCCATCTTTCAAGTGAGAATGAACAAAGTTATAAACAAGAATTGAAACAAGTTGATTTACCAGTGTATCAGAGAACAACTTAAAGCAATCCAGCTAAATGGGTCTAAAATGATTACATTCACTATGATGTTGCCACCGATAAAGGAAGTGAAGTACTCTTGACAATTATAGTCAAAACTAGTTTCTCCCCCATGTTGCTCTTTCTTGGGAGACATACTGCTGTATAATTCTTCTACGTTACAGGTTTATACGATAGTGGTTAATGCAGCTTATCCAATTACCCTCCCCAAGGCTAACTAGTGAATCCATGACTGAGTAGGGATTTGAATCCTCTTTTCTGCAGGAAAAAAATCCCAACGTGCCAGCCATATTTTCTAACAGCATAGGAAAATTGCATCACAAGTTAGGCTAAAGAGGATTCCATCTACATTCATACAAACTAGAACTTATTTTGGTCTAGAAATTTTATTCAAAGAACCAACACCCAAAAAATCTGGGCCAATTTATCCATGGTTACTTCCATCATGAAGTAATTCCTAGTTTGACTCCACTGAAGATTTTGGACGAATGGATTTTAACTTGGATATGTTTTAAATTTTGTATAATGTGCTTTTATTCTGTAATGTTACGTTGTTTTTATGTGAACTGTTGTTTAGTGTATTGTTTGCAGGCATTGAATTTTTGCCTATTTATTGTGAGCCGCCTTGAGTCCCCTCGGGTGAGAAAGGCGGGGTAAAAGTGCTGTAAATAAAATAAAATAAAATAAATAATAAATACTTATTTTTAAGTCTTCTTTTTTAAAAGGAACCATCTCCTTTGCTGAGTAGAATGGCAAAAGGTGAGCGCTTAATTTGTCCTGAAATACTGAAAATAAGCACCAACCCATACACAGCACCCCATCTCTCTCTGCTGTGGCACTGCTTCTGGCCTTTTTGCATACCTGGGCAGCTGAAAGCTTTTAAATTTGTTTTAAAATGTGTATAACAATTAACAAAACAACACACCACACCACTGAAAGCCCATCACAGTCAATTTGTAAAAGCCTGATAGAATAAATATGTTTTTACTTGCTGGCAGAAGGAGATAAGGAAAAATCATCCATGGGTGCATCTGCACTGTATAATTAATGCAGTCTGATACCATTTTAACTGCCATGGCTCAACGATATGAATCACCACAATGGTAGAATTCAAAGATATAGTAGTTAGTCTGAAATATTCATATGCAAAGGGATCTTGTGGCACCTTAGAAACTAATGGCCCTTCTACACAGCTATATAACCCAGAATATCAAGGCAGATAATCCACAATATCTGCTTTGAACTGGGTTATCTGATTCCACACTGACATATAACCCAGTTCAAAGCAGATAATGTGGGATTTTATACAACTGTGTGGAAGGGGTCTAAGAACAAAATTGGTAGTAAAGGTTCTACAGACTATGGGTGCATCTACTCTGAATGCAGTTTGATACCATTTTAACTGGCATGGCTGAATACTATGAAATTTTGGGTGTTATAGTTTGATGAGCCATCAGCACTCTTTGGCAAAGAAGGCTAAAGACCTAGTGAAACTATGAAATCTTTTTGCATACAGATATAATAATAATAATAATAATAATAATAATAATAATAATAATAATAATAATAATAATTTATTTATACCCCGCCACCATCTCCCCAACGGGGACTCGGGGCGGCTTACATGGGGCCATGCCCAGAACAATACAATATAACAAAATATAAAACAACAATATTCCAGATTAACTACTATAATCTACCCTCATGATCGTGTAATCCTTTTGGTCTGTCCACATGGACCAAGCAACCTTTGCAGCCCAATCCTATCCATGTTTATTCAGACATAAAATGCTCAGGATTTATCAAATAAATGTGTGCTGCATGTGGGGTTTCAACCTCCAAAATTAGTGTGAAATGGGACAAGATTCCCAGGAGGTAGGATGTCATTATGGTTCCAGTGATGTTAGACATGCCAGTGGGACAGCCAGTGCTTAGAAAAATTCAGGCGTACAAATGATCCATTAAACAACCAGATCTAGAGGAAAGATGTATGTGCTGGAACAAATGGCATCATCAGAGCCACTTTGGAAATACTGTGAGATGGTAGAAAAGCCATTGGCTGGTCAGAACACAGGAAGGAAAGGGATGGGTGCTGGTACCAGTGACATCATCAGCACCAACAGATTGATCATTGTTGGGAATTTGAGGTATTAAGCAGGTCACTTGGAGGACAAGGAACACATTCTGAGAATACTTTCCCTTCAGGATGGAAACAAAATGTAACTATATTAAGAGGAAAACAAGAATGCCAAGGAACCATTTTTGCATTTTTGATGTGTCTGAAATGGAATTTCATTTCATTTTTAATAGATTTGCGTTCCGATTTAACATCACTTATGAACCCATAGGTATTTGCTCATATAGAGATTACATCCAATATCCATGCCAAATAGAATAGATTCACTGTGGTCTATTGAATTAAGGTAGGTGGAGATTAACAGGCCCCATTTTTCAGTGAGTCTACACTGGTCGAAATTAGTTGCAAAGGCCCAATACTGCTACAATCAACAAAGGGCCCTTCCAGACAGACCCTGTATCCCAGGAGCCGATCCCAGTTTTTCTGTTTATCCCAGATTATCTGGCTGTGTAGACTCATATAATCCAATTTAAAGGAGAAAACCTGGGATCTGTTCCTGGGATATAGGGCCTGTCTGGAAGGGCCCAAAGAGAGCAGTCAAGCATCATGTGGAACTGATCTGGATGCAGGTGCAAATACCTTACATGAATTACTTTCTGGATATTATCTTGGAGAATAAAAGTCTACAAGGGTTAGGCAAATACAAATATGCTTCAGAATGCATATTTATTCTGTACAATACATGCATTCCCTACAAGGTTTTCCCTATTATCAGTTCTGAACCTATGTAGGCTTTACTTGCACATTTCTTCTTCTCTCTTCCATGGGAAAACCCTTAAAGGCCTCTGGTTTCTCTTTGATGGGCAGGCATAATGGCCTGACAGCATTTAAAATTAGAGTAGCTCATTGTTAAATGTTGAGTCAAATAAATCCCATTGGTTCATGGGTCTACTCTGCTCATCAGTACAGGGAAAACAGAGTGGATAAGGCGTATGTCACCATTGTCACCAGATAGCCACAGAGCTCTGAGAGTTCCTGGCCATTGCAGGTCCCCTGTGCTGACATCAGCAAAGGCACCTATGAAACCTGGAAGAAGGGGGGAAATGGTCCTTCTCCCTGGTTGCAGGGGCAATTCTGCTGATGTCAGCATGGGGCACCCAAAACTGCCAGGAGCTCTCACAGAGCCATGTGGTCATCTGGCAGTGGCACTGTCAAAAGAGATGGTAAGGGGCAGATCAATGAGGCTATTGTGGTCTCAGTCCAACTAAACCTTCTAGACTGGTAGTTCTCAACCTGTGGGTCCCCAAATGTTTTGGCCTTCAACTTCCAAAAATCCTAACAACTGGTAAACTGGCTGGGATTTCTGGGAGTTGTAGGCCAAAACACCTGGAGACCCACAGATTGAGAACCATTGTTCTAGACCCACACGTCACAAGTTGGGGGCAATATGGGTGGCTTCCTCTGGGTCAAGTCCGGACACTTTTGGCTCCAGATTAACTGGTATAAACACAAGGCTGTCCTGTTGCTATAGTCTCACTTGTAATTCAAGACAGAATAATATATATAATCTGATTATTATTTATCAGTAAAGAACATGGGAAATAAACAATCACATTTAGGAATGTTTTACAAAGATATAACAAACATTATGTTCATGTTTGATTTTTTTTTCAAACTAACTCATAGGTTCCTCCAAGGCTTCATAGTGATAACTTTAAATTAATCCAGTATAGTCCCATGTGAGTTCAAACTGTAGTAAAATGGCATCTCAGTTGACACCTCAGTTGGCTGTTTCATTGCTGACATCATTATGTATGTGTGAATTGTTATGCTTCTAAGTCACCTATTGATTTATGCTGATCCTATGAATTTCATAGGTTTTTCTTAGGCAAGGAATCTTCAGAGGTGGTTTTGCCAGTTCCTTCCTCTAAAATATACCCTACATCACTTAATATTCATCCAAGTCTTAACCCAGACTGACCATGCTTCGCTTCCACGATCAGATGGAATCTGGTGTTTTAAAGATATTAACTATCATGTAGCTCAGTTTAATTGACGATGCAATATTATCACTGTTCACTGGAAAATCCCAAACTGGCTAAGATCACCCAAGTCAATCATGGAGATACAATAAATAACCAGATTTTAAAAGGTCATCATAAACGGCTACAGAAAGCATCAAAGATAACAAAAATATGTGAACCTTCTCATCTTGTTCATATTTAGATGATAAGCTCATTGGGACAGAACCCTCTCCTTAAAAAAAGAAAAGAAAGACAGACTGTTTCATTTCACAAAAGGAGGGATATGGCCTCAAACTAATCTATCTCTCTTTTTTTAGCCTTCTGATTAACTGCTGGAAAAAGCCAATGGTGTATTTATGACAAATGGAGAGTATACAGAAAGAATCATTCAGCCGTTCCAGATCGGAGGGCCACGTCCTGTAACGTATTGCCTCCCATTGTACCAGTTATGGCACCCCAGTGGTTAACAGGCACTCTCTTTGTTCAGAGGTTGCCAAGGAAACTATTCCTGTACTTCAGGAAGCAGGGAGAGCAGTTTCCTGTTTTCAAGAAGACTTCAGGAGTGTTTTTCTCCAATCAGAAAGCAGATTCATGCTCCGGAAATGGAGAACACAGCTGCCAAGGGCATATTAAGGACTGTTGTTATTGTTGTTTTTAAGAATTGTCCTAATAAACAAACATAGAATTTACAACTCCTAAACTGAGATCTACATCCTAAGTGGGTAACAGAGTGGAGGAAAGGATGTTAAAGGGAAGAAGGGGCCTGCGAAAAAATAACTTTAGCACAGATTAAAACTAAACTGAATGCAGCAAGGAAGTGAATGTCTTGCATCTCCCACAGATAGAATTTACTCACAATGTATCACACTGGTGTGGTCAGTATATAAAGGTGTTGCAGATAGACTTTGTGAACTACATACAGCTCAAATTCACATTCCAGCAGTGACGTTTCACCTTGTTCTGTTTTCCTTCCTCTTCTCAGCTTCTGCTGTGTTTTTATTATTGCTTTTTGTTTTCTTCTCAGTATTTTCATTTGTCCACATAATTTACTCCCTTTTGTTCTCACTCCTCCCACATTTTTCTTAATTAAATGATAATATACTAAGAGATGAGACTGGATGGTGCCATCTTAAATTTGGATACAAGGAATTCAGGCATCCCATGTGCCCTAGACCATATCCTTATATTGCTACTCTATCTCCAGATAAAAATGTAGTGATCACAAGTGGGTACTTGGTATCCACTAGGGTTTGGTTCTGCCCCCCACCAATGGATATCAAAATCCATGAATGGTCAAGTCCCATTATATATCATGGCATAGTAAAATGGCATCCCTTATATAAAATGGCAAAATCAAGGTTTGCCTCCTGCAAGGGTTTTCATTTATGTTTTCAAACCATGGTTGGTTGAATCCATGGATACAGAGGGCCAGCTGCTGTAACAACCAACACGGAGACTGATCTCCATAGTAAAGGATCGACCTGTTGCCTATTTTATCTTTATTGCACTCCAATTTTTTAGCTGGCAATAGTCCCTTGTATACGCCTTCCCCAGCACTTTAATGGGAACAATTAGCTCTGGTATCTACTTCTCCCTGATGGTACTGACACTACTTGCACTTTTGGCCCAGTTCTTTTTGGAGCCAACCCAGGATTTTATCAGTATATTTATTGTATGTGACCTCATTTGTTTATGATTTGTTTTATTGTTGATTGATTTGTTTTATTGCTATGTTTTTATATTGTCTGATGCAAGCCCCATGTAAGCAGCCCCGAGTCCCTTTGGGGAGATGGGGCGGGGTATAAAATAATAATAATAATAATTATTATTATTATTATTATTATTATTATTATTATTATTATTGATGAGGCATAGGCAAACTTGGGTCCTCCAGGTGTTTTGGACTTCTCTTCCCACAATTCCTAACAGCTTACTGGCTGTAAGGAATTTTGGGAATTTAAGCCCAAAACACCTGATATAGATGTTTGAGCATTACATTATGACTCATGGAAACTCATTGGGTTACTTTAGGTAAGTCACACTCTAAGCCAAAGTGGAAGACAAAAGCAACCTCCACCCCACTAAACAATTCTTGCTAAGTAAACCATAACACTTGTGCATCAGTCTAGCTTTTGCCTCAGCCTTACTACATGACATTGCTGTTCTCCGGGGATTATTGAAAATATATTGTTTTTTTTTTCCCCATGCTGAAAATAATCAGTTAATTACTACCTTTCCCTACAATAAATCAGTAACTAGTTTAAATGTAATAATAATAATACCTTATTTACTATGGCAACACAGCCATACTACAAAAAAAAAACCAACCATAAACATATTAAATTATAATGTCAAAACATCACAATAAGTATAAAATGGAATAAAACATACACAAGAGGCAAATACTTCATATAGATCCCTCATAGCACTTTCTTCCATGAACGAACCATTAGTGGCCATGCGGCTAGGTGACTCATCCTTCAAGAATTCCCAAGGAAATCTCTAGCAATGAAACTCCATACCACTTCTTGTACACAGCTGATCTTTTTAGTTTGTTTAAACCACTATTATCCCCTTCTTCAGATATTACTGGGGGTTAGGGGTATTGTTTACTGTTATATTGTCATAGCATATCACCCTGCCACTGTGCCATTGTAGCACTGCTATGACAAAAAAAAATCAGATAGAGCTAGAGACAAGAGACAGGAGTCAGTAAAAAGCTATTAATGTGGGTAGTAAAAACATGCAAATGATGCTTTTGAAGTGCAAATGTGACAAGGGTGCAATAGAGTCAGCAATCAGCTACCCTCACAAAACTGATAGGAGACGATTTCTAACAAAATAACACAGCATAAAGTAGTGTGATAAAACCCAATTGTTCTGTAGCTTTTCTGTCAATGCAGCTGTCTATCATTGATGATACATGGGAGAAACGCCCACAGCAGCTTAGAGCTGTGGACAGTAAGGGGTGTAGTATGCTTTCTCCATTTCCCAACCTGCTCGAGACCATGATGTCATCTCCACTCACAGGTGATTTTTAACCATGAATTTCAGGTAGAGAATGTACATCCTGTGGATTTAAATCAGGTAGAAACAGGAGAAAATTACATTCATGTATCAACAATCCACCCACCCATGTCACCGTGACAGAGCATATGAGATAACTCAACAGCACCAGTCAAGTGCATCTCCCAACATACATGCAGAGGAAGATCAACACTCACATGATGGGGTACAATGCTATGCCCAATATAATGATCATAACTTGTAAGGTCAAGGTAAAAGTTTTTCCCCTGACATTACCTTCAGTCATGTTTGACTCTGGGGGTTGGTGCTCATCTCCATTTCTAAGCCAAAGAGCCGGCATTGTTCATAGATGTCTCCAAGGTCATGTGGCTGGCATGACTGCATGGAGTGCTGTTACCCTCCCACCGGAGTGTTACCTACTGATCTACTCACATTTGCATGTTTTTGAATTGCTATGTTGGCAGAAGCTGGGACTAACAGCAAGAGATCACCCTGCTTCCCAGATTCGAACTGCCGACTTTTCGGTCAGCAAGCTCAGCAGCTCAGCAGTTTAACCCGCTGCTTGTAAAGGGTACATATTGTGCTTCATCTCTCAGAATTCCCCAAGTTAGAGGATTTTGGTTGTTTTGCTTTAAAAAGGTTTCCAAGTTCTGATCATGAACTACTACACTCTGCGACTTACAATAATAAAGGGTGTCCTCTTTCCTTTTGGGTATAGCATACAATGACAATTACATCACTATAACAGGCGTATATTTCTGCCTTGACCATTCATCGGTCCATAGAAATGCTCTGTTTGCTGTGACTAACTTCAGCCAGATTGGGGCCATAGAGTTGGCACCATATGCGGAAAAAAGAAATATGATTCAGATTTAAACTGGAAAACTAATGCTATATTTATCATCCAAAACAGTGTACGGTGAAGGGAGCCAATATATCATGCAGCCTTTACATTGCTTCTTCAGTGGTTTATTGAGAGGTACATCACATTGATTAAATCTTGGCTATAGTCTAAAGCCAGTCAATTATATACTTGTTTTGTATAAGTCACATCATAAATATAACATTCAGAAATTAACTTGGGAATATTGTAGAGAACAAAACTTTCCAATAGGGAATTCTGGGTTCTGTAGTACAAAACACAACTTTTCTGATGGCATGAGTAACCAGTTTTTTCTGTGTAATGAAATTGCTGCTTGGACCTTCCCGCTTGACAGTGCTGAGTAGCTCTTGCTTAAGGGTCTGTGGACTTGCTTACTGACCTGCAAACTCAATACCTGGCTGGAGCAGGAAGTCAGCGCTTTTTTTAAAGTGAAATCAATGAATCAAAAGTGCTTCAGTTTGTCTGAGCTGTGACTTTTGATTTTTAACAATAATGTGTTTTCTGGTTGGTCAGTCAGTTGATTGGATTTTTAAAATTAATTTCCTTTAAATATTTAGAGGAAGTGTCATCAAAAAGCTCATCTCCCCCATGGAGACAGTGGTGCACAGGATTCCAGTTAATGGACCTGCCACTTGGGATGGCTATTCATGCATTGCCAGTAAAAAGGAAATGCCTCACCAAAAGATAGAGAGAAGACACTCTTTTTATGGACCAGTTTCTAGATATGGAAGCAAACTAGTGTGCTTGAAATAGAAATAGAATATATTTCACTAGAGTTGGAAATACAGTAATTAGGGAGCCTTTAGTCTTCCATCCAGATGCTAGTTGCATATGAACAATTTTAAGGCATCCGTTCTTTCCTGTTTCTGCTTCTTATGTTTAATACATATGCTCTAATTGTACTGTACCATCACAATTAATCCTCTGTCACCTGCTTTTAAAGTGTCCAATTTTCTCTTTTACACTTTCTTCCTTTGTTCTCATTTTACTTCAGTTGCTGCAAACCGAATTCAAAGTACTGAAGAAGTTTCCACTTAATTGATTCAATAGGAGGTGATGAAAAGGTGTAGTTTTGCTCTTTCCAGTAGGCTCAGGCAAAGCAAACTGCTACAAGCAGAACACTTTTTAAAAAATGTTCCTCTTCACCATCAACCAGTGCCATCTTGAGCATATTCTGATTTGCTTGGCCATATGCATGTCTGCTATTATCTGTGAAATGTTGGGGGGAGGGGTATGCTGACATAGATTTTGATTTGATACCCCTCCAATTTGAAGTTCTTGCAAAACCCTGTAATCACAGCTGGAGTCTCCTTGAAAGATCACCTGAAACCTGGAATGGAGTCATTGCCCCACTAACATAGAACCAATCAGCAGACCTCAACAGCAATATTTACTAAAGTGAGGCTTCCAGGAAGACACATAACAATCATCATCATCATCTTTATACCCCGCCCCCTCTCCCCAAAGGTAGCTTACAACAATCAATAAATACAATAATAATATAAGCAATAAACAAAGAACAACAAGCAATTATCATTACATGGAATTAAAAAACATACTAATAAGACATTAATAAATAACAGTTTAAAAACTATTTGTTCTCTAACACAATATATAGACACTGTTTAACCAGTATCCTGTTGTCAGAATATTTAGGATTATGTAATAGTCCATTCCAATCCTGTCCGACAGTTAAGTCATACTCTAACCATTATCAAAGGCTTATTTAAATAGCCAGGTTTTTAACTCCTTCCTGAATAGTAAAAGAGTAGGTGCTTTTCTTATTTCCTTGGGGAGAGCATTCCAGAGCTAGGCCGCCACTACCGAGAAGGCCTTCTCCCTCGTCCCCACCAACCTTGCTTGTGTGGGAGGTGGGATCAAGAGGAGGGCCTCCCCGGTTGATCTTAAGGTCCGGGCAGGTTCATAGGAAGAGATGCAGTCACATAAATAGGCAGGACCCAAGCCATATAGAGCTTTGTAGGCAATAACCTGCCCTTTGAATTAGCCTTGGAAGCAAATTGGTAGCCAATGAAGCTGCTTTAAGAGGGGGGCATATGATCCCTCCAACCTGCCCCTGTCAACAGTCTGGTAGCAGATCTTTGCACTAATTGAAGCTTCTGGACCGTCTTCAAAGGCAGCCCCATGTAGAGTGGATTGCAATAATCCATATGAGATGTAACTAAGACATGGACGACCATGGCCAAGTCTGGCTTTTCAAAGTACAGTCACAGCTGGTGCACAAGTTTAAATTGTGCAAAGGCTCTCCTGGCCACCACTGATCTCCAGACTATGGACCTGTGTCCTTAGGGGAAGCATAACCCCACCTAGCACAGGTTGCCATCCTATATCCCGATCGGCCTTGCAACTGGCCAGGAGGACCTCTGTCTTGTCTGAATTAAGCTTCAGTTTGTTAGCCCTCATCCAGCTCGCCACAGCTGTCAGGCACTGCTTCAGGACTCAGGAGGCTTCCTTGGCTTGCGGTGGAAATGAGCAATACAGTTGTGTGTCATCTGCATACAGGGGGTCCCCTCACCCATGGGAAGAATATTTGCTGTTTCCCAAGACAGGCACGTAATCCAAAGTCACATAAGCACTACATAATATATGATTTTGGATAACTTTGGGTCCATTGGGTCTTGCGGTGGTCCGTTGTACTGCAGGGGCTCAGTTGCAGAAACAATACTCCAAGGACTGTGAAGTTAAAGTCTGCATAATGATCAAAGCAAAAGGAGCAATGTTGAGCAGTGACATCAGTTTAAAACATTCACAGTCAAGGTGAAAAACACCTGAAACTAGTTTGAAAAGATCCATGAGCTACAACTGTTCCCCTTTGTTAGACATAAAATTACTAGGAGTCTCCTATATACTATACCATGCAAGTTACATGCTGCTGTGGACACTGATAATAAAATTAAGTCAGCAGAGTTTTTGTGCAGTGAATGTTACAGTGTTGGTTTTTTAAATAAATGAACACTCTTGTGATATTTTTGCCACCTCTAGCACTGGTTATGATAATCTTTGCTGTATGGGATTTCTTCTCCCCAATCTAACCGCAGTCAGGTTTCTTTTATTGGACGTCTGCTATAAAAACAAACCTGGGGATATGAAGAGCCACATTACTATGTAACAACCTATAAAATCCCCTCTGCTCAGAGCATTAGCAAATTCCCTTTGCAGGAATATTTGAAAAGAAAAACAATAAAAGAGAATATGGCTCCTAAATTAATTAAAACACTTGGACAAACAAAATCTCATAAGCCGTCTAATGAAGTGCTTGAACATCAGCAAACTATTTCAGTGTGACAGCATTGCCCAGGACTGCGCAATGGATGAATGGATGCCCAGCAAACATAGTTGGAACAGTGGACCAGTTCAGAATTTTATGGTGTTCTTTGTTTTTCTTCCTTCGTGTTAAGATTTAGAAGTCTATCAACTGTAATTACCTGTAAAATTCTGCTCCTCGAAAACTCAGTAAGGTAGAGAGCAGATTTAAGAAGGCAATTTAGACTGAAATAACAATACTGGGGTGGAAAGAGGTTTAATTCCCTCCCTCAGGCAATACTTCCAATTCCACTCGAGGACCCTGCTGTTGCCACTGCTGCTGGTTCTCCTCCTTTCTCCCTCCCTCCTTCCTTTATTCTCTTCCTTCTTTCTACTAAGTTTAGTCTTTAGCAAACATCACAAGGAATGGGCAGAGGAGAGGAGTTGGAAGCACTTGGAAAAGTTAATGTTTATGATATTTCTTGAAATCCCCAATCTTGGGTCATATTGGCTTGGAGATTCTGGACATTGTAGTGTCCCAAAAGGAACTTCCCAAAGCTCTGTCCACACACATTCTTCTGCTCATGCCACATGGTTTTGAAACTAAGAGGACTTTTGACAGGCCCAGCACAACACATTTTGGACTTCCAAAAGGAACATTTTATCTGCAAAAGCCAAATAGAGTCGTAGCTAAATTTTGCTTTAACACTTCTGTATTATAATATTGTCCACCACTTGATTATGTAGGCAAAACCACACGGCACACATTGTGTTCTACTGTTTGCTGGAATGAGATATTCCTAACTTTCAAAATTAGATTGTGATAAGGCACTGTTGAACGATAAAGTGCCCCAAGTGCTACATGGCATGTCCAAACCCTTGGGTGTCTAGGGTTCAAGTCAGTGTATTCAAACATCTCTAGTATATGTTTCAGTCTTCTGAATATCATATGGTAGCCTTTCCCCCTCTTCCAATTAAACCCACACTTATGACTTATGGTGACCTTAAAGTCATATCATTGGTTCACTTGGCAAAATTTCTTCAGAGAGGTATTGCCTTTGCCTTTCCTTGATGCTGAAAGAGTGTTATGCTCAAGATTATGATTCCCATGTCCAAGTCAAACCCAGGTCTCCTGAGTTGTAGCCCAATGTTCAAACCGTGCTGGCTCTTTATTATTAGCAGCAGGCTCTATTTCTGTACAAAGCCATTCTGTCATAGTGATCTTTCTTCCCAAACAGACCAGTAGGAAGCTGGACTATGTCCCATTTGCCTTGGCTGCTAGTTGCCTGGCCTACTGAGAAAAGCACAACAGTATCAACATCACCACCAAGGAAAATAGAAAATGATGTCTCCCTGCCATTTCCATTTCCAAAACAAGACAAAATATCTCAAATCTCACATTTCACTTAACATATATACAATTGATAAATTAATTTTAAACATAAGTGATAAGCATATCCTGGATCAGCCTCAGGATGGATTGATTACTCAGGTGGAAGGAAGACCCAACTGCCCAGCACCACTGAAGTCATTTTGATGCCACTGGATGTCCTCAGAAAATCCAGTGATCTCTAGCTGTGACATGGGTCCTATCAGTTGGCTATTGTTTGCAGTGACATTAGATGGGGTTGCAAGCAGGGGCAAGAGGAATCACCCCCTCCTCTCCCCCTCCCTTCCCTGATCAGTTAGTCACCTCAGCTGACACCACTGAAGATGACAACCAGACCATGTTGCAGCCAGAGACTGTCACAACATAGATAATTGAGGGGACAGCAAGTGCCGTCCTATGTTTCTAGGTCACCTGAGCCAAGGAGACATTGGATAGCAGTAAACATTTGTAACCACTTCACTATAGAACTGTCCCAATTGCATGGGTCCGAAGTAGGGAGAAACTTCATATTCTGAGTCAGAATTTAGAATATCCCCAACTTTGGTTAAAGTTTGTCAGGGCTGTGTTGAGGTAGCCTTGCTCTGCATTTTCCAAGATCAGCTACTTGAACCATTTGGCTGCCAGGCATCTGCTATAACATCTTTACTGATGCAGGGCCCTTCTGCATTCGGTGGTCAGTATAGATGTGCCTATTCAGCTAGTTTTGCTATAGCTGAGGTTCGCAGGAGGGGAAAATTTTGTAACAATCCCTTACATGGAAGAATCATGCCTCCAAGGATATTTCAAACTTTTTGTTCAACAATAAAAAATAAAATAAATAGAAAGAATTAGTATTGGGAACGGAACATATTTTTAAATGTTAACAGGGTTCTTCTACGCTGACCATATAATACAGTAGTGGTTCCCAACCTTTGGGCCTGCAAATGTTTTGGACTTCAGCTCCCACAGCTCCTAACAGCTGGAAAGCTGGCTGGGATTTCTGGGAGTTGAAGCCCAAAACACCTGGAGGACCAAAGGTTGGGAACCATTGTAATACAGTGTGAAACTGATTCAAAGCCATGGTGGTCACAAAATTCCCATTATCGGTGCATGCTGCAAAGCACATCTGAGGGTATACAACACTTTAAGAAAAGTCCCAAAAAGTGTTGTCAAAAATGCACTGCAGCAAATGCCAGAAAAATGCAAAATGCAGCTCTGCTGAAGTGCAGTAAGAATCCTCAATAGGGCTGCTGAAAAACAGTCCAAGGGCATAATCAACCCCCTGGGAGGGGGAATTGATCACCTCTACTCCTGTCACTTTCCCTTTTTAAAACTCCTGTACGCCTCTTATGTACTGATGTTCATCTCTCCTAGAAAGAGGTGGGGGAGGTATTGGACCCTGCAAAGCAGTTTGAGGTCAGATTCTATGTCCAATAGAGACCTTTCTGGTCTCTAACCAGTTCCAGGTATGGCAGTCTGATCACCCATGCAGCAAAACTGGTGTTTCCCAAACCAGTTCCAAACTGGATTACAGTAGTGCAATTTGGAAGGGGACAGTTGCACCACAAGGGTTGGAGAAATAGTTCCTGGTTATGAGGGTTTACATCGTTGACATCAAAAGTGCCTTGGAAGCATGTTTACATGCAGTTTGTGTCCATGTCGGAATATTTTAAATTGAGTCAAAAAGCAAACTCATTGTGTTGTCAAAGGCTTTCATGGCCAGAATCACAGGGTTGTTGTGTGTTTTCTGGGCTGTTCTTTCCCCCCTCCCCTCTCTCTTTCTCTCCCCCTCCCCCTCCTCTCTCTCTATATATATCAGACAGTTTCATTAGAAAGGACTGCTGAGTGATAGCAGCCCACTTGTGCCACAAAGGACCACTGAATAAAACTCATAATTTTTGAATTTTAAAGTACGGATAAATTCTGTATGTAAGCTTTAAAGATATAACATATGGAGTTCAATTATCTTTGTCCCAGCTAAATGGTTTTATCTTCATATTTTTTTCCTCTTCTTCATTGGTTCACCTTTTCTTGTACCCTTGGTGTGTTTTCCATAAAAAGCTGTTAATCAGGATTATAATGAAACCAGAGTAATGAATAGTTTTATGTGATGTCTCTTTTTGCCTCCATGCTGTAAATGGGATAGAAATGAGCATCTTTGTTCCATGTTTTAGGCTCAAATAAACATGAAATATTGCCG
The DNA here is from genome assembly GCF_035594765.1 of Anolis carolinensis. Classification (NCBI taxonomy): domain Eukaryota; kingdom Metazoa; phylum Chordata; class Lepidosauria; order Squamata; family Anolidae; genus Anolis; species Anolis carolinensis. The sequence continues at coordinate 59,622,698 of NC_085842.1, read as the reverse complement.
CCAGAAACAAGGCTGCTGTGCATTTTTACCTTGCTGATGAAATCTTATTTGTTAGTGATTCTTATAGTTGAGCATGTAATCCACCGAACACAAATAATTTTCAGCCACATAAAATATTTACAGGATTTCTTTGAACCTCTAACAGCTCTACATAAACTCTGCTGTTCTCAGATACTGCAATCAAGGACTTTTTTATCTCTCCAAATCCGCCTGCTGAATATTCAGCAGTTCAGTAAAAGAAGTTAAGGCCCAACTCATTCTTGGAAGCAGCATCTTGCTCTGATCTATTCATGAACACACTGGGCAGCTTGATGAATATTCTGGAGCGATGTGTGACTGCTGGCTTATGCCTAGAATAGAGACACCTGGACTTGGAACCACAGCCAATCCAATTTTCATAAAACAAGAAAAATAGGGCTCTCTCTAAAATAACCTCAACATCTTCCAGATGTGCGAGAAAACAATTACTATGTCTTTAAGAATGATAAAAGCTGTGAAATAATGGTTCTGAAATCTAGGGAAGTTGTTTCCAAGCATCAATAGGAGCATAGTGTCCAGACCAAGGGAAAGTGATAGTACCACCCAATTTTGCTTTGATCATGCCTCACCTGGAATACTGTGTTCACTTTTGGGCACCAGAATTCAAAAAGGATATTGACAAGCTGGAATGTGTACAGAGAAGGGTAACCAAAACAATCAAAATTCTAGAAGTCAGACCCTATAAGGAACTGTTTAGGGAGCTGCATATGTTTAGCTGGAGAAGAGAAGGTTAAGAGGTAACATGATAGGCATGTATAAATATTTGAAAGGATGTCATATGGAAGATAGAACAGGCTTATTTTCTGCTACACTAGAGACTAGGACTGTGATGGCAAACCTATGACATGCGTAGTCATTTTGGAGATGTTTAAGCAGAGGCTGGATGCCTTCTTTTGTGAGTACTCAAATTATGTACAACTGCATTGCAAAGAGTTGGACTGGATGGTCCTTGTGATCTTTTCCAATTCTATGATTCTGTGACTCGAAACACTTACAGTGGTCATCCTATTTCCCAAAATGGCTTCATCCCATCCTGCTCTGATCTTCTGTGCTGCAGTGCTAAACACTCTTTCAAGTGTGTTCTCATTGACTTCAGTGGGACTTAGGTCTGATTAGGGATGCTATAAGCACTTGAATAATGGTGCAGTTCCCCTGTATGAATGCTGGCAAACTGATTTGTGATAAATGTGACAATATTTTCATTTTAAAAGACTTTGAGGCAGTCTCGTTTTTTCAATAAACGATAAACATTTTAAAAAGATATTCAGGTCAAAATTAAAAGAACTGATACATGAGGCAAAATCACTGAATCAAATTGCAGGTGCTTTAAATGCTTAGACTGTAACTGAAATAAGCAATAATATGTATTGCGGGGGAGCAATCCACATGCAACCAACCCAAATTTGCAAAATAATTATCATTTTAGGCTAGGAACATGGGAAATAGTTTAAAATACATGAAATTATAGCGATACTTTTATTCTTTAAACAAGCAGACATGGGATGGAAGAGACTGCATTGTGAATCCTTTGATTTGAATGGAAATAGTATACAGTTCTTGTTAGATTTCTACAACAACTACATTCAGTCCCATGATCAGAATAACAAAGAATGTGCTAACAAAAGGACATCCTTCAGGAAAACATGTGGACAATTCAATTGAGAGAAATGTGGGAGAAAAATAAGAGCATAAAGGGCAGTGACGTCAGAAGGATTGCTGTCACCCTGTGCAGTAATTCATTCATTCTCGTGGACCTCTTCCCATACCAGACCATGCAGAATAAAGAGTACTTTTTAAACTAATGCAGCATGTCTCCATTCCTTCAATGAGGCGGGTGATAAAGTTGAAGGATCTACAAAGAACAGGTCTCTGCTTATGCTGAAGACCCATTCAATAATTGCTGCCCACCAAGCTTGCAAACCTATATAAACGCTTGCCAGATACTTCATGAAGCTTCATGGAGTTTATAATCCTGTGGAATTTATACTGAGATCTTTCAATGGTCTAGGCCTGCTCCAAGCAGCCACTTGGAGTTGCCAGGAGCCATGGTGCCAGACTGGAAAGTCTTGGCATAACCTCAATTTACTCTGCGATGGCATCTGGGTAAGCCAACCAATGTTACTTGTAAATTTGACAGAATCAGTGACTATAAAAACACAGCAGTTATTCAAATAACAGTGTGTGCTTCTAGCACATGCAGACAAAACCACGTGACTCAAAGGGTCATTATAATCAGGAAATAATGATAGCTCTGATCAGATGCATATGCATCAGATGATTCAAAGAGTAAATTAGCATAGCATTTTAGCCTTGGTTTATTTACAAAAAAATATAGTTATAACTAACAACAGAGATATTTTACACACACACACACACACTCACACATATATATGTTGAAACATTGCACAAATATTTTATAGGCAATCACCTCTCCTGATGGTGTCATCCAGTGAGGTTTGCACCCCCCAGTGACCCCACTAATTTAAAAAAAGAATTAAGGAGCAACTGTTTGTGGAAGTAGTATTATCTGAGCTAGAAAACTTGGAAAATTCCTCACATCCATCAGAAATGTTGGCATATAGAACTAACGCATAGCAAGTGTGCCTCCTAATATCCTTTTCTGTGAACAACATAATTACATCACTTCAGTACTTGTTTGGTTTAGTTCCAAATGCGTTCTCCTCCAGTGATAGCTATTTCCCTGAAGTACATTATCTGTAGGAGTTCTATTTTGTTTATCTTCATAGTATTGTCAATCCTATAATCCATTTTTGAATGAGAAATTAAATTGGAAGTTAGCGATTTCCCTGGGCAAGACAATTGTGTAAGGTTAAATTCTGGGCCAGAAAAAAAAGGGGGGGGTTACCTTAAAATGAGGTCAGACCAACCCTGCTATCAATGTTGCCCTTCTAGTTTAGTTACCCCAGTTTTACTCAGAGGGAACATTGAACTGAGTAGGAAATTGAGGATGCATATATACACTGTAAAATTTGTGAAATTTGACATCCCATTAACTGCCATAACTCAATGCTGTGGAAACCTGGGAGTTGTGGTTTTACAAGATCTTTAGCCTTCTCTGTCAAGGACTTCTGGTGCCTCATCAAACTACAGCTTGCATGATTCCATAGAATTGAGCCATGGCAGTTAACGTAATGTCAAACTGCATTAATTTTACAGTATGGATGGACCTGAATCTGAAATCAGTTCCAACTCATTCCTACCAGTTCATACCTCTCCCTGCAACTCCTAAGGATGCAGAAAACAATAGAGTTCATACACCATAGGCAGCTTTGTCTCACCACAAACCTAGTAGGCACACACACACATAGTGGCTGGCATCCTGTTTACAACATATGAAGGCATAACTTGCACTATTTATACAGGTTTTTTTTTCAATCAAAGTATCACAGTCATATGCAGCTGATAATTGTGTAAGTGGAGTTGCTCGTATGGAACATTGCACACATAGTATGCAGGCACAGAATATGAATGCACATTGTTTGTACACATCACTTTTGCACATTGTGCATTACAGTTTTGCATGCTGGCATATCAGCCAAACAGTTTGACCATTGATCTCCTGCGCATACATTGCACTATGTTGATATTCAAGATAAGCTTGTAAGGTAACTCTGCTGACATAAACCAAAACCATCTAAGATTTTAGTCTGAGAGTGAAATCCCACCGAGTCCATTGGGTTTTACTTCCAGCCTAGATAAGTGAGTACATAGGTCTAGGACCATGTTAGGATGTTGCCTGATTCATGTGAGAAACATGTACCATAATGTGGGAGTCATAGGGGGGCATCTAGTTCAGCCCCTTCCAATGCAGAAAGTCACTCTTTAAGCCAGAGCATTCCAAACTGTGTGTTGCAATATGATAGTGTGTCAGCTGCAGTGTGAAGGTGTGTCTCATAAATGAAATAAGAAATGACAAAAATCTTAGAAATGCATTTTATTATCTTACAAATCATATATGTTTAAAATATGAATGAAAAGTTTTCATGAGGTATGTTATGTCCCCATTCATTTCATTACTACAATTTATGTATGTGTCCATATCTCTTATAAGGGGTTAGTTTAACTTCCGGTTTGCTGGTAAAACTGAATTACTGTGGCACGAAATGATGCATGTCTATATGTCACCAACAGAAAATGTTTGGAAAGCTCTACTTTAAGCAGTGGCTCACAAACTTTGGTTGTCCATATGTGTCAGGAATACTGTGAGCTCAAGTCCAAACATCTGGATGACCAAAGTTTGGGGACCACTTGAAAGGTGTCCACCAGCCATTGTCTATAACCCAGTGGTTCCCAACCTGTGTGTCCCCAGGTGATTTGGCCTCCAATTCCCAGAAACCAGTTTACTAGCTGTTAGGATCTGGGGACCCACAAGTTGAGAACCACTGCTATAACCCTCCATTGAAGAACAGTCCACAATTTCCAAAGTTAAATGTGTAACACTTGTAACTGCTTCCATCTCCAGGCCCAGAGTCTGGATTTGCTTAGAGATTTTGGACATTTATTGATGTTCTACCTCTGGAAGACAACCATACCTGGCCACCAGTCCACATGTTCATGCCTGCATTATATGGCCTTTGCTCTTTGCTGAATCAACTTCAACTTCACTGGACTGGTCATTTTGCCCGAATGTCTGATCATTGTCTCCCAAAGCAGTTACTTTATTCTCAAAGTAGGAATAGAAAACAGAATGTCGATGGATAGCAAAATAAATTTTTAAAATGGGTTTAAAGTTAATCTTAATCTTGAAATTTGGGATAAACACATGGGAAGCCTTGGTACTGGATTGGGGGTCAGCTGTTACCAACAGTGCTATGGATTTTGAAGAGGCAGGAATATCATCATCATCATCATCATCATCTTCATTTCTATCCCGCTCTTCTCACCCCGTAGGGGACTCAGAGCGGCATACAATATACATTTAGGCAAAAATTCAATGCCTCATTATACAAAGAAAATAAAAAAAACATAAAATAATAGAAACAATAAACATATAAACACAATTTAAAACAATTGATATATTAAAACTTAAAACAGCATCTAGATACACCCTACTAGCCCCCCCTCCCCCTCCCCCTCCCCCATCATGATCTTAAGGTCTTCTTTGGCTGTCTTGGATGGTGCTGGGTAGCAGGAGAAAGGGAGAAAGGTGCAGAGTGAAAGGTGCATCAAGCAAACCCTTGTCAGGACTGCCTGACATCTGGAAATGTTTTATTTATTTATTTATTTATTTATTTGTTGTAATTATACCCCACCCTTCTCACCCCCAAAGAGGCACTCAGGGTGGCTTAAAACTATTTTATTTATTTATTTATCTCAAATATTTCTATCCCGCCCTTCTCACCCGGAGGGACTCAGGGCGGTGTACAATTGGCAACAATTCGATGTCGATACATCATTAAAAACAACAACATATAAAAATATATTACAACCAATTAAATACAGTATAAAATATAAAACTATGGCAATAATTCAATAACAATAAAACACAATATTATAAAATTGTAAAAAAATCAATTATAAATAACCTTTCAAATGATTAAAACATATTAACCACCAATGGAGCTTTGTAAATACTAACCAATTGCTTTCACCACTCTTATACAGATTCTGTCATACTTATGGGTCATATTAATCCACAAAGGTAAAGGTTTTCCCCTGACGTTAAGTCCAGTCATGACTGACTCTGGGGGTTGGTGCTCATCTCCTTTTTTAAGCCGAGGAGCTGGCGTTGTCCATAGACACCTCCTAAGTCATGTGGCCGGCATGACTGCACGGAGCACCGTTACCTTCCCGCAGGAGTGGTACCTATTGATCTACTCACATTGGCATGTTTTCGAACTGCTAGGTTGGCAGAAGCTGGAGCAACAGTGGGCGCTCACTCTGCTACTGGGATTTGAAATTGGGACCTTTCGGTCTGCAAGTTCAGCAGCTCAGTGCTTTAACATACTTCGCCACTGGGGCTCCTATATATTAATCCTATATATTAATCCCCAAAGAATTGCTTAAATAGCCAGGTCTTAATTTATTTGTTTGTTTGTTTTTTACAGTATTTATATTCGACCCTTCTCACCCTGAAGGGGATTCAGGGCAGGTTACAATGAACACATATATGGCAAACATTCAATGCCAACAGACAAACAACATACAGTATAGACAGACACAGAGGCATTTAACATTTTTCCAGCTTCAGGATTCTGGCCACGGGGGAGCTGTTGCTTCACGTCCACTAGTGGAGGTGATTTTTCCAGAAGCTTAAAAGTGAGGGGGATGTTCTGATGTCACTGGGGAGGGAGTGCCACAGCTATGGGGCCACCACAGACAAGGCCCTGTCTCTCCTCCCTGCCAACCATGCCGGAGATGGAGGTGGGACCATGAGCAGGGCCTCCCCAGAAGATCTTAACAATCACATCAGATCATAAAGGGAGATATGATTCTCTTCCCACCCACCCCTTTGGAGTGAAGTGCTAGATGTGCCCCCTGCTTAGCCACTGTGCAGAGCAGTAGGAAACAAGCTGGCGTGTTTTTCCCAGCCCATTGTCCTTGAGATTTCCATGTCAGCCCTTCGACTTACTCGCCAGTCCTTCATAGGACTCACTTTCCAGCGCCCTCGCCACTTGGCTTGCCCTTTCCCTCTGGTTTCTCAAAAGCCGTCTTCAACGGGAGCGCTCCGAACCAAAGGCTGGGCAGAGCCAAACGGGGCGACTCCTTTCCTAGCCGCTCTTCAAAGGGCACGACCCGCTTTGGGCAGGACAGCGAGGCGTGATCCGTGGGGCTGGGGAGGGAAGGGGAGGAGGCGAGGCGCGGAAAGAAGAGCAGGGCATCGGGCGGGAAAGGGAGGAGGGGAGCCCGGAGAAGGAGGGAGGGAATGAAGGAAGGAAGGAAGCGGGGAGATAAAAGAGCCCCTGAAAGGCTGCGCCCTCACTCTTCCCGGGGCTGAGGCTGCATCGGACGGAAGGACAGGCACTTTCTATCCCCAGAGGAGCCGCTTGGTTTGGTAGGGCATCGCGGAGGAGGAGGTTTCCCGGCTTCCAGGTAAAATAGAAAGAAAAACTCTCACATGTAGAGGGAAGAAATTGTCCTGGTGCATCTTCACCAGGTATGAGCAAACTTGGGCTTTCCAGATGTGTTGGACTTCAACTCCCACCATTCCTGACAGCCTCAGGCCCCTTCCTTTTCCCCCTCAGCCGCTTAAGCTGAGGCTGTCAGGAATGGTGGGAGTTGAAGTCCAACACACCTGGAAAGCCCAAGTTTGCCCATGCCTGATCTACACTGACTCATATCCTCAGTAACTGGCTACTTGGAGTGTCTCTGCTGTTGCTATCAGAAGGTCCTCCATTATGCATGTGGCAGGGCTCAGGCTGCATTGCAGTAGGTGGTGGTCTGTGGCTTGGTCTTCTCCACACTCCCATGTTGTGGACTCCACTGCGTGGCCCCATTTCTTAAGATTGGCTCTGCATCTTGTGGTGCCAGAGTGCAGTCTGTTCAGCGCCTTCTAAGTCACCCAGTTTTCTGTGTGCTAAGGCAGTAGTCTCGCATTTGGTATCAGCCATAGCTTGAGGCTCCGGGTTTTAGCCTGCCACTTTTGAACTCTCAGTTGCTGAGGTATTCCTGCGAGTATCTCTGTAGATCTTAGAAAGCTATTTCTTGATTTAAGGCATTGGCTTACTGGCTGATATTTGAACAGGGGATGGGACGGAGATATCATTGCCTTGGTCCTTTCATTATCAGCTGCTAATTCCCAGCAAATGTCAGGTGGTGCAATACCGGCTAAACGGTATAATTTCTCCAGCGGTGTTGGATGTAGGCATTCTGTGATAATGCGGCATGTCTCATTAAGAGCCACGTCCACTATTTAACATGGTGAGATGTGTTCCACACTGGGCATGCATAAGCTGCAGAGTAGCAAAACGCAAGAACATCTGCCTTCACTGTACCTGGTTGTGACCCCCAGGTTGTGCCAGTCAGTTTTTGTGTGATATTATTTCTAGCACCCACTTTTTGCTTGATGTTCAAGCAGTGTTTCTTAGAAGTCAGAGCAGGGTCCAAGGTAACTCCCAAGTATTTTGGTGTGCTGCAATGCTCCAGTGGGATTCCTTCCCAGGCGATCCTCAGGACTCGAGATCCTTCTCTTTTCTTAAGGTGAAAGGGACACACACCGATGTTTTAGATAGATTAGGAATCAGCTGGATTTCCCTGGGATATGCAATAAGAGAACCTAAAGCTTCAGAGAGCTTCTGTTTAACCATTTCATGCTTGGGTGGTGATGGCACGATCGTTAACATAGATGAAAATCTCTGTCCGTTCTGGCATTGGCTGGTAATTTGTGTAAATGTTAAACATTGACGGAGCAAGCATGCAAGCCGTTCTTCTGTTTTCACCCTCTGCTTCTCTGGCCCTGGAATTCAACAAAAAAGCTCCTGTTCTGTAGCAGATTTTCTATAAAGTGGGTGAGATGGTAGTCCTCACCCGCTTCGTAGTGTTTATGTGGTTGTATTTTATTGTGTATTGCTGGGCTTGGTCCCAATGTGAGCTGCCCAAGTCCCTTCAGGGAGATGGAGCGGGATATAAGAATAAAGTTATTATTATTCATCCTTTATGATATTATAAGTTTTTCTCAGGAGAAGGCGATGATTTACAGTGTCATAAGCTATGAAGACAGCTCCTGTAATCTGCTGCCTTTCAAACCCATCTTCTATGTGCAAAGTCAGGTTCAACACTTGTGATGTGCAGCTTTTGCCTTTCCTGAAGCCAGCTTGCTGTGGAATCATATATGGGTCTATTTTTTTCCATAATTCTATGCAAAATACATCTCTCCAGAACTTTGTAAAGTTGGCACAACAAGGAAATTGGTCTATAGCCTTTTTGGATAATCATTACTGTCTTTGCCTGGTTTCAGGATGGCTATGACTCTTGCTTTCCTCCAAATTTTGAGGATCTGACGGGATGCAATGCAGTTGTTCATTAGCTTCAGCAGCCAGCACCTTCCTTCTGGGTTAGATTTTTTAATTTGTTCCACTGCATTAATTCTAGTGCATAGATGCGCCCTTGATGCCTGTTAGTTTCCTGATCCTGTCGCCGCGAGTTCCACGGGACATTCTGAGGAGGGGGAGCGAAACCAAGTCTGAATGCAAAGGCGCGGATAACTGGGAGGGGAAGTACAAGGAGAGCAGAGTCAGGAGGACGACCTGCTTCCTCGCTGCCCGTGGTTTTGGCCCACCTGAGGAGGGAGGGGGACTAGAGGAGGAGGAGGAGGCAGCGGGAGGGGTGGGAGCAGGGGCTGGCTCTTTAAATCCCGGCTCCCCCCCCCCCCTTGCCTCCCTCCCGCCCGCCCTTCCTTCCCGGTCCCCACGCCCCGTTCCGTGGCCGCTTCGCCATCCCTGCGCGAGCAAAACGGGTTTCCTCTGCAGGGAAGGGAGGGCAATGCCTGGCGGACGGAGCAGGAGCAGGAGCAGGAGCGCCGCCGCCGCTGTTGGGATCTGGGCATCGACTCCGAGGCAGGCGCTTCCTCGTCCTCGGGGCAGCAGCTGAGAGCGAGCCAAGGGGGGCCAGACCCCGCTCCCCTGCCGCCGCCCCTCGCTGCCTCTTCCACCCCCGGACTTTGGAGAGAGGACGAGACCAGAGAGAGATTCCTCTGGACGGGGATCCCTCCTCTCCACGCCCGCGGGGAACTTTAGGGCCGGCAGAACAAGAAGGAAGATGATCTGAAGGCAGGACCCGAAGGCGAGAGGCTCCGGAAGATGAGCCACGCAGGTGAGGGCGCGCCCAGGGTGGGAGGAAGGAAAGAAGGGGCCAAAGGGGGCAGGAAGGCACCCACGCCAGACCCCCGCCTGGCTTCCCCTTCTCCCCCCCCCCCCCCCCCACCTTTCTACCTTTCCTTTCTCAGGCCCCTTCTATATCGCCATATGAAATCTAGATTGGGTTGCTGAGTTTCCCGGGCTGTATGGCCATGTTCCAGAAGCATTCTCTCCTGACATTTCACCCACATCTATGGCAGGCACCCTCAGAGGTTGTAAGGTCTGTTCGAAACTAGGGAAGGGAGGTTATGTATCCGTGGAAGGTCCAGGGTGGGAGAAAGAACTCTTGTCTGCTGGATGCAAGTGTGAATGTTGCAATTAATCGCCTTGATTAGCATTGAAGAAACATTCTCCCCTGACATTTCACCCACATCTATGGCAGGCATCCTCAGAGGTTGTAAGATCTGTTGGAAACTAGGTAAGGGAGGTTTATATATCTGTGGAAGGTCCAGGGTGGGAGAAAGAACTCTTGTCTGATAGATGCAAGTGTGAATGTTGCAATTAATCGCCTTGATTAGCATTAAATAGCTTTTCAGCGTCTAAGCCTGCCTGGGGAAATCTTTTGTTGGTAGGTATTAGCTGACCCCGGTTGTTTCATGTCTGGAATTCCCCTTTTCAGACTGCTGTTCTTTATTTACTGTCCTGATTTTAGAGTTTTTTCAAATACAGTACTGGTAACCAGATTTGCTTCATTTTCATGGTTTCCTTCTTTCTGTTGAAATCGTCCACATGCTTGTGGATTTCAATGGCTTCTCTGTGTCGTCTGACATGATACGTTAGAGTGGTCCAGCATTTCTGTGTTCTCAAATAATATGCTGTGTCCAGGTTGGTTCACTAAGGGTCCTTCCACACAGCCCTATATCCCAGAATATCAAGGCAGGAAATCCCACAATATCTGCTTTGAACTGGGTTATCGGAGTCACTCAGATAATGTAGGATTTTCTGCCTTGATATTCTGGGATATAGGGCTGTGTGGAAGGGTCCCGAGTGCGCTGCTATGGTTGAGTTATTCTTCAGTGCCTAATCATTGATTATCTGCTTTGTACTGCATTATATGGCAGCGTGGACTCAGATAACCCAGTTCAAAGCAGATCATTTGGATTATATGACAGTGTAGAAGGGGCCTCAGCCTTCTTTCCATACAAGACTACTCCACCCAAGCGCTCCCGACAGATGGCCATTCACCCTCTGCTTCAAAACCTCAGGAGAGAGAGACTCCGCCACAAGAAGCAGTGTATCCCACTTTTGCGGTCAGGAAGTTCTAAGCGGAATCCCTCCCATTTGAATCCGTGGATCCGTTGTGTCCTCTAGTCTGTCTCCAGAGGAGGAGAAAACCATTTCGCCCCCTCCTCAACGTGAGATCCCTTCCAACATTGAAGCCTTCCTCCGCCCCCAAAGCCGCCTTTTCTCCAAGAGGAACATCCCCATCTCTTTGGAGCTGCTCCTCTCAGGGCTTGGGTTTCGGGGGGCAGCTCTGCGGCTTCCTTCCTTTCCTCGGACTGGGGGCGGGGAAGTGGGGCGAGGGCTGGGTGCTGTGCTCTTCTCCCTTAGGGCTGATCTCCGCCTGCTTTGGCGCCCTGCGTGGCTTTGAGAGAGCTCTGAGCTCTGCAGAGAAGTTGGCACGTCTCCTCCTTCCTATCCAGAAGAGACTTAGAATCTGTGGGTTGCTCTGAGCTTGCCGGGCTGTATGGCCATGTTCCAGAAGCATTACTTCCTGACGTTTCGCTTGCATCTGTGGCAGGCATTCTCAGAAGTTGTGAGGTATGTTGGAAACTAGTCAAGTGGAGTTTATATATGTGTGGAATGTCCAGGGTGGGAAAAAGAACTCTTGTCTGTTTAAGGCAAGTGTGAATGTTGCAATTGGCCACCTTGATTAGCCTTGAATAGGCATTTAGCTTCAGAGCCTGGCTGCTTTCTGCCTGGGGGAATCCACTTGATGAACCAAGCTGGACGCAGCATATTATTTGTGAACACAGAAATGCTGGACCACTCTTACAACCACCATGTCAGACCACACAGAGAAGCCACTGAAATTCACAAGCATGTGGGCAGTTTCAACAGAAAGGAGGAAACCATGAAAAGGAACAAAATCTGGCTACCGGTATTTTAAAAATCTCTAAAATCAGGACAATAAATAAAGAGCAACACTAATAAAATGGGAATTCCAGACATGAATCAATCAGGGCCAGCTAACACCTTCCAGCAAAGGATTCCCCCAGGCAGTAAACAGCCAGACCTTGAAACGGAAAGGCTATTCAATGCTAATCAAGGTGGTCATCTGAAACATTCACACCCGCCTCCAACAGACAAGAGTTCTTTCCTCCACCCTGGACCTTCCACAGATATATAAACCCCACTTGACTAGTTTGCAACGTAGCTCACAACTTCTGAGGATGCCTGCCATAGACGCAGGCGAAACATCAAGAGAATCATTCTGGAACATGGCCATAGAGTCCAGAAAATTCACAGCAGTTCAGTCATTCTGGCTATGAAAGCCTTGGACAACACAGAGTTAGAATTGCTTTAAAAAGTGCTTCAGGGCAGCCGGGACCATCTGATGGCCTGAGAGGAGAGAGTTGGAGAACCTTAACTTATTTTCTCAGGCCCTCCCCTACTCCCCACCCCATCTCTCTTGTCTTTCTAACCTTGAGGAAGGTCTCTCTCCCCCCCCCCTCCAAAACACAAGTTCATTGGGGAACTGTGTGCATAGAGTTCTTTTGCATTCTTCTCTTCCTGGGCAGCCAAGAGCTGGATTGATCGGTGAACTGGGGAAACTGAGGTCAAGCATGTCCCCGATTCTCCTGTGCCAGCAACCAGGAAGAAAAGAGATAGAGAGGAAGAGGGATGGGGTTGTGTTGTCAAAGGCTTTCATGACCAGAATCACTAGGTTGCTGTGAGTTTTACGGTCTGTATGGCCATGTTCCAGAAGCATTCGCTCCTGACATTTCACCCACATCTATGGCAGGCATCCTCAAAGGTTGTGAGGTCTGGAATTTTAAAATCAGAACAGTAAATAAAGAAAAACACTCTGAAAACAGGGGAATTCCCAACATGAAACAATCAGGGCCAGCTAACACCTCCCAACAAAGGATTCCCCCAGGTACGAATCAGCCAGGCCCTGAATCTGCAAGGCTTTTCAATGCTAATCAAGGTGGCCAATTGAAACATTCACACCTGCCTCAAACAGACAAGAGTTCTTTCTCCAACCCTGGACATTCGACAGATATATAAACCCCACTTGACTAGTTTCCAACAGACATCACAACCTTTGAGGATGCCTGCCATAGATGTGGGCAAAACGTCAGGAGATAATGCTTCTGGAACATAACCATATAGCCCGGAAAAAATCACAGCAACCCAGGAATGGGGTTGTCAGCTGAAAGGAAGAACAGGGCTCTGGCCCCATTGATTGTTTTCCCTATAGGTACCAGATCCTTCTGATCTTGGATGCTCACTAGGATCAGCTCTGCTTGGATGGGAGACTGCCAATGAATCCAGGTGCTGTAGGCCATATATCAGAGGAAGGAGCTTGGCAAAGCCACCTCTGAGTCTTCCTTGCCTCAGAAACGTTCTGAAATTCATGGGGTTGTTATATTTTGACAGGTGAGTGGAAGGCAGGGCACAGATATGCCTGTGCACAGAAGAGAAATGATCAGCAGGTGCTGTTGTATCGGTGCTTCACCAGTGGCACCTGCTAAAATCCCACGCAACACAAGGAATTTTCAGCCATTATTTCACCTGACGACCATTGCAAATAACTCTTTTCTCTCATCATTTTTAGCTCACTTGGCTTCCCATAGTCGCGTCAAGGTCCCTTTCCACAAAGGGACAACAGTATTGTTTGTTTGAAGGCTACGTCTCTGCATGTGTGTGTTTTTGAAGAAGGCAGGCCTTTGCAGCAGTCCAAAAACAGACTGATAACAAATCCTTGCACCTCCTTTCCTCTCATCTGAAGGAATCAGTTTGCTGGCCAGATTGCTATGGGGTGGTATAGTGGTGCTAGGGATTGCGAATCAGAGTCCCTCAGTGGTTTAACAACCTCCACCAATGCCACTTCCAACCACAACTGGTTGGGTGTCCAAGTGCTCTGGGTTTTAGAACATGCTGAAGGTGTTGCTGTGAGTTTTCCGGGCTGTATGTTCATGTTCCAGAAGCATTTTCTGCTGACATTTCCCCTACATCTATGGCAGGCATCCTCAGAGGTTGTGATGTCTGTTGGAAACTAGGCAAGAGAGGTTTATATCTGTGAAAGGTCCAGGGTGGGAGAAAGAACTTTTGTCTGTTGGAGTCAATTGTGAATGTTGCAATTAATCAGTCTGATCAGCATTGAAAAGCCTTGCAGCTTCAAGGCCTGGCTGATTCCTGCCTGGGGGAATCATTTATTGGGAGGTGTTAGCTGGCCCTGGTTGTTTCAGAGTGCTGTTCTTTATTTACTGTCCTGATTTTAGAGTTTTCTTAATACTGGTAGCCAGATTTTGTTCATTTTCATGGTTTCCTCCTTTCTGTTGAAATTGTTGAATTCTGTTGAAATGCTGAATGTGTTTTAGTGATAGGCTTTAGCACCTTGGATAGCACCTTTAACATTTGGACTAAGGGGAGTAGGCTTAGGCTAGCCATTTCACTGACAACTGCTATTGCAAGCTTCCTCCTTCCCTCAGACCTTAGCTGCTGTCTTAGGGATATGCATAGAATATGCTGTTGTGAGTGATCCCTGTTGGAATCTGGGATGAGCAATAGAGATCAGTGACATTTGCAGAAGACCTGCTCTCAGTGGAGACGACCTGTCTGGTCTGGCTTGTTTGTCTTGATCAAGACTGCTGTCTTCACTTGTGGATTCTTCTTGGGGGATGTCTTGAGGAGTGCCTCAGAATTTACCATAATCACGAGATTGGTAAGAGACTCTGTCTCTCCAGAATTGTACTGCAGCATTCTTTGGTAGCAGTGCTCATAACTGTTGAATTATACAGTTATTGCAGCTGTTTCAATCACCCCGATGAAATCAGAACTGGGATTCTGAGCGAGGCTGTTTGTCCTCTAGGAGAGAAATAATTGGGTAGAGAGGTGTTTCTAAAAGGCAGACTCTTCCAGGATTTCTTAACCTATGGCATAAAGTTGGGTAAGGGGAGAGCCTTCCCCAAGGTGAGAGGCAATAAAGACAATTTTCTGCATTAAAGAATGGTTGCATCAAAAGTACAGCAGGCAAATGGGGAGTAGGGGAAAACTACTCACTTCCATGACATTTACTACGTTGAGTCAGATGAAATTACTGCATACATATGCCTCATCTCACAAGGCACACAAAAGACTTCTGCCTTTGCTTAACTAAAACCAGAGCTTGGAGAATACATTCTTCCCCCCACTTCTCCCTGGTTGGTGGATGCTGGGTGTTTGGATTTCTTTGGGGATTGGGGGTATTTGCTTGGATTGTTATGTGTGAGTGGCGACAGAGAGCACACAATTCCTTTGTTGCAAAGGCTCCGATCTGTTTGTCAGCTCAGTTCAAAGTGCTGGTTATGACTTGGGTTGCTTAGGTTCAGGTTGTTCAAAGGATTGTAGTCCGTCTGTCCCACCACCCAAAGGCAAACCAAAACACAGACAAAAAACTCTTCATTTGCCAATGGAAGGATACTAAGGAGCCTAACCTCTCTAGGAAAGGCATACCTGGGAGGAACAAAGGAGAGGGCCTTCTCAGTGGCTGCTCCCAGGCTTGAAATGCCTTTTCTAGAGAGGTTAGACTGGCCCCTTCCTTGGTATCCTTCCTTTGGTAGATGAAGAGTTTATTAATTTGTTTATTTATTGCATTTCTATACCGCTTTTCTCACCCCTGTGAGAAAAGCGGCGTACAACGTAATAGATGGCAAAATTTCGATGCCAAACACACACACACACACACATATAAAAATAATACATAACATATCAAATCCATAACATTTAACTATGAATTAAAACGATTAAAACTATAAAAATATAACAACATAGACAGAAAACATTTTAGAAATTGCACCAAACCCGTAGTTGTCATTTCACTGCTTCAGTAGTACTATCACTCGCCAAACTCCTGGTTGCATAGCCAAGTTTTGAGTTGTTTTCTGAACACCAGGAGGGAGGGGGCAATCTAATCTCACTGGGAAGGGAGTTCCACAGCTAAGGGGCCACCACTGAGAAGGCCCTGTCATTCGTCCCGTCAACTACATTTGCAACAGCGGTGAGATCAAGATCAGGACCTCCCCAGCTGATCTTAACACTCAGACTGGTTTTAGTTTTGGCCTGCCTCTCAGGACTGATTGCTCTCAGGAAAAGAACCTTTATAATCTGCTGCATTGTCTTTATTTATTTCCTTTTCAATGGTCATTACTTCTTACTGCCCGTAACTTTATTGATGGTCTACTGATGTCACATAGTTTTTGAATTGGGGATTAGCTTAACCTCTGTAGCTCCCCAGGCACATAAATCAGACAGAGCTTTGAAAGGTTACTTTTTTAGATTACAACTTCCCAAATCCCTGAACAAGTATAGCCACAGGCAATATTGGCTAGGGAATAATGGCGGTCATCATAAAAAATAAGTTTTCCAAGCTTGCTCCATCTGCTGACATTTCTCTGCCAAATATGATATGATATACTGAATTACATTTCTGAGTGATGAAAACAATTTCAAAATGCTGACTTTTCAGCAATTTTTATTTCCCCAAAGCCTAAAGTACGGGTTTTATTTCAGAAAAATAATTCAGGTGTTGCATCGCCATATGTGTTATCTTGTAAAGTGGCTTTATGCACTGGCATTACTGACTAATTTCCTGTAAAACTTTACAAGAAAACTACATACTTCTTTATCTCATTGTCTCTTTAATGTCTCAAGAAGTCTTTAAAGTGAACACTCTGAGCAAATTAGGAATTCAATTGCTCAATGCTATACTTGTATACCCTTTTAAAAAGGCTCATTGAGTTCAGATAAATGAGGGGAGAAAATTAAAAGCACGAAAACAAATAAATCACCTTTGGAACCCCCATACTGCTTTATACATCTTTGGATAATTATTCTGAAATGGTCCAAACATTGGATGAGATGGATCACATGGAAGAAGCACTTGGCTGCAGCAAGCTTTGAAGTGGCAGTAGTGACATGTAAGACCAACTTACTTTGTTTAGATGCCTCTAGTTCTTTATGGACTTGAGAGCCATATCGGAAGATCTTTGATAGCCAGTTAACCCCCAAAGAAATTTCACCAGTATGTTATACGGAACATAAATTTCACCAGTATGTTATACGGGGCCCGGGCTGTGGCGCAGGCTGGAGAGCAAGCCAGATGCAACCAGCTGCAATGAATCACTCTGACCAGGAGGTCATGAGTTCGAGGCCTGCTTGGAGACTATGTTTGTCTTGTCTTTGTTCTATGTTAAAAGGCATTGAATGTTTGCCTATATGTGTAATGTGATCCGCCCTGAGTCCCCTTCGGGGTGAGAAGGGCGGAATATAAATGCTGTAAATAAATAAATAATAAATAACATAGTCAGCAGAAGTCTTGTGCATCTTTAGTAATATTTAGTATATTGGTTTAATTCTGAGACCCATATAAAATTGTGGCCAGTGTGGTGAATGCACATAATGGAAATCATGCACATCCCATGTGTTCAGAAGGCTCACTGTATAAAGAAAACAAGTGATATGATGGATGGCAAAATGATGTGGACAGTGGACACTAATCACTTCAATATCATTGTGGCAATGAATCCTCTCTGGGTTTTTGCTTGACTATTACAGAAGTGACACAAGGTAATGACTCTATTTTAAGGATTTTGGATAGCTTTTTAAACATTTGGACTAAAATCCAAAATGTCAACCTTCACTGGGTATGACAAAGGTTTCCCCAGCCTACAAACAGAAGCCATTGAGGCTCAGATGAAAGAGATGAGTGAGTATAATGACATTACATCAAACATGATACGTTGGTTGTTGGCAAGTATTTATAAACCACTTATATCTGGGGATGTCAGGCAGCATTCAAGAAACATAAAAAGAGATCGGAAAACAACACCTAAAAGACACATATAGCCCCTGCATTATCCAAAAGAGCACAGTGCATGGCTCGCTGAACAGCATCTTGCTGAAATAAGTAAAACATCAACATAAAGATGATTAACAAAAATGTTAGAGTAGATCTAAAATCAAGGGAAAAATATTTCACATATTGGATGTCATCATGTGAACAGTTTGCTCTAGATAACTATGGAGCATA
Organism: Anolis carolinensis; assembly: GCF_035594765.1. Lineage (NCBI taxonomy): Eukaryota > Metazoa > Chordata > Lepidosauria > Squamata > Anolidae > Anolis > Anolis carolinensis. The sequence goes on along the minus strand of NC_085842.1, from coordinate 59,604,608 downwards.
GATCAAGAATACAGAGTGATGGAACTGGAAGGGGCTTCATGGGCTGTTGAGTTCAGCACAGGACCGTCAGATAAAACCAGAGCCGGCCCTAGGTATTTTTCAAGTGTAGGCAAACAGAATTTTGGCGCCCCCCCCCCCCAAACCAATCACTGAAAAATAAAAGCGTTGGATAAACGAAAATGTTTGATAATAAGGAGTGTCAGGACCCAGGCTACAGAGCACCAATAACCATGCGCAGAGGCCAGATTCTATCTAATATCTTTATTAAAGGAATATATAAAGTCAATAAAAACAAGTGAAGAATATAGTTCAGAAGTAGACCTTTCAGGAAAGGTCAAATATAGTCCAGGAAAACAACGTCCAATATGTGATATTAGAGTCCAAAGTTATAATCCAATAACCGAAACACACACTTTGCCAAGCAAAGTGTGGGGAAATGACAGGGTCCTTTAGTCCAATGGAGCTTGACAACAAGGCTGGAAGCAAACTAGATTCTTGGCAATTAAGACTTGATACGAGGCAACAAGAGGCAAGAAGCAAGAACGAGGTCCGTGGCGAGGTCCGGGGACAAGGCAGGCTTGGAACTAGAACAAGGTCCGTGGCAAGGTCCTGGAAACAAGGAACTGGAGTAGCGTAGTCCACACACGATCTCACTCCTGAAGCTGACGAATTGACTCCGCAAGGATTTCCTTGCGGGTAAACACCTATATAGGATCTTGTTTTCCCGCCAAGGAACACTTTCCCTGGGGAACAAGAAGCGAAACCCATACTGTGTCCAGATGCATGACTCCTTAAGATTTCCCAAGGGAAACAGGCTTAATCAGCTAATTGTCTGGCAGCGATTCTGGCGCTTCGGCGATTCGCCTCCCTAGCGCCTCTATCTCGATTATAATTATCCCGGCGAGAGAACGGGGGAGATTTCTGCTCAAGGCTTGTTTGGCTGACTTCTTGTGGGCAAACATCTTGCAGGTGCAGGGGCTCCAATTCTGGCTGAAACGGTGGGAAACCCAAGTTTTCCTCTTCGTCTGCCACAATAATACTAGGAAGGGGACTACATGGCCCATGAGACATCACAAGGAGGAATTAAGGAAAAGCCTATTAAACATCAAATTACATTAAGATTTTACAAATTAAGCACTAAAACATCATGTTTTACAACAAATCAACAGAAAAAGCAGTTCAATACCTTGCAGAGGCAGGCCGCAGGAGACAGAAGTTGTCTCGATGGCGCCCCCAACAAGATGGCGCCACAGGCAACTGCCTAGTTGGCCTGGTGATTGAACCACCTCTGGATAAAACATATCTAGTAAGTGATAATAACATGTTGTCTCATTGATTGAATGGTTCTGTAAGGGAGAAAGTGGTTCTTCAGGAGAGAGATGGCTCTGGAAGATGTTGGCCTTTCATTTCTTGCAAGCTTCCACACTTCCCGCCTTACCGTGCACACACAAAGTGTGAAATCGGAGGACATCAGTGGCGTTCTGAAATTATTTACTGTTTTATCTTGTGATGCTGTTGATGACAGCTCAGATGGTTTATAGCATCAACCAAACTCCTCTGGCAGGAATTATTTCCTTGTAAATCACTTCAGCTCATCAATTTTAACAACCTCAGTAACATATGGCAATCAGCATATGGTCCAGATTTATCTAAATTCTGAAAAATGTTAATATAGCTTATCTGTGAAGCCCTATTAAAGCGTGGTTTATTGGCTGGTTCAAATAGCCCGAGGAACAGAAATTAACATTTGTAGACTTCATTCTAGTGGAGTACAACTGAAATGAGTTCAAATAAATGATGATGAAAAATTATCCTCCGCGGTCCCTTTTCCTTATCTCTTTTTATTACCGTACATTCGGTATAGTCCATGGATCTCCAGGCCTTTGGTTTCAGTTCTACTGAGACCATTAAGAGACAGTGGCATAGAACAACATTAATTTCACAGTTCTGTGAGGCCTGTAAGCAAAATATCCTCAGTGAAGAAGGAAGAGGCTCTTTCTTGCCATTGTCCCCACTGCCCTTTCACAAGGCCCTGGTTGCAGAAAACCCAGACATAAGTCAACTTGATTCACTTACTGTGTCCATGGCCTTCCTGGGCATGGAAATACAAGGGACCATTACACATGAACTTGCAAGAGCACACAAAGTGATCATAGAGCCTGAACTAGCCTGTTTAACCTAGTATTGTCTACATCGGTTGGAAGAAGTCCCTCGTGCCTTATAACAACATGTCTTCCAGCCCTGCTAATTAGATTTGTTTAAGACTGAAGTTGTGCTTTTAACACTTATACATTCACATTAATATAATATTGGAGTTATGTGGGAGGTCATTCACTCACCTTGTGGATGAAATTGAAACGGAATACTAGTTTTACACCCAGATGCTATTGTTGCTCTTATGTGACTTCAAGTCAACCCCAACCCATGATAATCTTATTCTAGATTTTGTTAGCAAGACTGATTCAGGGGAGGGTTGCCACTACGGCCTATGAGACTCAGAGAGTGGGACTTGCCTAAGTCCAAACGGTGCATTTCTATGGCTAAGTAAGAATATGAGTCCTGGTCTCAATGAATCCTAGTCCAATGCTCAAACTATCATTCTGTCTCCAGCTTCTACACACCCAGGCAGAAGGACTACATTGGGCAATGCAAGTTGGTATCATTCAGATGGTCTAACCATTGGCTTTGATAGTTGGGGCTTATTTATTTATTTTATTTACAGCACTTTTACCTCGCCTATCCAAAATATTTAGAGCAGTCATTCCCAACCTTTTTTTTGACCAGGGACCACTTTGACTGGGGCCACTCTCTAATATTAGTACCAAAAGGGTTGCCAATCAGAGTTTGGTCAACTTGAGATTTGGTTTGGTTATTTGTGGTGCTGATTCATAAAATTGCATTGGATAGACCACATCAGCTCTAGTTTTTGATACAGAACATATGCCATCTAGTAGTTGCCATATGCTCAGTCACAGAAAACCATTTTTAATAATCTAGAGCTGATGTGGTCTATCCAGTGCAATGGTCAGCTCTGCATAAAGGAGTGGAAATAAAATAAATAAAATAAATAAATGAAAAGGAAGGAGGTTTGCAGACCAGATTTTTGTTCTCATGGCCCACTGCCTGGTTGCGGCCCACAGTTAAGAACCATTGATCTAGAGAGTACCAGGGTTACCTGCCCATATATTAAAATAGATTTAACTTAAGTGTCTGGTGATGTACTTAGCAATTATTGTATTTTAGTTTTTATTCTAAAGAGTTTAGGAATTAACGACAGAAGGTATTCATTTAAAGGGATAGAAATGAAACATTGTCAATTCTGAATTTCACTGTAGCTCTGAAGAAGTCAGCATGTGGTTTGAGATATGAAACCTACTGGGTGATCCTGGCCAAATTATATTCTCTTAGCCTCAGAGAAAGGCAAAGGCAAACCTCTTCTAAAGGCATCTTGCCAAGAAAACCCTTTGCTAGGGTCACCTTAGGGATGCCATAGGTCAGAAACAACTTGAAGGCACACCACAACAATATAATGTAATGTATTCCATCTTTTCTCTGCTTCATCTGTTTTTGTAACCTTGCTAATGTTTGCAGTACATTGATAAAACACAAGGCCTTTTAGAACAGATATAATAGGAGAACAAAAGCAACATTTGTATATCCACCTGGCATTTATTACATTTTCAGCTTTCTTTCCTATTTTGTTCTCTTAAAAATTGTTCGCCTTTCAGCTTAAAGCTCATTGCCTGAGAAATTCTTTCAGTCTTTGAAATTGCAACTGAATGGGCTTTCCGAAAAGGGATGTTGCCCTGCTGGAACAGAGTCTCACCCAAAGGGAACTGGACAAGCAGAGGAAGAGGCAGAGGCTGACAAGGAAACCTGGAACAATAAGGGGAGGAGAAACATATGGAGTTGTCTGATGGCAGTTTCCCTCAGGCACAGGGTGTCTTTCTCCAGGCTCCTCTCCCCCTGTGGTTTAGTGACAGAGGTCTTGAAGTCAACAAGGTTGTTTACAGCTTCAGAGCCCTGCATTCTTTTCATAGTGTGATGTTTCTTTTGCCTTTCACACAAATCCTGGGTCAAAAAGCCAGCGCTTGGAAGTAACTTCTAATTCATTCCTTTCCCCAATAAAAAGGTATAACGGAGTCACTCTCTAATTGTAATGCAACAAGGAATAGCTTCATTCCTTTTGCTGTATAATTAAATTTTAAATTGCTTAATAAGCTATGGCTACACTTAATTGTGGAAGAGGAAAAATGCTTGCTTTGTCGTTCACACACGTATATCAGCTATCTGAATGGGGGAAAATGATTCTGAAACTCTGGTCCATTGCAAGACACAGCAGCAAAACACCTCCCAACAAGATGCAGGTGATAAATGTAAAAATGTCATATAATGCCAGTAAGAAGCAGCATGAACTTGCCTGTGTATGGTTCCCCAGAGGTTTTCCACCTGCCTCAAAATCTCTGAGAAAAAGTCCTTGTAGCAAGCAGTACATTCACTTCAGTGTAATAAAGATGAACCAAAGCCTACACCCTAGAGACATTAACCAGCCACCCTCTTATTGGTGACTTCCTGCTATCCTATCCTGTTTTATCAATTCCTGTTTTTCTATTAAGCACTTGAATCTGGGTAGCAGTGGCTAAATATGCTGTTTTTAAATCAAAGCCACATATGTCCTAGACATATTTGTGATGGATATACTTATTCTGTGCATGGGAAGTGTGTATTTGTGCCTTCAAGTTATCTGTTGACTTATGGCAGTCCCTTGAACTTTATAGGATCTGCTTAGGAAAGAAGTGGCTGTGCCAATTCCTTCCTCTGAGATATACCCAGCAGCTCCTGGTATTAATTAGTGGTCTCTCATCCAAGTGCTAACCAAGGCTGACCCTGCTTAACTTCCAAGATCAGACAGGATCTGGTGCCTTTAGGGCAGTGGTTCTCAACCTGGGGTCCCCAGATGTTCTTGGCCTACAACTCCCAGAAATCCCAGCCAGTTTATCAGATGTTAGGATTTCTGGGAGTTTAATGCCCAAAACCCCAGGTTAATAACCACTGCATTGGGGTATTTAGAAATTTAAAAGCTAATCAGTAATCTTTCCTAGCCCTCCAATACGTGCCATTATAATTATATTTAAAATTTGTTTTAATTTCTTTGTTGCTCAAAAGTAACCAAAAGTTACTGTAAAATAATCTGCATGTAATTAGTCTCTGTCTTGAGATGCAAAATATCTTATCTTCTTGTTCAACTTGCTACCTTTCCATTCGTGACAGGGCAAGAGGCATAGCACACCATGCAATATTGTTTCTTAATTATTTATTAAGGATATATCTCAAGAAATAAAAAAATCTCTAGCCAAAGATAATGGAAACTGTTATTCAAAAGCATATGGGAGGTCATGGGTCTTATCTTCCCATTTAACTTAAAGTATTAAAATTGTACAATATGCTATTTTAAGTGTAATTGCATTTAATGTAATGTAATGTCTGACATTAAGTGATTTAATCCCACATCCTCAAAATAAATAGGGACTAGAAAATGCACACCATTTGAGATAAAATCTATCACAGTCAGAAATGGGGAAAGTCTCCAATATATCTCAAACCAGAAGAAAGTAAACTTGTTGTGATATCCCAATCTGGGGTGTGGTACAGAAAACTGTTTTTGCCCTCTTCTTCTGTAACTAAAACAGAGCCAATAGCTGTCAAGAGCATCAATCATAAATCTTTTGTGAGCTGAAGCTGTGACTTTAAAACAAAAGAAAGCTGCTTGCCAAGGAGACTTGCCCATTATAGCATTGCTCTTTGGAAAAAGCTAAAGAACTGGAGGAATTATTTGGGAAGAATGAACTTGTGTTGACACCAACTGTAGCCCCTTTGCCTCTGTCTTGAATACAATCCTGCTGCTTCATGGCCATTGAACGGAGCATGATCCAATGAAGTCAAGCCATTTTAAGTCCCATTGGCTACAGTGGGAGAGCTCTTACTTAACTCCTCTTGTTGATACTAATCAAATGTGGTTAGACTGGATTGAAGCCTCATATACTTGACTGGATGATGACGGAATATCTTTGAATACATTTTTTTCTGATAATCTGACAATTGTTTCCAGGTGGTTACATAGATGAGGGAGCAGACTCAGCTTTGTACTTCCGAGAGCAAAACTCACCTAGATGAGAAGGAATAGCAGGGAAGCAAATTTTGTTTAACCATTGAGATCTTTCAAAGAAGCAAGAGCTTTTTAAAAAGATGTCCTCTTTTATTGCCTGTTAGAACCTCTTTATATCTTCTCCTGATTCAATCACAGATTTTCCAGCCTTTTCTTTAGTCCTTGTAAATGGTAATGAAGGGTGGAAAGAGGATGAAGGAAGCTATAGGACAGACATGGGCAAGCAGGCATCATTCTGCTCTCTCATGGTGCTGCTGGCAATTTGGCCAGTTATCATACAGATCTCTTCAATGCCTTTCTTCACTCTTGAATCTGGATTTTGAGCCCCAGTATAGGCATGCCTTCTTATCAAAGAAGTAATACAGTGTGATCCCAAATCTCAAATTTCATCTACCTGTTTTTAACAAACACCGGTATGTCCTCATTAGGCATTTTATAGGTTCTCCGGGTTGTTTTATAGTATCCTTCCACCATAAATTTACCACAGAGTCATGCTATGAAACCTAATGATTCCTAGAGAGGTGACCCCGCTATGTGTTTCCTAAGTCCTTCAGTGTGAATCTATGGTATGCTGCTACCAAACGTTGTTCATTCAGTACAGCTCACTATTACCCACAGTTTTGTTTATCTATGCAAAGTCCTGGAATTTATCCACCATGGATACAGTGGGTCATACTGTATACAAAAAACCTTATTGTAAAACTGTAAATGGCGTCTGTTCCCCATTCCTATTGTCTAGACCAGTGGTTCTCAACCTGTGAGTCGCCAGACATTTTGCCCTTCAACTCCCAGAAATCCTAACAGCTGGTAAACTGTTTGGGATTTCTGGGAGTTGTAGGCCAAAACACCTGGAGACCTACAGGTTAAGAACCCATCTACACTGCTGTATAAAATACAGATTATCTGGTTTGAACTGAATTATATAGCAGTGTAGACTAATATAATCCAGTTCAAAACAGATAATATAGATATTATATGGCAGTGTAGATGAGGCCTCAGTCTCTTTGGGATTTTGCTGTTGTGATGTATCCTGGATCTTTTGAAAAACACATTTCTGGGTGAGAATATAATGAATAATGGTCTACACTCTGACTATTTCTTGAACCTTGCTAACATAAGATTTTCTGTTCTTTCTTCCTCCAGATCATACAAAGCCACCACTTGCACCAAAACCAAAGATTCTCAGTCATCTTGCTTCCATAGCTGCTTCCAAACTTCCTCCATCACTCTCAAAGACTGGAACACTTCATAATTCAAACTCTATGTCTAGGGGTCCTAAACCACCCATTGCTCCCAAGCCAAAAATCTCCACTGACAACGATCCTGCAATTACACAGAAATCAAGTGTCTATGCCAACAATACTTTTAACAAATACAGCAATGGAAAACTAGAGGGAGATATTTATGAAGGAAACCAGTGTAACAGCACAGAGTGTCCTGAGTCAGAAGTCAATAATGAATATATTGTAATTCCAGAAGCTGAACTGACTGATAAAGGTTATAACGACTTTGAACATGAACAAGAGGAGACAGCAGAAAATGAGATTTTATCAATTTCTGAAGTAGCAGGTGATGAAGAAGACAATTGCAATGACAACAGTGAGATCTGTAAAATCGAAATAAATATATCAGGCAACACTGACAATGAACTAGTGGGAGATGACACAGCCAAGTCAACTGAAATCCAGGCTTTTGGTGTCTCTGAAGCACCTGAAGAGGAAAAGGAGGATGCATCAAAGGATGACTGTGAAAATGTGGACAGGGAAATTGATCCCAAAGAGGCCACAATGAACTGTTCAGATGAGGGTGGGGAAGCATTTAAAGAACTGGATCTAGTAAAGGACAATAATGAATACAATATAGACAGCATGATTTTGAATGGAGATGAGGCTTTAAAGGACACTATATGTGAAGATATTATTTTAAGTCATTTAGAGGACCCAGAATCAACCTCAGAAGATCTGCCATTAATTGATGAAAGACAAGAAGAGGAAGACTCACCTCAGACAGTAGAAGAAGAGCAACCTAACGCTAATGCAGAAATGGGTCCAATGGGTAACGATGACCAATCAGCCCTCCCTACAGAGGAGGAGCTTACAGAAGACACTTGTACAAGTCCTGATGATAATCTTGCTCAAGAATTTGCAGAGGCACACACTGAATTAGAATCAAAAGGATCTTATCTTGATGAGATCTTGGGAGATGCCACCAATGAAGCTGATGCTGGAACAGAGGAGTTAATAGGCTCAAATGCTGGATGTGAAACAAGCATAAAACAAGGAGAAAATTCAGATGATGACTACCAAACCGCTGGGACAGGGGGTATAGAGGAAGCATCTGAGACTGTATGTGATGCAAGGGAAGAAGATGAAGAACAAAATGAGGTGGTAGACAAAGAGATCATTGATGATAACTGTCAAATCATTCCTTTTGAGAAAGAATGCAGTGAGGAGGTTTCCGATTCTCCTGAAGAAAAGTTAGGTGGAGATTTGGCATCTGAAGGAAATAAAATATCAGATCAAAGCTCACCTTTTGGTTTTCAAGAAGGTAATGGGTTTCAGTGTGACTTGGAGCAGGCAGAAGCATCTAAGGTGGATATTTTCCTTGGAGATGATAGCACAAATGTATACACTTTGGAAGACACCCAGTCAGATAACCACATGCTTGAAGCCGATCATGGCGATTATGGAGAAATTGCCCCAAATACACCCACTGAAAAATCAGCCGGAGATACCTGGAGTTCTACAGGAGAGACAGATCAGTGCTATCAAAGAAAAACTGAAACAAACTGTGAATGTGTGATCAGGGAAGGGTCAGCAGTTCCTGAAGTAGTTGTTGTTTCTGAAAATGATGACAAAAGTGTCTGTGACTCCTTAGATGATCCATATGTGTTAGGAGACAGCTTGCCTTCAGCTAATGAAACCTTTTATGCTGGAAAACAAAGGTGGGATCCTGGTCTTCAAGACAGTTCAACTGATTTCAGAGAAGTAACAAATACTGACAGTGAAAACCACTTGCTCTCTCTTGATCGAAAGAGCATTGTTACTAGAACAAGGTCCCTTTCTGGAAAAGTGCCTGGCTATGTACCAGAAACAGTTCCAGAAGAAACAGGCCTGGATAACGAACCTTCAAGCATAACCACAACTGAAAATTTAGGGCCCAGTTTCTGTCTGTCAGAAGGAAAACCCATGGAATTGAGCAGAGCATTGCCTGCAAAGCCAAGGCACTTCGTTTTATATCCTCGATCTTATTCAGTAGAGGGCAGAGATATTGCTGTCTCTGTATATGGAGAAAATGATAATTCTATCATGGATTATAATAGAATAAACAGGACAGATGACCTCTCTTTGCCATGCGTAATTGCTTCCTCAGGTAGCTTTTCTCAGAGAAATCATCTCCCATCCAGTGGGCTTTCTACTCCATCCTCGGTTGTTGATATCCCACCTCCTTTTGAATTGGCCTGTATCACGAAGAAGCCCATCACAAAAAGTTCACCATCACTTTTGATAGAGACGGAATCCCCTGATAAGTACTGCAAGAAAAAGAAGTCCTCTTTTAAAAAGTTTCTCACCTTAAAGTTCAAGAAGAAGACTGAAAATAAAGTCCATGTGGATGTTCACATTTCTTCGTCAAGGTCCTCCTCAGAGTCTAGTTACCATGGACCTTCTAGAGTCATGGAACTGGATAGAAGGAGCCTGAGCAGTTCTCCTCAGCTCATATCACGGACTGGAAAGCTGAAGGCTTCTGAGTCTCCAACTGTTCTCTTCTACAAGGACGGCAAAAGGAAAGGAACACCCAAAACCTTTAGCAGAAGTGTGTCAAGGGTGGAATCTTTTGAGGACCGTTCAAGACCCCCTTTCATGCCTCTTCCTTTAACTAAGCCTAGGTCTATTTCATTCCCTAATGCTGACACTTCAGACTATGAAAATATCCCAGCACTGAACTCTGATTATGAAAATATACAAATTCCTCCACGAAGGCCTGCAAGGGCTGGAACTTTTACGGAATTTTTCGAAGATCCCAGCAGGGCATTATCTGCAGCAAACGAGAATGATGGTTATGTGGATATGAGCAGTTTTACAGCCTTTGAGAACAATAAGCAGCAACCTACCAACCAGGAAACAGAAAGGTATTGTAACTCTTATTTATGTAAGGCCAGCTAGCCTTGACCGGAGGAGCTAGACATCCTGTCTGTTAGGTCTTGTAGGCATATGCTCAACACTGCTTTGCTTAACTCACTTTTTCAGGAAATGCTTTCTACAAAGTGTTCGGAAGAGTACAAGGTTTTTTATTTAAAAGGGGGTGGCAGTGGGAAAAAAAACATAGAAAGTTTAAATATACTTTAATCCAGGGGTGGGGAAAGTCCACTCTGTCAGCTGTGTGTGCTTTCCAGGACCACTTATCTGATTTCAGGGTATATGTATATTTTTCTACACACACCCCCTCCCAGTTTTGCTTCAAAATGCCCCCAAAGCCCTCAAGGGTCAAATAATTTTATTTATGTTTTTGCAAAATGTTTCACAATTTTCCCCCCTCCTAAAATGCCCTCTGGGGAGTATTGGGCGCATGAGGCCTAAGAGAGTCCTTTTTTGAAACAGGAGCTGAACAGAAAGCACTATCTACTCACTCCTTGTCAAAAGGTGGAGTTCATGGGCCGCAAAGACCCCAAAACATAATGAAAATGGTTCCTTTGCGCCTCTATGGTCATTTGGGAGCAATATTTTAAACGCTTTTGTGTAGGTTCAGTTGGAGGGTGCAACCCAAGAAGGTATGCTGGAGAGCTAATGTATATATTGTAATGTCCTCTTCTAGCTGTAATTGTGTGCACATCAATGAAAACACGTTTCAACCATGATTGCTCATTTTTATTCTGGGAAATGCTCCTGTGCTGTTATTTTATCAGAAGCTATCATTTCAGTGGGTCTCATGGCTCTTCCTTACATGTTGCAATGAAATGAGTGAGACCTCTGGGGCAACGCCTGCCTCTTTGCTGCCACCCGGCATCTGACACATCTGGCTTTCCATGCCCTTGGTCTTGTTGGTTTCTCTGGGGTCATGGCCAGTTTCCTTTGCCCACAAGGAAAATAATCAGTCGATAGTATAGATATTTCCCCAAACTCAACCATTATGAACTGTGCAAAGCCCTAATAATCAATGTTTAAGAGAGCTTCTGAATGAAAGGCACTGTGCTTTCGGACACTAATGCAGTTGTGTTTGTTTTGATCATGTAGGGGAGAGGGAGGGAGGGAGCAACCCACCTGGATCTAACATTGAGTTACAACAATGCATTCAGTGGGATGAATACTTTGTTTTGCCACAATGTATTTTTTTCTTTTTGTTTCTTTGGCAATTTTTGTATTAAAAGTTTTTAACTGGGGGAAACTTGTTAACATGAAAATAAGTCTTGGTGTATAATAAGTACTTATTTCATCTCCTTTTGTGAACTATCCAACTTCATTGTTGTATGTATATTGTTTTACTAAGTATAAACTAGCACCCACATATACCTTTAAAATATTTTGAATTGAATTATCTTTCCAATCCCTACATATCCATTGTTCAAGTTTCCCATTTGACACTTTTGTTAGTAGAATATTGTTTATATGCAGTTGAACTGAAATGCTTTGGTACATAATAAAAAAAGAAAAGGAAGATATAATGAACTTTATTTAAAACACATTAGAGTACAATATGACCCCTGCATCCATGAAGTAGTATCTGTGGTTTCATAATGATTTGACCCAGTGGTTCTCAACCTGTGAGTCCCCAGGTGTTTTGGCCTACAACTCCCAGAAATCCCAGCCAGTTTATTAGCTGTTAGGATCTCTGGGAGTTGAAGGCCAAAACATCTGGGGATTCACTGGTTGAGAACCACCAATTGTTGGATGTAGATCCAACAAAATACATCCTCTTTAAGTATTTTTGAGGTCTTCCAGTGTGATTCTATGATATTTCTGGGCTAGAGATCCTTCAATAAAAATTGAGCTATTATCCATAGTTTTGCATATCCACACAAATTACAAGAACATGTTCCCATGCATATGCGAGTTGCACTGTATAGGCACCCCAGAGTTAACAAAAGCATATGACAGTTAATCTTTTCTTCAGAAAGACCTTCTTGGCTCATCCAGCCCTTCCTTTCCCCCTCATCTAGCTGGAACATTTCTAGCAGCATTGGCACATGGAGGATGGTGAAGGAGGTCTGGAGAAAGATAAACTTTCACTGTGTGATTGCAGTAAAGGTTCAGCTGAAAAATAATGGGGTTCTTTAGCCAGTTTTGCTATAGCTCAGTGCTGGAGGTCAGGACTCTTGGGGGGGAGGGTTGCGAGGGGTGTCAGAGGGGTTACCAAAGATCATCAGAAAACACATATTTCTGATGGTTTTAGGAACCCCTTTGGCAGAGAAGGCTGAATATCTCTCCATCTTTCTCTTCCTTTTTGGAAACAGATGGCAAATCCTCCCACCAAAAGCCCAATTTGCCCAATTATATTGTTGGTGGGGTTTAAGGGGTTCTTTGATTGTAGATGAACTATACATTCTAGCAACTACAACTCCCAAATATCAAGGTCTATTTTCCTCATACTCCACCAGTGTTCACATTTGGGCATATTGAGTATTTGTTGCAAATTTGGTCCAAATCCATCATTGTTTGAGTCCTCAGTGCTCTCTGGATGTAGGTGAACTACAACTCCAAAACTCAATGCCCACCAAAACTTTCCAGTATTTTCTGTTGGTCATGGAAATTCTGTGTTCCAAGTTTGATTCAATTCCATTGTTGGTGGAGTTAGGAATGCTCTTTGGTTGTAGGTGAACTATAAACCCGAGCAACTGCAACTCCCAAATGGCAAAATCAATCCCCCCCCCCAACCCCACCAGTATTCAAATTTGGGTGTACAGGTATTTGTGCCAAATTTGGCCCAGTGAATGAAAATGCATCCTGCATATCAGATATTTACATTACGATTCATAACAGTAGCAACATTGCAGTTCTGAAGTAGCAACAAAAATAATTTTATGGTTGGGGGTCACCACAACATGAGGAACTGTATTAAGGGGTTAAAAATGTTTTTCTTTACTTATTCAAGGTTTACATGATGTAGCTGTTTCCATTCCTAGGTGCATATTGTTAACATTGCTGCTATCTGTTGAGCTGCTTTTTTGTGTGTGATGTAGAACTTATTCTTAGTTTCTGCTTCTGGTACCAAACATTTTGCTGAGGAAGCAATGCTCAGAAACACGTCTACTGTTAATTAAGGCAGACCTGTAATGCTTGGATTTGGGATTTGGGGACTGTTGATGCCAGAGCTATCTTTTTCAAGCTACGATGCTCGATATAAAGGCACATGAATATGTAAGGCCATGTGTTAAAACATATAGCAGTTTTTATGTGGACCCCCTTTTTCCAGCGGCCATACCTCTATTGAGAAAAATTAGTGTTTCTTAGTATTGTAGTTGTTTTTTTTATTGTTGCCAAAAGTGAGTAAAATACACCCCTTTTCAAGGTGTCCCCCATGGATAATAGCTGAAAATGTTGAACCAAGCCAATGGCTGTGACTTAGACACGTTTATTAACTTCCCGTGGAAGTGTGGAGCTGCCAGAGGAGTGCCAATCAAAACTGCTTCAGGAAGTTTCAGCATTAAATTCAGGGTTGCTTGCTTACTCTGGATGCCAGTTCTGGGGAGCGCTGGGGAGGAAAGAACTCTGCATGTCAATTTTTAAAACACACACTCAAAACCCAATAGGAGGCAAGAAGCAATGTATTCCTATATGATTCAAAAAAGATTTGATTATATGTATCATGGCCAGGATTTTGTTTGTGTCTTACATTTGCATAAGGGCAGCTTGCAAGTACATAATTTTCTTCTTTGACAGGGAGCCAAAGGCTTCTGCTCTATCCAAAGTTTTCTCCCATTCTGCACTTTCAAGCCCCAAAGGAGTCACTGATATTGCTTTCTGCCACATGGAAGGGGATGGGAGACCAGTCAGACTACGCAGATCTGGTGGCCCTGGGCTCTCAGAGGAAAAAAAACATGGGCAACATTTCAGAGACCATCTTCATTTCTTTCCTTTTTCCAAACATGCTGAAACCAGCTGCTTCCTGTGGTATCAGTCAACTCCCCTTCTGTCCCCTCCCCATGGTAAGCGAAAGCAGCAAAGGCCCTTCCAAGGCTTTATAGTTTTCAGGCAATGGGAATCTATGCAGGTTAAGCTACACTGATATGTGGGATGACAGCCTTTGTTTGTGCTAAGCAAGGGCCTTTTTTTGTGTAGAAGTTTCTTGTCAATGACGTATTACATAATCACATGGCATCTTTTATAGATTAACTGGGAGTCAGTGGGGAATGGTGGTTGCTGGTCTATAGTCACTGCTGTGGAATATATCCTAACAGTCTTTAAGAAAACCGCAAGACAAAGGCCCCATCTACACTGTCATATTATATGGTCAGTGTAGACTCATATAAGGCAGTTCAATGCTGTTAAGCTGCATTATATGAGTTCCAAACTGCATTATATGGCAGTGTATTATTATTTACTTTTGTGTAGATGGGCCCAATGTTTTTGCAGAATGTAAGATGTTAAGTTTGAAAAATTAATTCAATAATGTTAAATAACCAGGAATAAGCACTAGTAACTGTGATTGTTTAATTTTTTTGGTGAACAAGAACCAATAATCAATTAGTTAATAAAGAAATTATAATAATGACCATTGAATCTACAGATAATGGCATAAAGGTTGTGACTGTTGGCTTTAAGGAAGCACAATTTGGAGCTGCTTCTTTTAGAACAGTGGTTCTCAACCTTTGGTCCCCAAGCTGTTTTGAACTTCAACTCCCAGAAATCCCAGCCAGCTTTCCATCTGTTAGGAACTGTGGTAGCCAAAGTTTAACTGCCAGTGTTCTTCCATCAGTTATTATTATTATTACCCTAATTAGGAGGAAGGACCTGGCAAAATAAGTATTCTTTGAGTATTCCTTGCTTAAGAAAACCATATGACATTCATAGGATTGTCATAAATTGATGGGTTACATGAAGACGCACATGCACACCTTGCAGATGGTTGTGGAAGGAGATTAAGGTTGCAATCAGTGGCTTGGCTAAGTTCATACAAGAAGTTCATAGTGCAGGTGGTGTTTGAACTATTTACTAGCTTCCTTCTTTGCAGTTCAGTTTCTTAGCCTCATGATGGTTGTTCTTCTGTAAACGACATTAGGAACACTCTCTCTAAGTATAATAACATTTAGGTCATCCTGAGGTCCTGACACCCTATATTTGGATGGGTTTAATAAAAATGGCCAGAGTGAAAATTCTTTCTTCCCATACATCAGATTTAATGTGTTTCTATGTGTGCTGTATTTTCTCCAGAATGTGTTAATGAGTTTCAATCCAATTTATAGTGAAAGAACCAATAAGAGAAATATTCTTGATATAATGTTTTCTTACAATTACTGTAAGAAATCTGGGGGCAATGTTACCAGAACATTGCCCCCAAAGGACAGTTGCTGTTCCCCCCCTCCCAATTTTGCAGAGTAACATTAATAATAAGTAATAATACACTCTTGTAATGCAATATTCCAAATTCTGCAAATATTGTTCATTTGGTGAGATGTAGTTGGTCATGTCCTGTGGGGAAAACCCTTAGGGCCCATAACAAGAAAAGAATTTTCTGTGATATTGTTTTGCTAGGACCATGTACTGTATTTCCATTTTTGTTTTTGTAGTATACCTCTAGCTTTCATATTACCCTGGTAAAATCTCACCATAACCAAGCAGGGCATGCCAAGGGAAGGAAGGAAACCACCGCAAAGCTTCTAGAATGAAAATTAGAAAATGCTCCTGTCCCTTTAGTGGTTGTGTAGAGGCAATATCAGGAGGTGATGCTTTTTATGTAACCTGATAACAAGCAACACAAATCCCACTTCTACACAAGCAATTAAGGGTCAGGAGCTTTCTCCACTCTGAAACCCTATCACTTCTAAAATCCCTATCAGGTCACCTATTTTTTTTTCTTTTGTTAGTAACAGAATACTATGGAATAGTCCACCCCACCCCACATAAGATAATTGCGAACAACATTCAGACCTTTCTATCTTTCTTTAATAAAATATTTCTTGATATACCATATTTCAAGGGATACTGAGATAGCAGAGGGTGGTGTGATGATTTAAGGGTCGAGTAGGATCCTAGGGGTCAGGGTCTAAATCTCTGGCCATGGAAACCCACTGCATGACCTTAAGCAAGTCACATTCTCTCAGCCAAACAGCAAGGCAATGGCAAATCTTCTCTGAACAAAGTTCCCCAAGAAAACCCTTGATAGGTTCACCTTAGGATCACCATGAGTCAGAAACAACTTGAAGGTACAAAACAACAACTGCAATGAGAGCAAACTCCATATTTATTGCATATGGAAAAAACTAGGATCTAAACTGGTCTTAAACACAAAGCCAGCCCAAAATCACTATTCAGCCCCAATACCTTGACCACTGGCAATGGTGAATGATGAAATGTAGAATGGTTATGGCCCTAAAGTGGCAGAAATATCTTATGTTAAACATTTTTGCCAGTCTCTCACAATTTCACATGCAGATAATTACATGCAAGATCACCAGGCTCAGGGCAGCAACACACGTTTTCTTGATTTTCTTTTTTGGTCATAGATTATTCTTCCCAGAAAATATGTTCCTAGACTCCACACAAGTAAACTGAGCAGCTGAGAATACTCCTCTCCAAATTACAAATTACAAAAATCCATACAATAGAACCATGTCAATTAAAGTGGAATCATGGTGCTCTTGTTATTTACTGTGAAAGAGTCTTTAATGACAGTGGAACATGCTGCCTTGGAGTGTGGTAGAGCCTCCTTCTCTGGAGGTTTTTAAGCAGAAGTTGGGTGTCCAGATCTGTTGGAGGAGCTTTGATTCTGTGTTCCTGTATAGCAGAATGGGGTTGGACTAGATGGCCCTTGTGGTCTCATCCTACTATGATTCTATGACTCAATGACATGCTCAGTGTTTCCTTTAGCACATAGCACATTAATCACATTAACTATTATATACTAATCACTCAGTGAAATCACAAGGAACAACCTTATTGCACTGCAGCTCCCAATGTTGTATCACCTAAACAAACTGCTATGTCCCTGTATGTAGAGAACTAACATACAAGGAATTCTTCCCCTGGTGTGCAGATTTTCTGCATGGCAGGAATAACTTGCCCATATATCAGAATGGAAATCATGAAGCCCAACCAGCATGAGAGTTATAGTCCAAAAATAGGTTTTCCAAGCTCTGCTTTTATTGCCTTTTCTGGATTCTGTCATTATAATCCCAGGCAATTGCAGATCACATTGGGAGCACAAGCCTCACTGTTGTTATTACACGCCTTCCAATCATTTCTGATTTATGGCAACCCTCAGGTGAACCTATCTTGGAGCTTTCTTGGCATGATTTGTCCAAAGGGTCTTGCCACTGTCTTCCTCCTAGCTGAAGAGAGAGTCATAGTTCAAAGCTCAAAGCACCACAACATGGTGGTTTGAAGTCTTGATGCTGTTTAATTAATCTTGACACTGTTTCACCTTAAATCACAAAACTAATTCAGAGGAGACCAATCTTTCCTAACATCATACTGACCATATAATCCGTATAATGCCGTATAATCATGTATTGCATACAGTGACAATATAACAAAAGATATTCATAGTGACCACTAATTCCTAATCTGCTAAGAATGAAAACTGAGGCCCCTTCCACACAGCTAAATAAAATCCACATTATCTGCTTTGAAGTGGAATATATGGCAGTGTGGACTCGGCTAACCCAGTTCAAAGGAGATATTGTGGGATTTTCTGCCTTGATATTCTGGGTTAGAATGATTGTGTGGAAAGGCCCTTAGTTATAGAGAACACTTGCTGCTGGATTTACATATAGCTCTGTATGAAATTTAGAGGCTCAGACTATGAAGGGGATTCTACATTTTTTTAAAAAAAATACTAAACATAGTTACACATGATAGAATAATATCAATTTTATTATTTATATTTATTACTCTAGTCCTTGAATCAGTGTGGAAGCTTCATTTTTAAAAAAATGCTCAGAGTTTGTGGTAGCTTTATCAAGTGACACAGTCATTTCAATGAGATTTATTTTTCACCTACTTTTCAATTTAGCATGAATCATTATGCCCAGTAAGTGCTGCACCTTAGTCGTGTTCAGCATATTGGCATGGATGAACTTTTATCACAGCATATTTGAATTATGGAAAGAAGAAAGAAAACATTTTGACTCAGAGTTCTTAGAAAAAATGGGATCACCTCCACAGCAAAAGATGCCTTTTAAACTCTCTGCTGCGGGCTAGAAATCAGTCTAAAGAGATAATTGTGTCAGCTGGGTAGATTACAGTTTTACACATCTGCTGTCTGTTATGAAAAAATATCTTCATAGTGAGCTCAGTAAATTGTTAATAGATCCTACCAGTGGTAGGCATGGAAAAATATGTATGTGTATATGAGTTTGGTGAAATATTTATGTGTTTCCTTTCTGCTAGAGCAAGGAACTTAACAATGAATACAGGCAGTCCCTGAGTTGCAAAAATGGCTCATAGTTAAGAATGGAGGTGAAACAACAGGAACTGAGAGAAACCAACTCCTAGGAAGGGAAATGCACTCTTAAAAGAGTTATCATGGGGAAAAGGGGGTCTCCACTGGAGCCTTTTCTCCAATCCTTGTTTCCACAACAAGCCATTTTTTTTTCAATATCCGATTCTCACAGAGACAGAATGTGAGGTGAACTCTTATGAACAGGGGCACAGACTACAAAACAAATACCACAAGGCTATTAACCTATCCCTATGCTATCCAAAGCGCTCTCTCTCTCTCTCTCTCTCTCTCTATATATATATATATATATATATATGTGTGTGTGTGTGTGTGTGTGTGTGTATATATATATATATATACACACACACACACACACATACACACACACACACATATAGACACATACATACATGTTACACTTAAAAATGTAAATGTTCTGACTTACATATAAATTCAACTTAAAAACATACTTACAGAACCTATCTTGTATTGTCAAAGGCTTTCATGCCTGGAATCACTGGGTTGCAGTGAGTTTTTTCGGACTATATGGCCATGTTCCTAATGTTTCGCCTGCATCTGTGGCTGGCACAGATTCAACAACCTATCGTGTTTGTAATTTGGGTGTTGCCTGTACATTTCTTTAAAAGAAGAGTTTTATGTTGATTATGGACCTCTTCACAAAGGGCTATGGACTTACCACGCATTGGCACATTTGATACCTGGGGTCCCGGCGGGGGGATTGGAGTGGAGAACCTGTCGCTCTACACCCCACATCGCCCGATTTACCTGGACTCCCATCCCATGGGGGCAAGTGTCACTAGTGGGCTTCCCCCCATTGTTCCAAAGGCAACACAGGAAGCCTCCGGAAGTGGTGGTGGCATGTGCTGCTTGCTCCCCCCTTTTGGCACAGAGCCCGGGCAGAAGTTCCTGTGCGTCATGTAATAGGCTCCATGTTGAATGTGGAGAACAAGTGGTGTACAATGGGCAAATCAGCCCATCTGATGAAGTTGTTGCGAGTGGTGTCTTTACAAAAATTGTACTTGTAGACATGGGGTTAGACATTGCTGTTTCAACTTCCATTCTTCACCGATGTCCAAAAAGGAAAACAAAAAAGAAGAATCCATTAGCAAAAAATATTTCATGGTGGTCCTATTCTCCTAACCCCAACAAATTAGGAGGGCTGACTGGAGAGTTGTCTAATTACTTGGATCCTGCAAGAAGGAGGACAACCACACCATTTCTAACCAGGCTTTTCCATTCCCCAGATAGTCAGTTTACTAGGTTTTTCTTCTTTTTAGGATCCACACATC
Organism: Anolis carolinensis; assembly: GCF_035594765.1. Classification (NCBI taxonomy): domain Eukaryota; kingdom Metazoa; phylum Chordata; class Lepidosauria; order Squamata; family Anolidae; genus Anolis; species Anolis carolinensis. The sequence goes on along the minus strand of NC_085842.1, from coordinate 59,584,538 downwards.
TGTCACGACCCAGGCTGCAGAGCACCAATAACCATACACAGAGGCCAGAATCTATCTAATATCTTTATTAAGGAAATATGTAAAGTCAATAAAAATAAGTGTAGAATATAGTTCAGAAGAAGACCTTTCAGGAAAGGTCAATTATAGTCCAGGAAAACAATGTCCAATATAAAATATTAAGGTCCAAAGTTGTAATCCAGTAACCGAAACACTCACTTTGCCAAGCAAAGTGAGGGGAGATGACAAGGTCCTTTAGTCCATGAAACTTAAGCAAGGCTAGGAAGTAAACTTGATTCTTGGAACACAAGGCTTGATTCAAGGCAACAAGAAACGAGGAGCAAAAACAAGATCCGTGGTGAATTCGTGGCGAGATCCAGGAAGCAAAACAAGGTCCTGGAAGGCAAAAGCAAGGCTGGAAACAGGAACAAGAACTTGAACGCGGGAGCAGCGTAGTCCACACACAACCTACTCCCGGAGCTGACGAATTGACTCCGCAAGATTCCTACGTGGGCAAAACACCTAAGTAGGGTCTCGTTTTCCCGCCAGAGAACAATTCTCTGGGGAACCAGAACCGAAAGCCATTCTCTGAGTCCAGATGCATGACTCCCTAAAGATTCCCATGGGAAGCAGGCTTAATCAACCATTTGTTTGGCGGCGATTCTCAGGCTTCTGCGATTAGCCTGTTGAGCTCCCTTCTATTGTTGATAATAATCACGGCGAGAAAAAGGGGGAGATTTCGGCTCAGGGCTTGTTTGGGCAACTTCTGGGAGGCAAATCTCCTGCAGGTGCAGGGGCTCCATCTCTGGCTGTGAAAGCTCCAATTCTGGCTGAAACGGTGGGAAACCTAAGTTTTCCTCTTCATCTGTCACAACAGCACTAGGAACGGGACTACATGGCCCATGAGTCATCACAACATCTTAACTCATTTTTTTTTGCAAACCTATGGGGTACCCTAGAGTTTAATAGAGCCTCCCTTCTGTGCTGGTGATGCCATTTTGCTACAGAATACTGTTGGGCAAAAGAGAAAAGTGGGAGTTTTTACAAGACACAAAATACATGGCTTATGAGTTCTCAAATAATTAATAGTGTTTATGGCATTTACTATACAGTTGTCAGCACAATTGGAATTTTAAGTTTGCTGTCAACAGAAGCTAATTGGTCTCACAGTAAGAGAGAGAAAATTACAGAGAAAGTGAGTACTTGTAATTATTCCACAAGGAACAATCTCCATTTTAATACTTAACAATTGTGCTTACTGCAATCAAAGCTGGCCAAAATGACAGAATTAGAAAGCTGGCACCGGTTACATTGGTTATGTAAATTTCTGAAACCACAATAAATGAACAAAACATGGAACACCCTCCCTGTGAAAAGTAAAACCAACAACTCCTGTAATTTACCCACCCAATTTTTATTATAAATCATTTTTACTATCTAGAGGTGTAGACAACACAGTTTGTTGCAGAATGAATTGTAGGAACTCGTGTAACGTCTTCATTTCTTTCTAATATAACAAGAATGTTTGTGCCAAACAGAGACTGAAGGTGTGTTTTTTAAGCTTCTGTGAAATTGCTTTCCAATGTATCTCATTCTCTCCTTCGACTGTTGCCTTTCCTTTGTATTCCACATCTTGGTACTATTCATTTCTGTTTGCAGATCTATCTCACTGTTATCTTGGCAATACTTATTTTAATTGGTGGGTTTTGTTTAATTGTTATTTTATTATCTGTTTATATGTTCAGAAACCACAGTGAGAGCTCAACTAGGCTATGTGGTAGAATTGAAATGAAGCAAATGGAATAACGTATAGCTTTATTTGATTACATTGATTTTGTTATTGTTGCCCCCACACTTATCTCTTTTCTTTGGAATTGGTGTTGTAGTTTATTTTTTCTCATATCTTAACTCATCTATTCCTTTGTGTACTTTTAATAATCCTCTCATTTAAATAATCCTCTCATCCTTTTGCATTTAATAATATTGTATGCTATCCTCCCCTTTTTAAAACTCTGATTTTCTGAGTTTTTAATGGTTTATTGTTAATTGACATCATCGATATCAACTTATGGTGACTCTATGAATTAGAAACATCCACATCAGAAGCTTAGGTCTTGCAGACTCAGGACTGTGGCTTATTTGCAATGCAGTCTTCCTCTGTTCCTACTGACTACTAACTTATCAAGCATTGTTTTAATAGAAGAGTCTCAGTTTAAAATATATTGGGTCTCAGGGAGAGTTGAGGCTTGATTTGCTCTAGGACTCATTTACTGGTCTATATTTTAGCAGTCCACAGTATCCACTTCATTCTCCTTAAGCATCATACGTTAGACGAGTTCTCATACTATCAGCATTTTTCTGTTCAACTTTTGCAACCATAGACATTGAAAATGCAATGGTATGGACAATCCTAAAATTGATATTCAATTATATATCTTTACACTTTCATATTGTGTCTAATTCCTTTCTAGCTATCCTTTCTAGATAACCCCCTTATTAAATCAGCTCCACTGGCTGCTGATACGTTTTCCGGTCCCAATTCAAAGTGCTGGTAATCACCTATAAAGCCTTAAACAGTTCGGGTCCAGCCTATCTTTTAGATCGCATTTTCTATACGAACCTGCATGAACTTTAAGATCGGCTGGGGAAGCCCTTCTTTCACTCCCGCCACCATCCCAAACACGGTTGTGGGGATGAGAGAGAGGGCCTTCTTGGTGGTGGCCCACCAGCTCTGGAACTCCCACCCGAAAGAAATTAGATTAGCCCCTACCTTGGCCACATTCTGGAAATACCTGAAAACCTGGTTATTTCAATGTGCTTTTGACTAATTCGGCACAATTTGACGGAGTCCTTTTTACCTCCACCCACAGCTGGCCCTAGGTAATTTTCAAGTGTAAGCAAACAGTATTTTGCCCCCCCCCCCCAACCAGTCACTGAAAAATACACTTTATACACACACACACACACACCATTTCTATTTATATATATCGTATCTTGCTATATACCATATCTTGGGACCCAAGATATGATCCTAATAATTAAATAATGTTGTGCATGGAATCAAAATGTGCTTTTCTATTGCACTCAATGTGTATATATTTAAAAGCCACACAAAACGGTGACAAGGAGGAAAAGGAAGGGAGAGGGGTGCCCAAGTTGGTCGATGCCTGTTTTAGCTACTAGGCCTCCCTCCAGTCATGCTCATTTTTACCTCAGAGGAGAGCCTTGGCCTCGACAACAGAAAGAAACCACCCTCGAAGGCAGAGGAGGGGAGGGCATGCCTGCTCACCCACTCACCTCAGGAAGCGGGCACCGCTGCCAGGAGCGCCGGCCTAGACCCCACCAAGGCCACACATGCCCTTGGGACCATAGAGCGCCCTGGAGGCCTGAGCTAGAGCGTGCGAGCCTGCCCACGAACCGGTGACAATTAAACCACAGAGCCCTTTCCTTTCCTTTTGCTCACGCGCTCCAGCCTAGGCCTCCGGGGGTGCTGCGGGAAGGAGAAGAGAAAGGTGCGCGCAGCACCTTCTTCTTCTTCCTCGGCGGGTGCTCCACCGAGGAAGGAGAAGGGAAAGGCGCACAGCACCTTCTCTTTCTCCTTCATGCAGCACTTGCCAAGGAAGGAGAAGGTTCTGCATGAGCCTTTCCCTTCTCCTTGGCGCAGCACCCATTGACGAAGGCATAGGAGGAAAGAGCTGCTGCCACCACCAGTCATTCAGGCAGCTCCTCCCCCTTCCCTTCCAGGTGCCTCAACAGTGCCCCTAGTGTTTGGGCCCCACCACAATCGCTTACTTCGAGTATAGCTTCAGCCACCCCCGCCTCCACCTTTACCCAGCCACTGCACTGGCCCATCTCATTTGTGGCCTTGCAATATATTGCACATGTATAATTTATTGCCTTGCCTCCAATTTTTGAACATTCTCATTGTGCCCAGCTATTGGATTTTTGTTATCGGTTGTTGTTGAGTTTATTCTTTTATGATTTTTATATGTTTTTATGTATTAATTCATTGTAATTGAATGTATCTTATGTTGTTGTATTTTATTGTTGCATTACTGGGCTCGGCCCCCATGTAAGCCACCCCAAGTTCCTTCAGGGAGATGGGGCGTGATATAAGACTAAAATTGTTGTTATTGTTGTTGTTGCTGTTGTTATTATTTCTATGTCTAGTCCTAGTTTTCTAATGATTTCTTGACAGTAGTCTCTGTTTTGATTAATCACTGAGTCAAAATATAGGGAATCTCTGACTACCTCATCTTTGTTGTCTTCTTTATAGTTATATAAATCATTTGTGATCATTATTTTTGTTTAGTTAATGTTCAACTGTAAACCTGTCTTTGCACTAACTTCCTTAATTTTCCACATATTACAGGTTTGGATTGGTTTAGTTTATTTATTTATTTATTTATTTATTTGACTTGTATACCGCTACTCCCAGTTTGGCTCGGAGCGGTTTACAGAAATAGATTAAAACAATACACTTAGCTTTAAAATAACAATAAAACAATAAAAACAACAATAAAAACAGACATAGCCCCGAGTTTTCACCCATCAAAAGCTTGTCGGAAGAGAAAGGTTTTGCAGGCTTTCTGAAAGGCAAGTAGGTCTCGGATAGTTCAAGTTTCAACAGGCAAGGCATTCCATAAATGAGGGGCTACAATCGAGAAGGCTCTTAGCCTAGTAGAAGACAAATGATAAGTCCGTATGTTAGGAACTTCAAGCAAATTTTGGTCTTCGGACCGAAGTAATCTCTGGGGTTGGTAGGGGGATAAGCGGGCCCTCAGGTACGCCAGCCTCAAACCATATAAAGCCTTAAAGGTTAGTACCAGTATCTTGAAAGTAATCCGGTACTCAATCGGTAGCCAGTGCAGCTGTTGTAGAATTGGGGTGATACACCACCTCGCCGGCATACCGGCGAGAAGACGAGCCGCTGCATTTTGCACCAGCTTCAGTTTCCGGATCACTGACAGAGGAAGGCCAATGTAGAGGGCGTTACAGTAGTCGAGCCTCAAGATGACCGTCGCCTGGATCACCGTAGCCAGGTCATTCCTAGATAGGTAGGGAGCCAGTCGCCTAGTTATTGATTTGTTTTCCCCAAATAATTACCTATATTCCTTGGTCAGGCTTTGTATGTATACCTTGATTGCTTTTACTACATCTCTCCTCACTGTTGATGCTATTTCTTTTTTTGAGGAAAAACTTTGTAGTTATCTGGTTGAAAATGGCCCATTTCTGCCATTTTAGCTCACTAGTCCAAAGCATTGCAATGTTTATATTTTTCATTCCTTGTTTTATAATGTCTAGCTTTCCCCAATTCCTACTTCTCACATTCCATTTCAATATCTGTGTGGTTTTCCTTTCACCCCTGATCCCATCTGTCCTATATTTTAGTCAGTCAGTATTCCTGTAATAAAGTTGTTAGAATATAAGAACTGTTGAGTGTGCAAATCAATCCAAGTCAGTCACAGGGCATCTGGCAAGATGATGGGAAAACCAAGAGAGTGGTTGTCAGCTGGTGCAGGAGATGTTCAACATGTCAATAATCCAGATAAAACCAGCAAGAACTAAAACAAAGTCACAAATAATGACCAGTCCATGTTCAGAAAAATATGAATACAAAGAGGCTACTGGTCATCAAAAAGGAGAGTTGAAAGCAAAAAGGCTGCCTGGAAATAGCCACAAGATTTATAGATACCAGGTGCCTAATCAGGTAAGCGTTGCCTATTTAATAATGGCTGGGAGCAGTGTAATCTCTCCTTGTCTCTTCATTCCTCAATGAATGATGGTAATAGGTCTTCAGCATCTGCAGCCTCCTGCTGGGGACCTGCTTCAGCCCCTAACTCCTTGAAGTCAGAGAGAACATTGTTTCAGGCTTGCAGAAACCTGGCAAACTGCCGCCTCCTCCTCCTCCTCATCTGAATCATCCAACTCCAGAGGGTGAATTATGACAACATCAACGGCTGAATGTCCTTTTTGTTTGAGTCCAGTTGCATCATTAACCATAATGCTATTTGTACTTACCCTCTACTCTTTCCTTGTAGCTCAATGAGTGGCTTCTGACCTGGTAGTGTCATCTTTTGGCATAATCTCTTATTTCATTCTAGATTGCCTCATAATAAAGTTATTAAAGTAGAAGGCTGCAGGAGCAGTTTACCATTGCCACCTCCTGCCTAGTACTAACAAGTTAACCATGATTCCATTTCTGTTGTCTGTACCAGTGTCATCCTTCACTGCTGCCCAGTAGTTGTTTGGCACATTCAAACTTGCTCCTCAGCAAAAGGTGTCTGTCATGGAGATGCTACCATCAGGACTGCTACTGACAGCACAGACTTTTTGCCTCCCTGGAGCACTCAATCCCACTGCAAAGTAAAAATAGTGCCATAGTGGAAAATTGTACTAAAAAGGTTAGTGAAACATAGTTGCAGCATCAGTCTTGCTAGTGTTGATGACTGAAAAAACACTTCTGAATCTCTATGAGTTTATGTGCTTTTAATTGTTTCCTGGTTGCAGATTCAGCTCATTTCATTCCTTTCAAATGAGTGTGGTATGAGGATTAGTGAGTTTTAATCACCCCAAGACTAGTTTCTGTTGGGTTGTGTGTGCCATTTCCTAGTGGGCTATTACTGTATAACTTTGAAGGTTATATTAATTACTAAGTTTTATTAAATTATTATTGCTGTTTTCTTGACATTATTGGAGGAATCTTTTCTTTATCAAAATAGCACCGTATTGCAGAAGCAAAATGAGAAGGTACAGAAAAGGCTCTCCTTTCCGAGCATAGAACCTGAGCTTGGGATAGTGAGAGGAGTAATCCAAGATTCCTTACTCAGACTCATCAGAAAGCAATGCAACAAGCTGAATCTACAGAGAAGAAGCCTTTAATTACCATTAGAGAATGGCTATTGAATAGAAATTGAATTTATTATCAAAGTATCACATTTTGGGGTTTGTATAGCCAGTTTGTTACAAAATATAATCAAGTTTAAACACACTGAAATCCAATTAAAGCAGAAGCCATGAATCAATTGCTGAATGGTAAATCAACACTTTCAGTTGGTGCAATGGATCTATTCTAGTTGACACTAGCACCTGGACTGAAGCTGAATTCGGAAATTAAATTCAGCATTAGTCCCATCTAAAGCACAGAATTAGAAATAAGTAGGACTCACTAATTACTATTTATGTAATTTGCCAGAATTTCCTTCTTCTGCCGGCCTTTTACTTTGGAGGAGAGATAAAGGATGGTGCTGCACAACCATCTCGCTTGGTGAGAAGTTGTACACTCCACAGGATTCTGAATTGTTTTGAAATTGGGCTGCTGTGGATTGGGAGGCAGCAAAGCTAAAAAGGGTAATGAGTGTTGGGCAAACTTGTTGTTTTTGCCTATTTTACTTTTGCTATTTGTCTCCACTTGTTATGGGTTAAGAAGGACTTAAGTTTTGGTGCCAAAATTATGGATTTTGATTTGACCGGTTGATAAGTCAAGGGTAAAACTTAGGGGGTATGTAACAAACAGATCTTTTCCTCTACTTTTAAAAGTGCATAGTAGGAATATACTTAGGAAGAAATAGAGAAAAGGAGGGACCTGTTTTTGAGGGCTTACAAATTAGTGTGTGTGCATTGTAGATCTTAAAATACATTGCTGATCTTAAAATGTCTACATCTATAGAAATGCAGATAGGGAATGGGATATAAGTGAAAGAAACCAATTAAAATGCAAAAAGGGAAGGCCAACCTGCCTCTTTTAGGAACCCAGCATGAAGGCAGTAACAAAAGGCATAGGTGAAAAGACCTTTGTAATGTAGTGGGACATGAAAGTGATGCCGGAAATTTGAGGTTTTCCAAGAACCCACAGAATCCAGTCAGGAATCCAGAATCTCACCAGGTTGAAGGCAAACGACAGAATTTAATTCACTCTGTGCAGAAGTGACATCTGTACAGCAGTGGGTACTCAAAGGGTACAAGCATAAAACACAAGGAAAAAGTTCTATTTGTTTTAATTCATTCCTTTGTGCTCATGCACACATTCTCATAAGGAAAAAAGGAAAAAAATAGTGAAAGATAAGTTTTATAGGAGAGAGTCTAGCAATTGATGTATATGATACATTGTGGCTATCTGGGCTGCAACTTTGTTGTGGTAAGGGTGAGTGGGGTCATGAGGCGATCTCCAGCTGGATGATTGCAGATGCAGACCGGCTCAGGGCGAACAGCTGAGCCAGGGTATGTGCATGTGTGGTGAACTGTATCTTATAGAGTTTGGGGTTTGCTGCCAATTGTCTGGGAGCAGCTGGGGGGAGACTAGAGGGATGGAGATCAATGTGGTCTTTTCAGGCCTCGTGTTTTTGGGAAACTACAATTCCAGTTCATGGCGAACTATGTCTCCCTTTATATTAGGGATGGGGGTGGTGTGTTCAATAACAAAAGCAACACTCTCACCTCACTAGTTCTCCCTTGTCCAAATTATTTGTACCTGACTCTGAAGATGAATTTTGCCTAGAACATGGGACAAAGGGGGAGTTGAAGGGAGAGGCAGCTGGCAGACCCTTGTTCCAGTGGCAGCTTCTAATCCGTCCACCTGAAATGCCCCAAATGGCAGGGAGTACAGGGCTCATTGAGCCAGGAACACTGAAATTTCTTTCCAACATTGATCTGTGCATAAGCCAACCTTGGCTGTGAGACTAAATTTTTAGATAAAAAAATTCTCAACTTATAGTCAAGTAAATATGGTAATCAAAATTAAAAAATAAATACCCCAGAAATAATTATTGTTCCCATAGTTACGTCTGCTCTGACTTAGCCTCCCATATCCTCCAACAATTTACAAATGAAACTAGAGACATGTGTAACCATATCAGAGTGTGGTCAAAATGCCAAAAGTTACCAGACAGAAAAAACAAGCAAAGAAAGGCTGCAGCAGTTTGTTTTTGCCAAAGACTAATGGGAAGGGCAAACTTCCACTTCTTCTTTTCCTTTCCTTGTCCTGAGCTGATTGAGCATGAACTCCTTTTGGACATTTTACACAACTAAAGTAACCTGAAGACAAATGGAGACAGTGGGTGAGGATAGGAAATGGGGACATTTTAAAAGGTAGTATAACATAAATGGCAATTAGTTATTCCTTTGACCTGTGGTGTAGTGTTAGGATTTCAGTGTTGAAATACAACTCTGTGAGACCAGAATCCGAATCCCACTCAGCCATGGAAACTGACTGGGGAATCTTCAGCAAGCCATACTCTCCCAGCCCTAGAGAAAGGTAGTGGCAAACCTACTCTGCTTGCCTTGAGATCTCCATCAATCAGAAATGATTTGAAGGCACACAAAAGCAACAACACAGCTGTTCCTTTACAGCTGATATTGCCATCTGAGTACCTTTCTGTACAATTCTACTGCTACAAGATGTCCAGCCTACACAACTCTTGATTATAATGGGATTCATGAGTGATAGAAGGAGTTCACCAACCTAAGAAATAGATCTGTACTGCCCACAATGAGAAAAAGAATAGGAAGACAGCCAATATATGTTCGCATTGCAATTCACCACCTCCTGCTCTACCTGTAGGAATGTGTTATCTTTTATATATGCTGTTGTTGACTCGTATCGCAAAGATTTATTGGATAAGGCATGGCGCATTACCATTTGGAGGCAGCCCGTGAATCTTCTTTTCTTTGCTACTTAATGATACATAGTGCCTATATTCCATAGCATTAAAATGCAATTGCATTTGGTTGTTGTAGTTGCAGTTGTTACAAATCTAATTCAATAGTTTATGGTCTGTTGTTCCATACGACACTGTTATTTATAGCATACAGTATACTTTTAATTATCCCACAAGAACTGTGCTTTCATGGGACCCATGGGGGCTTAATGTAAAGCCCCTTAATATTGGCTTTTCACTGGCATGCAACAATTAATTTTATCTTAATGGACCAATTAGAGTAAATGGATGGGGGAATGTATTTAAGAGGCAAGGTCTGTTTTGCCAGGACCCCCTCTTAAAGAGCTAATAAAAGGACCCTTCCACTTGGGTAATTGGTTGAATTAATTAGATGGTATCTTTTCAAAAGCCTAAAGTAAACACAGTTATACCCATCACTATGAAGCACCTTTCAGTGATCTGTCCACCACATGGAAAACATCTGTCAGTTCTGACAGAGACAGGTGCTAGAGGCATCTTCTGTTTTTCTCTGTAAATGGAGCATCATCCACAATAGAGGCAATTCTTCATTCTTAACATTTATGACATTTGCTTAGTCCAAAAGAAATTGTTGATGAAGGTAGGAAGGGCCTGCCAAATAAGTACATCTGTACGTCTTACCTGCAGAACCTAGACTGAACTCTTCTGTCCTTTCCCAGCTTAGACCAGCGTTTCTCAACCTGGAGGTCAGGACCCCTGGGGGGGGGGTTGTAAGGGGGTGTCAGAGTAGTCACCAAAGTCCAGTATTTTCTGTTGGTCATGAGGGTTCTGTGTGGGAAGTTTGGCCCAATTCTATCATTAGTGGGGTTCAAGGGGCTCTGATTGTAGGTGAATTATAAATCTCAGCAACTACAACTCCCAAATGTCAAGGTTTATTTTCCCCAAATTCCACCAGTGCTCAAATTTAAGCATATTGAGTATTCATGCCAAGTTTGGTCTAGATTCATCATTGTTTGAGTTCTAGTGCTTTCTTGATGTAGGTGAACTACAACTCCAAAACTCAAGGTCAATGCCCACCAAACCCTTCCGGTATTTTCTGTTGGTCATGGGAGTTCTGTGTGCCAAGTTTGGTTTCAGTTTCATCATTGGTAGAGTTCAGAATGCTCTTTGATTGTAGGTGAACTATAAATCCCAGCAACTACAGCTTCCAAATGACAAAATCATTTACCAGTATGTGTGCATTGGGTATTTGTGCCAAATTTGGTCCAGTGAATGAAAATACATCCTGCATATCAGATAGGTACATTATGATTCATAACAGTAGCCAAATGACAGTTATGAAGTAGCAACAAAAATAATTCTATGGTTGGGGTCACCATAACAAGAGGAACTGTATTAAGGGGTTGCAGCATTAGGAAGGTTGAGAACAGTATTTGTGATCTAATTTGATGTTGAAATCACTCTTCTACACAACAGAGACCTGTCATGAATTCAATCCATACTGGTTCTGAGAAAATTGGAATGCAATGTGTGTTATGAATGGGGCTGGGGAGGAGGAGTAGATGTTGATGTTCAGTTGCAAAGCTTTGCAAAAACATATTGGCATGGAGAGGAAGGAAAGGAAAAGCTCCTTTGCAGAAAAGTATTGTAAAGTATTGCTCTTCTACTACAAAATATAAACATGAATGACAAGCCTCTGGGAATGAGATTTCTTTTTACAAAGTCTTCTATGCCTCTTTTCTCCCTTTTCTCTCTTTTGAGAGATGGTAAAGGAGGGCTGGAGAACCAGAAACTTTCAGTGTTGCATTGCAAAAGCATGCCTATAGTAAACTATGCAACATAGCTTGACCAGGGAAAGGACAAAATTTTACTCTAGCAATCTAGCAATCTAGTTGTAGCCTTGTGTGCATCTTTACAACAGACAAGGTAAACATCAATTTCCTTTGGAATCCCTTACTAAGCATGCAAAAAAGGGACAAGGCAGATAAGCCTCACCATCTAGTTTATTAAAACACATAGATCTTTAAGTTTGGCCAACAAAGTAGAAATGTGGAGGCTGATACACACATATAAAACCTGATTTTAGTCAATTGGTCTTAAAATTATCTTTTTTGTAGGATCTATGTGTATTCAGTGGTAGGTGGTCTTCCAGGTGTTGCTGAACTGCATCTCCCAGAATAACTTGCAATTGATTATGCAGTTAGGGTTGCTAGAATAGACAGTTCAACATCTGGAAGACTGCATGAACCTCACTTCTGTTTTAATGTGTCCTGTAACTTACATTTTGCAATAAACTCTAATAAGAATTTTAAAGATGTTTCTTCTTTCTAATGCAGATATTTTCTGTATTAGAATTCAAGGATATGTGTGCATAGGTTTCCACCAGCAGTGAAAAAATGACAATGGGGCTTATCACATCTTGTTATGAGTAGTTTAATAATAATTCATAGGATTGTAATGTGTAGAAATCTATTTACTTTTTCCTTTTAAAAAGAATAATTTGTGACATAATCAGACTGTCAGGATTGTGTGTGATGGGAAAGCTTCTGGCTTCAACTCATGAATTTTGTGAATGAGAGAATGGACATTTAGTAACAATCCCTTTAGATTTGATGGCATAGTGACAATGCTGTGAGTATCATGTCAAGATACATTTGCATCCGATTTTCAAACCAGCAATGAAAATGTGACAATGGAAGTAGGTAAATCACATAGCAGGATAACAGTCTTTGCCTGGGACTTGTAGCAAACATCCGTTCTCTTTTCTTGTCCTTCCAATAGCAGACTGTTTGGAATGTATTTCTTTTACAAACATAAATAATCTGTTAATGACATCCTTTTTAAGAAAAGCACTTTCTAACAGAAGAGGAATAATGTCATGTGATTAGTCACACTGTTATCTTGCTGTAATTGTGATTTGCCTGCTTTGTGTGATAAGATTCAATATCTCTATCAGCAGGGTGATACAACAGTTAAAAATTACTAGGGCTGCATTTACACTGTAGAATTAATCCATTTTGACACTACTTTTAACTTACATGGCTAACTGCTATGGAATCCTGGGAGTCATCATTTTATGAGGTCTTTAGCCTTCTCTGCCAAAGAATGCAGGTGCCTCACCAAACTACAACTCCCAGGATTCTATAGCATTGTGTCATGGCAGTTAGTGGTGTCAAACTATTAATTCTACAGTACAGATGCACATAAACCAGTACTGGGCTGAAGTACAATGTTCAAATAAAGAGGAGGCCTCACTTGGAGGACTGTAACCACTTGTAAGCACTGCAGTTTAAGAAGAATACAGTGTTATCTGCATTCAGTGTTTATCAGGGTGGAGGGGAGAGCATGGACTCTTCTCTTTTCCTATAAGATCAGAGAAAAGCATATTGTTGCAGCCTGTGCTAACTTGTGTCTTCTTCCTCATCAATTGTTTTTGCCGTCTTGACCACGCTCTCATGTGGTTTGATGACACATGTTCTGATTCTCAGCTACAGTGTATGTGACCAGCACATTGCTGTCATGAAGAAAGGTCTTTACCTGCTCAACAATATGAAAGCGATACATGGAGATGTAAGGAGTATGTGCATACTTAACATGCATTCTGCTACTGAACAATTTATAAACATGAACTTCATCCCACTGGTTTAGAGCTCCACTTCCATGTGCTTTGGAAACTGAGTCCCAAGGAGGCCTTCACATGACGTAAGTGCACTTCCGTTGGGACTCCATTGGGCTCTGTTTCCACAGCGCATGGAAATGGAGCCCTAAATCCATCTTCAGGAGTCAGGTGTTGCCCAATTCCAAATGGAGAGAAGCAGAAGAACACAGGGAAAATATGGACGTTGATGTCGAAAGGACATGGAATGGCTGACCATCTCAGAAGATAGTGAAAGACAGTAGGGAATGGTGTAAGACAGTTCCCTTCGCTTTCCCCTGATTTCCCCCCACTCGTGGGATGAAGTCCATGGTCAAAGTACAACTTAAGCCCTGAGATTCTTTAAGACTGTGTTACCAGTATGTATGACAGTTATTTGCCCCTTTTGCTCGACTCCAAGGATAAATGGCCAACAGAAAAAATCAAAATAACATGGAAAATCTGGAAATAATATTACCAGAATAGTCCTTTTTATACTCTCCATCTCATCTGACTGTAAATTTATATCAACAAGTTGTTCACCCTCTTCAGAGAAAATTCCATGTTTGTTCCACCCTGTTGATGAATTGTATATTTCTGCCTGTGGAAATCCCCCACTCCCACATACTGAAAGCACTGATAGTCTGTGAATAACTCCTACCTACTCCTTAAGGAGAAATCTAGTGCCTCAGAAAAGGGAAAGGGCAGTCTAAACCCTGGAATAGCCCATGTCTGCTTCTGACTCCTCACATGCCACCTCATTTAATAAAATGAGCTCTAATCATATCCTGGAAACAGTGAGGTCATTATATAGGTGGGAACCTTTTTGCAGATACACAGCAGTTTCAAGGAGATAACTGCGATATTCTGTTTTAGTATAAAATAGGCAGTGGGAAGTTTCAAAAGGGTTTTATAAAGGCAATTCTATCCACTCTTCCCTGAGAGTAAGCCATGCTGAACTTTGAAGTAACCTTTTAACTTAGTTCAAACTGTCAGATACTAGAGCCATAGTCCTATGTGAAATTGTATGTATGTTCCTTCAAGCCACTTCTTGATATATGGCAATTCCAAGAATTTCAGAAGGTTTTCTTAGGCAACGAATAGTGACAGAGTTTTGCCAGTTCCCTCCTCTGAAATATAGCTTATACGACCTGGTATTCGTTGGTGATCTTGCATCCAAGTATTAACCAGGGTTGATCCTGCATAGGTTCCAGATTTAGATAGGAACTGAGGCTTTTAGGGTATTTAGTCTGGTATGTTTACCCACATTGATCCCATTTGAGATTTGTGAGCTAAATTTGAGTTAAATTGGATTTCAAATTTAGCATTGAATTTAGCTACACATGAGGCATATTTACACTGCCCTACTATACCATGGCCAATCCGGAATAGCATATTCTGGATCAGACCTGGAATATGTCAGACAGGCTCTCCTCTGCCTGGTAGCATCCAACATGGCATGGCACTGCCAGACAGCCACCTTTACCAACCTCTCCCATTTTCTTTGTTATGGTGATGGTGTCTGGCTGTGATGCGGATCCTACCTGTAAAGAGAGCAGAGAGAGGGAAGAGGAGAAATTGAGAGCCTTCCCCTCCTTCTCCCTTGTCATCCTGTCACTCTGGCTGATGTCACTACAACAATGGCAGACAGGTAGCACTTGTGCCATGGCTGCAGATAGCTGCAACATGGAGGGTGGGAGACTATGATAATCACCCCATCGTGCCCCCAGGCTGCCCAACTCCAGGAAACATGGGATGGTCAGTTGTGTTCCAGAACCAGTCCAACTGTTAATATGGGCTGTGGCGCAGGCTGGAGAGCAGCTGCAATGAATCACTGCAATGAATCACTCTGACCAGGAGGTCGTGAGTTCGAGGCCGGCTCGGAGCCTATGTTTGTTTGTCTTTGTTCTATGTTAAAAGGCATTGAACGTTTGCCTATATGTGTAATGTGATCCACCCTGAGTCCCCTTCGGGGTGAGAAGGGCGAAATATAAATGCTGTAAATAAATAATACTCCACATTCTAGGCCAACATTTGGAGTATCCCCCGACTTTGGATAAGGCTGCTTTCAAGTCTGGTTAACTGATCCTGATCAACACTCTTTAGTGTTTAGCCACCACAGAGCTGATCCACAGCCAATCTGATCCAAGTGATCTGTATAGATGTCCCATGGCCTTAGGCCCCATCTACACAGCCACATAATGTGGCATAGGAAACAGATTAGCCTGGGTTGTCCAAATAACCCTCCAGGCTAATCCATTTCAACCTGGAATAAATCTGATAATCCAGATTTTAAAAAAATATTTGCAAAGGTCTAGATCAGTAGTTCTCAACCTGTGGATCACCAGATGTTGATGCTTTCAACTCCCACAAAACCTAACAACTGGTAAATTGGCTGGGATTTCTGGGAGTTGTAGGCCAAAACACCTGGGGACCCACAGGTTGAGAACCACTGCACTAGTGTGTTCAGTGATTCATAACTTTCTTACATTAAGGAATGATAACATTAGGACAGATTTTTTCACGCTTGTAATTCACCACTCACTTGATACAATTGTATAACTTAGATACAGTAGAGTCTCACTTATCCAAGCCTCGATTATCCAAGTTTCTGGATTATCCAAGCCATTTTTGTAGTCAATGTTTTCAATATATCATGATATTTTGGAGCTAAATTCGTAAATACGGTAATTACAACAAAACATTACTGCGTATTGAAATGCTTTTTCTATCAGATTTGTTGTAAAACATGATGTTTTGGTGCTTAATTTGTAAAATCATAACCTAATTTGATGTTTAATAGGCTTTTCCTTAATCCCTCCTTATTATCCCAGATATTTGCTTATCCAAGCTTCTGCTGGCCCGTTTAGCTTGGATAAGTGAGACTCTACTGTACTACTAAGCCTTTCCTCCAAGGAGCTTACAGCAGTATGCAGGGCTCCCATCATTTCTTTTAATTCTCATAACAGTCATATGAGGTGAAAGGTTGTGATCAGCCAAATATCACTCCGTGAATATCACAGTTGACAGACATTTGGATTTGGGACTCTTCAGTCTTTTAACCATTGCATCACATTGTTTCTAGACCAGTCCTTTATCTTTGCTGCCATTTGCAAAAGAGCAGCATGAATGGCATAGCTCATAGTGATATTATGAGACAGGATGAGAGGAAAATTGTACAATGTTCTGAATATGGAAAAGTGCTGTGTAAGGAACAATTGTGGGCTTTAGGGATAATTTGTTCACTGCTTTGAAGGAAGTGTCTGTCACATACTTTACTTCATCTCTCTGACTGAACTGCAAACTAAGGATTCCTTGTTTCCTTTAATAGTTCACACATAGTTTCAGCTCCCATTTCCCATTATCTTATCACTCTCCACATTTTGTCTGTGTTTCGTCCATTTTTATGCATAGTTGAAGAAAAATCAGCAATTCTACAAGTATAGTTTTAGTTCTCTTACTCTTATTCCACTTACAATTTGCAATTTTTACAGTATATTACTTAACCCCCGAATTCTGGATTGTCTCCCATTTAATAAAGTTGAAGACTAATATATAAGATGAGTGCACTACAAATGTAGTATGAGTATAATGGAACCTTGACTCAAGGCTGGAGTCAGTACAGTATGAAGAAAATGATGCTTCTGCCTGGTAAATAAATGATATGTGGTATATTTTGTACTACAGTGTTCCCTCACTTAACGCAGGAGTTAGGTTCCAGGACCATAAGTGAATATCCTCAAAGTAGGAATGCTATATATTTATACATTATTTTAGTAGTTATACACTATTTTAAGCCTTTATCAACCAATTGTGTGTTGATAAATCACCTCCTTCTCCTCCCGTTGCTGCTTGGGCTCCTTTTCTCTCCCTTTGGCTTCTCTTTCCTCCTCTCCTTAGGCTGTAAATTGTAATTTTTTAATGATTTATAATGTTCTTTTAGAGTTTATTGAAAAACTACAAAACAGCGAATCCGCAAAAAGTGAACCGCGAAGTAGTGAGGGAACACTGTACATGCTTATGAAGTCTGTTAACCTGTGCCCTTTCAAACTACATTGTTACAGCAGTTTGATTCCACTTTGCCTGCTCTAGCAACTCCTGAGGAATCTCAGAGTATGTAGTTTGGTGAGAAACTAGAGCTCTTGGGCTTCAAATTCTAAATCCCCCCTCCCTAAGCTGTAAATCATAGGATTTGATAGGATTTATGTCTTTATTAAATATCTATCCTTTATTCTAGCATGGGTTCCAAGGTGTTGCAGAATATTTTAAAGGCACAAAATATATTATCCCCAAAACATGTCTATTCAGTTCAAATCATAATTTCCTAAGAATAAAAACATATTGAAAATAGTTGAAATGGTTTTGTGGCAATAGCACAATTGAAGAGAATTGCCTTTGGTGGCTTGTTTCTCAGCAGTTGCAGAAAAAATCAAAAACCTTTCTCCAGCTGTAAAATTGTTGCTCCATCTTCTGCCAACTTGTAAACCATTGCCCAGAACCACTGGGATGTGCTGGCAGAATTGCAGGAAAGTCTATTAATAAGGCCATTGAACATTGGCTATACTGAAGTGCTGTTTGAGACTTCTGTGCGCTGATTGCATTCTAAGCCTGGCATCTTTTCTCTTGTTCTCTCCTGAGAGTCAAATTCAGGGGAGATTTCTGGTGGCTTTTGATACCATGCCATAATGTAAGGGCTTTCGTTATCTCTCCGGTTTAGTAATCAATGTCCTCTGCTCTGTGAAATGCAAATAGTGAAATGACAAAGACTCTGCTGTGTCATTTCATAGCTTGACACTTTCTTGATTAGACTGCTATAAGCCATTCTGGGTTGACCTTGGTGTTAGGCTGTACAGTACAATCCCCTTATCCACAAATTTGATATCTACAGTTTCACTAACTTGAAACTGTATGCTCCACCCCACCCCCCACCCCCCGCCAAAAAAAAAATATTCCATCTCCCCAGAAGCTTTTGTGGGCTTTTCTAAGTCCAACAGTTTGATTCTATACTATGCTTCCATCCCAAGTTTATTAAAAATATAGTGTTCACTATTAGGTATCGATGGTAGTAGTGGAAGGGGGAAGCTCAGCATGTATCCCCAGCAGATTTGAGGGCTGTATTTTTATCAAGTTCATTAGATGGTGTTAAACAATGGGGCTTAATGTTGTTGGAAAGGAAAAACAGAGAAGTTAACTGGGGTGTTATCTCAACATCGCACCCCTATTCTATTAGCTAAACACAGAATCAGAGTTGAAAGGAAAACATCCAAAAAGAATACAGTGGAGCTTGGAAGACTACAGTGTCAAGCAAAAGAAAGGATTGGCCTGACAAAGCCCAGCCTGGAGGAAACTTGTGGGAAGTCCAAACCAGATTAAATTCTTTAAGCTACATCCATGGTTTGGTTACTATATCTTCTACAAGTTTCCACAACCCTCTCCAGATGTCATTAGAGCAGTGCTTCCCAATCTGCAGTTTGTGGACCACCAGTGGTCCCCAAGAGCTAAAAAATGGTCTGCAGCCTCACCATTACTACACCATTACAACAAGAGCAACTGGTCTCGCGAATCTTATAGTGCTGAGGCAATGGTGATGTTGGGAGGGGAGAGGCTGACTACCTGTGAAAGGCATGACAACAAGCCTCCTGACTGCTGCTTCTCCTCTTCCCCCCTCCCCTTGTACAGAGTCATTCCATGTGGCACCTAGAAATGGGGGCGCCTTGGTGTTTTCATTTTTAGGCCTGTTCCTGGGGTTATTTAGGGTGCTGATTTAGAAAATTGCATTGGATAGACCACATCAGTTCTAGATTATTTCTGTGGGCGAGCAGATGACAACTACTGGATGGCGTATGTGCTGTATCCAGAAACTACAGCTGATGTGGTCTATCCAGTGCCATTTTCTGAATCAGCACCACAAATAACCAAACTGAATCTAAAGTTAACCAAAAACCAATTAAAAACCCTTTTGGTACTAAGGCTGGAGAGTGGTCCCTGGTCAAAGTGGTCCCTAGTCAAGTGGTCCCTGGTCCAAAAAAGGTTGGGAACCACTGCATTAGAGCTCCAATGGGCTGATAAAGGGAGATACATTCCTTCAAATGACCTGAACCCAAGCTATATAGGTCAAAACCATCACTTTGAATTGTGCATGGAAATCGGTTGGCAGCCAGCAGAACTGTTGCAACAAGGTTGTTGTGTATTCCCTATAGCCAACTCCAGTTAACAACCTGGCTGCTATCAACAATCTTGTGAGGACTTTTCAAAGGCAAGTGCCATATAGAGTACATTACAGTAATTCTAATGGGATGTAACCAAGGCATGGACCATGGTAGCCAGATTCAATCTCTCCAGGAACAGGCACAGATGGCACATAAGCTTTAACTATGTAAATACACTCCCGGCTAACACTGAAACCTGGGCCTCCAGACTCAGAGATGAAACCAGAAGTATCCCCAACTACAAACCTGCATTTTCATCTAACACAGACTTAATTCCCTATTTCCCAATCTATCATGCTGAAACTCCCACCAATCCCATCCAGCATGAGTGATGGGAGTTGTAGTGCAAACTATCTAGAGGGCACCCTGTACATATACTGACATTCTGTACATATAAGTTAGTTGTATGTGTATAGGTTTGCAGAAAGACAGTAGCTTGTTGAGTCCATGGTTGGCTTCTCCTTAAAATGTTTGTAAAGTGAAAGCAAATGTCATTTTGTGCCATTAAGACAGCTCCACTCTGTCTGGATTTGTAGCCTAGTGACACTTTCTCAAGATTCTGTGAGTTTCTAGTATTCACTGAGATGCTTCTCTGTGTCCCTCCTGCTTCCTCCCCCCTTGAAACTCTGTGGGAAGTGGAACTAGATAAATCTTCCAAGGTTGCTGCCCTTGTCTAGTGTGTATATTTGAACAGAAGCCATCAGGACAAATGGCTGCTTGGAAGGAGTCTTGAGAGAGAGAAAACAAAAGGCATGGGGTGAACAGTGGGGAGAATCAAGAAAGGTTTTTAATACTCCCAGGCACATTTTTGCACCCCTTACAGATTGCAGCAAAGGCAATATCTACTAGAGCCTGAGTGATTACTTTTAAGAATAATTAGCTAAGGTAAAAGCAAACATATTTTCCTGAAGAGAGATATTGCAGAGCTAGGGAAGCCTGTTCTGGAAGTTGCAGTCCTTCAAAATAACTTGGGTTTGCAAAAATGGGGATAATAATGCTAGTTGAGGATTCTAGAAGTTTTACTACAAAGGAAAGGGCAATTTCCCATTTTGGACTAAGGACAACTAAAGTGTTTCCAAAGCTTGCCATGGTTGCTTGTCATGAAGGCTATAAAGGACACAGTAGACTTTTAATAACCTATTATATATTATCAGCATCCAATTGTGCCTCCTGGCTCAACAAGGTTCTGGGTGTGGTGCATCCTAACAGCAGACATTGCTGATTCATTGCCAGGCCATCCCAAGGGAGGAAGTGTTCCCTGTTTACAGAAAATGCATGGCAGAGGCCAACAGAGCAAGCATTGCTACAGGGTGTGATGGCTGAAAATCCGGTTCAATATTTTGGTTCAGCTGTGAGCAGACTGCAGAAGATCCATGGGGCAGAATTACTGGGGATTTGCTTTTCAAGCTTTTCTTTACAAAGTTTTTTTAAAAAACAAAACAAATATTTCCTTTTTCTTCTTTTTAGTCATCAATATGTATGCATTATGCTTCATAGAGACAGGTTTGGGGTGAAGATAACCAGTTTTTGAGTGGGTAGGATTTAGAGCAGGGAAGTGGTGAATGAGGAAATATGCACTGTCTCAAACATATTTCGCTGTGCCATATTCCTTTTATGCATTGTTAACTCTTTATTAATACTATTTTATGTGTGAGATCTTGAGGCCATCCACACAGCAGAATTAAAGTAGTTTGCCATAGCTTCATCCTGTGAAATCCCGAAATTCATAGAATCCTAGAATAATAGAATTGGAAGAGACCCCATGGGCCATCTAGTCCAACCTC
Organism: Anolis carolinensis; assembly: GCF_035594765.1. NCBI lineage: Eukaryota > Metazoa > Chordata > Lepidosauria > Squamata > Anolidae > Anolis > Anolis carolinensis. The sequence goes on along the minus strand of NC_085842.1, from coordinate 59,563,279 downwards.
TTGCCATGCAGGAAAAGCACAATCAAAGCACCCTCAACAGATAGCCACCCAGCCTCTGTTTAAAAGCTTCCAAGGAAGGAGCTTCCAAGACAGTCTGAGGCAGAGAATTTCATTGTTGAACAGCTCATATGGTCAGGAAGTTCTTCCTAATGTTCAAATGGAATCTCCTTTCCTATAATTTGAACTCATTGCTCTAAGTCCTAGTTTCAAGGGCAGTAGAAAACAAGTCTGCTTCCTCTTCCTATTTATACAAGGCTGTCATGTCTTCTCTCAACCTCCTTTTCTGTTTTTGGATTCTGCTCCTGTCTTCTGGAGTATTAGCTATCCCTCCCAGTTTGGTGTCATCTGCAAACTTGATGATCGTGCCTTCTAGTCCTTCATCTAAGTCATTAATAAAGATGTTGAACAGAACCGGGCCCAGGACAGAACCCTGCAGCACTCCACCCATGACTTCTTTCCAGGATGAAGAAGATGAATTGGTGAACACTCTTTGGGTTCGTTCACTTAACCAATTACAGATCCACCTAACTGTAGTTTTGCCTAGCCCACATTTGACTAGCTTGTTTGCAAGAAAGTCATGGGGGACCTTTTTGAAGGCCTTACTGAAATCCAGATACGCTACATCCATACATCTACCCAGCTCGTAACTCTATTAAAAAAAAGAGAACGAACCCTGTGGCACTCCGCTGGTCATTTTTTCCCAAGATGAAGTGGAACCATTGGTGAGCACCCTTTGGGTTTGGTCACTTAACCAAATTTGTAGTTTGTTGTGGCACCAGAGCTCTCTAACAGAGAAGAATAAATATCTCACAAAATGACAAATCACAGAAGTTCATGGCATTGATTGTTTGGCAGTTAATTTGGTATCAAATTGCTATAATTCTGCAATGTGGCTACAGCTCTTACTAGATCACTAGATTTCTAGGATGAGATCTTAAACCCGGTATTTGAAGTACTAGTAGGAAACCAGTAATAGTGGGAGGATTAACCCCTCCTGGGATCACATATCCTGGGACACTGGTTTTCCTGAAGTGCTTCTTGAAGCCTCTTTAGTTCTTTCTTTATAGTGCTGGCTTAACACACCCCTTGTCTCCTCCAAATGGGGAGGCTGTTGTGCAGGATGAATGTTTTACCAGGGGCAGTTCCAGATTTACCATTGTGTTTAGGTGTGCTTAGGCCAGTGGTTCTCAACCTGGAGTCTCCAGATGTTTTTGGCCTTCAACTCCCAGAAATCCTAACAGCTAATCCTAACAGGTAAACTGGCGGAGATTTCTGGGAGTTGTAGACCAAAACACCTGGGGATACACAGGTTGAGAACCACTGGCTTAGGCACAGGGTCCCCTGGCCAGGGGGACCCATCTTCCTGCCAAAAATATTTTTTACAATAGATTTTGATTATGTGGTGCAATTCTACATTTGAAGGCATTCTGTTTCAAAGCGATTCCAGACATAGTGATTGAGTTGATAGTTTATGGGAGTGTGCCACAAAGCAGGCAGTGTAGGCCTACTGGGCCTCCCTCCTTCAGGGCTCAGGTAAGGGGCCTCATAACTTGACTAGCACAGGGCCTCATTTGTCCTAAATTCAGCACTGACTAGGGTGTGTTTACACTTTAGAATTGATGCAATTTGATCATTTTAATTACAACCGCTCAATGCTTCAGAATCTTGAGACTTGTAGTTTTGCAAGGATTTTAGCCTTCTCTGTCAAATAGGGATGGTACCTCTTCAAACTACAATTCCCAGAATTCAGCCATGCTAGTTAACGTGACATTAAAACAGCATTAATTCTATAGCGTAGAGATAGTCTAAGTTATTTGACTCTGTTTTTGCCAACCCCATACCTTCCTCAATTGTGAGAACATTGGAACTGGCAAATCCGTCCGTGTGGTTCATGAATAGCTTCACTTGTATTCCTTCTTTTCAGATTGTGAGAAACCAGTGGTTCCCCATGTTAGTGAGATGGTGAACCCAGCCTGCATTTTAGTGTAAATGTGAAAGGAGCTATCCATAGTGCTGAACCTATTTTGATGATAGGGTACAGGACTCAAAGGCACATGTAGACCTCTGCAGTCCTACTTTTCCAGATGCTTCTAATATTCCCAATTTCTCATATCAGTTTCTCCCCCCTTTGTCCTCAGCTTACTTTAGTTACTGCAAACTGAGGTCACAGTGCAAACATTGGAGCATGGGATTTGATATTCAGTGAATTCAGCAGAGCAAGAAGAAAGAAGTGGCCGAAGTCTCTAGTGGGCTACGCAAAAGGAAGTTGTTGCAGCTTCTCCTGATTTTTGTGTTCTTCATAATAATGTTTACCATCTTGATTGCACTCTGATGTTGGTTGGCACCATGTGATCCAGTTTTAATCAGTGAAATGTTGGGAGGTATACAAGTATTCTACTGTTTACTTTTCCACAACTGTCATTCTTAGTACAGTCAGTATCTGAGTTACAAACATCCAACTTACAAACGACTTATAGTTAAGAATGAGATAAGACAACAGGAAGTGAGAGAAATCAATCTATCCATCAGAATTGAAGTTCACTCGTGAAAGAGTTATCATGGGAGAAAGGAATCTTCACTGATGCTTTATCACCAGTCTTTGTTTCTACAACAAGCCATTTTTTTAAAAAATACAGTGATCACAGGGACAAAAAAAGAGGTTAAATCTTTTGAACAGGGGCACAGACAGCAAAATGAACTCCACAGGGGTGTTAGCCCTTCGCTATGCTATGCTGTGTTATGCTATCTATCTATACACATAATAAAAGTGAAACATGTGTATTTGCATATGTGGAAGAGGTTTCCACTTACACAGACAGCCTCCTGCCTCCAAAAACAGGCTATTGTTTCCACTGAACAGGAGGTTATAGTAAGCGCCATGAACTCTGCCAGTGTCCTCCACAAACACCTTTCTGCCACACGCCCAACTGAAGGCTCTCATGAGGGGACAATTTCATCCTAGATGTTCTGTTTTTCCTCCAGAATGGACATCCCAGGGTTCCTTAATTTGTATGACCCCACTCACTGTTTCTACCTTAACCCTTTCCTATCCTTTCCTATGGCACACAGTTAACAGATGAATTGATTAGCGACTGAACAAGAGGTTTGGGGAGAATTCACCATGTTTTACAAGAGTTGTACTTGACCTACATCCAGAGAGCAGTGTGAACCCAATCAACGATGGAACTTGCCACGGATAACAGGACTTGCAGTACCTTCACTAATACTATAACTCCCACCAACAATGGAGTGGAACCAAACTTGTCACAGAGAAGCCCCATGACCAACTAAACATATTTCAGGGGTTTGTAGGAATGGACCTTGATTTTGGGAGTTATAGTTCACTTGCATCCAGAAAGCACTGAACCCAGTTGATGTCAGATCTGGACCAGACTTGGCACACAGATCCAACATGGCCAACTGTGCATACAGGCCTGGTTTGGGGGCCATTGACTTCGGATCTGGGAGTTGTAGTTCACCCTTATCCAGAAAGCCCTGAACCCAGCCGACAACGAATCTAGACCAAACTTCAGTGATATTACCTAACATCCCAAAACAAACAATGCCTTCTTTTAATAACCTGGGCACCACCGGGTCCCTAAACTAGTCTATCTATATATATGGCTGGAGTTACACTTTAAAATGTACCTGTTCTGACTTACATACAAATTCCGCTTGAGAACACGCCTCTGGAACCCTATCTTGTTTGTAACTTGGGAACTTCCTGTACTCACAACCTCATATTGCTAGCCGACTGCATTCTCCTAAGCATGCAGGTGTATACCAGGTCTTCTAACACAGCTGATGTAAGCACCACTCGGCATGACCAAAATCAAGAGATTACAACCATTGTTTCTAGTGGTGTACATGCAGCACAGAGGTGTTGTTTTTCTGTAGGGGTTTTGCAGGTACAATGTTTATTTTTGTGCTACAAAAGCTTTATAACTACTGGTGTAAATAACACTGTCTGTAATTGGTCTTTCCCATTTTGACAGCGAGCTGTCACTGGGATTCCTAAAATGTTTCTTTTTCCTGAAGAAGAGATTATTGGCTCTGGTTGTGTCATAAAACATAACTGAGGTGATGAGGAGAGAGCAGCATCAGTCCATGAGTGTTAGTAGCTCAAGCAATGAAGCAGAAGACAATCTAGATGAACATCCCTTGCTGACTGATAAGACACACCATAACTATAAAGGTGCAGCAAACACACATATTATTTGGAACAAGTGAACATAGGCCCCATCTCCACTGCCATATAAAATTCAGACTATCTACTTTGAATTTGATTCAAATAGTCTACACTGCCATATAATCCTGTTCAAAGCAGATATTCTGGATTTTATATGGCAGTGTACATGGGGCACCAGTCAGTTTAAGGCTTCCCAGGATTTTAGATTTTTTAGAGCTGTACTGCTGATTTGCAGTGGAATGGACTAAAGCTGTCAAACAGAATTGTCAATACTTTAGTGTCAAATTACAAATTGCAGGATCCTGTAGGAATGATGCCATAATTGTTTAAATGGTGTCAAACTGTTTTAACTGTGCCATACGGATACACAACTGGTCTATTTAGAAACATTGGCCCAAATCTAATTGAAGTCCCACTGAAAGTACTCAGACTGAGAAAACCACATAATATACCTATGGATGCAAGAGCTGGACCATAAGGAAGGCTGAGCAAAGGAAGATAGATGCTTTTGAATAGTGGTGTTGGAGGAAAATTCTGAGAGCACCTTGGACCACAAGAAGATCCAACCAGTCCATCCTCCAGGAAATAATGCCCAGCTGCTCACTGGAGGGAAGGATATTGGAGGCAAAGATGAAGTACTTTGGCCACATGATGAGAAGACAGGAAAGCTTGGAGAAGAGAATGATGCTGGGGATAATGGAAGGGAAAAGGAAGAGGGGCTGACTAAGGACAAGATGGATGGATGGTATCCTTGAAGTAACTGGCTTGACCTTGAAGGAGCTGGTGGTGGCAACAGCCGACAGGGAGCTCTGGTGTGGGCTAATCTATGAGGCCACGAAGAGTCAGAAGTGACTGAATGAATAAACAGTAAAATACCTCCAACTGTCTTGATTTGGTAAGGACAGTCCCTCTTAATCATCTGTCATCCCATTGTTCCAGTTGCTTTCAAAATGTCTTAGTCTCTCTCACCTTCTCCTATGTCTCCATTTGCATTTAGTACTTTTGTACTTTCAACTCGGTTTGCAACAACTGGAGCAAGCAAAATGCAAATGCAGACTTCACTTCACTTTATTTCTTAATTAGTCGCTCTCCACCAGAGTGCTCCGAGTGACTTACAATTTAAAATATCATTCCACAATATAAAAACATTCAACATAAAAAACATTCAGCAGTGACTATTTGGCAAATTAGATCTGATTTACTTAAATGCACAACCAAACAGCCAAGTCTTGAGCGCTTTTCCAAAAGGTCGCAACTCCGACATTGCTCTAACATATGGAGGCAATGAGTTCCACAGAATTGGAGCATAGGCCGAAAAGGCTCTACACCTTGTAGCTTCCAGGCATACCTTCCTATGGCCCAGTACATATAGGAGATTTTCCTGGGAGGATCGAGGTGACCACTGATGAATAAAAGGAATTAATAGGAGACGGTGAGAGAGACTGAGACATTTTAAAAGCAACTGGAACAATGGGATGACAGAGGATTAAGAGGAACTGTCCTTACCAAATCAAGACAGTTGGAGGTATACTATGTGGTTACCTTGCATCTGAATTTGCATTTAGCTTGCTCCAGTTGTTGCAAACTGAGTCGAAAGTACAAAAGTAGTTTGAACAAACTGCAGCTTCTCCTTGCTTGTGTATTCTTCCTCATCAATTACATGTGTTATCTTGACTACTCTCTGATAGTGCTTGGGCAACATGCCCCAGTTTTTTTTCTGCAAAATGTTGGTGGATAAGTAGCCAAAAATTACTTTTCCCCATGAGATTTGCAGTAGATTCTGAAGCATATATACACCAACATTTGGAAGGCAACTTGTGGTTTCCAACTCTGATTTGAGGGGTAAATGTAACCCAGTATTTCTTGCTCATTCAGGAACCTGGGATATGCCAGAAGAAGAAAAATGTTGGGAAGGGAATTGGACCATGTGCAAAAAAGAAAGGAAAGATGGCAGTATGCAAGCCTGAGTAAAGTTGAGCTTGGTTTAGAGTTACATGTGAAATGGGCCAGCATCTCCCTGATACTGCCAATAAGCTAATTATGGTGTAAGCATGTCTAAGGAGTGTTTATTGTTGCTATTGTCTCTTCTTGTACTATTGCAGTCAATGTAAGGTTAGCTTGTCCCAGAAGGCCCATTGCTTCATAGTGTGCTGGCTAACTCTCATAATGATTGCCAGAAATCACTGGGAGAGGAGGAGATAACACACCCACAATCTGCTCTCATTCAACCATGTCATTGCTACAAGGAAGCAAATTAGTTGAAGATTAGGGAGTCTATGGAGATATTGTCAGCTATGTGTCTTTCTCTTCCCAGTCCCTTTCACCCTCCCAAATATACTTTTACTGCCACACTCATACATACTTTTTGCTGCTGCATTAAAGTTTATTGCTTGCAGTAAGTTTTACTTAGCAATCATTTTAATGATCTAAGAAAGAATATCATTTAGCTGAATTAAGAAACACAGCTCCCTTTTTGCATGGGCTTTCAGCATTTTATGAGTCTATAATGGTTAATTTTATAGAAAATTTTAGCCTTGTTGCAGCGGTAGTTTAAGATAATGACTTTGAAGTGGCTACATTTTATGTACACTTAAGGAATATGCTGTATAAGTTGCTGGAAAGGCTGCGAAACAGGAGTGCCCATACAGCATATTAAATGTGCATGATCAGGAACTCTGTTTATTTAATGGTGTTTGCTAGGATGTCTCAGAGGCGTTTGAAGTATTTTCCCCAAGTCATGTCCCAAAAAGTAGCCTTCCCAGTTAGTACTACGAAGCACGTCTTTTTGCTGCATCAGCTAAGTGTTTTGCTGTCCAGTCTAAGGTTGAATGCTCTGCAAAGATTTCCACTGAAAAATTCTCATTAAAAGTAGAATGATTGCATGGTGATGCACAAAAGCCTGGGAGAAGGTTGCAGAAGCAAAAACAAATTTGCCAAACCATTTTTGGAAGATGTTCACTACAGATCCACCCTGTGTGACAAGGGAGAAACTACTACATATCCTACAAGCATCTTGATTTGGCAGCCCCAATTAATCTTCTATCATTCATAGAATCATAGAATCATAGAATTGGAAGAGACCTCACAGGCCATCCAGTCCAACCCCCTGCCACGAAGTAGGAAGATGACATTCAAAGCACCCCTGACAGATGACCATCCAGCCTCTGCTCCAAAGAAGGAGCCTCCACCACACTCTGGGGCAGAGAGTTCCAGTGCTGAACAGCTCGCACAGTGAGGAAGTTCTTCCTAATCTTCAGGAGTGATTCCAGCCATGAAAGCCTTTGACAACACAGTATTTACTAGCTTGTTCTTCCTCATTGATAACAGCTGAGAAATGCATTAAAATGTCTATGCTGAAAAAATGTAGTATATACAGACATACATCACTGCCCCATGCAAAGCAGGGGAGCGACGGGAGTTCTCACTGCTTGGAACAGAACCAGGGCAAGATGAAAATCCCAATGCCATTCTGGGAAATACAACTGAAATGAGACTACTTTAAATTTTTGAAAATGCTGATTACAGTTGTATTTTAAAGATGATGAATGAACTTTGAATTGGACAAATATAGGGGAAAGTGTACAGTGTGTTTAAATAAGGGAATATGGTAACAAAACTTAATGTAACATTGTTTGATTTAGCGTCAAGTACATCTGTTTGCATTGCAAAAACCAGGAAAAGGCAAGCTTAGCACATGAAATGAAAAACTGTGCTGACTACTGCTTTTCAGTGTCCCTGTGCTCTTTTTATTAAGGCTGTACTAGATAAGATTCTTTGCAGATATAGCTAATACACCAAGCTAAAGCTGTCCGCTTTTAGGCAGTCACTCTGGTTCCCTTTGGTTTGGAATGGCATAGCAAGCTGTCGGAGAAAAGATGTCACTGTTACTGTGACCCAGCCTTATTGTGGAGTGTTTCTAAGGTACAGATGTGAGGTGATGAATACTTACAAGTGTTATCACATCGGCATTACACAGATCTTTGCCCAGGGTGATCTGCCTTTATGGAGGCCTCCTCTGCAATACTTTGCAGTTTGATAAGACAAGAAATGAGTTCCCTGGTGTAGATCTGGAAGAAAGTATAGAACTGGTACTCCCATTGACATTTCTATCACCTCAGCTAAGAATCTGAAAGGTGTTTCCCAGGGCACCAGACTCATTCTACATGCCTTTCAGTTTGAAATTGCGAGTGGTCTTTTGACAAAATTGCTGCAAACCCTTCTCACAAAAGGCCACACTTTTCCAGTCCTCCTTGAAATGTCCCTAGAACTAAACTCCTAAGGGTGTCCTTTGAATTCTCAGCTTTAACCTGTCTTCGCATCAGTGATATTGACCTTTGAAGAGAATTTTGGCTAGTAAGATATTGTGCCATAAGGGACTCTTCAAATGTCTTTATATAGGAGATTATTCCCCATCACTTTTACATTCTTTCAGTATGTCAACTGAGTTTATGTACACTCATATCTTTAAAATAAAATAGGAGTATATATAGAGTTGGCAAGCATATGGTGACAATACAGAAGCGGCATTGATGGGGAATAGTCTGCTATTATGAAGCCACTGAAAGGGATGTTTATTCTACAAAATATTGGGTCATCAGGAATACAGATTTTTGTTCCTACCATCCAACTATACTGACTCGGCAGAAACAATTCCAGTTAATCCTCTTTATCCTACTTTTCCAACTCATTTTAAAATGCCTCAATCTCTCTCTCCCTCTTTGGTTGCTTCAAAGTGAATACAAATTGCAAAAGTTGTTTTCAATCAAGTAATCGAGAGGAGGGAAGGATGTCAATTGTTGCTCTTCCCTGTAGGCTTCAACAAAAAGAAACTGCTTCAGCCCCTCCTAGCTTGTGTATTCTTCTTCATTAATAACTTTAGCCATTTTGACCACACTCTGATATTACTTGGATGCGTACGTCGCAGTTATCATCTCTAAAACGTTAGAGGATATGCTCATTTACAGTTGTCTCTCCACATTTATGGGTTTAACAAAGACTCTTAAGACATTGGTGTCCTTAGCTATCAAATCTTCAGTCACCAGGAGGAAATCAAATTGGCAAAGTAGGTGGGTCCAGCCACTCATGTGCATTCCCTTGTGCATTCATTTACTTCCTTGCTTGCACAGGTAGGCAGGCAGGGAGAAGGGGTTAGGATGGGAAAATGAGACAGCGGTGGGAGATGGCAAGGGCTGTGGTTTCTCTTAAAGCAGTGGCACTTCCTCTGTCAATCCTGAAGATATTTGCACAGCCCACACATTGTCCATCCTCCTTGTTCCTGCTCTCCCATCCCATCCCCTTCCTCTCTGCTGTTCCCCTGCCCCACCTTCCTGAGTGAACAAGCAAACAAGTAAATGCATGAAGGAACGCATACATGGCCAGATCGAACCACCCCACGAGTATCAGTATTTGTTTCTGTGTGTGTTTAATTGGTGGGGGGTGGGGAGGCTTAGAGAAATTCAGTTTTTTTCCTCTTTCCCAGGGGTCCTGCACCCCTAAGCTCTGTGGAAGTGGAAAGATGACTGTGTATGTGTGCATGTATGTATATATGTATGTATATGTATGTATGTGTGTGTATATCACCTTTACCCTGATATGGAACTTTAGGTGATATATATCATAGACTATCTAGCATGATCAGTGGCTAGAAATGAATTCTAGTTGTTGTCTAACAACATCTAGGTCAGTGGTTCTCAACCTGTGGGTCTCCAGATGTTTTAGCCTTCAACTCTTAGAAATCCTAATAGCTGGTAAACTTGTTGGGATATCTGGGAGTTGTAGGTCAAAACACCTGGGGACCCTCAGGTTGAGAACCACTGAACTAAGTGAACAAAGTATCCCTGATCTCCTGCAAAAGCTAAGTATGTCCAGTTGGAAGGTAAGGCAGAAGCATCAAGAGTGCATGCAAGCTCCATTATCAGTTCTTTGAAGCCAAAACACATCCCTGCCTGTGTGCACTGCATCCATAAATGAAACCCCATGTTGCATAAAGGCATTTCTTTAAGGATTGCTACTGTACCAGTCATTAATAGCACCATTCATAACAATTAGTGCTGTAATATACTGACGCATTCTTACCAAATTAGAATGTGTTTCTACATAAGTGTAATGTGGCCATTTATCATAGGGAGAGAAGTCGAATTCTGCATCCGTTAGGATAAATGGTTGGAAATTGCTTAAAAGGCAGTTTCTTAGAGAGACAGGCAAAGCTGATACTGCGGCTCTCAATCTGTTCCTAGGTCTGTTTTGCTGCCAGTGGTGCCACTTCCACTTCTGCTGAGCAAGGAGCTCATATCTCTGCCATGCCATTTTGCAGCCTCTTGGGCACTTTCTTAACTTGCCCCCCTTTCATGAACTTCTAGTGAGGAAAGATAACAGAACAATCCATTTGTCATCATTATTACATATTATGCAGGAATACCATGTGGCTAGACAATTTTTCAACAGATTCAGCAAGAAATATACAATGAATAAAATTGCTGCATGGGTAGTATTTTATGTTTGTTTTTATTTGTGTGTGTGTGTGTATGTGTGTGTATTCATATCTGGAATCTTTTTTAAAAGTTGCAGTGTTGTCATCTCTCATCCATGGTCTTTCCATCTGCTTAGCATCCAGAAACACCATTCAATGACAAGTTCTGTTAAACTGGAAAAATCGTAGACCATAAAAAGTGTCTCATCGTCTCTTAGATTTTAGGACCTCCGTTCCCAGATGCCCAAACCATTTTGGATAATGATAAAGACATATGGGAGTGGCACAATATAACTCTATGTGCTCCCTTTTGGAGTTCATTCCCTTTCTTAATAAATTACAAATTGAACTTTTTAAAAAAAAGGAGTTGCAGTGGTTTCATCATTTCTCCATTTTCTCTCTAGTCACCCAGAAGCAGACTCTTTAGGTCTTAGAGATTTCCAATTTATCTGAACTTGTCATTTTGTTGTGTGTCAATCCATTCTCTTATTTAAGGTAGGTAGGTTTGTGCCAGTTCTTCCACAACCATGGAAAGGTAAGTGCTGGACATGAAAGGCAGTTGGGAAAGGACATGCAGAAGGAGAGAGTTGGCCCTTCCATTGTCCTGGAATGCAGTTCCCTGAGCCTGCCCTTCAGACCCTTTAAAATTGCTCTGCTTTTCTCTGTTCTTCTCCACTGATTTCTGCTTTACTCTACCAATCTTTCCTCTGGATATTCATTGTCCCAGGCCTACTGTAACACTACAATATTGATTTCATATGGTTGACCAAGAGAAGATGGATAAAGGTGTGAAGAGGGGAAAAGGACCATGAACAATATGGACAAAACAGTGGGGAAAAGAGCCCTGAGTGTGAAGCATGGCATACATCTAAGGGAGTTCTATGAAAGCAGTCATTCTGGAGTAACTTTCTGGATAAGATGTTATCAGCAATCCTGAAGCAAAGTTAAAAACACCACAGCCTTCTCTCCTTTAGTGTGTCAAATACAGAGTTTAGGAAAAGCTACAATTCTCAGGATCTCAACTCATCTATTATATTATATACATTTTGTCTTATTATTGTTAAAACATGCTTATTATTACGCTACAACCCTCATATCTATGGAATCATTACATGCAGCTTCACTTATCTGTAATTTCACTTATTCACTTCGTGCCTCCTGTACAAGCTACTTCTTAGTACTTCCCCATTAATCTCATTAAAATAGGGTTTGCTATTATCCACAATTTCACATCTCCATGTTCAGGAACATATCCTCTGCCAATATGGGGGCATTATCAAAATATATTCATAAAGCACCATGAATGCACATGGCACTTTACAGGTAAAACAAGAACTAAAAAACAGCTAGCCCCCCCAAGGTCATACAATCTGAAATATACCCACAGGGAGCAATGCAAATATTAAAAAACAACAATAATCTTTTATTTATATCCCGCCACCATCTCCCAGAGAGACTCGTTGTGGCTCATAGAATACTCAAGGTGTGACATGCAAAATACAACAAGTGCAAAACAAAACACAGACAACAAACAGTCAACACAACATCATAAATTCACAGTGCCCCCTGGTAAAAACAGTAAAATACAGCAATTGTTGTAGATAAAACAGCAGTATTCTAGAGCATGTTATCCAAATATAATACAAACCCGATGCAATATAGATAAGCAAAGTGACAAATACATATAGCAGCAAGCATGGCATATCAGAAGGGATTGACTCCTTCCTCTCCCCAGTGTGTTCCTGCTTCACACATGGTGGTGTATCTTCCCTGCCCATCCAAAGGCACTCTTTATTTAAAGTAACAATGCTAAATTCAGAAGGGAGCTGCTATTTCTTCCAAGCAGCAGCCACCAGAATTGGGAGACAAATGAGTAATGTGTTCCAAAGATGTATAAAACTGGATGGGGTTTCCCAGTTTATATTTCCACAACTGATCCGGAAACAAAACAAAACCAAGCAGTCTCGGCAGGCTGTCTTTCAAAAGTGAAAGCGCAGGCTGCATATTCCAGCAAATAATAATACTGTTTCCTTTTTCAGAGATGGAGGAATGGGTGGAGCAAGGGAGAGATGTGCTGTGTTCCTTCTTGGAGGTTAGACCGGTTTTGCACTCTCTTTCAACAGGCTCTGTTCCCACATTAGGACCATGGAGTCACAGACATGGATTCTGTGATTCTGTGGTCATAATGCAACTTTTGTGGTTTGCAGTTTGATGACAGAGCTTGTCAGGGACAACCTAAAACATTTTGTTACCTGAGGCAGAGCAGTAATCTCCTTCACTTCCCCTCAAAAATCCAGGTTAAAGTAGATGAGAGGCCAGTCAATTAATAATAATAATAATAATAATAATAATAATAATAATAATAATAATAAAACTTTATTTATACCCCGCCACCATCTCCCCAACGGGGACTCGGGGCGGCTTACATGGGGCCATACCCAGAACAGTACAATATAGCAAAATATAAAACAACATATTTTATTAAATATAAAACAACAATTAGTTTGCATGCCTGGAGCAAAAATCTCCCAAGTCACCTTTCTCCCTTTCTGACTGTAAAAATGTAAGCATAATATAGGAAACAACAATTTGAAGTCTTTTCCTGACACACCCAAAATTTGTTGTCGGAGGATGGCAGAGCTGGCCCTGGTCGTGCTGCTAGGTTTCAGGAAATCCTTTGCCTCACTGTATCTCAGTCTATATTCATTACCTTTTTGCATACAGTGGGCCCTTGATATCTCCTGGGGACTGGTCTTAGGACCCCCCTCCCCACAGATTCTAAAACCCATGAATCCTCAAGTTCCTTTATATACAATGCTGTGTGTGTGTGTGTGTGTTTGGATTAGTAACTTTGAAAACAAACTCCACAAACATAAAATACTACATTTAAGCAGCAAAAATATAATGCAAGACTTTGGGATGAGTGATGCCTGACTTGAAAATAGTACATGTGAAAAGGAGCTAGAGATCTTAGTAGACCACATGCTAAACATGAAGCCAAAAAATGGACAGCTGTGCAATTCTCACCTCCATCAACAGGAATATAGTGTCTACATCAAGGGAAGTAACTATTCTGCTTTGGTCAAACATCACCTGGAATACTATGTCCAGTTATAGATACCACAGTTTGAGAATGATATTAACTAGCTGGAACATGTTCAGAGAAGAGCGACTAAGATACTAGAGTCTGGAAACTAAACTTTATGAGGAATGTCAGAGGGGGTTGAATGAGTTTAACTAGGAGACAGGAATTGACAAAGTAGCTATATTTAAATATTTAAAGGGATGTCATGTAGAAGATGGAGGCAGTTTGTTTTTGGCTGCTCCATAAATGAATATGAATTACAAGAAAGGAAATTCTACCAAAACATTAAGGAAAAATATATTTTACGTAAGAGCTGTTTGACAATGTAATAAATAGCTTTGGGGGGCACAATCCTTCTTTGAAGATCTTTAGATAGAAGTTGTAGGAGCATCTTTTTAGAGTGCTTTATTCCTGCACAACAAATGATTGGACTAAGGATCCCTGAACTTGGCATCTGGGGTTGTCCTCTTTCTTCTTGTGCACATAACAGCTATGCTGTGGCTAAGTATTACATGTGGTCGCATTTGAAATCTGAAAGCTTGTATCTTAAAGAAAGTATTTGCACATTAAAAGCTTCCCACATTACTGATTTCATAGCTATCTTGTTTAATGTTTGTAAGGACCAGTTGTCACCTCTAAAAGAAACGGTAGTTCCCAGGATAAAGTGCACTAAAATGAACATAGACCTGCCAAAGCATGTGTTGCCAATTTTCATTATTATGGTGTATTGTTGTTATGGGCATTGAATGTTTGCCTTTTGTGTTTGGAATCCACCCTGAGTCCCTCTGGGGAGATAGGATGGAATATAAATAAAGTATTATTATTATTATTATTATTATTATTATTATTATTATTATTATTATTATTATTATTATTTTGTTAGTTTCCAAATTTCTGTCCTCTAGGTACCATAGACTAGAATGCCCATACTCCCCTGACAGTTGGCTAGGTAGTAATGGGAGATAGTGAAAGATATCCAGGGGCCACCAGGTAAGAAAAGCCTCATATATTTCTGAGAGCCCATCTAGGGGAGTCAGGAAATTGTAGTCCAAAGGAAGAACTTTCATAAATTTTCCACAGATATATAAACCCCACTCGCCTAGTTTCCGACAGACCTCACAATCTCTGAAGATGCCTGCCATATAGATGTGGGTGAAATGTCAAGAGAGAATGCTTTTGGAACATGGCCATACACTCCGGAAAACTCACAGCAACCCAGTTTCATGAACTCTGCTTCTGAATTTATTCTGCTTCAGATGTACTCTGACAACTTTTGTGGGGGGGGGGGGGGGTTCTGTTGCTGAAGTCAGTAAATGAACATATATCTGTTTGTGGCTTTTCCCTTGAGTTTTTTTCTCTGACAATTGGGTGAAATTATGTCTCTAATATCTGCATTCTCTAGTTTTCACTTGTGCAGATTTGTTCAATGAAACTGGCAATTGAACGTTTGCTATATTTGAAGACTAGACTTTGTAGAATTTTTTAAAAGTGCTCAAATGAATGAATATAAAGCACCAAAATGAATTTTTTCTTTGAGATCATTGTACCAAAATAGACACTGCTTCCAGAAACACATAATGCAGTTGAAATATAATTCATCATCATTATACCTAAATGAGAGAACAGTTAGTTTCTGTCCTACTGAGACTCATTAAGTGATCTATGGGGATTGTTAGGCAGAAACAAGTGTATACTTCTACAGTTCCTTAAAAGATGAAATTGTAAACTCATAATTCTCTACCACAAATTTGTGGATTTACTTTTTTAAATGCAAAATCCTAGGCAAGCATCAAACTCTGTTCTAACTTGTGGTAGAGCAAAGATACACAATTAGAAAATTATTAGGTCTACCCTTCTTGAAACTACATTATTTCAGGCAGCGAGCCGAATGCTACCCTTTTTAATTCTGCGTAATAACACTGTTTAGGAAACATGCGCACATCCACAAGGAGAGTTTTTGCCCCTGATATGCTAGCTTTCTACTCTACTGATAAATGAAAATATTTTCCCATTTCTTGTTTCATAGGGATTTTACAGAGTTCACCAATTTAATCGTATTTCAGATGGAAAGACTTTCTGATTTTAAGAATTCATTCAAGGAAACTAGGGACCTCATCACATTGCTCAAAACAAGCATCCTGGGACGCTTCCAGCCTGCTTCAGGGACTGAGCCCCAGCTTCCCATCACATGACATCGTGTGACTTCTGGTGAAGACCCCTCCCTTAACCGGGGTGGAAGCATCCTTGAACACAGGAGCCTTCCCGTGTTGTACTGGCTGTATTGGAGTCAGGATACTTCTGCCTGATTTCACCATCGCTTTCCCTGTCTGATGGGGGACACATCACTGTGCCGGAGTCCCCCTTTGCATGGCACCTGGGTGGGGGAGTCCTCCCCCATGTGATAAGGTGAAAAAATTGAGAGATTTCATTAATCCAAGACCAAGGCTTTGAAGTCTTCTAAAAGTTTGGGTTTGAATCCCTTTGTGTTCAATTGTGCCAGTGCTTGTTTAGGGTTGTGTCACCTCTTTTTTTTCTGGCAGATCTCACCCCTTGAATGGCTGCATGACAAAGAGGTACAACAAGGCCCTTTCTCTGCTGGGGCTAAATTTGGAGCTGGGATGGGTCAGATTTTGACAGATTTTTCTCTGTCAAAATCCAGAGATTGCATCCATGTGGCAGATTTGATAGCACCAGCCTGCTGCTGGTTGAGAACCAAACTGGAAGCTGTGGTTAATTCCTGATTTCTGAGCCCAACCTTAGTATTAAGGATCTCATTGTATCACAAGGAGAGCTCCCTTTTCCTGCCTGAAACAGCATAGCAAACAACACACACAATCATCACCCAGATCAAAGTGCATACAAGTCATGTGAAGCAGGAAACCCCACATGTACCACTCCTCATCCAACAAAAATAAACATGTTAAATGCTTCACGGTTAAATACTTTACTGTCAACTCGGTCTAAAATGCCCCCTTGACTGGAGTAGCATCCTCAGAGCTGGAAAACATAGACGGCCTCTGCTTTTATGAGTTTAAATTTTGTGGATTTCATTATTCACAGATTTGATTCATATGATCTCTAGGTCTTACAGTGTGACTCTATATTCATCTTCTGCAGAACCTGACCATAGGGTTTCACAAGGACCTTGATATTCCTAAAAGTTAAAAGTAGTGCTTTTTATATTCACGGAACTCCAGCGAATATGGAGGGCTGACTGTAATACATTACAAATACTGAATGGTGTGTTTTGGAGTAATAAGGTTTGTATAACGATAAAAGTGTCTTAAGAAATGGGACCAAGGGAGATGTGGTTGGTTTTTTTCAAGGGGCGGGGATGAAAAAGTCTGCTCATATTTAGAGTTGCCTTGTAATTTATTTATTTATTTTATTTACAGCATTTATATCCCGCCCTTCTCACCCCGAAGGGGACTCAGGGCGGATCACATTACACATATTAGGCAAACATTCAATGCCTTTTAACATAGGACAAAGACAAACAACAACATAGCTCCGAGCGGGCCTCGAACTTATGACCTCCTGGTCAGTGATTCATTGCAGTTAATTGCACTGGCTTGCTCTCCCGTCTGCGCCACAGCCCCGGGCATTTCAGGTCTTTTAGGAGCAGTTTGGGGATGGTTTTTTTTTTCTTCAAGTTCTATGTCTTTCCATTATACATTGCTAGGTGTAATATATTTGTATGTACGGGCTTAAAGCTAACAATAAAAACTGTGGCATAGACACCAAGAACTGGGAAGCCCTGGCTCTTGAGCATTCTAACTGGAGGTCAGCTGTGACCAACAGTGCTGTGAATTTGAAGAGGCACAAATGGAAGGAATAGGGGAGAAATGTGTCAAAAGGTAGATGTGTCAAGCCAATCCTTGTTGGGACTGCCTTCTACCAGAAACTGATGATATTTGTATGCAGTGTGTCTGTATATAATCTAACAAAAATAACAATTACTTAAATTATAATTAAGTTTAAATATGGTAGCAACTATTAGGGTCTTCAGAGGCATTATAACAGACTACATTAGGGATGACCTTTCAACTGTAACTTTTAAAGCTTCCAGTGGCTTGCTATCTTTAGTTAATGTACATTTTCAGGCAAAGGGGATCCTTGGCTTCTCAGCAATTTCTGCTGCCTTTCTAGAGAACTTTTTGCCTAAGATTGTTGTATTGTAAAGAATAATAGCTTTCCAAGTCAGAGAAGCAATTGCCCATCATAAATAATCATGGGTGAAGATGAATGCTTTCAAAGGGGGATGTATTTGCAATCATATCCTTGGTGTGCGGTGAATATCTATGCCAGGCAACATCATATCTCATTCTAGGACCATTCTGAGAGATGGTCTTACTAAATCATTTGTCTTTTAAAAAATGGATTGACAGAATTACTCTGATGTATGTATCTTTTATTGTAACCCTTAGGAAACTGTAGAATACTAGATTTCCTTTCTTCCCGGGAAACTTTTTGCCTTATTGTTATGTTTTTCTGACTGGTGGTTGAATTATTTAATTTCAGTTGCTGTTGCTTTTGAAATTTACTTTCTTTTGCGTGTTCACCCAATGTATTTGGAGATTGCTCTATTGTAGTAAGAGGACCTGTTGTTTGCAATACAATCTAAATTTCACTTTATATAGTAATAGGCCCATAGCAAAGAACATAGGAAGAAGACATAGTCACCTTATAGTGAGTCAGACCATTATACCCTCTAGCTTGGAATAATCTGTTTTTCATGATGTGGAGAATCTGCAATCTTTTTCTCCCAATATGCCAAGTCTGGTACCCTATCTGTTCCCCTTGGCTACAATTGCTTCTTTCTTACGACGAACCAGCAGCTAACAGCTTGCAAGCTGTCACGACCCAGGCTTCAGAGCACCAAAAACCATACACAGAGGCCAGAATCTATCTAATATCTTTATTAAGGAAATATATATAGTTAAATAAAGCAAGTGTATGAAATAGTCCAGAAGTAGACCTTTCAGGAAAGGTCAAAATTAGTCCAAGAAAACAATGTCCAATATGAAATATTAAGGTCCAAAGTTGTAATCCAATAACCGAAACACTCACTTTGCCAGGCAAAGTGAGGGGAGATGACAAGGTCCTTTAGTCCATGAACTTGAGCAAGGCTAGGAAATAACTTGAAACAAGGCTTGATACAAGGCAACAAGGAACGAGGAGCGAGAACAAGATCCGTGGAATTACTTGGCAAAATCCGGAAGACAAGGCAAGGCTGAGTCCTGGAAAACAAGGCAAGGTCCGTGGAGGTAAACAAGGCTGGAAACGGGAACGAAGGCTTGGAAACGGAGCGAAGGCTTGGAATCAGGAACAAGGCTTGAAACAGGAACGAGGCTTGGAAACGGAGCGCGCTGTCCACACACAACTCACTCCAGTAGCTGACGAATTGACTCCGCAAAATCCCTTTGTGGGTAAAACACCTAAATAGGGTCTAGTTTTCCCACCAAAGAGCAGTTCTCTGGGGAACCAGAAACGAAAGCTAATCTCTGAGTCCAGATGCATGACTCCTTAAGGTTTCCCATGGAAAGCAGGCTTAATCAGCTGAATTCTTAGCAGCTATCCTAGCACTCCTACGAGAGGCCGCTTGAACTCCTCTCTGTTGTTTACAAAACTCGTGGCGAGAAAACACAGGAGATTTAGACTCAGGGCTTGTTTGACAGATTTCTGGAAGACAAATCTCTTGCAGGTGCAAGGTTCCCAAATCTGGCTGGGAAGGTTCCAATTCTGACTGAGACGGTGAAAAACCCAAGTTCTCCTCTTCATCTGGGACTACAGTGCCATGAACGGGACTACATGGCCCATGACTCATCACACTATCCCCCTCCTCAAGCCCCCTCTCAAACCGGGACTCTCTCCCCGAGGCGCGAGGCCGCGGCTTGGCGGGATAGGTCTGATGGAAGCGGCGGGTTAGATCAGGAGCATGGACTGTGGAAGCGTCTTCCCAAGAGCGTTCCTCGGGGCCAAAACCCACCCAGTCAATGAGATATTGTAGGCGGCGGCGGTGAAAGCGAGAATCCAAAATGTCCTCAACCTCGAACTCCTCCTCCCCATTCATCAAAACAGGAGGGGGGGCCGGTCGGTCTGTATCAGGGCGCACACCATCCGCCGGAAGGAGCAGGGAGCGGTGGAACACTGGATGAATGCGCATTGAACGCGGAAGTTGGAGTTTGAAAGTCACGGGGTTAAGTTGCGCCACCACTGGATAGGGGCCAATGAAACGGGCATCTAACTTCCGGCAAGGGCGATGGGAGGGCAAAAAGCGAGTGGACAGAAGAACCCGGTCTCCTACCTTGATTTCGGGGCCCGGCTGGCGATGTTTGTCCGCGTGACGTTTATAGTCCTCCTTGGCTTGGTTTAATTGCTGGAGCAAGAGTTGTTGCACCGCTGTGAGTTCCTGCAGCCAGTCCTCTGCTGCGGGAACTTCCGAGGTTTCAATGACAGGGGGAAAGAAACGTGGATGGAAGCCATAGTTTGCAAAGAACAGCGTTTCTTTAGTAGAAGCCTGGACCCCATTGTTGTAGGCAAACTCTGACAGCGATAACAGGGAAGCCCAATTGTCTTGCTGGTAGTTCACATAACAGCGAAGGTATTGTTCCAAAGTGGCATTGGTGCGCTCAGTTTGCCCATCTGTTTGGGGATGATGAGCCGAAGATAAACGAGAGTCTATGCCCAATAGTTTTTGTAGTGCTTTCCAGAAACGAGAGGTGAATTGGGACCCACGGTCTGTGACCAAACTCTTGGGCAATCCATGCAATCTGAAAACATGTTGGAGGAATAGATCTGCAGTTTCTTTGGCCGTGGGAAGGCCATCACAGGGAATGAAATGGGCTAACTTGGTGAAAAGGTCCACCACCACTAGGATCGTGGTGAATCCACAGGAAGGTGGTAGATCAGTGATAAAATCCGCAGAGATTATTTCCCATGGGCGGGATGGGGTAGGGAGGGGATGCAGAAGCCCTGAGGGCTTTTCTCTTCTTGTCTTGGAGCGCTGGCATACTGGGCAGGTGTTGACATATTTTTCCACATCCTTGCGGATCTTGAGCCACCAGAAATCTCTTAGGATCAAATGCATGGTTTTAAATAGCCCGAAATGCCCTGCTGGCTTGCAGTCATGACACAGACGAAGTGTTTTTTCCCTGCCCGGTCCTGGGGGGATGTAAACACGATTTCTATAGCAAAGTAGCCCATCCTTAAGCGAAAAGGGAAAACGTAGTCCTTGGCGAAGTTGGTCCTGTGCCCAGGCGTCTGCTTGCTGACTAGCCCTGATTTCCTGAGCACAAAGGGGTCCTGGAGTAGGGGAAGTTGATTCAATGGGAGTGGATTTGGTGTTTCCCACTGTGAGCGTGGCAAAGTTCTCGGGTTGTAGCAGCTGGGACTCAAAGGTCTCCTTGCGCCCTGCAGCGTATTCCGGTTTCCGTGACAGAGCATCTGCTTGCTTGGTCTGGGCTGGGGTTACATAATGAATTTGAAAGTTAAAACGTTCAAAGAATAAAGCCCAGCGTTGTTGCCTTTGATTTAGCTTGCGGGCAGTTCTTAGATGCTCTAGATTTCGATGATCAGTATGGACTTCAATGGGAAATTTGGCCCCTTCTAGCCAATGTCTCCAAGTTTCAAAGGCTGCCTTTATGGCCAATAGTTCCTTTTCCCAAATGGTGTAATTTCTCTCTGGCGCGGTCAATTGACGGGAATAAAAGGCACAAGGATGAAGATGGTCTCCCACTGGTTGTAGGAGTACAGCCCCAATTGCCACATCGGAGGCGTCCGCCTGCACAACAAAAGGGGTTTCAGGATCTGGATGCTGAAGGATTGGCTGGGACGTGAATAATTTCTTTAGTTGCTGGAACCCTTTCTCTGCTTGATCTGTCCAGCGGAAAGGCTGTTTCCCACGGATGCAGCTGGTGATTGGGTCAGACCAGCGGGCAAAGTCTGGAATGAACTTGCGGTAGTAGTTCGCGAACCCCAAGAATCGTTGCACCTCTTTCTTGTTGGTTGGCGCCCGCCATTCCAATACTGCCGAAACCTTAGCCGGGTCCATGGAGAGCCCTAGTGGTGAGACGCGGTACCCCAGGAAATCTACCTCTTGTAGATCAAAAGCGCATTTTTCCAGCTTGGCATAAAGTCCATGATCCCGCAATCGTTGTAACACCATTCTGACGTGGTTCTCATGCTCTGATTGTGATCTAGAAAACACCAAAAAATCGTCCAGGTAGATGATCAAGAACCGATCTAGATAATCCTGAAAGATGTCATTGACAAAATGCTGGAACGTTGCGGGAGCTCCACATAATCCATAATTCATAACTCGGGACTCGAATAATCCGAATTTAGTCTGGAAGGCGGTCTTCCACTCGTCCCCTTCTCTGATGCGAACTAGATTATAAGCCCCCCGAAGATCCAGCTTGGTGTAGACCTTGGCTCCCCGAAGTCGGTCTAGTAGGTCCGAGATCAAGGGCAGGGGATAGCTGTTCCGCTTAGTGATATTGTTCAATGCTCTATAGTCCACCACCAAGCGTAAGTCCCCTGATTTCTTTTTCACAAACATCACTGGGGAAGCGGCTGGGGATTGAGAGGGTCTGATGAATCCCTTGCGAAGGTTTGACTCTATGAACTCCCTGAGAGCTTCTTGCTCCGGTTCAGTCAGGGAGTAGAGATGTCCTCGCGGGATCGGGGCCCCCTCCACCAAGTCAATGGCACAGTCATAAGGTCTATGTGGGGGTAATCTCTCGGCTTCTTTTTCATTGAATACATCCCAATATTCTGAGTACTTCTTGGGCAAGGTGATAATGGGTTCAGTGTCTGTGGCATGGCAGACCTTGGCTACAAGGCAATGGTTTTGGCAATATTTTGAAGCAAACTGCAGTTCTCTGTTGGACCAGGAGATGCTTGGGTCGTGAAGTGTCAGCCATGGAATTCCCAAAATTACAGGGAAATGGGGAACCTCGGTAACAAAGAAGGAAATCTCTTCCATATGTTCCCTTATCCACATTCTGGTGGGTTCCGACCACTGGCTTACGGGACCCGTCTTGAGGGGGCGGCCATCGATGGCTTGCACCACACGGGCATTCTTGAAGTCATGGTATTGTAATCCCAGAGAGTCGGCATACTCTCTATCAATGAAATTGTTTGTAGCTCCTGAGTCTATCATGGCATGGACCATGACTGGCCCCTTTTTTGCTGACCACAAGGTGACCACTAGAAGAAATAGGACCCCGGTTGGCGGCTCTTGAGTGGGTTTTTTGACCGGGTTGGCGAGCCTCTCTACGCCCGGTCGCTGGCTTCCCCCGCCGGCTGTGCGCCAGCCGCCTCAGACGTCTTCGTCTCCGTGGAGGACGCCGCCGCCAGACGGGCGGGGGGCTTCCCTTTGGCTGGGCACTCTCTGGCGAAGTGGCCCCCGTTTCCGCAGTACCAACAGAGATTTAGGCGTTGGCGGCGGGCCTTCTCGGCGGCATCTAACCTGGGACGCACATTGCCCAACTGCATCGGCACCTCCTCGCTCCCCCTGGGGTATGGGGCTGGTGGCGGGGGTCTCCATACTGGACGCGGCTGGACGCTGGTGGGAGCGGGAGGTTTCACCCCAGCTCTACCGCTCTGGCCTCGGACCCATTGTTTTCTGTTGGCAAGCATGACTTCAGCTCGTAAACATTGATCAATGAGTGCTTCAAGAGAGTGGGGGGGATCCACTTTGGAAATTTCTTCCAACATCTCGATGTTGAGACCCTCCCGAAATTGTCCTCTGAGGGCTATATCATTCCATCCGGTGCTGTGGGCCAGCACTCGGAACTCGGCTATGTACTGGGACAAGGGTCTGTCCCCCTGAGAGAGGCGCCGGAGTTTATGGCCGGCTGCCTCCAAATTGTCTTCGATCCCCCAAGTCGCCTTAATGTGATCCAAGAAGTGTTGCGCTGATCTTAGGTGTGGGGAAACTTGGTCGAACAGTGCCGTCGCCCAGTTGGCCGCTGGCCCGTCTAAAAGGCTGTAGATCCACGCCACTTTGATGTCTTCTTGGGGAAACTCGGCATTGCGGGCCTCTAGATAAGCTTGGCATTGGCGACGGAAAACATGAACCTTAGAAGCTTCTCCAGAAAACTTGGTTGGCAATGCCAGGGCCGGGAGTCGGATTCCGCGTTCCTTCAATCCCTTTATTTCTCCCTCCTGCGCATTGAGCTTATCACGGATGCGGTCCACTTCCTCCTTGTCGATGGTGTAGCTGAGCGGCTGGCCTCCCGGTCCGGCTCCAGTAGACATTCTGGCCTAGGTTAATTGGTGCTTAGGGTGGCGGAGTCAAACTGTCACGACCCAGGCTTCAGAGCACCAAAAACCATACACAGAGGCCAGAATCTATCTAATATCTTTATTAAGGAAATATATATAGTTAAATAAAGCAAGTGTATGAAATAGTCCAGAAGTAGACCTTTCAGGAAAGGTCAAAATTAGTCCAAGAAAACAATGTCCAATATGAAATATTAAGGTCCAAAGTTGTAATCCAATAACCGAAACACTCACTTTGCCAGGCAAAGTGAGGGGAGATGACAAGGTCCTTTAGTCCATGAACTTGAGCAAGGCTAGGAAATAACTTGAAACAAGGCTTGATACAAGGCAACAAGGAACGAGGAGCGAGAACAAGATCCGTGGAATTACTTGGCAAAATCCGGAAGACAAGGCAAGGCTGAGTCCTGGAAAACAAGGCAAGGTCCGTGGAGGTAAACAAGGCTGGAAACGGGAACGAAGGCTTGGAAACGGAGCGAAGGCTTGGAATCAGGAACAAGGCTTGAAACAGGAACGAGGCTTGGAAACGGAGCGCGCTGTCCACACACAACTCACTCCAGTAGCTGACGAATTGACTCCGCAAAATCCCTTTGTGGGTAAAACACCTAAATAGGGTCTAGTTTTCCCACCAAAGAGCAGTTCTCTGGGGAACCAGAAACGAAAGCTAATCTCTGAGTCCAGATGCATGACTCCTTAAGGTTTCCCATGGAAAGCAGGCTTAATCAGCTGAATTCTTAGCAGCTATCCTAGCACTCCTACGAGAGGCCGCTTGAACTCCTCTCTGTTGTTTACAAAACTCGTGGCGAGAAAACACAGGAGATTTAGACTCAGGGCTTGTTTGACAGATTTCTGGAAGACAAATCTCTTGCAGGTGCAAGGTTCCCAAATCTGGCTGGGAAGGTTCCAATTCTGACTGAGACGGTGAAAAACCCAAGTTCTCCTCTTCATCTGGGACTACAGTGCCATGAACGGGACTACATGGCCCATGACTCATCACACAAGCTGACACAAGTCCACGGGGTAATGCTTTGCATAGCTCTGGTCTACAATGCCCTTCTCTAGTCTTGTGTAACACATCTGTAGGACACTAAGGCAGCTAATTCAATGCATCAACATTGAGATGGGGAACCACCTCTTCTGTAGCAAGCTTCTTTTGCTCATATCTCCAATCTAATTTTAGAAGAAGGAAATGTGTTAAAACCAAAGAAACTATGGCACTGATTTGAGTTCTGCATAGATCTGAATAGAACGCTAGTTTGCAAAGTTGTTTCCCATGGGCTGGTGCTCCCATGAGACAGAGTGATGTACAGTTAGTTTTCCAGTTCATTGGGGTAAGGGCATAGCAACCTCATGAAAGTGATGAATTATAAAGAAATATTTTTTTCTATTGAATGCCTGTCAAGATATTTTTTTAGTTCTTTCAGCATAGCGTTATGGTCAATTTCTGCTTGAAGCTACCCACAGAATTGCACTGGAAGACATACAGATTCTTGGAACCTTATCACATGCCCCCGTCCCGCCCCTCATGCAAGCATGGTGAAATGGCAGGCACATAGGGCGATTCTGTTGAACCATGCACAGCTCCAGTGTGGTGACACTACCCCCATCGCACGGGGGGGGGGGGGATGGACGTTGCCCAACAAGGGCAGAAGGGGCAATACGGGAGCCTTCCTGTCTTGATGGGGAAGCATCCTGGGGCTGGTTGAGTGTGGGGCCTTGGCCAGAAGTTGAGGGATGTTGTGTGATGGGCTGTGTGCCCATCTGTTCCTCAACTGGCTGGCAAGTGTCCTAGGATTCTTAAACTAGACAGTGTGATGAGGTCCCTAGAGAGGTGTTCTTTCTAGAAATCTCTAAGTCATCCAGCTGACTGGAGGAAGATGACCACAGAGTCACATTGGAAGACTTCGGGATTTCTAGCAAGAACATTTTAATAAAATAAAATAAAATCGATAAATTATCAAATCTACAAAACTCAAAATCTGAAATGTGGAGGGACGACTGTAGTTGATTCAAGTAGCATATTATGGATAGTGTAAAGGGGACAGTGAATGTCCACAGTTTTTTTTTTTTTTGCAAGACAGAACCCTTTTGTGAAGTCTGCCATGTTCTTCTAAGCAAGCCTAATATCCGTGAGTGAGATAGAACATGCTGTTCTGTCATCATTATTGAATCAAGAATCATCTGACATGCTTATTGTCTTGTATAGGTGGAATTATGTAGTAGTGAAAGGGAATGACCATTTGTGTTTCACCTCAGGCAAGAGGACTATCCCTACACATGACATTTGAACTGCCATGCTGTAATCACCACAGTATAGTGATATCTCAACAGATTGTACCAAGAAAACCCCATCACAGCTTTCCCTGAGGGTCACCATAATTCAGAAATGACCTGTAGTCAAACAACAACCACCATCTCTGATTCTATCACCTAAAAATTCTGGTCCTATCATGCTTTAGCCTAGGAGTTCCTAAACTAAAGCCCACGGGCTGGATGTGGGCCTCCAAGGTTATTGACCCCCCCACCCTAAACTTTAGACTTAGGGTCACTTTAAGTCTGAAATGTCTTGAAGGCACACAACAACAACAACAACAACAACAACAACAACAACAACAACAATCCTAATTAACTTGACTATCTCATCAGCCAAAAGCAGGCTCACACTTCCTATTGAAATACTGGAAAGTTTATGTTGGTTAAAATTGTTCTTCGTTTTAAATGTTGTGTTGTTCTTTCATGTTTTTTGCACTACAAATAAGATATGTGCAGTGTGCATAAGAATTTGTTCATGCTTTTTTCAAACTATAGTTTGGCCCCCAAACAGTCTGAGGGACCGTGAACCAGCCCTCTGCTTAAAATGTTTGAGGACCCCTAACTTAACCAAATCAGTTCTAAGGACAATCAGGATAGACATTTTTATATTGTGACTGTACAATAGGTTTATTTCTTTGGGTTTTTGTGATGTGGTGAAGCAGTTTTGAGCATGTTCTAATAGTTGTCATGATTCCGACTTTAAAGAGTGGGCAGTATCATACATCAAGATTCATGGTTGATTTTAACTCTTTTGGGAACAATTGGAATAATTTTTTAACTGTGCCAGAATTATCCAGAAGTCCAGATATGTTTAATTTGCCATATGAAGAGAGATTAAATAAATGATCTCCTTTTTTACACTTTAAAATAAACGGAAAGTGTTGTACTTTGCCCATAAAATGAGAAGGCAGGACTCCCTAGAAGAGACAGTAATGCTTGGATAGGTAGAAGGAAGCAGGATATAAGGAAGATCCATCAAGGAAGCCACAGCCCTGAGTTTGCAAGACCTGAACCAGATACCAGATGACATGGAGATCTCTCATTCATAGGGTCTTCATAAGTTGACTTGATGGAAACAATAACAACAAAGCTGGGCTAAACATCATCCTGCTAATTTAAAAAATCTTATTCCAAGCAGATCCTAAACTAATTATACAATACCTCAGACAATAGCTCATAACAATTGTTAATAATGTCTTTTGCATATGATGAGACCATAATGGCTTTAAAATGAACAGCAACTGCTTAGGGAAGACACCTGTGACACATTTTCCCTGAAAACACAAAAGACAACTATGTAAATGCAAGCCATTACGATTCCCTTAAGCACTGCAATAGGCAACTCATCACCTTTATGTTTCTTCTTCTCCCTGCTATTAGAGACTGCTAGACTTTAATTCCGAAAATAGCTCCAGGTTGAAGAACAGGCAAACTGTCTTTCACTTAACTGGGTCCTTATGTGCAAGAACCATAGTCCATCACTCATATCTGATCGATCACTTGGTTCAATCTAAGCCTTAAACCTTGGGCATCAACTTTTCCAAGTTTCCAATAAAATGCCTGGCCAAAGAACTTTCCCCTTTTCCAAAGACTTAACCTTTGGAGTCACTCTTATATGATGAAAAATTATCTCTAATGACTCATCAATATTATCATATAAAATGGTCTGACAAAAGCAAGATATCTTCTTGAACAGGTAGCTGTCCAGATTTTGCCATTTGTGTATATCATATCTGTAGAAAACTTTAGTCAGACATAGGTGATCTGTTTATCTGTGGACTTCCTTTATTATCTCTACATAGGGTTGTTTATTTTCTATTTTATCGCAAAATCAATTTCTAGTCAGAATGCACAGTAATGGGCTACATGGACATGGTATACAAAACACTTCCTGTGCACTATATATATATTATGTGTGTGTATATGAATATATTAAAATTCATTAAACATTTGAAAAATACTATAGAACTGGTTGTTGTGGTGATTATGTGCCTTAGATTCAACTCCAATCTATGCCATCTGTATCCTGGAATTTTCTTGGCAATATATATTAAGAATAGATTTGCCATTGGTTTCCTCTGAGGCCGAGAGAGTGTGACTTGCTCAAGGTCACCCAGTGAGTTTTCATGGCTGGGAAGGGATTCAAAACCTTGTCTTTTAGAGTCTTAGTCCAATGCTTAAACCGTTACTGGCATTCTGGGAAAATTGCAAATTAAAATGGGAATAAATTCCAGAATGGGGTGCAGAGGAAACAACAGGAAATATGAGGCCAGACAATGGACTGGGCAGGTATCAAGATACAAATCCTAACTTATTTCATTTTTGTTGATGAACAGAAAAAGTTTTTTCTAGAGTTTGTTTTGATCTATTTTATACCATCTGTTTTTTAAAATGGCAAAACTATTTGGTATATTTTGATTTATTAAAAGATATGTAGTTATTTATTGTTTTAAATTGACTTTATTACCGTCTAAGCTGTCCCGAGATCCTGGGAAAATCATGAGACATGAATATGAATGAGACATGCCCTACAATTTCAGAGTTTTGTTGCATGCATTCATATTGCATGAGAGTGTCCAAAGAATAACCTTTTTCCTTCTGTTCACAGTGCCTACACAGAACCTTACAAGGTGTGCCCCATCTCTATGATTCCTCTTGAAGATGTCACATCGGATGAAGAACAGAAAAGCTCTGGAGATGAAGACAGCAGTCAAGGGGATCCCAGCCTCATCCACAAGGTAAAAGTCAAAAGAGATTTTTATGATTTTGGAACAGTTCAAGAAAGAAATCATGTAGACCTTGGGAAGTTTACTAGGCAATTTCTACTACTATTCCCAGTATGGCTAAAGCAGTGTGATGCTGCTGAGAGCAACTGTCAGGCCCTGAGGCAAAGCTGGATACCTGAGAGCCGCCATCTGCCCTGCAAAAGATCCTAGTTTCCAACTCAAGATCCGTTTCTTCTTCTCAGAAAAGATATTTTAGACACCAGGAAGGAAGGGACAAGGGGAAAGACAGGTGTGTAAGGGATAGATCATAGAATCATAGAGTTGGAAGAGACCATATGGGCCATCTAGTCCAACCTTCTTTGTTGGTGTTGTTTATTCATTCAGTCAGTCTTCGTGACCTCATGGACCAGTCCACGCTAGAGCTCCCTGTCGGCCATGGTGACCCCCAGCTCCTTCAAGGTCAAGCCAGTTACTTCAACGAAACCATCCATCCACCTTGCCCTTGGTTGGCCCCTCTTTCTTTTTCTTTCCATTTCCCCCAGCATCGTGATCTTCTCCAAGCTTTCCTGTCTTCTCATGATGTGGTCAAAATACTTCATCTTTGCCATCTTTGCCTTCTTCCCTCCAGTGAGCAGCTGGGCATTATTTCCTGGAGTATGGACTGGCTGGATCTTCTTGCGGTCCAAGGCACTCTCAGAATTTTCCTCCAACATCACAGTTCAAAAGTGTCTATCTTCCTTCGCTCAGCCTTCCTTATGGTCGAGCTCCCACATCCATAGGTTACTACAGGGAATACCATTGCTTTAACTATGCAGATCTTCATTGCCAGTGTCCAACCCTCTGCCAGGCAGGAAAAATGCCATCAAAGAAACCCCGACAAAATGAGATACTCTTCATATGAACTCTTTAGCCTTCCCAGTAGTTCCAATGCACATCTTTTTCTCTTCCTCTCCATTGTTTAGCTGGAACATTTGTTTCTGCTAGGCAGAGACAATGAAGAAATGATGGGCAATTAAGAGTTTCCAGTTGTTCCACATGTTTACCACTGAGATGTTTGTGAAGCAGAAGTAAGACATGACTTCAGTTAGTTTATGTTTATTCAGTCATTTATACTTGGGAAACCAATGTTTTTTTAAAAAAAAATATATTAGACTTTTCTAATGACTGGACTGTTAACACACTGAACTTTCTTTAGAATGCACTCCTTGCAGTAATCCTTCTCATAATCAGGTTATCATGGATGTTTGCAAAAGTTAAACTTACAACTGAATATATAAACTGGGCCCTGATATTATTGTCTGAGACTCCTCCCTCAGGTATCTCTAAGACAGAAAGGGAGGTGGGATGGTCAGAGAGGAAAGCCCTGTTTGGTCGGGGCACCCTGTCTGTAGGAGTGTCTCCCTGGGAGGGATACAGTAAAGTAATCCTTAACACAAGATGAAGTAGTTATAAAATGTAGTGCACACAAGCGAGTTTCAGTGCATTGTCACCAAGAAGAATTGGCAGACATAGGTAATTTTGGATGCCGAAAATAGTACCAAGGATTTGGAAATGAGCTAATCTTGTAAAGACAGTATTTGGGCTGGTCCAGTAGCAAGAGAGAGCTTTTGATTTTCTTTTAAGATGTTTTGCTTTTTGGTCTATGGTTTCCATCTCCCAGGAGAAAATCAGCATGAATAAAGGCATGAGATCACCTAGCCGATAAGATCTATGGTTTTATCTGGAAAGTGTGCTTGGAAAAACAACCTTTTAAATAGTTTCTAATATGGATGATTGGGATCTGTTAGGAAATAAAAGATTTGTAATTTTTCGATTTCATTTAATTCTTTATTCTACTGTCTGTGCATATATTATATAGTCTTAAATAAGGCTCAGTTAAAAATGAATACATTCTATTATCTATACTGAAATAGTAATTGCATGATTTAGACAAAGTGCACAATGTTAGGTCCTACTGATAATAGTGGGAAAGAATGAAGTCCAAGCAGTCCTCACGTTACAAACATCCGACTTAACAAGTTATAAATGGGGTTGAGACGACAGGAACGGAGAGAAATCTACCCCCTAGGAAGGGAAATTCAGCCCTCAAAATTGATATAATGGGGAAAAGGTATATCAACTGAAACTTTATCAATCCTTGTTACCACAACAAACCACATTTTTCAAAATTCAGTTATCACAGTGCAATGAAATCTTCTGAACAGGGGGCACTGACAGCAAAACAAAAACCGCATGGGTGTTAACCCTTCCCTATGCTATCCAAAGCTATTATACTGTGTCCGTGTATGTGTGTGTTTGTGTCCGTGTATGTGTGTGTGTGTGTATGTGTGGAGTTACACTTAAGAAATGCATATATTCTGAATTACAAACAAATTCAATTTAAGGACAAACCTACAGAAGCTATCTTGTTTGTAATTTGGGAACTGCCTGTGTGTATTTCCCAAGTGAAGTCAGTGGTAGCTGGCTGTCCTTTAATTTGTCTGAGTTAGGACTATCAAATTGAAAACTGTCCCTTTAATGATTGTGTAGAAGAGGGAATTTCCACAAGTGCTTCTTCTTGCCTGGTTGCAGTATAAGCTAAATTTGCTCCCATTCCCTCTTCCGCACAGCCATTAAAAGTACTGGAACTGTCCCCAGTTTTTATTCTGGCAACCCTATGTGCATTATATTTTTAATATTTGTAAGAATAAGAGGCCAGATGAAATTGCATGGTCACAGCTTTTTTGATTGTGCCACCATTTGTATGTGCAGAGATACCCTTTGGATTTTGCCAACTCATTTTCATAGCCTTTTTGTTTTTACCCAGACATGATATTGTCTTTGGGACATCTCCTAAACATTCCTATTCTATGAAAATCTAGTCCCAACAAATATGTGATGAGGCAGCAAGATGCTCTGAAACAAAGGAGGCATACAGCACATAAATGCTATCAAACCTTTCTCTGTACCCCCAATCTGATTATGTCTTGGGGGAACTGGCAAGTATTATGTACAGACCAATATTTCCTCTTTCACATAGGACAAACAGCATCTTATTGAGGAAAAAGTCAAACTTAAGCATGGTGCAAGGAGAAAAGTTGTAGACCTTGCCTCCTCTACTGCCATGGCTCCAATTCAGTGGGCAGCAATTTCAATATTAGAATCATAATTTGAAGAGACCTCAAGGGCCATTCAATCCAGCCCTATACTGCCATGTAGAAACACACAACAAAAGCACCCAACAGATGGCTATCTAGTCTCTTCTTAAAACTCTCCAGAGAAGGAAACTCCAAGGCAGCATATGCCATTGTTGAACTTCAAAAGAGAAAAATTGAAGAGGAGAGGATGGTTGGAAGAATCAGCTTTGGATCTCTTTCATAATATGTAGTTTGGCCTTCTGACTGTCTCCTCATCCCAGAAGTCCCCATAGCATTGTTCTTAAATACTAGATCTCTAGGCTGTGCTGACACAGGTTAATTGTGCATGGGGATCCATTGAAAAACCTAGCAGATGGTGCTGCTCTAGAGAACTCCCAGCTATAGTTGATGTCATTTTAACCTCTCTGATACTCTTTAGAGAAAATTGTGTCCTTCACATAGGTGGAATTTCTTCTTTATATTACCTTTGGTTAAATCGCCTATGAAGCATATTGGAGCTGTCATTCCCATGGGTGGTTTCTTTCACTATTTCTCTCTCATTCTGTCTTTGTTTGCTTTTTCTGAAGGTGACTTTGTTTCCCCTTGCTTTGCTCAACAGCAACAAATACTTGGAAGAAAACTTCAGAGCAATGCACAAAAATGCTTTCCTTTTCATTTTCATTTAATTCTCATTAAATCGCAATTATAGTTTGAGACAAGATGTGGTTTTTTTCAGGAGTATTTCCTCATCACTTCCAGAACCAAACTACTGCGTAGATGTAGTACTAGGGACCGACTGGCTCCTCAGTGCTTTCTCTCAATAGCACAAAGCAGCCCCAACTCAGCAGCAAATATCTGAGCTTCATTTTGGCAAACGTGCAGAGTTCTTGTCCTCTCTTGTTCTACTTTCTAGCTGGTCTTTTTGTGTGGCACTATGTGTGAGGGCCTCTGTTAGTGCCCATAAAAGATCTGCCAATGATGCTTTCTCTTCTGCCTTGTTATAAAGCTTGAATGTGGGTTAGGAGGAGGGCTGTCATATTGCTCATCAAAATAGGTAATTTTACAACACAAGAGTCATGTGTGAATAATATTTCCTAATGTAATAGCAAAGGAGATTGGTTGCCACAGCACCAGCCTAATAATGCTATTATTTATATTGTTATTTATTGAATCTTTATCTTGCCTTGCCTTCAGGCAGTGACTAGGGATGTATCATCTACTACACTGTGGAATTAATGCAGTTAGACACCACTTTAACTAGCATGGCCCAATGCTTTGGAAACCTGGACCTTGTAGTTTAGCATGGCACAAGCACTCTTTGACAGAGAAGGTGAAAGACCTTGCAAAATTCTAACTCTCATAATTTCATAGGATTGTCCATAGCAGTTGAAGTGGTATCAAACTGCATCAGTTCTTGGCGGTGGGTCCATAAATTACCATGAAGACTTTTTCTGGATCCGCATGGTCGATCATAATGAGGACATAGATTTCCTGGTGGAAGGCAGTCATGACAAGGGTTTGCTTGACTTGCCTTTCTCTTGGGATTTTTCTTCCCTTTGCCCTGTATTTGTGCCTCTTCAAAATTCATAGCGCTGTTGGTAACAGCTGACCTTCAGTTAGAGCGCTCAAGGGCCAGGGCTTCCCAATTCCCTGGGTTTATTCCACATTTTAAAGTTAGCCTTAAGTCCATCTGTAAATCTCTTTTGCTATCCACCAACATTCTGTTTTTCATTCTTGAGCTGAGAATAAAGTAACTGCTTTAGGAGATGGTGATTGGACATTCAGACAACGTGGCCACTCCAGAGAAGTTAATGACAAAGGATCATCACTTCAATGCTGGTGGTCTTTGGTTCCTCCAGAACACTAGCATTTGTTTGCCTGCCTTCCCAAAGCATTTGTAGACATTTTTGAAGGTCCCGAGGATGCAGCCATGGCAGTTGAAGTGGAATCATTGTGCTATAAATGTGTCAGATTTGTGTTGATTTAGCTCTTGCAGATGTACTGCAACCATAGGTGCTTTACATAACACCACAAAAGGACTAGCTTGTGTGACAGACAACACGTTTTGAAATTCCCACTACTATATAACCACTTTTTTTCGTGTCAGGAGTGACTTGAGAAAGTGCAAGTCACTTCTGGTGTGAGAGAATTGGCTGTCTTCAAGGATGTTGCCCAGGGGATACGCAGATGTTTTTGATGATTTACCATCCATGTGGGAGGCTTCTCTCATTTCCACGCATGGGGAGCTGGAGCTGATAGAGGGGGCTTATCCACACTCTCCCCAAATTCAAACCAGCAACCTTCAGTTCATCAACCCAACCTTCAAGTCATCAGTCCTGCCAGCACAAGGGTTTAACCAATTGTGCCATTGGGGGCTCCTTGTATAACCACTAAAGACACAGAAACCCCTTCTAGTTTTCAATTTGGCAACTCTACGACAATAGTAGTGTATTTCAACACAGCACTGAAAATTATACATAGAAAGCAAAAATATTTAATGGTAAAAAATAAATGTCAGCAATAATGCTAACATTTACCCAGAAAAAACTCAGGACACAGGTGTTTAAAGGTCATAACAGAAGCAATTACGTGTAATTTTGGATTTATAGAAAGTAATTTGCACCTGTCATTTACTTTAGATGTAGTCTTGTCTGCCATTTTCTCTGGATGTAAGAGAAATAGAAAAAGTACAATTCATTATGCGTACGTCTCTGCTGTCTAGGGTTTTGGTACAAAAATTAATGTGATATGTGAAACTCGGAACAGCACACATCCTTCCTCATCTGTCTGTTCAACTTGATTCCTCTCCAAGGGGAAGCAGCATTCATGTTAAGGCTAAAAAAAGGGAAAGGGAGTCAGATACAGTGAATCACTATTTGCCTGGCTCTTTATACTGTACACACACACACACACACACACACACACACACACACACACGGTTTCAGAGGGATATCCATAACCAACAGATTCAAACAGTGTCTTTTCATGTTGAAACATTCTATGAAAATATTTTAAGCATTAGATAGCTAAAAAATATACACATTTCATTGAAGACGTATTCATATGATGTACAAGTCCTGTAAATAAACATGGAAAGCAATGAGCTTTGTTAATCCAAGGCCTTAGAAAAGATGCTTTGTTTGGACAAAAAGGCTTTATTGTGTCCATGTTCAGTTCAATGCCTCTATCTTCAACTCTGCCAATTCATTAGACTCACTAGAATTGAGTAAGGTTCTCTTTTAAGACTATGTTTCCAGAACCCCTTCGTCAGGAAAAGTTTTTTTTTTTTCAGTTTGGGGTATAGTCAGTGTATAGTGATTACTTTCAGTGTTGAGTTTTCTACTGTTGTCGTTCGTTTGTTGCAGAGAGCACTTGGTCGTTTTTTGTTTTTGTTTGTTTGTTTTGGTCATCTTTACTGATGTCAGCAAAGGCATCCACATGACTTGGAGGCAGATCATCCACTTCTTTCCTTTCCCCAAGTCATGCAGGTGCCATTACCAACATCAGGTGCCCAGGGGCAGCCAGGGGCTCTTTGGAGCTCTGAAGTTGATGTTGCAGGAACTATTACAGACAAGGTAGGGATGACCATCTAAGGCAGGTATGGGTAAAGCCAGGCCCAGGGGCCGAGTGTAGCCCCTTGGGCACTTTTCTCAGGCCCTCATCTCTTTCACCATCTTATTCTTCCTTCCTTCTCTCTTTCCTTCCTCCTTCTCTACCTCCCTCTTTCTCCCTCTATCCTTCCTTCCTTTCCACCCTTTTGTCTTTCCTTCCTTTCCTCTTTCCTCCCTCCTTCCCTCTCTCCCTCTTTCTCCTTCCTTCCTTCCTTCCTTCATTCCATTTTGTCTTTCTTTCCTTCTCTTTCCTCACTCCTTTCCTTCCCTCCTTTTCTCCATCTCTCCTTCCTTCCCTTACATAGTTTCATCTTTCCTTCCTTTCCCCTTTCCTCCATCCTTCCCTCTCTCCCGCTTTCTCCCTTTCTTTTTCCTTCATTCCTTCATTCCTTCTTTTCCTCCCCTTCCACCCTTACTTCGATACTTCCCTTCCACCCTTTTGTTTTTCCTCCCCTTGTGTCTTCCCTTCCTTCTTGCCTCCCTCCTTCTATCTCTTCCTTTCTCTTTCCTTCCCTTCCCTTCCCTGGAGGCTTTTCCCGCAGACACTGTCTATTGGGAGTGCTTTGATTGTGCCTCCCTGCATGGCAGGGGGTTGGACTGGATGGCCCTTGGAGGTCTCTTCCAACTCTAGGATTCTAGGATTATATATCAGGAGCAGGCAATATGGGAGCTAACGGAAACACTTTTTCTCTCCTGTCCACCATCTCATCCTGACCAAGATCAACCCTTTTGGGATCCAAATGTTTCCCATCTTTCCTTCACTTTCTGCCACTGAAAGTGAAGAGGAAGGGGAGGAAAGGGGAGGAAAGGGGAGGAAAGGGGCTTGTGGAGAACCTCCTCCCTCCCAGATCACCCACCCTCCTCCGGCCCATCATACGTCCCCCAAGCTAGAACATTTGCCCATGCCTGGTCCAAGGGGTCAGAACTGGATTTAGCCATGTGAATGGGCCTGATGACAAGCACTCCAGAAATGAATGTAGTTATAATGTTATAATAAGTTCCAAAAACATTAGAATGTGCTATTCTGTAACAAAAGACAAACAGCACCTTATCTAATAAGCTGTCTTCAAATTTCAGAAAGCTATTACAACATAGGAACTGAATGCCAAATATTTTTATTTTAATAAAACCTAAGAGACTGCCAACCTAGCAGTTCGAAAACATGCAAATGTGAGTAGATCAATAGGTACCACTCCGGCGGGAAGGTAACGGCGCTCCATGCAGCCATGCCGGCCACATGACCTTTGAGGTGTCTATGGACAATGCCGGCTCTTCGGCTTAGAAATGGAGATGAGCACCAACCCCCAGAATCAGACATGACTGGACTTGACATCAGGGGAAACCTTTACCTTTAAGAGACCGTTGCTAGATTGTTCCCCTTGATAGAACCTTCTTTCTAAGAAGTAAGCTCCCAACACTTCAGAAGACTGCATTTGAGTGCAACAACAGTTTAACAAGCATGGCTTTTTCAGGATTTCATGTACAGTACTTGATATTTAGGTCATCTCTGGGAATGAGACACCGGTTCCCCGCCCAGGAGAGGTGCCAGAAATGGCAACAACAGAGCAAGGGACAGGATGGTGAACAATCACAGCAGGCAGAGCAGACCTGTCTGCAAATAAAGGAAATAGCAGGCCAGGCCATAGAGATTTTGCAAAGAGCCAAGCAGCAACAGGCTCTCTGGTGCAGTGTGTCAAATTGTCTTTGCCATTCCTTATCTTTCTACTGGGTGGGATTGGTTTCCAGGCTCCATTAATCATTCTGTTTTGCAAACCTTTAACCTTCATATAATGGAGCAGGCATTCAGTTATTTAAAAAAGAACCTCAAAACATAGGCTAAATTTTGGGGAATGACTGTTTTGTGTGTTTCTGAGGAAAGAACACATTTAGACAGCACATCCCTCCTTCCTCAGTAGGACATATAAAGTTAAACAGATTTCCCATGACATGGTCTGATGCACCTCTCTCTTAAGAAAGGCAACAGGAGACAAAAATCCCTGGTTTCTACAGCCTTCTTTTGCTTTTTCAACTAGCATACATTCCCAGTATTGCAGAATCCTTGGCTATTAGAGCTTCACCTATTAATAACCAGACATTAACCACCAAGTTTTTCATAAAACAGACCACAGCTCCAAATAGGCATGGCATCAATATGGGTTCAGATCTAGGCATTATCCAACCTGTCTATTGGTTAATGGAGTACTGTTAACCCAGGCTGGACAAAAAGTTCCAGATGACATATATATATATATAGGAGTCCATGTGATAATGCCACTATCTTGTTCCCATGCCATCTGGAAGAAGGGCACTGGCATGGCTCGCTCTCCTTCCCTGGCTGATCGTGATCCTAACTTCCCCTCTTTCCAGGTTTCCTAATTGGGTCTATGTCATCAATCCCAAGGGATATCCATTTCCTAGCCAACCGAATCCTGATTCCATGCCAAATAGGCCAAAGGTTGTGACAAGATACTAAAAGATAAAATTGTAACAATGTGATCAGCATACTGATTTCTGGGAAGGAGAAACATCATTGCTAAGATAGCGAATTGTGCCTACCTAGCTATGCTTTATCATCTAATCTGGAGTGTGGTTCAAGCAGGACCAGGGACACTTCACCCAGCAGTGGATGGAAGAAAGCTTACTTGGACCATATCCTGCTGACGGATAGTAGGCAAGGTGGGGTCACCCTAAATAGGAGCATTTTGCTCCCTATTTTGTTTGATGGCGCTGATAATAGATGTGTATGGGTAGATGTAGCCTTTATTAATATTAGATTTGTCAGTGTTAGATTTGTCAGTGTTAGACATAAAACAAGAAGCTGGGAAATTTTATGATCTTATAACTTAGTCTGCATCTGTCATCTCCTAACATAAATTAATACAATTTTGTATATGTAGAGTAGGATTTATCTTCTTAAAGAGAGTGGGAGGGAAAGAAACTTTTCTTTGGCCAAATTTAGGGAGAGAAGGGGACTTCAGATTTGGAGAGGGGGGGGAATTTTATACTGTATCTGCAGTATATATCAGGTAACTAAGGGTAACTACAAAACCCCTGGTGGCACAGTGGGTTAAACCCTTGTGCTGGCAGCACTGTTGACTTGAAGGTTGGGTTGCTGACCTGAAGGTTTTTGGTTCGAATCCAACCCAGGGAGAGCATGGGTGAGCTCCATCTGTCAGCTCCAGCTCCTCATGCGAGGACATGTTAGAAGCCTCCCACAAGGATGGTAAAAAGCATCAAAACATACCAGCATCCCCTGGGCAACAGCCTTGCAGACGGCCAATTCTCTCACACCAGAAATGACTTGCAATTTCTCAAGTCGCTCGGGCCTGGAAAAAAAAACCTAAAGGTAACTGTTTTATTGACTTTCAAGAAATGAAAATGCTGTTACTTTTTGTGACTTAAAACACACACATCTACATGCTGTAGATTCCTAGCTTCTGATACAAAATACATTCTTGTAATGCCTGTTTTATCATCCCTTCAGCATTCACAACAAAACAAAAAGGACAGAAAAAACAAATACAGCACGATCCCCGTGGGGGAATATGTTATAACATCCCTCAATAATAGTAAACCCCGTATTTTGACTCTACTTAGACAGGAAGCTTATCATAGAGTCAAATTGTGATTTGACTCTATGATGGGAATCATAGTGATGGGAATCTTTTATCCATGGACCATGTGGATATGGAGTCCATGGATA
Source organism: Anolis carolinensis (assembly GCF_035594765.1). Taxonomy (NCBI): domain Eukaryota; kingdom Metazoa; phylum Chordata; class Lepidosauria; order Squamata; family Anolidae; genus Anolis; species Anolis carolinensis. The sequence goes on along the minus strand of NC_085842.1, from coordinate 59,523,783 downwards.
AAGGGGCTGTACTTTACTCAGACCTTGTGATATTCTTCCTTTAATACATAGTAAAGACACATCCTGTATATACTGTCAGGAAGTTATGGTTATGCTGCAAATGGGGCTGTGCTTAGTTAGTTAAAGATAAAGGTTTTCCCCTGACATTAAGTCTAGTCGTGACTGTCTCTGGGGGCTGGTGTCATCTCCATTTCTAAGCTGAAGAGCCAGCATTGTCTGTAGACACCTCCAAGGTCATGTGGCTAGCATGACTGCATGGAGTGCTGTTACCTTCCCACCGGAGCAATACCTATTGATCTACTCACATTTGCATGTTTTTGAACTGTTGGTTAGCAGAATTGTTAGTTGTTAGTTGCTAGCATTGTTAGTTGGGGCTAACAATGGGAGCTCTCTGGATTCGAACTGCCGACCTTTTGCTCAGCAAGTTCAGCAGCTCAGTGGTTTAACCTGCTGCACCACCGGGTTAGTTAATGTACAATTATAATGCTATACCTTTCATATTGGAGAGAGGAATTAACTGCAGAACCTTCCAATGAGAGTCAATGTGTTATAATGGTTTGGGTGTCCGACTAGGACTCTGAGTAACCAGTACTCAAATTGCCACACAACTATGGAAACACACTGGGACCTTAGGCAAGTCATTCTCAGCTTCAGATGATGGCAATGGCTAACATCCTCTGAAGAAATCTTGCTAAGAAAAAGTAGCCAATAGGGTTAACTTAGCAATAGAATAGCCATATGTCAGAAAAGATACACAACAATGCAACTTCTCCATTCTGGTACATTGCTAATGGAAAAAACCTGTCCTGAAAGGAAACAGGGTAATTCCTAATCTGACAAGAATGAAGGAATGGTGTAATGAATAAAAGTGCATGTTCCAAACTGATAAACTAGTTAGGTCTTTGTGAAATAAAAAGTACCTTATATGCTCATGTATAAGTCTAGAAATTTTAATCAAAAAATCACACACACCCCAAAAACCCTAAGTTGATTGATCCATACATCAGTGTTAAAACTGTGCCTTAACTTATAAAATCTTTCTCTGAGTAGAGAAGTGAAAGGTAAGAAATTAGTATCTCATCAGAGGGGCAGGGGGAAAGTGGGGGAAAGCGGAGGAAACTGTCCTCTTTCATTCCCTACTGTCCTTCTACGTTTTTTGGGATAGCTGGCCATCCCACATAGTTTTCTGTCCTTTCCCATACTTTTTCCACTTCCTCCCTGTTTTGTGCAATTAGGAGTTGAGTAGCACCTGACCTCTGCAAACAGAGTCTTCTCTCCATTTTCAGGTTCTGGCAACACGGATTCCCACAGGCAGCCACCAGAAGTGGCTGTGTGTTGTGGGATGGCTTCTGTGGGACTCCGTTTTGCCAGGACCTGAAAATGGGGAGAAGACTGCATCTGATAAGGTCCTTAGTCTGGCCTTTTTGAATGCCTGGGTGGAAAAATGGTGATGGCAGCCAGGTGCAGCCGACCTTCTGACCCCCTTCATCACAAAATGACCCTCAGCTTATTCATGGGTTGCATCACAATCCTTAATTTTGGCCCCAAAATGTGCCCTCAACTTATATATGAAGTAAATTTATTCATGAGTATATACAGTACTTGCAAAGCATGTATGGCCTTCTGAAGCATATTGGGTCTTGTGAATGCTTTCCCTCAAATATCAGCTTGCGTGTCTTCATTATTCATCCTGTAACTCTGTCCTTTGGCAAACAAGTGGCACAGCATCAATAAGATACATGCAATCCTTTCAGAGGAGCAAGCTGTTATTTTAGCCATGCTGTCTGTGCCTTTTCCTGCGTTATCTGTCCAATGCCACCTGAGCATACAAAGATGGAGACAGAAAGGAAGGGAAAGCCAGCCATGAGAAGAATGCCATGAGGGAACATTATACACTTCCTAGTACTGGCTGCAGCTTGTGTATCATTCCCACCCCTTTTTGTCTAATTTCAAGCAGGTTGTTTTTCTCATGTGAGCATTACTTCCACTACGAGTGCAATTCCACATTTGTCTTCTTACATATAAGTCCCACTGAATTCAGCAAGGCTTACTTCCTGGTTCCTAGGAAAAGAAATGTACCTTTACACACTTTTATACATAAATGCATCTGATATTTGCTAAATATAGAGAGATAATCAAGGTAATAACAATAGCAATAACAATACTACTACTTCACTGTGAAGTTTTTGCTATGATATGTTTTTCCCTATATATAGTTACATAAAAAAAGGTGCAGTAAAGGATTAAGAATGGCAGCTACCGCTAAAATAGAACAATTATAACAATGTACTGAAGTAAAGGTGAGAATGTGGTGTGCAATTTAAAACTTCAGAATTGTGTGTTTCTGGAATTTTCCATTTAATATTTTTAAAATTCAGTACAAGTGAAACCAAGGATAAAGAAGACTACTGTGCTTGTAACTAGGGGAGTTTGTGGGTTTGTTCTGAAATTATTGAAAGGAGCAAGAATCAATTCAATTTTTAAAAATGTAAACATTTCTTTTCTGGCTCCTTTGGCATGGTTCTATGGTCACTTAGTTAGCTATACAATCACTCTGGAGGACCTAGAAGTGCCTAGAAAACACACACACACACACAATTGTGTACTGTATATGTAGCATTGGAGGAGGAAACAAATACAGAACTCAACCAATGATGAAATCTGCAAATACTTAACCTGCAAATGGGGAATAATGACTATATTAGATCAGATTATGACTAATAAATATATAACCGAAGCACACAATTACTTCAACTTAATAGAACAGTAACAAGGAATTGTCAATTACCTATAAAAGCAAAAAAAAAAAAAAAAAAAAAAAAAACAGAACCAAAGCATATACTCCTGAAGAGAGAATGCTTCTGGAACATGGCCATACAGCCCGGAAAACTCACAGCAATTCACTACTGAAGTTGATTACAGTCAATCCCTTAGCTCCTGACACAGAAGAAGAAAAAACCAAAAGGGGGAAAAAAACAACAGCACACTTATAGGAATTTAGACATATTACTTAAGACTTTACCTTTGGAGGGTGTCTTTTGAGTTGTATTATCAATATACTTTGAGTGTTTTGAAAGAATTTGATTTTTTGTATCTCTCTTTGACTTGGTTTTTCTATATTCCAATAAAATGAATATTGCTTTCCACAGAAAAGAGTTGTCTGGTCTGGATGTTGTAATTACTTCTTTTTTGTCTTCTTTTTGGAGAGTAAATTCTTGAACAATTTGATGACTTTTATGGCTGTGTTGACAGATTTTTATGGTTTGTTGTGGTCAGGTCTTGTTCAGAGTGAAATAGCATTTGATAATGCCTTGCTTGTGCCAACAAAGCTGGGTGCTGAATATTCTGAGAATTAATATTTTCCGGTGTAGATGTCTGGTGCCCAGCAACCTATAAATCAGTAATTGCAAAACTGAAATTATTGCTTTCAGTACTTTAATATCAGCACTGCAATTTACTGTAGATACTTGTGTATAAGTCTAGAAATTTAGTCAAAAGGCCAACCCAAAAAACATGGATCACCTTATCCATGGATCACTGTAAATATTGTACCAAAACTGTTCTCAGTGATCCCTCTCCTGAGGCAGCATTGGCCCTTTCGCTTTGTCACAGAACGGCCCTTGACTTATCCACAGGTCATTTCAAATCCATACTTTTGGCCTCACTTTATACATGAGTATATACAGCATTTCACTTGTTTGACTTTTTTTTTTCTGTGTGTGTGTGTGTGTGTGTGTGTGTTTGAAGGGGTCCAAGTTGTAAGCTGCCCTGAGTTCTCTTCGAGGTGAGAAGAGTGGGGTAGAAGTATAGTAAATAAACGAAAATAAATAAATTGTAGCTTCATCAGTAGTGAGCCACACATGCACACCATTTTATGAACTTTGCAGTTTGAAAAGTTTGAAAAAGATTTAAAATTTTTCACTAAAGAAATATGTCTCTCCCTCCTCTCCTTCACTGCCTTTATTTTGAAGAAATAAAGCTTTTTAATAGTGTGTTGAACATACAGAAACGGCTCACCTCCTATGAGCTGATTTCCTCATGAACCAATGGGAAATAATCCTTCTATCAGCAAATTCCAGAGTGCGTTCTTGTTTTCCTGTCTTCAGTTTCCTTACTCTCAATACCGACAAGAAGTGGAGTGGGTACTATTTTGAAAAATCACTTAAGATGCGAATGTCTTTATGACCTTGGTGCCACCTCCCAGATGTTTAGAACATTTCCTTTTTAAACAAAAACACTTTTTCTCCACTCTTTCTGAAATTGCCTCTGATCTTTTTTAAACACAGTAATGTTACTAGTCCTTGATCTGCCCCTCTGTTCATCATTAGAGAATAAGGTGTTACTTAAACGACATTGCACAGGGCTAGTACTAACTGAGTGCTAAAGATAAAAGTATATTTTAAAAAACTGGGAAGGCCCTCAGATTGCAAGGATGATAAGGCTATAAAAAGCAATGAGGCTTGACTAGGCAAAGAGCCAGAGTGTTTTGGTTTTTTTTTTTGTCAGATCCATGGCTTCCTTCACTAAAGCTCAGACTGAACGGCAGGACTGAAACCTCTGCTGCTACTGGGAAACAGAACCCTAGGAAGGAAGCCCACAAAGTGCTCAAAGTTTGGCTAGCAAATAGCTAGCAAGGTCACTAAAATGAAATGGAAGCTGTTCATATTTCAGACTTTAGTTCAATACAGTTTTGGGACCCTGATAGTTGAAGGATCCCCACTCCCTCCATCTCCCTGTTCCCAGAAGTCTGTCTCCGGACACTGTCGTCAATCCCGGAGTTCATTTCCTGGTTAAACAAACAGCAATTAAACAACACAAAATGGGGCAACGCCTAGAGACACTGTCTCAGAACTTGCCCTAGACAGGCCATGTGACATCAGGGGTCTCAGTGTTTTGACTTTCAGCTGAAGACAAATTAATCATGAACAGAATGACCAAGGGTGACAAACTGTATACAAGAAGGGAGAGTGAACCTTGGTCACCAGTGAAAAATGCTCTGCATCTTGGCAGATCTGAGCCAAGCCCATCAGTAGAGGACGTGCAGAGCTGCTGGTATTGCTGCCCCTTCAATTTCATCACCTCTTAGCAGCACCACTTAAAAGGACTTCCTCTGTACCAATGTTTCTGTGTGTGTGCATGCAAATATGCATAATACACAATTCATATACGCATGTGTGCATTCTGATTTATGAAGGGCAATACAGTTGAAGACGGGCTAGCACAGCCAAGGAAGCTTTCAGGATCTGAGCAGGGCTGCTTATAACAGGGTCTCTTGGTAGCCTCTCATCACAAGCTCATGATAAGTCCAAAGCTAATTATATAGTTCATAAAACACATTGGCCTTTTTGAAGTTCCATATGACTCTCTTTATTTCCTGTTTTGTGTGTTATTCTTTGATTTTTGGGATAGCATTCATACCATTGGTAACATTTTATCTATGATCATGGGAAACTTTATGTCTCATAACATGAGCAAGAATTATGATGGGTAACTGAAACTACACTTTCTCAGAACAAAACTCTTTTAATACCTATGCATTGGTAAATGTCAAAAATGTAATGTGTACTGACATTTAACAGTAATTCTTCTGGTTAATATGAAACAAAAATTCTTCTTAAATATCATCTGTTCCAAATCCAAATTATTACTCTATTTATCACATAACAGAGAGGAGATGATTTACCATTTGTTTAGGTGCCCTTTTTCATGGTGGGAACATGTGAACCCCTTGGGATCCAGAAAAACAGCTCTGGAGAGCCACCTACCAGCAGTAACCTGTTGTGTTTGAATCTGCTTCTGAGATGTTTGAGAAAATTCAGATAACTCAGAACATAGTAGTGAGCTTTTAAAAATATTTTATTGGAGAATTTTCAAAGTATATTGACATTAAAAGATTAGGGATTGGAGAGAGGGAAAGAAGGTAGGTTAGGGAAGGGCAGGGGAGTAGTGAGTAGACTAGTAAAATGGAAAGCGAAAAAGAGAGAGGGATGAGGCTAATAGGGTTTAGAAAGAAAAGGGGGGAAGGGGGAAGTGGGAAGGAAAAGGGGGTGGGGGAATAAAATTTGTGACTTCCATTTTTCTTCCCTACATTCTCCCTTATATTTTTTTAGTCTCTTTTCCATATTTAGGAAAAGAAAAAAGAAGCTGTCTTATACCCTTTTCGTCACCCAAGTTTTGGACTCTTTCGTTCTTTGTCATTTTCTTCTATATATCTAAGTACTTTTCTAACAGTCTCCAATCAGTTGGTTTAATAAGTCTTCCAGTATTCCTTTTCATTAAAAAGTTAGTCTGTCCATAAGTAGTGAGGTTTTTAATTGGGAAAGCTCCATACACCAGTTGTTCCTTTTCTTCTTGGCCTCATTTTGACCTACAGAAAACTATGCAGGACTTGGGGTTTGCTTGCTGAAGTAAAGCATGATCTGTTTTCTATGTGTACATCTCTAGAGATATTAATATGCAAAGGGGCCTTGTAGGACCTTGGAGACTAACTGAGAGAAAGATGTTGGTAACATAAGTTTTTGTAGAATGAGGCTGTGTCTACATTGGCCAAGTAATGTGAACTCTTTCCAAGTTTCAGCTGCTGTGGGGAGTTCCCATGACAAACTGAACTCACAGCAGAAGCACTACCTCAGACAATTCATCCAATGCAGGGAAACATGGAGTTTATTTTGGACTTTCCTGGAAGCTTCAGAGTAATCCCAGAGTTTTGGAGGGATAGTCAGCTGGATGCAGCCAAAGTCATGGTCCATACATCCAATAGACCCACTGCTGCATTAGCAGTCATGAACAGCTCCCTGGTAGAGCCTTGCTGGTCACACTGCTTCTGGTGAGGTGACAACAGGATGCCTAGCCTTGTGACCAGGAGAAACAATATCACCAGCAAGCCTCCACGAGAGCGCTGCTTGTGAGCAGCAACACAGTGATGGTGGCCTCACTGTCAACCCATCCATTCATCTGGATGGCAAAAGGCCTCTGGGAATGTTTCCAGGCTGCATCAGGACAGATCCAGAGAAATTTACCTTGCATTAATTTTGTAAGTATAGACATAACCCAAGTCTGTTTCCTCAGATGCAAGATGCTAGGCAATAGCCTTAGATGTTAACAATAACAACTGTAATCATAGTAATAATACCTTTTAATCACCAGATCCAAACAATGTGAAGGCTGAGATCACGCACTGCTACTTTACTTCTTCTATCATTGACTCTTGTTTTCTTTCATTTTCCCCTGTTGTTTTAAACAGAAAGAGGGACAATCCAGAGCTCACCTTATTGCCCAGGACCTTCTGTCTTCAGAGAAAGTGTGAGTCCATCAGCTAACATCTGGTTTGGTGCTACTTTGTGAACTTGAGTGCATTTGACATAAATTCTTTCAGCTCTTGCTGCCTGGCAGTTTAATAAAGCTGTGTTTCTTTTTTTCACAGGTATGTGGAGATGCTCCAGTTGCTACATAGGGTAAGTAAATCATTTTAATTGCTGAAGCCTAATTGCCCTCCTACTTAGCAATAATTTAGAAGACAGAAAAGGCACTGAAAAGGCTAAGGTGAATTCTACCAGGAGTGGCTTATTGTGCAGAAATGTTCACCAAGCCGTTGCAAAGAAATCTGTCTTGTGATAAAAACACTCCTCGTCTATATGTGCCAGACGTCTTGAACTCCTCGGCAGTAAAGGATGGGCTGTTAGCCAGTAGAATGAGAAGTGGTTTGGTGGATCAAGGTTGATTATGAAGAAAGATCTATTGTATGTAGAAAAGGAAGAAAGGAGGGTGGCTACAGTTGAACTCTGAAAATAAAGGTTGAAGAGAGCCTCAGGAGCCTTCAGTGTAGCAATCTTTTGCTAAATTGGGTAACACAATTAGCGCACTTCTGGTACATCACTTTGCATTTCATATAGATGTGCAATAGAGCCAATAGCACGCACCAGTCCTGCACATAATACATTTCCTTGGTTTTTGTTTGTTCAATTTTTTTTGCAGCAAAGGAAATGTGTCTGAATCTTTTATTGTATAAAAAATCAAGTAAAAAATTATAAAATTGACTATTAATTTGCTAAATAGTTACAGTTTCACCCCTAAGCATGCACACCTTCTTTCTAAGTATGAGGGACCTACTTCTGAATAAAATCCTTAGGATTATAGTGTGCATTTTTTAAAGGTGGATAACCACAATAGAAAGAAAACAGATCTTCTTGACCACATTCAGCACTGGAACTCTCTTCCCCAGAGTGTGGTTGAGGCTCCTTCTTTGGAGGCTTTTAAGCAGAGGCTGGATGGCCATCTGTCGGGGGTGCTTTGAATGCGATTTCCTGCTTCTTAGCAGGTGGTTGGACTGGATGGCCCATGAGGTCTCTTCCAACTCTACTATTCTATGATTCTATGATTCTATGATCTGGGGGGCTGCAAAATTTCCATATCTGCTCTAAAGGGATTATCAATGTAATGAATGAGTACCCATAAATGAAGAAAGGGGCATTCAATTCTTGTGGCCTGGATTCTCTCAACCCATTATCTTATCCATTATTCTGTGCAAATAATCTCCACCTGTTGTGGTTTTCCTCCTTCTTGTGGAAGGTTTGGCTCTGGACAGCCTTGGTTCACTGTTTTTCATGAAATTTCCAAGAATCCCTATGTGATATAGCACTGCCAAGGAAATATAACATAATTTGATATAGCCTTTTGAAGGAGAAGAAAGGGAAAGCATACCAGAAGTTAGAGCATGTTAAACCTTGCCCTGTATCAGGAAAGCTAGTAAAAGTGACTGTCTCCTTTCTTTCTATTCATGAATGTCTTGCAAACATCTCACCAATGTAATAAAGGGAACACCATTTTTGACAGGCCTCATGCCTCCTTTAACATTGCTACCAAACTCATAATTCTCCTAGATAAACAAAGGTCAGTTTGTCTTTCACATTATGGTGCTAATTTCAACAAAAAGTGAAAGAGTAAAGATCTTAATGTGTATTTCTAGAAAATCAGATTGTGGAGTCAGATGGTTCTGTAATTTTTATTCCATATCTTTATTTGTTGCTTGTGAAAATTCACATTTGAAGTGAACAGAAAAACCTCTTTCTGCCTCCCCCTTCCTTAAACTGACTGTTTTATCCAGACCTTCTATTTTATTTATATTCACTTAAGTTTTAAAATCCATTTGCACAAGTTACAGATGCATCATGTTCTCCTCCATTGACTAGTTGTAGGAAAGCTCTGTTTACACACTTGTAGTTCCATGCTTGCTGTGGCTAGAAAGTAGATCATGATTAAAATTAAGTCTGTGGTTCTTTTTCCAGTCTCCAAAATATTAACCTTCTCATTTCCCACAAACAAATGTTGGGTTGCTGTGAGTTTTCTGGGCTGTATGACTATGTGACTCATAGCAACCCAGTGATTCTGGCCATGAAAACCTTTGACAACACATTAAACAAGTATTGCATAATTTTTATATAGCAGATAATTTCTTTAATTTGATTTGGAGACAATGGTTTTTTACTTCTTAATTTCTTAATGGTTTTCTTAATCTTTCCACACTCTTAATGCTTAGTAATCCCTTACTTCTCAATTAATTCCTTAAATATTTAGTACTAATCCATTAGAGATATAAATCATAATTACAAGCCTCTGTATTTAGTTTGAGGATCAGAGTTACAACGCTTTGTGTGTTTTTCTACAGTAGCATGGCTGCAGATGGGTGGAAGATACATGACCATAAGGATGGTCTACTTTGGTGGACCTCAGAGCCAGATTTTTACTCTTAGTACCCAGGGTGCACATATGAAAGAAAACAAAGCCAATGAATTGCCAAATGTCCACTTCTGGTTGCTTGGTTGGTTCCTCCCTTCCTTCTCTAGGATTGAAGGAGTTAAGGGGCTTGGTCTGTCTCCTGGATCAAAACCAGCCCAGAAGTATTCTCTCACTGCTGCAAATATAAGTGTTCTCTCACTGCTGCCAATATTGTTTGGCGATTGCTTTATTACAGCTTGTAGGTGCATCAGAATCAAGTGGTCTGTTGGTGACATCTTAGGCCCCTCTACACTGCCATATAAAATCCAAATTATCTCTTTTGAACTGGATTATATGGCAGTGTAGACTCATAATCCAGTTCAAAGCAGATAATGTGGATTATCTGATTTGATAATCTGGATTATATGGCAGTGTAGAAGGGGCCTAAGATTGTTGTAATCTGACTCCTGTTTTTTTGTGTCAAGAGTGTCACTTCTGGAGTGAGAGAATTGGCCGTCTGCAAGGACGTTGCCCAGGGGATGCCCAGATGTTTTGATGTTTTTACCATCCTTGTGGGAGGCTTCTCTCATGTCCGCGCAAGGAGCTGGAGCTGATAGAGGGAGCTCATCTGCTCTCTCCCCGGGTGAGATTCAAACCTGGCAGCTTCCACGTCAGCAACCCAACCTTCAAGTCACAAGGCTTTAACTCACTACTCCACCGGGGGCTCCATCTGACTCCTTAATCTAAGTAGTACAGTTCAGTACAGTTGGCCAGCTTGGGAATGACGTTTGCTCCCAGGTTTACCTGCACAGTGGCTAGACCTAGATATGGAACACAAGGTGGAATCCCAGATTAGCTCTGCTCTGTGCTTAATATCTTTAATGTTGCTTGTTGGTTTTGTTTTGTTTTTAAAATCCTTACTATTGTACCTTAAGAGCAGCCTGATGTGCAGGATTTAGAAAATGTAGTTTCTTATTCATGATTCTTCTGACTCACACAACATGACATTGTGCTGGGATAGAGCTAATATTGGAACATTTCTGAGCTCAAAAGCTAGGACCGTTTTGGAGGTTGGCTTTAAAACACCCTAGGCTTTTTGACTCTTTGCTTGTCTGTTATTTTAGCATGAGTAGTTATATCAAGATTTTGCACAGTGACCTTGCAACAGGAAAAGTGGTATGTTTTCTCTGCCAATGTAGCATTCGGGGGGTGGGAGTGCTATTTTAACAATATGTTGTGTCTTCAGTTACATCTCAGGAGGGAAAACAAAACCACACCCTTATTGAGAAGAAGAGCACCTTTTGCTCTCTAACACCTTCCTCTTTCCCCAAAACAAATCACCACCCCATTCACCACAACAGAATCGGTTTGGCCTTTCAGCAAAAGCCTTAATAGTTTGATTGATTGCCAAAAATGATGACATTTCCATACACCCACTTTGCTATTCAACTGAAAGAGTGGAAATATTATATGAGCCCAACCTTATTATCAGCTGATGTGTTCAAAAATAAATTGTGTGATGGTAATCTAGATGTTTAGCTTCCATTTACCCACTTTTGATTATGGTGTTTAATTACGAATACCAACAAATTACAGGACAGGGCAAAATTAATAATAATAATAATAATAATAATAATAATAATAATAATAATAATAATAACTTTATTTTTATACCCCGCCTCTATCTCCCCGGAGGGGACTCAGGGCGGCTTACATGGGGCCAAGCCAGGTAGCAGTAGCAGTATAAAACACAGCAATAGACAACAACTTGCACAATTAAAAAAAAATTAAACATTAGCCAATAAAAAACAAGAACTAATAAAAACATGGATTAAAACTGAGAGATTATAAAAGTAGACTGGGTAAGGTGCACCATATAAATATTGTAAACACGAGGTGACTGATAAAGTGCTGCAAATTCTGGGAAGTGCAAATTGGGATGGGAATAGACCCTGTGTCTATATCGAGTTGACAAAGGTAAAAAGTGCAAACCGGTACAAGAATGGTCACAGATACAGATTGCTTCTGGATTAGCAATCTTTATCTAAAGGCTTGAGTAAAGAGCCAGGTTTTCAAGCTCTTTCTGAATGCTACCAGGGTGGGGGCTTGCCTGATTTCCCTGGGGAGCGAGTTCCAGAGCCGGGGGGCCACCACGGAGAAGGCTCTCTCTCTCGTCCCCACCAACCGTGCTTGTGACAGAGGTGGGAGCGAGAGGAGGGCCTCCCCCGACGAACGAAGAGATCGTGCAGGTTCGTAGGGGGAGAGGCGATCACTAAGGTAGGAGGGTCCCAAACCGTTCAGGGCTTTGTAGGTGATCACTTGCACCTTGAATTGGGTCCGGAAGGTGAACGGCAGCCAGTGGAGCTCCTTAAGCAGGAGGGTTGACCGCTCCCTATAATTTGCTCCAGTTAGAAGCAAGGCTGCCGAACGTTGAACTAGTTGGAGTTTCCGGGCCGTCTTCAAGAGCAGCCCCACGTAGAGTGCATTGCAATAGTCCAGTCTAGAGGTAACTAAGGCATGGACCACCATGGCCAGATCAGACTTCACGAGGTAAGGTCGCAGTTGGCGCACAAGTTTTAATTGTGCAAAGGCCCTCCCGGCCACCGCCGACACCTGAGCATCAAGCGTCAGTGCTGAGTCCAGGAGGACCCCCAAACTGCGGACCTGCGCCTTCAGGGGGAGTGCGACCCCGTCAAGCACAGGTAGCCACCCAATACCCCGATCGGACATACGACTGACCTGGAGGACCTCTGTCTTGTCAGGATTAAGCTTCAGCTTATTCGCCCTCATCCAGCCCATCACAGCTGCCAAGCACTGGTTCAGTATCTGGGGGGCTTCCTTGGAGTTCAGTGGAAAGGAGTAGTAGAGTTGAGTGTCATCTGCGTAGAGATGGCACCGAACTCCAAAACTCCGGATGACCTCTCCCAGCGGTTTCATGTAGATGTTAAAAAGCATGGGGGACAGAATGGAACCTTGCGGGACCCCACAGGTCAAAGGCCAGGGGTCCAAGCAGGTGTCCCCCAGCTTCACCAACTGGGAACGGCCCTCCAGGAAGGACTGAAGCCACGACAGAGCCATGCCCCCAAGGCCCATCCCGGAGAGCCTCCCCAGAAGGATACCATGGTCGATGGTATCGAAAGCCGCTGAGATGTCCAAGAGAACCAGCAGGGTCACACTCCCCCTGTCCAGCTCCCTGCGGAGGTCATCCACCAAGGCGACCAAAGCCGTCTCAGTACTGTGACCAGGTCTAAAGCCAGACTGCGATGGGTCCAGAAAATAGGTGTCATCCAGGAAACCCTGGAGCTGCGAGGCAACCACCCGCTCCAGGACCTTGCCCAAGAAAGGGAGGTTCGAGATTGGTCTGTAGTTGTTTAGAATGGCACAATTACCATTGTGAAGAGCATAATAGGAATCAAGTTATGTATATTATGATCATCATATGTTAACTACAGCAGCAAATGACTTACACAAGAGCTACAAAAGCAAAGAGAAGCTGCTGGATGTCACCTCAGATGCAAAACTACAGATCCTCATCAAGCACTGGTGTGTACTCGAATCAAGGGAAATATAATGGTACGATTATATGTGTGAGCATTATATCAAGCAGTGGAATTTGCTGTACCATTTCAGTGGATGATTATCACACAAAAAGCTAAAAAAAAAAGACCTGTCCTGGTTCCATATGCCTCATGTAGCTTCATTTTTGCTGCAAAGACATGACCAGGAGCAGATCGTGAACTGCTAATATCAAAAATAAGAATAAAGTTAAAGAAGGAAATTGAGTCAATCATTGTGCCGAAATGCAACCTGAAAAACATTCATGTAACATATAGAATCATAGAATCGTAGAGTTGGAAAAGACCTCACAGGCCATCCAGTCCATCCCCCTGCAAGAAGCAGGAAAATCTCATTCAAAGCACCCCCGACAGGTGGCCTTCCAGCCTCTGCTTAAAAGCCTCCATAAATATAATTTAAATATAAATATAATTTAAAGATTAATTTGTATTTTGAATCCTAATGGACCTAGAGACAGAAAAATTCTGGACTGAAATCAGGGACATTGTGAGAAAATAATGCAAAAAGATACTATCTTCAGTCCAAAAGAAAGAAAATCTCATTGGATGATGAAATTGTTCAAGCAATTCAGGATGGATGAGAAGCAAAAGTGAAAGCTGACAGAAATGATGCCAGAAACATAAATGAAGCTGTTCAATGATTAGTGCACAAGAACAACAGCTATTATAATCAATGCAAAGACACACAATAAAAAAGTAAGAATAAGACCTGTTCCACGAGATCCTAGAACTTAAGGGGAAAGCTATATCAAGGGAAATACACTGAATGATCAAGAAGAGAAAAGATCATGGAAATGATGCACCAAAGAATTATATAAAAGAGATAAAAGGTGAACTGATTCAGTCATGGAAGAAGCATTTGTAGATGAATCCACAATTTTACAAAGTGAGGTGGGTTACCCCAAAGCATTTGAGAGAAATAAATCACAGTTGCTATTCCAATACATCTGTTTGAGGCAACAGAAACAGAATCTTCTAAAAGGCTAACTAAAATCTGTCCAAGAATATGAAAAATAAAAGAATGTCCCACAGATTGGAAACGCTCATACATTTCAGTCCCCAAGAAAAGGAACACCAGGAATTGCAGTGACTACTGGAGCAATGCATTAATCCCTAATATAATCAAACTGGTGCTCAAAATTCCACAACGAAATTCTCACATATATTGAGTAACAAATGCTAGATCCCCAAGCTGTTCAGAAGAAGAGGAGGCATGAGAGATCATATTGCAAACATATGCTGGATAGTGGTTGTGAACGCTGTATAGTGCAGAAATCTACTCATTTGAAATCTGGTGTTGGAGGTATGTTTTGTAGATATCTCTGGATATCTTGGACTGCCAGAAATATACATAAATGAGTTCTAGAGCAAATCAAGTCTGAAAACTCCTTGGAAACCAAGATGACTATATTATGACTGTCATTCTTTGCACATATCATGAAAAGATATGGCTCACTAGAAAAGAAAATTATGCTTAGTATGTTAGAAGCAGCAAGATAGTGGAAGACCACATCTTAGATGGGTAGGTTCAATCAGAGAAGCCACAGCCCCAGGTTTGCAAGACCTGAGCAGAGGTGACAGGATGACTTAGAGCTGTCTCATTCATAGGGTCACCACAAGTTAAAATAGTCTTGACGGCATCTAATAAAAACAATAGAGATACTTCCATTCTAGTGCTAAACTTTAAAGCTGAAACCTTCCAAGTTAGCTTTCCTGGAAGAATATTGCTACAGAAATTCTTTTTTAATGTCTGCTTTATTCAATGTGTAAGAAATATCTCGTGCCTGATTAAGTTGCTGAAACCAAAGCTGTGACTGTATATTTATTTACTATTGTAAACAATCTTTTTTAAAGCTGAGGACAATGGTCACTCTGCTGTAGTTAGAGATGTAATTATCATTGATAATTTACATGAAAGGTCCCATTGTACACAGGAAATTACCATTATTGGTGTGCAGTGATAGTACAATTGCTACCAGTTAATCTGTCGAGTCCCCTGTCCAAAAAGAAGCTCAGTTCCCACATTTGCTCTGGACATATGACCGAAACAAAATTCACAAACAACTTCATGATCAGAGAATAAGGCCTTCAGGAATATGAATGTCTGCAGGAAATTAGCCTGAATAAATGCTAGCATTAGGGGAGCCATTTCCCACTATGGGTCTAGCTCCACATAGCCCTGGCCATGCTCCACCAAAAGCTCCCGAGATGTGTAATGATGCAGACTCACTCTGACCAGAACTGTTTGGGGAAAGGGATGTTCATTAGAATTAAAATCTGCTATGTTTTTCTCAGAAGCCCTTTCCAGAGTACCCCATAAACATCATATACCATTATTCAGAGATTTTGGGAGAGGAAAATGGTTTGATAAATAGCAAGATATAGAACAGCACTGTTAGGTTGTCTCCCATATTTTCCCAATCCATGCAAGTATGCTGGGCAATTTTGTCCTCCTTTTACCCCTTCTTCTATTGTTCAAAATCCAAGCGAAAAAATTCTTGAGTTGAACTTTTGGCTTATTGCTGCTACAAGCCCCTCCAATTACCTGCTGTACTTCTGTGCATTTTGCTAGTACATCAGTAAAACATTAAAAGGGGGTTGGCTTTAAACATGAACACAAGAATGAATATGTCAATACAAAGCTGCATGTGTTGTTAACATAATGAGATCTGAGCCAGTAATAATTAATTGGAAGTGATTGGGAGAGAGGTAGTGAGCACTGAGCCAAAACATACTTTCTTCTGCCTTGGAATTCTTGGACAGTATTGAAAGTTCTGTGGGATAAATCAAGAGCTTGTTTTGCTAATGAAATCCTTCAATGAATGGAAGAAGACTACCTAAATGAAAAACTACTTTGAGTGTTACAGTGCCCAAACACATGACAAAAGCTTGGCAGCATGTAAGGTCTAGAACAATGGACTGTTTTCAGTTTCACTTGGCTGATTCGTTTCTTCTTTTTTCCACTTCATTTTCCCCTAACCAGCAGGTGGGAAAAAGAACTTTTTATATGTCTCTACAGAAAGAAATGAAGCCAAAATGGCTTTCGAACCACATAGCATCTTTTTTTAAAAAACACACACAAGTGTGTGCCAGCCCCACTTGGCATGCCCTCAAGTATTTTGCAAAGGGCCTGCTAATGCCGTTATTTCAAACGTGAATTCAACATTTTGGCAGTGCTTAACTTGAGTTCAGGATCCATGACCTAGATTCCACCCAGACTTGAAAGGATATCTGACAAATTGTGTCTACTGTTTTTGAATTTACTTGAGTTCATCTCTCACTGGGAGGAGTAATGGAAGATTTTGCATCTTTGCTCTGTGTAGCCAAAGCCATTATTAATTCTGCAGCCCGAATTATCCTTCTTTCTTACTGAATTGCAGAAGAGACATTAATAGCACAGTGTGCTACCTTCAGAAAAAGGAACTCATCCATTGTTGTGGCTTGTGTCTGGTTCAACTTTTAAACCAATTTCTTTCCTTTGGTCCATCATGATATTTTAGCTGTATTAAACCAATATATTGGTTATGGAAGCAGTGACAAGAGTAAGCCTAAAGTAGCTGTTCACACTTGTAGAAATTTATTCCATGACAACTCATGAAAATTTGAGCTGAATCATTCCCCAGAAATTAAGTAGACCAATTCTTGGATCTGGTTTTGAATTGGTATGGCTAATTAGTGCAGGTACTTTTAAACTGATATAAGATTGAATCCATTTGGTAACTGAATTCTGAAATTGAAAACAAAGGGAGTTAGGTTACCTATGACTAACTTGTCGTGTTGATTTCAGTATAATAAAGACTAAGTATAGATCCCGCTCATATTATTATTGGGTATTTGTTATACTATTGCTTTTTGTTATTCCAAAGATAGCAGAATTCAGCTGACTAAACTTCCACTCATGAATAGACTTTTCCGCATATTTGTTATTGTTCTTATGCTCTTTCATTTCAGCAATGCTGAATATCTTTCCCATCCACTTTTATAGATGGCACTTTAAGATTTTTCCAATATGTAGCCCATAAACCTTTCTGCCACAGTTACCTTTTCTTGGAATTCCTGATTCCTTAGCTTAAATATCTCCAAATAATTCAAAAGAATAATTAAATATTAAGGTATTTTACAATTAGTCAATGCAATGTCATAAACAATGTCATAAACAATGTCATCAATGTTCCCCTTTCTTTTGACACAAGAGCAGCTACAAATAGAATATAGAACAAATTACATGCTGTAACAGGGTAGTTATCCCTGAACCCAGACCAACTATAATGGTCTTATTGAAACAAGCCAGCTTCAAACCATGGGTTTATGAAACTGATTTTTGAAGATTATGAACTTTAGCTGTTGGTCTGTTCATGGTTTGTTTCATCTAGTGAGCTCAATATTGTTTCAGATAACAGGAAATGCAATTGTTACATGTCTTTGGGCCCACAAGAAAGGAGGAAAACTACATATATCAGACAGATTCACATGGAGCCAATAGGAGTAAGTCATGTAGATGATGTTGAGTCAATTAGGGCACGGTGAGTCATCTCCAGTCAAACACAGCAGCTTCGTAAGGTCACCGTGGGGCAGAACAAGTCAAGCCAGTCAGTTCACTATCAGCAAGTTCAGGATAACAGGACATAGCACCATGGATAGTTCCCAGTCTCTCTAGTTAGCTGAGCGGAAAGATGCTTTTGCAAAGGATTGCAATCCAATTTGAGCCTTTTTAAAAAGCAGATCTTTTTTTCTTTCTTTCTTTCTTTTAAATGCCAATCCTTCTGGAAGATGCCCAGAATTATTATAGGGCTAATTCTTACAGTTTTGAAGCTGAAGATTAGAAGAAGCTGCAGTGGCGTCATCCCCATACTTGGAGGTTGATAGGAAGGCCATGCCCTCAAGTTGGAATAAAACAGAACAGAGATCAAAGGATTGACCAGAAGTGGGTGACCTGTGGTCCATGTGAACCTGAATTGGTCTTTGAGTGATGCTTGACTTCAAAAGCAGGGGATATATGTGATGCCTCCAGCATTTGTGACAAAGCTACAGAATGGATGTACCGTGTTCCCTCAATACTTCACAGTTCACTTTTCGCAGATTCACTGTTTTGTGGTTTTGCTGTTTTTCAATAAACTCTAAAATACTATTATAAATCATAAAAAATTACAATTTACAGCCTAAGGAAGGGAGGAAGGAGAAGCCAAAGGGAGGGGAAAGGAGCCCAAGCGGCAATGAGAGGAGAAGGAGGCGATTTATCAACACACGATTGGTTGATAAAGACTTAAAATAGTGTATAACTACTAAAATGATGCATAATTATTAAATATAGCATCCCTACTTTGCGGATTTTCACTTATTGTGGATGGTCCTGGAACCTAACTTCCGCAATAAGTGAGGGAACACTATATGTTCTTTTCCAGTAACCACCACATGGATGGCTGATATAAATGTAATGCCTAAGGATAACAGTAGTGTCAAGAACTTGCCCTTGTGTGCGCCTTACAGGAATTAGAACCTGAAATAATGACTCTCCGTTTTCACTATTTTAAATCTATCAGGATTTTTATTGACTTTAAAGAAGGTTTGATTGGGAGGCTGTGTTTTTCAGATGATGAATTGGAAGGCTTTCCGAGTATTGTGATTGATTGGAGTTATTGAGATTGCAAAAGTACTTTACCTGTGATTAATGGTTTCTCATGCCTTTAGCACTTGAGGCAACAGTATTTTTTTTAAGAAAAAGATGCTTACAGTTACTATTAGGGTTTGGTTTTTATAAATTAATCACTGCAAATCTGGTAATCTGAGCTACTGGAACTAAATCATTCATCTTAGAATTAATTATAATAACACAACAATCAAAGCAATTAATGATTAATTACATTATCTGGAATTTTATGAGAAATTAATACTGGACTTTCTTGTTACTCAGTTCTGTCTTTGAGGCATCACTATATATTTGAGGTACTGATATATTGACTACAGATTATAGGAAACTCTGAGTGAAAAACTCTAGAGAAGCTTAAGAACACAAGCTTTTGACACATACATTAGAGTGAAGGCCTACACTATAAATAACAAAATATAGAAGTGTCTATAGAGGTCAAACCAGTGTGGAAATTGTGCCACCCAAAAGCTACATGTGGTCCTTTGGGGTGTCTTAAGTGGCCCTTGGGACCTGCCATTCCCCTTGACCACTTGCCAAAATAGTTCAGAGAAACATGAGTTTTTCATTTGAAACAGCATTCATTTGGGTTAGATTAAGTCATTTCAAGCTAATGGAATGGGTGCCCTGAACACTATCTCTCTTAAATTTCAACGTGATTCTACTGGATGAGTATCTATTGGGAGAGCATTCCTGAGGAAAGCATTGGCCACCACAATAAACATGATTTTTTGCCTTGTGTTTATTTGATTAATAGCTTAAGATGATGGCAATGTAAGAAAAAATGTGTTGCAAACTTTAAAAGCTTGAGGAAATCAGCATAGGAGAGGCAAACATGAAGCCTAAAATTAACCTCAACTTTTTTAATACCCCAGAAGTCACTGTGAATCATAGAATTGGAAGAGACCACAAGGGCCATCCAGTCCAACCCCCCTACCATGCAGAAACACACAATCAAAACAATGAGGATGGAGAAATTCTGAAAAATATTTGGGGATGAATATATTTAGTTTTTGCACTTGCAAGCAAAAACTATGGCTTCTAACTACAGGAAAGGAGATTCCACCTGGACATTAGGAAGAACTTCCTAACTGTGAAAGCTGTTCAGCACTGGAACTCTCTGCCCTGGAGTGTGGTGGAGGCTCCTTCTTTGGAGGCTTTTAAGCAGAGGCTGGATGGCCATCTGTCGGGGATGCTTTGAATGTGATTTTCCTGCTTCTTGGCAGGGGGTTGGCCTGGATGGCCCCTGGGGTCTCTTCCAACTCTATGATTCTATAATTGTATGATAAGGCTCTCCAGAGGTCTCATCAACCACTAAAGCAATGATGGCAAACCTCCCCTTTGCTTCATTTTACATCAGAACAAGACTCATGTACATCTTGTTTCCTTAAACTTCTAGAAGTCTCCCATAAGTTCTAACCAGGTTAAAAATGTGGCTATTTTGTGCAAACTGCTTCCAATTGAAAGAATATTTCTGAGAGTTCTATTAACCTTGGAAGCAAGGTTTGAACACTCTGTGCACCTTGCAGTTGCAGCAAATTCACTAATAGCAGCAGGAGGGGTATGCAGGTTGGGCTGATTTGGTCCTAAACTTGCTGAAGACGCCATTCCTGCCTTTGTTATATGCTTGTCATATCTCATAGTATTGCTCCACCTCCCAGGGCAGCTCCAGAGACCATTTTGGACCATTAGCAACACTCTCATTGTTGGGTTAATACTGATTTAAAAAACCAAAAACTAGTAATATGGTTTAGATCTCTTTATTAACAAACATGTGACTGCTCCGAACAACCATATTTTAGCCTTTCAAAGTATTTTTTTTTTAAAGCAACCATTTAATCTAACAAAGATCAGCCAACCATGCTCAGAATTTCTCTCCTGAACCCAGAAAAATAGAACATCTTCACCTACTTTCAGAGTTTAGGGATGAATAATTCACTCCAAAATAAGGTCAGATTTTTAAGACACTTTCTGAGGTTTTAAAGACCCAACATGTATAGTCTATCAGAATGGCTTGCCCTATTTCATAAGATATCAGACAGACTAATCTGAGATTTTTTAAAAAACCAGACCAGAAGTGGATACATATTTTTGGTATATGCAGTTGCTTATCTGGAGTTACTTAGAAGAAATAGTAAAATACACTGTAGATGCTTGTGGTTACTTACATGTGTTCCAGGTGCATAGGGTGAGATAGAAGCAAATGTGGCACACATTTTGGCAATTTATCTGCAGTTGTGTCCGTAGAATGGCTATGCAGTAAAAACTTCACTTTTGTTTCATACTTGGTAGTTGCCATGGAAAGCAACTTTCTAAAAGCACCAATAATTTGGGAATTTGCTCCCTGCAATGGTTGATTTTGCAATCTGTCCAACTCAATTTACAGAGCTACCTCAGTGTATAGCATTCTTGGAAAAGATGCATGGCCATAGCAGTTCTTTTTAGCGTTCTCCCTTCCTTTCACAGCATGTTTTTGCTATACGATATATGGCAGCTGGGAAATGTGTGTATTTGCATCAGGGGGTGGTGTTTGCTGCTGTTTCTATTAACTCTGCTGAATTTCGTATTGTGAAAACAGCTGCTTTCCACTCCACACCTGAGCCACTGACAAAATAAATTTGAACTGACTCCTTATCTGCAGTGTATAAAAACACAAATTCTCACCATAATTTATTCAGAATCTGGAATATGAATGATGCTGAAAAGCCTGTTGAGACTTACACATTTGTACTTGCTGAATTGTACTAGGGTTGGCCTGGAAATTTAGCAGTGGCTTGAGAATGAAAGTTAAGAAAGTAATTAAAGCAAACATGCTTCCATATCATTTTGCATCACTGCCACAGGTTTGAGAAGCGTTGCTCTAATTTTCCCATGTGAGAAGACATTGCCTTCTCTTTGCAGTTCCATGTATAAGATTGCCATGAACCATTTCAGACTGCTCCAGAGCTTGAGTTTTTTAAAGTGTTATAATAAACGTATTGCTCTTTTCTCCACCCACTCATTCTTACATCCTTCTTTTATCATAGTATTGTCATCACTGTCAGACCTTTCTCTTTTTAGAGAGAAAGAAATAGCTTTATATATTTTCTCAGTGTTAAAATAATAGTCTGTTGCACTGCTTTTTCATGAGATGTTGCTTTTAGCAACATAATCACCATTAAAAAGATTTTTAAAGTAAAGAATTGCCAAAATACCCCACAAAACTATATTCATGTAATGACATTACCAGTTTTTATGTTGCTTTTAAAATGTAGCAACACTGGTACCACCACTATCCAAAAGTAACACATAAAAACAATGTTTAAAAGCAGTGAGTAAACATTACTTGTTTCACTAGAAGTATCTTGACATTACTAGTCATTTTGTTGCTTCCAAAAAGTAACAACCTGGGAATTGTTATAACCTTCCCAATAGTCACATCATTACTCATAGTGCATTGCTTCCAACCTTTGGATCATTCAACCATGTAGTGAAATACTGTCTGCTGTGATACGCAGTGGATCTCTGGGTTTTTTCCCTGTCACTACTACTTGCTGAAACTTCGGTATTCAAAGATGCATCCTTGTTCTTTTCCAAGACCAGCATAATTAAGGCTTCAATCCCATAACCATTGGCTTGAGGCTATCGTCCACTTACAGCATTCTGATTATATGTGTAATATCATAATTAGTTATTGGCAATATATATACAATTTTCTATCAAAGCAGCCTGCCCAAAAATTTAAGTCTATGCCAAGCTTGAAAAGTACAGATTTAAAGAGGGAATTATAAATACAGCAACACTAAACTGCATTCTAAAAAAAGCCTTCCTTGGGTCTCATCTACACTGCCATATAAGGCAGTTGGAGGGCCAGCCCTTCCAGACAGACCCTATATCCCATGATCTGATCCCAGGTTTTCTGTTTATCCCAGATTATCTGGCAGTTTAGACTCATGTAATCAAAGCAGAAAACCTGGGATCAGATCCTGGGATATAGGGCCTGTCTGAAAGAGCCCTTAGACTGCAGTTTATCTGTATTGAACTGGACTATATGAGTCTATATTGCCATATAATGCAGTTCAATGCAGTTAAACTGCATTCTGAAACTGCATTATATGGCAGTGTAGATGGGACCTCAGTCCAGCACCTCCAGCAAACCCATGGAATATGTTCATTTAGAGGGAGACAGATTGTGATAGGTTTTTCTGGTATTTCAGTCAATAGACTGATCCTGTTTTATATCAAGTGATACTGCACATGGTATCTCTGTTCCATTCTTTCATTTTATATATACTGCTGAAGTCTCTGCTTTCCTGCTTATAGGTCATGTCCTCTACTGCCTTCTGCAGTAGTGTGGCTGCTACTGACTTCTAAATCAGGGTTATTTAAGGTAGCTGAACATGTGGGTATGTGTACAACCAGATCAACTATGATTTTTTTTAAAAAGCTGTTAGTATCCAACTTACTCTCTGCACCATTCCTTTCTTTGGACTAAGACTCTGGAAATAAGAGTTCAGTTCCACTCTGTCATGAAAACCCATTGAGTGAGTCATACATGCACAGCCCCAGGAAAACCCATGATAAGTGTCATCATAAGTCGGAAACAACTTGAAGGCACACAACAATCAATCCCTAGATAGGAGCACCATATGGTCTATGTGGAACTACCTCTGATAAGCACTTGGAAAATGCTTAGGCAAGGCAAGTCTGAAGGAAACAGATGTTGGTATTGTGTCATCTTCACTAGTTTCAAGTTGGCATTACAGCTATATCTACTGTTTTGACTTTTTAAAATCTTAAATTGCCTAGGCAATTCAAGTAAGAACTTGAATACTGTATGTCTGTAAGTTGGAATATTCCTCAGGGCTGTGTCTCTCATCACTGGAACTGCACATGGAATGGATACAACTGTGCTTCAGAATTCTCCTTTTGATTAATATCTCTATAGGCTATAACAGGCATGGGCAAACTTCAGCCCTCCAGGTGTTTTGGACTTCAACTCCCATAATTCCTAACAGCCTACTGGCTTTTATGAATTATGGAAATTCAAGTCCAAAACATGTGGAGGGTTGAAGTTTGCCCATGCCTGGGCCAAAAGCAACCTCTAACCCACTAATTTTTAACAAAATATTTTTAAAGCTGAAGAAATTCTCTCGACCTAATGGGGGATGGGGTACAATTTTGCCATCTTTTTTTCCAACTAGGAAATAAGTATTCTCTATTTGTCTTCATCAACCAAAAGTGTTTTTTTTATTTCTGAGGGATATAGGAGTATTTCAGTGTCCTGTCTTACTGACTGTTTTGCTAGATTGTACTGGTCGGTTAGTTGTGAGTCCTGTGTTTTGTCTGTTTTGTTGTTTTCTTATGATCACTTTAAATTTACTGTATTAATATGTGAAGTGAGTTATGCAAATATATTCATTGCCTGTGGATGTTTAGTGGGAATGAGAGGGCACTTTGTGTCTCGCTAGTGAATAGCATGTTTCCAGATCTAGAGAGACAGATGCCTATATCTCTTAATGGAGGTTCTAACTTCTAGACATTGGGGGATGATGCAAACACTGAAATGGTAACAACATTTCATAAAGTCCTCCCCAACATTTCTTGAAACACTAAAAGAAGGGCAGTGTTTTATTAGAGAAATTGATCTTATGATAAGGATAGCCTCTAGGAATGGGTTGAATTAGCTCACATGATAGGATTCCATTTATAAAAATTAACTCAGTGAGGTACATGAAGCTGTCTGAGAATAGTAACAACCGCCCTTCAAGCATCATTGGCAAGTTTAAAGACTCAGAGGACGGGGAGATTCAGCAGTATCCAAAGAGATGCTTTTAAATATCTACTAGACCAGTGGTTCTCAACCTGGGGTCCCCAGATGTTTTTGTCCCTCAACTCCCAGAAATCCTAACAGCTCGTAAACTGGCTGGCATTTCTGAGAGTTGTAGGCCAAAAACATCTGGAAACCCCAGGTTAAGAACCACTGTGTTAGACTGTTAAAAAAAACCACCCAACTTATTTAAGTTACCACTATTGTTTTCTGGTGCTGCTTCTTGGTATTATAAGTAGCTGAGTGGGAATGTGGCTAAAGAGGCACAATTATTTTACACTAATTCTTGAGCCAGACTGACCAAGGAAGCAATAGAACAGATTGAACCTACAAATAGAAAGTTTGTGCATGAAATTAAAAGTGCTAATAGTGATTTGTTGGTGCATTTATGTTTGTAGAGAAAGAGAGAGACTAATGAGTTCGGTACAGAATTGAAAGGGCAACACAGCAAACAATGGAATATTGTACTTGAATTCCAGTCACTGACCAACACCTATTTTGATGCCTCAAATTTTAGTCTTCTTTCTGGGTATATTTGATCTGCTTATTCCAAAAATTACACCAGTTTTCCCCTATAAGCTCTAGTTTTTGAGATACAGAACATATGCCAAATACCAGTTGACGTCTGCTCACCCATAGAAAACCATGATAACCATATCTAAGAGGCTAGAGCTGATGCAGTCTATCCAACACAATTTTCTGAATCAGCACCTCAAGTAACCCAAGTAATAGGCCTATAAACGAAGATACCAATATTTTTTTTTTGGTTGGGCTGTGTATTGTATGGATTCACTGTAAAAAGTGAGTGAAAGGAAGGTGAGGAAGTATGCATGTACACATAATGGGTCAAACCATGTGAGACATGAAAACAGTGACCAAAAGGACAAGAAGGAAGGTGCCTGTCATGTAAATGTGATGCAGGAAACAGGATGTCATCTGGTCAGCTGGAATCACCCTCAACTCTCTGATGTTATTCATGTGGCATATTTCTGACATTTTTCTAAAGATAGTCAAGGTTATCTTCATCTCCTGCAAGAGTTAATAATATGCCTCTCTCCAATGCAAACAGCAAAGGAAGGTCATATCAGGACAGATAATCTCTTTTTGTGAAACCAGGAAGCCTTGTAAGTTCACATCTGCTGCAGCTGCCATCAGCACAGAACCACTGGGAGCTTTTGAAACCCGTGCTGTTGCGGGGCATCTCTATTGAGCCGGGTTTCCATTTAACAACTCCCACTCTTACTCTCTCAGTCACTCACTCTGGCTTGCTTCTCCTTTCTTATGCAATAACATATCAAGATACTTCCATGGTTTATAGGGACACAAAGGAAGAATTGGGAAAGGACTGAGTGTTTCTTAAGTGATCCCATATGGTCCTCAACACACGCAGAAGTTTGAAGTGTGCTTCCAGCTCCCCACTCCTCTTCCAGTGTGCATTTTTGTAGACAATTTGAAATCCAATTATATTTCCCATAAAGAGTAGATTGACAGAAAACAAGAAATATTACTTGCAATAGGTTGGGCCAGAACAAGGAACACCCAGCTGCCTGGCTCAGTTTCTTCTCCAAGCGTATCCACTCCAAGGGAATACAGAGGAGAATTTATCCCTATGAACAGTTCTTCAGGATATTTGCCAGGCACAACAGAAATCCTTAGCTAGCTTTTAGTCTGCACAAGTCTTACTGTTAGAAGGGCAAAGATCTCTTTGACAGCCTGAAGCAGAATACTAGCATAGCGTGCCAGAAACATTATGCCTTATATCCAAGTATCTCCCATATTACACCCACCCCAAAAAAGGACAGAACATGAGATATCATCACTTTGCATGTAATTTGCATGCACTGATGTTTAGGTGCTGATGCAAATTTCAAAGCATTGTCTGTCATAGACATAGAAATACAACACATTTTGTGCTTAAATACCCTGAATGCACCAGACCACAAAATCTGAGCAGAGTCAGCTTCAGACAGGGACTACTTCTGAATATGCAATGACTATATAATATGCAATAACAATATGATAATAGTTAATGTATATCAAATCAAATCAGAAATTTAATTCAGATAAGAGCAAACCTTAATTTATCTCATGATACATGAACTGTCTTGTAACAGTCTAGTAATGCCATTGCAGCTGTCTTTGTCTGGGTGACTGCAAAGGCATATGTGGTGCAGAACTATAGCTGTTGTGATTTGTATACTGTAGCAAAATTCTGAAATACCTGTGCAGAGTAGGCTGGGGGTGCAAGAGGCAGTGCAGAACAAGAACTGTACTGGATCATTTTGATTGATGGGAGTATTAAAAAGCAATGAAAAACACTTGTGGAGAAATCAGGATTTACTACAATACATTGTATAGACTTTTGTTGTATTTGTTAACTGTCATCAAATTGACTGGGACCTGTGGTAACCCTTTGAATGGTTACCACAGTCACTGGCATCATGAGAGGATTGCACCACATCAAAAAATTGTCTGGATGTACCTGAACTGGATTGAAGAAGAAAAATGCAGCAACATGGAAAGAGAATTGAATGGTTTTAGAAAAAAAATGACCAGAATATTGAGCAGAGGTGTTGCAGGGCAAATTTTTAATATTATATAAATGAAGATCAGAGTTAACATTCACAGATAGTTTTCTGAATTGTGTATTTACAGGATTTCCATGAAGCTGTCTTAAAAGTGCTAGGAAACAAGAATGACAGTAACCATGAAGAAGCAAAACTCAAGGAAGGATTGAATGAGATCCCAGAGATCTACAATCTGCATCAAGAAATATTGGAAGAACTGGAAGAAAAGGTTCTCAATTGGTAAATGATTGGGGTTGAGGCATATATACTAACTTTAGGCCAGCATTTATATTCTACTATCCAGAAATTTTCAAGAAAAATAGCCATTTGTTCTCTCTCATCCTTGATCAGTATTTCTAGACCATTTGGATCTGGAGGTTTCAAAACAGTATACCGTAATTAAGAAGAAAAAACTAGCAACAATTAACACAAAGGACAATGTTTAGACTGTTAATGAAAATATCTGGTAGGTTGAACTGCATAACCAGATTCTGCCTGATCCTGGAAGCAAAGTAGAGTCAGGCATAGTTAATACTTGGGAGACCACCAAGGAATACTTTGTGCTGTAGATTTTATTCCAGAGAAAAGAATCGTCAAAGCCACCTTTGAGTCTTCCTTGCCTTAAAGAAATCATTGGGTCACCATTTGTTGTGTAAGCAGCTCAGATTTCTGAGTGCAGTGCAGAAGAAACTGAAGTAGCAGATGTGGGACAATTTGCCCCTCTAACAGTTTCATTTTGAAAAACTTTGTGCTTTTCTCCTTGGGTAGCCTTTACCTTACATCAGTGGTTCTCAACCTGTGGGTCCCCAGATGTTTTGGCTTTCAACTCCCAGAAATCCTAACAGCTGGTAAACTGGCTGGGATTTCTGGGAGTTGTAGGCCAAAACACCTGGGGACCCACAAGTTGAGAACGAACGCCCTACATCATGAAGATTTAGTATGATATTATTACATTTACAGTGATTATACTGGATATTGTGTATTCAGTATTATATATTTGGTTGACTGAAATAATACTAAATTATTCTAGTTATGGTCATAGGTACATTCTGCTACAGTGGTGCAGAGCCGTAAACCATTAGTGAGGCAAAAACCACACTGGACCAAAGGAGATGAAATAAATCACAGCTGCTCTTTTGACATCAAGACAAATCCAACCTACCTATTGTATATTGTGGTTTGCAAGGTCCCTGACAATTCCCTTGTTTCTGTGGTTTTTGGCAGGCACCCGACATAGGAATTTATCAAACTGTTGGGAAGCCATATTCCACAGGGTATGTTAAAAGACTAGTGCAGACCAGGAACAGAAACAAGAACTACCTTTTGTAAACTTATTAACATGATTAATGTAATTAAGACATTAAGGACTAACAAAGGAGGATATTTGATGGCAGTGTGAATTAGGGCGGAAGAAGTTTCCTTATTCCTCATCTGTTTGTTCTCATGTGGCTTTAGGGAAGAACATCAGAAAGTGGCTGAAGTTTTCCTCTCCAGGGAATCGCGGTTTCATCACCATACAGCTTACATCATGCACTTTGATAGGACCTTGGCTTTGCTGGATGAAGCTCGTCTTAAATCTTCCCAGCTGGATATTGTCATCCGAGAGTTTGAGGTAAGGCCCTATCTATCTGTATCTTCTTCACACTGACTCAGGGCTATGTTTCAGTACTCTTTCCTTCACTTCCTTCCTCTCAGAGGTAGTCCACTCTTCAATGTTCAGATGGGACAGGGAGAGGGGGGGATCACTGACAATTTAGTTCCCATTTGAATTCAGACCATGAGGAAAATGCAGGAGGAAGAATGTCTTCTTAATCTATAGCTGAGAGCACCCAGGGCTGAATCCGCAAGAGCCATACCCCAGCTCCACTGTGTGATATCCTGCACCATTTTGACCACGTCACACCCAGATATTTTAATCTGAACTCAGATTGGTCTTGAAAGCCATAATGTTCCCTCTCACTGAAATCATCTCAATACAAAAGAGTGTGAGTGCCTGTTCGCATGCTCACTATATTGCATTATTTTAGATCCAATGACTGCAGTTGCTGTGCTTTGTTTTCTTCCTGGCATGCATTCAGATATACATATACTTATGTATCCATATCTTTGGATAGCTTTCCTTGTTTCCCAGCTGAACTCTCATTGGATGGCTCTCTTGCTTGTGGAAGGCATGATTTGAACCCAAGTCCAAGTTGCTATACCTCAGAAGACTCTGTGTTGGCCCAAGACATTTTGCTAGCTGAACCAGACAGAGCTCACATACTCCTAACCTATGCTGCCCACATGCATTTATTTCACCATTGTTTCCTAGCAAGACCAGTTGTCAGTAATCTCACACCTTTCTTGATTTGGGAAATATAGTAGATTTTTCTACTGGCTTTTTTGCACTGAGGCTGTGGCTTTTGATGATGTAGATGAATATTTAATACCAACCCTCGTGTAGACCATTTGTAAAGAGTAGGGGAGGAGAGGTGGTAATATTTATTCATCTGACAGAAAATGTTATGACGATAAATTGGCTACTGTATTTTTCATGTTGCTTGGACAGTCAGCTCCTTGATATATGGATTATGTCTCCTTTTCCAGCACATCAGAAATACTAATAACAATAATTCATTAAAAGAACCATTCTTCAACTTGTGTCTAAGAAATTCTACTCTCTGAATTCTACAAGAAAAGGGAGAGGGGTTTGCAATGTTGCTAGGAAAGCCTTGCTCAGAAATGTAGACTTTAAATAGCAGTCATCATCTTTGTCATCAGCATCATCTCAATGGAATGTACTTTCTTACTGCCCAGCTATTCCATACACTAGAGCCAAAAATTCCTTATATGAAAGCCAAGAAGCCTAAGGTGAAGAAAAGAGCAAGTGTAATGAGAATGTTATTACCAGCAGTCCTGAGTGCATATGCATATGCTACCAATATGTCAATTTATGCTGACCCCATGAATTTCACAGGCTTTCATAGGCAAGGAATATTCAGAAGGTAGTTTAGCCAATTTCTTCCTCTGAAATATAGTGGACAGCACCAAAGAAAGATTTGTGTGAAGTAGAGACAGACCTTATCTATCAGAAACTTCAGCTAGTTGAATACTTAATTTCTTCAGGAAACCTGTGATTTTATAAAGGGCCTGAAAATGTCTAAAGATGAACTGTTAAAATGTAGAAGGGGATCAGATGTGTAAAAGCACATAGGCTCACCCTGTCCAGGCTTATTGGCTCGATATCCAATAAGCATGAAAAGTGCCAAGATGTACTCATAGAGGTTCTCCATGCTGAGATATCCTAACTGAACCACTGGCATCTCTGCAGTCCTTCACTCATATTATTACCATGGGCCTATGGTTGGTTTTAAAGTATTAGAATACTGTAAAGCTATCATGAGAGCTGATGTGGTCTAGTCCAGGCATGTAGCCGGGGGGGGGGGGGGGGGGGCTTGAGGGGCTTATTTATTTATTTATTACAATATTTATATCCCGCCCTTCTCACCCAACAGGGGACTCAGGGCGGCTTACAATAAAACAGACATATAAAAACAGTACAATACACTATAAATTAGTTAAAAAATTAACTTACATATAACATTCATAAAATGCATTTATAAAATATAGATAGGCGTGTACAAGTTTAAAAGACTGGGTCTGTCAATTGAGTTCCAGTATACATAATAGTAATTAATGCTGCTGATTCTTATTCGAAAGCCTGGCCCCACAACCAAGTTTTTACCTTCCTACGGAAGGATAGGAGGGAGGGAGCCTGCCTGACTTCAATGGGGAGGGCGTTCCATAGGCGGGGAGCCACTACTGAAAAGGCCCTGTCTCTCGTCCCCGCCAGCCGCACCTGTGAGGCTGACGGGACCGCGAGCAGGGCCTCATCCGACGATCTTAAGCTTCGAGGTGGGTCATAGCGGGAGACACGTTTGGATAGATAAGCTGGGCCGGAACCGTTTAGAGCTTTATAGGCTAAAGCCAGCACCTTGAATTGTGCTCGGTAGCTAATCGGCAGCCAGTGGAGCTGACGTAACAGAGGAGTAGTACGCTCCCTGAACGCCGCTCCAGTTATTAACCTGGCAGCTTCCCGTTGGACTAATTGAAGCTTCCGAACAGTCTTCAAAGGCAGCCCCACGTAGAGTGCGTTGCAGTAGTCTAAACGGGATGTAACAAGGGCGTGGACCACCGTGGCCAAGTCTGGCTTCCCAAGGTACGGTCGCAGCTGGCGCACAAGTTTTAATTGTGCGAAGGCTCCCCTAGCCACCGCTGAGACCTGGGGCTCCAGGCTCAACGATGAGTCCAGGATCACCCCCAGACTGCGCACCTGCGCCTTCAGGGGGAGTGTGACCCCATCCAGCACAGGCTGTAACCCTATACCCTGTTCAGCCTTCCGACTGACCAGGAGGACCTCTGTCTTGTCTGGATTCAATTTCAATTTGTTGGCCCTCATCCAGTCCGACACAGCGGCCAAGCACCGGTTCAGGACCTGAACAGCCTCCTTAGTGACAGGTGGGAAGGAGTGACAGAGCTGGACATCATCTGCGTACAGATGACACCGGACCCCGAAACTCCTGATGATCTCTCCCAGCGGCTTCATGTAGATGTTAAACAACATGGGAGACAGTACAGAACCCTGCGGGACCCCACAAGTCAACGGTTGTGGGGCCGAGCAGGCGTCCCCCAATGACACCATCTGGGACCGACCCTCCAGGAAGGACCGGAGCCACTGCAGGGCAGTACCTCCAAGTCCCATTCCTGCGAGGCGTCCCAGAAGGATACCGTGATCGACGGTATCGAAGGCCGCTGAGAGGTCCAGCAGAACCAGCAGGGACACACTCCCCCTGTCCAGTTCCCGGCGTAGATCATCGACTAAGGCGACCAAGGCTGTCTCAGTACCATGCCCCGGCCTAAAGCCAGACTGTGCCGGATCCAGAAAATCAGTGTCAACCAAGAAACCCTGGAGCTGCGAAGCAACCACATGTTCCAAGACCTTGCCCAAATAGGGGAGATTGGAAATAGGCCGAAAGTTTCCGAATTGAGTGGGATCCAATGATGGCTTTTTCAACAGCGGCTTGATCACAGCCATTTTTAGGCTCGCTGGAAACTTGCCCTCCCGAAGGGAGGCATTTACCACCACCTTCACCCACTCGGCCAAACCCCCTCTGGCTTCTCTCACCAGCCAGGATGGGCAGGGGTCTAGGATGCATGTGGTCGGTCTCGCCTCTCCCAGGATCTTGTCCACATCCTCGAGCTCAACCAATTGAAATGAATCCAACAAAACTGGACAAGCAGGTGCACTCGTTACATCCTCAGAGACTGCCGTTAATATGGTGTCAAAGTCGGAACGGATCAGAGCGACTTTGTCCGCAAAGAACCGAGCAAATGCTTCACAGCGGGCTGCCGAGTTATCAGGGCTCCCACCTTGATTGGTGGGAGTTAACAACCCTCTGATGACACGGAACAGCGCCGCCGGACGGTTCTGTGTGGACGCAATGTTGGCCGCAAGGTGGGCTCTCCTTGCAGCTTTGATTGCCGCGGCAATTCTCAGGGTGGTCCATGAGAAGGCCTTACTGGTATTATTTAAACTGTTAGGTTAATCATATCATGATCTGATCAGCATGCTCAATATATCCCATATGCATGGGGGTATTGGGATAACGATACAAAAGCTTTGCTAGGGTGGATCCTCTCTCACTCAGACTCAGCCCCCCCCCCCCCCCCCGAATCAAAATCCTGGCTATGGACCTGGTGTAGTCATTTCAGTGTTGGGCTATGACTCTGGAGACCATTGTCTGAATCCTTGCATGCCCATGGAAACCCACTGAGTGACTTTGGGTTAGTCACACTCTTTCAGCCTCAGGGAAAATATAATTTTGCCAGGAACCCCTGTGAAAGATTTGCTATACAGTCGCCATAAGTCAGAAATGGCTTGAAGGCACAGAACATCAACAATGTCTTTTTTCCTAGTTAATTCGAGCCATTAAGTGGCTCACTTCCATGCCCTGCAACTGTCTCAATTTGGCAGGGAGAGCCTTGATTATTCCTCTGCAATCCCACTTTTTCAGGTGCTTTTTAAAAGTCCCAATTTCTGTTTCCTCCTCCCACTTTATTTCTTTGCCCTCAGCTTACTTCTGGAGCCCCCAATGGGGCAGTGGGTTAAACCCTTGTGAAGGTTAAAGCCTTGTAAAGGTTGGGTTGCTAATCTGAAGGCTGCCAGGTTTGAATCCAACCCGGAGAGAGCACAGATGAGCTCCCTCTATCAGCTCCAGCTCCATGCAGGGACATGAGAGAAGCCTCCCACAAGGATGGTAAAAACATCAAAACATCTGGGCGTCCCCTGGGCAACGTCCTTGCAGACGGCCAATTCTCTCACAGCAGAAGTGACTTGCAGTTTCTCAAGTTGCTCCTGACACGAAAAAAAATCTTACTTCTGTTGCTGCAAAATGTGTTCAAAGGCTAAAGCTGGTTTGTGCCCAACTAAGTTAGCAGGGAAAAGAGGAGACAACACGGTGGTATATTTGCCCTTCCTAGTAGGATCAGGTGAAGCCAAACGTCTGCAGCCTTTTCTAGTTTTTGTGTTCTACATCAGTAATAATGTTGCAACTTTCTGATGTTATTTGTTCCCACATGGTCCAGTTTTTATTTGTGAAATATTGGAATGTAAACATTTGATTCAATAAAGCAGGGGAAAGAGAGAAAGCAGGTAGTTAAAACATTTAAAAAGTTATTTTAAAAAAGTGTAAGGGTGGCAGGGATCCCCCAGTGGCACAGTGGGTTAAACTGCTGAGCTGCTGAACTTCCTGACCGAAAGGTCAGTGGTTCGATTCCAGGGAGCAGGGTGAGCTCCCGCTGTTAGCCCCAGCTTCTGCCAACCTAGCAGTTTGAAAACATGCAAATGTGAGTAGATCAATAGGTACCGCTCCGCTCTATGCAGTCATTCTGGCCACATGACCTTGGAGGTGTCTACGGACAATGCCAGTTCTTTGGCTTAGAAATGGAGATGACCACCAATCCCCATAGTTGGATATGACTAGACTTAATGTCAGGGGGAAGTCTTTACCTTTACCTTTAAGGGTAGCAGATTTAATTAATTTATTTCAGACATTCACCCCAAAGGGGGGACTCGGGGCGACCTCACAATCAGCAATCATTAGATGCTAGAAAAGATAATATTTAAAACAATTACAATTAAAAACAATTAAACATTAATTAAAAACATCAATATAAACATCCATTTAGAAAGCACAATTCTTGTCATGATCCAGGTCTGTCCATTATCAATCATAAAATCATTTTTACAATTAATGCTGCGACTGCTGCTCAAATGCCTGGTCCCACAACCAAGATTTAAGATTTAACATGAAAGAACATTCATAAAATATGCACACATCTAAAAAAAAAATTAAAAAAAATCCTATGCAACATTTAGCAATAACAAGTAATTATTTATGCCTAATGTTTGTAATATTCATGTATTCATGAGGTCATTGCCCTCACGTTTCTGCAGTAAGTATTGTAGCAACATTACTTTCTATGTTATTCCGACCTTTGGCTTGAATTTAGGGGCTAGTTGTAGCAATAAATATTTGAATTCTTACTTCCCGAAACTTTCTTTAGCCTCTCCATACACAAATCCAGAGGTTAATGCCTGACCCTCCCCCCAGAAAGGCCCCGTCTCCCTTTAAGCTTGTGTTTGGCAGTTGAATAAGCTCACCTCCCTTGAGAGCGATTCAGAGCCTGGCCTCAGTCCTGCTCATGTTGTCTAGCACATAAATCAGCTCAGCTCTTCTGAAGATGCCTTTGGCAAGTTTCAGATCAATGGCTCTTACTCTCCAGTTTTCCATCTTCCTTTGCAGTGCCTCAGGATGCAGGGGCAGGATGTATTTCACAGGAATACGGTGGCCTCTGATATTAAGTAAGAGATAAAAGTTACAGTGTTAATGCCTTAGCCTCATGTGTTGCCCCTCAGTTCAGCTGCAATTGGAGTTAATGGGATTTTTATTTGAGCCATAAATCTGATCTTAGAAATTTCCTATATGGAAGGAGGGTTTTTGTCTTGTTTTTTGGTATCATCAGTCTTGTCACTCATAGGATTATCCAAGTAAGTTACTAACTACATTAAAGGAGGAAGTAAAAGGAAAGGAAATCCATCCCTATATAAATTTCGAAACTGACTCTGATCAAACTAAAATGCTCAAATATAAGGGAGCAGAGTAGGACTATCTCGATTTACGACTTGTTGAAACAGCTGTAGAAAATTAATAGGAAAGTTGTTGTATGTCTTTCGGGCTGTGTGGCCATGTTCTAGAAGTATTCTCGCCTGACGTTTCTCCTGGATACAGTATATTATTTGAGAACACAGAAATGCTGGACCACTCCAACAACTATCATGTCAGACTACACAGAGAAGCCATTGAAATCCACAAGCATGTGGACAACTTCAACAGAAAGGAGGAAACCATGAAAATGAACAAAATCTGGCTACCAGTATTAAAAAACTCTAAAACCAAAACAGTAGATGGGAACCAACACTCTGAGGGCAGAGGAGCCCCAAGGATGGCTAATGACTGAACAAAGGATGCCCCCAGGCAAGAGACAAAACCTTTCCAATGCTAATTAGGGTGATTAACTGAAACATTAATGCTGGCTTCCCAGTGACAAAGGACTCTGTGGACTCTCCACAGATATATATTTTTTTCCTTTCCTTGCCTAGTTTATCTATGCCTCACAGCCTCTGAGGATGTCTGCCATAGATGTGGGCAAAACGTCAGGAGAGAATACTTCTGGAACATGGCCACACAGCCCGAAAGACATACAACAACCGTGTGATCCCGGCCATGAAAGCCTTCGGCAACACAATAGGAAAGTTGTTAAATTTTGATGGGCTGGAGAATTTTGCCAATTTTGCCTCAGCAGAGACATGGATAAGTAAGAATTGAACTGGAGCTCAGTTAACAGTCAAGGGCAGTAGGCAGTCTCCCAGTGGGACATATTGTTTCTTTTACAAACATCATAGATGATCCCTTGTAGCTGAGTATGATTTTCTTCCAGAAGTAGAGTCTTGGTGGTGGGTCCGTAAGTAACTGTAGAGACCTATTCTGGATTCACATGGTCTTTCTCAGTGAGAATATCCGTTTCCAGATAGAAGGAGATCCTGACAAGGATTGGCCTGATGTGCCTTTTTCTTGGCACATTCCTCCCTTTCATCCTCTATCCGTGCCTCTTCAGCTGACCATTTAAAACGCTCAGTGGCCAGGGCTTACCAGTTCTTGGTGTTTCGGCAACATTTTTTAAGGTTAGCTTTAAGCCCATCTTTAAGTCTCTTTTACTGTCCATCAACATTCCGTTTTCCATTCTTGAGCTGAAGTAACTGCTTTGGGAGATGGTGATCGGGCATTTGGACAACATGGCCAGTTCAGCAAGGTTGATGGTGGAAAATCATTATTTCAATGCTAGTGGTCTTTGCTTCTTACAGAATGATGTTTTTCCGCCTATCTTGGTAAGAGTTGCAGGAGCTTTTGAAGGCAATGCTGATGGAATCTTTCCAGAAGTCTAAGGTGACATTTGTAGAAGGTCCATGTTTTGCAGGCATACAACAGAGTTGGAAGGAAAAAAGCTTTATAAACAAGCATCTTAAAGTCATCAGTAAATGACCTCTTTTGTGAAGAAACACCTTCCAATGGTTTCCCACCAGGAGCACAACAGAAGAGGAAGGATGCCATGGAATGACTACCGTTGTTATTCTGCTATATCTGTAAACTACCTTCCTCATATGACCGTAATTCTAAATCCGGATCCAAATGATGATAGTAGCGGTGATCTCTACTGTATGATGCTTGGCAACATATGACAGAGTAGACTCCTGCCCTGACGAGATTGATAACATCCTTGTTTCTTTTCGGGGGGGGGGGGGGGGAAATTAATTTCATCCACATCTCTAGGATCCAATACAGAAAAAGATGCAACTTGCAATGAGATGTCCATATATTTCTAGGTTTTCAGTGCATTCCACAAAAGAAAACAAATGCATTTAACAACATGTGTGTACTAATTCACCCATTGCACCAGGGGTGGGCAATAGTGGTAGAATTCATCAATCTTTCAAAAGGCATTGGAGGACTGTACCCCTCTTTGCATTGGCTCTTGTGTATGCATATATATATGTGTGTGTATGTTTATTTATTTATATGCCACACCCACTAGGTGGCATGAGGACATATTTTTGGATTGTACTGAGCCCCTAGAAAGCATTTTAGGGCATTTTGTGATTAATTCCTTTTTTCAAAATTTTATTTTTACCTTGGGGTGTGCAGGAGGTTCCAGATTTAATGGAAATGTCCTCCATATACCATAAATATAATTTTGGACATTTAGGAGCAAAACAATTTTGCAGATTTGTTGCAAAAATGATTCTGGGGCCTGTATGCAACCTGTGAGCCATAGTTTGCTCACTGCTTCTTTACAATGTGAACAAAATGCATAGAGGGCCTTTTTCCATTATAAAAATCCACATAGAACTGACAGATTTGGAGGTGGGTATAGAAGGAAGTTTTTGTATCCCTTGTTGTAATTACTATTTGTAAACAGACAGAAGTTGGAGAGCATCCAGATATGCTGCAATTCTGTCAGCTTTGTAAAGCTACTGGATATTTTCTGGTTATTGGTGCTTAAGCTCTGACATTTACTCTTTTTCTCCCTTTCTCTTGAGGACAGCAGTTTCGTGATGGCAATATCTTGAATGTGAAACATCAGCTCTTGAAAGTGGTGGAGCGTGTATTCCAGTACCATGTGCTACTCACAGGTCAGGAAAATATGAAATATCACACCTGCATAATGGGAGAGTCTGTATTTATCTGCTTTTCTGTTTAGGCTGCAGCAGTGGTCTTGAACTGCATCTGGTCTCCCCTTCCTTGCCCTCCACCCTTTATAGTGGCTCACGTGACTTTGGTTTCCTTCTTCAGAAGATTTGTTGAGCAGAAAAAGAGAAAAGGTGATAAGTGTTGAGATGAACTAGAGGGAATAACAAGAAAGAGAGGGAAGTAATATATCATGTTGGTGGAGATTGAGTGATCTAATTTTAAAAGAGTCCTGGGTTGCAGATGGAGCCAGCATGAGTTAGTGGTTGAACATTGGATTGTCATTCTGGAGACCAGGGTTTGAATCCCCACCCAGCCATGGAAACCCATCGCATGACCTTGGGCAAGTTGCACTCACCCAGCTTAGAGGAGGACAAAGGA
Source organism: Anolis carolinensis (assembly GCF_035594765.1). NCBI lineage: Eukaryota > Metazoa > Chordata > Lepidosauria > Squamata > Anolidae > Anolis > Anolis carolinensis. Next base: position 59,485,249 of record NC_085842.1, on the reverse strand, counting down.
AAATCCGGACAATCTTGCCAAGAAGAACTCATGGTAATTTGCCTTAGGGTCACCAAAGTTTAAAAAGCCTTCAAGGCAAATAGCAAATGTCACAGATTAGGGTAAAAGATAAATCCATAGTTTTAAAGATTGTTTGTTGACATATAAATCACAGCAATGATTGAAGCAAAAAAAAAAACTGGAGGAAAATCATAAGTAGATCGTATTGTTTGTACTTGGATGGGGGGGCTGTCTAAGAGTATCAAAATGATTACTTCCCAGTGATTAAAATAAACCACATTGTTCAGCATTTATTTTTGTGAACTTTCTAAATTATATATCCTAGTGGAAGTTTTAAACAAGTTTGTTCTTGAAAACGTTCTCCTGAGAAAGTGCACTAAATTTTTCACTGGGTCGACTTGTCCTGAGAATGAGCAATTCTTGGGAGCCCACTGACTTCATGTTGCTTGTTCTGTGACCTTTGTCAGGAATGCACAAGGATGGAGAAGCAGACCTCAGGTTTACAAACTATTACCATAGCAACTCTTAAAAGACCTGGAAATTGAGAGGCTAAATGAATCACAGGAAGAACTCCCACACTGTAAGATCTGCTGATTCACAGAACACTTGGAGCATGGATGCTTATACATTGCAGACTTTCATTTATCATTATACTGATTATGACCCTCAGTGAGGGGAATACTCTCCCAAAAAGTGTTGACTAGAGGTTTGAAGAAATCCCAAAAAGGATATTTACAGTCTCTGAGTAAATGGGAAGGGCTCAGAACCCAGAGACATATTACATACTTTGAAAAGTATCCATCTGTCATGTTATCTTTCTCACACAATACTTAAGCCTGGGAGCATCCACTGAAGATGAATGAACACAGCAAATTATTAGGCTGTGCAGTTCACCCTCATAAAGTGATTGCTAATTTGAGTGTCATAGTGCCAGGTATTACTACTGCCATTACTATTACTATCCTCCTCGTCATCGTCATCCTCATCATCGTTGTTATACTGCCTTTCTTCAGTTTGGAAGTCAAGGTGGATTACAAAGTTTGTAATCCACCTTGAAAACAAAGTTAAAAATTTAACTTTGAAAACAAAGTTAAAAATTCTCAAAATGAAACCTAAAATTAAAAAAAAAACATAAATTATAAAAAAAACACAGCACAACAAAAAAATTAACAATATAAACAAGTAAAGCTGGTTTCAGTTTCATTTTGAAAGCAGGGTATACATAAATATAAGAATAAAGATAGGATATGTCCTCAAAAGCCTGATAAATCAAAAATGTCTTCTGATTTTTACAGAAAAAAATAGCGGCTAACTAAAGTCTCTGGGAGAGGATTTGCAGTGCATGGGGGCACCCACTGGGAAGGCCCTTCATGTTCCCTTCAGATGTGTGAGGGTGGTGAGACAGAGAGAAGGACCTCTCTAGCTGATGTTAAAACATAAGCAGGTGCATAATATGATCTTGAACCATATAAGCCTTTATAAGTCAAAACTAGCACTCTGAATTGTGGCCAGAAGCACATGAGAGGCCAATAAAGCTGTTGCAACAAGGGAATTGTGAGCTCTGTATAACCAGCCCCAGTTCTTAGGGCTAGTTGAAGTTTTCAAACACTCTTCAAAGGCAACCCCATGTAGTGTGCATTATAGTAATCCAATCAGGATGTAACTGAGGCATGTGATACTGTATTGGAAAGAATCAATATGGTGTGTTGTGGTTTGAGCATTGAACCTGGATCATGGAGACTAGGGTTTGAATCCCCCTTCAGCCATCGAGCCTGTTGCTGACCTTGAGCAAATCACACTCAATCAGCTTCAGAGGAGGACAAAAACAACCTCCCTCTGAACAGATTTTGCTGAGAAAGCCCCATAATAAGATCACTATAAGTCAGAAATTATTTGACAATAAAACTGTAGACAATTCCGGCATCTTTATGATATATGAGTTCTGCTAGGCTGAACTAGTGCATTGTTTCTAGTACTAGAGGCAGGTGCTTCTGCATATCTCTTCCTAAGGAGTGGTAATCTCATCAGTTTAGGTGATTTTAAAAGGGGATGAGACAAATTTGTGAAAGACTGTCAATGGCTGCTAGTAATAGTAGCAACATAGTGCCACAAAAATATTGTTGGGGAGCATCCATGTAAGAGTGTAGTTGCATCCTTGTTGTTGTGAGCCACCTGTGAGTGTCTAGTGGGACATTGAGAGAAACAGGATGATCTGAAGATGCCAGCCACAGATGCAGGTGAAATGTCAGGAGAAAATGCTGCTAGAACATGACCATGCAGCCTGGAAACCACACAAAACATCCCAACAGGATTATAGTTTCAACATGTCCTTGGTTTGATCCTATAGCAGTCATCTTGTATAAAATGTTTGAGCTTTTTTCTCTTGTAGTCACCACAATTTTAAACATGCCTTTGGTGAATAGGTTATTTCCTCATCGGTTTTCCTCAAGCAGAACCTGGTGGCTTCTCTATGAGATTAGAATTATACATAGGTTCAGCTAGAGGTGCCTTTAATTCAAGATGTCTATTTATATTGTAGGAGGGAAATTAAACTTTTAAATTAAAATACTAAGTTTCGTGTCTTGCATCTGCATAAATTTAGAATATGAGTAGTCAAGTAGAGGTGCCAGAACCATGTGCAAATCTCTTGTGCTACTCCTGGTTGTACCAAAATTTAGTTTGTGGATGATAAGAAGCTTAACAGAGGGGGGAAAGAGGATGTAAAGTATTCAAGCAATAATAAACAGAGATATTCTACCTGGAGATAGCCTGTGGATATGTCACAGCTGGGGAGCCCTTTACTGAAACATGGTGCACCCATGAAATGCAATTGCTCTTATAAATTCAATAGTTGGTCCTTCCTTGTATGAAATATACTAGCGTAGCTCAATTGAGACAAGCTTCTTGAACTGTGTCACTTATGTTCCATTTGGTTCACTTCTTACTTAGCTCCCATTTGGTCCCATATTCTAATGGACAATGATTTGGGGCCACGCTAGCCTTTTCCCTAGTTTCTTGAAGGGGCTTCCACTAACCCCCTTCCTATTCTCCAGCCTCCCTTAAAGGAGCACCTCATCACATCTCTTGACAGCATTATCATTCCCAGCACTGTTGCTTTCATTTGTATTATTAACAAAGAATAATAAAATGCATTGCAGGATAGATTTAGGGTGGGTTGCCAAAACACTACAGCTGCAGTATTTCTGACTTTCCATACACATTTGGGAGAAATTAGAGCAGACTACAATGATTCATCTGGCAGGGATAAGCGATGCTCTGTCACCAGAGACCGCTTTTGTGTCTAGCCTACGCAGATATCGCAAATGGGCTATTGCAACAGTTCTTCCCTTAGTCCAGAGAGGTTCACAAATAACCTCAGCCTCTATATACTTATGTGAGTCACAGGTCATCTTAGTTAATTCAGAGTAGATGGAGTCTTTTATCAAGTTTCAGATAGAGAATGATTAAATATAGCTAGCTATTCCCAGTTAAACGTCATTCTTTTGGGAATCATTTTGTGTTTATCTGTAGCGAATCCATCATTGGAGTCTTTCCCCCTGAGTTTAACTAAACTATAGTATAATTAAAGAGTGGCGGAGAGGGGGAGCATCACAGTCCCTCAGGCAATTTGGAAATCTGCCACTAAAAATATGTTCCTTTTTAATTTCTTTTTTTAAAAGCCACAAAGAAGACTTCTTACTGAATGAATTAACCAGTTCGACTGCATTACCTTAAATATGTAGGGAAAGTATGTAAATATAAATCAAGGATTGTTTCGATTTACTGTTGATGATGATTATATTCTACCTTTCACCTAAAACTGTGAGTCAAAGGGGCTTACAATTTCAACAAAACAATGCAAATAAAAACATACAAAATGGTGAACATTATAATAGGATTAAACTAGCAAATGGTTAAAAATTACACTTTAAAAGATAAACCCCTTAAAACAATCCATTTTAAAACAACACAGCAACTTCAACCCATTCTTTAAAAACATTCAATTTTAAAAACCTGATGGAATAAAAGAGCGTTTGTGTGGCAATGGAAGAACTGCAGGGAGGGGGTTGTTGTGGTCTCTTCAGGAAGAGAGTTATAAAATTGGGAAGGCTCCTGAGAAGACTCTTTCACATCTCCACCAATCTCATTTGTGATGGTGGCCCCTTGACTGGCTAAGGAGAAACCTTGTGTCCTTTTGCTGCAGTTTGGTGCTACTGCTGGCACTTTCTGGGGCAAATTTGGCAGAGATGTGCATTAGGGTTTTCTCTTTTGTTATGGCTTCTTGAATGTGGAGCTCTGTTTGCTGTTGCTGTATGCCTTTGTTCTTTGAAGTTTATAATGACCCTGGGACAAACATTGGCAAGATTTGTTTAGAGAAGGCTTGCCATTGCTTTTCTTTGAGGCTGACTTGCCAAAGGTCAACCACGGGTTTCCATGCCTAAGTGGGGATTTGAACCCCGGTCTCCTGGAGCTCTAATCCAATACTTAAACCACTGCACCGTGCTTGGTCCCATTGAATATTGGACCTAGGTAGACTCACTTAGGCAGAAAAAAAAAAACGAAATGCAAAGATACGGAATGGGAGAGGCCTGGCTCAACAGCAGTACGTGTGAAAAAGGGTCTTGGAGTCCTCGTGGACAACAAGTTGAACATGAGCCAATAATGTCATCCTAAAAAAGAGAATGGGATTTTGGCCTGTATAAATAGGAGTATAATGTCTAGATCCAGGGAAGTCATGCTACCCTCTATTCTGCCTTGGTCAGACCACACCTGGAATACTATGTCCAATTCTTGTCACTGCAATTGAAGGGAGATGTTGACAAGCTGGAGTGTGTCCAGAGGAGGGTGACTAAAATGATCAAGGGTCTGGAGAACAACCCCTATGAGGAGCAGCTTAAAGAGCTGGGCATGTTTAGCCTGCAGAAGAGAAGGCTGAGAGGAGACACGATAGCCATGTGTAAATATGTGAGGGGAAGTCATAGGGAGGAGGGAGCAAGCTTGTTTTCTGCTGCCCTGGAGACTAGGACGCAATGGAACAATGGCTTCAAACTGCAGGAAAGAAAATTTCATCTGAACATTTCTCAATGTGAACATCCTCACTGTGAGAGCTGTTCAGCAGTAGACGTCTCTGCCCCGGAGTGTGGTTGAAGCTCCTTCTTTGGAGGCTTTTAAACTGAGGCTGGATGGCCATCTATCGGGGGTGCTTTGAATGCAATTTTCCTGCTTCTTGGCAGTGGGTTGGACTGGATGGCCCATGAGGTCTCTTCAAACTCTATGATTCTATTATTCATGTGACTTACTCTTACATTGCAGTCAAGGGCTGTTTTCATGGAATCATAGACTTATAGAGTTGGAAGAAACCACAGGGGCCATCCAGTCCAGACACTGAATGAACATTGTTTCTTAAAATTTTTAGAGGAGTGGGGAAGTGTAGTGCTTCAGGTACTATCGGACTCTAACTCTTATCAGCAAGTACCAGCAAGGTTAATGGCAAGGAATGGTGGTACCTGCAGCCCAATAACAGATGGAGAGTCAAGATTCCCATTTTTAATTTTTTTTGCACCTTGTGTTCATTCTTGTTTTCCCATATTCTTCTGCTCTCTATATGCATCTCTCTCTCAGTTCCTCCTTCCCTCTCTCATTGCCAAAATGGTAGTGGTGTTAGTTTATTACACAAAAAATAGAGAAAATCATGTTTCATCATAAAGACTAAGAGCATATCTGCATCACACACCTACAGCCATTTTTATATCATTTTAAATGCCATGTCTCCAAACCATCAATCCTGGGATTTGTAGTTTGGTGTGAGAATTCTTTGCCAGGGAGTTCTCATCGACTTCACTCAACTACAGCTCCAAAGCTACCGTAGGCAAAATGGCTGGAAAGTAAGTTGAATTCTTTAGTGCAGATAGGCACAAGGGTCTTAGCTTTCTTTTGAATGTTTTTGTTAGTTGCCTTGGACATTTCATTTCAAAATACAGTAGAGTCTCACTTATCCAACATAAACGGGCCGGAAGAATGTTGGATAAGCGAAAATGTTGAATAATAAGGAGGAATTAAGGAAAAGCCTGTTAAACATCAAATTAAGGTATGATTTTACAAATTAAGCACTAAAACATCATGTTTTATAACAAATCTACAGAAAAAGCAGTTCCACACACAGTAACATTATGTTGTAATTACTGTAACAATTTAGCACCAAAACATCACAATGTATTGAAAACATTGACTACAAAAACATTGGCTACTAACAAATTGACTACAAATAAAGATAGAATTGCATAAAATGAACTTACAGTAACAACATTTTTGGAAATTAAATCTATAAAAAGTTCAGTCATTGATGCCTAGAGAAACAGCTGTGGATCTGAGCAGGAGGCAGTTGGATAATCCAGAATGTCGGATAAGCAAATGTTGGATAAGTGAGACATACATGTGAATGGCTATCAAAATGAAGCTTTTGCAGATCTCTTATCTGCAGCTGCCAGGTCGGCTAGATCTGAAGGTTGGTTGTTGTTGCTGTGTGCCTTCTAGTTATTTCTGACTTATGGCAACCCTAAGATGACCCTGTTGTTGGATTTTCTGAGACTAAGTCACACAGTGAGTTTCCATGGACAAGTGGGAATTTGAACTTTGATTCCCAGAGTTGTAGTTCAACATGCAAACCACTCTGTTACTCTGGCTCCATCAGATCCAAAATGATTGCCAAAGAAAAAGTGATATGGGGAACTGGGCCATCCTGCCTTTGCACAAGGTAAGAATGCTAGAAGTGGTTCTTACTTAACCTCTTTCATTTTGGGGAGGCTTCTATGCCATTCTGGCAATTTTATTAGAATCATATGGGTGAAAGACCACAAAGATCATCCAGTCCAAGAAAGGATAGAAAGGATATCAAGAATTGGATCCTGCAGAATGGGGTTGAGAAGTAACAAAGCACCCAAAGGCAGTGGACAGATGTATAATCTGGAATGGGTCTGAAATTGATATAGGATGAAGCCATTCCACTTCATGACAATCTTGCTAAATTTTGACTAATAGAAAAGAGCTTTTCTTTTCTTGCATGAGAAATCAAAACCTTTCTCTCTTTTTCCCTTTCCCTGATAATTAGAGAAAAGCAAAGCCTACTGTTAATACTTTCATATGAAAAGGTGGAAACAATTCCACCGCAAGCATCAACTGGATGTACTATTTTTCATTCTGTATATAATTTGGGGTTTCTTTAAAAAAAATCAAGATACATGATTTCATAAAGCATACATTTAAATTGGTCATCAGGATTTTTAAAAATGGTTTCATGCAGTGACCATTGAGTAACTGATTCTAGCTTTTCCCAAGGAAATTATTGGTCAGAATTAAAGCTTGGCTTATTTTGTGCATGGTTCAGAAATACTTTCTGTATTTTCACTAAGAGAAGACTCAGAAAACGATTTTGTTCACAAATCAAGCAGCAGTGCACTTAGTGGCCTGCTATAATAAAGAATTATGCAAATGTTGTGTTGATCTAAACTGGCTGCTGTACATTTTATTTTCATGAATAAAATTCACAGAGCAGAACTCAACTGAAAAAAAAATCAAAATATATATTCAGAAAACGTGTTACTATCCTATTCCATTAACCAGTTAAGCAGAGTCCTAGAGTCTTAATTTGATTTAGTTTCATAGTTTTGACAAAGGAGAAAAAATTGACTTCAAAAGTCTGTAGCAGAAGCGCCATGTGGTGGTTTGAGCTTTGAACTATGACTTGGGTTTTGGGGTTCAAATCCCTACTTAGTCATGGAAACCCACTGGAAGACTCTGGGCATGTCATATGCTTTCAGCCTCAGAAAATCCGTAAGATTGCCTTAGAGTCACCATAAGTCTGAAATGACATGAAGGCACATCGTAACACCAATAGGCTAAAAACCTAGCAACAGCAACAGGCATTTCTGCCACTACAAGTAGACATTTGAGATGACCATCTTCTCTGAAATGGAGGCCTGCCATATTTCTTGGTCCCGAGAATGCGCTCTCAATGACAATAGGGATGAACTTTCACTTTGTTATTTAGATGATCATATGTAAAACTGATGAATCTATCAAAAAGTTTATCTGGGACTTAATTCATGTTTTTCTCTCGGATTATTCCCATACAGATTACTTGAATAACCTTTGCCCTGATTCTGCTGAATATGAAGACACACAAGGTAATTTAACATGAAAATACTAGGAATGCCAGAAGAAAATCTGTAGCTTAACTTTTTCAGGAAACAGTTTATGGATAAGCAACACCACTTTACTTAGATCTCAGCTTGCTTTGAGGATAAATTATCTCTTTGAGTTGTTTTGGGCTGAAACTTCTGATCAAAAATTTACTATTTTCCAAATTTTAAGTTCATCTTGCCTTCAAAAGATGAAATATTGGATATCCATAATGAATGTTCTGTGCCAAAATCTGATGGTTACTCAATACATCTCTTTTATCGGAAGCAGTGATAATACTTTGTTTGGTAAAAAGTGAATAAATTTTTGGTTACATCCAAATAGCCAGGAGTGGCTTGCTTGTTAAGAGGATTCCAGTTCAAATTGAATAGTGGCCTATAAGGTTTTTTTTAAAACAAAAAATGTGGGCTGAGATCTCATGTGAAGAGTCCTTAACATGAATGCTGCCTTGAGTGAAGAACAAGAAGGTACTCCCTTCTACTTCATTTGCAGTAATCAACTGAAGTTGAGTCTTTTTTTGGCCATAACAACTTGGCAATGTTCCTTACTGTAGCAGAAGACAGTAGTATAATCGTTCTTCATATTACATGAGGAACATTCACAACTTGTGTAACTTCTAATAATCATTAATGCTTTATACTACAGGAAATGTGCTTGTGTTGGGGTAAGCAAAGCATCACAGGTGCCTGCATAAGTCCCCACCACAGGGTCCCCAATGCACTTTCCAACCCCCCTTTTTTCACTTATAAAGACCTATTGTTTCCTCTAGGAGGATACTAGAAAGGTCAGGGTGGTGGAAATACTGCAAAATGAGGTCCCTTAAGGGCACCAGTGGTGCACAAGGGCAGACTAGGAGCCTCGGGCATCCCATTTGCTACCTTAAAAACTCTGCCTGTCTCTGCTTCAAAGACTCACAAATTTAGTACACTATAAAGTTTCATGGATTAGTGTTTATTTGTTCATATGCATTAAGTGTAATCCACACTTGGCAGGTATTTCATGTACTTTATGGATTTCCACTTTATCCAGCAATTTATTGTCATAACTTCTAGAGGGGTTATAATTTCCCAGGTGGAGTAGATGCCAATGCAGCTGGTGGGATTTAAAGATTCAGAATTGTATGAGTTTATATACACACACTATATTGCCATGCTTGTTTCATAGAAAATGTTCCAAGGTGAGTTGTGGTGTTGAGAAATGTAGAAAATGTCTTTAGAAATTAAAACAGAAACTTTTCTGTCATGATCCCCTTGGTATGTGAAGGGGAAGGAGACTTGTGTTTGTACCATCCCACATCGAGCCTGGTTATAAATGGCCTGATTAATAATGTAACTTAAATTAATTATTGTCTCATCCTTTTTTACTGTAGTTCTATGAAATTAGGACTATATACTGTTTTCATTTTGGATAAGTACAAAGGGTACCTTAAATTTTGGATGAGCAAAAACGGATGTCTGTAAATCAGCAGTTGAAACTATTTGTTAATTTTTGAAAAGCTCACCTTTGTGTGCTCAGGAAGGACAATATTTTTAGGGAAATCTTTTACTTTCACTTATTTATTTGAGAAATTTATATCCTGCCTTTCTCTGAGCAAAGACCCAAGGCAGTTACAACAGAATAAAAACATACAATACAAAAGTTAAAGCCAATTAAAACATAAACACCAACACAATTAAAACCGTGTGAACATTAAAACCAAGATTAAAAACCCAGAGCTTCCACTACCACTTGTTTGGCTTAATTAAATGCTTTCTCAAAAATGAATGTCTTCACACCCTTCCAGAGTGCCATTAAAGAAGGAGCCAATCTTAACGCTTCAAGCTGTGTGCTCCATAGTGTAGGAGCTGCCCCCAAAAACGAGCCCTCCCTGAAGACCTGAGATTTCAGGGGGAGTGTAACACCATCCAACTCAAGTTGCCAGCCTATTTCTGGTTTCCTCTTACATGAGGCCAGTATCCCTTCAGTCTTATCCAGATTGGGTTTCAAATTGTTTACCTTCATCCAGTCCATTACCACCTCCAAGCAAGAGTTTAGATGCAGGGCAGCTTCCTTGGAGTCAGGCGAAAAGGAGTAGTAGAGTTGAGCATCATTCCCGTACAGATACTGAACTCCAAAACTCTGAATGATCTCTCCCAGTGGTTTCATGTAGATGTTGAACAACATTGGGGATAAAGATAAGCCCTGTGGGACTCCATAGTCCAAGATCTTCCCCAGAACCACCTTCTGGGTATAGCCTGCAAGAAAGGACTGGAACCACTGTAGAACAGTGCCTCCCATTCCCATCCCCACAAGTTGCGCCAGAAGCATACCATGGTCGATGGTATCGAACGCCACTGAGAACTAGAAAGGTCACACTCCCCATGTCCAGCTCTCTGCTTAGATCATCCACCAAGGCGACCAAAGCTGTCTTTGTCCCATATCATGGCCTGAAGCCCAATTGAAATAGAGCTAGATAATTAACCTCATCCAGGAATCCTTGGAGTTGTCTGTCCACCTCCCATTCCAAAATTTTTACTAATGAATGGCAAATTTGACACAGGCTTGTAGTTGTCAAGGGATTGATTTTTCAGCAGTGGTCTCACCACATCTTCATTAAGTGCTGTGGGGACCTTGCCTTGGTGGAGCGAGGCATTAATTAACTCCCATATCCAAAGCATGCTCCCCTTGGCTTGTTTTATTAGCCAAGAGGGATAGGAGTCAAGAATGCGGGAAGTGGCCCCAGCTTCTCCCAGGATTCTGTTGGCATCCTCAGGTAAGACAAGTTGAAATGAATCCATAAGAATAGCACCAGGCAATGCCATGGCTACATCCACTGGAGTTGTAACAAAGGTGATGTCCAAATCGGCACAAATCTGATTGATCTTGGAGGCAAAATGGCGGGCAAAGTCCTCGCAGTGTGCAGTGGACTTTGAAACATGTGATCGTCTACTTTCGGATTCAATAAACCCTTCACCACTCTAAACAACTCCTCGAGTTAAGGATTTCTGTTTTGTTTCTCCCTTCCACAGCTGCCTTACTCATTGTTACTGAAGTTGCAGACCAAGCCAATGATAGCATGCACCAAGGGGTAAGTACTATTTTATTTTATTTTATTTTTAATATTTATATCTTGCCTTTCTCCTAGCCTCAGGCCTGAAGTGGTTTACCAAATGTGCAGCTAAGATCTTACTGTATAAAAGTGTGGGAGGGGGGAGATTAGACAGATAATTCTATCAAATTTAAAACGGTTTAAATACATATTTAAAATGCAATAGTAAAAAAAGATAAAAGCAGAATGTATACATGTGAAAATGTCTTCAAGTCACCTTTTGACTTATGGTGACCCCACGAATTTGGTTAAGGAAAACTCAGCGATAATCATTTGCTGCTTTGCACTATATTGTTTCTTCTATTTAAATCCCCTCTCCCCACAGCAATTAGGAAGTATTTGTTTTTTCCACTTCTATACTAATAGTATCTTTGTTTCTGTTTTATGGTAATTGTATGGGGGAAATAGTTAATACGTAGTGCAAACTATATGCACTTGGAACAAACTGGGATCTGTGCACTAGCTGTCTTTTTTAAAAAATGAAAACATTTGAGGAGATTTGAACATGACACACATTAAATTAAAAGTCTTGGTAAAAGGTAAAGTCTTGTCCTTTATTTGTCATTCCTCTGTCTATTGTACAAACAGAACCAATAGTGACTGATGAGAACCCTGTTCCAGATTTTAGTCTGAACTTTAAAGGAGCTATTCAAGTTCTAAATCTATTTGGGAGATAGGATTTCCCCCAAATAGAGTTGCTTTAAAGTTCAGACTAAACCCTAAGCAAAATGATGACCCTATTGAGCACAAATCTGCCATATTGTCCAGTAGCTAGTAAACAGAAGCAAATGTCAGGAGCGGAAGGAATGATCCCTGACACACATACACACATTTTACCTTCCATTGTATCTGAAAATTGAATTGATCTTTAGGTTCCAGTTTGGTAACATTAATTTTCCTACAACCTAAGATACAGATCAGATTCTTTCAAGAGCTTATAGATGAATATAGTCTGCTCTCCACATTTACAGAATTCATTATTTGCAAATTTGATTAAAACAATATCCTAGGTCCTCAAGTGCAACTCCATGGTCTATTTTCAAAACAGGTTGACTGTAGAGTTTCTGGAAGTCCTAGATTCCTAGAAAAGTGTTTTTTTATTTGAAGTTTTTCCACTTTCACAGAGGTTCTGCACTCCTGACCCCAGTGAATTTGCAGGACCAACTATGGTTCACAAACTTTGGTTTTCCATGTGTTTTGGACATAAACTCCCAGGAATCTCAGCCAGCGAGTTGAGGTCCAAGGAACAAGTAGGACCAACATTTGAGAACCACTGATGAAGACTTACTTCCTTGGTTTTCAAATTGTCTTCCAGATGTTCATGAAAGACACACACACATGCAAACTTTTCAACTCTGGCTTTCTGACAGGAAAACAATGTTTCAGAAGTTCCTGGGGGACTGCATGGTAGAAGCTGTCATACTAATTTACCTGTTCCTATGTGTAGCTGGGGATTTTCTGTCAAGGATGTTGTTATTCTTTTGAAAATGAAAGTCTCTGGGAAGAATAGCATGCCAAGAGTCAGCAAAGCAGATTCACCCAACGGTGTCTGTCTGGTGGATAGATATGGCTCACCTTTTCTCAGTTATAATTTAAGATTTTCAGGACTGTGAAGAGGAAACAAACTTCTTTCACCTTTTAAAAGGGAAAGCCATGCACTTTGTCCAGATGGAAACTCAAAACAGCTGCTTAAAAGAGAGCCAAGAATGTCCTACGCTTCCACACAGCCGGGAACCTCTGGTTGTGGAATTTTTAATGCATGCTTCTGAAACATGTGCCAAAACAAAGGGCAGCCAGGGTTTTCTTGATCACTTCCAGTGTCCATGTTTCAGTAATGTATTCCCTGTGAACAAAAGAGAAAAACCGTAGTCTGTAGGCGCTTGCCCGCTGGTGATGGGAGGACAGGATTTCCATCCCATTAAATTGGGAGAAAAGTGATTCTGCAGGGCTGAATACATTCCCACCTGTGGACTATTTTGTTGCTTTGCTTTTTTCTGATTTTGTTGTGATGCCATTAGCAAAGGGGAGGCAGCCGTGGTTTTCTAATTCACTTCTTCTTAAACTGTGACTCCCAACCCTAAATGGGGTCTCCTTACCTCATTTTTGGGGCCCCAAGAAATTTGGCAACAGCAAAGGGTTTCTGAATGTCATGCATTTGTATAAATTTGTTAGCAACAATGTGCCGTGTTTACAGCAAATGCTTCAGCTATACTCCACAAAAAGAAAAATTAGCCTGTTTAGCAAGCCTTGCAAATGCTGATTTGTTATAAGTAAATGTATGATTTTTATACCTATTTTATATACATATATATCTGGGGTCATATAAACATTTCTTGGCTGGAAAGGAGTCAAGATGTCAAAAAGTTTTCAAAGCCCTGCTCTAGATAATGCTGGCATATAGCCCTCACCAGTAGCCAGCATTGCCAAACGTGAAGAAATTTGGGCAATGCAGTCTAAAATATGGAGGGACATAAATGCCCAATCCTGTAGCCCATATTATTGGAATCAGAGAGGTATGACAGCATGTGAGAAGGAGAAATACGACAGAATCTTCTAAAGGTGGAAACTATTCTCTGCTTGCCAGAAAAAAAGATGTTCCAATTGGAGCTCATTCCTGATGAGTGGTCCCTGGTGTTTCTGATAAATAATACCAAAGTCATGCTTCAAACCATCACATTGCTTGAGATGTGAAAGCCCAGAAAAAATAGCTTTTTCTCCAGTGCTTTTTAAAAAATGCTCAAGGACATCAACAAAATGTCTGCCAAGGAATACTGGATGCCATAGAGGGAAGAATGGGCAAAACCACCTTTGAGTTACCTAAGAAAAGTCTATGAAATTTGTGGGGTCCCCGTAAGTTGTAGATGACACTCAAAGGCGGGGGTTGGACTGGATGGCCCTTGTGGTCTTGTCCAAATCTACCATTCTATGATTCTATGAAATAATTACTATTTTAATTCAGCAAAAAATGTGCATGTCATTTAATTAAAATAGCATTTTTTTCTCCAACTAAGTACCAGCCAAAAAAAGAGATGCATTTTAAGGAAACCTTTTTTAAAAACATTTCCCATATTAAGGGATATTACATATTGTACTTCAATCAATTTTTATTACAGTCCAAAGACCCAATTTGCTCAGCAGGGAAAGTGCACAGCAGTTTCATAAACTGATAAGACCACTTAAAAACAAGACAAGTGCAATGCTAAATGCATATGAACAAGAGTAAACACTGCAAAAATATACAGGGCAAGTTTTAACCTTGGTCTAATACAGGAAGTTGTCTTACCCTGGCTACCTCAGAGAGAAAGTTGGCAACAACCAAGGTTACATGGAGGAAATGTCACCTATTAAAAACTTTACATGGAATTGGGCTGATCTACTGGGTAGGTTGTTCAGTAGTGGGTTAATAATATGTAGCCGAGCCTGTTTATAAAAACTGCAGGACAATAAGATGTGATACATACATTTAACATCCTGGTTATTATACGGGCAAAGTCTTGCATTGTAAGGGATGCAAACACATTGTACTTTTCCTTGGAGAATAGGCAGTGGTATTTGGCCACAGTCAAGTTCTTAAGATAATTTGCTTTAAGATGAGGCTCAGCATAGTGTAGCACTTGGGGAACAAGAAACATATGAGTGAGAACGCAGCTCACAGAACGCCATATTCCACAGTCTTTAATAGATTTCAGTGCCATGTCATAATCCAGATGCGATACGAGAGATGAAGAAAGGCCAACAGGAGGCTTTTTTAGCATTAAACAGTTGCTAGTGTAATCATCCCAGGCTAGATGGTGAATCAGGCCTGAGCCCAGTCTGAAAACACTGACCTTAATCCAATATTTAAGGGCCCACCAGCAAGCTTTTGTTGGCAGGGGGATTTCTCCGGATTTGAACAGCAAGACACAGGATGGTATATATCTGGGGAACTGGAAGAGGGCCCTCAAGAACTGTGATTGTTGCTGGTCTATCTAAAGTGTTAACCCACCAATCCAGATGCTGGATGCATGCAACCACTGGGTAGCTGACTTGGTGTTAAAAACTTTAATAGCCAATGTTATACCAAGCCCCTTTGGTAATGCTAAAGCGTAAAATGGCTGATCTGTTTACTTGAGCTTTCTTAGAAATAGAAGATATGTGAGTAGACCAGATATGTGAGGTGGAAAAGCAGCCCCAGATATTGAAAGCTTCTACAGAGGACTTTCATTTTGCTGGACAAGAGTCCAGTTTAAAAGATACTTTCACTTGGGATTAATCTGTCATATCAATAAATGAGTTAATTCCACCCTAATAATTGATTGTGGGCAAAAATTAACTCCATCAATTTCCTTTCCAGCTCTCCTTAATAACTTGATCTTGTGCATATTCATTTAAAAGTAAGTCTCTGGAGTAAAACTTACTCCAGAGTAAGTGTGGGTGCAGTTTGCAGCCTCAGCAGATTATCAGACCAATTAATGTTTTTCAATGGTTATCAAAGCCAGAAACAGAGACATGAGATCTAAGATGGTTTAGGAGATTGTAGTGAAGCTGTGAATGTACTGAGAGTAATTCATTAGAAACTCATCCCTTTCATACAAAAGTGCCATCCAACATTGTCACTTTAATGGGAACAAAGGTCTCATTAGATTCATTTTAGATACCATACTGTGGGAGATTACACAGCCTGCCTGTGCTCATTGATTGTGTCCAAGCTTTTCAATGCAGGTAAGCAGTTAATAGGGTCAGACTCTGACAATGAACTCTCTGGTCTCTGCAAAAAAGCACAATTTCATTATCTAATTAATACTTAACCTTGCTTGCAAAGATCACCAGTTTCATGGCCATTACAACGGGATATGAAAGTCACATATAAGTCTATCAACAGAAATGTAGCATTAAAAGAAGATTCCTGTTCCTTTGTCACCCAAGCATTTGCAACTGCAGTGGCAAGAAAAGAAAGCAGATAGGGCACAATATTTTAATGTGTTATGTAGATTAATATAAATTAATAGCTTGAAGGCTTTAGAAATTTACTATAGATAATTTTAAAACTATGTATATGATGGTGATGATGATGATTATAACAGTCTCTGTTATGTGCCTTCATGTATGTTTACTTAAGGAGTAAAATTTCTAATAAATTTTTTAAATCCCTATAAGAGCAGCAAAGATTATTAGAGATGCAAAATACCAAGCCTGTTAAGATCATGCAGAAGTTTTAGGGCTGAATGACTTACCATTTATACTATTAGCAATTGATTGAATTTTTAATTTACCTGCATGGTGGATCCAATCACAGTCAGGACTATTCTGAATGTAGGGATGCTTTAATCTAGAAGGTGGAATTGGGTAGTCCTCCAGATGTCAAACTTCAAGCCTTGACATAGGGTACATCTGTACTGTAGAAATAATGCAGTGCAACACCACTTTAACTGCAATGGTTCAATGCCATGAAATCACTGAAATTGTAGTTTGGTGAGGCACCAGCATTCTTTTGCAGAGAAAGCTACAAACCACAACCCCCATGATTCCATAGTATCAAACTGTATTAAATCTGCAGTATAAATGCTTCCATGGTTAATGGTGTGGATGCTAGTGCTTGCGGTCTATGAGCTTCTGGAGACCTGCATTATTCCTATCAACTTTTTAAAACGTTCAGCTTTTACTGTGAGTCTGTTCCAGATCATCCCTCCTTTGCCTTTTATTTTAATTTTTTAACCATTCATACAATTGCTGTTTTTATTAAAGATATCTTGTCTAATAGTTTGGTTCTTCATTTGTGCTGGCCTTGATCTATCAGAAACCTATTTGAAATCTCAGCATAAGGAAGGGGGAAGATATCTAATTTGCCAATTTTTCTTACTCGTATTGTCATGGTACAGTAGAGTCTTACTTATGGGCTGGCAGAACATTGGATAAGTAAAAATGTTGGATAATTAGGAGGAATTAAGGAAAAGCTTATTAAATGTCAAACTACGTTATGAGTAAAGCACCAAAACATCATGTTTTACAACAAATCGACAGAAAAAACAGTTCAGTACACAGTAACGTTATGTAGTAACTACTGTATTTACAAATTTAGTACCAAACATGGCAATGGATTGAAAACATTGACTACAAAACATTGACTACTAAAAAACTGACAACAAATAAAAATAGATTTGCCTAAAGTGAACTTACCTAAAGGAGGACACACAACACGGATGTGGAGATGAGTACAAGACCTTGTCAGTAATGCAGGTGCCAAATCTACCCACACATCTACTTGGGAAATGTCATCGTAGGACCTAATGATATCACCCACAATATTAGAGGCACTTTAACCTGCTAATTTGATGTATACTGGGAGAGGTGAGACACAGCCGATGCAGGCCAGACACTGTGCCTGATGAGAAAAGTCTGAGCTGGCCATATCTCACTGCTCCCAGCAGGCGCCCAGCACATGGAGAGGGCCACTGCACATTGCTGCCTAGAGAAACCGCTGAGGATTTGGGCAGGAGGCAGACTGCGTCAGATAATACAGAATGTCGGATGAGCGATTGTTGGATAAGCGAGATTCTACTGTACCTTCAGAAAGAGTGAGGCATCCACAGGCTTGTAGAAGATGGGAGTCAACAAAGGAGAGGGTTGGGTTGAATACTTTTCAATAAATCTGAATCTTTGGTTGATGGAGAGATTGTTATTGTCTCTTAAAGCAGTGGTTCTCACCCTGGGGTCCCCAGATGTTTTTGGCCTTCAACTCCCAGAAATTCTAACAGCTGGTAAACTGGTTGGGATTGCTGGAAGTTGTAGGTCACAAACATCTGGGGACCCCAGGTTGATAACCACTATTGTAAAGTGTAGATACATTATATCCTTGTAGTAGTTTAATATCACTGTAACTACCATGGTTCTGTTTTATGGAACCTTGAGATTTGTAGTTAGGAGAATGATTTGGAATTCTGTGCTAGACACTACCAGTCCCTGAGCTACAACTCCCAAGGTACCAAGATTTAAGCGGATTTGATCTTTAGTTCTTCTCAAGTTTATCTTGGTAACTTCTAAAACCAAACGACAAATTCTAGGATTCCAAAGGATGGAGGCATGGTGATTAAGGTGGTATCAAACTGATACAATTGTACAACATGAATACACTCACAGATTTCAAATCTGGGGAATAAAACCTAAATGCTACATCCAATTTTCTGGTATTTGTTCTCTCGTAGGAAAACTTGCAGAGGCTGGTACATATCGAGCATAGTGTCAAGGGGCAGAGCAACCTCCTCCAACCAGGAAGGGTGAGTTCCACTTGTTTGTTGGACTGGTATATGGTTCTTTTTTTCTGAATCAGAATGACTCCCATGGCTTTTGTATAATGGAGAAAATGTAGAAAATGAGACCATTTCAATGACTTTGTATATCCCATTCATTAAAAAAAAAGGGGGGGGGGAGAGAAGGGAGCCTTGCCACAAAAATGTTGGCATTTGTAATGTACATAAATATGTCTGAGCAATACATGAAAACATGTTAATTTTGCAGCTTTTTAAAAATGGCATTCATAACCTTTTCAAAAACACCATTTTGGAGATCATAACCTTTAGAAAAGCATGACCTTTTAGAGAAGAGCCAAAAATCCTTTAGAGTAGAATCTTCTCTTGTTGTATACAACCAAAATTATTTAAGGCAATGGTTTCAGTTGTTAGACTGAATAATCTGTTACCTCTACAGAAGTGTTTTTCAGTGCCCCAATATACTCTCCCATAAAACAACTTGTTTTATATCATGCACTCAAGAGACAAAAATGAAGTAGACTTAGATAAAAATAACACAGTTGGTTTACTCACAACCTTCATGTGTTCAGCATACACAGGTACAAAACATATCTGTCCAGTTTCAGATATGTTTGAGATGGTTCCCTGTGCCAGCCGGCCAGAATATCTCTCTTATAACAAAACATCTATCAACAGGTCACATAGTCAAAAAGAGAGAGAGAGAGCATGTGATTTGCAGTCTGTGTGTCTGCAGTGGGCTTGCAGTAGTGATCATGTGGTCTCCAGCCCCTCCTACAACTTTTCAGGAAGCTGCATACCAGAACATACACACAAACAGTAAGCAACAGGTTCATAGACAAACATTACTAGAGAAGGCTTGAAGAAGGTTGTCATTTCCAACATTTTTGATGTAGAAATAAGAAAGATGTTTCCTCAAGGTATCTGTTCTGGGCTGCATGCTGGCTTTCTAAATTAGACAGGTGGCAGGTTAAAACCCTTTTTCAATCTTTTAATAGAATGATGTTTTATCCTTTTTTCTCTCTGGTTTTATGATGTTCTTGGGATTGTGTTTTACATTATGACATGACTGTTAATTCTTCTAGGATTCATTTTTAATGAAAGATGGTATATAAATATTCTAATAAGTAAAAAAAACTGTGACAACATTTTGTTGCTTTCTTTTTGTGATGAAGCGCTTTGGCATTACATGTTAGAATAAATACAGTAGAGTCTCACTTGTCCAACATAAACAGGCCGGCAGAACGTTGGATAAATGAATATGTTGGATAATAAGGAGGCATTAAGGAGAAGCCTATTAAACATCAAATTAGGTTATGATTTTACAAATTAAGCACCAAAACATCATGTTATACCACAAATTTGACAGAAAAAGTAGTTCAATACGCAGTAATACTATGTAGTAATTACTGTATTTACGAATTTAGCACCAAAATATCACGATGTATTGAAAACATTGACTACAAAAATGTGTTGGATAATCCAGAACATTGGATAAGTGAGTGTTGGATAAGTGAGACTTCTGTTTATTTTCTTGTACAGTTACCCTTTTGCTTTATGTGGTTTACCAAGTTGGTCAAGTGATTTAAAACCATCACCACTACAATGCTGTTGCTGGCTTTATTTTAATCAATTTTTCCTCTTTGAAGGCAATTAAACTAAAATAGTTGGAAAGACTGAATAGAGGGAACATCTCAATTCACACGGAAAGCCTTTAAATGAGAGCAGTCTCCAAAGACAAGATGCACTGATCTCTCTGTTTCCTTCCTCAGATGTTTCTCAAAGAAGGAACGTTGATGAAAGTGTCTGGGAAAAACAGACATCCTCGACATTTGTTCTTGGTAAGAAAAAGAGGAGTTGAGCTGGTCTCTTTCATTAAGAAGCCAGAAGTAAACAAGTAGGGTTTGGTAGTCAAACATTGCAATCCTAAATGTACTTACTAGGAGGAATGTTGAATGCAGCAGGATTTATTTTCTGTCTAATTGTACTTGGACTTGCACTAAAGTTGCTGTTCTGTAGTACTTACTTGGAAGTAATTCCTAAGAAATATACTGGGATTTAAGTAAACATGTCTGTACTCATAGATTTATCACATGAAGGTGTTAAATTATAATTGAGTCCCCCCAGGGTGAGAAAAGTGGTATAGAAATGCAGATGATGATGATGATGATGATGATGATGATAAGCATTGCTGACTCGGAATTATTAGATGATGTTGTCTCTCTCTCATTGTTTCATTGCATTTCCATTGTTACAGTATTTGTCTGAATCTTTTCATTAATGGGGAAAACTCACTTTATTTTGTGTCAAAAGCATTGCATAACAAATACATTTTAAAATGATGAAAAAAAGGAAATCACAAGCAACTAAATACTATTAGACCAAAAGCTGGCAACAGCAACCGCATTGTCTGTAGCTTTAAGCAACTCCTCCTCTGTACATGAGGCAGGACATTGTGGGCAAGCATACATATGAGGAGTTGTTTGTTCTGCTCCACAGTCACACAAGGTGGAGGATTCCTCCAGGTAGTGCCACCTTGCCAAGTTGTCTTTAGATCTGCCCACTCCACTTCTGAGTCTGTTCAGGGACTTCCAAGTTGCCCATTCTTGGTTTGCCCCTGGAGGAGGACCCTCATGGGGGGCCATCCAGTTGGAATTGCCAGGTTTAGCTGCCCAGAGGGACACCCTTGATGTTGCTGGAGGAACATCAAGAGGAGTGGTGGTTTTCATGAAGCCCTTCCTTGATTGGGAAAACTCACTAATGGCTCCAATATTGCTGGCCACAGTCACTGACTTGTCAGCTAGCCTGTAGTTACTTCCCCTTATGCTAGAGACTGGTGTAATTGTTTTAGTTATAACATCCTAGCAGTCAGCCTTCATTGCCTTATAGTTGTGATTCCCTCATGAAGGTTCAATAGCAGTCACCATTTTGGTCTTTGGATAGATTCAGCAAACAAAGCTATGATATTTTCAGTTCTATGTAATCTCTTAAAATATATTTGCTTCTGTGCAGAATTAGGCATAACCTCAGTATTTATTTTAGTGTGCTTAGACACATAAGCATAAAGTATTTATGACTTCCATTTGGTGCCAATGGAAATATATCTCTTGGGGCTAATGGCTGCTCCCATTATATGTGTGTGAGATACTTCTCTGACCTCTGAGCCATATCTAGCCCATATAGATTCCCTGTCTATCATGTTTGGGGGGGGTGCATCTTCAAAGGCCCCCTTCCCTACCTCTAAGCCAGTGGTTCTCAACCTGTGGGTCCCCAGGTGTTTTGGCCTACAACTCCCAGAAATCCCAATCCCAGCCAGTTTACCAGCTGTTAGGATTTCTGCGAGCTGACAGCCAAAACATGTGGGGACTCACATGTTGAGAACCACTGCTCTAAGCCTTGATCTTGGAAGCTACTCTGAATTCCCAGCTATATAGGATTTTTTTTCTTCCCCTATTTGGAAAAGGGGGAAGAGGAACAAATCTATACCCTGACCAAAACTCCATCCAGTATTTAGAGAACCCAATGACATGATATAATGGCCACAACCACTGACTTGTCATCCAGCCTGTAGTTAGTTCCCCTTATGCTAAAGACTCCTAGTCTCCCTGGTCCTATGGCTCTTACTCAGAAGAATAAGATATACAAGGCAACTTAAATGCAGTTTTATTTTCAACCTTAGGTTTGTTTTGGCTTTGACTTTGAAAGATTAGGCTATGATTTGGCTGGACCAAGGTTCAGCTTGCAACCCTCTCTTCTCCATTTGTGGTTTATTCATTCAGCATTCATTAAGTCATTTCCGACTCTTCGTGACCTCATGGACCAGTCCACGCCAGTGCTCCCTGTCGGCTGTTGCCGTCCCCAGCTCCTTCAAGGTCAAGCCAGTCACTTCAAGGATACCATCCATCCATCTTGCCCTTGGTCAGCCTCTTTTCCTTTTTCCTTCCATTTTCCCCAGCATTATGATCTTTTCCAAGCTTTCCTGTCTTCTCATGATGTAGCCAGAATACTTCATCTTTGCCTCTAATATCCTTCCCTCCAGTGAGCAGACGGGCTTTATTTCCTGGAGGATGGACTGGTTGGATCTTCTTGCGGTCCAAGACACTCTCAGGATTTTCCTCCAACACCAAAGTTCAAAAACACCTATCTTTGTTCGCTCAGCCTTCCTTATGGTCCAGCTCTCGCATCTATAGTTAATTCTATAACACATAAAACAGCATACAGTATTTTCAGCTGCTTCCAATTACTGCCAGTGTGAGTTTCCTCCATTTATTCAGTGAGAGAGGAAGACAGTGGCATTCACCTTGCCCCTACTGTGCCCTTGGCAGCTCACACTTTCAGGTATCAGGATGTTCACAGTTCTTGGAAGCTTTCGTTCCCCTTACTGCTTCTTTAATGAAGTAGGAGAGAAAAGTGTAAACATTGCCCCATTTCAATTATGTTTTTCACAGTTTATCCTTGCCATAAAAGCTGTAGAGATGCAATCACTGTCTTAGCTGAAACAAAACATGCATTGAAATTGGAGTAAATTTACTATTCAAGGGTTGTGGAGCAGCCATTTCTGAGGGAAACATGATCTTAGGCTTCTGTTGAAAGTTCTGCTATTCAGAATAAAACTGTTTCTTCACTGCAGGGGAGGAGAATAATAATAATCCCTTGGCAGCTGGAGTTGTTAGGAGCGTGCTGTTTAATAGGCCCATGAATATACTGCCAGTGACTTTTTTCTTGCTTCCCCATTAGAATTGAATGACATGGCCAGGCATGTATATTGTTAAAAAAGAATCTGGAGTTAAATTGAAAGGTAAGCATTTAGAATTTAAAAAATTAAAAACAGAGCAGGCTTTTACAATTATGGACTCTGCAGTCCTATATCTATAAAATGAAAGTTACTAAATAATGAACATTAAGAAAACAAAATGAAAAATCTGGATGAGAAAACATTTTTAGCATTGTCAATTGACTTAAAATCATCTCTAGCTCTGATAGGAATATCATGAACTAGATTTATTTATTTATTTCGTGTCAAAAGCATTGTACAACAAATACATTTCAAATAATGGAAATTAAAAAAAGAAATCACAAGCAACTAAATAGTTTTGGACCAAAAGTGGGCAACAGCAACTGCATTGTCTGTAGCTTTAAACAACTCCTCCTCCGTACATGAGGCAGGGCATTGTGGGCAAGCATACATATGCTGAGTTGTTTGTTCAGCTCCACAGTCACACAAGGTGGAGGATTCCTCCAGGTAGTGCCACCTTGCCAAGTTGTCTTTAGATCTGCCCACTCCACTTCTGAGTCTGTTCAGGGACTTCCAAGTTGCCCATTCCTGGTTTGCCCCTGGAGGAAGACCCTCTTGGGGGGGGCATCCAGTTAGAATTGCCAGGTTTAGCTGCCCAGAGGGACACCCTTGCTGTTGCTGGAGGAACATCAAGAGGAGTGGTGGTTCTCATGAAGCCCTTCCTTGATTTGAGTCTGGTGGGAGGAGGGTGATAGCCATGCAGTGGGTGGCTTTCACAATGTTCGACCTTTTTTCTCTCACCGTTGGCAGCAACTTCCCGTCGCACGTCAGGAGGGGCAATGCCAGCTAACTTGTAGAGTTTATCAACAGGTGTAGGTTTAAGGCATCCTGTGATAATTCTGCATGTTTCATTCAGTGCTATGTCCACCTGCTTTGCATGGGCAGACTTGTGCCAAACAGGACAGGCATACTCTGCAGTTGAGAAAGACAAGGCCAGGGCTGATGTTCTTATTACTTGTGGGTCTGCACCCCATGCGCTGCCAGTCAGTTTCCGCAGGATGTTGTTGCGTGCAGCTACTTTGTGCTGGATAGTACAAACTGTACAAACTGGATAGTACAAACTTTGTGCTGGATGAACTGGATAGTAACTCCTAAATAAACTAATTTGTACCCCGATAATAATAGGCATATGAGCAAAATGATTGGAAGAAAACCCATAAAAGGGGCACAACTTTATTGGTTATATTACTAGTGTAACTTGTTGACACATTATACCAAATATGCAATATTGATAGTACCATAATCATAATTATAGGTTATGAATCAATAACTGCAATATAGAATGTCAATTTTGGCTCTTTTAAAATTCAAATGAATTGAATTTGGGGGTGCTTTGAATATGATTTTCCTGCTTCTTGGCAGGGGGTTGGGCTGGATGGCCTACAAGGTCTCCTCCAACTCTATGATTCTGTGATTCTATTTGGATTAACCATCCCACTTGATACTGAAGACAGTAGCTGCCACTAAGCAAGTTCTAGAACTCTAGGCATTTGTATGTTCAGAGGAAAGGATACTAGGTGGTAAGATAGGCCAGCAAATGTCTAGTTATAATCAAATATTGCTGTAGAAGAGACTAAATCCCTCCCCGGCCCTGTCCACAAATGACTGCTTAATGTCAATGCAAGAACTAAAATTTGAGCTCAAGTTTGGGCAGCATTCTTCAATATTTCCCCAAAGTTATGGACCAGAGTGAAGGCAATGGCTTCCAATGTTCATCAACACAGACCTACCCTAGAAGACAGGCAGATCTTCTGATTTATCAGTTTTCATGGAAATTTTTGCTGAGCTAGTAAACTATGCTGTTGCTTGGAGGAGGAAGCTGCCCATCATAGCCTGGCTGCACTCGTCACTTGCCTCTGGTTCTATGCTTGCAAGGCACAAATGAGGGATTCCTGGCACATAGAAATCAAGGGTTTGCATGGGAGGTGCATGTATGCATTACATAGCTGTAGCATGAGTAGCATTTCCCCAGTGCTATTGTTTAGGGCCAGACTGAAGCACTGTGAAGCAGTCAGCATATTTACTTAGAAGGAAGAGTTCTGAATTAAGCTAGACTCATTTCCTTTTTAAACTGCACAGAAAAGACATTTGAGCATCCTCGTGTGGCAGAAGAAAATACAGCTATTGTTTTGTGCAGTTGTTATTCAGCTAGACTGAATGGTCAGTGAGCAGAGGGATTGTGTAGCACCCTAGGGATTTAGTGAGAGAACGAAGAACTTTTCAGTGCCTTCTGGAGGTATATGCTCTGTGCGTTTGTAGTAAGAGAGTTTAGCAAATTCAACAGCTGATTCTGGTAGATCTCTGAAACAGGGATCAGACATCTCTGTAAAAAGATGTTGGGCTCAGGAAGCAGGCAGACGCCCAATGAAAGAGAGAAAACATCCTGCCAGGATACAGCATAACCAACAAGACTAGACAACTGTGTGGCTATGAAGTATATTGAACATCCCCACCCTAACACAGGATTTCCTACACATTTTCAGTTAATACATAGTATCTCAAATTTTCAATGCTCCTTTGGAAGTATCTCCTCTAAAACAGGAGACACAAACAGCTGTTACAGAGTAGATGGCAAAGTTAATCATTTCACATGTTGGTATTGTTAAACTGGATGTTTCCTGACAGTCTGACACACAGTATACCTGTTCCTGAGCCCAGTTTCTGTTTGTGATGTCTCATTTTAGAGAATATTGGGCTGAGCTACAGAAACCAAATACCTACCCATCTGTTTTCCACTACACCATGGGCTCATAAGCATGTCTGCCAAGTTATAGGACAGAAGAGTTAAATGAAAAGTCATGGGGTTGCCATGTTTAGAAGGTTGCAAGGACTTTGAGTGATTAGAACTTGTAGAACCATTGCTTAATGGTATCATGAAAGCTTTGCATCTTCAGTTCCTAGCATTTCCAGTTTTTAAATGTCCTGGTAGTTGGAGATGGGAAAGGTTTTGAAAAATGATTGCTACTTAGTCAGTTCAACCTGGTATAAAATATTTCCCTCCATTTTAACGTTTCCAATAAACCTCCTTGATGGATTGTCACCTTGACATGGTGAGGGGGCTTGCATGTTCCAATGAACCTGCGGGCACAACCACAGGAGTCACACACTCCCAGGTGTGGCCACAGGGGAGGATCCAGACCAAGAACAATCCGAAGACCCAAAGACCTCAACGGCGGAGCAGGCGGAGGATAACATGGTACATGTTACAATGGCTGTGAAGGCGGAAGAAGGCTGCAACAGACTGAGAAGCCACTCTCGTCATGTTAATCACACCACTGCTGGGACCTCAATCTGTGAAGACTGTGTGTTGACCGGCCGTGCACCGACCTCCACACATTAAAAAAAAATCACGCACAGGCGTCTTCCAAGAAATGGAGGACCATCATCCTCGAACTACGAGGAATCGCCTAACTCTAACACTAAATGAAACACCTGAAAAAAGGGCTGGTATTAGCTCTCAGCATCATTATTGAAAATGGAAGCCAGGTGGCCAACACAGCTTTCCATTTTATGATGAAGATTCAGCAAACACTGACCACCAACTATAACACTATCTTGGTTAACATAATGGTCATGCTCCATGGGAAGCAAGATTGCACTATCAATTGGTTGACATGCTATAATTTCCAGAGGCTCTGAAACAAGATGGCTATTGGTCTAAGATATTACCAATACCAATGTAGAATCACTAAATACAGTTCTTTATGTAGATATTCAAACCCGGCATGATTGTTTAGTTTCATTATTTCCTCCACTTCCCAGCAGGCTGAACCACACTAATTTCAATGTCATGGTGGCAAGCCATGACTAGTGAGAATTCAGAAGTGATTATATAGGCACATTTCCTTAAATCTAAAGACAAAACAGATGGGAAATAACTATAATGGGCAATTAACAAACACAACTACTATTAATGTTTAATAAAACCAAGGGGTACTAATCATGGCTGCCATAGCAACAGTGCACTACGGTGGCTTCCTTAATCATCACCAACCATAGAAAGTCTTTAGCTTTATGGAAATATTTCTTATAAATAAAATAAGGAGGATTCATAGTGAAGACGCACAGAAGTGCATGCTGGGAAGAGACTGACATTACCTCACATGTGCTGATTTTTTGGTTGGTGGGGTGCCCTTCATTAGCTGTTTTTTCTGTGGCTCTGAATGACTTCAAACTATCAGGCTGCATTAAGAGCAAAGAAAAGGTCTGACCTCCCCTGTAATTAAGTGAACTTTCAATATTCAAAGGATGCAATGCAACCTAATTCTCTGCTATGTTTTCTACACTGGAACCTACTTTATTTTAGTGGCTCAATTACTAGCTGCATGCATCCAGAGCATTTTTGTGGTCTAATAATAAAATGTACTTTTCTTGAAGCTGTGACATTGGTTTTAATCCCTTAAAAAACAACATCTTTATGTTTATTGTGGTAAACCATTCTTTAACAGCTGAGGTTTTCCCTATCACAACCACTCCAGTTCCCTATTTCCTGCAGTCTATAATGAATTTTTGTCTCTGGTTTATTCAGACCTTGATAAACTAAGATTTATAATGAGATCATCCCTTTGTGGAGAGGACAGGATTAATGTTGGCAGGGTGGGTGATTTCTGATACAGTAAGCAAATGATATAAGCAAAACTTGCATGAGAAGCTACTGCTCATCTTGTCATATAGAAAGTCTGTTGAAAAGTTTTTTTAAAGATGGCATTTGGCATATACTGTAGACTTTATTCCAGGCATGGACAAACAAAGGCCTGGGGGCTGGATGTGGCTCCCTGCGTGCCTACCTCAGGCCCTCCTAATTTTCCCTGTCCTCTTGTCAGAAGGATGCAGTGGCCTGCCACTTCTTATGCAGAAAGGATGGGAGAGGAAGGCACGCAGCAGCTGAGAGCCTCCTGGAGCACTCTCAGCCACCACGTGTCTCACCCTCCTCCTGGCAAAAGGACGGTGTGAGCGGCCATGTACTTATGCTGGGAGGATGGCTCGAGGAAGGCACACAGTGGTTGAGAGACCTCTGGAGCACTCTTGGACGTTGCCTGTCTCACCCTCCTCCTGGCATAATGCTGAGTGGACAGCCCGAAGATCAGGGAATTGGGGAGGAGAATCAGGGCAATCGCTGCATGTCTCGTTTTCCTCCTGGCATAAGGATGGGGTGAGCATACCTGTCCTTATGCTAGGACAAACTGGGGATGACCGGGGCCCTGCCCTGCCCCTCCTGGCCCCTCCCCCTCCCAGACCCTCTCCCTTCCTGGCCTGTCCCACCCAGCATGTGGCCAGCCACAATGCCACCCCAAGACAAAAGAGTTTGCTCATGCCTGCTTTATACTGTAGCAAAGTCTCAGAGCTGACATTCGAAAAACCTGCAGAGAGCAGGATCAGTGTGTGATATGGATAGAGGCTATTGCTTATGCTTGAATCATGCCAGCTCTTTACAGATGTTTTATGCTGTAAAGTTATTTCTGACTTTTGTCGACCCCATTAATATGAAAAAATAATTCTTAATATTTCTATTCTTTGTTTCCTAATATATTTAGGCTGTCCTAAAAAGAGAAGATCCTTTCCATTTACACTTAGGGACTTTGTTCAGGCAAATTTCCTTTGCAAAAAGGGTTTTCTTCTTCTTCACAGATAACATGTTTTGTGATGGAAAATATATATTCACCTCAAAAAACCTATATTTTTGTGAAAAATACAATGATTCTGCCATAGGAAACTGTGGAGAGGGTTGTACAGAAAGCTGTACCAAATGCAATACTGCTTTCGTTGCTTCATTGAAGTTGATTGTTTACTGTGCTCCTTTAAGCTGTTTCTGACTTATGGCAACCTTGAGGCAAACTTATGATGGAGTTTTCTCAGCAAGATTTCTTTAGATGGGTTTGTTATTACGAAGCAGCCCACTTGACCAAGATAGCCAACATGGTGTAATGGGTTTGGGTGTTGGACAATTCAACACTCTCTCGGCCTAAGAGGAAGACACAGCACTGCAGTGACATTTTCTCAATGTTGAAAGTAATACGGTGTGACCTAGAGAAATGTTACTTATTGTTTAAGGGATTCTGTGACATGTTGTCCAAAACATTTCCAAACTCTGCAGATAACAAAATGCCAAATGTTGAAGAAAGATGGCTTGATCATTATAGCAATATAAACTGATATTCTGGAACTGCCCTTGGACTGTACTTGACTCACTGGTGGCCTATATGCAAACTCTTGATTAATGTGGGCTGGATTACAAGGTGAGCAGGCAGTGAAGCAATAACTTCAACTGCATCACATGCCAAGTTCTGCACAGATTCACCCAACCTCCATTCTTCCATGTGGTCCTTATGGAATTTGGAAATCAGCTCATGCTACACTAACAACCAGATTGCAAGCCTTGTACTGAACCTAAAATCCAGTGAGACCTGTAAAGGGATATTGCAAGTAATTGATTTTGTCTTTCTCTCCGTACAGATGAATGATGTTCTGCTGTATACATTTCCACAGAAGGATGGGAAATACCGCCTCAAGAACACATTGGCTGTGTCTGGCATGAGGGTAACTTCAGCTTTCTTTTGTTTAGCACTAAATTTGATTCAACTGGAAACCTTTTAATTCTCTTTACTTAGATGGAACAGGAATATTTTATCTCCCACATTACCTTTCCTTCTTACAGGAATAAACTGGAACATACAGAGTACCTCCAGATGAGAAAAAAAATCTCAGCAAATATCAAGACCTTCCCATTTTTTTTTTGCACCAGCATATTAATTGCATCCAGTTCCTTTCTTGAAATATCTCTCCCTCCCAGTGATCATGTCACATTCAGTCTCATGCAACATTTCAAAAAAACCCCAAAAAACCAAAAACAACAAAATCACACTTTCTCTTAATTTCTACTGAGCCATTATTATTACTAATATAGTTTGATGATATATAATAGTAATCAAAGTGCTAAAATTGCTTTAGCAATATTTTTGTGTGGCATGCCTTCAAATCATTTCTGATTTATGGCAGCTCTGTCATGGAGTTTTCTGGATTCACCTAATGGGTTTCCATTGGTTGATTGGGAGTCATAGTCAAATGCTCAAACCAGTACACTATATATTAGTTAAACATTATGATCACTTTATTTTAGTCCTAATATTCCTATCTCTCTCATTTGATCTCTGTTGAGCCTGTCTCCCAAAATAATGGATATCTTTACTGCTTTTGTGACCATAGAAACATGTGGGCAAGAATACAAAAATACATTACATTTATAATATATATGGGGTGAAGCTAAGCAATCCTGCAGAGTGGGGATGCAAAATGTTTGGAATGCCCAGGAAATGCTTCAGAATGAAGAAAATCTCATATGGATCTCCAAAATAAAATCCATTGATACAGGGACAAAACCAAGGACTTCCAGAGACTTCCCCCATATGGAAGCACGCATATAAAAGCACAGAAATTTGAAACCCATTTCACAAGCAATGAGCAAGAATATTGGTAAACACCTGAAGAAGAGACAGTGTGCAAAATTGTTAGTAATAATGAAGAATAGAAATGAAAAACAGATGTCGTATCCAATTAGAATTCTTTGTCTTGTGAGCTGCAGGCTGGACTGAGACTGCAGTATGAGAAAGAAGCCCCCAGCAATATCATTGTACAATGAAGCAATGGCAAAATAATTTCAATAGGAAATATTATTTAGAACACTGTGAGTTAATGTTTTAATATGACTCTTGTCAGTAGCCCAGCTAAGCAGATTGATCCCAACAAATCTAATTCACACAGTTATTTCTCTGGAGAATGGAGGCTGTGAAGTTTCTAAGAACCAGTGTGGTTCACCATAGAATCTACGGTGGAAAGTTGGTTCCCAAACCCCCAAAGATCACTTTCATTACAAAAATTGGTTCTCTGCAAAATTAGGCTTCAGGGAGAAAAAGAGATTCAAGGGAAAGTTTGGAAATCTAGGAAGAAAGGATTGATGAGGGAAAATTTGAAACCAAAAGGAACATATCTGGAGGGCTAGTGAGCTCTGCCTTCAAGGAGATCCTTAAGTGGAAGCTGGAAAGCCATCTGCTTGGGATGCTCTAGGTATGGATTTTATGCATCAAGCAAAGATTGGACTCATTTATGAGCCTCCCTTTCTCCAGTCTCGTGGACCTTAGACATACAAGTTTTTTGCACAGCAAATAAGTTCCTTCTCCAGGATTCTAAAACCTCATATATTCATGGACAGTTTGGAAATTTCCTTGGAAGTGAACTCCAGAAGTCACTATATTGCTACAAGTCCATGGAAAGAAGGCTGTGAGTGGTTGTACTCTCTGGATACTGATGGTTTAACTTGCTTGGTTCCTTCATACAAATGTCTTTTGTTCTTAGGTTAGCCGTCCAGTGACAGAAAAAGCCCAAAATGTCCTGAAGATTGAATATGCTGAAAATTGCCTAATCTTATCAGCAAGGTAGGTGATATCATACCCCTATTCATTTTTGAAATATTGAATTTCCAGACAGAGCAATTGCTCCCCAAGAACAAATTGGTATCTCACTATTTTTAAACTCCATTAATATCCATGGTGTTGTGACAGATAATGGCCAAGTGTTTGACTATAAAGAAGGCATTCATTTTAAATGTATGGCTCGGAAGACTCAACTATTTCAATGCTTCTAATGAGCCAAAACACATCGGAAGATCCCAGACATAGACAGAGCAGCAGAAAATCTATTTCTAATAGACTCATGGTCTATGTCTTGATCTTTTGTAACTTTTTCCTGTCACGCTTTGCCTGCTTCATTTCTTATAACTTCACTTGACAAGCCATGTCCCTGAGGTAACTGGAGGACTAATGAAAAGCAGTAATTAGCCAATTCTCTTCAGTGAGTTTAAAGACATTTAATAGCACTTAAATGACAGAGGAAAGATTAAAACATTACTGGCAATATAATGGCAGCTCATTTGACAAGAACCCTTCCTCATGAATTAACTACTATCATGAGCAAAAAATATGTTTGAGATTGCAGGCTTGTTGGCACCATGAATGGAATCATGCTGGTGTGACTGCCTCTGGGACAAATGCAGAAAAGTTGGGGTCCTGGGGAAATTATAATCCTATTGCCTACCTACTAGTAATAATTTTCTCAAATCAGCCCCCGCAGTTCATCCAAAGGGGTTTTCCTACTTTTCATATTCTGCCATAGTGTATATCTCATGCCAATGGTATGAATAGCTACACTGAGCCACTGGTTAGAATTCATGGGCATCAGCAGTCATTACACGAACATAGACTGGTATAGGAGAGAGGACCATGTGGTGCTTTTCCAAGCCCGCAACAGAGACAGAGTAACAAAACTGGGCAGTTCCGTGGGACTCCTTTGCCTCTTCTGTGTTCCACTATAACATGCCCCTTATTATCCCGAGGGCATTATCCTGAGTGGGTCTTTGACCCTGATCCAAATAAGTGGTTGCTGCTTGTCATAAAGCATACAGCAGAAGTGGTGTTACTGTTATGGGGAAACAGGTGGAAGAATTACCCCTAGAACTTTTCACAGTTTGGCAGCAATTTGTTTCTTGTAACATGTTCAATTTTAGACCTGCTGTGTGCCCTGTTCACTGGACTATTCAGTTTGCGTAATCATTTCCCCTTTGGATCATTAGCTGTGGTTGTATTCTGCACAAGGAATTAAATTCTGGTAGGTTAAAAGAGTGCTTGGTTATGTTATTTAAAAAAAACAATCAGTAGCTCTCAAGAGAATTCTTATGAGGCAGAAACTGTAGGAAGCAAATGTTGAAATTAGACATTTGTGTGTTGTTGAAAACAACTGGCATAGTTTTAATGGAAAGGTCTTAGGAATGTACATTAAAAGCAACTTTTTAAAAAAATGACTTTTTCTCCTGAAAAGCATTGGAAAGTTATCTGTAGGCTAAGCTGATGGTGTATCGAACACTCCTAATAGTCACTAACTCTGACTTGCTATTTTGGTAGCTGGCCACAGAATTAGGTCTTTTGCAGAATGTGAATGAGAGGCTTTGTACTTAGTCAGCCCATCAGACCCAGTAACACAGCCAGGCACTGCTCTGTAACCACAAGACTTCAGATAGCGTAGCAAGAGGTCATTCAAATTGTCTTCAGACTGCTGTGACATTCAGCTCCTTAACTGGGTCCCCTTCATGGGTCATTCACAAGCTGTAATGATATCTCCTCAGTGCCAGCTGCTATGAGGTTGCAGTCTGGGTCCTCGTTTCCATTTAGTGCATATACTCTGTTCCAAAGAGAGATCAAGAGGTGATCCAAAAGCTTTTTGTGAGAGATGCTAAGCTGTAGTTTTGAAGGCTTCGGTGTACATATATGCAGAACCACGCAGTGTCCACTAGACTTGTGCATTTGTATAGAATTGCTATCCGTTTGTTTCATTTGTAAGCCCCTGTTTTTGTTTTCGCATGCCTCCTGAGAACGGATGCTTTTTCAAATGGGCGTTTTTGTTCCGCATAGAAAAAAGCGAAATGTTTTGATCTATTGGTCACTATGGGTGGGCTTCCCCAGGCTCCCCTTCCCCCCAGTTTTAGGACTAGAGGGGTGAAAATCACCACACATGGAGGGCACATCTACCACTTTTTATAACATTTGTGAAATTCCTGATTTTGCGGGATTTTTTTCTTTCTATAAATAAAATCTTAAAAACATTCCCTCCCACCCCCCACCCCCTGCACTGCTGGCCCCACCCTCTAACTTCTCCAGGAGCAGGAGCAGGAAGGAGGCAAGGCAGGGCACAATTCCTTCCTGCCAAATGTCAAATATGCTCCACACACCACAGACACAGCCCAGTGGCCAGCCCCACTTTTTCATTTCTTCTTTAACTGGTGGCAATGGGGGGGGGGGGTTTCCCCTCCTCTTCCCATCATTTTTGGCAATGACATGGTTTGTCCTTATATCCTTCATTATGACTTGATTTAAAAGCATCAGGGTTACTTAAGATACCACTATTTCTGTGATGCTTTCCCCTCCATCTGCAGAAGAGAATTGGGTTTAAAGACAGGGCTTAAGTGACCACTACTCCTGTGATGCTTTCCCCTCAGTCTGGAAAGGAGCGGTGGCGGGCGAGATGAGGCAGGCAGCAGGCAAGGAGCCGGTAGGCCCAATAGGCCGGACTCTGAGGGAAAGAGCAATTCTTTGTGGGGCCATGTGATATGAGAAGCATTATCTGCTTTCTTTTGTTTCAAGCTTATTTTTGTTCCGGGGCGGGAGGGGGGTCCCGTTTTGGATTCCCACCTGAAACTAAAGGAATGAAAGAATGGATGAAACGGGAGAAACGGGTACCATGCACACCTCTAGTGTCCACCTTTAATGGCTGCATTCCCTTCTTCATGCAGTGATCACTTTATGTAGAAGATATCACGAAGTGGAAGCCATGTTGTTTTTTATTTCTACTTTCGTGAAATATCACAATGTCTGATATACGTTGAGCATCCCTTATCTGGAATTCTGAAATATTCCAAAATCTAAAATTGTACATATGGGTTGCTGAGATAGTGAAATCCTTGCTTTTTGATGGCTGAATGTACACATGTACAGAAATTTAGTTTCGTGCACAAAATTATTAAAAACATTGTGTATAAAATTGTTTTCAGATAATATGTATAAGACATTTCATGTTTGGACTTGGGTCCCATCTGCAAGATATTTCATTGTGTATATGCAATTTTTCCATATTTAAAAACATCTGAAATATGAAATACCTCTGGCCCCAAACATTTTAGATAAAGGATACTCAGCCTGTACGGCCAGATGTGGCTGAATGGATCAAAAAGCATGTGAAAAGGTTCTGTTGGACATCATGCTTTTTTTTTTCTCGCAAACCATCCTTGACCAACTTTTCTCACTGATTTTCCTTTAAAACATAACCATTGTCTTTTGGAATCTTTCTTTCCACTTTTTTAAAACCAGTTGTTCAAAGACATTGAATTTTGTGGCACATTATTCGTATTTCATACCTCTTCCCCTTTCTTGCCTCTCAGAGTTCATAATAATGGCTATAAGGTGAACACATAGTGATAAATTGTATATATTTCATTCCTAAAGTCCGGGTTTATATTTACAGATTGTAGCTAGTGTTTATTTCATGTATAGCAGGATTTTGCTATGTGACCATGAAATCCAGGAAGTGAATTTTCTTCTGGCAATGTGGGCAACACTTATATGTGAGAGCAACTTTTTTCAGATGGTAACTATCTTGCAAATATGGACAGAGGAGTAAAAAAGAGAAGCAAGAGTGTGGAAAATAAATAAGGCTAGAAGTCTCAGACACAAGGTGATGTACAACATCTCATTACAGCAGTGCCTTTGGGTCTTCTTTTTGCCAGCAGGGCCATCGAGCTTTATAGAAGCTGATGTTTTTCACAGTTAGGTGCTCACTCACGGAGGTATGGGGATTCAGTCTCAGCTAAGCATCATTGATCAGTTCTTCCTTTTCTACTACAAAAGACATATTAGTGCCAAATTCCTTTGTTTAGTTCCTCTCCCTTATTGATATTCTTCAAACTAGTATACCCAGTATTCCTTTATCTATTCCCAAACAGTTTCAGGGTTGCCCAGTCCACAAGGTGTGATTCCTGTTTCATCAAAACCCAAGTTACTGGAACACTAGTGAAAAAATAATGGAGTTTTGTGATATAAGCAAGAAAGCAGAGAAGGCAGGAGATCTCTCATTAGATTTCTCTTGAGTTTTTATAACTGCACACTCACTGAGCCTAGACCAGGCAAATGCATCTGTGTGGACCTGGTGGGAAAGATTTGGATTGGAGCCATGACACTGGAGAAGGGAAAGTAAAGCTATATCTATACATGATTTGTTCTGCTCTCAACCTATCTATTTCCACCACAGCTATCACCTTCAAGACCTGTTGTTTCTTTTTATGGTATTTTTTCAGCAAATAACAGCTTTAAGAGATCTGTTTGGATAAATGGCCTGACAAACATGAAAAAAGTATTATTTATTATTACCATAAACTTTGCCCCCCCCCCCCCCTTTCTCCGCATGGAGACTCAAGGCAACTAACAATACCACAATATAGTCATAATTTAAAAACAGCAATACAAAAATTTAAAAAATTAAATAATAGTGTGGATTAAGTAAAAAAAACAGTTTAAAATGTAATAAATAAACTTAAAATAGCCTTTAAAACTCACTTACCCCCCAAAATCCCACCCACACTTCCCCAAGGGCATGCCCTTATTCTTCCCCAAGTGCCTGCTGGCAGAAAGTTCTAATAAGCATGGTCTGTTTTAGGTTGTAGTAGTGCAACAGTGACCTCTAATGACCAGTCTGCAAAAGATTGTTTTTATGTTTCTCATTTTCTGTTTTACTAAATTCATAATTTCCTATCAAAAGGTACATTGACTAATTGCTGTGAATTGAGAAATTGCACCTAATTTCCATACTCACCATAAAGAAATAGCAAGGCCTGACTGAGGGAACTGCTGTTTTTCTCTCCACAGCTCATGCTCTGAAAGGGATGAATGGTATAACTGTATCAGCAGAAGCATCCCCGATGACTACAGGGCTCACAGTGCAGCTGGATTTCACAACAATGTTGAAGTAAGAGCGGATCCCAGCTGGTTTGCTGGATGTATTTGAATAGATTTAAGAATAGGAGTCCCCTGTGGCCAGGCATTTAGATGTTTTTCCCCTTTATGTAAATTGCTCCCCCAAAGGGAGACAACAAAGGTTATTAGAACATGTGTGTTTTAATATTCATACTGCTGAGGTTGCTGGTGGCAGAATTTTCTATACTTCCCTAGTTTTTTCCTCAAACATTGTGATTTAGAGGATCCAGGTGCTTTGCTGGAATCAAAACACTTATTTGGGTTACACTGCTGACGTATAGAGAATATTATTGAGGATAAATGTCTTTGAACACCGGCAACCCTTAATGGCTATACCTTACATTTTTTTATTTTAATATTTATATTAAAGACATTAAAATGACATTTCACTATAATGGCATCAAATTAGCTGTAGCATAAAAGAAATTGAACTTCTCTAAAACATCTATACACATAATAAAAGTGAAAATATGTATGTGTGTATGTGGCTGGGCTGTCCACTTCCACAAGGAGTTTAGCTCCCACTGTCCAGGAAACACCAATGGCCTTCCCTCCAATGACATTGCAGGTTATAACGAGCACTGTGAACATGCCTAAGAGCCCTGCCAATGTCCTCCACAAACACAATACTGCCCACCACCCAAGTGAAGGCTTTCATACGGGGACAATTCCATCCTGGATTTTATGTGTTTCCTCCACCACAGACATCCCAGTGTTTCTTACTTTCTCAAGTGGTGTGGAATTTGCATGACCCCTGCCTCTCCCATAACCCTTTCCTACTCTTTTCTATGGCACACAGCAAATTGAGAAATTAATCAGCAACTGAATTTATAGAGAGGTTGGAGAGGATTCATTATGATTTATAGTTGTAGGTACTGGGATGTATAGTTCACCTGCGATCTAAGATTACTCTGAACTCCACCAAAGATGAAATTGGACCACACTTAGCACACAGAGTCCCCATGACCAGCAAAAAATGCTGGAAGTCTTTGGGGGAAATTCACCTAGATAGCCCCAGCCCTATAGTTTGCATTTTGCACAAGCCCTTGCCCTGCCCTCTCTGATCTGATCATGCCCACTATATGCCTGATTACTGGTGGTCGAGGTTGGTTTGATAAATTTTATGATGTTTTTATACTTTGCTGGTTTTAATTGTTTTCATTAGATTGTTTACATTTTATTATATGTTACTATGCTTTAAATTGTGCCTTAGCTTGTACATTTTTGTTTGTGCTTAGCTTGGTCCCCATGTAAGCCGCCCCAAATCCTTTCGGGGAAGATGATGGCAGGATATAAAAATGAAGTTATATTATTATTGTTGTTGTTATTATTATTATTATTTGGAGGAATTGTAGTTCACTTATATCCAGAGAGCACTGTGAACCCAAACACCGATGGATCTGGACCAAACTTGGCACACATAGCTGATATGCCAAAATTTGATTACTAGAGGGGTTTGGGGGAACTGACCTTCCTTTCTGGGAGTTGTAGTTCACCCATAACCAGGGAAACTATGACCTCCACCGATGATGGACCTGGTCCACACTGTGCACACAGAACCCTCATGACTAACTCAACCTACTGGATGGGCTTGAAGGGGACCGGCTCACCATAGTGGGAGCTGTAGTCTACCCTACAGCCAGAGAGCAGACTGAACCCCACCAATATTGCAACTAGAGCAGACATGGGCAAACTTTGGCCCTCCAGGTTTTTTGACCTCAACTCCCACAATTCCTAACAGCCAGTAGTTGAAGTCTAAAACATTTGGAGGGCCAAAGTTTGCCCATACCTGATCTAGAGCAAACTTGCCTGCCATAACAAACTTTAAGTACTGATGGAATTTCTCGGGGTTAACCTGGCATGATGTAGTTAATCCAAAACCTAATGGATTTTGTACAAGTAAAAAATTGACTTTCTCAAATAACCCAGGAATGCCGGGTAACCATGCTAGTAAAGCAATAAATGAACTTCCATAGAACAAATGAACATGCAAAGCACTGCCTTGGAGAAAAATAGTACTCCCCTCTGTGTTCACTGCAAGTGAGACCAAGAAACATGCGCCATCTGATCAGGTGACCCTGATCATTGCATCAAACATTGCCATGTATCAAACATTGCATGTATCGAACTATTCATACTGAATAATGAAAGAAGTTAGGCTATCATTGAATCCCACGGGACACACCCAGCACAAACCTATAGCTAATTTCATGTGAGAAAACCAAGAAGCAGCTATAAGATGTCCACTTTTTATTTTCAGCTGAGAGAAAGACTAGGAATTTCCTTAGGAGAGAGGCCTCCAACCTTGGTACCTGTGTCTCACGTCATGATGTGCATGAACTGTGGCTGTGACTTTAAGCTCACACTGAGGCGTCATCATTGCCATGCATGCGGAAAGGTAAATCTCTTATTTAAAAAAAAAGGTTGTTTTCAGCTTCCTTAGCAAGAAAGCCAGATGTTCCTTCTTCTATGAAAAAGTTGTGTTAAGAGAATTGAGTTTTCAGACAGTTTCATTAAAAAGTTGCCTTCTGCTTTATTCAGATAATGTGTGCTACCAGAAGAGCTACCTTAAGATACTTTGATGCTGCAGGTGAAGGACAACAAGATGGTGTCCTCCTATCTCATGGAGGAGCAGAGTAGTCTACCAATTAGGTCTCAGTTCAGTACTGGAAAAGCAAATAGCTTTTCCTTGGCACCTGAAGGCAGTGAGACACTTCGAGGATGGAGGCAAACTTTTGGCTCACACAGGCCAGTCTTTGAACAGAGGCAAATCACAAGAAAGGCAACAGTCAAGGTTGAGGGCCAGCAGCAGTGACTACTTTCCATCTATCCCGTCCCCCCCCCCCTTCTGAAACAGTTGCCTCATTCTGCCTAATGTAACATCAGTCCTGGTTAGTAGATACTGCCCATCATTCATATTTACAGTGCTTTAAAGAGGTCCATAAACAGATTAATCTTTGCCACATTGCTGGTGTTTTACTGCCATCCATTTTGGAAGATGTTATTCTAAAAGAAAAGCTTGGTTGATGAGGTCTATTGTGGATGGCATACAATGATACTCAAATTGTAGAATTAAACTGACTTAGTTCACTGTGTGACTTGTTTTAAGGCTTATCCTCTTACTACTATTTGTTGGACTAAAAGTTTCATTGATTGATCAAGATTGTGTGTGGTTGGTTTTCCTGTGACTGGACTGTAAAGATTTCTAGTCACTTTGCCTGTTACCTTATTGGTTCACTCTAATGAAGATTGGGTGTTTTCCCCTTTTGCTTTTGCAGATTGTTTGCCGAAATTGTTCCAGAAATAAGTATCCTTTGAAGTATCTCAAAGACCGACTAGCAAAAGTTTGTGATGGCTGCTACACAGAACTGAAGAGGAGAGGTGAGTCCTCTCCATCCCTTCATTTAAAGCGTGAGTACACCTAATTTTCAGCTTTAACATTCTCATTTACTGTCAGTTGGAAGCAGGGACTGCCCATAAATGAATGGGAATGCATATATATTACATACATGCACATGCAGCTGGGTTGGGAGGTAGATTTCTCATCCAGATGTGTATCCAGATGTGAGGGAAAATAAAAATGTAAGGCCTATTTTTTAAATGTAATATGAACATCAAAACAACTTTGTTACACATGGATCAGATCAAATAGGTTTTCATGTGTAGAGTTTAAAGAGCTAGTGTGGTGCTGATAACACAGAAGGAAAACTTCCCAGGAATGGAAAGACCAAGACTCATCCTCACTCAGGTATTAAAACCTGCTGAGTGACCTTTATACTAGTTATAATTTCCTACCTTAATGTATCTCCCAGGGGTACTATGAAAGTAAAATTAGGTAATCCATGTTGTAAATCCATTTTGGCAGTCCCACATTCAGTAAACCATTTGAATCTATTGTGTAATGTATATCTTGATACTTGAGTAAATCCAATTAATTTAGCAAATCTACTTGAATTACAGTTATCAGTTGATGGTTGTATGCTGTCAAAAATACTTTAGAAAATGTGTGGGTGGAAATTGAATGTTATCAAGAATTAAGTGTTTTGAGGCTGGATTAGATTCTTAAATATGAAGCGAGGACAACCCCAATACCAAATAATATTTTTCTATTTTCATTTCAATGATTACAGAGCGGCCAATGAGCATGAGCTTCCCTACAAGTTCATCCAGGTTATCAAGTGGTGCCTTCTCTTCTGTCTTCCACAATATCCACTACACATCTTTCAAAAGACAAAAGAAAATTCCCTCAGCTCTTTTGGAGGTAGGATCAAGGATGCCTGCAAAAAGGCAAGGAAACTAAAAGGCTTGGATGTCTTGCTATAAAAACAATAACAGTTTTCTGTGTTGCAAAGCCAGCATGTTCTGTACACAATTTGTGGGATGAGAATTTTGCCAGGGAATATTCTTGTACCTGAAGAGTAAGTCTCTTTCTGACATGGAAATGGAAAGTGGGGAAAGGGGACAGCAGTGGAAGTTCACACATTTCAATCCAAATTATTAGTTTTGGGGAAAAAAATCAAAATTTAATTCACACTGCATTGGACTCTCATCCCTGTTTCGAAGTATATTTTATTTTTTACTTGGGGAATTCTTCATTTAAAAATCTAAAAAAAATGAAACACAATTACTCCTATGTGACCACAAGAGGTCAGCATATATCAATCCAAATAAGGTTGTCTTATGCAAAATGAGTGGTATTTTTTGCAAAGTTTGTGTTTTAATCCGCCTCAGGAGAGGCAGATAAGAAATAACATTTATTGTTGTTGTTGTTGTACTGAGCCTCAAACAAAAAGGTACCTTGTGCATGTTGTATACTGTATTTACAGTGTGTTTTGGTGTAATGTTTTGTAATGGTACAATTAAATCTAGTGTTGAATGTATGCCCCCATTCAAAGGCATTTGTTTTGATGAGATTTTTGGCTTTCATTTGGCTTTCCAGGTAGCAGCTTCAGGAGAGGGTTCTTCTATCAGTGGCTATCTCAGCAGATGCAAGCGGGGGAAAAGGCACTGGAAGAAGCTGTGGTTTGTTATCAAAGGCAAAGTACTCTACACCTATACAACCAATGAGGTAAGACAGATCTTTTGAGCAACTATTCACAGACTTATTCATAAGGTATAGACCTGTGTGCTTGGCACACAAAAACATCTGGTATTAACCCCCAAAATAATTTTATTAGAAATTTCCAAGATACTATGGAATTATTACAAAAAGTCAGTGAACTTCCCTAGGATCAGATGGGAAATCTCTAAAGTTGTCGGGTGCACACCTTTGTTTCTATTCCATCAGTAGTGAGATCGGGCACAGGAATCTTGCCCGCCTTCTCACATAGTGGAATCCTTTCACTTTCAGAAAACTTAGATCCTTACAAATAGACCTCCCTCTAAAGTCCCATTTTCCCCTTCTGCACTGATTTCAGGATAAAGTCGCCACAGAGAGCATGCCTTTGCTGGGTTTCACAATAGCCCCAGAAAAGGATGACAGGAATACGGATGCAGTTTTCCACCTTTACCACAAGCAAACTCTGTTTTATAGCTTCCGAGCAGAGGATAACAATTCAGCACAGAGGTATTGGGTGTTCACCTGCCCGTGATAACATACTAACCACTGAAAAGGTGCTTGCAATGCTTCTCACTCACCTAATGTGCTCCCTTCCTTTTAAAAATTCTTTGAATGCTGCTGAACAGACATAACAGCTTTTTGTGTGAACTCTGCTTAGTACCACTCTGATGCAAACAATGCAACAAGCATTAACACAGTAATATGTGCTTGACCATGGCAAGACATCTGGGGTGGTTTTTGTTGCTCTTAATAAAATGGGGGAGTTTCGTGATGATAAACTATTGATGCTGGATTTGCTAATTGCAAAAACATGGTCACATTTTTGTGCCCCTTTGATTCACCTTCATTTTGAGAATAGTGTCCCATTTTTCACCTGCACAGAATATTAGATATTTAAAATATAATAAGAAACACTGTCCTAAATCAGGTTTGGGAATCATGCATATGGTGTTGGATGCAACTCACAGGACTCATCACAATTGGCACTTCCTGTTAAGGCCCTGTAATTCCCACTCATGGTCTAGGTCTAATTGTTTATGGTATATCTAAAGTAGATTCATTGCATTAATGGAAGCTAACATCAATGTAAGTCTCACTTAATCTACATTTGGACTAAGATTTGGATTGGGCCAAAGACATTTATAAGAAAGAGGTCTGCAGTAGAGTCTTGTATATGTGTAGGACTGCACCTGACATTTATATTCATCTGTATGCATATTGGTATTTTTGGTAAAAGACAGAGGATGGAATGCAGTTAGCCAGCCACA
The DNA here is from genome assembly GCF_035594765.1 of Anolis carolinensis. Classification (NCBI taxonomy): domain Eukaryota; kingdom Metazoa; phylum Chordata; class Lepidosauria; order Squamata; family Anolidae; genus Anolis; species Anolis carolinensis. The sequence goes on along the minus strand of NC_085842.1, from coordinate 59,442,028 downwards.
ATTTATAAAAGGCCAATGTTAAAAAAAGATTTTAATAGTAATACGAGTCTAATTAGAAATACGTTGTAAAACATAACCATTTATTTTCTTTCTTTACAGATGGATTGAAGCTATGGAGGAAGCTTCTGTATTATAGCATTATCTAAGAGGACTGTGAACACATATATATTTGCAACAGCACTCTTCTATTGGAAGAAACAATGTATATAAACCAATACTGGAAGAGACTTTGTACAAGACTTTTTTTTGCTTTTGTCCAGCTTATTTCTTGCAGGTGGAAACTTCTTTAAAAAGGAGTATTTATGGCCCTTTTCTATTTCTGCAAGTTCATCCTTCATCATACTTTACACCTCTGTATTACAGCTGCATCATATTTTGAAGATCTAGAATCAGTGTTTGTATTTGCCCCCTAAAATATGCTTTTTAGTGTACTATCGATTATTTTATCTCCGTCATGGAAACAGTTTCAATTTCTTCTTGCCTACAGAGACCTGGGCTGACATACCACTATTTTGTTTACATTGCTCAGGTGAAGTTATGCTGTCCCTGTTTGAGCTGCTGCCACAGCAAATGTTTTTAAAAATAAACCAGTAAATTACAAGAATCCAATATAGTAACTCAACACCAATTTTTACTTTCCTACCAAATTAATGCACTGCAAAATCCAATCAATTTCTTATGCTTATGATGATGCCTCAGTGTCTACCCCAAAGGATATTGATTAAAAACCTTGGCATAACCTGTTCAGAACTGATTTGTATATTATTATTGTTATATTTTAATATTTGAAAGAATTGTTTTTTTTAAAAAAAACTTGCAATTTTAATGACTAAGAAATGTTTCTTAATTGAAAGCTGGTGTGGTTGGTACCCAACTTCCATTTGACTGTATTGGCCAAATGTTCTCCAGATGTTCTCAAAAGTTCTTCCAGGTGCCACAAACTTCAAGCGAGTAATTCAGCTTGTTTACTTAAACACATCCAGTTGAAAGTTGATGGGAATTCAAGAGCAGTTGGCCCAACTAGGCAAACTGTCAGAGTTGAAGCTACAAAGTTGGAAGTAGTCCATGTGTCTATGTCCAACCCAGGATACATGTTCTCAAAATGTATGAGTGGGGCTTAGACATAATGAAAGTTTAATTAAGGGTGGCACATAGTCCTTACAAATCTGGTCTATGCCCCCCCAAACCTGGTTCTCTCTCTGATTACATCAGGAAAGGATTGAAAATTTGTCTCGAAAATTATGAATTGTCACAAATCCAGGTAACAGGGCTATTTGAATAATTTTTAAAAACCCCACTACTTTAAAAGAATTATCTAAACACAGTTGCCCAGCCAAACATTTTAAAGTTTCGGTGTACTTATTAGTGCTACTTAGAATAACAATTAAATCAATGGAGATTTACATAAACATTGACTATGATGGGCATGTGGGCAAATTCCTGTTGTGATTTCTAGTTTCTCAGGTACGTATCTAGCTTGGGAGGCGATTTAAAGCTAATCCATCACTCCTGAACATTGGGGTTACACTAAGGGACATTGGTGACATCAGGATGAACTTGGGGGAGTTTTCCTACCACTGATTTGGATTGACCATTCAGCAGTTTATTCCCTGGGTCTAGTTCAGTTGGGACTACAACTAATTTTAGACCTAAAACTCCATTAGCTGAATAGGGACTATTGTTTTATAGAGCAAGTCCTTAGCAGGTTTATGAAAGATTTTAAAAATAGTACCCTTCTTCCTTTGGAATCATCTTGCCTGAAATATTTTATAACCCATTACGAAAAAATAAGCAGTGACTTTAATACTCCAATACTGTGCTGCCAATAATTGTTTAAGATAACATGTTCATTACTCTTAATTAAACAGAATAATCAATATACACATTACAGTGTCAATACTACTGCATTGCTAACAGACCTGTAGTGATGGGACTCAAAAGGCCTTTAAGGCATAGAAATCTGATGAAGACTCGGACCTCAGTAGCAACGATCCCTTACAGCACCTGATATCAGTAGAATGTGCTACCTTTCAGTGAAACAGATTTTCATTTCTTTTTGAAATTATATTTGAAAATGTCATATGTATAGTAAAATACATTTGTGAAATAACCTTAATATTTATATTGTGTGCCATGAACTGCTAATTGAAGTTCTGACTGGGTTAGAGCTATGGTTACTAAAATGAAATATTCAGTTTGCTTCCTTTCAACAATATGTATGGCTTAGGGAAACATTTTAAACCAATTTTACTTTTTAAAAAATCAACAGATTTTCCATTTGAGGAAGCCAAGGTGGTATGCAAAGATGAAGTATGAGGACACAATTTCTATATTTTCTTACCATTTTCAACGTTTATTCATATTTCAGGTTACAAATGTGTCCTTGGTAAAATCACATAGAAGCAGCAGGAGGGAATAGGCAAAAATGCACTGGTAGGAACAGAATTTTAAATGCAACAAGAAACTCAGTAATGAAAATTGCAGTCCTATAGCCACTTACCTGACAGCCCCAATTAATTCAATTAAACTTACAGTAGACGTGTTTAGGACTGCACTGTAAGCAAGGCTTAAAAAAAGATATGCATTACAAAATAAACACTGTTATGATATTTTGGTGCTAGCATTTAACTGTGCTTGTATTAAATCTACAGAAAAACAGACTACTACTCAAAATATTGTTGTAAAATATAATTATTCATTTGTTTTAAGAAACATGAAAGAATAAAAAACAAGAATGTACAAGTTTGTTACTGTTTCTTCTTGGCTTTGGCATCAGTGGTATGTATTTTAGTTCTAAACATCTCAAACCACAGTTATTTTAAAATTAATCACAAGTTCTTTAGAAAAACGCCTCATAATAATAATAATAATAATAATAATAATAATAATAATAATAATAATAAACTTTATTTGTATCCCGCCCTATCTCCCCATTTGGATTCAGGGCGGCTTCCAACATGGTAACAGGCAAACAATCAATGCCTATATAAACAAAAACAAAAAAACTATAACAATTTAAACAAAAAACAAAAGTAAATGTTTTATAGTAAAATAAACAGTTGTATGAAATAATTATCATTAAAGGCAATTAAATCTTGAATACAGGAAGAAGCTAGGATAGTTATGGAGAATGGGAGCATATGATTACAATCAGGATTTATATAAGGCAAAATTTTATATTATTCCATTAACTACTTCAGGTTGCAATGGTGCCCTTTTCTGCAATCACATCTGCTTACTGAGAAAAATAATAGCTTCCTGGCAGTACTATGAAGGACTTTCATCTAGGTCTTCATAAACTGCTGCATGTGAGAGATGATTAGTTACCATCCATAGAATTCATATAATGGAAAATGTCAACTCCAAGTAGTGTTGTAGAGGTATAACTGTAGTCTGGTGTAGTGGTTTGCGCACTGAATTACAACTCTGGAGACCAGAATTTGAATTCCCACTCAGCCAAAGAAAATTAATTGGTGACCTTAGGCAAGTAACACTCAGCTATAGAGGAAGACAAAAACAAACCACCTCAAAATCTCATGATGGGGCACTATAAATCAGAAATAACTTGAAGGCATGCAAAAAACAAAAACAAAACATCAATGTTAAAGCACATGAACATTGCCTGAAAATGCTGGCTTTTAACAAAACTTAATATGAAGCTGTGTCAATGTCTGCCTTTGTGATTTAGGTCTGCATACCTACTGGAAATCCCATACCATGTTTAATCCTGATGTTAAATTCCCCCCTGCATTACAACTGACTCATGGGTTAAAAAGATTTCAATAAGAAACAGGGGGTCAAAATTCATCACAGTATCTGTAATCCCAAAGTTTATCTAGAACAGGAGTCCACACTGCCATATAATCCACTTCAGAGTGCATTTTATATGGCTGTGTATAAGGAGCCTCATATAATCAAGTTCTACGCAGATAATATAAGATTGTAAATATACAGTAGAGTCTCACTTATCCAACATAAACACCTCGGCAGAACGTTGGATCAGTGAATATGTTGGATACTAAGAAGGGATTAAGGACAAGTCTAAAACAGGACAGTAAATGAAGAGCAACACTCGGAAAGCAGGGAAATTGGGATTTCAAGAAAGGAAACAATCAGGGCCAGCTAACACTTCCCAACAAAGGATTCTTCCAAGCCAGAAGAATCCTCGCTCCCACTATTACAACACTCTTACTTACTCTGGAAAAATAATACAAAACAATATCATGTATAAAATCATGACAACAAATAAAGGGGAACCAACTGAAAGCAAGGGAATTCCACAAATACAATGATCGGGGCCAGCTAACACCTCCAATGGATTCCCCCAGGGAGGAAGCAGCCAGGCTTTGAAGTTGCAAGGCCATTACATGCTAATCAAGGTAACTAATAACAGCATGCATACCTACCGCACCGCGGGTATTCATTGTATTCCAGCTCACCAAACTAAGATTCCCTTAGGAAGAAAAAGGCCAGACTTTGAAGCTGCAAGGCTATTCACTGCTATTCCACTAAAGCCACAGCAATGTATGGCCGGGCACAGCTAGTTGCATTATAAAGCACTGAACGGTTTGGGCCCAGCATATTGAATAACTGCATCTTCGTATACAAAACTTCTTTGTGGTTGCCCCCTCTTCTGGAACTCCCTCCCTAAAGAAATAAAAATGGCCCCCACCCTCCTCTCCATTAAAAAGCTTTTAAAAATTCATCTATGCACCTTAGCATATGAAGAGGAAGACTAGTACACATTTTATATATATATATATATATATATATATATATATATACACACACACACACACACACACACACACACACACACACATACACATATACATACATACATACATATATATATTTGCCTAGATATTAGACACCTACTTCAGCGTGTGGAATTGCATGTGTGATGGGTTATATTATGTTTATTTAAGTTCCATTATGTATTTTTATTTAGTTTTATAAGTTAACTAGCTGTGCCCAGCCACACATTGATGTGGTGTCATCCTAAGTGGATTTTTGTTTGTGGAGGCAAATATGAATGTTGTAATAAGTCACCTGGAGGTATCCTTTGTTGGGAGGCGTTAGCTGGCTCTGGTTGTTTGCTGTCTGGTATTCGTTTTCAGAGTGTTGGTATTTACTCTCCCTGGTTGTAGAGTTTTGTAATGCTGGGAGCGTTTTGTACATTTTCATAGTTCACAGCAACCCAATAATAACAATAATGTCTCTGAGGTGGGAGGTGTCCAACCCACCCGCTCCCTTCTCAAGTTTGGGGAGGAAGCCAATTGGGCCCCATTCTTCCCTCTGCCTCCTGTCCGGTGCCTCCCCTGGTTAGGGAGAGGTCTTTTGACGTGTCAAGTTGTGTGTGGTGCGTCTCAGGGCCATTTGGGGCTCCCCTCCCCTCTTTCACCAGCCATCCGCTCCCTTCTCGTTCTGGGGAGGCCTTTTGAGGCCTCTGGTTCTCTTCCTCTCACCACGGGCGCTCTCTCCTACGAGGCAAAGGGGAAAGTGAAGGAAGCCTTGCCATCGGCATGTGGTGGCCATTGAAGCCCTGCCTACTTGGCTAATGTCACCAAGTTTCCCGAGGGGCTTCTGTGCATGCATGGTTAGTAATTTTATAGGGGTTTTTTGATGGAAAGACATAGGTTGGATGACTCTATCTTTTGTGGCCAAATTTGGTGTGATTTGGGCCTGTGGTTTTGTTGTTTACTCCATGGGAATTACGCACATTACATTTTTATAAATATAGATTTGTGAGATTTTTTCCACTGTTTTGATTTGATTTATCATTGTTTTCGGCATGGAATGTTTTCCATTTTGTTACTTTTGTTGGAAACCTAAGTGAACTTGGGGAGATAGGGCAGGGTACAAATGAAGTATTATTACTACAGTAGAGTCTCACTTATCCAACATAAACGAGCCGGCAGAACGTTGGATAAGCGAATATGTTGTATAATAAGGAGAGATTAAAGAGAAGCCTATTAAATATCAAATTAGGTTATGATTTTACAAATTACGCACAAAAACATCATGTTATACAACAAATTTGACAGAAAAAGTAGTTCAATATGCAGTAATGCTACGTAGTAATTACTGTATTTACAAATTTAGCACCAAAATATCATGGTGTATTGAAAACATTGACTACAAAAATGCATTGGATAATCCAGAATGTTGGATAAGTGAGATTCTACTGTACTACTACTACTACTACTTTTGGGACAAAATCCTTTAATACAGGTTTTTTAAAGGTATTGTGCATTAGCAGTGTATTTTAATCATGTTGTACACTGTCTTGAACCATGATGTGAGGCAGGTAACAATTTATTATTATTATTATTATTATTATTATTATTATTATTATTATTATTACTACTACTACTACTATACAGTGTTCCCTCACTTATTGCTGGGGTTAGGTTCCAGGACCACCCGTAATAAGTGAAAATCTGTGAAGTAGGGACACTATATGTGTTTTAATACTTATACATTATTTTAGTAGTTATACACTATTTTAAGCCTTTACCAAACAATCGTGTGTTGATAAATCGCCTCCTTCTCCTCCCGTTGCCCCTTGGGCTCCTTTTCATTCCCTTTGGTTTTTCCTTCCTCCCTTCCTTAGGCTGTAAATTGTAATTTTTATGATTTATAAAAGTCTTTTAGAATTTATTGAAGAACCACGAAACAGCAAATCTGCTAAAAGTGAACTGCGAAGTAGTGAGGGAACACGGTAATTACTTTTGGGACAAAATTCTTTAATACCTGAATTTCAATGGTATTGTTTTAGCAGTGTCTTTTAATTATGTTGTAGCCTGCCTTGAACTGCGAAGAGAGGCAGGTATAAATTATTACTATTATTATTTTGGGACAAAATCCTTTAATATATATATTTTAATGACACTTTAACAACATCTTAACTATGTTATCCCTTGCCTTGAGCTCTGAGGAGAGGCGGAGAGCAAATAAAATTTATTATATGAAAAATCCTTTAATAAATTTTTTAGTTGTATTGTGTTTTAACTGTCTCAGCTCTGTTGTACTCCACCTTGAACCATGGAGAGAGGAAGGTAACAAATAAAAGTATTACTGTTGTTGAAGGCTTTCATGGCTGGAATCAATGAGTTGCGGTAAGTTTTCTGGAATCAATGAGTTGCTGTAAGTTTTCCGGGCTGTATGGCCATGTTCCAAAAGCATTCTCGCCTGAAGTTTCACACACATCTATGGCAGGCAGGCATCCTCCGAGGTTTGTCTATTAGAACAAAATCTGGCTACCAATATTTAAAAAACTCTAAAATCAGGACAGTAAATAAAGAATACTACTCTGAAAACAGGGGAATTCCAGACAGGAAACTATCAGGGCCAGCTAAACACCTCATAGCTTTATATTTACATCCTAATATAATCACCTCATAGTTTTACACAAGCAGAGCAAAGAAGAGGTTGGTCTTATTGCCACACAATGACCCCCTGTTCTGGCCAATCATCAGTGTCCACTTGGGACCAGGAGCGGCCCTAAGTTTTTCTAGGTGGTAAGCCAACCTAGGGCCGCGCACCCCCGCCTGAAATTGCAGACCCCCATCCCAAACTTAGTGGGTCGCTCGCCGCAAAACCAGGAATAGTTTCTATTCTCACAAGATCTTGCGAGATTTCCACAAGATCTCGTGAAATATCGCGAGAATAGAAAAATACTTCCAGGTTCTGCGGCAAGCGACCCAGTGGTTGCCGCCGCCGCCTCAGGTGCACCCAGGAAGGCGCTGTGCCCGAGGCGGGGGCTTCAGCGGCGTCCATGACAAACGGGGCCTGCTCGGGACGTTTATTCCAAACTAGGAGTGTATTCTCTGTTGCAATCCCAATTGGGAACAACATCCAAGAGTTGTATCTGTTCAGTTTTTATAAGGGCCACTGCAGGGGACAAACAAGCACGTACAGTAGAGTCTCACTTATCCAACACTCGCTTATCCAACATTCTGGATTATCCAACGCATTTTTGTAGTCGATGTTTTCAATACATCATGATATTTTGGTGCCAAATTCGTAAATACAGTAATTACTACATAGCATTACTGCGTATTGAACTACTTTTTCTGTCAAATTTGTTGTATAACATGATGTTTTGATGCTTAATTTGTAAAATCATAACCTAATTTGATGTTTAATAGGCTTTTCCTTAATCCCTCCTTATTATCCAAGATATTTGCTTATCCAACGTTCTGCTGGCTCGTTTATGTTGGATAAGTGAGACTTTACTGTACGTTGTAGCCCGCCTTGAACCATAAAGTGAGGCAGGTAAAAAGAAATTATTATTTTGGGACAAAATCCTGAAATGCAAGTGTAGGGACCATGGGCCAGAAAATAGTAGATTATAGCTTTGCATATATCATAAAGCCTTTATATAGACAAAATAAGCACTTTGTATGAATCAAAGTAGGATGTGCAACAACAGGGCCTGTGCCCCTCCTCTTCCTGCGAGCTGATGCCTTCCTTCAGGAAGTTCCAGAGAAAGAAGAAAGCTCAGAGTAAACAAGTTAGGTCATTGGTATCACTTGTGCCAAAGTAGGTGTGAAAGGTGGAAAAGAGTCTCAGCCATTGGTCAGTTCTAGATAAGGCCGAGATATAAAATTCATTGTTTGCTACGACATGCTTGGCGACGGCCATTTGGATGGTACAGACCCACAAAATGTGGGTACCTACGGCTGTTTTGCCTTATCATCAGCTGTGATAATAAAAGGCTTGTTTTAATGCTCTCCTGGAATTCTCTCCTTTACTCCCCCTCTGGGCTAGTTCCCAACACAAGTACAGTAGAGTCTCACTTATCCAACATAAACGGACTGGCAGAATGTTGGATAAGCGAATATGTTGGATAATAAGGAGGCATTAAGGAAAAGCCTATTAAACATCAAATTAGGTTATGATTTTACAAATGAAGCACCAAAACATCATGTTAGACAACAAATTTGGCAGAAAAAGTAGTTCTATATGCAGTAATGCTATGTAGTAATTACTGTATTTATGAATTTAGCACCAAAATATCACGATATATTGAAAACACTGACTACAAAAATGTGTTGGATAATCCAGAACGTTGGATAAGCGAGTGTTGGATAAGTGAGACTCTACTGTATACTGTGTTTTAACAGTGTCTATTAACTACGTATGAACTGTGAGAAGATAGGAGTAACAAAATGTTCTACTTACTGGGTTGAACCCCACTTGCCTAGTTTCCAACAGGCCTCACAGCCTCAGAGGATGCTTGCCACAGATGTGGGCGAAACGTCAGGAGAGAATGCTTTTGGAACTTGGCAACACAGCCCAGGAAACTCAACAGAAATCCAGTGATTCTGGCCTCCGTATGGAAGCCTTCGGCAACACATGGTACTACTTACGATTCTTGGGGGTAAAGCCATAATAAGGAAGTGAGCGGTTCCTGCTTTTGGCGCGCGGCTTCTATCTTCCTCGAGCCCTGCCTGCCTCGCGCCTCTAACGGCCGTCCCCCGCGCGCGCCCAGGTAGCCCCTCCTTCCCTCCCCGCTCTCCCCCTCCCTCCCGCGGCTCGGGCCCCGCCTCATTAGGCGGAGGGGGGGAGGGGGCCGCGGAGGGAGGCGGGGTGAGGCGGCGAAGAGGAAGAGGGGGGAGGCTCCCGGGCGGCGGCGACCTCGGCACCAACAACAGCAGAGCGCCAGGTGGGGTCACGAACCCTGACCTTCCACCCCAAACAAAAACACCCGCCGCCATTCCGCCCTCCCCCGCCCGTTAACCCCCTCAGCACCGCCAGGCCCGGACAGACCGTGACGCCACTGCCGACGCCGCCTCCCTCGGGCGCCAATGCTGAGGTAACTCATGCTGGAGCGGGCCTTCAGGAAGAGGGAGGGAGGGGGAAACGGCCTGGCTGGAGGTCAGTGTGAGGAGGAGGAGGCCGCGGGTCGGCGGCGCCTTGTTCCTCCGTCCGCGAGAGAAGAGCAGGCAGGGCGGAAGAAAGATGGAGTCTGGGCGGGCGGAGGCAGTGGCTTGAACCCGACCCTTTTACCTTTGCCACCGGGAGGGCGGAGGGGAGGGGGCGGCGGGTGTTTTGCATACGGGGCGGCAGCGCCAGCCCGCCGCCATCTTAGCACACGCTTTCCGCGGCCTACGCTCTGGGCGGAGGAGACGAGGGAGGGAGGGAAGGAGGGAACACGCCGGGGCCGAAAGGGACGCGCAAGCAGGGCGGGGAGGGAAATGGCGGCGCTGCCCGGTTTGGCGGCCGGCCAACGCCGCCATCTTAGCCCCGCCGCCCCACTCGCCTCTCTCTCCCCAGCGCCCCCGCCCCCCTTCATCACAACAGAGGCGGGACCAAGGGCGGCCCTCTTCGCCAATCCACGCCTGGCTGCTGGCGGGGCGGGTTTTCTCTTTGTGAGAAAAAGCCTATTGGTGGAGTCGTAATAATGCGGGAAAGTCGGGCTTTCTGGTAGTCGCCTGAATAAAACTGGCCAACAGGCTCCCCTCCGTTTGTTGGGATGCTTTATATCAGGCATAGGGAAACTTCTACTCGCCAGGTGTTTTGGACTTCAACTCCCACAATTCCTATAGGAGTCTAGTGTCTAGATCGGGCATGGTCAAACTTGGACCCTCCAGGTGTTTTTGGATTTCAACTCCAAACTCCAGGCGAGTTGAAGTCCAAAACACCTGGAGGGCCCAAGTTTGCCCATGCCTGGTCTAGATCCAGGGAAGTCATTCTACCCCTCTATTCTGCCTTGGTCAGACCACACCTGGAAGAGGAATCTGTCCAGAGGAGGATGACTAAAATAATCAAGGGTCTGGAGAACAAGCCCCATGAGGAGCAGCTTGAGGAGCTGGGCATGTTTAGCCTACAGAAGAGAAGGCTGAGAGGAAAACAACAGGAAAAACTCAGCCACTATCAGGACCTCAAGATTGAACTTCAAAGACTATGGCAGAAACCAGTGCAGGTGGTCCCGGTGGTGATCGGCGCATTGGGTGCCGTGCCAAAAGATCTCAGCCGGCATTTGGAAACAATAGACATTGACAAAATCACGATCTGCCAACTGCAAAATGCCACCCTACTGGGATCTGCACACATCATCCGAAAATACATCACACAGTCCTCGACTTGTGATTTTGTGATACAAAATCCAGCATATCTATCTTGTTTGCTGTGTCATAATAAAATAATGATGATAATAATAATAACAACTTTATTTTTGTCACTCACACACACCCTAAGGGACTCGGGGCGGCTAACATGAGGCCAAGCCCAGATAAACACACTTAAACAGGATAAAATACATATATTATACAAAATGAACAAGATAAAATACTATTACCGCAATGACATAACAAAATAGCAAAAACAAGAATGACATAGTAAAACATAATTTGAAAACAAAACCAAGGTTAAACAAGAATGAACTGGGCCAAAGTGCAAGGGTGTAATTTGTAAACCAAATGGGTGAGGTTGATGGATAAACTAATGAGGACCATGTATAAATATGTGAGGGGAAGTCATGGGGAGAAGGGAGCAAGCTTGTTTTCTGCTGCTCTGGAGACTAGGATGCGGAACAATGGCTTCAAATTACAGGAAATTAGATTCCACCTGAACATTAGGAAGAACTTCCTAACTGAGAACTGTTCAGTAGTGGAATTCTCTGTCCCAGAGTGTGATGGAGGCTCCTTTGGCTGGATGGCCATCTGTCGGAGGGGGGGGGGGGTGCTTTGAATGCGATTTTCCTGCTTCTTGGCAGGGAGTTGGACTGGAAGTTCTTAATGTTCAGGTGAAATCTCCTTTCCTGTAATTTGAACCCATTGCTCCTAGTCCTACTTTCAAGGGCAGCAGAAAACAAGTCTGCTCCCTCTTCCCTATGACATCCCTTCAGATATTTATACATGGCTATCATGTCTCCTCTCAACCTTCTCTTCTGCAGGCTAAACATACCCAGTTCTTTAAGATGCTCCTCATAGGGCCTGATCTCTAGATCTTTGATCATTTCAGTCACCCTCCTCTGGACACTTTCCAGCTTGTCAGTATATATCTTGAACTGTGGTGCCCAGAATTGAATACAATATTTCAGGTGAGGTCTGATCCAAACAGAATAGAGAGGCACCATGACACTCCCCGATCTAGACGAGTGGCTCTCAGCCTGTGAGTCCCCAGGTGTTTTGGCCTACAACTCCCAGAAATCCCAGCTAGCTTACCAGTTGAAGGCCAAATATATGGAGACCCACAGGTTGAGAACCACTGATCTGGACACTATACTCCTTTTGATGCAGCCCAAAATCCCATTGGCTTTTTAAAGCTGCTGCATCACACAGCTGGTTCATGTTCAACTTGTCCACTAAGAGTCCAAGATCTTTTTCACATGTACTGTTGTCGAGCCAGGCACACAAACATTTTTGCGACATTCTGTATGTGCAGGTTGTATGTATACATTATATGTATTTCTGTGAGTCTATACATGGTTTGGTCAATAGTACCAGTTGAACCATTAGTCCTGACAATGTGTTTCAATTTGTGGCTTTCCAAATAGTTTGAACTACAGTTATCATAGTCCCTGATCATCCTGTCTCAATCTTTATAATATTGATTTTTGATCTATCTGTCAGTGGTCTCAATGAATGGAGGGGCTCAGATAGTGGGTGGGGTAAGAATTTATTGAAAATACATGTTAACATATCTTTGGTTCAGTTATCCTTCTTCCTGCATGGGTTTAGCAATTCAGTGTGAGCTGAACGAACTGATCATTATTTCCTTTACTTGTCTAAGCTTTTGTTCTGGGTGATGAAAAATTAGTGGTAGGACCTATGTTCTCAAAGTAATAGCTAATTTCAGGCTTGCTCTGGACAATGAGCTGGATATACCTTGTTGTAAGAAGAAATGTTAGCAAAAGGAGAGGCTAGTTTTTCTTTGAGGTTATGATTTCTTCAGTCGACAGTTTCTTCATTCTCTTGGTCTCTGAACAGTGTAATATGGAAAATTTGGTTCAGTTTATTTATTTATTATGTATTTACAGCATTTTTACCCCGCCTTTCTCACCCGAGGGGACTCAAGGCGGCTTATATAAATTGGCAATATTCAATGCTCAAAACAATTCACTAAAATCAACAGCGCATATAGTAAGTTCACTAAATTCAACAGTTTGCTATAATAAGTTCTAAATTGCTTGTTCACAGTGGAAAACCCCATAGGACCTTAGAACTGAGGATGTATGAGAGAGAAAGCCATTTGCCTCTTCTTGCACCGTTTTCATAGGGAAAAGCAAACTACAGGCAGTTCCTGAGTTACAAGCATCCAGGTTAAGAACGAGGGGGTGGGGTTGAGACAACAGGACGTGAGAGAGGAAATCTACCTCTATGAAGGGAAATTCACTCCTGTAAGAGTTATGGGGACAAGTGATCTCCCATGAAGCTTTCTCAACAAACCTTGTTACCATGACAACCCAAAAATTTCAAAATCCAATTGTCACAGGGAAAGAAAGTGAGCTGAAATCTTCTGGACCAGGGCACAAACAGCAAAACAAACATTACAGGAGTGTTAACCCTTTCACATGCTATCCAAAACTTTTTTAAAATGATTGGAGTTACATTTAAAGAAAGTACCTGTTCTGACATACATGCAAATTCAACTTAAAAACCAAGAGAACCTATCTTGTTTGTAAACAGGGGACTGCCTGTAATGAGTGAGCATGAAGAACTGTTAGCTGCTTGTGCCCAGTTGTTCCATTCTTCCTTTCTCTGGATTGAGAAAGTATAAGCAAAAAGTATCACTCTCTCTCAGTATTAACCATTACATCATCTTGTGTTACTGGTAATATCACTTGTCCTGTTGAATTTTGGGAGGCAAATAGAAGTATTTCTACCATTATCAAAGGCAGTACAACAAAATTGATGGAGACTTAAATTTCCCAGAGGGATGCACTGGAGTAGTGATAACAGTTATTGGTTATGATTCTGATGCTTTGGCAGCTGCCTAATATAAAATTACAACATTGACACAATATGTGGTGAAAGGGTATGGCACAATAATTGCCTTTATGTAATCCCTTGTATATTTTAAAGTTCCAGTTTTGTTTTTCAAATGTTTTATATCTTTCCAGAGTAATCAGGAAACAGACTCAAGGATGGATGTGAATATGAGCAGACTTGTTTATTAAGCATCTTCATCCAGAAATGATTTACAAAACTCTAGAACAGACTTGCACAACATAAGGCTCATGGCCCGGATGCAGCCTGCAAAGGGCTTCCCTGTGTCCTATGGAAGGAGCTGGGGTTCCCCTTCATGGGCATCCCTACCCATGCCAGCCTTCTTGGTTGGGCAGGGAGGGAGGGAAGGAGGAGAAATGGGCCATAGAAGTTTTTTTTTAAAATGGCCTTTTACAAGTGCCAAGTTGTACAGGCGTACTCTAGAATGTGCAGGAGTTTTATAGCTGATAATGGATAGACTGTTAGCACACAAACTAAGGGTTAATTGATTTAAAACGCTAGAAAAACTTTCCATTATATATGGTATAAGAAGATACATTTTGTGTCCCATGGTATGGTCTTACAGTATAGAGCTCTGTATTCTCCCTGATTCAGTACAGTGGGAGCAATTATAATGTCCCTTTATAAGTGAAATCCTAAAAACATTTGTAGCATCAGTATGGGGAAGGAGGTGGAGATGTTACAAACTTCAATGAAATATAAGTACAGTAAAGTCTCACGTATCCAACCTTTGCTTATCCAATGTTCTGTATTATCCAACGCAGTCTGCCTTTTAGTAGTCAGTATTTTTGTAGTCAATTATTTCAATACATTGCACTATTTTAGTGCTAAATTCATAAATACAGTAATTACTACATAATGTTACTGTGTATTGAACTGCTTTTTCTGTCGATTTGTTATAAAACATGATGTTTGGGTGCTTAATTTGTAAAATCATAACATAATTTCATGTTTAATAGGCTTTTCCTTAGTCCCTCCTTACTATCCAACATTTTCGCTTATCCAACGTTCTGCTGGCCCTTTTATGTTGGATAAGCGAGACTACTGTAGTCTTCATAATGAAAATTCATTGTATAATTTCTATTTGAAAAAAAAGTTTACTTTCAGCCCTGAACCATATCCATTTTCTGATATATTTGGCAAAATAATGAAAATACAGAATACATTGCATTAAAACAACAACAGCAACCAATTAAAGCATGTAACGATCTGAGTAGCAGTAAATGTTTCACACACACACACACACACACACACAATATATCAAGGAAAGGAAAATATGTCTGACAAGGGAATTCAAAGATGCCTACAACATCTAACATAGTTGGTCACTCATATTTGTGTGGGTCAGGGGCTTTGGAACAATCATGAAAGTCCAAAAACCAAATATTGCAGGCCTGCACAACCTGTGGCCCTCCAGGTGTTTGGGACTCCAACTCCTAGAAGCCCTACCCAGCGTGTCCAATGTCAGAAATTTTGGGAGCTTAAGTCCAAAACACTTGGAGGGCCACAGGTTGTGCAGGTCTGAAATACAGTATAGTCTCACTTATCCAACACTCGCTTATCCAACATTCTGGATTATCCAACTCATTTTTGTAGTCAATGTTTCAATACATCGTGATATTTTGGTGCTAAATTCGTAAATACAGTAATTACAATATAACATTACTGCGTATTGAACTGCTTTTTCTGTCAAATTTGTTGTATATAGTGATGTTTGGGTGGTTAATTTGTAAAATCATAACCTAATTTGATGTTTAATAGGCTTTTCCTTGGTCCCTCCTTATTATCCAACATATTCGCTTATCCAACATTCTGCCAGCCCGTTTATGTTGGATAAGTTGGATACTTATTGTACTAAACAAATATAGGGTTTTTGTTTCATAAAAAGAACACTTCTTTGATTGTAATATAGCATCACCATTTTCTATAAAATATTTGAGATGCAGCATTTTATTGGTATAGAGCTGTATTTTATTCTTGGTAATAAAAACAAAAGGTCTAATTTTTTGTGCCTGATAGATATTATTGGCATCCCTCCAAACAGGTTCTCTAATGATCTTCTTTCACCATGACAACCAGTATGGAGGTGCTGGCTCAGCAGATAGTGGAGACACAGCAGGTGGGTGAGGTGAGTGATGGATGATATTTTAGTAGCTCTTGGTTTTTAAGAGGAAAATATAATTGGCAGTTGTTTACAACCAGTTGTTGCTGAAGTGGAAATTATTCATAATAAGCTGACTATTGTACTTGAAAATGTAAAACTGTGTTTTCCATGTTTTATATTAAACTTTGTTTCTTAATAACCACATGTCTGTTAGGAGATTGTAGTCTACATCCGTTAATTATGACATTTGATAAATACTGGGTGGAAAAAAGTGAGGCCACACTTAATCCTTCAGTCATGCCTCCACATTTATACTAGATGCCTGGGTGATGGGTCTAGCACTTAGGGGCGGCAGACTTATTCTTAACAGAATTTTCTGAAGATTTTAGGTCCCAGACACAGAACTATAGTAGAACATATTCACTGTCTACTGTAATATGAGGGACCCCTCCATCTTTTCCAAATTTTGATAATTTTATACTCAGAAACTGGGGAATTTTTAAAAAGTACTTCATTGTATGACTCATTTCTAACTACTAGCACTCCAAGTAACATGTTAATAGTGCAAATAAATATTTGTAAAACTCACTGGTTTTGTGTTAGCTCTTATTTCCTTTCTTGTGAAGGGAGGGATACTCTGAAAAGTTAAAAATAATATAAAATATGAATAATATTCTCAAAATGCCCAAAGAATCTGTTTTTAGTTTTGTAGAAATAACTGCAAAATGTAAGGGGTAAATGTTTTTCATTACATCTCAAAAGTGATAGTGGCAAATCACTTGACCACAGACAGTTGTCTGGATGACAGTACACTGTTAGAAATCTAATATTGGAGCTTGCAGTAAAGAATTGGTAAAGCTTGTGACCAACCTTCGGTTCTTCTTTGTGGTTTCTGCACACTGCATCATTTGAACCGTTCTAGATTAGCTTTTTGGCTGAATCCCTAGCCACTATATAGCACTCTTGCTGCCTACACCCCCAGTTCCTTTTCATCCATTGCTGCTACAGCATCACTAAAGGAATGTTTCAGATTGACTTTTCAGTTTTCAATTTATGGTTTGACTCATTTTTGATTTCCCCTTTCTGCTCTGATTTGGCTTATTATGATTCTGTCTCAGTTTGGCTGGACTATGGCTTTGTTTTGTAGTCTATGTGGTTTGGTCTGATTTTCGCCATTCACTTCCAGATGGGTTCTTTTATGGACTCCTCAGGGACAAAAATGGACAGTACAGTGTTCCCTCACTTATTGCTGGGGTTAGGTTCCAGGACCACCCGCAATAAGTGAAAATCCGTGAAGTAGGGACACTACATTTATTTTAATATTTATACATTATTTTAGTAGTTATACACTATTTTAAGTCTTTATCAACCAATTGTGTGTTGATAAATCGCCTCCTTCTCTTCCTGTTGCCGCTTGGACTCCTTTTCTCTCCCTTTGGCTTCTCCTTCCTCCCTTCCTTAGGCTGCAAATTGTAATTTGTTATGATTTATAATAGTCATTTAGAGTTATTGTAAAACTGCAAAACAACGAATCCGTGAAAAGTGAACTGCGAAGTAGTGAGGGAACACTGTAACCATTTTGCATCACTCTGTAGTCTAGAAGCTTTGTGAAGCCATCCATAGTAATAGCTGAATGCAATCCAATTGTCCCACAATAATGCACGATGCCAGGCTTTTTGGCAACACCACAGGTTCTTGCACAAATGAGGTGGTCAGTGGTATCACATCTACTCTGACGTCCTCAGACCTCACTAGTTTGGTTGGATGAAGAAAGAAAAGCCTTTGAGGATGGCACTTCAAAAATTTAGACAAAATGGAAGACGCTATGAAACAATAGACTAGGGAAGGTCTGAACAAGTTTTCCAAAGTAGATTTGATGATTGGGTTCAAAGATTGCACAACTGAATTGCAACTGGTCAAGACTAATGTGAACAGTTTCATGTTGTAGACAAACCATTATGTTATATGAAGTTGGACATGTCTCATAGTTAATAAAGTAGTTATGACCTGGCAGTCAATACTTTCATAAAAACTAGGTTGTAAGCTGAAATCTTATAGCATGCAAATACTATACTTACTTGCAACAGTCCTTAAACATTCTCAGAAATAAGGTCTTGTTCTGCTTTTTGAAAGAAAGAATGAATTGTGACATAACCTTCCAGGATTTGAAAACTTCCAGTCCATAACCATTAATATTTAACAAGAAACGGAAGGGGTAGCAAGATGTCTAAATTCAAAATAGATGTAAATTTTCTCTAGATGAAAAATAACCTCACAAAAAAGAGCACATAGTAGGACCTTATTGGATCTTTTTTTAAAAACCACAACAGTAGCATTTTATGACACGTTTCCCTAGCAGCTAAGTAAATGATCTTGGATTATATGCGTTTTCCATTTATTTCTAAGTAATTTTTGAATGAACTAAATGAGTCGATTCCTTTTTGCTGATGGAATTTGGAATTTCTGGACATGCTAATGGAGAACAGACTAAAAGGATTAGCCCAATACCCTTGACATCCTGCATCTTCTTGGCAGTTTTCCTCGCTACAAGTCTAGCAGCATGGATGTTTGGGTTGTTGCCCCAGATAAAACACAATAGCTTTCCCAAATGTGTCTTATAACTAAGGAATCTGCATATTTTTGCTTTTTATATGTAGCTACCTTTAATTTATACTTGCCCTATGTTCCTTCACCCCATCCCCCTACATCATATCAAAGAGAATTCGGATTTGTCGGATTCTCACCGCATTGAATTGTGGAAGATGCAGAGACAACACGGTTATCCAGGGTTAAAAATTCAAGTCAGACTGAACCTTTCTCTGAATATGCCATCAAACAGTGCTTCTCATGCTATCTAATGTGAGGGACAGACACTTTTCTTCCCAGTGTGAACATATTTGTGTCCATTGGCTACAGCCATTTTTTTTCTTTCCTATAAACTTCCCAGGGACTGGCAGCCAGTAGCTCAAAGACTATCACTGGTTTGGTGATCATCATTTTGAGCAGCCCTAATAAAAGTCCCAAGAGAAAGTTGATCTTTGATTTGGTTAGGTGAAATACCTTCCCCTCCACAATGTTTCAGGGCACTCAGAAGAGGGGGAAACATCAGACAGTGATGCATACTGACTGTGACTTTATTATTAATAATAATCTTCTGCCTGTGACCCTTATAGTTACCTACAAGACACTACAATTTTAACTCAGCTGACATGGTGGTTCAAAAGAAAAGAAAAGGCAAAACTGAGCATCATTTGAACATGGGAAGGTGGCAGAACTTGGTTCAAATTTTGCATTTTGTTTGGAAAGAGTAATATAAGCAAGCAACTATTATACTAATTGTGAATGCAGTTTGATAAAGTTTTAAAGATGGTGTTGTGGTTTTTCGCTTTGAACATTTTTGTATGGATTTTAACTTAATTTTTAATACCGTTGATGTCTAATAAACATGTTGACAACAACAACTAATGCTAAAATATTGCAGTTCAGCACTGGCATGATGATAGTGAATAGCCTATTTATGTTAATCCCTTTTCTAGGCAAAGATAGCCTAGAGCCGTCTGTACATTTATGCAATAACAATTTGATTTAAGTATTTTAATGTCACAAAATTTATTGTTGATTTCAGCATTATAGTTTAAATCAGCATGGTTGAAATTTTCTCTTTTTGTACGTTTTCCCTGATTTCTTTGAAATTCTGTTATATTAGTTAACAAGATATTTGGTGTCATTTCCCAGATAATTAAAATGATGGCTACATGTTATAAAATTAATTTATACCTCTTATTGTTTGCAATATAATTGATTACATTATATCATATTTGAGGGTTGTGCATGAGTGAAGTGGGGCCTGTCTTTCTTTTAGCAGAGGAGGAATGGTTTAGCTGTATTTGGTTGTCGAACTGTAAAGATAAAGGGTGTTCCATAGAAACCAAGTAGTTTCCTTTATACTTGTCTGAAAATTATTCAAGAGCTAGATAACTGATTTTCTCATGAATTTTGCTACATTGTAGTTTACTGCACCATTTATAGTTGGGTGTAGCAGATACAAAAGAGAAAAGCTTTGTAACCTGGATGCATCTTCGCCATTGAAATTAATTGTATTATTAGACAAACTGCTTCAGCAGCTGGCAAAACAGCAGGAACACGTCAATTCTGCTTCCTTGGTTACAGGGAGTGATAGTGTACTTGACCTTCAGAGGAACAGGGTCACAGAGAGGGCATTTTAAAACAATTCTGTCTGGTTTTGTGATTGGAATTTTTATAAGTGGAGTTCGGATACAAGCCTTTTGACTAGACTAAAACTGACCTCTTCATTTTTCTTGGATTATTTTGACCAAAGATCTTTGCTGAGGAAAAATGTAAATAAAGCTGCAGAAGGATTTGACACTGTAAGTATTAGAGTCTGCTGTACAGTCTCAAGCTGGAGGCTCCAGGAAGCAAATAATTCAGAGGTTATTGAAGATGAGATTTTAATATATATTATATATATTTCTGTGGAATGTGTAGTCATGGCACTTTGCTTAAGGATCATTTGAATAATTTGTTTTTATTTAGTTAATCTAATTTCATAGCAATTTTAGTTAAGAGCAGATTATTAATATTATTCTGAATTAAGTAGATTTTAAATTGGGAATATTGTAATTTCTCACTAGAGGCCATTTATTATCTGCACACTGATTTCTAATGGCTGTTTCAAGTATAATTAGCAGTACTTGATCTTTTTAAAATATATCCAATTCTTCATAGTGAGCAATATTTGCTAATAGGATTTTATTTCACAGTTTATAGCAACCTTTATAACAAATGCAGTAAGCATTTGTTTCCATTTTCTGATATGCAATAATATACTGTCTTTTCTTCAGCAAACAAAGAATAATTACTAATTATCACTGCATTGTTTAAAAAATAATCTGGATACCAAGTGAATGTTACGTCTCTATTGCCAAATGTATAGAGTATCCCTTTCTTTAACCCCTGTAAAGGTGAGGTACAAAGACAAGCTAGTAAGTGCTAACTAGAATATTTGTAAAACTATACCTGCATAAAATAACAGAGCATAATATTTAGAATATATAGTTATAACATTAGAGTTTAATATGCAAATGAAACCATTTGTAACTAATTATTGTGTAATGTAAATCTGTTGTTATTTTCTATGCTTCAAATCAGTTTCCAAAAAACAAAGTTATCTGAAAAGAACTATTTGCACAGTGGTTTTTAACTTTAGTATACTTCCTTCCTTTCTGGAATATAATCAAATTCCAGTGTGTCTGATATACCATATTATGCTTTTTCATGCAGCAGTTTGGTTCAATTTAATTCAGAGATATTCAGGTAGTGCATACCTAAGTAAAAATTTGCAAATAAGTTGTGTGCTCTCTTTAATGAATTTTTAATATACCATAGTTTTAAAATGTCACTGGTAGATATCTCACTTTTTTTCTGTGATGATTTCTACCTGCTTACAACTGAAAGTATACTGGTGATGTATCTTTGGATAGCTATGAGCAAGCCAAACTGAAAGCTACTCACTATTCTATTTTATTAGAACCGTACGATTCTAACTAGAAATAGTACAAAATTGCAGCATAGATAGATGGGGATATGCTAAGAATTTAAAAACGGTATAGTTTTAAGTGGGGTGGAGGTGGGTTCAAGGTGATATGTGTGGCAGTTTTTGTAATGGGTGTGTGGTTTAGATTTGTATCAGATAGCACTATTTTTTCTTCTACTTATGTCTTATTGTGCTTTGTGGTAGTGTTAGATGTATTCTATATTTCATTAATGTATGTGTTTATGCATTTAATAAATTTTATAATGTATTTTTAAAAGAAACTGTTTGAGAGCACATGCTCAGGCCACTTTTTTGGATGCATACCTTAAGAAGGTTAGTAGGTTTTGGTGTATCAGAGAGACTAAGATTAAGCCCATCAGGAGGCTAGACTAGACTCTGTTAAGTTGCTGAGACTTCTAGTAGAAACACTAATGCAGAATGTTCAAAATAGAGATACTGAGCTAGGATGCATCCAGTCTCTTCAGGAAACAACAGCCGCATCAGCAGAATAGACTTGATAATTCCAATGGTGAAGGTCATGGAGAAGCTTTACAAGGGGAGCTTACTGGACAGTAGCAGTAGTGGGGAGTGCCAGAGGTAGAGGATTTGTTAGGGGCAACAATAGCAGTACTTTTGCAAACTATTGGTAGTTCTGCACAGAAGACAGCACTGATAGAAATACGCACACAATCTTAGGACATTTTGTCATATGTGGTGGTCTTGTGGAAAGGCCCAGAAATATTGGACTCAAAAACATTTGATGTTGGAAGAAATTGTTATGGTTAAATTCAAGATATCAGAGATTTATCTGTTGGGAATGCTGAAAACCCATTTAAAAAAGAAAAAATGTAAAATGACTACAGTAAATTATAACTGCAGCAATAATTGTTTATGATCAGAGGTGGAAAAATGAGATCCTCCAACATAAACAGAACGGATTATGAAGATTACATCCTCATACTATTGATGACATCTAATGTTAGGTTTACTTTATTTTCATTCTATGGTTGTTTTAATTGGCTTAGCTATTCCATTATGTTTCATTATATTTGTATCTCATGAAGTTATTCTTATTTTGTGAAATAGCAATGGAGCTTAGACTATTGGGAAATAAAGAAATCCAGTTTATAAACAAGAAAGCAAGTGTTGATTCCCCCTCCCCCTTTTTTTCCTCTCAACAAGAACATACAAGTAAGTCATTTATGTAAAGTTTCATTTTGAAATAGAAATTTCCCATGGCATTTCCTATTAATATCTTTTTTAAAATATGCAACCATGATTATTAGTCTTTATCAACATCTTCAGTCAGTGTTACTCAAAATATTATTTAAATCATTGTGATTGTAGACTTCACCACATCTCTGAGATCCTAAATAAGGGCATGCAACTTCAGGACTAACTACCTTATTAGAGAAATTGTTTTGTTGTTGTTTATTCATTCAGTTGCTTCTGACTCTTCATGATCTCATGGATCAGCCCACGCCAAGCTCCCTGTTGGCCATCACAACCCCCAGCTCCTTCAAGGACAAGTCACTTCAAGGATACCATCCATCCATCTTGCCCTTTGTCAGCTCCTCTTCCTTTTTCCTTCCATTTTCTCAGCATCATTATCTTTTCCAAGCTTTCCTGTCTTCTCATTATGTGGCAAAAGTATTTCATCTTCACTTCTAATATTCTTCCCTCCAGTGAGCAGTCGGGCTTTATTTCCTAGAGTATGGTCTGGTTTGGTCTTCTTGCGGTCCAAGGCACTCTCAGAATTTTCCTCCAACACCACTGTTCAAAAGCATCTATCTTCCTTTGCTCAGCCTTCCTTACAGTCCAGCTCTTGCATCCATAGGTTACTACGGGGAATACCATTGTTTTAACTATGCAGACTTTTGTTGCTAGTGTGATGTCTCTACTCTTCACTATTTGATCAAGATTGGTCATTGCTCTGCTCCTAAGAAGTAAATGGTAGCATCAATGAATTGTCTTTTAAATATTTTTTTTCTTGATAGAAAGGCTTAGTATTTGACAAAAAACAATATTTATTGTGTTGATCATGAGATCAATTTTTATATATCAACGTAGGTTCAAACTTTACAGACAGCATTATCTGAATCTCCCGTGATGACCAGCCCTTCCCAACGCATCCAGATTATTTCCACAGATTCCTCAGTGACTTCACCACAACGCATTCAGGTATGCTTTAACTTCTGTACTGCATGTTTTTTTGTTCTGTTGTAGCCGCTTTGGATCTGTGCTCAGGGAAAGGCGGGATATAAATTTCTCAAATAAATAAATAAAATAAATGTTATTTTTGCCAATATGGTTTGTATCATCTAACCTTTACTCTGCCTTATAAATATTCTTCAATTGTTTTGCAGTGTACTTTAAAAAATATATTTTTATATATGTTGAATTCAATCATAATTTATTATCTAGTTGTTATCTGGAGCATACTGTTATCTGGAGCATACTGAAAGCCAACTATTATCTAAAAATTACAGAGTATCATTTCACTAATGGGTCTTGTGTTTTGGTGATGGTCCATGTATTGAGAAAATTTCCTATTGATGTATATTCCGCTTGTCCGTGTTCATATTCAAAACATATGCAGATAAAAGCCTTTCAGTTTTACTTGGGTATTTTTGTGATTTGCTAATGCAACATAGCATTGAAAGCTAGCGTCCTTTAAAGCAGGAGTCCTCAAACTTTTTAAGTGGAGGGCTGGTTCATGGTCCCTCAGACTGTTGTGGGACTGGACTATGATGAAATAGTCCAAAATTAGGATTGTTGTTGTTGTGTGCCTTCAAGTCGTTTCAGACTTAAGTCAACCCTAAGTCTAAAGTTTAGGACAGGGTCCAGGTAAATGACCTTGGAGGGCCGTATCTGCCCCACAGGCCTTAGTTTGGGGACCCCTACTTTAGAGTCATGTCTATAACTCCTAGCCACAAGTGTATTTCTAAATAACTAAATAGCTAAACCTTACATGATAAAATACTTTCATTTTATCTCCAGATTGTCACAGATCAGCAAACAGGGCAAAAAATCCAAATAGTGACAGCAGTGGACTCATCAGTATCTCCAAAGCAACAATTTATATTGGCTAGCCCAGATGGAACGGGGACAGGAAAAGTGATATTGGCTACGCCTGAGACTTCAAATACCAAGCAGCTTATCTTTACCACCACAGATAACATTGTGCCAGGCAGAATACAGGTAAACACATCAATTAAAGACGTGAACATATTAGACAATTGACATGCCCCACTTTTTTCTGTATTTTGTGCTACTTCACTGCTACTCTTTCAGCTTGGTGTGTTCTCTTTTTTCACATTTTCTTTTCTGTTCTTTAAGCCATCTTATTTCTTTAACTCTTTATTCATGTTGGAAGAATTGCCTTCTGTTGGGATAACTGATAAATATTGGAAGAGCTCTTTCTTACTTTACTGTATTATTGAATGGTACTGTTAGTCTTATGCTTCATTTTAGATTGTGACTGACTCGGCCTCTGTTGAACGTTTGTTGGCTAAAACGGATGTCCAGCGACCACAAGTTGTAGAATACTGTGTTGTGTGTGGAGACAAAGCATCAGGTATGTTATTGTAAGATAGATGTCACCAGCCAGTGGTTATATTTGGAATTTTGAACAGTTATTGTGGACGCTATCGCAGAAGGGATGCTGTGAGGGGTATCCATTCCCAAATGGATACAATTTTGATACAAAGCTGGAATGTGTCCAAAGGAGGGCGACTACAATGACCAAAGGCCTGGATTCCATCTCATATGAGGAGCAGCTTAAATTGCTGGGCATGTTTAGCCTTCAGAAGAGAAGGTTGAGAGGGGACATGATAGCCATGTATAAATATCTGAAGGGATGTCATAGAGAAGAGGGAGCAGACTTGTTTTCTGTTGCCCTGGAGACTAGGACTCATAGCAAGTGGGTTCTAATTACAGGAAAGAAGTTTCTATCTGAACATTAGGAAGAACTTCCTGACTGTAAGAGCTGTCCAGCAGTGGAACACTCTGCCTTTGGAATGTGAGAAGCTCCTTCTTTGGAGGCTTTTAAACAGGCTGGATGGCTGTCTGTCTAGTGTACTTTGATTGTGCTTTTCCTGCATTGCAGACTCGGGTTGGACTAGATGGCCCGTGTGGTCTCCTCCAGCTGTATGATCTTATGATTTTGCCGGTTATACAATTCCAGTTTTACCAAATGAAAAATTAGTGAGACAACTCATTGTACAAAATATAAGTATGCTCTGAATCCGCAAACAAAAAAAAATAATATTTTGAACCTGCGATTATTTTTCTCTTTTAAGATTTTTTCAACTCTTTTCCTTGTATCATGTTCCCAGCGCACATCGTCGCTTACCCTATATTTTAAATACAGTGATACATTAACTTAAGAGTGTGACCAAACTCTTATCTCAAAAGATCTTATCTCAACGTGAATTTTCTCCTTGAAATGCTATTAATCTGTTTCAGCGCCCCAACTCTCCTCCTTCTCATTTTTTTCTTACATGTTTTTAAATAATAAAATGTAATTTATAAGTAATGTATAAATGCACATTCACATGGAACAATAAAAAGAAAGATCAACTTTAAAATGGTAAAAGCACAAAGTTGTGGCAAGGAAGCACAAAGTGAAGAGGTAGAAGCATCATTTTCTTCATACTGTACTCATTCTAGCCTCCCTCCCTCCTGCTATCTCTTTCTCCTTTTCTTCCCAAAGCCAAACATACAAGGAATAAAAACCACACAAAATCAACTAACCAGAAGCTCCTCAAAAGTGGTCAAGAGCAAAGCAGACAGCAATCTCCCAAAGCAGACAAGAGCACGAGGGACGGAGACTGCTCCCTTGACACCCTAAAGCCCTGTATATTGGCACTAACACTCCCTGTGACTCTAGCTTTTTAAAATTCAAAATGCTGCTCTTATGTCAAAGTAAAAGTGGCATCTCTTAAATCAAAATACTCTTAAGTTGAGATGCTCTTAAGTAGAGGTTCCACTGTATAGAAAAGTTACTGCATTCAGAAGAAAGGTTTTTCTTAGTCTCTCTCTCTTTCCATCCCCTCCCTGTATTTCAGAAACATAAGTGCCACATTCCAACTGCCACTGAGAAACTCCTTCCCTATTTGGTCAACCTACAACCCTCCTTGACCCATGCATACACCACACAAACCCTTTTATTTGGCCCTCTTGATTCACCATGCTTCTTTTACTTCATGTGATCACACCCTCCTCAGCCTTTTTCTTTGTTCCTTCTCATCACACACACACACACACCCAATTCAGCCCCAGCCATCTCTCACTATCATCTCCAAAGCCTGTTCTCGTGTCCTCCATCCACTCTCCTGGGTCATTCCCAGTCATCTGTGCTTACCTCACGAATGAATGCAGTTTTCCATCCTATTCTCTATGACTTCAAAGCACAAGCTTATAATGCAGGTATTCCTAGTCCTCAGAAAGTTCATTCTTTGCTGTTATTGGGGAGGCCTTGCTTAGCATTGAGGTCTCCAGGAGTTGGCTAGACTCCCAAAGGAATTAGATAGCACTATTGAAATGACTGTTCCATAAATGCAACAATGGATGTTTTACAGACAAACAATTCAGCAAAGATGATACAGGTGAAGAGAGGAAAACTCTGATCTTGAACATGTGAGTTTAACTCAAAGCAAGAGAAAGTGCATGCTAAGAGTAATTCACAGGGAACTGGCAACTTAGTTTCAGAGTTCAGATGAAGAACTCAAGAAGACAACACTTTGATCTACAGTGTTCCCTCACTTATCGCTGGGGTTAGGTTCCAGGACCACCCACAATAAGTGAAAATCCACAAAGTAGGGACACTATTTATTTTAATATTTATACATTATTTTAGTAGTTATACACCATTTTAAGTCTTTATCAACCAATCGTGTGTTGATAAATCGCCTCCTTCTCCTCCCGTTGCCTCTTGGGCTCCTTTTCTCTTCCTTTGGCTTCTCCTTCTTCCCTTCCTTAGGCTGTAAATTGTAATTTTTTATTATTTATAATAGTCTTTTAGAGTTTATTGAAAAAACGTGAAATAGCGAATCCGCAAAAAGTGAACCGCGAAGTAGTGAGGGAGCACTGTATATCTAGTTTTAGTAGATTAGGTCTGAATGAATGAGCACACGTCTTCTTTATGTATTTTAACTTCTTTATTGGTTCATTCAACATTACAGAATCAGAGAAAACAAGTAGAAGTTCTCATAATGAAAGAAGAGATAGCCCATGAGGGATATACCTTCACTTCACTTCACTTTATTTCTTAATTAGTCGCTCTCCACCAGAGTGCTCCGAGCGACTTACAATTTAAAATATCATTCCACAATATAAAACATTCAACATAAACACATTCAACAGTGACTATTTGGCAAATTAGATCTGATTTACTTAAATGCACAACCAAACAGCCAAGTCTTAAGTGCTATGACAAAAGATTGCAACTCTGACATTGCTCTAACATGGAGGCAATGAGTTCTACAGAATTGGAGCATAGGTCGAAAAGGCTCTACGCCTTGTAGTTTCCAGGTGTACCTCCCTAGGGCCCAGTACATATAGGAGATTTTCCTGGGAGGATCGAGGTGACCACTGATGGAAAAAAGGAATGAGGTGGTCCCTAAGATATAATGGTCCTTGGCCATTTCAAGCTTTAAATGTCAGGATCAGTATCTTGTAAGAGCGATGTTCTCATAATCTATCTCATAATCTCATAATCTATTAGGAGATGGAGGTCTCTGTACACAACTTCAAGTCACAGCTCAATTTACAATGACCCAAATAATTTTATAGGTTTTTCTTAGGCAAGGGATATTCAGGGTGGTTTTGCCAGTTCCATCCTCTGAAATATTGCCTACAGCACCTGGTATTTGTTACTGGAGCCTGCTTAGCTTCCATGATCAAACAGGATCTGGTGCCTTCAAGAATACTTAAGCTCTACAATATTTCTAGCCCAACCTACAGCCAACCTTGGCAGTAATTCAATTAATTCTATTTAAAACAGTTACACTTTAAAACAACTCAACAATCAAAATAAAACACACAATACAGTAGACTAAAAACCAAATCATGATGTTACTATGTGCGGAATACTTGAGTAAACCAATTTTAACTTTTGCAGTAAGGAGAGGCTATGCTAGTACCAGGGAAGTCCCCAGATGAAGTGCACACTGTAAATCACCTCTTGGGTTGCTTGAGTATTTTGTGTCATTCTGAAATGTCCATTTTTTTTCCTATTCACATAAGGACAGCTCTTTCTGTTTGCATTACTATAGACTATATCCTAGTCATGAGATAGGCAGCTACGACACTGTGACTTCCATACAGATCCCTTTGCTTCTTACTGTCATTGTATCTTGCCATCTCTTTGAAGTTGACGGTAGGATCTTGAATCCCTAAGTGACAGATGTCCTTAACCAGCACATAGGTTTTCAGCTGGAGAACCAGTCCAATGGAGTAGCTCAATGGACATAGTTGTAAGTCCACAATTCTGTCAAGCAAACCTCCATATCATGAAAGTGAGCAGACAGTCTAAAGGGATCCACCATTGTAATGAGAGTGCCTAGTGTAACGGCATCAATTGCCACTTGTAAGCCGCCCTGAGTCCCCTTGGGTGAGAAGGGTGGGGTATAAATAATTGAAATAAATAAATAGTGATCTTTGATGCCACAGCCTTATGCTGACAAGGAGAATACAGTGTCTACAACTTTGACAACTATATAACTGCTTCAAGGGTTTGATGAGCCAAGGTGAGGTCTCTTTCTTGCACGCATGCACACACACAGAATGACTGGCTTTTTCAGCACCTCAATCTACAGCACTGATTGGTTTGAACATCAAACACTCTAAATTTTATTGAAATGGCATAGAACAGATGGTTTTGTATAAAACCTCTTCAAATGCTGATAGATGCTTTAAAAGTAAAGAATTTCTTCTTAAGCATGTCACTAAATATCTATATATATAAATGAGTAATGGCATCATGGCGACCCACAAAACAACAAAGCTACAGGCCGCCCAACCTCGAAATTTGACAACACAACCCATCATCCATGCCTCTAGGTTGATACAACAAAAAGGAAAGAAAAATAAAGTCCTAATTACAGGGAGAGCAATAATTGTTTTTATCCAATTGCTGCCAGTTTAGAGGGCTAATCTCTGCCCACTTGGTCTCCTAGCAACCAGCCAAGGGACAGCCAGGGTTCAGTTAGGGGACAGGCAGACTTAGGCCTCACTTAGGTCTCTTCCACAGATTATCTAATTTGCACTGGATTATATGGCAGTGTAGACTCAAGGCCCTTCCACACAGCTATATAACCCATTTATAATCTTATATTATCTGCTTTGCACAGGATTATCTTGACTCCACACTACCATATAATCCACTTCAGTGTGCATTTTATACAGCTGTGAAGAAGGGACCTCATATAATCCAGTTCTAAGCAGATAATATAAGATTATCAATATAGAGTCTCACTTATCCAACATAAACAGGCCGGCAGGATAAGTGAATATGTTGGATAATAAGAAGGGATTCAGGAAACGCCGATCAAATATCAAATTAGGTAATCGTTATATAAATTAAGCACCAAAACATCATATTATACAACAAATTTGACAGAAAAAGTAGTTCCATGCACAGCAATGCTATGTAGTAATTACAGTAGAGTCTCACTTATCCAACCCTCGCTTATCCAACATTCTGGATTATCCAACACATTTTTGTAGTCAATGTTTTCAATATATAGTGACATTTTGGTGCTAAATTCATAAATACAGTAATTACTACATAGCATTACTGCGTATTGAACTACTTTTTCTGCCAAATTTGTTGTCTAACATGATGTTTTGGTGCTTCATTTGTAAAATCATAACCGAATTTGATGTTTAATAGGCTTTTCCTTAATGCCTCCTTATTATCCAACATACTCGCTTATCCAACATTCTGCCGGCCCGTTTATATTGGATAAGTGAGTCTTTACTGTACTTTATTTACAAATTTACCACTAAAATATCACAATGAATTTAAAACATTGACTACAAAATCTTTGATTACGAAAAGGCAGACTGAGTTGGATAATCCAGAACATTGTATAGGCGAATGTTGGATAAGTGAGATTCTACTCTAATATGAAATAATTACTGGGATAGAATAATGCAGAATAATATAATCTCTAAAACCAGGACAGTAAATAAAGAGCAAAAGCAGAGAAATTGGAAATTCCACAAAGGAAACAATCAGGGCCAGCTAACACCTCCCAAGAAAGGATTCTTCCAGAAAGGAAGCTGAGAAGGGAGTGAAGCACTGTGTATTACCAAAGTCATTATTATTACTATCATTATTATTATTATTATTATTATTATTATTATTATTATTGCGTTGCGGTCAACCGTGAAAATGAATACTATCTGGCTACAAGTATTCAAAAACACTAAAATCAGAATATATAAAAAGCAATGTGGTATAGTAAAACAGAACAATACAATCTCTAAAATCAGAACACTAAATAAAGAACAACACTCTGAAAACAGGGGAATTCCACATAGGAAACAATCAGGGCCAGCTAACACCTCCCAACAAAGTATTCCCATCATCAAAGTCTGGCAAATCCTCTGTTTTCTCAGGGCCACAGACAGTAGAAGCACATAAAATATCACAAACAACACCACTCTGAAAACAAGGGAATTCCAGACAGGAAACAATCAGGGCCAGCTAACACCTCCCAACAAAAAATTCACTCAGGGAGCAAACAGCCAGGCTTTAAAGCTGCAAGGCCATTAAATCCTAATCATTTTCCCTAATTGCAGCATTCATACTTGCCTCCAACAGACAAAAAAATCAGAAATATTGTATATTCACAACCTTTAGGAAATAATATCCCCTGATGGCGCAGCGTGTTAAAGCGCTGAGCTGCTGAACTTCTGGACCGAAAGGCCGCAGGTTTGAATTGGGGGAGCGGAGAGAGCCCCCACTGTTATCCCCAGCTTCTGCCAACCCAGAAGTTCAAAAACATGCAAATGTGAGTGCATCAATAGGTACTGCTCCGGCGGAAGGTAACGCCGCTCCATGCAGTCATCCCACATGACCTTGGAGGAGTCTATGGACAACACCGGCTCTTCAGCTTAGAAATGGAGATAAGCACCAACCCCCAGAGTCAGACATGACTGGACTTAACGTCAGGGGAAAACGTTTACCCTTTACCTTAACTACCACCAATTCCTCAATACTTTATTTCCCATACCACCATACTTCGCCACAGCAACGCGTGGCCAGGCACAGCTAGTATATATATAAATGTAATATGGCACTTTATTATGGAGTAAGCAACAAAACCACTGAACCCAATCACTCCAAATTTGGCCACAAAAGTCATAGTCATCCAAGGTATGTCTTTCAATAAAAAAAATAGAAAAATAGTCCAAATTACAGAGGATGAGAAAGAGCCTTTTCCCCACTAACTGCCAGTTAGAAAGGTTGGCTCCACTGCCTTTAGACCCCGCCCCCTTTGTATCCTAGCAACTCCCTCAGCCAAAGTGGCACCCAGGGCAGAGGCAGAGTGCACTTGGGTCTCATCCACACTGCCTATAAAATACAGATTATCCGATTTGAACTGGATTATATGGCAGTGTAAACTCAAGGTCCTTCCACACAGCTATATTACCCAGAATGCCAAGGCATATAATCCACAGTATCTGCTTTGAACTAGATTATCTTGAGTCCACACTGCCATATAATCCAGTTCAGTGTGGATTTTATACAGCTGTGTAGAAGGGGTCTCATATAATCCAGTTCTAAGCAGATAATATAAGATTATAAATATAATATGTAATAATTACTGTGGTATAATAATACAGAATAATATAATCTCTAAATCAGGACAGTAAATAAAGAGCAACATTCTGAAAGCAGGGAAATTGGGAATTCCAGAAAGGAAACAACCAGGGCCAGCTAACACCTCCCAACAAAGGATTTTCCCAGGCAGGAAGCAGCCAGGCTTTAAAGCTGCAAGGCCATTAAATGCTAATCAAGGTGCCTAATTGCAGCATTTATACCTGCCACGCCGAGACTATTAATTGCTGTTCAAACTGGCCAACCAAGGGTTCTGCAAGGTAGAAAGTGGCCAGGCTTGCAAGCAGCAAGGCTATTCAGTGCTATTCAGCCTGGCCAACCAAGATTTCCCCTAGATGGAAAACTCCCAGGCTTTGAAGTCATGAGGCTACTCCGTCCCATTCAACTGGCCTAGCAAGGATGCCCTATGTAGAAAGCAGCCAGGCTTTTAAGCTGCAAGACTATTCAGTGCAATTCAAGCTGGCCAAACAATGATTCACCTACAAAGCCAGGCTTCACAGTGGCTCTTTGATTGAGGGTGCTACTCCAGCTACTCCAGAAAACGGCCAGGCTTTGAGGCTGTAAGGCTATCCACTGCTATTTCACCTGGCCTACAAATGATTCCCATAAGCCACAGCAACACGTGGCCGGGCAAAGCTAGTGGCATATAAAATGTAAAAATGGAAGGATAAAAATAAACCTGAATGATTAGTTGAATGATATATCTACCATATTATTATTAAATCCACTTTCTTTGTCATTCTAATTCTTACATTTTTCATGTCTTTCCTTCTTTTAAGGTCGTCACTATGGTGCTGTCAGTTGTGAGGGATGCAAAGGCTTCTTTAAAAGGAGTGTGAGGAAAAATCTGACCTATAGTTGCCGTAGCAACCAAGACTGTATCATCAATAAACACCATCGAAACCGTTGCCAGTTTTGCCGGTTAAAAAAATGTCTCGAGATGGGAATGAAAATGGAATGTGAGTCCAAAATACACAGAATGGTTCTTTGTCTAGCAAAGTTATAGGAGCTTGTTAATTTTTGTGATTGATCACTATTTCTTTTACTCTTTATGACTTCTTTTTTCTTAACCCCAAATCAGAATTCTTTTGTTTTTTAATTTTCTGAAGTTCAGATTGGATTATTTTTATTTGTGCATATTGACAAACCTCTGTTCTGACACTTAGAAAAAAATTGATTTACTCACAAGTAAGTAGATGGACATAAAAATGTACCATGGTTTGCTGGTACTGCAGTATAACATTAGTGATTGAGATGTGATCATCAAAGTGTAAAAAATCTCTCTCTCTCTCTCTCTCTCTCTCTCTCTATATATATATATATATATATATATATATACACACACACACACACACACACACACACACACACACAAATCTTGGTAATCCGAGCCCCAGTGAACCGAAGCTCTGGATTATCCGAGGGGCCGTCGCCCCCCCGCCCCCCCCCCAAAGGTGCCCTCGCCCCTTGGGAAGCAGCCCACGAGCACCGCTACCTAGCAGCGCTCGTGGGCTGCTTCCCAAGGGGCGAGGGCTCGGTCCAGGGAGGTAGACCACGAGTGCTGCTGCAGCAGCGATTGCGGGCCACTTCCTCTGGCCTCTCCCCTCGTGAAAAGGAGCTTCTTCATGCAAGAGGAGGAAGAGGCAGGGTGCTTCCCTCTCCCTCTCGCGAGAAGGAGCTCCTTCTCACGAGAGGAGAGGGAGAGGCCGGAGGAAGCGGCCCACGATCGCAGCAGTGATCGTGGCCTGCTTCCCTGGGCCCAAGCGCCGAGCGGAGGAAGACGTTTTCTCCCTCTGCTAGGTGCCTGGGCCTACAATCTGGGTTATTCGATTAATCCGGGTAACCTGAGTTGGGGTCCGCCCATTTAAATTGGATAACCGGGATTCTACTGTATATATAAATGTAATGTACATTTAAAATATAATGTACGTTTGCAGGACTACGTAAACAACAAAACCACTGAACCAAATCACACCAAATTTGTCCACAAAAGACATGGTCATCCAATCTATGTCCTTCAAACAAAAAAACCTAGAAAAATAATGTCCAAATTAGAGGATGAGGAAGAGCTGTTTTTAACCCTGGCTACTGGTCAGAAGGGTAAGCCCTGCACCCTTTAATAATAATAATAATAATAATAATAATAATAATAATAATAATTTTATTCTTATATCCCGCCCCATCTCCCCGGAGGGACTCGGGGCGGCTTACATGGGGCCATGCCCAGACACGACAGCACAAATCAGATAAAACATTAAACCGAGCAGTAAAACTTCAACATGATTAAAAACAGTCATAAAAGTCAATATACACAATAATATTAAGATCCCGATTTGGGTCAAAAGATCCAGGCCAAGGTGCAAAGTAATATCAAGTTATCAGGGAGGGATAATTATGCAGCAGTTGTAATACTTAAAGTGCTGAATGAATCCTAAAAACAATCCAGAGGGTCTACTGCTTAATAGGTAAATAACATGATCCCACAAGGATCAGTCAACGAAGGCCTTCTGGAATAGCCAAGTTTTCAGGCTCTTCCTGAATGAGAGTAGGGTAGGGGCCTGCCTAATCTCCCTGGGGAGCGAGTTCCACAGCCGGGGGGCCACGGCGGAGAAGGCCCTCTCCCTCGTCCCCACCAACCGCAACTGCGAAGTTGGTGGAAGCGAGAGGAGGGCCTCCCCCGACGAGCGAAGAGGTCGTGCGGGTT
The DNA here is from genome assembly GCF_035594765.1 of Anolis carolinensis. Classification (NCBI taxonomy): domain Eukaryota; kingdom Metazoa; phylum Chordata; class Lepidosauria; order Squamata; family Anolidae; genus Anolis; species Anolis carolinensis. Next base: position 59,406,853 of record NC_085842.1, on the reverse strand, counting down.
CATAGGGGGAAATGCGGTCTCGAAGGTAGGTGGGTCCCAAACCGTTAAGGGCTTTGTAGGTGATAACCTGCACCTTGAATTGGGCTCGGAAAATAAATGGCAGCCAGTGGAGCTCTTTAAACAGCGGCGTTGAGCGCGTCCTGTAATCTGCCCCAGTTAGAAACCTGGCTGCCGATCGTTGTACTAGTTGTAGTTTCCGAGCCGTCTTCAAAGGCAGCCCCACGTAGAGCGCATTGCAGTAATCCAGTCTAGAGGTAACTAAGGCGTGGACCACCATGGTCAGATCTGACTTCTCGAGGTATGGTCGCAGCTGGCGCACAAGTTTTAGTTGTGCAAAGGCCCTCCCAGCCACGGCCGACACCTGGGCCTCAAGTGTCAGCGCAGTGTCCAGGAGGACCCCCAAGCTGCGGACCTGCGCCTTCAGGGGGAGTGCAACCCCGTCAAGCACAGGTTGCCACCCAATACCCCGATCAGACGTACGACTGACCTGGAGGACCTCTGTCTTGTCAGGATTGAGCCTCAGCTTGTTCGCCCTCATCCAGGCCAATACAGCGGCCAGACACTGGTCCAGTATCCGAGGGGCTTCCTTGGAATTAGGTGGAAAGGAGTAGTAGAGTTGGGTGTCATCCGCGTAGAGATGGCACCGCACTCCAAAACTCCGGATGACCTCACCCAGCGGTTTCATGTAGATATTAAAAAGCATGGGGGACAAAATGGAACCTTGCGGGACCCCACAGGTCAATGGCCAGGGGTCCGAGCAGGTGTCCCCCAGCTTCACCAACTGGGAACGGCCCTCTAGGAAGGACTGGAGCCACTGCAGAACAGTACCCCCAAGGCCCATCCCGGAGAGACGTCCCAGAAGGATACCATGGTCGATGGTATCGAAAGCCGCTGAGATGTCCAAGAGAACCAGCAGGGTCACACTCCCCCTGTCCAGCTCTCTGCGGAGGTCATCCACCAAGGCGACCAAAGCCGTCTCGGTACTGTAGCCAGGTCTGAAACCAGACTGCGATTGGTCCAGAAAATCCGTATCTTCCAAGAATCCCTGGAGCTGGGAAGCAACCACCCGCTCCAAGACCTTGCCCAAGAATGGAAGGTTAGAGATTGGTCTGTAGTTACTGAGGTTAGCCGGATCCAAGGAGGCTTTCTTCAAAACAGGCCTCACCACAGCTTGTTTTAGGCCAGATGGAAATATGCCCTGCTCCAAAGAGGCATTGATTATTCTCACAAACCAATCAACTAGCCCTCCACTGGCTTGTTTTAAGAGCCAAGATGGGCAAGGGTCAAGGGCACAGGTGGTCGCCCTCACCGCTCCAAGAATCTTGTCCACATCATCAGGCTGCACAAGCCGAAACGAATCCCACAAGATCGAACAGACAGATGCCTCGGTTACCTCACCTGGCAATGCATCAAGGCCGGCGTCTAAGTCGGAACGAATCTGAGCGACTTTGTCTGCAAAATGGTGAGCGAACTCGCTACACCGAGTTGACGAGATGTCGGGTGCTCCCCCAACCTGAGGAGGGTGGAGGAGCTCCCCAACAACTCGAAACAACTCTGAAGATCTATTTGTTGCAGACGCGATGCGGGCAGTCGAGAAAACTTTCCTGGCTGCCCGCAATGCCGCGGAATAGGCCCTAATAGCGGCTCTAGACCGTGCTCGGTCAGATACGTCACGAGTTGTCCGCCAGCGGCACTCTAGTCTCCTTCTTGCACGTTTCATCTCCGCCAGCTCCCCAGTAAACCAGGGAGCTGGGGCAACTCCACGCAGCAAGAGGGGACGCTCAGGAGCGATCGTGTCTATTGCCCTGGACAACTCGCCATTATAACGAGTGACCAGGGCATCGACAGGATCGTCAGCTTCCATGGTAGACAGATCCCCAAGAGACCTCAGGAATCTCTCAGGATCCATAAGTCTCCTGGGGCGGACCATCTTAATTGGTCCACCACCCCTGCGGAGGTTGGAAGAGACGGTTAGTCTTAAACTGATCAGATAGTGGTCGGACCATGACAATGGAAGAATAATTTGCTCTTCCACTCCGACCAAACCGTCGCCCGCAACAAAAACCAGGTCGAGTGTATGTCCAGCTTGATGAGTGGGACCCGATATTATTTGGGACAGACCCATGGTCGTCATGGCGGCCATGAATTCCTGAGCTGCACCTGTCAAGGTGGTCTCAGCGTGAATGTTGAAGTCGCCCAGCATCAACAGGCGCTGGGAACCCAACACCACGCTAGAAACCACCTCTGCTAGCTCAGGCAGGGAGACTGCTGTGTCGCGGGGTGGACGGTACACCAGCAGAATCCCCAAACTGTCCCGGGTACCCACCTTCAAGTGGAGACACTCAAACCCGACCGATTGCAAAGCGACGCATCTGACCAGGGCGATGGACTGCCTAAAGACCACCGCAACCCCACCTCCCCGCCCTCCTGGCCTAGCCTGCTGATGCACCCCGAAACCCGGAGGACAAAGCTGGGTAAGACTAACCCCACCCAGATCATCCAACCAGGTTTCGGTGATGCAGGCCAGATCCGCATGTTCATCCATGATTAGATGCTGGATAATAGATGATTTACCTTTGACGGATCTGGCATTAAACAGCAGGACCTTCAGCCGGGAGGGGCTACCATGGAGGCTACCACACCTATCCTTCTCCAGGGTCGCAAGAAGTATCATGAAGTCCCGCCCACTTCATCTAGCAACCCCCTTGGCCACAATGGTGCCGAGGTACAGCCAGGGTTCAGTTAGGCTTGTTCCACACTGCCTATAAAATACAGATTATCTGATTTGAACTGGATTATATGGCAGTGTAGACTCAAGACCCTTCCACACAGCTATATAACCCAGAATGCCAAGGCAGATAATCCACAGTATCTGCTTTGAACTGGATTATCTTGAATCCACACTGCCATATAATCCAGTTCAGTGTGGATTTTATACAGCTGTGTAGGAGGGGCCCCATATAATCCAGTCCTAAGAAGATGATATAAGATTATAAATATGATAAATGATAATTACTGTGGCATAATAATAGAGAACAATATAATCTTTAAAATCAGGACAGTAAATATAGAGCAACACTCTGAAAACAGGGAAATTCCAGAACGGAAACAACCAACAAATTATCCCCGAGGCAGGAAGCAGCCAGGCTTTGAAGCTGCAAGGCCATTACATGCTAATCAAGGTGGCTAATTGCGGCATTCATACCTGCCGCACCAAGACTATTAATTGCTATTAAACCTGGCCAACCAAGGATTCCACAAGGTAGAAAGAGCCAGGCTTGCAAACAGCAAGGCTATTCAGTGCTATTCATCCTGGCCAACCAAGATTTCCCCTAGATAGAAAACCCTCAGGCTTTGAAGCCACGAGGCTACGCCATCCCATTCAACCTGGCCAACCAAGGATGCCCCTATGTAGAATGCAGCTAGGCTTTTAAGCTGCAAGACTACTAAATGCAATTCAAGCCGGCCAAACAACGATTCCCCTGCAAATCAAGTAGCCGGGCTTCAAAGCGGCTCTTTTATTAAGGGTGCTGCATGAACACCAAGCACAAAGTAGCTGCACGCAATAACATCCTGCGGAAACTGACTGGCAGCGCATTGGGTGCAGACCCACAAGTAATAAGAACATCAGCCCTGGCCTTGTCTTTCTCAACTGCAGAGTATGCCTGTCCTGTTTGGCACAAGTCTGCCCATGCAAAGCAGGTGGACATAGCACTGAATGAAACATGCAGAATCATCACGGGATGCCTTAAACCTACACCTGTTGATAAACTCTACAAGTTAGCTGGCATTGCCCCTCCTGACGTGCGACGGGAAGTTGCTGCTAACGGTGAGAGAAAAAAGGTCGAACATTGTGAAAGCCACCCACTGCATGGCTATCACCCTCCTCCCACCAGACTCAAATCAAGGAAGGGCTTCATGAGAACCACCACTCCTCTTGATGTTCCTCCAGCAACAGCAAGGGTGTCCCTCTGGGCAGCTAAACCTGGCAATTCTAACTGGATGACCCCCCAAGAGGGTCTTCCTCCAGGGGCAAACCAGGAATGGGCAACTTGGAAGTCCCTGAACAGACTCAGAAGTGGAGTGGGCAGATCAAAAGACAACTTGGCAAGGTGGCACTACCTGGAGGAATCCTCCACCTTGTGTGACTGTGGAGCTGGACAAACAACTCAGCATATGTATGCTTGCCCACAATGCCCTGCCTCATGTACGGAGGAGGAGTTGTTTAAAGCTACAGACAATGCGGTTGCTGTTGCCCGCTTTTGGTCCAAAACTATTTAGTTGCTTGTGATTTCTTTTCTTTTTTATTTTATTTCCATTATTTGAAATGTATTTGCTGTACCAATGCTTTTGACACGAAATAAATAAAATTAAGGGTGCTACTCCAGTTCACCAAACAAGGATTCCCCTAAGTATAACACAGCCAGGCATTGAAGCTGCAAGGCTATTCAGTGCAATTCAACCAGACCTACAAAGGATTAACCTTGGTAGAAGGCGGCCAGGCTTTGAAGCAGCAATACTACTCTCTACTATTAAAGCTGACCAACCATAGATTCCCCTAGGTAGCAAGCAGCCAGGCTTTAAAGCAGCATTGCTACCTGTCTGAGATCTTAGTTTGTCAACTATCAGATATACTGTAAATTGATTGAAGCTGGTTTTGTGTTAAGCTTCTGTTAACTGAGTCTCCATAGGGAGAAGCAAAAAAGAAATAATAATAACAGCAGAAGATGTAGTCATTCATTAATCTGCACTTTTTATAAGCTTTTGAATGAATGATTTTATCATCCTTTTAAGTATTTGTATTTGTGCATTGTGATTTAGCTGTACAGAGTGAAAGGAAGCCTTTTGATGTACAGCGTGAGAAACCAACTAACTGTGCTGCTTCAACAGAGAAAATCTATATCAGGAAGGACTTAAGAAGTCCGCTAATAGCAACTCCGACTTTTGTAGCAGAGAAAGATGGAGCTAGGTAAGTCAGATATGGGTGTTTTTGAACTATTTGCTATTTAGAGAACATCTTACAAAGTCTATTTCTTGATTCACATAACTACAAAATGGCATTCAAAATGTAAATAAGTTTTGAAATAATTATTTCATATTTGTACATTCCAGCGCTACACTATATACAGTATCCACTATGAAATATTTCATGTGTGCTAGGATGCTATATATATTATGATGCATACTCATGTATAACCTATATGTAAGTCGAGGGCAGAATTTGGGTCCAAAATTATGGCTTTTTATATGACCTGTGGATAAGAAGGGTCATTGCACTGAGTGGGGAAAGCAACAACATCAGGGCGAGCCTCCACGATTTCCCTGCCCAGGCACTCAATCAGGCCAGAAGCAGCACCATGGCAGAAAGAATAAAAGGGGTCAGTGCTTCTTTTGGAATCTCCTGGAAGAGACTAAGCTCCTGCCTTTTGCCATTCAGAGAAGGGAATGGTTCTATTTTTTTTTTTTTTGGGGGGGGGGGGGGATGCCAGTTGTATCCGTCCTTTTTCCTATTATGGAATACAAAGTGATTTAAATTTTGTGAGTTTTAAAGTAATAAAAATGCAATAATATGGTATCCAGACTTCTGTATAATCAGAAAAGACAGCCGTTATCTTTTATTTAGGTATTAGCAGTTTTTCAGTACAGCTTAGTAATGCATGGTAGGATCTCACCTTAAAAGACTTCTGCTGTCAAGATTAGAGTGAGGCATTCAAATTGTTAACTCCCTGAGGTAAAGATTTGTCATGTGCATTGCGTCTCTGTTGTATCATACAAAGTGTAGAACTGTAAACGTCATTATGCTTCTTTATTTCAAATTGGATGTAACTCTTTGAAACAGTCTATAATGTACAAAGTAAAAGGAGAAAATCTGAGAAAATAGTTATGCCAAGTTAAAAGATTTAGGTGACTACAGTTTTGGAAATCTGATACTGTTCTCAGTAGAGAAATATCTCAGAATTGAAAGACACAATGGTACTATTTATTATATATAAGAACATGTGACTTCTGAATAACAGATTACTCATATTTCTTTCTCCATTCTTGGACAGATCAGCTGGTCTTCTTGATTCAGGGATGCTTGTCAATATTCAGCAGCCAGTAATACGAGATGATGGTACAGTGCTGCTGGCTACAGATTCCAAGGTAGCATTTCTCAGATTTTGTTGTACGTTCATATTTTATTATTTCATTCAGTTGATACCTTACTATATATGAACATATAAATTGCTTAATAGCCATTCTCAACTTTTATGACAAGACTGATAAATATGGAGTTGAGTATATTCCATTTCTGAAGACTAGACGGCTTAAATTAATTGGCATTGTACAGTATTATGTCATTTTAGTTATGGTTTCACTGCAATTTTTCTCTTTTTATAAGCAGCTACCCTGTTTCCCCTAAAATAAGACATCCACAGAAAATAAGACCTAGTAGAGGTTTTGCTGAATTGCTAAATATAAGGCCTCCCACGAAAGTAAGACCTAGCAAAGTTTTTGTTTGAAAGCATGCCTGTCGAACAGAACACCAGAGCATGCAGGATCGGTAAATGTACATACCATAGATTGTTGTACATGGAAATAATGGTAGTAACAAGAAATTTTTGATAGGATTCACAGTTTGTCTGGTTATGCTGGTTTGTGATGACAACTACTGTACAGTATATAATAAATGTTCAAATTTTTTGTTCAACAATAAATGTGAATTATTCTTCATGGAAAAATAAGATATCCCCTGAAAATAAGACCTAGCGCATCTTTGGGAGCAAAAATTAATATAAGATACTGTCTTATTTTCAGGAAAACACGGTATAACATGGGAGAGGCATAGATGTTTTTAAATTAGTAAACATTTCATGTAATTGTTTTATTAATATTCACAATTGTTTGGCAGGCTGAAACAAGCCAAGGTGCCTTGGGAACACTAGCAAATGTTGTAACATCACTTGCCAGCATCAATGAGTCGCTTAATAATGGAGACACATCAGAAATCAAGCAAGAAGACCAATCTGCAAGTGAGATCACTCGGTATGTACTTAGCATTAGAAGCTTACTTTGTCTGATCTCTGGTCTATTATAAAGTCGTTAATCAATTGATTATAGTAAGATGTCAGCATTGGTAATTGGCTATTGATAATAGGTATTGTCCTCTTTATTAACATTACTGTTTAGGTTATATTTGCCTTCTGTCGTCAACCTGCATCGATTTTTTTACTTTAGTGCTACAGTGTATTTGTTACGAATAATAAAATAATCCAAATACTTAAGGTTTGTTCTTTGTGGACATTGTGTACTGAGATTTTTTGTCACTGCAATGATAGGATTCTATCACAGAATTGCTGGAATAATCTGACTCTCAAAAATTACCTTTAAAATCTAGCTTCTGCCCCTAAGAGCAGAGTTCTGTGGCAGTAATGAGTGAGATGCTGAAGGATGGGACATACAACCCCTTCTGCTCAGGCAGTATGTTGACAAAAAACCAGGACCTCTGCTGGGTCTGACGGGGGGGGGGGGGGGTGATTTATCATCATTAGTGACCTGCACCTCAGCATCCTCCGCCCCCAAAAGTGGTTTTTTGGGTTTTTTTTGTTTTTGGTATTTTTAATTCTTACAAATCTGCAGATTCCACTTCCTTACCTGCTCCTGTTGCTATTTGGTTTCATGAGAATAGGTATTCAGACAATAAGTTCACTGCTAGTGTATACAGTAATATGATTTCTCTGTAGGTGGAATTATCATTTGCTTTATTTAATTCATAATGCGTAACTATATTAATATACATTAAAGGGAACTTATCTGACAGGCTTAATCTTACCTGCAGGGCATTTGACACTTTAGCTAAAGCACTTAATACTGCAGATGGTGCAGCAGCTCAGAATGCAGAAGATGGGATGGACCCTGCAGGTGGTGGGAATATTCATGTAATCAGTAGGGATCAGTCTACCCCGATCATTGAAGTTGAAGGACCCCTGCTTACAGATACCCATGTGACATTTAAGGTGTGTGTTTCCTTAATACTATTTTGCAAATGTATCATGAAGTCTTTAATTTTTAATTAAACTTTCATTTCCCTTGCAGTCTTTTTAAAGGACTTTTTTTTAGTTCTCTATCTAATTTCTCTAATTCGTAAACTATTAAAAAGAATATTAATTCATAATATATTCCTAAATTTCAAACTTGTTTAGATACTAATATCTGTATGTATTGCAACACAGTTTCAAGAAATGTAACCATAACGAAGCACTAAAAATTTCACTTTATATCAAACCGTTCTTTTTCACTTTTTCAAACCGTTTCATTTCAGCTTTCATTCAAGTTGACAGTTTTTATAACCACTCTGAAAAAAACTTGAATTAAATATACACCAGTATTTGAATGTTTAAATAATTAACTAGGTCAATTGTATTGGTCTATAGCATGGATCTGCAATAGAAGACCCACTAGTTTGTGGTATGGTAGAGTCTCGCTTATCCAACATAAATGGGCCAGCAAAAAGTTGGATAAGTGAAAATGTTGGATAATAAGGAGGGATTAAGGAAAAGCCTATTGAACATCAAATTACGTTATGATTTTGCAAATTAAGCACAAAAACAGCATGTTTTCCAACAAATCGACAGAAAAAGCAGTTCAATACACGGCAACGTTATGTAGTAATTACTGTATTTACGAGTTTAGTACGAAAACATTACAATATATTGAAAATATTGACTACAAAAACACTGACTACTAAAAAATTGACTATAAATGAAAATAGAATTGCATAAAATGAACTTACAACAGCAACATTGTCGGAAGTTAAATCCGTAAAAAGTTCAGTCCGGTGAAGATTTTTAAATATCTGCCTAGAGAAACAGTGTGGATCCATGTGAGAGGCAGACTGCGTGGGATAATACAGAACGTTGGTATAAGTTAAGGTTGGATAATGAGACTCTACTGTAGTTCAAAGTGATACTTGTGTAATCCTGTATCACCATAAGAAAGAAAAGAGAGGGGATTAAACAGCATCTTGAAGACTAATTTATATATTTCAGAAAAGCTTCCATGGACTTCAGTCCACTTCAGATCTCCGCTTCTTGCCCTCCCTGACATGTTGTTTTAAAAAGTATTCTATTACTGTTTTTGAGGGGGGGAAATGAACCTCAGTCTTTTCCATTTTTTTACAGTTAACCATGCCTAGCCCAATGCCAGAGTATCTCAATGTTCATTACATTTGTGAGTCAGCATCCCGGTTGCTTTTCCTTTCCATGCATTGGGCGAGATCTATACCTGCTTTTCAAGCACTAGGGTAAGAAAATAGTTTCTTTTTCATAAGGAATTAGTCACATTTTCTGTATATACTGTCAAAATGCAATTCTCCATCGTGGTCCCTGTGAAATTCGCACATATGATATTGCCTGCGCAGACAGCTTCGGAATCTTCTAGAAAGCTCTTTTAGTACAAAATGGCAGTAACCCCACCCACTTTCCCCATAGAGTATATATAGCCAGTGGGAGGGACTACTGCCTCAGTTCCTTTTGTCCGCCGCTTCAAGCAGCAGCTATGGAATCTTTCTATTCTTTGACTAGCCAGTTTTCTTTTCCTTTTAAATCTCTTATTTATTATAATTTTTAATCTATTAAACTATTTTTACTTCATATCAGGTATTGACATGTACCCCCTTTTAAAGGTTGTTCAGCCTGTGGGGGGAAAGTTGCCTGAGGGACATGCTACGTGCCTCCCTTGCCTGGGAAGGGCCTTGTGGTTCAGGCATGCCAGGTGTGTCTTTCTCCCCAAACTCGCTAGAACAGCGAGTCTGGGCTGTAGTTCTCTCACATGAGCAAGCCCTTTTTTCCCCTCACCCTGCTGAGGGAAAGGCCTTGTGCGGCCTTGAAAGGCCTCTTACCTTCAACAGTCAGTCTGCCACTGCCTAGCCTGCTTCTTCGATCAAGCTAGGCTAAGGAAACTAAGTCCTTCGAACTCCTATCATTCCAGGGTGTCTCCAAACAGTTGGAGAAACCTAAAAGCAAAGGCGATTCAGGCTGTGGCCTTAAAACGCCTCAGGACTGCCCCTGGTGGCTGTTCCTCTTGGCCACTCTCAGAGGAAGCGTGAACACGCAGGCGCAGATTCTGCCCAGACTGCCTTTTGAGGCAGGGATCGCTCTGGCGCTGGCCCCCTGGCACTCTCAGCTTGCCACCACTGGGATGACACGCTCCAGCATGGGCTTTCTCCCGCTGCCTGGCTCTGTACTGCCCTCTTCCCCTGTGCCTTCTTCGGGAGCAAGGGAAGAGCGACTGAGCTCCGCCTCTGCAGCCTTCGGGAGCAAGGGCAGAAACCTAATACCACCCTCTGCCTCCTTCCGGAGCAAGGGCAGAAGGGCTGAGCTCCACCCCTGCCCCTCTGCATCCTTCGGGAGCAAGGGTAGAGAAGCCTGATATCGCCCTCTACCTCCATCACGAGCAAGGGCAGAGCGGCGTGGCCCCACCTCTGCCCCTCTGCATCCTTCGGGAGCAAGGGCAGAAGCCTAATACTACCCTCTGCCTCCATCGAGAGTAAAAGCAGAGCGGCTGAGTTCCACTCCTGCCCCTCTGCATCTTTCGGGAGCAAGGGCAGAGAAATCTGATACCGCTCTCTGCCTCCATCAGGAGCAAGGGCAGAGCGGCTTGGCCCCACCTCTGCCCCTCTGCTTCCCTCAGGTGCAAGAGCAGAGTGGCTCGGTACCGTCCTCCTCCCCTCTGACTCCCTTGAAAGCAAGGGCAAAACAAAAGCAGTCGCTCCACAAATCGCTGATAAAAAGCGCTCAACTCTGCCCCTTGTGGCTGATGTTGCAGTGGTGTGCGCAGGCACAGGCGTTTCCCTGTCTGCCTGGCTTTTATGGAATGTGCTGGTTTCGACTTCCTGAAGGCATCAGAGTCCATTTCGACAGCTGAGGAGCGCTTACTCTGCACTGCCCCGATGCTGGCCCCAGCAACGACAGAGGCTCCAGAACCTGGCAACCTGGATTCGCTGCTTCCCCTGCCAAGGCATTGCCTGCGGATAAGGCCTCCTTGCCAATGTACCTCTTATTGTATAGATATTGTTATTGTTATTATTATTATTAGAAGGTCCACTGGACATCATCATCATTATTGTTGTTGACACAACAATATTGTATGACACAGCAAACAAGATAGATATGCTGGATTTGGTATCACAAAATCACAAGTTGAACACTTCCCAAGCGTTTAGGACTGTGTGATGTATTTTCGGATGATGCACACAGATCCCAGTAGGGTGGCCTTTTGCAGTTGGCAGATCGTAATTTTGTCAATGTCTGTTGTTTCCAAATGCCGGCTGAGATCTTTTGGCACGGCACCCAATGTACCGATCACCACCGGGACCACCTGTACTGGTTTCTGCCAGAGTCTTTGAAGTTCAATCTTGAGGTCCTGATAGCGGCTGAGTTTTTCCTGTTGTTTTTCGTCAATGCGACTGTCACCTGGGATGGCAACATCAATGATCCAAACCTTTTTCTTTTCCACAACTGTGATGTCTGTTGTGTTGTGTTCCAGAACTTTGTCAGTCTGGATTAGGAAGTCCCACAGTATCTTTGCATGTTCATTTTCCATTATCTTTGCAGGTTTGTGATCCCACCAGTTCTTTACTGCTGGGAGGTGGTACTTGAGGCATAAGTTCCAATGAATCATTTGGGCCACATAGTTGTGCCTCTGTTTGTAGTCTGTTTGTGCGATTTTCTTACAGCAGCTGAGGATATGATCAATGGTTTCATCAGCTTCCTTACACAGTTTGCATTTTGGGTCATCAGCTAATTTTTTGATTTTGGCCTTAATTGCATTTGTTCTGATGGCTTGCTCCTGGGTTGCAAGGATCAGGCCTTCTGTCTCCTTCTTCAGGGTCCCATTTGTGAGCCAGAGCCAGGTCTTCTCCTTGTCAGCTTTTCCTTCAATTTTGTCAAGGAACTTTCCATGCAATGTTTTGTTGTGCTAGCTGTCAGCTCTAGTTTGTAGTGCGGTTTTCTTGTACTGATTTTTTTGTCTTCTATGCTTTGAGGAGTTTCTGATTTTTGACTTCAATCAATTATTATAATCAATTATTATAATCAATATCTATTATTATTATTATTATCATCATCATCATCAGAATGATCAATGTGCCAATGTGCACACATGGATATTCTTATTGTTCTTGTCATTATGAGGGCCAGCGGACATTGATATTATTATTATTATTAGATTGGCTAATGGACCAATGTGCCAACGTCAATATTATTATTATTATTATTATTATTATTATTATTATTATTATTATTATTATTATATTTGAAATACAACAAGATGAGTCCACAGCAGACACTCTGCTGGCTGTTTATTGGATCACACGTTGGACACTCCCCAAGTGTCTAGGACTGTGTGATGTATCGGCGAATAATGTGCGCAGATCCCAGAAAGGTGGCCTTCTGCAGCTGGCAGATGGTAATTTTGTCAACGCCGATTTTGTTTAAGTGCCAGCCAAGGTCTTTAGGCACTGCACCCAGTTTGCCGATCACCACTGGGACCACATTGACTGGCTTGTGCCAGAGTCTTTGCAATTAGGGTGACCAATGAACCAACGGACTAAAATCAATATTATTAATCTTATTATTATTGACACAAAGACACAGCAAACGAGATATATATGTTGGATTTCGCATCACAAAATCACGAGTCGAAGACTTCTCAATGATGATGATTAGAAGGGCCAATAGGCCAACCTAGCTTGGCTTCCTCGGTAAAGGCCAAGCCCCTTCCACCAGCTGGGGAGCTGCTGTCAGGCACATCCTCATGCCGATCTTTCAAGTGCTGGGGTGTATGGAACCTAGCCCCAATACTTAGCCTGCCACTCTCATCGGGCCCACTCGGGAGACCACCTGCTGGTTTTGGACGCCCGGAAAAGTGGCCCACACCTACTCGCCACAACCCACTAGTGCCACTCCTGAAGACCCTCCCGCCAGATTCGAGGATCCGATATCAAGGGAGTCGGTCTCAGACCTCGAGCTTCCCTTCGTCGAGCCCATCAGCCAAATGGATGCAAGTACGTATAGCGGCCGCTATTGGGAGATGTCTTATGGGGTTCCTTACCTCCATCCAAACTAGGGCAGTTTCTGGCATTGTCCTCCCCAAGGAAGTACCCTCGTAGGCTTTCTGCCCCAGTGCCTCCCACCCTATTGGCAGCTTCCATTTCCATGGCTAATGTTGCCACCTTTATGGTTGCTCATCAGGTTACTGCCTCAAAGGCGTCCTCTATGGGACTCTTCGGAAAGCACCCCAGAAACCGTGGTTATTCCAGATCACCCGGTGTTACCCTCTCCTGATGAAGCCAGTGTTCTTTTCTGCCTTGATGGTGCACACGACAAGGGCTTTGTGCCTGCTCACGGCTAAAGCACCTGCTCCGGCCAATGATCCCATTTTTCCTTTGGAGCAACAGCATTCACTGGCACCTACAATATTGCCCATGCTGCCCTTCTTTATGCATCTGGCCAGATCATCAGACCCTGCACTGGATCCCGTTATGTCCAAGCAAATAGACCCTCTCTATCGCATTGGCCTCACTTCTGCTGATAAGCTGGCTCACCTGTCTAACAGAGGATGTCCACTAAACACTCGTATGTGTACAAATGGATCCATTATTTCCACATCTCCATCCAGTAAATTCACTGTAGGTTTCATTCCTTCATGATAGGTGATCAGGACCTTTGTTTTAACGTCATGCCGTTGGCCTCACTGCTGTCCCTTCCATGTTTTCACCGGGTGTATGGCCATTGTTGTGACCCTCTTCGCCTCAGGGGCACAGCAGTGACTTCTTTATCATATTCCCCTAGTTGAAGAAGGTAGTGGCTTCACCAATGTTGTTTTACGAATGCCTACTTTTGCATATTGATTGGCTCTTGGTGTCGCAGGTCGCTATCCCTTATGTTAGGCTATCGGACATAACAGCTTATATTGACAATGAGCTACTGGTCGTGAAATCCAAATCCTGACTCCAGTCTGACATTCCTTCACTCTCCCATACTGTCCAGATAATGGGTGCCTCATCTCCAGATCGTCACTCTCATAGGCAATCCAGCTGATGTCAGTTATTGCTGGTCTCGCCCAATCAGTACTGGGCCATATGACTTAAACAACTACAGTCACCCCTCTGGAAAATCTGAAGCTCCTCTCTCTACAGGTCTGGCTTCTGGAACTGTGCAACCGCCTTCATGATAGCACATCCACGCTTCCCCCCATCCCTCCAGCTGCCCGCCAATCACCCTTTGGTGAACCAGATGGTCAAATGTGTGTGTGGTACCCTCACTCCGCCCTCTGACTCCTCAGAACACTGGCCTCGAACTCTTCCCTCCACAGATGGGGAGCACACCCAGAGAACATAGCTATGCAGGTCCCCTGGCCCAAAGTTGAGGCCTTCAACCATATCAATTTCTTCGAATCATTAGTGGTCAAGAGGACTCTCTGGGGTTTGTACCCTCCCTGGAGGGGGGGGGGGAGATGACTTTAATCCTAACGGGCAATACAACATTACAATACAACTCGATATCAACGAGAAAAAGGCGAGCTCCCTCTCACTTCTACCACTTAAGTCTCTGCATCTGGAACTAGTGCATCCCCAGAGGGATTCAACTTGCTGCCCTTCACCTCCCAGGGGAAGAAAATGTGCTAGCTGACCAATTGAGCAGAGCAACTCACGCCAACCAATGAGAGTAGATCCATTGACCCAAAATACAAGTATTCATTTAGGCTGCTTATACCTGTAACCATTTACAAACATTTACACAACCCACTTATGTTCCTATGCAGTATCATGAAGATACTATAAGGTGTTCCTGTGATGGCAGGATTATTTAGGGAGCATTTCCTTTATATTTGGTTTCTGGCTTTCCCTTTGCCTACTGGACAGGAAGTCCATTGATCAGTTTTGAAGAATGAGACTAGGTCGGAGCATCTGAAATTCATATAATTATTGAAGGCCAAGTCTTTTCTTCACAACTGCAAGGCTACAATTCTCTGGTGTGACATCCTTCAAGGCTGTTCTTGGGAGGCAGGGAAAAAAATCTTCCAGTGTTAGCACATTGCGGTGGAGAGCAACCCCTGGAGATCACTCTATCCTGCTTAACACTCCTACAGGATGTGCTTTTCTGAGCTCTTCAAATTCTGTACTACAACCATCTTAGAACCCCCTTTTGTGTTTGCCTTACCTTGGTCTTCTCTTTCTACTTTCAGCTTTTCTTTCTCTCTTGAAAAGCCAGATGCTCATTCTCCCTTTTTTTTTTTCCAATTGCGCAATTGGTACTATCGACGAACTATTTAACTCCAGGGGGCATTTAGCAGTGTCCAGCTCTTCCTAATTCACTTGACACAGTTCACATTAATCTTTCCCTTTCATCCCAATTATTGTCACCTGGTCTCACCTGAGTTCCCCTCCTCCAGTCTTAGGAAAGACCCCACTTAACTGTTGCTTCAATCCATCTAATACTCTGTTCTCCTTTTGGACTCTGACGCCATGTGTACAGTAGTCTGATCTAGGCCTCATTTCCCTTTCATCTGAAAAACAACTAACCCTATCATTTCCCTGCTAAGCTATCACCAAATACCTTCTCCACTCCTTCCCACTAATACTCACCAAATCCAATAAGTGTGTTTTCTGTTTCTTTATACAAAAACATTTGCTCTATTTCACTTTCTTATCCCAATATACAACCTACATCCTTTTCATCATACCAATATTCCTGTGTATATTTCAGTATATTCTGTTAATACCCTCATTCTTTTCAATTCTACTGAAGTCTGAATTGGCCTTGACATTAGTCACAACCTCAGTCCTGATTTGTATAGCACAACAGACAAACAAGCACATCTCCACAAAAATGAAATTAAGTTATATAATATTTGTTTTTATACATTTTTAGGCAGGACTGCAATACAAGTCTTGTGCGTGCCTGCTGGAATGAACTATTTACTTTAGGCCTTGCACAATGTGCACAGGTGATGAGCTTGTCCACTATCCTGGCAGCTATTGTCAACCATCTGCAAAATAGTATACAAGAAGGTATGTCTGGTGTCATTTTAAATATTGTAATACTAAGTCTACTTACAAAATGTTTAGGATATCTATCAAAAGACTGGAGCATAATTTTATAGTTTATATTTCATAAATATTAGTTCCATTTATGCATGACTCGTTAATAGTTCATATTTGTGTTGAAATCAGGGCAGGGACATAGTTTTACCCGATACCTTTGTGTTTGTTTTGCCCCTTATCTGCATTTTTAGTGTAGATGTCAGCAGTGTAACCAATGCACAAGCAACTGCTTGTTGTTAGAGCTCCACATAACTAGGAATGTCAGCTCTTCCATAGGAGATGCTGCTTAGTACGGTGGGATTCCATTTCAAATATCTGTGTTCAATATGTGGATGACAAAGGTAGGAGAAATGATATAATGAGAATGGCTAAAGGTACTACTACTGCTTCAACACAGAAATGCAAGTAATAGGGCTATTATTTCAGCATGAAAGAAAGCCATAAAAAGAAAAAAAATGTTTCTTTGTCGCTGTTTCCTATATTAAAAGTTGATGGCCCTTTTCTCTTCATTGAGACACCGTTTCTTTGGTTTGAAGGGTATCTGTTTGTTACAGACTGAGAGATTGATGCCTAAAATTCATTTCTTCCTCTTGTGCAGTATCTAGACTTGTTTAAGTTATAAACTTTCATGGCTTCCATGCATATCAAACTATATATTTATCTTCTAGATTCCTTTATTCTAGATTCCTTTATTTTATCACTTTTAAACTTATTTATTATGCAATGCTTTTGACACTAAATAAATAAATAAAGCTTCTACTTTGTGAGTGATGTGAAAACTGTGCTTGATCAGCAGATGGGGAGAGAAAAATGAAGTATTACAGTATTTGTTTTCCTGCACACACATTTCTTCCTGTTTATCCTTGTCTTTCATAGAGTTGTCTTCTTTGTAAAATTAGATTGCAAAAACAAATTAAAAGATTCATCAAAAAAACAAGACTTCTTTAGCTTTTGTTCGTTATTAGAATTCTTTGCAGAGATTTTAAACAACTCATATATGTACATTGAAATAACCATGACTTGGAACCTGAACAAAGAAAACTGGTTTCTGGAACCAGAATTCTACTCATCTTATCTCTGAATCCTAATGCATGTATGGAATTATAGTTGCAGCTTAATGAATAAACAGGAATAAGCTCATTGCAGTGGATATTTACTATTTTGAAAACCACCTAGTCACTACATTTTACCAGTGTAAATATTCCCAAATAGTGGATTCTGTGTGCAGGCCTTAGGCAGCCATTTGCTTCTAGAAGGTATTCAATGAGTGGAGAAGATCTGGACTGTTTGTGCACAGTATTTGATAATGCATGTGGACAACATGTTTGCCATGTATTTCTTCCTTTTGGGTAGTTTTCTGCTTTCATCTCTTGTCTCAAACTGTGATCACATGATGGTAGAAATGTCAGCGCAAAAACTGCATACAAAAATGATAATGCTGTCTCGTTAAATTGCAGTCTCAACAAAAGATCTTTTCAGTATGGCGGGCTTGTGTTGGGCTATTTTACATCTTTGTTTTAGGTGTACAAAAGTATTAAGTTAGTGGTTATAATAATTTATTGATTTAATTTGTTAAATCCTTTCAAACTTAATTATAATAGGCAGGTTCCATCCCCAAGCCAGGCCCTCAAAATCAACAGAGCTGATGTAGTTCTTCTGAGCAAGGGAAAAGGCAGGATATTCAGAGGCCATGGAGAGGTAGGTGCCCTACATTTGATTAAGTGTAGGGCTGTAAGATTTTCCAGCATTCCAAGCTGGAAGGTGTTTAGAGAGATCTGTGGAAGCAATAGATATAGGAGAGTACTGGCCTCTTGAAAAGTAAGGAGGGGAAAGAGACACTACAGCAGAATAGTAGTGGTGTATTTCACATTTTAAAAAATAGCTCTTGATTATAGCCAGAAGTAGAATATTTAATATTTAAATGGGCAAATTTCTACTGCACAAAAAAGGCAAGGACCATTTGATCATGTTCACTTGTAATAGGAGTCACTACACAAACAGCCTTTTCCTCCATGATTTGTTTATTGCAAACAGTTTCCTTCACTTCTCTGTTTAGCTCCCACACTGATTTTTTCCTGTCAAGTAGGAAGCTGCTTACTGGCACATTACATAATAAGCCAACTATGGAGAAAATTGTGATGGTTTATTTGGTTGTGTCCACTACAGTGCATATAATGAAGCACCAAGTAGAGTAGAGTCTCGCTTATCCAACATAAATGGGCTGGCAGAACTTTGGATAAGCGAAAATGTTGGATAACAAGGAGGGATTAAGGAAAAGCCTATTAAACATCAAATTACATTATGATTTTACAAATTAAGCACCAAAACATCATGTTTTCAACAAATTGACAGAAAAAGCAGTTCAATACACAGTAACATTATGTAGTAATTACAGTATTTATGAATTTAGCACCAAAACTTCTCAATGTATTGAAAACATTGACTACTGAAAGGTAGACTGCGTTAGATAATACAGAATGTTGGATAAGCGAAGGTTGGATAAACGAGACTCTACTGTAGTAGCATGTTTCACTCATTGTTTCTTGCCCAAAATTGGTGGGCTGGGCTGGGAGCTGTGAATCAAAGGTTACAGTTGGTCCCCATTCAAGAGAAATGTACTCACTGATATTCACAGAATACTTAATTGCATTAAAAATAGATGTCTACATAGTTATTATTAATATAGATTATGCTTTATAATATTTAAGTTATACTGAAATGTATATAGTATACAAAGTATATAGCCCTTAATAAAGACAAATGGGAAAGGAAATTATTGAATGGAAACCTTGGGATGATTATTCTATGTTATTTATTTATTTTTATTTATTTGCGTTGATTTTTACCCCGCTTTTCTCCCGCACCAAGGCAAGACTCAAAGCGGCTAACAATACAATAAGAACATACAAAGTAAAAATTAAAACGGATTAAAAACCCAATAAATTCCTTATAGCAACCTGGTTATCTAAAACTGTCCATAAAAACTCTGTTAACAAATATAAGACACATTTTATGTTGTGCGGATTGCAAATGTAACTCAATAGAATTAAAAACAGGAAGATTGTCCTTCATATTGAGCAGGACTCTTTCCATAATCCTTCACAGTTGAAACTTCTTGGCATTGTATCTTATATTTCTGAAAACTTAAAGGTTAATTTTCCTCGGAGATCTAAAAAGTTAAAGATAACTTGATAGAGGGATCATTCTTTGACAGTGATCATTTTTCTGCCTTCATGGCCTGACTTTCCTCTTGTAACATTATCATGAAGCAGAAGTATAAAGGTTAATTGACAAAAGGTTGTTTCTCTCTCCCAGATAAACATTAGATTGAGTCTCCTAGAATTTGTTTCTCATATTTGTAGTTCACCTGAAGCATGCTGTTGTTTACAAAAACCATTATTGTTCTGTGGACATAATTCCATTCTCAGCTGCTCCAGTGATTTCTTCTTTCTGAGAGTACTTCAATTGTCAATTGCTCCAGTAGTTTCTTCAGGAAACAAAGAATACCCAGAAGGCATATTTCATCTTCCAGACAGTATAACACAGTTTATGAGGCAACTCGGGTCACTTGGCATGAGGAGTTTCTCCGAGAGTATACCAAAATAATAATTTTTAAAAACTCACAATAACACCTGTGCCAGCCTATCCACTGGATGAGCTTCCAGCCAGGTGAAGATGGTCCAAGGACTTTCATCAAATGAAGAAGTTTGCATGCAGGCTAGAAGTTGGGATGTTAAAAGGATGTCCTCAGGTGACAAAGGCCCACAATAGTAGTCACAGGGAAATGTGTGCCATAGAATTGTAGACTATAGCCATTTTGTTGTGTCCTGAGCAGAATAAAGAGTGTAAAACAACAATTAATATATTATGTCAATGATACGATTGCATTCGAATATATATTTTGTTTCACTAATTGCAATACCTCGAGATCTCTATTCAGAATACTCAGAATCTGAGTTCTGTAGAAGCTCCTCTGAGCTGGTTAAAAGGTCAGAGTTTCAGAAGATGAGATCAGTATCATCCTGGCCTCTAGGTAGTAATCCTCAACTAAGAAATACAAAATAGTTTCTGACAGCCTTTCAGAGCTGATACAGGAAAACTAAAACCTCTTTCCAAGGTAAAAAAAAAATGAATTTCTTCCCTCTGATTGTGATCATAGTCTAGTGCCCAAAATAATATAATATCAGGTGATGTCATTAGATCCTTTGGACTTTGTTTCATCATCCCTAAATCTTATACTTCCCAAAGGGAAAGTTTTAAATTCCATGTATGTGCTTTTGGTATGATGCTTATAAGTCTGTACCAGGAGTCTGTTTGATGCTATTTGTCCCATTCCAGTAAAGGAATTCACCTGGAAGGTAATATTCCTCGTGGCAGTTACATCCTTTTGGACAGCTTGTAAGTTCCATGCCCTTTCTCTCTAGGCCACATGTGTCAAATTCAAGACCCACAAGCCAAATCTGGCCCGCCATGTTATTTTATGTGACCCTCCTACAACTCTTCTATTCCTCATCATTAGACATCATGATTAGGGCTGATGGGAGTTGTGATACATTAACACCTGGAAGGCTGCAGTTTGTTCTGTTTAGTCAGGAGAGTGGGGTTTGAATTTAGATACAAGACTTGTGGATATGATGTCTGATTTTAAAATGTCCTTTAACCTTTCTCCAACCTCAGAACCACAATTGCTGTTGGGTTGCAAATCCTATTATCCTAAGTCTGCATGACGGATAATAAAAAATTATAGAGGTTGTCGTCCAGTAACATCTGGGGACCCAAACTGGGTAAAAACTAAAGAGCACCGACCACTATGAAAAAAATTATAGTTGGCTCTTTATCCAAAGATTCTCTGTTTTATGGAAGCATTGAATGTTTGCAGTTTGTATGTTGGAATCTGTCCTGAGTCCCCTTGGAGAGATAGGGCGGAATACAAATAAAATTTTATTACTATAGAATCTCACTTATCCAACACTCGCTTATCCAGCGTTCTGGATTATCCAATGCATTTTTGGAGTCAATGTTTTCAATATATCATGATATTTTGGTGCTAAATTCGTAAATACAGTAATTACAACATAATATTACTACGTATTCAACTACTTTTCCTGTCAAATTTGTTGTACAACATGATGTTTTGGTGCTTAATTTGTAAAATCATAACCTAATTTGATGTTTAATAGTCTTTTCCTTAATCCCTCCTTATTATCCAACATATTCGCTTAGCCAACGTTCTGCCGGCCCATTTATGTTGGATAAGTGAGACTCTACTGTATTACATATGTATGTCCATGGATTCAGCAGCCCTTTGAAGACAATGGTGAGGCTGCTGCGGCCCTCGATGAAAATGAGTTTGATACTCCTGCTCCAGGCCTAGAATCTAGGAACATAGTGTAGCTTTCATCTGGCAAGGGTAATTTTCCAATCAGACCCAGAATTTATTTCAAAATTAAATACTGTATTTCCTTTTAGCCAGAAAACGGTGCTACAATATGTTTGCCTTGACTTATCTCATGCCAAAGTGAATACATGGCACAAGCTAGTATATGAAGTACTTTTGAAACTTGCATCAGATACACCCCAGATTGAAGATTCTTGACTGCTTGTTCATATCTTATACAATGCCACGTCCTCCTTATTTTTCTAATGTAAAAAAGCTTTTTCGGGATACCTTCTTCACTAGCTCGAAGATGTGGGAGCAATTTTGCTTTGGCTCCTCCCAGGCATTTTGGTTTCATAACAGGTGTTTTTAAACCCAGAAACGTAATCACATTGTAGGAGAAATGCAGGGTATAAATACAATTTATTTAATTAACTAATGGAGTGCTGTTTCCAGTTTACTTCCTGAATTTAAAAAAGCCACTCCTGACTCCAAGGAAGGTTAAACTTGGCAAAACCGTCCCCTGCAACCTCTAATGCGCACAGCAGGTAGATGGGACCTCCTAAGCTGATATCATATCCAGTGCTTATTGCCTTCCTGTCTGAAAGCTCTTATATTCAATTTCAAAAACACCTCTGAATAATCCTTGCCTTAAAAACCCTTTGAAATTTATGAGTTCATTATAAGTCAACAGTCAGCTTGAAGGCACAACTAAAGGATTTCCTCTTTTCAGGGCCAAAATTGATTTCTGTGTTGGCTTTTTCTTCCTCAGCTTTTTCTAGTTTGGTCCACTGTCTGTGTACTAGAACAGATACTTCAAGGAAAGTCCAGTTTTCCAATCCTGAGTTGTTGTTCCTTGTGCAAAACTCTGCTATTTTTCACATTTTCACATTGTCTGCATTCTTAATAAAACAGTACTGGATAAGTGTTCAGCATATGCCATACTCAGTAGAACAGAGGAAAGTGATGAGAACAGTTGTCAAAATTATATGGAAGAAAGATGTGAGAGTAAGTTGCTGGTTCTACCTAAAGTTCCTACCAAGTTGCATGGGGAAAATATTGTACTTATGTGAATAAGGCTATATCTAACTATAATAGAATAGATTCTGCTCCTGAAAAAGTAGTTCTCAATAAAGCAAAATGTATATTTCTGAATACATATAGATACCATTAGAAGTGGTAGCAGTCTTTCAAACAGTAGTATATAATATGTCTGATTAATTTTACTTTTCTTGTTAGCTTGAATCTAAAACTCCAGTGAACATTTGGCCACATTCTAAAAGTCTCTGTTACTGAATGTTTCCAAAAGTTTCTGCTTTACAAATTAAAAATCACCAAGTAGCTAGACATGTCACTTTGTCATAACTAATACAGTAGAGTCTCACTTATCCAACACTCGCTTATCCAACGTTCTGGATTATCCAACGCATTTTTGTAGTCAATGTTTTAATACATTGTGATATTTTGGTGCTAAATTTGTAAATACAGTAATTACTATATAGCATTACTGCATATTGAACTACCTTTTCTGTCAAATTTGTTGTATAACATGATCTTTTGGTGCTTAATTTGTAAAATCATAACTTAATTTGATGTTTAATAGGCTTCTCCTTAATCCCTCCTTATTATCCAACATATTCGCTTATCCAACGTTCTGCTGGCCCGTTTATGTTGGATAAGTGAGACTCTACTGTAGTATGAAATGTAACAGTTGATCCTTATTTCCATGAAAGACTACATGGGTCTGAATAACGTAAAATTGGTTGTCTTCTGAAGAAGACTAGCTGTATTACTTAATTCTAAGTAAATGTGTGCTTTCTTAAGAAAATGTGTAATGTTTACTTGTAGATAAACTTTCCGGGGATCGAATAAAACAAGTAATGGAACACATCTGGAAACTTCAGGAATTCTGTAACAGCATGACTAAACTTGACATCGATGGATATGAATATGCTTACCTTAAAGCTGTAGTCCTTTTTAGTTCTGGTAAGGCATTTGGTAATTATTTCACTAGCCTTCCTTGTCTTAACAATTCTTTATATGATGAACTTACAAAAAGTTTATATTCCAATTCCAGCTAAACCAGTGTGGAAAAAACTGAATCATACGAAGGAACATTTTGATTTCTTTCCCAGTTAAGATTTAGCTGAATTTTTTTCCTAGAATCCTGTTTCTACTAGCAGTTAAATTTTTTGGCAGAAGAAGTACTCCAAGATCTTCTGTATTTGTCCTCCTAGTTTGCATAACAGTCTACAATGCTCAAATGAAATTGTGCAGATCCAACTCTGAGCTTCCTCTTAAAGTAGATGCCTTGGTTCCTTCCACAATCCTGCTGATTTATGCTAGCATAATATTAACACAATCTCTCAACAGGATTTCAGCCCTTGTTTTAATTTTTAATTTGTTGGCCTCTGGGAATTTGCTTCTGTTTGTGTTACTCACAGTCAAAATATTAGACGTCTTTTTGAGCACACTATTCTTAATCCCTGTTTTTTCACATATACACATCAAAATAATTCCAGCAACATAATATCCAATGAATTGAATATTGGTGGATTGCCTTAAATCAGACTATGTAAACTTTGTGGAGTTGCTAATCTGCCAAGACCACCCCCAAACCTGCAGAGCATTGTGTGCTCTGGGGTGGAAGTCCTTCACCGCCAAGAGTCCTCTTATGTCTCTCTGCGCAAAAGGAATTGTCTGAAATTCATGGTATCACCATGGGCTCTTCATATTTTTCAGTACCTCTGTTGTACAGAGCCCTGACATTTGAGGGAAGATAGTTTACATGATTGCCAGTTTTTTGTATTGGATTTAAAGAATGGTTATGAGAAATATAATAGTAGCTGTTGAAGTGACTGAAAAGAATCTTTGTGCTAATATTTTTTTTATTAAGACAGTCACTCCCAAGTGATGGAAAATGCAAAATATCTGCTACTGAACCCCTACTATTCTGTGGATCTACTTGCCAATAAAAACATGAGAAAGGTAAACAGGATTCTCCCAGCCCCTGTGCCTTGTTGGCAAAGATAGTGGATTATTTAAAAGCATGAAATGTAATATATGTACTGGCTGTTAACTGTGAGAGAGTTTAAATC
This sequence comes from Anolis carolinensis, assembly GCF_035594765.1. NCBI lineage: Eukaryota > Metazoa > Chordata > Lepidosauria > Squamata > Anolidae > Anolis > Anolis carolinensis. The sequence continues at coordinate 59,382,291 of NC_085842.1, read as the reverse complement.
CTTTGCATTCTGTATGGCTGGTATTACAACAACAACAACAACAACAACTTTATTCTTATATCCTGCCCCATCTCCCCGAAGGGACTTGAGGTGGCTTACATGGGGACCAAACCCAGTAGAATAAAGAATTAAAATATAGCACCATAAAATATAATTGCATTACAATGAATTAAGCACATAAAACATATAAAACATCATAAAAACATAAACTCAACAGCAACTAATAGCCAGTAACCGGGCACAGTGGACATATTCATAGCTGAAAGGGTGGGCCAGGGCATGTGTAATATACTACAATAGAGTGCAACGGCTAGATATTAAGTTGGGGCTAGAAGGGCCAAGTCAAGTTATTGAATCAATTAATCAAAGGCACATTGGGACAACCAAGTTTTCAAGACTTTCCGGTACAAAAGTTTGGCTGAAGAGATAAATATAGATAAATTATTATGAAACAGAGAGAAGGTAAAAAAAATCTTAAAGACACTTGACAGCTGTATATTTTACATTTTCTATGTGGGAACTGCTTTCAATAGCCATTATATGCTGTACTCTTCTAGAGATTAGTTTTATCATGGGCCACAATACCAAATTTAGTGACTTTGAAGACATCCCTGCAATTTAAAGCGTAAAGCAGTCATGTCTATTTTTTAAAACAGGTAATTAGTAAACCAGACAACAGTAAAGATGAAATATTTCTTTGACTGTAAAACACTTTTTGAGAAAATACAACTTCTATTCTCTGCAAAGTGTTTTTTCAGTCTAGGTAGATAAATGCAGAGGGAACATTATGGGATGGGGAGTAAAACGTTTTTACTATGTCTTCAACCAAAAATCTTTTCTGGGTGGAGAACAATTTTTTTACTACATTTGACAGCTCTCTGTCATTTTCTTATCCTGGAGGTGAAGGAAAATAAGACACGTGTCATTTCATTCAGGTCATGTTATTGGGTCAGTATACCAAAACAGAGCAATAAAAATAGAATAGGTTGATCGTACAACAATAAAATGACAATAGTACACAGAACATTAGTACTGAAACCGACATTAAAAACCACCAAAGAGTGCTTCTTGTGCAGATAAAGAAGAGGCTAGCCTGACATTCCACAGAAGGGAGCTCTGGAATCAGGGTACAACTACAGAAAAGGACCCATCTTGATTGTCCACCATCTTAACCTCTCTAGGAGGTGGAACATATAATAGGATATCCTGTGACAGTTACAAATTCTAGGAAGCCTCATATGGTAAGAGATGCGTATTCAGATTATTTGTCCTGACACCATTTAGGGCTTTATTGATAACAATCAACACTTGAACAATGTGGACAAATAATACTTCCTGTTGGTTTTAGAAGCCACTGTTGATCCAAGGCCCCCGAATGTGTTGGGCTGCCATAGTTTTCAAAATGATTACTGAAGTGTTTTATGTGTTTAAAGAAATGCTCAGTAACTGATCAATAATAAACTTAGGAATTGCTTTTTTAAACAAATAAAGACCTTAATATTGATGAAGGCTATTTTGCAACAGAGCTAACTATAACTGATGTACCACACTGCTTGACTGGCAGTGACTATAAGTCACTAGAAGTTTCTTTTTTGAAGATTTGAATTAAAAGTCAGGTTACATTTGTAAAATAACACCCTTTTTTAAAAAGGTGGAGGAGAATACTGTTTTCCTTTGACAAAGTGACATATAATCATTATGTGTTGGCCAAAAAGGATATTATCTGGTCTAATAAAGGAGCTGATGAAAACTACAGTCAATCTTGCACATTCACAGGTTTTAGGGGCACATGTTCCCCACAAAATTTAAAAACCGCAAATAATAAAATTCCTATTTTTAAAAAGACCTGAGGGAACACCTATTTAGAAATATTTATTATTTATTATTCTATTTATTTACTGTATTTCTACCCTGCTGTATCTCACCTAAAAGGGGACTCAGAGTGGCTTCCAGTTTTGGCAATTATTCAGTGCCACATTGAAACATAAAAGCAAACACATACATAACACGTTATGCCTTAGTTACCTCCAGACTGGATTATTGCAATGCGCTCTACGTGGGGCTGCCCTCAAAGACGGCCCAGAAATTGTAACTAGTCCAATGTTCGGCAGCCAGGCTTCTAACTGGAGCAAATTACAGGGTGCGTTCAACGCCACTGTTCAAGGAGCTCCATTGGCTGCCGTTTATTTTCCAAGCCCAATTCAAGGTGCAGGTGATCACCTACAAAGCCCTGAACGGTTTGGGACCCACCTACCTTCGTGACCGCATTTCCCCCTATGAACTTGCACAGTCTCTATGCTCGTCAGGGAAGGCCCTCCTCTCGATCCACCACCTTCGCAATCGCGGTTGGTGGGGACAAGGGAGAGGGCCTTTTCCATCGTGGCCCCCTGGCTCTGGAACTCTCTCCCCAGGGAGATCAGGCAGGCCCCCACTCTCTTCATCTTTCAGAAGAGCCTGAAAACTTGGCTCTTCCAACAGGCCTTTAGTGACTGATCTCCATAGTAACAGATTGACCTGTTGCTTATCCCACTTATTATACCCTATTCCTTTAGCAGGCCATAGTGTATGCCTTCGCCAGCACTTTAACGGGACAATAATTCTGGGATCTACCTCACCTTGATTGAATCTGACACTAATTGCACTTTTTTGGCCCAGTTCTTTTTTAGAGCCGACCCAGGATTTTATCATAGTATATTTACTGTATCTTGACCTATGACTTGTTTTATTGTTGATTGATTGTTTTATTGTTATGTTTTTATATTGTTTGTGACCTGGGCTTGGCCCCATGTAAGCCGCCCCGAGTCCCTTCGGGGAGATGGGGCGGGGTATACAAATAAAATTATTATTATTATTAACTATAAAATCAAATAAAGCATAGAAATATGATTTAAAACATGTTAAAAAGTTGCACCTAATCCTGCAGTCATAGTCCACGCTGCTTTGTTTATATCGGGTTTATATTAGGTTATATGGGGTTTCTATAACAGAATTCTATGGCCATTTCCCAATATATTGTACTGGATTATGTAGAGATTCCTAGAGGTATTCTAATCTAGATCCCCAAGCACATGTATCAAATGCAAGATCCATGGATTAAATCAAGCTTGCTACGTTATTTCATTTGGCCCACGAGGCTTTCAATACTAGGGCAACACCGTTATATTTATACAGTCTTACAATTATAAATTGCCTTTGAAGGCATCCATAAGGCTGATGTGGCCTCATTGGAAATGAATTTTATGCCCCTGCTTTAACACATCCTTATGGTCACCTTCTAGCAAAGATTTATCATGGAGTACCTAGATGCCTAGAGATAACATTTTAATCAAATCTACAAATGTACAGTGGTGAAAAAAAGTATTTAGTCAGATACCAATTGTACAAGTTCTCCCACTTAAAAAGATGAGAGAGGCCTGTAATTGACATCATAAATAGACCTCAACTATGAGACACAACATGAGAAAACACATCCAGAAAATCACATTATCTGGTTTTTCACAAATTTATTTGCAAATTATGGTGGAAAATAAGTATTTGGTCACCTACAAACAAGCAAGATTTCTGGGTCTCACAGACCTGTAACTTCTTCTTTAAGAGGCTCCTCTGTCCTCCACTCATTACCTATAGTAATGGCAACTATTTGAACTTGTTATCAGTATAAAAGACACCTGTCCACAACCTCAAGCAGTCACACTCCAAACTCCACTATGGTGAAGACCAAAGAGCTGTCGGAGACACCAGAAACAAAACTGTAGCCCTGCACCAGACTGGGAAGACTGAATCTGCAATAGGCAAGCAGCTTGGTGAAAAGAAATCAACCGTGGGAGCAATACAGTAGAGTCTCACTTATCCAACATAAACAGGCTGGCAGAATATTGGATAAGCAAAAATGTTGGATAATAAGGAGGGATTAAAGAAAAGCCTGTTAAACATCAAATTACAGAATATGCTGTCATTATATAAATAAAAGTGATTTGGTCATGTTCACATTACTCTCCTGGAGGGTAGCATTTCCCTATTCCCCTTTGGTGCCTCTGGAACTGCAAGGACTCAGCTATGGAGAGATGTGGTATAATAAAGCAGCATTAACTTTGAGTTTCACCCATAGGAGAAAAAAAGCAATGAATAAGAAATAAATTATTATTATTATTATTATTATTATTAATAATAATATACACCTCCCTTCCCTAGTTTCCAATAGACCTCATGGAAAATCGGATAAGTGGAGGTTGGATAAGTGGGACACTACTGTAATTAGAAAATGGAAGAGATACAAGACCGCTGATAATCTCCCTCAATCTGGGGCTCCACGCAAGATCTCACCCCTTGGGGTCAAAATGATCACAAGAACGATGAGCAAAAATCCCAGAACCACACAGGGGGACTTAATGAATGACCTGCAGAGAGCTGGGACCAATGTAACAAAGGCTACCACCAGTAACACACTACGCCACCAGGGAATCAGATCCTGCAGTGCCAGATGTGTCCCCCTGCTTAAGCCGGTACATGTCTGCGGCTGACTGAAGTTTGCTAGAGAGCATTTGGATGATCCAGAAGAGTATTGGGAGAATGTCATATGGTCAGATGAAACTAAAGTAGAACTGTTTGGCAGAAACACAACTCGTTGTGATTGGAGGAGAAAGAATGCTAAGTTGCATCCAAAGAACACAATACCTACTGTGAAGCATGGGGGTGGCAACATCATGCATTGGGGCTGTTTCTCCCCAAAGGGACCAGGGCGACTGATCCATATACATGAAAGAATGAAAGGGGCCATGTATCATGAGATTTTGAGTGCAAACCTTTTTCCATCAGCAAGGGCACTGAAGATGAAACGTGGCTGGATCTTTCAGCATGACAATGATCCCAAGCACACCACCAGGGCAACGAAGGAGTGGCTTCGTAAGAAGCATTTCAAGGTCCTGGAGTGGCCTAGCCAGTCTCCAGATCTCAACCCTATAGGAGGGAGTTGAAGTCAGTGTTGCCCAGCGACAGCCCCAAAACATCACTGCTCTTGAGGAGATCGGCATGGAGGAATGGGCCAACATACCAGCAACAGTGTGTGCCAACCTTGTGAGGACTTACAGAAAACATTTGACCTCTGTCATTGCCAATAAAGGATATAACAAAGTATCGAGATGAACTTTTGTTATGGACCAAATACTTATTTTCCACCATAATTTGCAAATACCCTGTTTCCCCGAAAATAAGACATCCCCAAAAAATAAGACCTAGCAGAGGTTTTGCTGAATTGCTAAATATAAGGCCTCCCCCGAAAGTAAGACCTAGCAAAGTTTTTGTTTGGAAGCATGCCTGGCGCCCGCCAAACAAAACACCAGAGCATGCAGGATTGGTAAATGTAAATGTAAATAATGGTAGTAACAAGAAATTCTTGACAGGAGTCACATTTTGTCTGGTTTGGTTATGTTGGTTTGTGATGACAACTACTGTACAGTATATAATAAATGTTCATTTTTTTGTTCAACAATAAATGTGAATTCTTCTTCATGGAAAAATAAGACATCCCCTGAAAATAAGACCTAGCACATCTTTGGGAGCAAAAAATAATATAAGACACTGTCTTATTTTCGGGGAAACACGGTATATTTGTGAAAAATCAGACAATGTGATTTTCTGGATGTGTTTTCTCATGTTGTCTCTCATAGTTGAGTCTATGATGTCACTTACAGGCCTCGCTCATCTTTTTAAGTGGGAGAATTTGTACAATTGGTATCTGACTAAATACTTTTTTCCCCACTGTAGAGGGCCAATTGTCACCAATTTTGTAGTTTACCATCTTGGAATGACTGGCTGAGTTTGGAGATAATTGCTTTCTACAAACACTACTAAACATGAAACATGAAAAACTTTGAATGACTTTTTAAATTGTGTCATCTTTTTATGTTTCTTCTTCTGCTGCAATTTTATAATTATTTTAAGTGTGAATAAATGAATTAACTTGTGTTGATAAGTTGTTATTCAGCACTATTAAACTGCAGTCTTCTGTTTAAAAAGCCTTTGTTTCAAGAAAGAGCAGTATTAAAGCATTGTAAGATATTTTAAAAATCTCTCGCTAATTTCTGAATGCTGCCATTTCTGATTTCCGATTTGTCTGCTGATTTTATCTTTCTTTAATTTTTACTCTGTATAGAAATGATCAGTTTGTCCTATGTAGAAAAACAAAGTGCATTTTTAGAAAACAGAAGCCTATTTGTTTTTTAATGAAAGGGGTAATCAGTACCACATTCTGGAGTATAAATAACTTTCCCCATTTTTTCTATAGATCACCCTGGTCTGACAAACTCCAATCAAATAGAAAAATTCCAGGAGAAAGCTCAAATGGAATTACAAGATTATGTTCAAAAAACATATCCAGAAGACACCTACAGGTAGCACTGGTTTTTTTTTTACTAAGCAGGTGCACTGTAAAACAAATATATTTACCAACTTATGGTTTTTTTTTTGGTTTTTTTTTAAACGCAACCTACCCAAAGCAGTTCTTAGATTCTGTTTACGTTCTTCTGAATAGAGAATCAAAGCATCACACACAGTGAGACGCAAAAGTAAATGAGTAGATTTGGGCTGATGGTCTGGCTATACACTTTCAGTCAGAATTCAAGCAGCTTGTGATGACATTTGAAGTCCTAAATATCTTCAATATTAGAAGAAGCACTTCTACCTATAATACCTGCCAGAGGGATAAGGTCTGTTTTACCACAGTAGTGGAATGACCTACCTTTGGAAGCCCAGCTGGCTCCAATGTTAACTTTATTTAGGAACCAAGTAAAATTATGGACGTTTCCAAAGCCTTCGTGTCTTTTTGATTTACCCCCAAATGCTTATGCACTTGGTTGTAAACTTAACATGTTTAACTTGTTAACGTGCTTAATTTAATTTTATTCTATTTAAATTATCCTCATCACTTTAAATAACTTTACTCAATTTGTATTCCGTTTTCTGTATGTTAGTCTGTTTATATGTGTAGTGCCATGAGATTTTATTATGTTGGGTGAGTGTGAATGTTTTAAATAAATACATAAAAAGTAAATTCTTCACGTAAAGTGTAAGAATAGTTTTATCTGATAGCTTCAAGATCTATGGCTTTCTAGAATTTTTTGTTATTTTGACTGCGAAGGTTTAATAACAACTAAAAATTACATTTGGATGTTACCATTCTTGATGTGCCTTCTTTATTTGTAAAAACTAATGAAACACATGAAGACATAAGATTTTAGCTCCAAATACAGACATCCCAGTTTTTTTAACAGATTAGGGACCAGATCACTGTTGAAAACTAAAAATCATCAAAATGCAAAAGCTAGGGCTTTTTTAGTTTACATTTTGGCTACTAACATATGTCAACAATACACTATATAGGCAGTCACAAGTTATGTTCTGTAGGTTTGTTCTTGAGTTTGTTTGTAAGTCAGAACAGGTACATTTCTAAGTGTAACACCATATATATATGTATGTATGTGGTGTTACACACACACACTTTGGATAGCATAGGGGAAGGGTTAACATCCCAGTGGTGTTCGTTTTGCAGTTTGTGCCCTTGTTCAGAAGATGTCATCTCACTTTCTGATCCTGTGAGAATTGGATTTTGAAAAAATTGACTTGTTGTGGAAACAAGGCTAGGTGAGAAAGCTTCAGTTGAGACAACTTTCCCCATGATAACTCTTTTAGGACATTTTCCTTCCTAGAGGTAGATTTATCTCACTTCCTGTTGTCCCACCCCTGTTTGTAACTATGAGTTATTTTAAGTCGGATGTATATCACTTACAAATAGGTGTGAGAGTTCAATAATACAGTTGTTAAAGAGGAAAAGCAGTGTGTTGACACAGAATTTAGGATTGTTGTGGAAAATGGTGAAATAGATCAAAACAGCAAACCACACGTCAAATGTTCACCTGGTTTGCTGGTTGTAACATAAAGGGTGGAGCAGATATTTGAGAAGTAGGGAATGCCTATATAGTTTTGAAATAATACACTCATCGTATACCACATTATGTCTGAGTGAGTGTTCAGACTGCCAAACGCAAGAGCTTAAAGATGCATCTACTCAGTAGAATTAATACAGTTTGACACTGCTTTAATTGCCATGGCTCAATACTATGGAATCCTGAAAGTTGTCGTTTTACAGTCTTTAGGCTTCTCTGCCAAAGGATGCTATTGCAACACCAAACTATGAATCCCAGGATTCCATAACATTGAGCTGTGACATTTAAAATGGCATCATACTACATTAATTCTACAGTACATATGCACCCTAAGTCCTTCAATCTTTCTTTTCTGCTTCCAGTGACGTTGTTTGAAAATGTTCCTTAGATCTTTGTCCACTTTTGCTCTCCACTTTTAATCATGGCTGCTGCTATTTCATTAACTCTTTCTCAACAAATCACAATTCTCAATTCTTCATCTCCTTTGAAAAGGTAACCTATGCTGGTAATTTGAGCTGTTCCTTTACATATTTTTTTGTCTTTCTTATTTCAGGTTAGCCCGGATTCTTGTCCGCCTGCCAGCACTTAGACTGATGAGCTCCAGCATTACAGAAGAACTATTTTTTACTGGGCTCATTGGAAATGTTCCAATTGACAGCATCATCCCTTACATCCTGAAAATGGAGACTGCAGAGTATAATGGCCAAATCACAGGATCATCTTCCTAGAGAAAGGACTGGTGAATCTAGACATCTCTGAGTAACCATAATTCACTGTTAATGTGTACAGATATTTTCAACATATTTCATGTTCTTGTTAGTTATTTGTCTATATTCAAAAACACAATAAGGACTTCTGTAAAAACCTTTTCTAGGACTCATTTCTGTCAGAAGAAATATTTAAATGTCTTTTTTGGAAAAGACTACAGTGCTGAACACAACTTTAAGATGCTTTTACTTACACATTGCTGGAGAGCAAAGAAACAAAAGGTTCTATGACACCACAATCTTCATTAAATAGCATTGAATTAGTAACCCCAATTTCAACGGAAGATTTGCAAGTTTATGGTTGGCCTCCTCTCTCAAAAACCATTGCTAAGACTTCCAGTTCAACATTATATACACACACACACACATACAGTACTGTGTTGAAATGTATTTGAAAATTTTTCAATGAATATTGAAATTACTGGGGTTATCTGCACTTTTCAAGTATTTCTAGTTAAATCTATTACATTGACATTGTGCAAGCAGTGCCTTGTTTGTATGAGCAGGGTAAATGAATCGTTGCATTTAAACTACAGATACATGCTTGTGATTAGTACAAACACATGAAGAACTGTGGAAGACAATCATTTATTCTATGGATTTAAAATTGTATGTGTTTATTAGTCATGTGATCCTTCCAAGGATATTTCTATACTATTTTGAAATTAAAGCCAGCTAAATTAATGTAAACATTTACAGTTAACATAAACAAAGCATAATATTTATGGCCCATCTGTCAGCTTAATAGATGGTATAAAACTTAATTCACATTGGTAAACAATATACTAACATTTCATTTTTTATCATGGAAGATTATTCAAATTTTATAAGGTTCCGCAACTGCCTGTACTACAATTTGCTAGTTTGGGGAGTTTTTTTAATGTTGTGCATTCATCACACTTTTAGTAATAGTTGTGTTCTCATTGTTACCTATGTATACACGGTAATTTCAAAGCTCTTTCCTCTAAGTATTAGGAAAAACATCCTGACAGCAAGAGCTCACAGAATAGGCTGCCTTAAAGTATGATGGAGTCTCCTTCTGTGGAGGTTTTTAAACAGGTTTTAGACAATTTTTCTAATGTCTTGCAACCTGTGTGTCATAGCCTGAACCATTGATGCTATTATTCCTATGCAGACATGATACATGGGGAGAGGAGGGGATTGAATGTCTCTGTTGTCCCCTACCCCCCCCCCCCACACACACACACACAGACACACAATTATGTGTGTTTTAGATGGCATTGTCTGTACTGACATTTTCATGCTGTAGTTAAATTTGAAATTGAAAATGTAGCAGTTGCCATCAACTTAGACAGCTTTAAAAGAGGATTAAACAAATCTACTAAAGCTTATCATGGCAGCCAGTTATGTTGAGTATTTATTAAAATCCAGGATTAGAAATGATATGCCTCTGAAATCCAGTTGCTAAAGAATATAAGTGGGAGGGAGCCATTCCGTTCCTGTCCTGTTTATAGGCTCCCTGTTGCCATCTGTTTGGCCATGATTCGGACGGAATGCTGTTGGTCTGATCCAGCATGACTTTTCTTTAGAGAAAACACATATAAATAACAGTCTTCTTAGTTATTTTCATACATTCCAGGATATAAGAGATTTTATTTGTACACCAAAATCATCTCTGTGTAGGAAAATACCATGAATGAAGGGAACAATAAGAGAAGCTTATGAGAATCTAAATGTAATTGAAGGGATAAGAAATATGTCCTCTGTCTTGGCATTTCATCATGTGTTTTTAAGCTGACTGTTTTTGGTTTGTTCTCTAATTTTTAATGTGAAATAGTATGCCTTTTCTTTGTTTCAAACTGGTCACAGGAAATAATTTTATGCAGTCATTTTAAACTGCCGTTAGTTTGAAAGTATATTCCAACAAGTCTTTATTAAACATTCGGGTAGCATCAGAGGTCCTTAAGTTAGATCCAGATACAATTTTGTTTATACCTTCTAAGGCTATTTATTAAGCACACTTACTTGGAATCAAGTTTCTCGGAAAAAAGTAGGACTTAACAAATATACACATAGGCTAAAAGCATCAACATTTAAAACAGATGCACTGTATAGTTTGTATGTTGTATGTTGCTGCGGGCTGTGGCGCAGCTGTTGAGCAGCTGCCTTAAATCACTCTGACCATGAGGTCATGAGTTCGAGGCCAGCCCGTGGCGGGGTGAGCACCCGTCAATTAAAAATAAAAAATAGCCCCTGCTCGTTGCTGACCTAGCAACCCGAAAGATAGTTGCATCTATCAAGTAGGAGATAAGGTACCACTAATAAAAGTGGGGAGGCAAGAATAACTAATTTACGACCTGGTATGAGGAAGTGCCGTCAGTGTGGATGATGAAGCAGCTGCTCCCCCCTGTGGCCAGAATCGAACATCCCCTCAGAAGAACGTTAACTTGCCTCTGCGTGTGTCTCTCAGTCTCTGTTTGATGTGTTTATGGGCATTGAATGTTTGCCCTATGTGTGTTATAATGTGATCCGCCCTGAGTCCCCTTCGGGGTGAGAAGGGCGGAATATAAATACTGTAAATAAATAAATAATAAATAAATCTTAACTGCAATCCCAAGTGAATGTGTAATTATGTAAGGCTGAAGCCTCAGTAAATCACAGTAACACTTGTGTAGCAACTGGCAAGCAATTACATATGATTTCCCCCGAGAGTTCATCACGCTCTGAGAATAGGAGGGTTTTGAATATAGTTTGCTATTAATTCACAAGTCTGTAGGTATAATGTTTCTTCCAAATCAATTCATAACATAGTTATGGGGCTGGGGAATGCCATTGGAGGGGGAAAAACGGACATTTCATAATGTTTGCCCAAGCTCTCAAGCGCAATTAAAATAGTGCTTTAGATCCTGGTCATGTTTGTGTATATGATGTTTATGTGCTAGGATCGAACTTTGTCTAATATATTATGTACAGTGTAATATAAAGTGTGTATGTATGTATATAGAAATATGTACAGTCATGTAATCATAAATATCAAACTTCTATATGTTGAAAATATTATAAATGCATTGCAAATCTTGAGCTTCCTAAATTTTATTTCATGCTCCAAGCTCAGTTCTGATATAATCATATGCATTCCCACTTTCCTCAGGAAAGAGGGAACCTGTTTTTAAACCCAGGATGTATTTGCACTTTGTCTTAAATTCAGAAAGAAACTATTTAATAGTTCTGCATCTCATTTCTAAATCCATAAAAGCCCTGTTGACATGAATGGACATTGTGCAGTGACAGTGTTCAAGGGGATTCAACCTGTGGACCATGAACATTTCTGTATATTCTCAGCACACGTAAGAGGTGCTTTTTCTACTGTTCTGAAAGACGTTGTTTTATACAATACTTTTTTTAGCATGTGAAACTGTATTTCTAATGTCTATAACCCCCTAGAAGTTGAGGCTGTCACACAACAGACTCCGTAGTTTTATAACGACACTGTCTTATCAGTGCAATATGTAGTGTCATAAATATCCATATGAACTAAATCTTATATGATTCTGTTATCATTTCTGGCAGTAAGAAAACTTACTGATAAAACGATTTTGTTTGTTTAAATATCAGTTTTGAATGGACAGTTTTTAAGTACATTGCATATTACTGACCCAAAGGAATTTTATTATACAAATAATGAAGACTTTAGGAGAAATGTTAAGTAATTGTGGAGTAGGGATTGCCAACTTGTTGGACTGCAGTTCCCAATATCCCTTACCATTCTCTCTACTGGCTAAGGCAGTTAGACGTTGCTATTCAACAACATCTAGAACAGTGATTCTCAACCTGTAAGTCCACAGATACTTTGGCTTTCAACTCCCAGAAATCCTAACTTCTGGAAAACTGGCTGGGATTTCTGGGAGTTGTAGACCAAAACACCTGGGGACCCACAGGTTGAGAACCACTGGTTTAGAGTGTTGTTAGTTGTCTATTCCAGTGCTAAAATAAGAAGCTGGTGATGACAGGCAATGTTCTTTTTTTCCCCTTCTGTATTGTTTATATAGTTTTGCCTGTCTTTTTTTCTGTAGAAAAATAATCTTGATTCCAAATGAGATATTTTGATCACCCATGACAATTTTACATATGTGTAATTATCCAGAATGGAATATTTGAAATATTCATAAACATCCTGAGAGAAAACTTACCATACTAATTAGTTTTCTTCAGCTAACCTTTTGTCAAGTAAATGAAGGGCAATATTCTTCTGCAGAATTGTTTCTGAAGACTTCAGCAGTCCTGTTTCTCCCTCTCTGGTGTGTATATGCATAGGCTGTATGTCAGAGCTTCGAGAGTATGCAAAGTCTGTTTGTACACCTCCAGCTTGAACAACATGGAGAGAAAGGGACAGGCAGATTCCCACTTTCCCATAAGGTCTTGACACTTTTTATAAACCTTTCCAGGGAGAAGCAGGTAAACTTACTTTTTGAGTTCAGTGAGGATCACTCTAGATAGCATAGACATTACATCTGATTAGTTGTCAGAAAACAATGTTTTCTGTTTCTTCATGGTAGTCACACCATGATCTTAAATAGTGTATGTTTTGCTGGAAGCAGTCCAAGCTTTTCAAATGTGGGATGTGTGTTTGAACTACATTTTCTAAGATTAGCCTTGGTGAATACAGCAGTGCTGCCAATAAAAATGTGTAGCCTAACAGACATTTCTATAGTCTTATAGAGGTTCCATAAAGAATGTGAAAATGTGGAGCGTATTTCTTTAAAAATGCCCCATTCAGATGTTTGGGAACTCATCGGATATACTGTCCAGTCTCCATAGCATATTTAAAAATATTTTTTGTTTCATCTGTAGATCATATGAAGCATTTTTGCTAATAAAACTCCATTGTTTGGAGGTTCTCCATTGTAAACTTATCATAAAGGTTCTCTTTCAGTGTAATCTATATATGCTTACTCAGAAGTAAGCCTGATTAAATTTAATAGCACTTATTTCCAGGTTGAGTGTGTATATAGGATTACAAGATTAGTATCAGTACCCATTGCTTGTTTTTATATTTAAAAATGAATGTAAAAAGAATTTTCCAATTTTGATAGTTCCTTAATCAGTTAAGAAAAATAACTGTTTTTAAAATCTTTCTGTTTTGAATTTCCAATATTGGAAAGTTGTGTGATACATCGTTTTAGTATAAAATTATCTCCCCCTCCCCATGCTCCCACACTGAAGGTACTAAGCTGGTATCTGATTCTGGTTCCATGAATAATTTAAGCTGTTTTAAGAAACAAATATAATTTTTTGCTTTCTGTTTTGGAGCTTGGTAGGGGTTGAGAAGTTTAAAAAAAATCAAAATGTTAATCTTACAAAAGGACTGGAGGAGCTTGGTGGGTCTATTATTCAAATACTTTCCACGTCCATGAAACTCGTGTGTTGCCAGGTTATGTGTTAACCAACCACTAATTCTAAACATAATGTAATTGTCTTTGTTCGTACTAGTTTTATAAATAAAAAATCCTCTTCATTATTAACCCATTCTATACTATTGTATGTATTTGGAAAATCCCGCCGGCTCAAAGCTCCTATCAAATTAAATATATTTTCCACAAGAGGAATTGTCTGTGATAATTCCATGGGGTATATTTTGTAACCTTGTTCTTTTTATTGTTTATTAAAATATTGTTCGAATATTTCTTTGGATTTTAGGTTCAAAACCTGAAATTGCTGTTGCTCCCACAGTTTGTGAAACCATTTTTTGTAAATGTGAAGGCATTTAAAATAGCATGTTCCTTTTTTATCTGAATTTTATATCTAATCAATGTCTTCAGTCATGAAGAGAAATTGCATTGTTGTGTGTGTATATAAAGTATTGCAGTGCATGCTTATGCATTTCATGAAATGCTGTGTAAATGTGGCATTATATTGTTGTGGCTTAATATTGCTACCTACAGGAGATTTATACTATTAAAATAAATAAAGACTCTTATGATGCCTTTTTCATTATTTTACAACTGGTTTTTGTGTATATGTTTGCTTAATGTAACAGTAAAAGTATTGGGGGCGGGGAGTTGATGTAACAGTAAAACATACTGGTTAACACTGATGTCTCATGCAGTAATCCCACTACTCGCTCTTTGCATTGGCTTTTATCCTGGTGTTCGTTTGGACAGATGAATTTTTTTCTATGACACATTTAAAGGACTTTTGAACCAAAACTATTTGAGTGAAGGGGCTCCTAGAAATTTCATACTTGACAATTACAGTATTCTATCCCTCTTATGACTGTACCCTGTGGGATTCTGGGATTTGTAATCTGATGTAATCTCTGGCAGAGGTTTCTAAAGGCCCCTCTCCCTAAGCAACAAGTCTCAGGATTACATCGGATGGAACCCTGTCAGTTGAAGAGGAATCAAACCCCCAAGCGTTGTGTAGTGTGGAAGTATTCCAGAAGAAGCTCCTTCAGCCTTAACCATTTCTCATTGGAGCGTGATCTTGGAAGCTAAGCAGAGAGCCCAGGGTGGTATTTAGATGGGAGGCCACCACCAAACACTAGGCTGTATTTCATACAGTAGAAAGGAACTGGCAAAACTACCTCTTCATGTTCCTTGCTTAGCATGAAGGAACTCTTCGTGTTCCTTGCTTAACTTCATGTTCCTTGCTTAATTCTAAGGAAGCTCCCCGGGTCCTGGTCCAGTGTTTGGCAGCTGTGATGGACTGGACAAGCTAAAAAGCTGAAACTTAATCCAGACAAGACAGGTCCTCCCGGTCAATCAAGAGGCAGATTGGGGTATAGGGCGGAAACCTGTGCTCGATGGGGTTACATTCCCCCTGAGGACTTAGGTCCACAGTCTGGGGATCCTCCTAAACTCAGCGCTGACACTTGAAGCTCAGGTGTCAGCGGTGGCTGGGAGGGCTTTTTCACAGTTAAAACTTGCACGCCAGCTGCAACCGTATCTCGAAAAGCCTGACTTGGCCATGGTAGTCCATGCCTCAGTTCCACCTAGAATGGATTGTTTGAAGATGGATCAGAAACTGCAATCAGTACAACGGTCAGCAGCCAGACTACTAAAGGGGGCTAGCTACAGGGAGCATGCCATGCCCCTATTAAAGCAGCTCCACTGGCTGCTGACAAGTTTCTGGTCCCAATTCACTTGGTATTTAGTATTATCCATTTTAAATTGCTATTGCTGTGTTTTTATTGAATATTTTATTTAAATTGTGTTGGATTTTACTTTTGTAGGTGTTGTTTATGTTTTGATATTGTGTTGTTGCTAATGTTGATATAGTTGACTTGTATTTTATATGTTATAGCATGAATATGTGCTGTCTTTGAAGCCGCCAGAGTCTCTTTGGGAGATGGCTATTTAAGTTAGCCTTGTTACGTTCATGGAGTCGCAATGAACTGAGATCCGATGAAATTGCCTGTCGATTCAAAGCAATTCAATATTGCAAGGATAATTTGTACAAAGCCATATACCATAGAAATAGTCCCTGAAAGCTCTTAAAGGCCAGGTTTTAGCTTGGCACTGGAATGAGACGAAGGTTGGCACCAATGGGACCTCCAGGGGCAAAGGATGGTGGTATGGCAGGATTGGGGGCCCACTGCTGAGAAGGCCTTCTCCTGTAGTCTTAGTGTTGTCTTCCAAACAAGGAGGGGCCGAGGGGATGCAGCAGTGGGAGCCTGGCTCCATCTCCCCTGAAAGAGCCATGGTTCCCAAACTCTAGTCCTCCAGATGTTTTGGAATTCAACTCCCAGAGGCCTTAGCTGCTTAGGCCAATGATCAGAGATTCTGGGAGCAGAAGGAAATGCTGAAACAAGGCAGGGAAGGGAGGCAGACACCAAAGTGCATCTTGACTGCTCTGCTGTTTGCACAACAGAGGCTGCATTTTCATTGTAGCTCATTGCAATTGGCACCGCTTTAACTGTCTGCTATAGGATCCTAGGAATTGTAGTTTGGCGAAGCAGCAGTACTCTTGGACAGAAAATGGTAAAGACCATGGGAAACAATTCCCATAGGGTTGCTGTGGGTTTTCCAGGCTGTATAGTCATGTTCCAGAAGCATCCTCTCCTGACATTTCACCCACATCTATGGCAGGCATCCTCAGAGGTTGTGAGGTTTGTTGGAAACTAAGCAAGTGGGGTTTATATATCTGTGGAAAGTCCAGGATGAGAGAAAGAACTCTTGTTTGAGGCAAATGGGAATGTTGCAATTGACCACCTTGATTAGCATTGAATAGTCTTGCAGCTTCAAAGCCTGTATGCTTCCTGCCTGGCGGAATCCTTTGCTGGGAGGTGACTAGCAGGGCCTGATTGTTTCTTGTCTGGAATTGCCGTTTCGGAGTGGTGTTATTTATATTCCACCCTTCTCACCCCGAAGGGGACTCAGGGCAGATCACATTACACATATAAGGCAAACATTCAATGCCTTAACATAGAACAAAGACAGAGACAAACGCAGCTGCGAGCTGGCCTCAAACTCATGACCTCTTGGTCAAAGTGATTTGTTGCAGCTGGCTGCAGCTGACTGCTTATCAACCTGCGCCACAGCCCTCCTTTTAGAGTTTTTAAAATACTGGTAGCCAGATTTTGTTCCTTTTCATGGTTTCCTCCTTTCTGTTGAAATTGTCCACATGCTTGTGGATTTCAATGGCTTCTCTGTGACGTCTGACATCATGGTTGTTGGAGTGGTCCAGCATTTCTGTGTTCTCAGATAATATGCTCTGTCCAGGCTGGTTCATCAAGGGATCTGCTATATTATATAAGGTCCCCTGACGTTAAGTCCAGTCATGTCTGACTCTGGGGGTTGGTGCTCATCTCCATTTCTAAGCCGAAGAGCTGGCGTTGTCCGTAAACACCTCCATGGTCATGTGGCCGGCATGACTGCATGGAGCGCCGTTACCTTCCTCGCCGGAGCAGTACCTATTGATCTACTCACATTGGCATGTTTTCGAACTGCTAGGTTGGCAGGAGCTGGAGCTAACAGCAGCCGCTCCCGCCGCTCCCGGAGTTTGAACCTGGGATCTTTCGGTCTCCAACTCAGTGCTTTAATGCACTTCGCCACCGGGGCTCCACTATATTATACAGTAGAGTCTCACTTATCCAACATAAACGGGCCAGCAGAACGTTGGATAGGCGAATATGTTGGATAATGAGTGATTAAGGAAAAGCCTATTAAACATCAAATTAGGTTATGATTTTACAAATTAAGCACCAAAACAACATGTTCTACAACAAATTTGACAGAAAAAGTAGCTCAATACGCAGTAATGTTATGTTGTAATTACTGTATTTACGAATTTAGCACCAAAATATCATGATATATTGAAAACATTGACTACAAAAATGGCTTGGACAATCCAGAACCTTGGATAAGCGAGGCTTGGATAAGTGAAACTCTACTGTACCTGACAATCTATGTCCAGGTTGGTTCATCAATCAATTCCAGACAGGGAACAATCAGGGCCAGCTAACACCTCCCAACAAAGGACTCCTCCTGGCAGGAAGCAGTCAGGCTTTGAAGCTGCAAGGCTTTTCAATGCTAATTGCAACATTGACACTTGCCTCCAACAGACAAGAGTTATTTCTCCCAACCTGGACCTTCCACAGATATATAAACCTCCCTTGCCTAGTTTTCAACATAACTCACAACTTCTGAGAATGCCTGCCAGAGACGTGGGCGAAAGGTCAGGACAGAATACTTCTGGAACATAGACATACAGCCCGGAAGACTCACAGCAACCCAGTGATTCCGTCCAGGAAAGCTTTCGACCATACAAATTCCCATAGGTCTAGAGCTGCGACGGGATTGGCTGTGCGCTGGCGGGGGGCTGGCCGAGGCTGGAGGCGTGGCTGTGAGCGCTCAGAGCTCCTCCCGCCTCGTTACTTTGCCGCCGCCATGCCGATGAAAGGCCGCTTCCCGATCCGGAGGACGCTGCAGTATTTGAGCCAAGGCGATGTCGTCTTCAAGGACACCGTGAAGGTCATGACGGTCAACTACAACATCCACGGCCCGCGCAGCGAAGGAGCCAGGTCAGCGGGTTCCAAAAGATAATGCTTTCTAGAGCAGGTCTGGGCCAACTTGGGCCTTCCCTCCAGGTGTTTTGGACTTCAACTCCCGCCATTCCTCACAGCCTCAGGCCCTTTCCTTTTCCCCCTCAGCCGCTTAAGCGGCTGAGGGGGAAAAGGAAGGGGCCTGAGGCTGTGAGGAATGGCGGGAGTTGAAGTCCAAAACACCTGGAGGGAAGGCCCAAGTTGGCCCAGGCCTAGTCAGCATGTACAGCTTTCATATTCTGCTGCTGCTGTGCTTTGTTTTTGACAACAACATTCAGTAATATTTCCTGTTCTGCAAGCCTGAGTAAACCCCCCACTCCTTTCTCTCTCCTTCTTCTCTCCCCATAGAAAATTCGTGTTTTTCAACATCCCCCAGATTCAGTACAAAAACCCTTGGCTCCAGATTGTGATGTTCAAGAACATGACGCCCTCACCCTTCTTAAGATTCTATTTAGGTAAATACTATATGTCTTGGCTGCTGGGAGACGCAATATCAAGAAAATGATTAAGGGTCCGGAGAACAAGCCCTATGAGGAGCTATTAAAGAGCTGGGCATGTTTAGCCTGCAGAAGAGAAGGCTAAGAGGAGACATGATAGCCATGTACAAATATGTGAGGGGAAATCATAGGGAGGAGGGAGCAAGCTTGTTTTCTGCTGCCCTGCAGACTAGGACACGGAACAATGGCTTCAAACTACAGGAAAGGAGATTCCACCTGAACATCAGGAAGAACTTCCTCACTGTGAGGGCTGTTCAACAGTGGAACTCTCTTCCCTGGGCTGTGGTGGAGGCTCCTTCTTTGTAGGCTTTTAAGCAGAGGCTGGATGGCCATCTGTCAGGGGGTGCTTTGAATGTGATTTCCTGCTTCTTAGCAGGGGGTTGGACTGGATGGCCCATGAGGTCTCTTCCAACTCTACTATTCTATAATTCTATGAAATGCAACCACTTTCCATTTGTTGTTGTTGGTAAAACTCTGCAGAAGATGAGCAGTTCTGTTTCTCATGTCATCCAAGTCAAGGCAGATAGTAACCCAGTGTCTGAACTGAGCCATGTGTCCAGTTCAGACATTGGGTCCAAATACAGTAGAGTCTCACTTATCCAACGTTCTGGATTATCCAAGGCAGTCTGCCTCCCGCCCGGATCCACAGCTCTCTCTAGGCAGCAAAGACTGAATATTTTACTAATTTAATTTTTGACAATGTTGTTACTGTAAGTTCATTTTATGCAATTCTGTCTGCATAAAATGGGCTGTGGCGCAGGCTGGAGAGCAGCTGCAATGAATCACTCTGACCAGGAGGTCATGAGTTCGAGGCCTGCTCGGAGCCTATGTTTGTTTGTCTTTGTTCTATGTTAAAAGGCATGTTTGCCTATATGTGTAATCTGATCCGCCCTGAGTCCCCTTCGGGGTGAGAAGGGCGGAATATAAATGCTGTAAATAAATAAATAAATAAACTATTTGTAGTCAATTAATTAGTAGTCAATGTTTTCAATGCATTGCGAAGTTTTGGCACTAAATTAGTAAATACAGTAATTACAGTAGAGTCTCACTTATCCAACATAAACGGGCCGGCAGAATGTTGGATAAGCGAATATGTTGGATAATAAGGAGGGATTAAGGAAAAGCCTATTAAACATCAAATTAGGTTATGATTTTACAAATTAAGCACCAAAACATCATGTTATACAAGAAATTTGACAGAAAAAGTAGTTCAGTACGCAGTAATTCTATGTAGTAATTACTGTATTTACGAATTTAGCACCAAAATATCACGATGTATTGCAAACATTGACTACAAACATGCGTTGGATAATCCAGAACGTTGGATAAGCGAGTGTTGGATAAGTGAGACTCTGCTGTACTACATAACGTCACTGTGTATTGAACTGTTTTTTCTGTCGATGTGTTGTAAAACATGGTGCTTAATTTGTAAAATCATAACGTAATTTGATGTTTAATAGGCCTTTCCTTAATCCCTCCTTATTATCCAATATTTTCGCTTATCCAACATTCTCCTGGCCCATTTACGTTGGATAAGTGAGACTCTACTGTATGAGCTTTGCGCCTGGGCCCAAATATAAACTCGTGCTCACCTTTTAGAGTGCCAATGGCCATCTGAAGAAGAGTTTCTTCCCCTTCCCCGTTTCTTACAAGTCTGCTGGGAAAGGTCTTCTCTAATTACACAAGCCAACAAAATCAAACTTTTTTGCAATCATTAGAAATAATAATAAACTTTATTTATATTCCGCTGTATCTCCCCGAGGGGACTCAGAGCAGATTACAGAATACATACAAGGCAAACATTCAATGCCATCACAATTAACAACAAAGTCAGACAATAGACGGAGGCAAGGCTTCCCACTTTTTCATCTCTGACATCCAGAAGCAGTGCTCAACTCGACCACGGGGAGGTGCTGTTGTTCCATTTTCCACGCCAAGGAGGCTTATGTCCATGGATGCCTTCCTGATCAAATTAGCTGGCATGTTTTTCAGGGGTGCCTTTTACCTCCCCACCAAAGTGGTACCTATTTATCTACATTGCTGTTTTCGAACTGCTAGGTATGCAGAAGCTAGGGCTGATGGCAGGAGCTCACCCCGCCCACAGCTTGAACTGCCAACCTTCTGGTCGACAAGATTTTCAGTGGCTGGTCACTACTGGCTGCAGTGCTAGCCGTGGCCCCTTGAGAAAAGAGAATAGCATAGTTTAAATTAATTTTTATGCTGACTTTAAATATGTCTTTATTTTTTTCCATCACGTCTTTTTAAAATATGATGAATGGTACATTACAGTGGACTACTGTAAAGTCTGTACATTTTGCATCATATTCATGTAACACGTCTTGTTTACTTTTAGATCATTCGTATAGTTTTTTCTGCTGAATTCAGATCTGTGTTTATTTTTTTGCAACTAGGCTAATTGGATAATTAATGCATTTATGCAATGATATCAATAGAATCTAATTGATATCAGTGCGTAAATGCATTATTTGATTACCCTCATCACAAAAACTACACGATAGAGAAAAAATAAACACAGCTCTGAATTCAGTGCAAAAAACTCTGTACGAATGACCTAAACTTATATCTGATGAAAAATACTTGTTGGCTTGTGTTATCTTGGAGAAATTGAGCCCTTCAAGAAGCTTTTGGCTACAAGTCCCAGAAGCTTTAGTTAGCGTAGCCAGGTGCTAGGAAGGCTGAGAACTGACATTTAGGTTGCCGGGAAATCTTGCTTATTAGAAGGCTCATAGGTGTCACTTATTATAAAGGATCTGAGGGTTAGAAAGTCCTTACCTTTAAATACGTTGAACAAGATGCCTGAAAATCCAGTGTTTTTAAGTTGTGGGCCCTTCATCAAAGAAGATACATTGGCATCGTAAAATTGACGAATGTGGACAATGTTAATTTTAAAGATACCTACAGGGCTAAGTTAACTTAAACCTATGCTTTCCTTCAGGGCTTAGGTAGAACACAAACATGTCAGTAGCTACTTCCTGATGAAAATGAACAAAATCTGGCAACCAGTATTTAAAAAAACTATAAAATCAGGACAATAAACGAAGAACAATTCTAAAAATGGGAATTCCAGACAAGAAACAATCAGGGCATCTAATACCTCCTAACAAAGGATGCCCCCAGGCAGGACGCAGCCAGGCTTTGAAGGTACAAGGCTAATGCTAATCAAGCTGGCTAATTGCAACATTAACACTTGCCTCAAACAGACAAGAGTTCTTTTTCCCACTGCAGACATTCCACAGAAATATATATAGACCTCACTTGCCTAGTTTCCAACAGACCTCATTACCTCTGAGGATGCCTACCATAGATGTGGCTGAAACGTCAGAAGAGAATGATTTTGGAACATGGCCATACAGCCCAGAAAATTCCCAACAACCCAGTACTTTCTGATTGTCACCATTTCATGTCATGAATTTTGAAAACTTGGCAACGTTAACTGCAATCCTACATCTGGAGGATAATGGTTTGCCAGTCATTCTTTTCAGCTATCATAGCAAATAAATTCCTATGATGCCTTATTGGCATGGCCTCTTTAGAAATTTTATAACTAACTACCCATTTACTAATTTAATAATATGATCCTTTTTGCTGGTGTGATCCAAGCTGTGTTGGCTCCATAGGTTAAATGGAAAATCAGTGAAGCGATTTCACAAGTTGTGATCCTGAGCAAGGTGGATCCAGATAATTCATTGCAGTCTTGAACATGTTTATAGTATGTAATCGGGCTTCCTGAGCAGGACAGACGCATGCCATAGGAGTGATTTCTGCAACGAATCTGCATGCATGCTCTTTGTAACACTCCTTCATCGACAGATTCTGGGGAGCAAGTCCTGGTTGATGTAGAAGAGAAGACTAACACAGAGATAACTCAACATATTAAGAAAATTCTTGGTAAAAGCGAGTAAGTAGAAATGCGAGATTCTTGTTTTATGCTGAAGAATATCCAAAGAACTAGAGTGGGGTGCATCTAATGCATGTCTTTACATATATGCTGTTACCAGTTTTAATTCTAACCTTTGGAACAAGCTTTCCAATAAAATTGCATTAGGAGCTTAGATATCTTCCTCATCCTGACTTTCCACTTATGATACATCTTGATGACCTGGGACTAAAAAAAGAAATAGAACCAGCACTATTCATATTTACAGATATTTAATATTTATAAAGATATGTTTCCTTATGTGTCTCCTGAAGGTCTTTCAGATTCCCAGTGAGTTTCTAAACTCACATCAATAGCACCATGTACTTTTTTCAAAAACTGGGACATGCAAAACACTCAGTAGCGTTCAGATCTTGGGGAACCTACAGAGGGAAGGAGCTGTCATAACAAGCAAATGAGAGTCACAAAGTTTTTAGGAAATAGCCTGATGTCACTGGAAAAATAGTGTGTTAGACTTGAAATAACCACCACATGAACTGCCATGGCTCAATGCTATGGAATACTGGGAGTTGCAATTTGGTGAAGCACCAGCACTCTTTGCCAAGAAGACTAAAGACCCAGTAAAACTACAACTCACATGGTTCCATAGCCTTGAGGCATGGCAGTCAAGCTGAAATAATTCTACCGTGTAGATGCACCTGTCCTGGCGCATTGTGGGAATTCTTGTGCATTAGGTCCATTTCTTTCTTTCACATCTAGTTCTTGATGCCTTTCTCACAGTTAACTTGTTTTTCTTGGATAGGAAAACACTCCAGACAGAAGCACAAGAAAAAATGAAGCTTCGGCATCCCGCAACATTTGGCCCCAGAAAATACCACTTGCGGGAATGTATGTGTGAGATTGAAGGCCAAATTCCCTGCCCTGGTAGAGTGCCATTGCCAAAGGAGATGACTGGCAAGTACAAAGCAGCCATGAAAGACTCCGACCCATCCTAAACCAATGTCTTTGCCTACATCTAGGATGAAAACAGCAGAATAATCTGTCATCCTTTGGATCCAGATGGAAGTATAATATTCTCTAAGAGAACATTAAAATGACTGCAAAATAGCTGGATTTTAATACAAGCAGAAGGGTTTTTAATAATAATAAACTCATGGGCTTGTTCTTGTCATGGCTTGGACATTTTGTATGGCATCTGTTCTTAAACCGAAGGAGAAAACTTTAGCTGATATTTTTGATCAGTGTTGTATAATGATTTGAGACTAGAGTTTGAATCCTTGCTCATGGGCAAGTCACATTCTCTCAGGGTGCATATACACTGTACGATTAATGCAGGTTGACACCACTTGAACTGCCATGGCTGTGATACGGAATCGTGGGGGTTGTAGTTTACCAAAGTCTGGCTTCCTCTGCCAGAGTGCTGGTGCCTCTCCATACTGCAATGCCTAGGATTCTATAGCATTGAGCCATGGCAGTTCAAGTGGTGTCAAAATGCATGAATAGCAATATTGGCTGAAATTATTTATGATTTTCTTAACTGAGATTGCAATTTTACACCAACTTCCTTAAGTCTGCTTATTTCCTTAACACTTCTCAATAAGCTTATTCTATCCCATATTTTGTGTACTGTTTGTGTTGTATTATATAAAAAATACTGTAATAAGCTTCACTTATTATCCCCAAAAGTTACTCATTTACAACAGCAAATATTAAAAAATTGAGTGAACTGACACAAGACTTTTATATTTAAAAAACCCCAACAATACAGAGCTCCCATAGACTAGTACTTCTTACAGATGAAAATGAAACCAATTAAGGGTATTAAATTATATAGGGAGTAAAAGAGGAAATCAGTGTTGTGAGCTTAACCTGAGCCAGGAAAGGATAAACGGCTTGAGTGCTGGACTAGGAAACTGGGAGGCCAGGATGTGAGTCTCTTCTCAGCTATGGGAACCTGCTGGTTGACCTTGTGAAAAGTCACCATAAGGCACATTACGGTGTTATAAGGACCAGGTAGGTGTTTTGTGGTTTGGGCCTTGGACTAACTGGCAATCAGGGTTTGGATCCCCACTGAGCCTGCTGGCTCTCAGCCTCAGGGGAAGACAAACCCTCTCTGAAAAACCTTTGCCATAAAAACCCTGTGATAAGATTAGTTTTAGGGTAATTACAAGTGGGAAAACAATCTGAAGGCACACAATGACTTCAGTTTGCTACCTTACATTAAAAAGTGTTGTATACTGTATTTCTTTCTCCAATGTGTTTGGGTTAAAGTTTTGCTTCAGAATTATAATGCCCCTACTCAACCAAAAGAAAGGGAAAAAACATTTGTATGAAAAGCCTTCCTTTTGTGATGTCACACTTCACTATATACTTTTGGAGATGGCCCCTCTTTCATCCAAGGAAACTGATTTTTCATCGGCAGATTTACTGTTTTTGCAGATAACTGGTCATTGTAAAGAGCCAAAAGACCTGTATCCTTTTCACAACTGCTTGAAAAATCCACTTTCTTATATGCAGTGCAGAGTAAAATCCAGGCCTCATGATATGAAGCAGCTGTGGGAGTTGGATAGACTAGAATGACCCAGAAAAATAGAAGTCCTATCCCTTTCTTTAAATTATATCCACAAAAGCACACGCTAAAATAAAAAATAGGGACTGCGTTTCCCACTCCCTCATTATAGAAGAGACTAACAGGGCTACTTCTTCAAAAACATTAGTAGGGTGTACTTAATATAGTCTCAGCCCCATCTAAAGAGCCTAGGGCGTCCAAATGATGCTCCAGGCTAATCTGTTCAAGACCTGGAATAAACCTAACTTATCCAAGTTTATAAAACCTGCAGTAAGTTCCAGAGCTTACTTGCTGATATAGAAATCGTGGGGACCCACCTCCTGGGATCACCATTTGCAATCCCAGCAGGCCCCCCTCACAGCCATCCTGCCTCCCTAGGCTCAGGCCTGCCGGTTTTCCCCACATTTTCACTAATGTGGAAGGTCCCTCGGTGACCCTGTCAGTTTTGAAAACACTCCATATGAGGCAGATTCCTTTCTGCCATTCCACAGATGCCAGAAAGCCCACAGGTCAGAGGTAAGGTGTTTGGCAGGGGCAGCAACTTACTTCGACCTATAATTTAATTCAGGTGGGGCAAAAGCATACACACACACACACAAAACAAATGTTATTTTATTTTCTCAGAAAGCTTGCAAACTAGAATAGTGCATGCAAGTGTACAAACAGTTGTGAATCTCAGAATGGCATGGTTTTGTTCGTTTGTAGTACAAATGGAAGGCTTTCAAAATGCGAGTCTACATTTCACAGTGACTTGCAGTCATGGGGCTACAAATCAACATAGCTATTAGTAAAAAGTACATCAAGATTCTGACTTATGAATATTAGACTATGGCGCACATACAAACAAGGCAGAATGCATGAAACAAGGATAAACAATCCAAATGTTGGTAAAAGCCATTGAAATATACAAAGAATGCCAAATGAATTTGGTGGTTTGCTGCCTATTATCAATGAAGGTGGTTTTAGGAGGCATAGGGATAACAAAAATTATGTGCATCTTGTTTAAATTTTTGTTGCCTTTATCATACCTCTGCTCCAGATACTTGTTTGTTCTTAGAT
This sequence comes from Anolis carolinensis, assembly GCF_035594765.1. Taxonomy (NCBI): domain Eukaryota; kingdom Metazoa; phylum Chordata; class Lepidosauria; order Squamata; family Anolidae; genus Anolis; species Anolis carolinensis. Next base: position 59,355,558 of record NC_085842.1, on the reverse strand, counting down.
TTATGATCATATGCCTAGTCACAGTTTCACCCAATTAGGAAAAAAAATATGATACTGAAAATGTGATTATCACCATCGTAACCCAGATTCCACAGGACGGCTGGGCCCACTTCAGAGGGATTACGGAAACAAGCTGCCAATGAGATGGTGCAGCTTCAGCTATAGCTCCCTATATGAAACTGCAATTAGGCCAGTTCTTCCCTTCTATAGAAAAGTAATGTGGTTTCTTTTCCTTTTCAAATATACTAAAACCCAGGAAAAAGGAAAAAAAATGAAATATGTGTAAAGCCTCATGTGCAAAGTGCTTTAGTTCTTGACCATATTAACCACCCACCGAGTAACAAAACATATGTAAACATTTTTCTGAGTTCTCCACAGTCCAATTATAACCCATTTGCAAGTATTAGTGTCCTACTATTCTTGAACTAATCCCGTTTTCGTTTGTAGTATTTAGACCCATGTTATAGGAGAGAGAAAACCCCTCTTAGTTTAAATGACTGTTGTGTCCTCCTTCAAAGTGAAGCAGTTTGGTCTCTAAGAGTCCATGATTATCTCTAGATGCACACTTCATATTCCAATTATGTATCAAGAGATGTGATTAAATCAAAGTCTTAGAGCTACAACTAAAATCAGAAATTGTTCAGTAGTTCCAGAATTACCATTATTCCGACCCCCACCCCACCCCCAAATGATTAGTGTGTAAAGGAGTCTCAAGACAATAGGATTTCTTCTCACTTTTCAAAACTGTCAAACAGTCCAGTCTCAAGCATAATGCCCTCCGCCTCCGTTTAGTATAATTCAGTGACAACATACAGAAGTTGCACAGCAACATGGTCTGGAAGCATATACCCCCAAACTTGTATTTCCTGTTCTCTTGAAGACAATAATTCTCTCAAAATGTGGTTGAAAACACTGCATGTTTTCCGTTGTAGTTTTGTATTAAAACACATGTCAGAGGTAGCTAAATGGTGATTAAAAATTGTGGGCAGGACTCAATATTCTCTCACTTAATCCATCTCATCCCAGTTAATTCCTGCTGTGATTTGTCACTTGTTAAACCTCCTCACAGCACACTTCTCTACAATAACTGTTAGAACCCCCCAGATGAGGAGGCACGTCTCAACCACAAGCAGGAAACAGTTCAACTGTTGTGGCATATCCATCAGACTAGCAATTTGGGAAACTCTGTGAGAGGTGTAACAAAAAAAATTAAGCATCTGCACAAAAGGTGCAGTCCAATTCCCTGGAAACACCTATTATAGTTACAAATAGTGTAAGCTTGCAATCTATACAAACCCCAAAGAAGAAATAATGGCAGGAAAAGAAGTCCATTATCTCAAGGGGGGCTTCCAGGGTGTAAGCCATCTGAAACAATAGTATTATACATAATATCAGAGCTATCCAAATCTATGTTAAAATCCCTTTATATTCTCTTTTGTATTGCACAGTCAGGTCATTGGCCTTTTTACTATGCAGGTTGCTTCATATCAGCAATCTGCTTTTAACATAGTATACGGGTACATGGCAGCTATGCACAACTGCTGAAAGGCAACATCTTATTGCATGCTAGATAGGATGGAAATAAATGCTCTTCCACCAAATGAAAGAGCCTGTTGTTTGCAAAATGAAAGGGCACTTCCCTCTCCTACAACCCCCAAAATCTGCTCCAGAGGAATATAGGACACTCACAAATTAGTTGGGGAGCGGGGCTGGAGGGAGGAAAGCGGGTTGGCCCTCCTCATTCTGACAAAAGCATTTGAATCTGCAAAGGGACACTTGACCAGTGGTCCTTAACCTTGGTCCTCCAGATGTCCAAGGCTTCTGTTCCCAGAACTTCCTGCACACTGGCCATATTGATTGAACTCAGAGCTTCAAGCCATTTGAAGGACCAAAGATTGAGGCCTCCTCACTTAGTTGGATTTCAGCCAGACTTTACAAAGACAATCTGGTTGCTAATGGAAAATCAGTTCTGAAGTCTGGTCTGCTAATACTGAAATAGCAACCAAAAAGAAGACAGAAGGGTTACAGTTCCCCTCACTTTTAAAGCCTTTGTCTCTCTGTGACTTACATCAGAAATAAAACCAATACTTTGAAACATAAACATAAAGTTGGGTTCTTGGGGGGTTTGTTTTTTTTTAAAAAAAAGTTTGGGATAAGTTTAAAACTCTAAGTAACATGGACATTGCTTGTAACTTTTGAGTAACAGTGGAAATGCCTATACCAAAGTGCGCAAGATTAGATGTAACTTCCAGAGGCCTCTCCTTGTAGCTCCTCCTGACTTACCCCAGGAGAGACCAGTACTTATAAAGTTGTATGTGCACAGAGTATCACTCCAGGTTCAGCAGCTGGATTTCTCCTTTTGTTTTGCTAATGTGCGTTTCAGTTCTTTTAAATTTTCAGTCAGTACTTCTACCTCATCCATCCGTCCGCTGTGTTTGGCATCAAAAATATAAGCTTTGATATTATCTATCTGTTGAAGGAGCAATTCCTCTTCTATGATGTCTTCTCCTAACACTTCATTATCATCATCATCATCAACTTCAAACGGATTCATGGAAGAGGAGGGGGACTCTTCAAACGGGTTCCCCGATTCCTGGCGACTCACAGGGGAATGAAAGGGATTTCCAGCAGCATCTTCAAAGGGGTTTGGAGCACTGACTGCTGCTCCATTTGCTTGGTGAAAGTCCTCATCTTCAAATGGGTTGTATTCTTTTTTACTGCTGTGCAAGACTTGGATGGGCAAAGGAGTCACTGGGGAGGGATCTTCAGCAAAGGGATTATCAGGCTCCATCTTTAAGGAAGTAACCACTTCCTCATTTTCAAAGGGGTTTAGGGGGACAGTCACATTTTGCCCTGTTACTCCATCATGCTGTGGGATTCTCTGAAGCTGAGCAGGGAAGACTGGGCTGTCACGAGTTGGCGCTTTGCCTCCACCACATGGCGAAGGGGTTTTAGAGCCTGGGTTGCTTCGGTTTTGAGTCGTATCAAGATCCAAAGCCTGTGCTATTTGGTTGGTGCTCTCTTTCCCAGTCTCGACCGTACTGTGCTTCGCCTCTCTGAAGTCCAAGGAACGAGTCCGCGAATGCTGAGAGAGTCTTTTCTTATGCTCCCTCTCCCATTCCTTTTCACAAAGGATTTGCAGCTGTTCTCTCTGCATCTCCTCCATCTCTGCCTGCCTCTTAGACAGCTCAATGGCCTTGTCAGTTTGCTGCTGATCGTACTCATCCTGAAGTTGTCGTAGGTTCTCCTGCAACATCTGCACCTCATCCAGGCGATTCGCTTCCTTGGCTTGCTTAATGAAGGAGGTGATATTGTCAATCTGCTGAAGAAGAGGGTCTGCGAGTTCTTGCTGGCGGGACACACTAGCAGTGGGGAGCCAGCCTTCAGCTTTCTTCACTCTTTTTGTCCGAGACACTTCGCCATTAAGTGTCGTCAAGGAGCGCGAAGTGTAGTCCATGGACTTATCCTCCTGTCTTCTATGTGTCTCAAGAGTTGCCTAGCCAAAAGAAAGAAAGACATTAAACATTGAAAGGATCCTGGCAACGCAAACAGCATACATTTCAGCTCCATCACTTCCCAACACTTCCTGAGAAGGGTGGGAAAGTTTCCCACTTATCTTGGCATATATCATATTACCAAGGAGCGCAAGGAGGAGCTCTGCTAAAGCAGCTCTGACATCACATAAGAAACAGGAGAAAGAGGGACAAAAAGAGTCCCAGAATTCGAATCCCAAAAGCAATAAGGTTGAAATGCAAAACAGGAATTTGATCCGGAATCCTACCATTTCATCCTCATTACAGTAAACCTCCCTCATATGAACTGTTCAATAGTGAGTAATATCCACTAATTCAATGGGACTGCTCCAGTTTAGATTCACAATATAATTTAAGCTTTTGTTTACACTGCGTATTTTGACATCTAATATTTTTGAAGAATATTCAAGAGTCAGTAATTTTAATTGATGTATTGGGAAAACCTATAAAGGGTTTTTGCAAAAGCATCACAATGCTGACAGAAATACTCACCTGTCTCTCCATCTGTAATTTTCTCTCCAGTTCTTGCTTCTTTTTCTCTTTCAGTTCTTCATACTGGTCTTGGGTTGGTAGGGACATCAGCCCAAGTAATTTTTCCTACAGAATTTTGAAACAAATACTGCTTTTAAAAAAGGTACAAGCCACAAGGTTGTAAACCTTTCAAAAATAAAAACAATCATTAAAATGTATGAGAAGTTATACTGATGTTACAATAGCTAAACTCCCTTTTTAAGTGAATAATGTATTTCATAAAATGCATTCAAATGAGCCATTTCCCTGAATCTGCAGAGCCTGAGCAGAGCTTGGAAGTCCCTCAATGATAGGGCAGCAGAGATTGTGGGACGCTTCCGGGACGCTTCCTCCTCCCTCTCCCTCTCCTTTTCTCAATCTCCCTTCGCTCGAAAGAAGGAGGGAGAGGCGGGGCGCTTCCGGGGCGCTTGCTCCTCCCTTTCCCTCTCCTCCGTTCACTCGAGAGAAGGAGAGGGAGAGAGAGGGGCGACCCCAGCGGCGCCTCGGATGATACAGACACTCGGTTAACCGGAGTTCGGTTAACCGGGGTTCTACTGTACTAGCTTTTGGAAATTAAACATATCCACGAACAACTATCTTCAAAAAATGTAATACAAACCTGCTTATTGGGCTTCTAAATAATAATTTAGCAGTAAGAACTGCATGTCAGCAACCAGAAAGGTGTATGTTAGTAAACTGCAAAGCCAATTAAGTGTAAAAAAGACATTAATGCAGGATGACAAACTTTACAATATCCAGAAACATACTTATCTAGGAGTAGTATGTCATCTTCATTTGTTTCAAGAGATAGCATATCCTCTGCCTAAGACCAAATCATTCCTTTTAAAGATGACCTACCTGTACAAAAAGTGTGGCTGAATATCTGATCATTCTCTGAAGCTGTAATGTTCTGGGATGCGGCTGTGGCTCTTCATTCAATCCCAGGGTCAGAATCTTCTTGCTGAATGAAAAGAAATCCAAAACCATAATAGAACTATCAATTTAACAAGTCCATTATTAGTAATATGTAACAACAACAACAACAACAACTTTATTATTATATCCCGCCACCATCTCCCAAAGGGACTCGGGCGTCTTACATGGGGACTAAGCCCAGCAGAAACAAAGATTACAAGCTAAAACACAATTAAAAACATAATAACACATAAACAATCTAATTAAAATAATTAAAAACAGCAGAGTAAAAAATCATAAAAATGCATCAACCAACATCAGCAACCAGTAAACCAGGATATGGTGGGCATGATCAGATTCAAGAGAGCAGGGCAAGGACTTGGGCAAAACGCAGACTATAGGGCTGGGGCTGGGGGTAAAAACCTGAAAAAAACCTAATCAATAAATTAAGGCTGGGAAGACTTGATCAGGGACTAAAAACGTCATTCAAAGGCACACTGGAACATCCAGGTTTTCAAGTCCTTGAGAAGGTGGACAGAGTGGGGGCTAATCTGCTTTTAAATCTGTTTCTAATAATTTATTAATATATCACTTTGTGAATACAAGTTAACTGAAAAATAATAAACAAACAACTCCAAAAATTAAGACAACCATTTTATGTTTGCAAAGTTATCTTGTAGCACCTTTGATATGTAAGCACAAACTAGAAAGTTAGATAGAGGATCATGTTCAATTAGATGAAATCTTTGCAAGAAGAAGTAATGTAAAATATTTGTGGTTAATATTACTCTTTTGAAGGGTCATGTTGTAATATAATAAGCTTGCAGTGTTCATTTTACCATTTTTTGTCATCAACATCTCATGTTTCTTTGATCACTGGACTTGGGACTGCTACCAAAAAAAAAAATAGAGCTTTGGCTTTGTTTTGTTTTTTGTGTCATCAAATTGGGTTTGCTTCCTTTGGTCTCAAATTGTTTAAAAGAGATGTTGTCCCTCAGTTTTAGGGTTTCTCATGGAGATAACAGATTAGCTGTAGGCACTGAGTAAAGGTAATTTTGATGAAACGAAGGCTTAAATCAGCATTTATGGAGTAAAATTAATGGGCTTAAGTGTGCCTGGATCTGGGCAGCATATATTTGTAAACTAACTTTAAAATAGTGTTCACAAAAATATGAAAAGCAGCAACTCAAATCCAAAGTACAGTAACAGATATTCTACTTCTAAGTTTTTATATTGTACCTTAAAGCGTCTATTAATTCATACATCTTCTGCACCTCCATCCGGAGACTGTTTGCATGTTCAAGGCTGTAGGTTGTCTCTCCAGCACTGGAAGAAAACATGAGGACTGACATTCCTCTAAACTTCCAAGTTCACTATTACAGAAATACATCCTCTAACGCAAATCATATAATTATTTTTGGGATATGGCCATTCTCTCATCTATATTGTATTCTTCCCATTCATGAGTCCATAGAGACAGGAAATAAAAATCTACTATACCAAACACCACAGACCTTAATATCCCCTGGAAATTACATAATTCAATAAAATAAACACAGTGATACCCTGCTCTTTGTAGATTGTGACAGAAAACTATTCAAAAATTGTATCAAGAAAGCTTAGGAAGACACCTCTCTACAAACACAAAACCAGGGTTGCAAAATGATAGCTGAACTTTTATTTCTCATAAAACCAGATGTAGCAGTGTCAGATTCTACCATGACAGTGCCTCAATATTACATGCAATATTATCAGATTAAACTGTTTTCAGCTACATAAATCGTGCTTTATGTATGCTGACAAACACATGGATTCCTTTATTTTTAACATGTCATTTGTTCCCCGGCTTTTGAAATTTGGTTCCCCTTTCACATTTTAAAGACTATTATTTTGACATACACGTGTATTCCATTATTCTAATATGAAACATCATTGAAGCTGTTACTCTGGTACAGACATCAAGGAAAGTGCGGGTTGTGATGCCTATTTAGACAAAGGAAGAATGGCCAGTTTTTCTAAGAGGAATTCTGTACTTTGAAGCCATTTAGCCCATGTCTATTGCGGTTGCTAATCATGAATACAAAACGTTTAACCCTATTCTTTGCTATCTAATTATCACTGTGCACTTAATGCTTAGCTTTAATGGTTACTCTATAGATAGTACAACTTTTTTCTTCCCTAAGCATTACATACTGATAACATACATATCAAAGAGTACAACTGAACAGGCTTACTTTAATGATTCAGCCATCTTTATGTATTCCGGGGCCTTCTGATCAACTTTTTCCATGCAAAGTCGAAGTTTCTTGTTTAATCAAGAATATCAATAGGTTAACATTTAATTATGCACATCAACAATTCAGATACAAATATATTTCCTATGCATTCCATTTTCTATATCTTTCTTCTCTGAATAACTATTCATTAAGTAAACAATAAACAACTTACACTCTGGTAGTGGTTGCCAAGCTGGATACTTAGAAGAGCAAGACCTTTAACTGAAGTTTCTAGAGAAAGGCCTTAGACCTTGGACTTTCCAAAGTAAGTTCTTTTCCTACACTGAATGGCTGATAGACCCAGGTTGCATCTACACTATAAAATTAATACAGGTTTACACCACTTTTAACTACCATGGTTAAATGCTATAGAATCGTGGCAACTGTAGTTTGGTCAAGCAGTAACACACTTTGGCAGAAAAGCTGAAGATCTTGTAAAACTACAAGTCTCACAACTGCTTAGCACTGAGCCATGACAGTCTAAGTGGCATTGAACTATATTAATTCTACAGTGTAAATGTAGTTTCAAAAGAGCTGTTCCTCCCAAGAGCTCCAATGGCTAGATCTTATGCAAATCAAATGGAATATAGGCTACCTCCGCCCATAACAGCATCAAAAAGTTAAACTATTAAACTCTCTCTCTCTGTTCATGAAGTAATTGAAACTTAAACACAAAGAACAGATCCAATATCTATGAAATGAGATTGAATGTCTCCTGGGAGTAAAAGTTCTCAATAAAAATGGTGGTCTGTGCACTAGCAAAACAGGAGGAGCACAGGAGGAATGGGTTCAGAGGTAGTGCATTGTGGTCAGGAAATGTTTCCATGCCAGTGGAATGCATGATCCTGACACACCTCTGCACATATGATATTTAGTTGAAATCCCCACAGAATAATCAATGATTTCTGCAAATCCTATCCTATTTGTTCTGCCAAGAAATACAGAAATTAGGAGCAGTTCTCTTTTTAAAATGAAATTTTCTGAAAACAAGATTTTAGTTTGATCTCAAGTCTACTTGGGTGATCTCCAAAGAACAGGATGGGCCAAAAGCCACAAAGGGATTTCAATATTTAACAACTGCTTTATTTTTTGTTTCTAATTTACAATATCATAGTTCCATATACAGTATGCAGGCAGTCCCTGGTTTATGAAAAAAAACAGTTCCTGTAGGTTTGTTAAAGTTGAATTTATATACAAATTGGAACAGGTACATTTTTAAGTGTAACTCGAGCCAAACATTTAGTTTTGGATAGCATAGGGAAGGGTTAATGTTTGTTTTATAACGTTTCTTTTGCTATTTTTGCCTCTGTTCAGAAGATTTCACCTCACTTTCTGTCCTCGAGACAATCAGATTTTGAAAATGTTGGGTTATTGTGGAAAGAAAGATTGGTGATAAAGCTTCAATGAAGAAACCTTTTCTCCATGATAACTCTTACAGGAGTTAATTTTCCTTCCTAGAGATAGATTTCCTCCTAGGGATAGACTTCCTTTTCACTCCCATTTGTAATCATATGTAAGTCCGACGTTTGTACCTCGGGGACTGCCTGTATAAATTTACATTACGTGGCAAATGTTAAATTTCGTAAATGGCCTCCAATTGTGACTTTTGGCCCACCCTGTACTAAAACATTCCTATTGACTTGGTTAGTATTCAACTGGTAGCAAGTATATTCACTACTATTTCACTTATAATCCTAAAGTCTTGGCAAGAAACAAATCTTCACTTCCAATTCGCATAAAGAAGTGTTAATTTACCTCATAGAGTTTGACGATATCTGGGGTGTATTCTCTCTCGTCAATCTGTTGTTCTCTTTTGAGCAGTGTGTCTTTACAATGTCGACAACAACGGATGCGGTCATCGTCCTTCTCATCCATGACAGAGCTCACGCTGCTTACGCTGCTGATGCTGCCGCGGCGTGACCCCTGGACGCTGTTCGGGGAACAGTTTGGGCTCGTATGAGAGGCCAAGACTTCCTTGCTGGCAGTGGTGAGTTTGTCTGGAAGGGGACAGCAGTACAAGATCAACGGCTCATGAGGGAAGTCTTGCACACGGGTTCAAACATTTTCAGTCAACTCCTTACTCTTCATAAAATGAGAGAGAGTAATGACAGAAAGAATCTTGTTAGAAAGAATGGAATTAAGCTCTTGAGTCTTAGTGGACCGCAGGTTGAACATGAGCCAACAGTGTAATGCAGTAGCTTTAAAAGGTCAATGGGATTTTGGGCTGTATCAAAAGGAGTATTGTGTCTAGATCGAAATAAATCATGGTGCTTTTCTATTCTGCTTTGGTTAGGCCTCACCTAGAACACTGTGTCCAATTCTGGGCACCACAGTTTAAAAGAGATGTTAACAAGATGGAAGGTGTCCAGAGAAGGGCAACTAAAATGATCAAAGATCCAGAGAGCAGGCCCTATGAGGAGCATCTTAAAGAACTGGATATGATTAGACTGCAGACCAGAAGGATGTGGGGAGACATGATAGACATGTATAAATATGTGAAAGGATGTCTGTTATGGCTCGTGTGAAATTAAGCTGTAGCAGACTTAAGGTTTACTTCTAGCTGGAGCAATGGGGCTGAGAAGAAACTGATTAGTTACCCACTGATTCCTTTTTCCTAATTGTCAAGAACAGGCATGGTAAAAAGTGGTGTTTTGCCATCTACTGCTGGGGGCAGGACATATATTGCTGGGGATCTAACTATCATAGCTAACTGACATAGGATGCTGGTTTGATGTGTAGACATCATTATATTCCAGAGAGATGATATTCACTAAAAAGTCATCACTCAAACTACCAGCTCGTTCTCTTTTAGCTTTACACTAAAAAATTGAACTCTGTAAGTGCCTAGTATTTTTTATATTAAAGGAAAAAATGGATGAAGTTAATTCTCAATATGACTGTGCATCTAATCAATTATCTAGATTACAGTACCTTACATGTACTCATTAGAAAGATGCAATGTGAACAACTGAGGACATGCAGAACAATAACACAATGTAACAAAATTTGGGGAAAAAATCTGTTCCTGGTTTGCAAGTGTTATTCCTGTTTAATTGTGGGGTACTTACTTTGAAAGTAGTTCTTATACTTGAAATTTTGTTTTTGTGGCTGTCACAAACTATGTTGAATTGGTTGAGACTCAATGATATATTCATTGAAAACCTATAGCAAACTATGCTGCAGGATGTCCCACAGTTTAATAAACTTTTTCCATGTTTTTATGATAGAACCAATTAGGAAATGAGATGTATAACCCAGGAACAAACATTGTGCTATATAGTGTAATGAAAGAAAAATATGTGAAAATATGTGAGCATACTGTTTAATGCACTGCTTCTTAAACTGTGGGTCCCAACCCCAAATGAGATCAGTCCCCTGAGCTCAATGTAGGGATCACAAAACATTTGGCAACAGTAAAGGGTTTCCGAACGCCATCCATTTACATAAATCTGTTGCAACAAAAAGCAGAAAATGCTTCAGCTGTACTCCACCAAAAGAAAAATCAGCCTGTTCAGCAAGCCTTGCAAATCCTGATTTACTATGTTTGATTTCTATATCTATTTTATATATCTATATATCTGGGGTCATAATTCCACAAACATCAGAAACATGTAAGACAATTTATACTGAAAGACTGTACTCACTGGCAAAGGGGAGGCTGACCAGTTCCATGCACTTCTTGCACATGATGGAGCCACAGAGGCGGCAGTGGTGCCGCCTGTTTCTAATGCTGAACTTGTTACCACAATCTGGACAAAACGGCACATCCTGATCATTGACCCAAGGCACAACAGACTTCTCAATTGCTGTGACAAGAGAGGAAAGCTATCAAACGTCACCAGTGAAATCCATGGTAGGAAAGTTCAACAGAGGTCAAACATGCGTGCACATACCTCTAATTTTTGCAGAATCAGTATTGGTCCTGTCAAAGGACGTAAGCTGATGAAAAGAATAACCAGAGAAAATTAGACACAATGTAGATTTGTATTTTATTTTTTAGCATGGTTTATTTTTAAAGTAAGTTTTTAATCTCTGTTTTTCTGTTATTATCATTAAATTATCATGTGTGTCTTAAACCTCTCTCTCTCTTACTAATGTCCATGTGAGTTAAAATAAACAGTAAAGAACTTCATAGGGAGACGGAAAAAGATTTTGGAGATAATTTATTATTCCAGACTCTGTTCATTTACTAACTGAGGAATATTTGGAATAGCAGGTGGAATCCATATTCTCTGCATTGCTCTGAATTTATTATATTTTTGACTGGGAATTTTTAAAAAGAAGACATCAAACAAAGCAGACCATCTTTTAAAAATGGTATATGTGTCTTATACCATTAAAAAGATTGCGTGTATTTACTGCATTTAATCCCACTTCGTCCTAAAGAATGGGACTTAATGCAGTAAAAGTAAAATAAGAGAAATACAATTTTTTTTAAAATGAAAATACTCCAAGAAGAGAAAGTACAACTTTGCTAAATGATAATTCGGCAAATAGCAAATCATGCAAATAGGAATGTGAATTGGGAGGAGGGGGGAATCAAAGAGCAACAAATTTACCTTTTCTAATCTGATTATTAATTTATTTACTTCCACCACATAGTGATCGATTCTGGCTGCTCTGTGCTTCTTAAAATCAGAAAGATGGCTCCTCATAGCACCTGGTAAGAAACAACCAGTCAGGACACTTGCTAGAGTCACTCAACATTACATCTTCAATTAACAGGCAATTTACTATGTTCTTACTTTCTCTCTATTAACTCTCATTTGTCACTCAGACTGAAATTTAATATTAAAAGAGTGAACGATATAACACACTTTCAAAATACCCTCAACCTGCACATATGTGTTATTGCATCATGCTAAGGTTTTTATCAATTAAATATTTCCATGAACGATATTTCTGAAAACAGAATCAACATTGACCATCTGCATCACAATCCTCTATCTGATCAAAAGTAAGCAGACTTGATTGAATTCAATGAGATTCACTCAAAGATAAATAGGTCTAACACCTCAGCCTTAATTTCCCAATTACAAGCCAACCCCACTTTATAATTTAAAAAATTGCAGGTGCTCTTGAACACACTGTTTCTAAATACCCTAGTATTTAATAAAATATAATTAAACATTAGTTGGATATATACAACCTACTATGTTGGAGTAAAACCTTATCAATTTAGTGAGGCTTTGGTACTATAATGATCTTGCTATTGCAGTATAATGTGGATATGAGGCCAATAACCAATTATGATAAAGACCTATCTAAGCTTCTTGGCTGATATACTTACAATTATCTACATACTATTTTATATAATATATGTACAAATTTCACCCTCAACCTAGCACATTATTCAGTTACAGCTGGGGTGGTCTCAGGCCTGGCATTGGAGTCCCAACAGCTCATTGTGCTGGGGGACTTCAATGTTCATGCCAAGACCACTCTCTCTGGGGCGGCTTCATGGCAACCATGGGGCTGTCCCAATTAGTATCTGGCCCTACCCACAGAGCAGGGCACACCCTTGCCTTGGTTTTCTGCCAGGGATGGGAGGAAGGTGGTGGTGTGGAGGAGCTTATCATCACTCCGTTGCCATGGACTGACCATCACCTGATCAGATTTAGACTCATTGTGCCCCCTAACCTCCGCAGGGGTGGAGGACCAATTAAAATGGTCCACCCCAGGAGGCTTGTGGATCTGGATGGATTCCTGATGGCTCTTGGGGAGTTTCCTGCCACCTCGGTGGGTGACCCTGTCGAAGCTCTGGTCGCCCTCTGGAACAAGAAGGCGGCCAGGACAATAGACACGATCGCTCTGGAACGTCCCATCTCAAGTACCCAAGCTAAACCATCTCCTTGGTTTACTGAGGAGCTGGCAGCGATGAAGCGAAAGAAGAGGGAACTAAAGAGCGTGTGGCGTTCAGAGCCGAACGAAACAAACCAAACACGGCTATGCTCCTATCTCAGGGCATACGCCGCAGCAATAGATGCTGCAAAGAATGTTTTCTTTGCAGCTAATATTGCATCCGCAAAGAACCGTCCGGCGGAGCTGTTTTGAGTTGTCAGAGGTTTGTTATATTCCGTCCCTCAAGACGGGATCCCTGACAACTCCGCAGCCTGCTGTGAAGCATTTGCTCGCTTCTTTGCGGACAAAGTCGCTTTGATCCGTTCTGGCTTTGACACCATATTAACGGCAGTCTCCAAGGATGTAGCACGAGCACCTGCTTGTCCCATTTTGATGGATTCTTTTCAATTGATTCAGCCTGAGGACATGGACAAGGTGCTGGGAGAGGTGAGGACTAGGGTCCTAAACCCTAAACCTAAACCCCTGCCCATCCTGGCTGGTGAGAGAAGCCAGATGGGGATTGGCCGAGTGGGTGAAGGTGGTGGTAAATGCCTCCCTTTGGGAGGGGATACTTCCAGCGAGCCTTAAATTGGCTGTGATCAAACTGCTGTTGAAGAAGCCATCGCTGGACTCCACTCAATTGGACAGCTATCAGCCTATCTCCAATCTCCCCTTTTTGGGCAAGGTCATGGAACGTGTGGTGGCCGCACAACTCCAGGCATTCTTGGTAGACACCGATTTTCTAGATCCGGCAGTTTGGCTTTAGGCATGGTACCGAGACAGCCTTGGTTGCCTTATTCGATGATCTACGCCGGGAACTGGACAAGGGGAGTGTGTCTTTGCTGGTTCTGCTGGACCTCTCAGCGGCCTTTGATACCGTCGATCACAGTATCCTTCTGGGACGCCTTGCCGGAATGGGGCTCGGAGGTACTGTTTTGCAGTGGCTCCGGCCCTTCCTGGAGGGTTGTTCCCAGATGGTGTCACTGGGGGACACCTGATCGGCCGTACAACCATTGTCTTGTGGGGTCCCACAGGGCTCGGTATTGTCCGCCATGTTGTTCAATATATACATGAAGCCGCTGGGAGAGATCATCCGGAGTTTTGGGGTGCAGTGTCATCTGTACGCAGATGATGTCCAGCTCTGTTACTCCTTCCTGCCTGTCACTAAAGAGGCTGTTCAGGTCCTGAACCGGTGCTTGGCCGCTGTGTCGGACTGGATGAGAGCGAACAAATTGAAACTGAATCCAGACAGGACAGAGGTCCTCCTGGTCAGTCGTAGGGCCGAACAGGGTATAGGGTTACAGCCTGTGTTGGACGGGGTCGCACTCCCCCTGAAGACACAGGTTCGCAGTCTGGGTGTTCTCCTGGACTCATCGCTGAGCCTGGAACCCCAGGTCTCGGGGGTGGCCAGGGGAGCATTCTCACAACTAAGACTTGTGCGCCAGCTGCGCCTGTACCTTGGGAAGTCTGACTTGGCCACGGTGGTCCACGCTCTGGTTTCATCCTGTTTGGATTACTGTAACGCTCTCTATGTGGGGTTGCCTTTGAAGATGGCCCAGAAACTCCAATAAGTACAACGGGCGGCAGCCAGATTAATAACTGGGGTGGCATACAGGGAGCGTACCAACCCCCCTGCTAAGCCAGCTCCACTGGCTGCTGATATGCTACCGAGCCCAATTCAAAGTGCTGGCTTTGATCTATAAAGCCCCAAATGGTTCTGGCCCAATCTACTTGTCTGAACGTATCTCCTCCTATGAGCGAGTAAGATCCCCAAGATCATCTGGAGAGGCCCTGCTCTCGGTCCCACCTACCTCGCATGCGCGGCTGGTGGGAACGAGGGACAGGGCCTTCTCGGTGGTGGCTCCCCAGCTGTGGAACACCCTCCCCAGAGATATTTGACAAGTCCCAACCCTTCTGGGCTTCAGAAGAGCCCTAAAAACATGGTTATGTGCTCAGGCTTTTAATGAATAAATGACAAAGATGACATGGACCGATTTACGGCTAAACCATGAGGTTTCTTGGACAAATGGATCTAACCATATGTCCCACCTTTTTTTAATTGATTTTATGTGCTGTTGTGATTTTAATGATTTGTAGGCATTGAATTGTTGCCATTTGCTGTAAGCCGCCCTGAGTCCCTTCAGGTGAGAAGGGCAGGATATAAATGTCAGAAATAAATAAATAAATTATATGTGAATGTTATGCTTAAAACGTCATAAAACAATGGGGCACAACAATAAATTATTATATTTATTCGAATCCAATGCTCACCTTTTTCAGCTAAATGATTTGCCAAAATTAGAGTGCACATTAGAAAAGGGGAAGCTACTTTAGGAGTCGCATGTAGAGTTCCTCTTTGAGGGACATAATCTCTAATTTTGGCTCAATGCTGCGTCAACCTGGGATTTGTAGTTTGGTGAGGCATCCACCTTCTTTGGCAGCCCCATGATCCCATAGCATGGAGCCAGGACAGTTAAAGTGGATTAATTGTGCAGCATAGATGCACCCCAAGGTTTTCTTTTTCATTGCTGAAAGCTTTGGTGTTATAACATTTTTGTTTTTGAAGGAGTTATAAGCATGCAGTCAGTGTAATGCACAACTTTTTGGCCAAATTACAAAGAGGGCACTCTTTGCCTCTACACATTACATTCAACAGCAAATATATTTTTTGGTTTCAGAGTTTTGAAAATTGAGGTGCACATTAGATTAGATGGCACATTAGATGTGAGTAAGTAAGGGTATATATGATCCACAAATCACAATGAAAGATAAGCTTGATATAACATTCCAAACTGTGTTGAATACTTGATGGGACAAAATAATCTTTAGTTCCTGCCTAAAACATAGCAATGAGGGAGACAATCTCACCTCCTTCAGCAAAGAGCTTCATACTATTTGAATGTTACGTTGTGGCTTGCAAAGAACAAATTTGCAGATCTGCAACTACAGAAGCCTTTTTTTAAATCAATCAATAGCACAATTTTTAAACAGACTGCAAAGTAATCCAGGTAAAATCCAGTAAAAAGCTAAGAAAAAATAAGAAAGAAGTAAACAAGCTTAAATCTGGTGAACGGTATTTATAATTTTGCATTGAACTGTAGTCCTAGTATCTAAAATAGGCTGTTCTATTCAAAAGACTTATAGTAGAGTCTCACTTATCCAACATAAACGGGTCGGCAGAAGGTTGGATAAGTGAATATGTTGGATAATAAGGAGGGATTAAGGAAAAGCCTATTACACATCAAATTAGGTTATGATTTTACAAATTAAGCACCAAAATATGTTTAACAACAAATTTGACAGAAAAAGTAGTTCAATACACAGTAATGCTATGTGGTAATTACTGTATTTAAGAATTTAGCACCGAAATATCACTATGTATTGAAAACATTGACTACAAAAATGCGTTGGATAATCCAGAACGTTGGATAAGCAAGTGTTGGATAAGTGAGACTCAACTGTATTTATGTTTGAATCTATATGCTGTGACATGTGGACTCTGCCACAGATCAATGCACTAGGCACTTTGGGGCAACTGATGCTTTGAAGCAGCAATGGTAATCTCCCGATTATTCCTTCTGAATACCCCAAACATTCCCCTCAATAGGAGGACAAACCCGTGTGCATTCTGTACTTTGTCTTTCACCCAAAGTAGCAAAATGTCTAAAAGCAAATTTTCATGATTTACCTAATTCTTGGGGCTCCCACATGTATGGATCCACTCCACCATAACTGTAAGATTCATATCGCTCCTGACCCCCATCAGTTCGATCATCATCTCGTTTCAACAGTTTATTCTTTGCTTTTTTAGCTTTTTGAACAAGATCTGAAAGAACAATGTACACACATCACACACACACACACACACACACTTGTTAGATATGCTCTCTCTCTCTCTCTCTATATATATATATTCTCCCAAACTTCCTTATGTGTCCATAAGACCTTGGATAATACAAATAACTATCTTGCCTGCTTGCTGCTGAATCTGTCAAACAACTGGCCTGTTTTGTTTTGTTTTGTTTTCCCACCCATAAAATATAGTGTGGATATCAAAAAGAAGTTTTCCAGAAGTTCTGAAGATGGGAAGAACAAGCCTCAAGCTGGTGGGAATATAAATGTGCCAGTCAGCCAATCAGCCCAATTATTGGCAGCTCATGGGAATATTTTGTACCCTGAAGCAGACTTAATTTGGGAAGCAGTATGTGAAACAGAACACCAGACAAAGTGGAAGATGAAAGTATTTTTAAGGTAGAACAATGACGCATTTAACAGCCTTCAGAGAGCCAGGTAACAACTTGTAACAAGTGAAATTAGAACCTCTTACAAATCTGTTGCTTTTGGCAATTTGCTGTAAATTGACTGCAGAGTGTTTGGCCATTTTAAACAGGGAAAAATGTGCCCAATAATTAATCAGTGAATATAACCTTTCTTTATGCCTTTATAGCTTTAGTGTATTCTTCAAAGGTTGTTGAAATTGTATGGCTACTAAAGGCTATTCCCAAGAGTGATTCTGAATGTCTGATAACATCATCAATCACTTCAAACTAACATTTCAAAATCAGCGGTCAGAAACATACAGGTGATATCAAAATTCTCTTATCCAGAATAATTTAAATTAATTGGAGAAACTTGACTTGTCAACAGAAAAAAATGTCCTGCTGGACCAAGTAGAGCAAATCATAATGGAAAGCTGCAACTGCACATTTACAGGGAACACACCCATGATTTCCCAGCCGATCGGCAAGAAAGGAAATGAGATGATTTCTCCTATAAGGGAAACATAGAGTTGAGAAAAAACTTGCCTTCTGAGTGTGTGACTGCAACAGTCATGTCAGAGGCAGCAAAATCAGCCAATCCCAACTGGATGGCCCCCCACAAGGTTCTTCCTCCAGGGGCAAACCAAGGATGGGCATCTTGGAAGTCCCTGAACAGGCTCCGAAGCGGAGTTGGCAGATCAAGAGACAACTTGGCAAAATGGCACTACCTAGAAGAATCCTCCACCTTGTGCGACTGTGGAGCAGAACAAACAACTCAACATCTGTATGCTTGCCCCTAATGCCCAGACACATGCACAGAGGAAGAATTGTTTAAAGTTACAGACAATGCAGTCGCTGTTGCCCATTTTTGGTCTAAATCTATTTAGCAGCTTATGATCCCTTTATTTTATCAGTTTTGAACTTATTGATTATGCAGTGCTTTTGACATGATATAAATGTCAGAGGCAAAGCAGAAACTCTTACGCCTTCTGTTTCCGATATTTAAGTTTTCTATGCAGTGAAAGTGGTGTAGTGTTTTTAGGTGTTGAACTAGGATTATGTGAGATCAGGATTTAATTCTGGTTTAACCATGGAAACTCATTGGGTGACTTTGGACAAGTCATATACTTGTTTGCCTTCAAGCTGTTACTCTTCAAGACAAAGGTACTCCTAAGGCAGATCAATAGGAATAGGGACCCAGCCTGTGCTGGATGAGGGTCACACTCTCCCTGAAGACACAATTTTGCAGTTTGGAAGTCCTCCTGGATGAAGTGTTGAACCTGGAGGTACAGATATCTCCGCTAGTCAGAAGGGCCTTTGCAGAATTTAAATTTGTGTGCCAACTGCGTCCGTTCCTTGAGAAACCAGATCTGACCACAGTGGTCCATGCCTTAGTTACATCCCATCTTGATTACTGTTATGTGCTGTACATGGGGCTGCTTCTCAAGAGTCCTCGGAAACTTCAGCTGGCCCAAAGAGCTGCAGCCAGGTTGCTCACTGGGGCTGGCTATAGGGAAGGGACAACCCCACTGTTGCAGCAGCTCCACTGGCTGCCAGTCTGTTTCCAGGCACAATTTAAAGTCCTGGTTGTGACCTTTAAAGCCCTAGATGGTCCAGGTCCAGGCTATTTGGCTAACTGCATCCTCTTGTACGAACCTGCCCGGGCAATGAGATCTTTAGAAGAGGCCCTTCTCTCGGTTCCACCCCATCTCAAGATCGGTTGGTGGGAACAAAAGAGCGAGCCTTCCTCCTCAGTGGCAGCCCCTTGACTCTAGAACTCCCTGCCCAGGGAAGCCAAGATGGCCCCCTTCCTGCTGTCATTCTGGCGGCAGGCTAACACCTTTTTACTCAGGCAGGCTTTTAAAGATGACGCTGTCTAAGATCTAGTCATGAGGTGATGTGGTTTTTAACTGTTTTAATGGATTTTAGCTGTGAATGTTTTAATGCTGCTTGTGTTTTATTCTATTTTAATGTTTGCATTTTTGCTGAGCTGCTGGGGAAGTCATAGGTGTGTTCCCTGTAAATGTGCAGTTGCAGCCTTCTATTATAATTTATTCTACTTGGTCCAGCAGGATATTTTTTCTATTGCCAAGTCAAGTTTCTCCAATTAATTTAAATTATTCTGGATACAAAATGTTGTGATGGCATCTGTATGTTTCTGACAGCCAGGATGTGTTTTATATGTTGTTTCATGAAGTCCCTATCTCACAGTCAATGCCAGAGGAACATAAAGTTATGCCAATATAGTCATGGATGAGTTGCACCTGCATACCTTCTGGTCTTGAAGTTGGTACACAATGCTGCAGATCTAAAAAAGTACTGGGTACCTCCTTAAACCCCAAAAGGATTCTTCTCTGTATATTTGCTTGTCATAACTGTAGTTGCTTGCAGGCTGTTCATGTGGTAGATTCAAAACCTCAAAAAGGATCCATGGATTGTTTTACTCACTGTGCCAATGGTGGCTGCACCACAGTCATTCAAACTGGTACAGCAGCTGTACTATGTCTGTAGCCTACTGGGTTATGTATGTACACTTTGTTATTGTGTGCCTTCAAGTCATTTATAAGCAATGGCAACTCTTATCACGTTTTCTTAATATTTGTTCAGAGGGAGTTTGCCTTCCTCTGAGGCTGAGTGTCTGACTTGCCCAAGGCCACCCAGTGGATGTCCATGCCCAAGTGAAATCCGACTCCTGGTCTGCAGAATCCTAGTCCAACACCCAGATCACTACACCATACTAGCTTCCTATATGCACACTAAGGTAAAAAGCTATCATGCAAACATTTGACTAACAGCAAGGTGGCTTGCATCCTCCCATGTCTTGCTGATAACTGACAATATCATCATTAAGCTTATGATTGTTAGCGGCATCTCCTCAGGATAGCATGAGAGTTGCTGCACTAACTGTATTTTAATACAATATTCTTTTGCTGTTAACTTTACTAATGGGTGGACACCAGACTATTACAACACATGAACTGTATGTCAGTATTATCAGCTGCTAGCACTGACAACAGCACAAGGACATTTTTCTGTAAAGCATTCCATCAGAACTATACAGTAAGAAATTAACTAAACCATTTCCTATAGTTATGTATCTTACAGCCTTTAACCTATATTAATCAAATTCATGTAATGAAGGGAAATTTCTCGAAAGTCCATTGTTCTTCCTTGGAGTATTAAAATATTTTGTAAATGTAAATCAGTGTGATATAACAGTTGTACCAAGAGCCAGCAGAGGTAAATGACAACTCCTGCATTTGTTGACTATTTTCAACTTTGTGCAAATGATATTTGCCTTTCCGTTATACAGAAGACATTTTTCTAACTGATAATTTTATACAACATAAAAATTATGGCTTCCACACTACTGTTTCACAATACATAGTTATTGCACAAGACAACAAATCATAAACATCCAACACTGTCCTGTATTTACTCCAGAAAAATCAGAACAATTATAGCATGTCTTACTTTTGAGTTGTCCTTTCACATCTTTGTCTTCGATGGAATGTTCTTCTTCATAATGAGATTGAAGCTGATAGAACGACTGCAGGTCCTTCAGACATAGAGGACACAGAAAGCCTTCTCTCACCTCGCCAGGGTCATCAAATGGAGGTGTGTAACTTGATGCCATAGTGGTTCAAGAAAGCCCAGGACAATGACACTCTCCAGAAGTCAGTAGCAGGGAAGAAACAGTATGCCATGCAGCAGGATGACCATGGATTTAGAATAATAGTGAGAAAAAGTCTCTTTGCCTTTTCTGTTTGTACAAAATACTGTCCTGAAAGAGATCCAGATATACATTTTTAAAACAGGATAAACTATTTTGCTCTGATTAATCCTTTAAACCGTTCTCCCCAGTAGGCTACGATGTTACTATACTGAAACAACTGAATTATTATAAATTAATTACTAATATGAGAAACCTTTTTCTGAATCATTTAAAGCTTTCCTAAACCCTGTAGAACAAGTGTAACCCTTGGTGGAACTCAGGTAGTGTCCCCTGAATATGTTTACAGATAAGTTTATTGAGATGTGAAAAAGGCTTATTGCTTTCAAGAGAATGTGCATATGATACGACTTGCAGAGCTGATCTGAAATAAGAACATAAACTGTTCACACAGTCCACAAGAATTGCGTAAAAGATAAATACAGAAAAACCATTTAAAATAAGACATACATAGATATATGAAGAAGCATCCAGCAAACATTCCTAGGATCAGCTAAGCTTTTAATCTTGTCTAGTAAACATTAAGCATGTTTGATCTACTTCAGTTAGGCAACTGGCCATACAAGAAAAACAAACACTTTAGGGTGGGGCAGATCTGCAACTGTAGCAGAAATGAAAGAAATAAATGTGCAGCTAACCAGGCAAGAGGAAAGTGTTAGCTGTGCTTTACAAAACTGTCCTTGCACAATATGTGGCTATTTTAGCTTCTCCTATTTTATATTTTATAATTTTTTATGTCACAAACCCACTGATATGCACAATCGGTGAGATTCCAAATCAGTCATGCCTAAAACAAACTTGTTGAAATCAGATGTAAGTCAAATTTAAGAAGTGTAAATTTCAGTGGGTCTTCTCCAAGCGTGGCTAAACTTTGACTCATCCTAATATTTCCAATTTACTTAAATAACTTGGAACATTTCTCCTTGTGTAACAAATCCATTCAATCTATTTATTTAACATGTTCCTCTTATAAAGGGAAGTCTTTTTACAAGCAAAATAAAAACCGTACAAGCTGCCATGGGTTACATCATATCCATGATGATGTGCAGATTACTACTGCTATGACTTACTATAGCCCCACAAGAAGTCACAAATTTTACTACAATTCTCTACATTTCAGAGAAATCAGTCTAGAAAAAAAACTCCTACACATCTGTACAGTCACCATCTCAATCAATTTTTTCTTGCTATCCTAAACACATTTCATTTCATTTTCAAGATACCTGAAGCATGGCAATATCCATAGGGCCTCGATTTCTTCAAAACAGGCTATTATGAGCATTTGGTTCCGTACATTTGTATTTATATTAAATGCACACTGAGAATGTATAAGATAAATATTCTGCTTCCAATTAGCAATGGTGAGATTTAGGGTGTAAAATATAGCTGAGTGTTTCTCAAACTGTGCTCCTCCAGATGTTTTGGACTTCAGCTTCCAGTAATCCCAGCTATTAGGAATTGTGGCAGCTGAAGTCCAAAACATCTGGGGAAGCACAGTTTGGGAAACTCTGGTCTAGGTGATTAATTCAACTTTTTTTTACAAGCAGCATGCATTCTGAGAGAATAAAACATCAAGCTGAGGTGCCAATTCAGTAGTTTAATAGAATTGTAACAGTACAGGCCTTTAGTCTTTTTAAAGACAAAAGGATCCAGTATAAGCTGTCACAGATGGTAGCTGCTATCACAGACTTTGCCTCTTACATCACCACTGCTTTCTGCGGAAGAGGCTTTCTGCCCAATACAGGAATCACTGCGTACTCACAGCTTTTGACATACTCATATTCTATTAGGAAACCCCTCCCAAAATGGTTTTAACAATTGCTAAAGAAAGTAGAGTTCTTTCCTTTGCTATTCTTGATACATATCTGATCAAATGGAGATGAAGTGGCAGAATAGGTTTTATCATTTTTAAGTTTTAAAAAAATCAAGCAAGAGGAAAGTTTAAACCCATCCATCTGCTTGCTATATTGCCCTTCTTTCTGAAATGACCCACAGACAAATTTAAGAAATGTGACTTTCTATCTGCCATCTAAAATTATGCAAACCATTTTATCACCCAGATGGGATACCCCTTGGGTCAACTTCATGCCTGTCTGGTTAGAATGGAGTATCTATCTAATTTAGCAGGTAAAGAGGGAGAATTGAGGCCACACTACACAAACCGGTTTGGGCAACAGCAAAAGCAGGTTACCTCCCTTTTTTGTTCAGATAAGATTCCTCCACAGGTGCACAATAGGGAGAAATGTGACAGGTGCTATCTCCCAAGGTTAGGCAGAAGTGGGGGGTAATTTTGTTTTAATCTTCAGAACTATGCCATCAGCCCTCTGTCAGAGACCTTGAAAAACCACAACTCCCACAATGCAATAGCCTTGAGCCAATGCAGGCAAAGTGGGGTCATAGAATCATTGAGGTGGAAGAGATCTCATGGGCCACCCAATCCAACCCGCTGACAAGAAGCAGGAGAATCGCATTCAAAGCACCCCTGACAGATGGCCATCCAGCCTCTGCTTAAAAGCCTCCAAAGAAGGAGCCTCCACCACACTCCGGGGCAGAGTGTTCCACTGCCAAACAGCTCTCACAGTTAGGAAGTTCTTCCTACTGTTCAGATGGAATCTCCTTTCCTGTAGTTTGAAGCCATTGTTCAGCATCCTAGTTTTCAGGGCAGCAGAAAACAAACTTGACCCCTCCTCCTTATGACTTCCCCTCACATATTTATACATGGCCATCATGTCCCCTCTCAGACTTCTCTTCTGCAGGCTAAACATGCCCAGCTCTTTAAGCCTCTCCTCATTGGGCTGGTTCTCCAGACCCTTGATCATTTTAGTCACCCTCCTCTAGACACATTCCAGCTTGCCAACATCTCCCTTCAACTGCAGTGCCCAAAACTGGGCACAGTATTCCAGGTATGGTCTAACCAAGGTGGAATAGAGGGGTAGCATGACTTCCCTGGATTTAGACACTGTACTCCTATTTATGCAGACCAAAATCCCATTGGCTTTTTTAGGACGACATTGTTGATTCATGTTCAACTTGTTGTCCTCGAGGACTCCAAGACCGTTTTTCACACTTACTGCTGTTGAGCCAGGCATCTCCCATTCCGTATCTTTGCATTTCGTTTTTTCTGCCTAAGTAGAGTATCTTGCATTTGTCCCTGTTTAAGTTCATTTTGTCTGTTTCGACCAATCATCTCTCTAATCCAGTGATTCTCAACCTGTGGGTCCAGGTGTTTTGGACTTCAACTCCCAGAAATCCCAGCCAGTTTACCAGCTGTTAGGATTTCTGGCAGTTGAAAGCCAAACAACTGGGGACCCACAGGTTTAGAACCACTGCTCTAATCTGTTAAGATCGTTTTGAATTCTGCTCCTGTCTTCTGGAGTACTATCTATCCAGAAGACAGGAGCAGGGTCAAATGGCATTCATTTGATAATATGTAGATGCGCCCTTCAAGGTGCTACCTAAAGGATTCCTTTTTATACTGAAAACAAAGAGACATGCATCATTCAAATACAAATCAAAGTACACTGGGAATGCATTAAAACATAACAATTAAAAGTAAGGGTTTGGGGAAAAGGGGAGAGGATATATATCAGGCCTGGGCAAACTTGCGCTTTCCCTCCAGGTGTTTTGGACTTCAACTCCCACCATTCCGAACAGCCTCAGGCCCCTTCCTTTTTCCCCTCGGCCGCTTAAGCGGGAGTTGAAGTCCAAAACACCTGGAGGGAAGGCCCATGTTTGCCCAGGCCTGATATATATTTGAGGTATGGAAGGCATCCTTGTGTCTCCAAATCTCCTTCCCAACCTGAAGTTGGAACCTCCTTTCCCGCAAAAGGCCCATTTTGGCCTACTTGATATATGTTTCGCCTTTCCATAGGGATTATATGGGGGTACCTGTCATTCTCTCAACCCCTCCTTCTCTGAAAGGACCTCCACCCCTTGGAATGCCTTCACCCCGTGAAAACCAAAGCGCCACGGAGGAGGCCGCCCTCACCTGAAGGTGGGAGGGAGGAAAGGAAGAAGGGGGGCGGCGGCACCTGAAGAAAGCAAGCGAGGCCCGCCCCAACGGACCCGAGGCGCCAGGCCCCACTTGAGGCCCTCCTCAACTGCAAGCAGCAGCAGCAGGCGCCGCCAGTCGAGCGCCGATGGCAGCGAGCGAGCGAGAGCGCACGCGCGCGAGAGCGAAGAGGCGGGGCCGCGGCCCGTGACAACAGTGGGCAAAGGGCGTGGCCAGAGGGACTTGCGGCGAGGGCCGAGCAATCGATAGGAAGCCGAGTCAGAAAGAAGTGGGCGAAATGGGTTGCTCCAGAAGCATTCTCTCCTGACGAACGTCCGCATCTGCGGCAGGCATCCTGAGAGGTTGTCAGGTATCTTGGAAACTAGGACAAAGGAGGTTTATATATTGCAGAGCACTTGGTCAACCAACCTGGACACAGCATCTTATTTAATAATACAGAAATGCTGGACCACTCTAACAGCCACCATGTCAGACTGCACAGAGAAGCCATTGAAATCCATAAACATGTGGAGCATTTTAACAGAAAGGAGGAAACCATGAAAATGAACAAAATCTTGACACCAGTATTTTAAAAACTCTAAAATCGGGATAGTGAACAAAGAACAACACTCCGAAAACAAAGGAATTTAAGACATGAAACAATCAGTGCCAGTTAACACCTCCCAACAAAGGATTCCCCAGGCAGTAATCAGCCAGACCTTGAAGCTGCAAAGCTATTCAAGGTTATTAATTGCAAAATTCACACTTGCCTCCAACAGGCAAGAGTTCTTTCTCTCACCTTGTACCTTCCACAGATATGTAAACCCCACTTTTCTAGTTTCCAATAGACCTCACAACCTCTGAGGATGCCGGCCATAAATCTGGGTGAAATGTCAGGAGAGAATGCTTCTGGAACATGGCCATAAAGACTGGAAAACTCACAGCATCCCAAAGATTCCAGCCATGAAACCCTTTGACAACACATTTGTTGCTTCCACTCCAAATTCAAAAGTAAGCCAGTGTGAGCTGTATTCCTTCCCCTGCTGGATCATACCCATTTAAACTTCTGCGGCAGGCCAGTGGGCAGAAAATAAATGCGAGAGGGGTTGAAACATTCCCCCCAGATTACTTTTGAGGCCGTTGTCTCCTGATCTGGTCCGAGATCTCAACCAGGCCATGAAATTACCATAATTGTGCAAAAGTCCTTCACAGGTAATAGGTCCTGAATCATTGCTCCCTCTTAAAGCCTGTTCTTGTTTGCCACAAAGGACAATAGTTTCCACAAATGGCAAAAGTTTCTTTCTGTTTGCTTCTGCTTTCTTCTTATTTCCTTTGTCATGATGACGGGCTCCATCAAGGTGTTTTTCTCTGTGAATTAGCAAGAAGTTTTCAGCCAAGCATAAATTAATCTGATGGTACTCTGTTGTTTTGTTTTTTTTTGGGGGGGGGGGGTTGGTGTCTGTTGAAGGCACCTTCCACACTGCCCTTTATCCCAGGATTTCATCCCAGATTATCCACTTTAAACTGGAATATATCAGTCCTCACTGCCAGATAAACTGGAGTAAACAGATAATCTGGGATCAGATCCTGGGATATAAAAGCAGTGTGGAAGGGCCTGAAGGCTGAAATTGCATCTTTCCATCACACCAATGGTTTAGCAACCAATGCTCCATGCTTCTGATGACCACATTTACTCCCAACTTGTCCTCTAAACACCACACCGTACTTATAGAGTGCACCTTGTACTTGAAATGAGTAGGCTAACCAGGCAAATCTGCTGAACCATTTGGGTTGAAATCTTAGATGCCTCTTCTTATCCACAGGAAATACATATCCTGGCAATGGAGTTTGTGGATTTTACACTAATTGAACTTTGACTTGGTCATCAGAAACAGTCTTGTTCATATAAAGTCCAATGACACAGCTTCTTCTCTTTGCTCCTGCTCCACTGTTTCTTTGGCAGGGCTTCCACCATGGTTGCTTCCACTATGTCAGGTATTGCTTCTATTGCAATGTAAATTGGTAGAAACTTGGTAATGATAGTGTGAATAATCAAAATTTGGTTGAGATAGTTCTTGTAGTTCTGGGGGGATTCAAATTTTGCTTCTCATAGACTTGGCAGGGGGATTTGGTGAACAAGTTAAAATTCATGAGTAAACCAAGTTTGTTTTTTATTTTTGTTTTTTCTTACCTGAAATTTTTTAGAGGTGGTTTGGATCCCTAAACTGCCCCCTTGGCTACAGGCTTGCTCTGCAATCTTACTTTTCCAGATGCTTTTAATATTCACAATTTCTCCTATCACTTCCCTCTTTTGTCCTCAGCTTACTTTAGTTATTGCAAACTGAGGTCAAAGTGCAAACATTGGGTTGAGGGGTTTTGTATTCAGTGAACTCATAAGGAGAAGAAGAAAGAAATGGGTGAATTCTCTAGTAGTAAAGGTAAAGGTTTTCCCCTGACACTAAGTCTAGTTGTGTCCGATTTGGGGCGTTGGTGCTCATCTTTATTTCTAAGCCAAAGAGCCAGCATTGTCCATAGACACCTCCAAGGTGATGTGGCTGGCATGACCGCATGGAGTGCTGTTACCTTCCTGCTGGAGCAGTACCTATTGATTTACTCACATTTGAATGTTGTCGAACAGTTAGGTTGGCAGAAGTTGGGGCTAACAGCGGGAGCTCACTCCACTCCCCAGATTTGAACCGCTGACCTTTCGGTCAGCAAGTTCAGCAGCTCAGCAGTTTAATCCGCTGCACCATCGGGGGATCCATCGGGACTCCAAGTTGCTGCAGCTTAATTGTGCAGTATTTACTTTGAAAGTAGTTGTTATATTCCAGAAACTTCATTTTTATGGCTGCCACAAACTACATTGAATTGGTTGCGACTTGATGAAATAGTCATTGAAAAAGTATAGTAAAATGTGCTGCAGGATCTCCCTTTAAAACATTTTTTTTCAGTTTATTAAACTTTCCCCATGTTTTTATGATTGACCCCATTAGGAAATGACATTCACAACCCAGGAATATATATCATATTACATAGTGTAATCAAATCCACAAAAGTCAAATCCACAAATCTGGAGAGCCAACTATATAGGGGAGATTGTTTTGACTATAGTTAAGGGAATGAGAATAGATCTTACTGGAGTCCTTTATCTCCCCTGTGTCTAATCTGAGTATAGCCTAAATTCTTTCAATTATTGTTCTTTTCCTTAATATTGAAAGTGCAAGACTAACCAGATAAATGATATAATGGTGCCATTAAGAATTTCTGCTTTAGATATTCTATGTATGTTTGAAGCATTTCTTGTGTACATAATTGCCATTTCTACTTTTTTCCAGAGGTCGTCTTCTTTTTCTTTTTAAATACTATCACATTCACCTAAAGGAATAAGTACTGTTTTTACCTTTTGAAGCAAAAGTCTCATATTTAGTGATTACTCACAAACAGTATAGTGTAATGATTTGTAGTGCTATGAGTGCTATGATGGCATATGGAACCCTTGGTGACACAGTGGGTTAAACCACTGAGCTGCTGAATTTGTTGACTGAAAGGTTGATGGTTCGAATCTGGGGAGCGGGGTGAGCTCCCACTGTTAGCCCCAGCTTCTGCCAATCTAGCAGTTCGAAAACATGCAAATGTGAGTAGGTCAATAGGTACCGCTCTGGCGGGAAGGTAATGGTGCTCCATGCAGTCATGCCGGTCACATCACCTTGGAGGTGTCTACAGACAACACTTGCTCTTCGTGTTAGAAATGGAGATGAGCACCAATTCCCAAAGTCAGACATGACTAGACTTAATGTCAGGGGAAAACCTTTTCCTTTCCTATGCCTTGGATTGGGTCAATCTGAACTAGCAGACCCTCATGGTCTTGATGCAAATGGTATTATGCTGGATCAGTGCACCTAACATTTCAGAAACTGGTCATCTGGAAATGCCTTCTAATAACTTCATCAAGTGGTGCATTCATATACAGCACAAACTCCTTAACCGCTGTTTCAATATCCACAGTCACTCATCTGTGCACCAAAAAATACCCTCGGAAGTGTTTTTGAGCCCCTCTACGCCCTCCATTGTGACTGTATGGTATGCTTCTATTCTAAGTATAATCAAAATACCGTGTTCACTATTATCCATTTTTTCAGGTATCCTTGGAGCATGTTGAAATGTATCCTCTGTGGATGCAGGTGTCGTACAACAAAACTATGCAGAAGCATCACCATATCTTTATCAGAGGAAACCATCATGAGAAGAGGAATCTCAAAGAGCCAAGTGAAGATGGAAGACGTTTGGTGGGCATAAAACACTGGCTATTGGAGGGAAATAGATGGAAACAATGAGGCAGTGAGATAGAAAAAAGGGCTTAGCTGCTTGAAAAGTGGATGCAAGCACTCCACAATGCAACAATTTGCTACAGGTCGCACCTGTAAAGAAAAATAGCTCAAGATAAGATTGAACAACAAAGGCAATACGGAAGCAGTGTTGTTTTAAAAAAGGGGTCATCATTTTGCTTTGGCTCATACAATTGTATCGTTGGGTACTTCCAAAATAAACACCCAGATTGTAGCTGAGGCTACTAAACATTGCCAGACTAAATCAAAATGCTATTTGTTTTGTAAAATGAGGTTTTGCATTTACGAATCATGAGATTTGGATCTATGGGGTGGGGTTGGGACAAACTGTGCTAGATTTATTCCTATACATTCTAAGCAAATCATAGAACTTGGCACAAGATAAAAAGAAAAGTGCTGGATGCACTTGATACTGTAATTATCATTATTACTATACATACTCTGCAATTAACAGCACTGGTAACAGTGCCATTGGTATCCTTCCCGTACCAATTGCCCTCCATTCTGGGCAAGAATTTTGTTGGGATCACAGCTGTGGAGAGCAAGGTTGGGATCTCTCAGTACCCAGCTATTCGTATGAAATGTGGAACAAGTTCACCTGTTATTAAAGTGGTCTCCCTCCCCACACACACCCTTCTTAACCTAGTTTATAACTTCCAACAGTACAATAAAAGTAACACTCAGTTTGGTCCTCCAACAACGGGACTGCAATTATAGGTATAATCCATCTGTTACACAATTGAGTAGTTCAGCATTATGCAGTGCTATCCTTGTGTATTCTCCTTTGGGAATTTAACTGCATAAGGGATGCTTATGAGTGAGGAGGAGAAAGTGCATTAGTAAATAAAGTATATATATTCTGAAGGAGTAGATGTCACCTTCCCAAAGGAGTTGAATACTGCTATTAAAATGTATTGCAACCAGTACAAAATGTTCATCCATGGCATGAGTCACTGAATAAGAACAATGTTCTATGTAAATTCACTCAGGTTTTCTATCAAGCACACACTGTTTCAACAGAATGTTCTTTTCCCCCAAACTAGCAGTTTCGGAGTGTTTCTGTGAAAGAATTTCAGCATGAAATTGAGTATGTCTTCTGAAACTAAATTGATATATGAATGACATATTTATTAAGGTTTTCAAGGGGGTATTCATAAAAGCCATCAATATGAGAAAGTAGGGTCGAGTCTGGGGATGGGGTAAAGAAAAGAGAAGAAAGAAAGAAGAAAAGAAGAAAAAGGGGAGAGGGAGAAAAAAGGTGTGTGTGTGTGTGTGTGTGTGTGTGTGTGTGTGTGTGTGTGTGTGTGTGTATATATATATATATATATATTTGGGAGGAGGGAAAGGGTAGAGAAAATGGGAGGGAAATTGCAGTGTGGATTTTTTTATTTTGTCTTCCATTCTTTCTGTTGTGGTTATCTTTCTTTTCTTTTCCTCCACTCCTATACTCTAGAAGTGGTTCATGATTTATTGTGTCCCTTCTTCTTTGTCTTCACTTTACTCTTTCCGATTTTATCTTATTCTATACTTCTCCATTTTCACTAATGTAGTTGTCCAGGCTGATCCAGTTTGTCTGATTAATGAAATTGCTTGTGTTCTTTTTTATGTAAAACATCAGTCTGTCCATATCTCTATTTCCACCCAGTGCATCAAGGATGGTATTTCCTTTAATTTCCAGGTTTTTTTGCATATGTTATCCTTGCAGCTGTTGTCAAGGAAGTAAATAAAATGTCATTATTACTGTCAAGATCTGCTTCTAAGTCCATCGTTCCTAACGATGGACTCAAAACCTGAAAATATTCCGGGTTTTTGGGGAATTTTATCTCCAGTATCTTCTGGCATTCTTCATGGATCTGAGTCCAATATTTGGAGGCTTCTTTACAGGACCACCACATGTGGTAGTAGGTCCCTTCCTGTTGTTGGCATTTCCAACACAAATTCTGAGTGTTTTTATACATTTTCCCCAATTTTTGTGGGGTCATGTACCATCTATGGAACATCTTCATCCAATTTTCCCTGAGGTCCGTTGCGTAAGTGTATTTTAATTTTTGTCCAAATGTCTTCCCACTCATTTAACCTAATCGGCCTTCCAATATTTGTCGCCCATTTTGTCATACAGCTTTTAATTGTCTCTGTCTCCGTCACCCACTCTAAAAGTTTTTGATAAATTCTAGTTATTGTCTTTTTTTCCATTTGTAATACCTTAACCCAAAAGTCTTCTTTTTCCTGGAATTCAATAATTTTGTCTCGATTATAATGTTCTCTTATTTGTAAGTATTGAAACCATGACATTTTTTTAAAAGTCCGGGATAATTCTTCTTGTGATCTCAATGGAGTTA
This sequence comes from Anolis carolinensis, assembly GCF_035594765.1. NCBI lineage: Eukaryota > Metazoa > Chordata > Lepidosauria > Squamata > Anolidae > Anolis > Anolis carolinensis. The sequence continues at coordinate 59,323,815 of NC_085842.1, read as the reverse complement.
CTCCCTTCTCCTTAATTAGAAGATCTTTATAGGTGGGCCAATTTGCCCATCCCAACACTCTCCTTTGGCTAGCTTCAAGGGGTGAGACCCACAGAGGCGTTTTAAGTATAGAAATACTTTTGAGAGGGATGTGAGTTTAAAAAGAAAATTCTCAAAGATACTTGTAATGACTATAAGTCTCATATGTTTTGATTGACCTAAGTTGCAAAAGGCCTATGTATGAGAAAGGCCTGCGCTTGAGAGAAAATGCTGATGTTTGGGAAAAGAGTTGTTCCAGAGAAAAGTTACTTTCAAATAATAACAATACATCAAGTCAGAACCTTACCCACTACTCCCTAGGATTCTCATATGGTTTTGAACTTATATTTGCAACAAGGAAGAAGGAGATACTGAGATCAAGGTCAATAACATGAAAGCACCATTGTCTAAAGAGTCACATGTTGTTACAGCATAGAAAACCAATGGAATTGCATGATGGTTAAGATGCTTGTGATGTAGCCAACATTAGACGACTGGGGTAAATTATCTTTGTAAGCCAACAACAACAATAATAATAATAATAATAATAATAATAATTAATAATAATAATAATAATAATAATAATAATTTACTTATACCCCGCCACCATCTCCCCAACGGGGACTCGGGGCGGCTTACATGGGGCCATGCCCAGAACAGTACAATATAGCAAAATATAAGGATATGCTTACTATTTTCTGTGGAAGTGATAAAAACCCTTGCAACCATTTTGAAAATTCGGACAAATCCTTTGATTGCATGTATGCATGTATTTGTCACATTGCTATGGCCACACAATAAATAGTTCTTTTGCAGTTTGAAGATCCAACTTTTGTGGTGTCCTTCCTCGCCCTCTCTACAGGAAAGGGGCCTCCTGCTTTTGACTTTGGATTAAGAGGAGTATTTTTACATCTTTTACATCTTTGCCCCTACACGTTTTATATCTCTCCCATACTCTTATAAGAGAAGATCTAATAAAATGGTTCCCGAAATTCTTTTCAATTTTTGTTCTTCCATTCCAGAAGAACCCAACTCTCAGATCGAAACCCTCTAGTGTTAGAATTTTCTCTTTCTTAAGTGTTAGCCAATCTTTTAGCCAAGTTAAAAACTTGCCTCGAAATACAGTTTTAAATCCGGGAGGCCGAAACTCCCTCTGGTTTTTGAATTGGTTAATGCTGTATATTTAATTCTGGTCTTTTTGCCGTTCCAAATAAATTTCAGTAATACCTTGTTCCACTCTTTAAAAATGTTTTAATTTTGTATGATGGGGAGATTTTGGAAGAGGAATAACATTTTGGGTAATATATTCATTTTGATGGCCGCTATTCGTCCCAATAGTGAGACTATTGTTGATTTTAAACCATTGTGGATGGTGGGACGCACACCTGCTCCTTAACTATGTCTGCAGAGACCTTTAGGCAAAAGGATCTTTTGTTTAGCTGACCTTCTACTGCCAACTTTAAACATGTGAGGTATTTCCAGCTAGTTGCATAGTGGAAGGGTCCTTTTATTTATTTATCTCATCTTGAAGGTGCAAAGATGTAAAAGATGTAAAAAAATACTCCTCTTAATCCAAAGTCAAAAGCAGGAGGACCCTTTTCTGTGGAGAGGGTGAGGAAAGACACCACAAAAGAACTATTTATTGTGTGGCCATAGCAATGTGACAAATGCATGCATACATGCAATCAAAGGATTTGTCCCATTTTCAAAATGGCTGCAAGGGTTTTTATCACCTCCACAGAAATTAGTAAGCATATCCTTATTGGCTTACAAAGATCATTTACCCCATTCGTCTAATGTTGGCTACGTCACAAGCATCTTAACCACCATGCAATCCCATTGGTTTTCTATGCTGTAACAACATGTGATTCTTTAGACCAGAGGTCCCCAAACTAAGGCCCCGGGGCCGGATGTGGCCCTTCAAGGTCATTTACCTGGCCCGCACCCTCAGTTTTATAATATTATATTTTTCTATCAGTTTTAATAATATTACATATTAATAATATATTTAACACACTGGTGGCACAGTGTGTTAAGGCGCTGAGTTGCAGAACTTGCGGATCAAAAGGTCCCAGGTTCAAATCCCAGGAGCAGAGTGAGCGCCCGCTGTTAGCCCCAGCTCCTGCCAACCTAGCAGCTCGAAAACATGCAAATGTGAGTAGATCAATAGGTACTGCTCTGGCGGGAAGGTAACAGCGCTCCATGCAGTCATGCCAGCCACATGACCTTGGAGGTGTCTATGGACAGCACAGGCTCTTCGGCTTAGAAATGGAGATGAGCATCAACCCCCAGAGTCGGTCACGACTGGACTTAACATCAGGGGAAACCTTTACCTTTTTATAGACATATTATATTGATAATAATATTATCACGTTATACAATATAATACTAATAATAATACCATATAATATTAATTATATGTTATATATTACATATAATATTACAGTATAGTGGTATAGTTCAATATCTTCTATATATATAAAAGAGTGATGGCATCAGGGCAGTGGACAAAACAACAAAACTACAGGCCCCCCAACTTCGAAATTTGACAACACAACCCATCATCCACGGCTCTACATTGATACAACAAAAAGAAAAGAAAAAGTCCTAATTAGAGGGAAAGGAATAATTGTTTTTATCCAATTGCTGCCAGTTAGAGGGCTAAGCTCCACCCACGTGGTCTCCTAGCAACCTACTCAGTCCAGGGGACAGTCACAGTTAGGCCTCAGGCCTCTTCCACACTGCCTATAAGATACAGATTATCTTATTTTAACTGGATTATATGGCAGTGTAGACTCAAGGCCCTTCCACACAGCTATATTACCCATTTAGAATCTTATATTATCTGCTTTGAACTGGAATATCTTGAGTCCACACTGCCAGATAATTCACTTCAGTGTGCATTTTATACAGCTGTATAGAAGGGGCAGTTCTAGGCAGATAATATAAGATTACAAATATACAGTAGTCTCACTAATCCAACATAAACAGTGTCCTCCATCCTCACCACTTTCACAGTACACAAACAACCAAATGCATACTAAACATAAAGACAACCATACAACAGACATTCAATACCACCACTACCTCAACAATTTCTCACCAACACCACCAGACAACGCCACAGCAACGCGTGGCTGGGCACAGCTAGTAGTAATATATAATGCTAATATTGTACTATGCTAATAATATAATATATTGTATGTACGTACAGCTGCTCTGAGTCCCCTTCAGGGTGAGAAGGGTGGGATATAAATGTAATAAATAAATGTAGTAAATGAATAAATAAATAATTTTAGACCTAGGCTCGCCCAAAGTCTGAAATGACTTGAAGGCGCACAACAACAAACCTAATTAACTTGACTATCTCATTGGTCAGAAGCAGGCCCACACTTCCCATTGAAATCCTGATAGGTTTATGTTGGTTAAAATTGTTTTCATTTTTAAATATTGTATTGTTCTTTCGTTGTTGTTGTTGTTGTTGTTTTGCACTACAAATAAGACTTGTGCAGTGCACATAGGAATTGGTTCGTTTTTTGTTTTTTTTTCAAATGATAATTCGGCCCCTCAACAGTCTGAAGGATTGTGGACCGGCCCTCTGCTTAAAAAGTTTGAGGACCCCTGCTTTAGACAATGGTGCTTTCATGTTATTGACCCTGACTTGTTGCAAGTATATGCTCGAAATCATATGGGAACCGGTTCTGACTTGATGTATTGTTATTATTTGAAAGTAACTTCTTTTCTCTGGAACAACTCTTTTCCCAAACATCAGCATTTTCTCTCAAGTGCAGGTCTCTCTCAAATACAGGCCTCTTGCAATTTAGGTCAATCAAAACATATGGGACTTGTAGTCATTACATGTTTCTTTGAAAATTCTCTTTTTAAACCCACGTCCCTCTCAATCTCATTTGTAAAACAAACACAGAAATATCAGGCCATCCGCCTATGTGAATATTCCACCACAGAAATGATTATTTAAACCTTCTTCCACCTTCCGTAACTTCTCAAATTATATTAAATGTATTGAGAAACAGTCTTCATATGGGAAGAAACAGTAACTTGTTTTATTTATAGCATTCTTGTGACATAGGCATAATAGTTACAATTTCATAATTGCTTGGTGGTTGAGTAACAATGTCTCAGTGCAGCTTTCCTTCAATCTTTTCCTTTTACACAGAAAGGATTACTTTATGACTACATAGAGACAGATTTTTTATTATTTTCAACTTATTTTTCTGACTACTTCTTATTTACATCACCATCATTTCTACCCCGCCCTCCTCACCCGTAGGAACTCAAAGCACCATCCCTTAACATACTCCTTGACCCTTATTTACTGACTAGTAAGTTATCATGACCTTCCAGCTAGCTCCTTCCCTTCCTAACTGACTTCAACTCCCATAGAATGTTCAGTTTTTTTCTTCCAACTGCCATCCTTGACTCTCATTTTTCAAATCTTGGCACCCGCTCATTTGCATACAACCAATCGGGTTGCCCCTATGCAAAATAGCTCCTTTCCTGGTGCTGCTGCCCTCTGAGAATCACAAAATGGCTGTTCACACGACAGCCCTATAAGGTAGGTCATGTCCCAACATCAACAAACATATTTAAAATCTACATTATAACTAGGCATTTTGCTACAGATGGCAATTAATTAAGAGAGCAAAGTTGTGGTAGAAGCTTTTGTAGGCTAAAATCCTTATCATACTACACTGTTATGGCGCTGTTATTCCATTTTAACTTCCAAGCCAACATCCCACAGAATCCCAGGAGTGACAGTTTAGGAAGAAGTATTTAGGATTCTCAGCCATGGAGGTCTTGGACCTCACTAAACTACAAAATCCAGAATCCCATGGGATGCAGTATGGCCATTAAAGTGGAATAGAGCTGCCGTGGTGCAGTGAGTTAAACCCTTGTGCCGGCTGGAGTGCTGATCTGAAGAATGGGTTGCTGACCTGAAGGTTGCCGGTTCAAAACCGTGAGACAGGGTGAACTCCTGTCTATTAGCTCTAGCTTGCGAGAGAAGCCTCCCAGCAGGATAACACATCTGGGAGTCCCCTTAGCAACGTCTCTGTAGACGGCCAATTATCTCACACCAGAAACAACTTGCAGTATGTTCTCAAGTTGCTTCTGACACGATAAAAAATTAAAGTGGAATAATAGTACTATAGCAGTGGAGTGTGATAATACCATATGTCTACTTTCTCAGATGCAACCGTGTATGCATTAACATAGAGCCAACCTATGAATTTCATAGGTTTTTGCCTCCCAGGGGAGGAATTATCAAGGAGGGTTTACCAACTCAAAGGTGGTTTACCTTGAAAATATAGTCTACAGCATTTGTCTCTCATCCAAAAGCTAAGCTGTCTGACTCTAGTTCGCTTCCAAGATCAGACAGCCCTGAAGATAATTACGTTCTTGAAGGCATGCACACATACAAACAGTCCACTTCTTAATGATTGGAGAGTTATTATCAGAGCTTTAAAACACAGTTGTACAAGGCAGGTTATAGTCACTAGGTGGTGCAATTAGAACATCTGAATTGTCTTTTGTATCACAAGACAGGCAACTAGTTTAAGAGATGCAAGTGCCCTTTTATAACTGAGCAGATGTAGATGAGCAATATTTCAGTTCATAGTTCACTAGCATTCCTTCTCTTTTAAAACATTAGCATGAAGGAGTGTCTTTTCTGACTGACGCTGTTTGAAATAGATGAAAGAATCTAAAAATATTAATAATTTTCTCCAGAACTGGGTTTCCATGGAAAGAACTCTATCTCGTCACCCAAAATTTCTGGGTCTCTTTAAAATGAGTGTTATCCTCTTGGATGGTAATTGCTAAAAACTGGAAGAGTGCAATGACCTTTCTGGTACTGGAAAACTAAATTAAAGAAGGTCTCATTAATGGAAACTGGAAGAGAGGAGAAGAGAAGGGCATATATAATTCCATATGTTTTGGAATTTTTAAAAAATCACTTGATAGTGAGAATAAAATAATCTAGCAGCTGCTAGGAATTGCCAAAAAAATAGCCAGGAGCAACAAAAGCTAGATATTTTTAAAAACCACAGGAATTACAGCAACACATATCACATTCTCTCAACACATTTGTTCTGCCTGGAGGAACCCTAAATTCCATCTCATGGAAGAAATAATGCAGATTCTTCTTGGCATTGCAAAAGCCAGAGCTGTATTTTCAACACTGGTCAACCTCAAAATAGACTTTCCACTTTTGAATGAAAATTTTATCCCTAGTGAGTGGGTGAGAATGGTGGGCTGAACACATACCGAAATTCTGCAGGAGGAGCATGGCATCAGCTAGACTCCAGTAGATTTAGTGGGGATTTTTGTATTCGCTTTGTTTTAAATGGTGACCAAAGTGTGTGATTGTTAGCACTATGAGGCCCCATGAAAAGAAAGGCAGGATATAACAGTAAATAATAATAATAATAATAATAATAATAATAATAATAATAATAATAATAATAATAATAAACCAGATGATTAAGGCTATCTTGAGTTAATTCATGCTGGCCAGCTGAAGAAGCTCGTATTAGCATCCCATGTAAGCAATTTCATTTTGTTTCTTTTTGTTTGAAGTGTTTACAGCTGTGTTCACCCATAATAGCAAACAGTTTGTGTGCTGGAGCATAAATCAACACATAATTCTTCTGATAGATTAGTGAAAAATCATACAGAATAGATATCTGTTCAGCTTACTAGCCATTCAGTTACTTATCTTAAACGCAGGAGGGCAGCTGGTGTTCAAGCAGTCACATGATAGCTCAACTCTACTAACTTAAAAGAGTAACCCAAAAATGATTTTTGCCATTAACTGCTTCACTGTTTATTGTACATTTTATAACCAGAGAGTCAGTGTAGCATAGTGGTTTGAGCATTTGACTATGAACATTGGAGAACTGGATTTGAATCCCTGTTTGGCCATAGAAACCCATTGGGTACCTTGGACAAGTCACACACTCTTGGCCTCAAAGGGAAGCAAAGACAAAAAAAAACTTCATCTGAACAAATCTTGTAAAAAGGAAGGCATGATAGTTTGTAGTGCACATGCGCCACATTGACCCACAGGTGAAATAAGCATGCCACAACAGGCTCATGTATGCCACCCTCTGTAATCCTGCAGAGCAGCAAGGTACAGATGCTTAGATGCCCTATACATTCTAATTTATTCTCCTTTTTTGTAGCACATAGTGAAGGGAAGACTCCTGCAGCCGCAACACAGAGAAAAGGAAAAGGAACTGCTCCGATCAAAGGTTAAAGCAAGAGCATGAAACTTAGCAACATATTGAATACCTTACTAAAGTCTTCACAAACAGGTCATTGGAAAATTTGGGGAGAAAATCTGGATGGATTCTCACCTTGTCATGGTGAGGGGGCTTGCGTGTTCCTATGAACCTGTGGGCGTAACCACCGGAGTCATGCACTCCCAGGGAGGGGCGCAGGGGAGGTTCCAGACTGAGCACAATCTGAAGACCTCAACAGCAGATCAGGTTGAAGATAACATGGTATGTGTTACAATGGCTGTGAAGATGTAAGATGGCTGCAACAGATTGATTAGCCACCGTCGTTGTGTTAACCACGCCACTGGTTGGGACCCTCACTCTGTGAAGACTGTGTGTTGATCAGCTATGCACCAACCTCTACACATTAAAAAAACTCACACACAGGCGCCTTCCAAGAATTTGGAAGGCCATTATACTTGGACAACCAGGGATTGCCAAAGTAAGCTATACTTTGAGATATAGCAATCTTTCTGCAATCATCGGTAAGGGAAATTGTCTTTGCATCTCTCATTGGTGATGCCATGAAACTTCATTGTGGTTTTGTTTTTAAAAAATTTCTTGGTTGAAGTATCAAGAGTCCTTTAGATGAATTGCGATAATATGTGTACCTAGAAAGGTCAAAAACATTTTTTATTGTTGTTTCAAGATTCCTCTCTGTAAGTGTAAAATCTTCATTTCCGTAGGTGTTTGAACACCTGGCATTTTCTTCTGTAGGCATTAGTGGCTGGAGGTTACTTGCTTAATAAACTCTGAAAATGTTGACAGCTGTGTTGTGGCTAGATGCTGGCCACATTTAGTTCCACCTGCTTTGACAAGAAGTTGGAAAAAAACTATTGGCAGTTTGTATTTTACCAGACACAGTGAAAAAGGTTTGAGCAGGTGGGCAGCATCTGGGGGGCAGATGCTGCTGAGGAAGGGAAACAGAAAAATTGTTTTTGTTTTCATTTTGATTGTTCTCGGGCAAGTAACAAGTATTGACCACATAGACAGCTGGAACTCACATAGTCCTGCAGCCATTGATTGTTTGTTTTCATGTACACTGGGTCCTTGATATTCACCAGGGTTTCGTTCCAGGACATGCACACGCGGATACCAAAATCAATAGATGCTCAAGTCCATTATATACAATGACGTATTAAAATGGCAAGATTAAAGTTTCCCTTTGGGATTTTAAAAAATATTTTCAAGCTATGTATGATTAAATTTATGGATGGGGAATCCATGGATACATAGGGCCAACTATGTTAAAAATCCAGTTCCTTACAACTCTTCACTTCAACCATCATAAATATTTTGGGGAGCAATTCTATGGCTATATCTCACACCTCTGAGGATGCCTGCCATAGATGTGGGTGAAACGTCAGTAGAGAATGCTTTTGGAACATGGCCATACAGCCCGAAAAACTCACAAAAACCCAATTCTATGGATGCTTTAAAACCAGAAGAGGGATCTCAGGCTGCATGGAAGTGTTGCTCTGCTGGTGGAAAGGGAGGTTTCCTGGCAGATGAGTACTAACATCAAGGAGGCCTTGCTGACATAGGTGCTCATTGCTGATGTAAGGCTCCAAGCAGGACATTCTGGGGGCATGGTGTGAACAGATTTGATCCATAGGAACAAAAACCATTCACATCCATAGTTTAAGCCCAAAACTATATCAGACCTGGATCTGACAGTTAATTTCCTTCTCTTTGTCATGGATGGAAACAACAACAACACACCACCATCTCCTATCATGGCCTCATCAAGCTGACATGGATAAGAGGAACTCTATGCAAGGAGATGGCATGCCCTTTGGTATTTCACAAATGAAACAGGAACATATGTGGCCAGATGACATTACCGTTTGGTCAACATAGCAACATGGCGGAAGGTACTAATAAGGAAGAACAAATAATCTAGAAAGGCTTGCTTTTGTCTGAGCCTACTTCTGTTTCTGCCTTACTCTTCTGAGATGTGTGCTAATTGCTTTTGCATTTTGAATTCAATTTGCAGCAACTGAAATAAGTTGAGGATAAAGAGCAAATGGGGAGAAATGGATGGGGAAAGTAGATTAAAAGGTGAGAGACAACAGAAGATTAATCAGGTTGAACTTTCCAGACTGGGAGATTTAGGGGTATGAAATTATCCTCTCAAATGGGGATTGATCTGCTGCAATCCTAAGCACAGTTTCTGATACAAGGATATGCAACTTGTGCACTCCAAGATCCTTCACCATGCACCATGTAAAGTAGATTTCAAGGCAGTAACTATCCAGTAACGACTGGAGGCCTGCAAGATTCTAACAAGAAGCCACCTTGATCCCATTTTTGGGAGAAAGTTCTAATATAAATTTAATACATAAATATACCTTAATATTTCCCATTGAAACACACATATAGTTGTGCTATTAATCGCTGATAGAAAACATTGAGATTTGTTGGTATTTCCACCGAATTCCTTCAGATGATGATTCATTAAAATAATAATAAAGGGTTCTTTATTTATACTTGTCTAACGTAGGTGCAGCACACACTAATTATAATGATTTAACATGGAGGACAAGCACTTCCAGAGGCATCTTGTTGTGTGAGGGGGCACAATTTCAGTGATGAGCTGGGCCTGAAACGAACTGCCAAAGATACTAATTATCTGTCTACTTTATCCAATTTGTTCTGGTTCAAACTGAGTTTGAAAAAAAAGGATAAAGATCTCCATAAAGAAAATCTTATTATTTTCTGCTTCACTTAGTGGCATTACTGAAAAATGAAACTTCTAGAAACCTTTTTGGCCATAAGTCTCTCCCAACAGTCATCCCATTAACTTGATTCCAAGTCCCTGAAATGCCATAATCTATTTTATTACCTTTGACTGAGGGAAGGGGTAGATTCAGAAATAATTTGTGATGAAAATAACGTATTATGTTGTTGAAGGCTTTCATGGCCAGAGTCACAGGGTTGTTGTGCTTTTTCCAGGCTGTATGGCCATGTTCCAGAAGCATTCTCTCCTGACATTTGCCCATATGGTAGGCATCCTCAGAGGTTGTGAGGTATATTGTAAAACTAAGCAAGGGAGGTTTATATATCTGTGGAAGGTCCAGGGTGGGAGAAAGAACTCTTATCTGTTGGAGGCTAGTGTGAATGTTGTAATTAATCACCTTGATTAGCATTAATGGATTTGCAAGCTTCATTCCTGCCTGGGGGAATCCTTTGTTCTGAGGTGTTAGCTGCCCCTGATTGATTCATGTCTGTAATTCCTCTGTTTTCAACATTTGTTGTTTATTTGTTCAGTCACTTCCAACTCTTCGTAACCTCATAGACTAGCCCACACCAGAGCTCCCTGTCGGCCATCGCCACCCCAAGCTCCTTCAAGGTTAAGTCAGTCCCTTCAAAGATACCATCCATCCATCTTGCCCATGGGCGACCCCTCTTCCTCTTTCCTTCCATTTTCCCCAGCATAATTCTCTTCTCCAAGCTTTCCTGTCTTCTCATTATGTGGTCAAAGTATTTCATCTTTGCCTTTAGTATCCTTCCCTCCATTGAGCAGCCGGGCATTATTTCCTGGAGTATCGGTTGGAATTGGAATTTTCCTCCAACACCATAGTTCAAAAGTGTCTATCTTCCATGACCTTCCCGTCTTGGGTATCCTTTCATGGTTTAGCTCATGGCATTGTTGAGGCACCCAAGCTCCAGCGCCACAAAACGATCCTTTGCAGGAGGTTTTCAACATATTTCTTCTTTATCTCTGCTTCTTACAGGCTTCCTCTTCTCAGCAACAGCATTGGAGCCAGTGCCCTTTTCCTTCTACCCAAGTTGAGTTGTGGCATTCTAACAGCCTATCCCCCCACCCCACCCCCCACCACCCAGTTCAATACCACTTTAGCTGTGGTACCTTTTAAACCAGATATTCAATAACAATTTTTGCAGAACTCCAAAGATACTTGCATTCCCATGCACCCCTCGAATTCAATGCAAAACCAAAATTTTGTCCTCAGTGTCCAGTAGTGCTCTTCAAAGCCTTCCACCCTTTGTGGAAGTTGCCCACTCTGGTTGAGACTTACCTTGACAACTGTCTATTTATTGCAGAAATGATGTGTTTATTTATTGATAACATTCCTACCCTCCTTTGCTCCTCTTCAAGAGAGAAATGCTTAAAGTTGGTACCATTTGACAAATTGGATACATCTGAGGAGCTCCACATGTAGATGCATCCTCCTCTATGGACCTCCAAAATATATGAGAGGCTTCTGTGCTATTACATCTGATAGGAGCTACTACTATTTTGCATAAAATACTGATTTTTATTAGGGCAAATGAGGGATTCTTAGCATCTGCTGCCTGTTGTGAGACACATCCATGACCTAAAAGTGGGGTGGGCAACCTATGGCCACACGGTGCTCATCATAATTTCTTATGGCCCATAGAATTTGGGTGGAGGGGATGAACTGGCATAGAGAGTTAAAGAGAAGGGAAGGATTTCATCCTGCAGAGTCACTAGTTTTTTTTCTTTTTCTTTTCTTTTCTTTTCTTTTTTTTTTTTTGATCTAGTTCCACATCAGTTTTACAGGCTTGGAACCAAGAACCAAAATGTTCTATAAAACTATTTTAGGAGGATGCTAGTTGGCTTACTTAGGCTGCAGTTTGTTGTATTTATCTATACAATTAAAAGCTTTCAAAAGACACTGGGCAATTACTATGAGTACATAATGCATGTTTCCGAATGGTTAGAAAACTAGTGTTAATACTGATGTATAATCATCACAATACACAATTTGGAATAGAAGAGTACTGAGCTTGTTCCATCCACATCTTGGGCTGGTTTTTGTTTTACATTCAGCAAGATATTGGTTGTTTAACACTTTGGACAACCACAAATCAAAAATGACAATTTAATCAGGGACCATTGTTCACGATAAATATTTATTTGTTAATGGCAAATTAACACGGTTAAACTACAGAAACTAAAGACATTTGGGAATATTGGCAGAGTTTTCCTTATTTTAAAAGACAATTCACACAGTGAGGTGAAGATACTTGTTTTCTGTAGTTCAACATTAGGATTGTTGTTCAATCATTATTTTGAAGTAAAGTGAGGTATCATTTCCAAACGGTTTTTTTTGACAGTAACAGAAGCAGGCTGCTGTGGATTTCCCAAACAAAACTTTGCACTCCTGTGAGTCCCTCTGTGAGCACAAGTAGCAGCAAATTTGAATTTGGCTAAAGTAGGCATGCCAATTTTCTCTATCCATCAATCCTGTACATTTAGAGGATGACATTCTTTCATACCTTATTCAGCAGAGAGAAGTCACTCAGTTACCCAGGAGAGCTTGTAAGTCTCATCACAGAACAGCTTGAATGTTTTCCTTAACATGATTACCTGGAGATGTGTTAGGAGTATCTCACAAAAAACAAGCAAATCACAATTACTACAGGACTTACTTCATGATATCACTTATTTCCCACATATCTCTCAGCGGGACACAGCCTGGAAACATTTCTTTTTCAAATATAAATAATGTGTTAATTATTTCCTTTAGCAAAAGTAACGCCTTCCAACAGTCTCTCACTGGGAGAGTGGTGGGAAAGGAGCAATGTCATGTGATAAGCCCAAGGTACAGATCCTGTTGTCCTGCTGTGATTGCAATTTGCATGGCTCATATGATATACTTTTCAGACTACAAATCCCACAATTCCCCAGCCAACACAGCCCTTGATGATGATGAGAGAGGTAGACCAATACATCTGAGGAAAGCTGGCCTAGAGACTCCAAGTGAAAGGTTCTGGCTTTGTGGAATCAGTACAGCAGTTGATGGGATACACCTAGTATGATGGGAATGGTAAAGCAGCCATAGCTCTCCCCCCAGCTATGTGCCACTCTTTACCATCTACACGTTCAGTTCTCATACTGGAAACAGCTGGGACTTATCAGACTGTCTAGTCTAAGATCCATTTTTGTTCATTTTCCGTAAAGCCCAAGGCAATACTGTGTCCAGCAAGGAGTTCCTCCTCTTCCTGATCATCCATGGTGCAGGGACCTCAATAATGGCTGGATCAACATCATCCTTGTTGCCTGAATAGCAGGAGGCATGGCTTGTTTCAAGTAGCAGGACTGAGGAATAGGTGACCCTTCTGATGTCTCTGCACTGAAAATCCCTAATGTAGATTGATGAAAGTAACAGTCCAACATCTGGAGAACCAAAGGTTCCCCATTCCTGCTTTCAAAATAAATATTTAGTCTGTCCATACACAAGCATGTAACTGAATGTGTAAGAAACTGCCACAATCTCTTTGTCTCCACTTCCTAAACCAATGCTACATGTCTGCATTCCTTTGCTGCTTTTGTTTAATTCATAAACATAGTTAATAAGCAAGCTTGTTTGAGAAATTGTGCAATTGTTCAGCACTTTGTGATCAAGTATGACATCTGGTCCAGGCATTATTCACACTTGGGATATCAACATAGCCAAAATAATTTTCAGTCTCCCCCACTCCTCCATTTAGAACAACTTTTGGGAGTTCACTAGCTGTAATCGAGAAAATGTGCAATACAGTAGCTACAAATCATTCCAGCAGTCCTGTTAAACCAACATTCCCTGACTTGATGCCTCCAATGGCCATGCTGGGGACGGAGGGAAATGTAATCCAACATACTGTAGCTGCTTTAGGTTTTGGAAGACTGTCCTAAAGAGCATGAATGTAGTGCTTGGTCTCCACAATGAATATAATATTTTAGGCCTTAGCCAACAGGACTGCTTGGGATGAATTATTTTAATTACAAAAGGCCTATAGTGGATTTGAAGGGCTATGCATGTTAATGTCCAAACCATGAAATCCCATGTATTGCCATTCCTTCATCTTGTGTGGTCCCTTTTTTTCACCCATCCATAATACAATTGTTATCCATAGTGGATGGCTCAGTATTGACTATCTGTATAAGGCATGTAGTCAGTCAGTACTCTCTTCCTTTGTTCATTTCAGAGTTTCCAGTTTACTGAGGTCAGCCTGTGTGATGGAAAACACTCTTTGGTGGAAGAACTTGCCATCTCCTGTGATGAAGAGTGTAGATTCCAGCTCAGCAATGTTTTACATCTGATTCTGTAATTATATTTATCTCTATTCATTAATTGGAGATATCACTAATATTCACCCATTAGAAAAAGGAAGACATTGGAAAAGACAGCAGCAAATGGGGGAATCTGTCCGCCTGGCAAGAGTATGGGGACTCATGGAATCAGGAGCCCTAGGGGCTTCCATGAACCGGGTGAGGATCCACAATAAGCCACAGAAACCCAGAGGTGCTTCTCTCCTGGCCTGCTTCCCAACATGTGGAGGGAAATAGCTGCTAGACAGCTAAAGACACATATTTGTATTGTGAGGACATTAAAACATGAGCATGGAACATCTCTATGAAACTGGGCTGCCATTGTTGACCATCAAAGTCTACATCCCATTCTCATATCACAGGCTGAGCATCCCTTATCCAGAAATCTAAAATCCAAACTGTTCCAAAATTGTCCACATGTGTGGCTGAGATAGTGATGCTTTGTTTCTGATGGTTCAATGTACACAAACTTGATTTCATGCACAAAATTATTAAAAAATAATGTATAAAAATCACCTTCAGGCTATGTGTATAGGGAATATATGAAGCATTAATGCATTTCTTGTTTAGATTTGGATCCCAATTTTAAAAGACCTCTTTATATACATATATCAAAATACAGGTATTCCAAAATCCAAAACATTTGTGGTCCCAAGTATTTCGGATAAGGGATATTCAACCGATATGACAATATGCCTTTCATTCTGCGTGTATCTTTGGCCTACAAGTGCTTGTAGAAAAATAATAATACCAGAACCATACTTTATTAAGACAGCTTCATTTTAAGCAGATGGACAAGCCAGACAACGTGCCTCTCAATGTGTCCTTAGAATGAAATCCACGCTTCCATGCACTGCTCCAGCCAAATCGTAGCCTGACAGGAAAGAACATATGGTGAAGAACTACCAGTGAAGTAGGTCAGCAAGCAGAGTTGAAAAGGGCATATATGAGTGGAGTGGACTTCTGAAAAGTCTGGAGATTTGGGCGGGGTCCTTCAAAGGAATGTAAACAATGAACAAACATGGAGAGAGATGCTGTACCTCACTCCTCTGCCTCCACCTCCCCATCCAACAAAGACCTTCTTCCAGGATGTTGCCGCTTCTCTTCTCCCCGGCCTTGGCTGACGCTATCTAGCAACTCAAGCAGCAAGCTGCTTTTGCTGCATTCCAGGGAATCCTGCAGGTCACAGGGAGCAGTGTAATCTGGACTCTCCGAACTCAGATACCTCTTCCCTGGATGCTGCCGTTTCTCCAGGTTCTGCTCTACTTCCTCGGTCTCTTCATCCCAACTTCGCTTTCCAGGGTGCTGTCGCTTGCTGTATGCCAGGTATCTCTTACCTGGATGCTGCCTCTTAGATAATTCATTCAGATAAGCCAGTTGGCTGTTGGGGGTGTTGAGGTATTGTTCCCACAGGGACCGTCTGCCTGGATGCTGCCTCTTCTGCAGTTCTGAGTAGAGATTAAAACCATCATCTTGGTCTCTTTTCCCAGGATGTTGCCTCTTTTCCAGACTGTATAGATCTCTTTTCCCAG
Organism: Anolis carolinensis; assembly: GCF_035594765.1. Taxonomy (NCBI): domain Eukaryota; kingdom Metazoa; phylum Chordata; class Lepidosauria; order Squamata; family Anolidae; genus Anolis; species Anolis carolinensis. The sequence continues at coordinate 59,307,886 of NC_085842.1, read as the reverse complement.
GGTGCTGCCTTTTAGTGATCTGGTCCAATTGGGGAGTAACTAAATCTGTCCAATCAAATGTGAAACATTGTTAATAACATTCAGAGCCACAATGTGATAATGGTTTGAGTATTAGAATATAAACTCAGAAAGTTGGTTTCTGTTCCTTCGAGTCTCCTATCAACTTAGGGTAGAATTAATGCAGGTTGCCACCACTTCACCCGGAATGGTGCAATGGGTTAAACCCTTGTGCCAGCTGAACTGCTGACCTGAAGGTTGGCAGTTTGAATCCGTGAGACGGGGTGAGCTCCCGTCCATCAGATCTAGCTTGCGGGGACATGAGGAAAGCTTCCCAGCAGGATGGTAATACATCTGGGCATGACCTGGGCAATATCTCTGTAGATGGCCAATTCTTTCACACCAGAAGCAACTTGCAGTATGTTCTCAAGTTGCTTCTGACACAATAAAAAAAAAACCACTTCAACCAACATGGTTCAATGTTTGGAATCATGAGATTTGTGGCTTTACCTGTTCTAAAAGGAACTATGAACAAGCTGTTTCATACTAGCCTTATATTGAACATAGAAGGGAAAGTTTAAAAACGTGCTTTAGCTTTAAAATTAAAACAATATCAGTATGACTTGACCATTGCTTTATGATACCAAAAGAGATAGGTGTCTGTCTTGCAGTTGTCATTGACATCAACTAAATTACAATCCACTTTGAAAACCTTTCAGAAAAGAAAAGGGACATCCAATCTCCCTCAATATCTACTTATTCTATAGCCGCCAATTCAACTAACCATGGCTGTATATAATGAAAGTTGATTTCTACAGGGTATCTATGATGGGTCCTGGAACCAAATCCCAGCAGATACAGGGGACCCAATATATAAACAAGAAAGCCATTTCAGCTGCTAAAGTCTGTTTCACACCATACGATCATTGATCTTTAATACAATGCCATACCTGCATTCCATGGAATCCTGGGACTTCTAATTTAATTTAGACCTTTCTGGCAGAGCATTTGGCATACCACACAAAACTACAAATCCCAGGAACCCATAGAATGCAGTATCAAAGTGCAATAATTGTGTAGTGTGAGAGACCTAAATAATTAAACATACCTTTGTTGGGATCCTCTTCATCCTCTTCCATTTTTCTAAAAACAGACCTCAAGATGATGCTCTCTGCCCTTTGGAAAATGTCATCCAAATGAGCCTTTTCCTCATTCTCATCTTCTTCTGGAAATGACTGCCCCAAATTGCCACAGACACTGGTGAAAGCCAGGGAGAAGAGAAGCAGGAGCAGATGAACAGATGCCATGGTGGGAATCCAAGTCCTGCAAGAGAAACATGGTGATGGAGAACAAAATAGGTAACATATGCAACATCCTTAATGACTCAGAGAAACATGGTATACTCATGAAGATAGAGGTCCCAGTGGTGCAGTGTGTCAAACCCTTGTGCCAGCAGGACTGTTGACTTGAGAGTTTGGTTGTTGACCTGGAGGTTTCCGATTCAAATCCAAACCAAGGAGAGCATGGATGAGCTCTCTCTATCAGCTCCAGCTCCATGTGGTGACATGAGAGAAGCCTCCCACAAGGATGGTAAAAACATCAAAACATCCGGGTGTTCCCTGGGCAACGTCCTTGTAGATGGCCAATTCTCTCATACCAGAAGCGACTTGCAGTTTCTCAAGTCGCTCCTGACACAGAAAAAAAAACTCATGAAAATAAACCCAGGCTCTTGCGTCATTATCTAGCCCTGTTGAAGTTGCCTGCAGAAATGATCATTTGGTCTCCTGTAATTTTTCTGGACATTCCCTCAGTTTGCATGAGCATCTTCAAATGACTTGGGAAGTTTGCCTTTGAGCAAAGATGAAGGCTGAATCAGCATGGATTCGTGCTGATTTAGTTTTATCATCCCCTTTTCATGATAAATATCTTTCTCTCCCTCTCTGTCTGTGTGTCTTCCCACAGACACAAAAACATCTTCTCCTTAGTATTGACCTGAATTCTTTTTACTTACCAAAGAACTAGAGCTTCATTTCAAAACATCAAATCAGATTTTGTTTCACACTATACATACTGGGAATAAAACAAAGTAAGCAACACAAATGTGCATACTTAAAATGGAGTTTTAGCAAATAATTACATTATGGCTTGCCTAAAACGTATACTATTTTAAAAGAGCTCTTAAAAACATTCACAAAAATCAATTTTTTATTTTAACTGAATTTCTAAAGCTCTCAAAACATTTTGAAACATGAACAAGTGGATGTTATTTCACACTGTGGATAGTAATTTGAAGCACTTTTAAACTCCATTAGCCTAAATCATTAGATTTAGGCTAATGAGTGAGTAGATGTCAGAACAGAACATTTTTTCAATATATTTGCCAGGCTTTCCCTTTCTGATTTAATACCTGGCAAGTGAAGAACCATCATTTTTCAGGCATTTCAAACTGATTTGGAGTTATTTTGCTGTCTAATTGTTGGAATTCACCTGTTTAAAATGGAAGACATTGCTAGTTAAAAGAAACACACACTTTCTGATTTAAAGTTTTACAAAGCTGTGGCTTTAAAAAAGGCATTTGTCCTCCAATAAATAGCATGGTTTTATAACCATCAATAGCATAGCTCAAGAACTGCGTCTATTAGCTTACAGGCATGTGCTGCTTCTTGGTTGCAGTAGTTAATAAGAAGGAAAAAGTTTTTAATGCAAGCAGACCTGGCAATTACATTTAAATAGAAATTACCTTCTCTCCTGGTGTTTTACTCCTCGGCGGAGGTTTCCAGAGGGTTGCTTGAGCTCCCTATGTTTCTGCAGCTGTTAATGCGTCTGAGCTTCAAAGTTGCCTTTCCCTTCTGAGCACATGAGGCATCCAAGAGAACTGCTGCTGAGTTCTCCTTTGTGGGCTACTTCTTCTCTCCCTCTTATACCCTCCTGCCTCTGAAGAACTTATTACGCAAATCACTGTGAGGTAATGTACACAATAGGTTGTGTTTCCCCGGCCTCTCCCCCTTTCAATGATGTCAGCCATCCGAAAATTGCGTGTATGTTAAAATCCTGAGAGTTGCGAGCTGACCTCACAATACTCCCAAGTTCCGGGAGAAGGGGAGAAATGTTCCAAAAAATTAATACAACATGAGAGAGGTTTTGATTCTTGTCTTAACATAAACTCATCAGCTTCAGGTCAAACGGGGGCTATGCGTCAACTTGGAAGTGCATCGTTCCTGGGATAGGGAAGACAAAATAATACACACATACACAAGATAGAAAATGCTGTATTGAAGCATTCTTCTTCTTTTTCTTCTTGAAGATTTTCTATTCCCTTAGGCAATGATCCACAACTTTCTGTCATACAATCATGTTCCAAAGGTAGCATTTTTATGAGGGAATACATCCATTAAATGGTTGGCAAAGAACAAACATACACATTCACCCTGAAAAGGCAGGTTTTTAAAGCATGTCAATGGATCATAGAGTCTGGGTTGCTGTGAGTTTTTGGGGCTGTATGGCCATGTTTCAGTAGCATTCTCTCCTGATGTTTTGCCTGCATCTATGGCAGGCATCCTCAGAGGTTTGTTCAGAGGACCTCTAAACAAACCTCTGAGGATACTTGCCCGGGTGCAGGCAAAACATCAGGATAGAATGCTACTGGAACATGGCCATACAGCCCCAAAAGCTCACAGCAACCCAATGATTCCGACCATGAAACCCTTCGACAACACATTGATCACAGACTCCTCTGCATTTGTGAGATTCTCCCCTTCTCCATATATATTAGCATTTTGCTGGTCTGGTTGTATTTCCTAAAACAATTACGATTCAGACAAATATAATTATTTTAAAATGCCCACTTTCGATACTGAAATCATGAGAAGATCTAAGCAATGCATGGTTTAAGTATCCTGTTGCACTGAATGGGACTTTTTGTGCCATGCTATGGATGCCACAAAAGGTATCAAGAGAAAGAGCAGAAAGAAGGAGAAAGCACACTGGAATAAGGATTGAAGTTTCTAACCCTCAAAGAGGAGCATATACTTTACTAATGTAAAATAAGCAAATTTGTATATTTCCTCATTTAGATACAGTATTGCAAATTCTCCAGGTAGCAAATAGATAACTATTTAAACAATTCCAGATGAAAATCAATCAAGAAATGAAATATGATAAAAGTTAAAAGTTAAGACATACTTATAAGATAAATAATTTATCTATAAAGCTCAAAATTTGAGCTTTATTTTTATGAATTCTGTTTGATTAATGAGGATGAGAAATGCTCTTACCTCTTCATCAGTATGTTCAGTGTAAGTGGACTTTTTCATCCTCATCACCTATGCCTTCTCAAAATCTCAGAATCAGCTGCAAGACACGAAGATGTCCCACATGTAGGTGAGTATTTCTTTACAAACCAAACACTATAGGTAGATATTTCCTAAAAGTATTGAATCCAGTCTGATAATAATACTCCACTGGGTGACTTAATCGAGGGTATTTTCTGATTCTAAAGATAGTTGCAGTGTTTGTGAGTCAAAATCAAAAGTGATACCCATATTCCTGTACACTGGAGGTGCCCCCGATGGTGCAGTGGGTTAAACCCTTGTGTCAGCAGGACTGTTGACCTGAAGGTTGGGTTGCTGACTTGAAGGTTGCTAGTTCAAATCCTGGGAGAGCACGGATTAGCTCCCTCTGTCAGCTCCAGCTCGCCATGCGGGAGCATGAGAAAAGCCTTTCACAAGGATGGTAAAACATTAAAAAAAACATCCGGGAGTCCCCCGGGTAATGTCCATGCAGACAGCCAATTCTCTCACACCAGAAGCGACTTGCAGTTTCTCAAGTTGCTCCTGACATGAAAAAAAAGTACAGTGGAACATTTGTTTAGAATAGCTGATGGACCCCCTTGTTTACAAATAATATAATTAATAGAAATCCAATAGATTCATTAGGAAAGTGTTTCTCCCAGGTGTTTTTGTTTGGAAAAAAAATATTTATGTTGCTAAAATTTGCGTATGTTGCCCATGACTCCTTAGATGATAATGTGATCAAGCCGCAGACTTAGTTCTGTGTGAATTTTACAACAAATCTTTACTCTTGGTTGCTAAAATGTCCTGTCTGCCTGGATGTGTGATATAAAAATCTACCTTTGGTGGTTTTGTGAGTGAATACACATTATCGAATTTACTGAGAAGGAGCCCCATAGATGTTACATTTGAGCATCAGTCATACGAGTGATCCATATAGGAACAATAATGATATAATATGGGCTTTACATATATACCTGTGTATCTAGAGCCCCGCAGTATAAGATTGCTATATCAATGATTGGGAAAACTGACCCCAAACATTAAATAACAGAAGAGTGGCAAACAAATGCTCATGCAGCTATTCATGGTGTATTCATTCACACACAAAAGCCGACTGGAAACAAATAGTTTGTTTTCAGATGCTCATTAACATCTGAAGAAATGCATTTGCTTTTAAGGTTCTTGTGCAAGGAAACAAATGTGGTCCTTTGAACAGGATTCAAATCTTTTCTCCCTTTTTAAAAACTAAGGAAAAGTGAAGGCTGATGAAAATAGGAGCATGGCAGTTTCACGACTTTATCAAGAGCCTGTCACCTTCAATTTGGATCTTTGTCACAACTGTTTACAAAGCTAAACATCAGGACTCAAGATCTGCAAGGTCCATATTGCTAGAAAATTGGATTTGGGCATCTGCTAAGTAGTTTTCTTTTGTGGAACAGTAATAAGAAAGAGATGCAAACCACTGAAAGAAATCAAGTATTGACAAGGTATAAATTCCGGTGACAACTGATGCTCAGAACTGGGGAATGGAGCTGTTACTGCAATTTTTAGAATATGCTATAAACATTTAAGTGAGCTGCCCATCACATTACATGGACTAATAATGGAAAACCTTCCCATCTATTTTCTATGTGAGCCAATGTACTGATTGGAAGGAGCTTGGAAGTATATTCCAAGATCCAAAAACACATCTCAAATCCAAAACATTCTGGTCCCAAGCAATTTGGATAAAAGATACTCAACTTACCTTTTTCTGCCCCGTTTCTTGTTGCAAATGTTTATGTAAGTATTTATTGGATATTGTAACTAATCTAAGACCATTCTCCTGAACTATAACTGTGTTACGGAATGTATACATTTAAGTATGTTTGTATGCCTGTGTAAACACTTTACCACACATAGTATGTGTCAAAATTGTACTTCAGTTTTCAGTTAACATGGAGCTCCCAATGGCACAGCAGGTTAAACTGCTGAGCTGCTGAACTTGCTGACTGAAAGGTTGGTGGTTAGAATCCAGGGAACGTGGTGAGCTCCTGCTGCTAGCCCCAGCTTCTGCCAACCTAGCAGTTTGAAAACATGCAAATGTGAGTAGATCAGTAGGTACCACTCCATCGGGTAGGTAAGGGCGCTCCATGCAGTCATGCTGGCCACATGACCTTGGAGGTGTCTACTGACAACGCTGGCTCTTTGGCTTAGAAATGGAGATGGGCACCAACCCCCAGAGTCAGACACGACTGGACTTAATGTCAGGGAAAACCCTTTACCTTTACCTTTCTGTTACCATAACTCTGTAATAACTTCCAAATAATAACTCCCTACAAGCAGGATGATATGAGGATTCTGCTTGCTCCCAAGTTATGCCTTTACAGTGCAAATCCTAGACTAGGATGAAAAAAGTCAAGGAGGGTGTTATGATGTGGTGGACTAACTGTCATTTCCAAGGCCATACTTGCCACAGTGGATAACGCCAGTGAGTGAAGCAGAATTTACCATCTTTGTGTTTATTTTAATCCCTTCTTCCCATATTAAAACAATGGAAGGAACTGATTGCCACAGCAGATGCCCTAGTAAAAGATAAAGGTTTTCTACTGACATTTAGTCTAGTTGTATCCGATTCTGGGGTTTTGTGCTCATCTCCATTTCTAAGCAGAAGAGCCAGCGTTGTCTGTAGACGGCTCCTAGGTCATGTGGCCAGCATGATTGAATGGAGTGCTGTTACCTTCCCGACAGAGTGGTACCTATTTATCTACTCACATTTGCATTTTTTCGAACTGCTAGGTTGGCAGAAGCTGGGGCTAACAACGGGAGCTCACCCCGATCTCCAGATTCAAACCACTGACCTTTCGGTGAGCAAGTTCAGCAGCTCAGCAGTTTAACCCACTGTGCCACCTGGGGGTCTGGTGAGGCCCTAGTACCGGTACTATATCTCTCCAGTAGTCAAAGAGACTTTTGATCCAATGGTCAAGGCTTCCTCTTGGGGTCTACCCAAGTAGAAGTTGGAGTACTGCTCTGGTGCATTCAGACATCCATACATTTCCATGAGTGTAACTCATGGGTAAAAATGCTCTCTGCTCCATCCTCAAGACAGCTGAGCTAGTCGATCAATGGCCTGATTTCATCTTGATGTATTCATGTTCAAATCTTCACATCTGTTTAGTTTCTTTAATGGTATGTTCCCCATGTCTGAACATTATGTATTCATGCAAATTAGTGAGACTACCTGGAGTTTAGAGATGCTTCCATTCTCAGCCAGGAGAATATAAAAGGGGTTATAATTTAAATCTTCCTATTAATTTTCACCTGACATGGAGCTAATCAGAGAGACAATGCAGCAGGCTGTGTTTATGAGTAGTGGGTGGACAGCTCTTTGAAACACATGGAAAGAGCTCCACAAATATGCTATAGCAAGTGCACAGCAATTCCCCAAGAAAAACTATTTCCCCTGGAACATTACACTGATTGGTATTCCCACTCTGGAAGTCCAGTTTTCACTCACAACATAGGGAAGTAAACACTACATGTTCATCCTTGTCTTCTGTCTTGGGGAAGGTCCCTTCAGAACATGTTTCTGGGAAGCCGATTTCTTTTGACTGGTGGGTCCTTTGAGTACTAAATCAATTGGTTTGGATTACTCTAGGTCAGCTTTTTAACAATTTGAAGAGCATCTTTCTTCCATTACTCCAAGATGACCTTTGACAGATGGACAGTTTTTATTTGGGTTAGGACAAATAGCTTTCCTTAGATTCAGAGTATGGGAATTTAGAATCATTGTAATGGGTAACCATTTGAACCTGACGTAAATTTCAGGAGGCAATTAATTTCTGGGGATGAATCTATACTGCAGAATAAATGCAGTCTGACACCACATTAACTATTATGACTCAGTACTATGGAATTGTAGTTTTACAAGATCTGTAGCCTTCTCTGCCAAAGAGTGCCGGTGCCTCACTAAACTAAGATGACAGTTAAAGTGGTGTCAAACTGTATAAATTCTGCAGTGCAGATGCCTTCAATTGGGTTTCAGGCCTAGCTATGGAACAGAGACAGCTTTGTTTGCCTCGATGGATGATCTACACAGAGAGCTAAACGGGGGAGTGTGTCCCTGTTGGTTCTCTTGGACTCTCAGCTTTTGATACCATTGACCATGGTATCCTCCTGGGCTGTCTCTCTGGGATGAGACTGGGAAGCACTATCTTACAGTGGCTCCAGCCCTTTCTGTAGGACCGTAGCAAGAAGGTGATGCTGGGGAACTCCTGTTCGAACCTCTGGCCATTGATCTGTGGTGTTCCTCAGGGTTTCATTTTGTCTCTCATGCTGTTTAACATATACATGAAACTGCTGGGAGAGTTCATCTGGAGTTTGGGAGTATAGTGCCACATGTATGTGGATGATACCCAACTCTACTAGTCCTTTCCATTTAATGTCAGGGAAGCTGTCCTGACCCTAAACCAGTGTTTGTTATCAGTAATGGACTGGATGAGGGCAAACAAATTAAAACTTAATCCAGACAAGACAGAGGTACTCCAGGTCAGTCAGAAGGCAGATCAGGGAATAAGGATCCAGCGGGTCACACTTCCCTTGAAGACACAGATCTGCAGCTTGGGGGTCCTGCTGGACTCAGCCCTGAATCTCGAGGCCCAGGTGTCAGCGGTGGCCAGGAGGGTCTTTGCCCAATCAAAACTTGTGTGCCAACTGCGCCCATTCCTTGGGAAGCCAGATCTGGCCACGGTGGTACATGCCTTAGTTACATCCCATCTGGATTACTGTAACGCACTCTACATGGGGCTGTTTCTGAAGAGTGTTTGGAAACTTCAGCTGGCCCAAAGAGTTGCAGCCAGATTGCTAACTGGGGCTGGCTAAAGGGAGCGGACAACCCCACTGTTGCAGCAGCTCCACTGGCTGTCAAGCACAATTCAAAGTGCTGGTTATGACTTTTAAAGCCCTAGATGGTTCAGGTCCAGGCTATTTGGTCGACTGAACCTCCTTGTATGAACCTGCCCGGACCCTGAGATCTTCAGAAAAGTCCCTTCTCTTAGTCCCACCTCCATTCCAAGTTTGGTTGGTGGGAACAAGAGAGCAGGCCTTTCCCATTGGCTGCCCCTCAACTCTGGAACTCCCTGCCCAAGGAAGTCAGAATGGCCCCTTCTCTGCTGTCCTTCCATCAGCAGGCTACAACCTTTTTATTGAGATAGGCTTTTAAAGATGAAGGTTTTTAAGATCTAGTCAGGGGGTGCTGTGATTTTTAACTGATTGGATGGTTTTTAGCTGTGAGTTTTTAAATGCTTCTTGTGTTTAATTCTATTTTAATGTTTGCATCTTTTTGTATTTTAAATTATATATTGATGCTTTTATGTCAAGCCACTTTGATTCCCCTTTGAGGAGATAAAGCAGGGTATAAATATAGTCATAATCATCATCATCTTGAGTCCTTATTTTGGAGCAGGAAAGGACATATCATGCATATTTCACATCTTTTGGTAAGTTTTTGAATCCTGGGACTTTCATTTTTGTTCCTGGTTCCTCTGCTGTATTTCTTCAGGACAGGCATCATTTGTTAAGAACACATTCATTATTTAGAAAATATGAGCAGCACATACTTTCTAAAGTTGTTTCAAATCCATGTGATGCAGTCACGCAGGCAAACACCAATGCCTAGCACTGGGTTTTACTCTTCTTATGAATATAAAAACATATTTTATTTGCAAATTAAAAGAATAATAATCTAGCAGTGATTCATCTAACTCTGAGTGTCAGGGTTCTGTTGGTTGCTGCTCTGTTTTCGCCACAGAGCAAAGGGACAGCTCACTTCAGTAAATATTCCAGTTCAATAGCTTTGCAAACACAGAAGTGTAAATCTCTTAACAGCTTGAGTTTATTGGGACTAATAGGAAACTCTCTGAGGAAACGTCATCTACAAAGACACTAAGATATTCCATCTCCAATACTGAATAGGAGGACCAGCACTGAATGAAATGAGGACATTAATTTTTATGAACAAGGGAGAACCTAAGAGAATTACATAAGCAAATTCTTCACGGAGCATAAATAAATCAACTTTTACATTTACATACATACAAAGAGAAAGAAAAGTCTGTTATATTACAACTAGCTGTGCCCGGCCACGCGTTGCTGTGGCGAAGTCTGGTGGTATGGGAAATAAAGTATTGAGGAATTGGTGGTAGTTAAGGTAAAGGGTAAACGTTTTCCCCTGACGTTAAGTCCAGTCATGTCTGATTCTGGGTGTTGGTGCTCATCTCCATTTCTAAGCCAAAGAGCCGTTGTTGTCTGTAGACTCCTCCAAGGTCATGTGGGATGACTGCATGGAGCAGCGTTACCTTCCCACCGGAGCAGTACCTATTGATGCACTCACATTTACATGTTTTTGAACTTCTGGGTTGGCAGAAGCTGGGGCTAACAGTGGGGGCTCTGTCAGTTCCCCCAATTCAAACCTGCGGCCTTTCGGTCCAGAAGTTCAGCAGCTCAGCACTTTAACATGCTGTGCCATCAGGGGACATTATTTCCTAAAGGTTGTGAATATACAATATTTCTGATTGTTTTTTTTTTTGTCTGTTGGAGGCAAGTATGAATGCTGCAATTAGGAAAAATGATTAGGATGTAATGGCCTTGCAGATTTAAAGCCTGGCTGTTTCCTCCCTGAGTGATTTTTTTGTTGGGAGGTGTTAGCTGGCCCTGATTGTTTCCTGTCTGGAATTCCCTTGTTTTCAGAGTGGTGTTGTTTGCGATATTTTATATGCTTCTACTGTCTGTGGCCCTGAGAAAACAGAGGATTGGCCAGACTTTGATGATGGGAATCCTTTGTTGGGAGGTGTTAGCTGGCCCTGATTGTTTTCTGTGTGGAATTCCCCTATTTTCAGAGTGTTGTTCTTTATTTAGTGTTCTGATTTTAGAGATTGTATTGTTCTGTTTTATTATACCACATTAATTTTTATATATTCTGATTTTAGTGTTTTTGAATACTTGGAGCCAGATTGTATTCATTTTCACGGTTGACTGCAACACAATAATAATAATAATAATAATAATAATAATAATAATAATAGTAAGGATAGTAATGATAGTAATAATAATGACTTTGGTAATACATAGTGCTTCACTGCCTTCTCAGCTTCCTTTCTGGAAGAAGCCTTTCTTGGGAGGTGTTAGCTGGCCCTGATTGTTTCCTTTGTGGAATTTCCAATTTCCTTGCTTTATTTACTTTCTTTATTTCTTTATTTCTTTATTACTGTCCTGGTTTTAGAGATTATATTGTTCTGCATTATTCTATCCTAGAAATTATTTCATATCAAAGTAGAATCTCACTTATCCAACATTCGCTTATACAATGTTCTGGATTATCCAACACAGTCTGCCTTTTCATAATCAATGTTTTTGTAGTCAGTGTTTCAAATTCATTGTGATATTTTACTGGTAAATTTGTAAATACAGTACAGTAGAGTCTCACTTATCCAACATAAGTGGGCTGGCAAAATGTTGGATAACTGAATATGTTGGATAATAAGGAGGCGTTAAGGAAAAGCCTATTAAATATCAAATTAGGTTATGATTTTACAAATGAAGCACCAAAACATCATGTTAGACAACAAATTTGGCAGAAAAAGTAGTTCAATACGCAGTAATGCTATGTAGTAATTACTGTATTTATGAATTTAGCACCAAAATATCACGATATATTGAAAACATTGACTACAAAAATGCGTTGGATAATCCAGAACGTTGGATAAGCGAGTGTTGGATAAGTGAGACTCTACTGTAATTACTACATAGCATTACTGCGCATGGAACTACCTTTTCTATCAAATTTGTTGTATAATATGATGTTTTGGTGCTTAATTTGTATAACGATTACCTAATTTGATGTTTAATCAGCTTTTCCTGAATCCCTTCTTATTATCCAATATATTTACTTATCCTGCCGGCCTGTTTATGTTGGATAAGTGAGAGTCTACTGTATATTGATCATCTTATATTATCTGCTTAGAACTGGATTATATGAGGCCCCTTCTTCACAGTTGTATAAAATGCACACTGAAGTGGATTATATGGCAGTGTGGAGTCAAGATAATCCAGTGCAAAGCAGATAATATAAGATTATAAATGGGTTATATAGCTGTGTGGAAGGACCTTGAGTCTACACTGCCATATAATCCAGTGCAAATTAGATAATCTGTGGAAGAAGAGTAAGTGAGGCCTAAATTTTCCTGTCCCCTAACTGAAACCTGGCTGTCCCTTGGTTGCTAGGCAATGAAGTGGGCAGAGATTAGCCCTCTAAACTGGCAGCAATTGGATAAAAACAATTATTGCTCTCCCTCTAATTAGGACTTTATTTTTCTTTTCTTTTTGTTGTATCAACCTAGAGGCGTGGATGATGGGTTGTGTTGTCAAATTTCGAGGTTGGGGGGCCTGTAGTTTTGTTGTTTTGTCCACTGCCCTGATGCCATCACTCTTTTATATATATAGAAGTAGGAGAAAGGCCTATTCACTTGCATGACACTTAAGAAAGTTAAACTGATTTATTATTTAGTGAAAAGAAATAACCCAGATCCTCTGATACTAAACATCCTGGTCACTTCCCTGGCATACTTCTCTGTCGCAAACAGCATATTATGTGTTGCCAAAGGCTTTCATGGCCGAAATCACTGGGTTGCTGTGAGTTTTCAGGGCTATATGGCCATGTTCCATAAGCATTTTCTCCTGAGGTTTGGCCTGCATTTAAGGCAGGCATCCTCAGAGGTTGTGAGGTATGTTGGAAACTAGTCAAGTGGGTTTATATATCTGTGGGATGTTCAGAGTGGGAGAAAGAATGCTTGTCTGTTTGAGACAATGTGGATGTTTCAGTTGACCACCTTGATTAGCATTGAATAGCCTTAAATACCCGTATTTTAAAACTCTAAAATCAGGACAGTGAATAAAAAACAACATTCAGAAAACAGAGTAATTCCAGACATGAATCAATCAGGGCCAGCTAACACCTCACAACAAAGGATTCCCCCAGGCAATAAACAGCCACACTTTGAAACTGAAAGGCTATTCAATGCTAATCAAGGTGATCAATTGAAACATTCATACCTGCCTCAAACAGAAAATAATTATTTCTCCCACCCTGAACCTTCCACAGATATATAAATCCCACTTGACTAGTTTCCAACAAATCTCACAAACTCTGAGGATGCCTGCCATAGATGAGGGCGAAACGTCAGGAGAAAATGCTTATGTAACATGGCCATGCAGTCCAGAAAACTCACAGCAACCCAGCATATTATGAAGCTGACATTTGACACACTAAATTGTATGTCTAAAAGTTTGCCAATCTCACTGTTTCTTGCAGAATTAAGGCTCTTTGCTGCTCTCGCTCAAATGCTTCTTTATTCTTTCATTAACAGTGCCCTATTTATTTATACATGGTCATGTGTAAGGACCTTCAAACTGATTGTGCTAGAGAGACACAACAAGGATCATGGATAAGCTTCAGCTTTGGCAGTTGGCACTTCATTAAGGACAGAGTACGAGTGAGTGTGGTGTAGTAGCTGGACTGTCGGACCACAGTTGCAACACACTGTTGTGACCTTGGGCAAGTCACACTTCTCGAAGCCTCAGAGGAAGAGCGATGTGAATAAATCTTGCCAAGAAAGCCCCAGGATAGGATCACTATAAGTCAGCTTGAAGGTGCATAACAACACTGTCCAGTAGTATATTTCCATCCTGCCCAAGAGAGGAAACAGTTCAGTCCAGTTCAGTATGAACAGCAGAGAACTACAGCTCCTCTGGTATCCAGGCAAACCCTTCCTTTTTTTGTATGAGCTGTAATTATAATAATACAGTGCCTAGAAAGTACCTGATTTGGATCATTCAGATAGAGACCCGCGTTTTTGTAACCTTCAGATTACAAAAGTAGGGAACAACCTGTGATTTCTTAGGGCTTGTACGCACATGCAAACATCTGAAGCCCTTTTTCATGTTCAGCAATGTATGCATTGCATGGAGCGCCGTTACCTTCCCACTGGAGCGGTACCTATTGATCTACTCACATTTGCATGATTTTTAACTGTTACGTTGGCAGAAGCTGGAGCTAACAGTGGGAGCTCACCCCACTCCCCGGATTCAAACCACTGACCTTTTGGTCAGCAAGTTCAGCAGCTCAGCTGTTTAAACCACTGCTCCTATATGCAACTATAAGTATTCCAAAACGTTTTTAAAAACTGAAATCGAAAACATTCCTGGTTCCAAGAATTTTGGATAATGGATGTTCAGCTTGTAACAGCAATCACAATACTGTATTTGGAACTGTACATGACTATTAATGCATGTATGGTGCCTGGGGACAAGACTATTCTGGAGTTGTTCAGATGTATTTCATCTCTCTCTTGAAAAACTATATTTTCAGATGAAGGCCTTAATATCCTCAGGTGAAAAATACCCCAGCAGAAAGTGTGTCATGACTCAGTACTTTGTATTGAATTAGTTGTGATAAGTACATACTCAACTTTCTTGTCATCATCTTTGGATAGATGGGTTTTGTCTTTCAGGTCATCTCTTAGCTTCAACGGTGCTTAGCTTGTCACTGACAAAGGAACACATTTGATCCTCCCACTCTTACCACAGGCAAATATGATTTCCAAAGCAGATCTAAACATTTCAAGTAACTACTGAAAAATATGTTTTAAGAAACACTTTGTGCACTCCATGGCATCCTAAACTTTATTGTCACCATCAGCTGTTATATCCCCTTGATGCCCAAGGGAGAAAACTGTTCATTTGGGTTTAATACTTTGATATTCAGGTTACTCCAGTACTCAGGCTCATCCTGCAGTTCTTTTTATGACCTTTAATTGTAATTACAATTTCATTTTTAAATGTCTCAAATATCCCCAAAGGGCGAAATTAGAAAGCCTTGCTTACAATTAGCGATTTCATTAAACCAACAAAGAAGCTTGGGGAATACATTATAAAGTTACCATGCTAAAAATAACTGAAGCAGGACCATAATAATGAATCCGGAATGACTTGGGGTGGGAAGATGGGTTTTTTGTTGTATTCAAGCTAAGCATGAAGTGCCGCTTTAAATCAGGAACCAACCTTTTGGTCCTTAAGGGCTGTATGTAGGTTGAGGATGCATATATGCATAAATATACATGTGCACAAAATAGCTGCCACACCCACTCTTTGCCTGCCCTCTCTCAAATACACAATGATCAGTATGTGCACACAGAGTGATGCATATGTATGATCAGATGTATTCATGCACACCCACTGTAAGACTTCTAGTTTGAGCTGTATAGTTAAGTCACAGCCAAGGTAAAGGGAAAGGTAAAGGTTTTCCCCTGACATTAAGTCTAGTCGTGTCCGCCTCTGGGAGTTGGTGTTCATCTCCATTTCTAAGCCAAAGAGCCGACGTTGTCCGTAGACACCTCCTAGGTCATGTGGCCAGCATGACTGCTTGGAGTGCTGTTACCTTCCCACAGAAGCAGTACCTATTGATCAACTCACATTTTCATGTTTTCGAACTGCATGGTTGGCAGAAGCTGGGGCTAATAGTGGGAGCTCACTCCGCTCCCCCGTTTTGAACCACTAACTTTTCAGTCAGCAAGCTCAGCAGCTCAGTGGTTTAACCTGCTGCGCCACCAGGGGCTTCAAAGTCACAGCCAACGTAACACTAAAATACTCTGACACTGTTCCAAATGGGTCCCTACAATCCTGACCCCACAAGAAAAATCTAGCCGAAGGTTCATAGTTCATTCTTAGGATTGCATAAGTAGTTACCTTATAAATTGAGGCATATCAGAGGGATGTATGTTGTAACATTTTCAAATAAGCACAGTAAGACACCATGAAGCTTTGAACAGAGATGGAGAGATTCACTATTAACGCAGTCTCTCAGAACCTTCTTTTTGTAATTACCAATTTAGGTCCTCTATGTATGATTTACTTAATTCTTATTATACTTATGTTAACTTGATCTCAAGCTCATATTATACTCATGTAAACTTGACTTCTGCTCTCACTACATTTTAATAGTCTGAGCCCTTTTAGATGTATTAAAAAGGAAGCTCATGAAAAAACTGACTTCACTTTGTTGATACATAAACTACTGTATATATGTGCATAACCAGACTGAAGTACTCTCAGCTAGGCTGGGCTAGGTTCAATTTTAGTTTAACCCACCAAGATCTTTTAGGAAACCATATCATTAATCCATAAACGAACTGAGCTAAATATATACATATGAAGCAAAACAAAGCATACATGCTGAACTCACATAACATAAATGAGCATGTAAGAAATAAGGAAAATCATGAACTGTGAAACATCAAATGAAGAAAATCCATAAGGTTACTGAAGTTCACGCAATCACTGTAAAGCAGGGACAAGTAACTTTGGCGTGTCTAGGGAATCAGTAGGATCCTTCAGAGACTGCACAGACAAGCAAACAAAACAATGGAAAAAATGTTTGACTCCTCAAAATTAGATGTAGCAGTGCTAGGTTTTGAAAAAATGTGCATTTTTATTATGTTGAGCAATGCTGGTGTGTGTATGTAATATATCTGTAAGGGAAATCACTGCCATTGAAGGATTGTTGGGCTCTTTCAGCCTACACAATTATAGCATTCTAGTGTCCCATCAAATTGCAGAGTCCATAGGATGGAGCCCTGGCGGGTAAAGTAGAATCTATGTATCAGCCAGAGTTGTACGCTTCCTGTAGCCAGCCCCAGTTAGCAGTCTGGCTGCTACTCCTTGAACCAGATTTAGTTTCTGAGTACTTTTCAAAGGCAGCCCCACGTAGAGCGCATTACAGTAGTCCAACTGGGATGTTCTATAGCAAGCATGGACAAACATGGGCCCTCCAGTTGTTTTGGACTTCAACTCCCACAATTCCTAACAGCCTACCCGCTGTTAGCAATTGTGGGAGTTGAAGTCCAAAACAACTGGAGGGCCCATGTTTGCCTATGCCTGTTCTAGAGCTTGCTTGAAACACCAGATTTTCCCATACAAATTTATCTCCCGATTTCTAACATTCAACATGATATAATTAATTTTCTAACCCAATAGACCAGCCTGTGTGAAGACCAACTTTCGGCCACCTTGGTCTATTAGGAAGGCTTGCATTCTAAGGGCCCTTCCACACAGCTTTATAACCCAGAATATCAAGGCAGAAAATCCCACAATATCTGCTTTGATCTGGATTATCTGAGTCCACACTTCCATATAATCCAGTTCAATGTGGATTTTGTAGAGCTGCGTGAAAGGGGTCTAAGTCACCTATTCCTTGAGTTTGAATTCAGTATGCAAGACCCAACACACAACACAAGATAGTGTACATTTCCCCTTTCTTTAAGTGATTCATACAAACAGTAGAGCTTGGGAAAGTAACTTACTTGGACAACAACACCCAGAAGTCAATATATTCCACAGCCTAAGGATTCTGGAGCTGTAAGGAAAAAAACACCTCCAAGCTTTGACAAATAGTGACTGTTTTGATTTCTTGATTGGTGTTTCTCTTTCCATGCATTGCAGTCTTCAGGTTTGTGGTTTTATCTCCCAGTATCCTAAAAGCATTAGATCCCTTCTGATCTTGGAAGCCAAGCAAAGTCAGCCCTGGTTAGAACTTGGATGGGAGACTATCAATGAATATCAGGTCTTGTTGGCTATATTTCAGAGGAAGGAGCTGGCTACACCACCTTTGCGTATACTGTATATATATACTCAAGTATAAGCCAACCCGAATATAAGCCAAGGCACCTAATTTTGCTACAAAAAAATGGGGGCAAACTTATTGATTCAAGTATATGATGAGGCTAGGAAATGCAGCAGCTACTGGTCAGTTTCAAAAATAAAAAATAAAAAAATACCAATAAAATTACATTAATTGAAGCATCAGTAGGTTAAATGTTTTTAAATATTTACATAAAACTGTAATTTAAGATAATAATAAGACTTTAATAAGATAAGACTGTCCAACTTTGATTACTTATATAATCGAATATAAGTCGACCCGAATATAAGCCTGCCAGGACCCTCACTCAAGTATTTATGTATATACTTGCCTAGGAAAACTGTATGAAATTCATAGTATTGTCATAAGTCAATGGGTGTTTGGAAGGTGTACACACACCAAGAAAAATAGTATGTATTATTAAGGACCTGCCATGCAGAAAATACATTTTCACAGAAAAGTTGCTAAACGCTTTCCTTTTGCCAGTTCTAGAACTATTTATGAGAAAGGATGCTAACATAATTGTTTCTATTGCTCACAAAAGACTATCATCAGTGGCAAGCTGTCATAAACTGCTTTTTAAAATAACATCTATAAGTTCATAGTAATAACACTTGATCTTTTCCCATTCTTTCTGTCTTTGAATCAGAAACAGTAGAAGACAAATTTTATTGTATGGTGAAATTATGGAAATGCTGAGAATTACCTTGTAAACAGATAATGCTGGTGTTCCCATTGCTTGATACACATGCTATCTTTTTGACATTGGAATTACAAATGATCTGAAGTCCACTACAATAGGAAATTCAATTGGCCAGGCAAGATTAGCTATTTTCTTCTTCTTCTGTGTTGCAATAACCCTGTCTTCACAGGAACGATTTCTCTTCTGTACTGAAGTTTTCCATCAATGGGGCAATTACTTATCAGAACCAACCTGTGAAAAAATGAGATCGCACTGGAGAAAGAAACACCTCTTCTCAAAACTACACTGGAGATTTCCTTATCAGCTGATTAAAGAGATAAAGATAAAGGGAATGAATTCTATTGCAATTCCAACTACAGCAGGCTAATTGAATTAACTGCTGAGTGTTACATCAATGAATTACTTCAATGGGTCTACTCTAGTTGGAACTAGATAGAGCAGGCATGGGCAAACTTTGGTCCTCCAGGTGTTTTGGACTTCAACTCCCACCATTCCTGGTCTCAGGCCCTTTCCTTAAGTGGCTGGGGAGGGGGGGGGGAGGAAGGAGCCTGAGGCCAGAAATGGTGGGACTTGAAGTCCAAAACATCTGGAAGGCCAATGTTTGCCTAGAGATAGAGAATTGATGCCAATAACTTCAAAATAAAACACGAATAGTGCAGTCGTAATAGTGCACTAGTTCTCATTATGACAGTCCCTTATATCTGCAAGGAGAGGCCACAAATGTAAGTAGATGTATTCAACAGCCATTACTATTAGTTTTCATCATCATTAGGAGCAGCACTTCTGTAAAGTTAATGGATTTTTCTTGTTGAAGTCCAAACCACCCCAAATACTTTGGATTACACAGAGATAGCTCACAAGAATGCATTGTTGGTGGGAAAATCAATTTCCTCTCAATTTGGGATTGCAGCTAAACTCAGAGGAAGAGGGGTGTTCAATGGGAATGGCAGATGACAGCACAGTCCCTGCCAATCAAAACATCTAGGGGCTGCGGCCCTGCAAGACCATGATCCGGCATATCACTGCCTGTTACATTTTTCACAAACACTATTGGAAGGGATAGCCAATATTCCAGAAGACAGGGGCAGAATTCAAAACGATCTTAACAGATTAGAGAGATGGGCTGAAACTAACAAAATGAAGTTCAACAGGGACAAATGCAAGATACTTCACTTAGGCAGAAAAAATGAAATGCACACATACAGAATGGAAGGTGCCTGGCTCGACAGCAGTACGTGTGAAAAGGATCTTAGGGTCCTCTTGGACAACATGTTAAACATGAGCCATGTGGCAGCAAAAAAAGCCAATGGGATTTTGGCCTGCATAAATAGGAGTATAGTGTCTAGATCCAGGGAAGTCATGCTACCCCTCTGTTCTGCCTTGGTCAGACCACACCTGGAATACTGTGTCCAATTCTGGGCACAGCAGTTGAAGGGAGATGTCAACAAGCTGGAAAGCGTCCAGAGGAGGGCAACTAAAATGATCAATGGTCTGGAGAACAAGCCCCATGAGGAGCGGCTTAAAGAGCTGGGCATATTTAGCCTGCAGAAGAGAAGGCTCAGAGGAGACATGATGAGGGTTGTGTATAAATATGTGAGGGGAAGTCATAGGGAGGAGGAAGCGGGCTTGTTTTCTGCTGCCCTGGAGATTAGGATGCGGAACAATGGCTTCAAACTACAGGAAAGGAGATTCCACCTTGGTGGAGAGTCCTTCTTTGGAGGCTTTTAAGCAGAGGCTGGATGGCCATCTGTCGGGGGTGCATTAAATGTGATTTTCCTGCTTCTTGCAGAGAGTTGGGTACGTTGGCCCATGAGGTCTCTTCCAACTCTATGATTCTATGATTCTGTATGTTATTCTTCTTATTTTTGTCAAAGTGCAAAAGGAATTTTGGACTCCAATAGGTAAGCAGAGTTGGGGACGGGGTGAGAGAGGAAGAATAATCCTATCCTTCTTAGTAGGCTCGGGCAAAAGTAAGCTCGGACAACCTTTTGTAATTTACCTCATTAATAACTTTTGCCCTCTTGACCAATGGTGCTTGCTCCAGTGGTTTCCATCTGTAAAATATGGGAGTGTATAGATTAGATGATGGGGAATATGCACTGGGTGAAGTGCACTGAAGTGGCAACTAGGTAAAAAGCCTGGATCTCTGCCCACCTTTCTGTTTTCTTTATCAATTCGGAAGCCGATCAAGCCAAGGAGAAATCATGGGCATGGTTTTAGGGAACCATGCAGAAGAGAGTAATGGAGTGTGTCAGAATCATAGAATCATAGAATCATAGAATAGTAGAGTTGGAAGAGACCACATGGGCCATCTAGTCCAACTCCCTGCTAAGAAGCAGGAAATCTCATTCAAAGCACCCCCGACAGATGGCCATCCAGCCTCTGCTTAAAAGCCTCCAAGGAAGGAGCGTCCACCACGGCCCCGGGGAGAGAGTTCCACTGTCGAACAGCTCTCACAGTGAGGAAGTTCTTCCTGATGTTCAAGTGGAATCTCCTTTCCTGTAGTTTGAAGCCATTGTTCCGTGTCCTAGTCTGCAGGGCAGCAGAAAACAAGCTTGCTCCCTCTTCCCTATGACTTCCCTTCACGTATTTGTACATGGGAAGTCATAGGGAAGAGGGAGCAAGCTTGTTTTCTGCTGCCCTGCAGACTAGGACACGGAACAATGGCTTCAAACTACAGGAAAGGAGATTCCACTTGAACATCAGGAAGAACTTCCTCACTGTGAGAGCTGTTCGACAGTGGAACTCTCTCCCCGGGGCCGTGGTGGACGCTCCTTCCTTGGAGGCTTTTAAGCAGAGGCTGGATGGCCATCTGTCGGGGGTGCTTTGAATGAGATTTCCTGCTTCTTAGCAGGGAGTTGGACTAGATGGACTAGAAGAAGTAAACGATTGCTATTCAAACGAAATAATGAGCAGGCTTCTCGCGGGAAGAGATCTTGAGTTTCCCTTAAGAAGGGTTGCTTTTTCTGAAAGATTCAGAGGTGGTAACTTTGCTGATTCAAGAGAGAGAGAGATCTCTGCTCCATGCTCCATGTGAATTCCATGATATTTCCTGCAGTTTTGTACCTTGCTTCTTGGATTAATCCTTGAGCTCTTGCTTGGACTATTCTTGATATCTTTCTTGGGACTACCGTGTTTCCCCGAAAATAAGACAGTGTCTTATATTAATTTTTGCTCCCAAAGATGCTCTAGGTCTTATTTTCAGGGGATGTCTTATTTTTCCATGAAGAAGAATTCACATTTATTGTTGAACAAAAAAAATGAACATTTATTATATACTGTACAGTAGTTGTCATCACAAACCAGCATAACCAGACAAACTGTGAATCCTATCAAGAATTTCTTGTTACTACCAATATTTCCATGTACAACACTCTATGGTACGTACATTTACCGATCTTACAAGCTCTGGTGTTCTGTTCAGCGCGCATGCTTCCAAACAAAAACTTTGCTAGGTCTTACTTTCGGGGGAGGCCTTATATTTAGCAATTCAGCAAAACCTCTACTAGGTCTTATTTTCTGGGGATGTCTTATTTTAGCAGAAACAGGGTAGCTTTGATATCCAGTTTGGACTATGTTCTTTGAGTGACTTTTATAGACTCTTGCTTCAAGATTTTCAAATACTTTGTTCTTGTGGATTCAAACCCATTTTATTGACTTTGAACTTCGATATGCTATTGCTTGTATATAATCTACAATAAATAGCTTGCTTGCTTATATTCTGGGGCTCCAGTGTGGTTTTGAGGTGCCTTCACAGCCTAGGGGTGCAACAGGTGGTCTAAAAGGGGTTGAAATTTCCTCCGTGTGTGGCGACTTTCACCCCTCTAGCCGAAAAACTGAGGGGGGGGGATGAACCTTGGAAGCCCTCTCATTGCCAGCAGTGGCACAAAAATTTTCATGTTTTTTGTTAGCCAGATGAAAATTTGTGTCATATAGGTGGCCCATTTTTGTTAACGGGAACCAAATACAAAAATGAGATGACATGAATGAAACTACACAAAATGAAAAGCAATTCCATACAAAAGCACAATACTAGTGCCTAGTAGGATTCAGACTTCTGCAATTCAGAGTAATTCGGAGGGGAAAAGGTCTGCCTTAATAATGATGCCTCCTGTCTCCTTGAGAATCAGGAGATTGGGAGGGGAAGGAGAGGATCCCAAAGAAGGATACGGTGTCTACCCTAAGAACAATGTTTTGTGTCTCCTTGAGAGTAAAGAGATTAGGAGGGAAAGTAAAGGAGCCCAGAGAAGTGGTGTCTGCCTTAAGAACGATGCCTTGTGTCTCCTCTATGGGTGGTTGAGCTTGAGGCACGAGGAGGCAATCCTGTGTGATGGGGGTAAGCACATTCTCGATCTTCTTTAAAGATGGAATCCTATGCAAAGAAGATGATTTTACATGTGAAGACGATGATTCCCCTGGCTTTTCCCAAGCTCTGTCTGATGAAGTAGACTGACTGATATACCCTTACTTTTCATGTTCTCTCAGGTCCATGGAAGCTTAAAGCCTGTAAACAGTGGATGATTTGATTGATTCCATCAAGTTGGTGAGGAACCAACAGCTTGATCTTTCAGTGTGATGAGAAAAAAGGTATTGATTTTAGGAGAATGTATCTGCATAGTGGATCCTCAGTATCTACAGGGGTTAGTTCCAGGACCCCCTGTGGATCCTGAAATCTATGGATTCTTAAGTCCCATTATATTCAGTTGTTGTTTATTCGTTCAGTCGCTTCCGACTCTTCGTGACCTCCTAGACCATCCCATGCCAGAGCTCCCTGTTGTCCATGGCCAACCCCAGCTCCTTCAAGGTCAAGCCAGTCACTTCAAGGATACCATCAATTCACCTTGCCCTTGGCCGGCCCCTCTTCCTTTTTCCTTCCATTTTCCTGAGCATCGTTATCTTCTCCATGCTTTCCTCTCTTCTCATTATGAATGAGAGTAAAATTATATCCCATATATAAAAAATGACAAAATCAAGATTTGTGCTTTGGAATCGTGTTCTGAATATTTTCAAGCCCTGGATGGTGGAAACCATGGATACAGAATCCATAAGATGGATGGTTGACTGCAACACTTTCATTGTACCCTTGCTGTTTAGGAGTAGCTGGAAGAAAATGGCATTCAAAAAAGAAATTGCCAAATGGATTTGAATCAAAATATTTTCGATTTTTGATACCTGAAGAGATTGCAGCACAGTCATATGGACAGAAACAGCTTAAACTGTGCCATTTCATTTTTAAGACTCACATGATAAGAAAAGTACAGAGATATGACTGGTTGAACTAGGAATATTCCTGATTAAACAAAACTTTGTTCACTGATGACAGCAAAGAAAATATATAGGCTATCTTTTGCATTCAAAATGGGACCTGGTTGGTCTTCACTATTCACTAAGTACATGGCAGAATATGAATTCAAATCTCTTTGGGAGAAGGCCAAATGCTGGATCATGCAAAACACAGCCAAAGACTGAAGAAATCTTCTTTTTTCCCAGTGAATAACACCGGCTGCCGATTAAAGACATGGATTAAAATTCATTATTCTGCCACTAACGTTCAAAACAAGACTCCCTTGGGATATTACACACAGAGCTCTTTCATGGATCTATTGTAAAATAGCAAATTACAGAACATAAAGCCATGAATTTGTATGAGAGAAATTACTTGACTAGACTGTGGGCTTACCAGTCTTTGAGAGAAACAATTGCACAGGTAGAAAGAAGCAGCAGTGCATACAAAGCTGAAATGCCTGCCTTATTTGTTAATAAAGGCCAAATTAGACTGAAAAAGTTAAGGTATTAAAACTCTTCAGAACAAGGACAAACTCATTGGGTTCTGGAAATGGTCCACTTTAACTAAACATATCACCTGATAATTCAGTCCTATGCCATCTATTCAGATGTAAGCCCCACTGGGGCTCTTTTTATGCTGCCATATAAAATCCAAATTATCTGTTTTGAACTGGATTATATGGCAGTGTAGACTCATATAATCCAGTTCAAAGCAGGTAATCCAGATTATATGGCAGTGTAGAAGTGGCCTACGTTTGGCAGACTTACTTCTAGGAAAGTAAATTTAGGATTACACTCTAATTGTATTAAATGGTTCCATAATACAAGAATAAAAGAGTATGGTATGGGGCAATTTTCTAAAAGCCATTTTTCTACTGTAAAGCTGTCAAATAGAGATCAGTCAATTGTCCAAGTCCAGGTGGAGGTGTCACAAGAAAAGGGTATGTGATAAGGGAGGGGGAATAAAAGAAAATATTGGCTGGCTTTTGGTTAGACAGTCATTAGATAATCAGCCCCAGATGGTATCATTCTATCCTGTATTTTAGTAGGTCCTTACTGTCTATGTGCTTAACTTATCATTCTATTCTTGTATTGCTGCTCTAGTTTCTCCACCTAAGTAGATGACAGAACTGCGCCTGGTGGTTGACTGATACTATCAACTGTTTTATTCTTGTTTTATATTGTATTACTGTTTTTATCTTTTATACTGTGAATTGTATTTATATTGTTGTTTATTTCGTCAATGTTGTTCGGGCCTTTGCCCCATGTAAGCCGCCCCGAGTCCCCATGGGGAGATGGTGGCGGGGTATAAATAAAGTTTTATTATTATTATTATTATTATTATTATTATTATTATTATTATTATTAATGTACTTAAGTAGATAGAAGATTGTAACAGAATGATAATATGTCTCAAGTGGGGAAAGTTCTAAACTAGATAGGAAGCATCTTATTATTAAACTTATTGTTATTTGAGATCATCAACTATATAAAATGTTAACATTCTTAATGATTTTTTGTATAAGCTGTATTGCAGGAGCATTCAGGAAGCTTGGCTTCTCACTGAACACCGAGAAAACCAAAGTGCTCTTCCAGCAGTCACCAGCCAATCCCTCTGCAATGCCACAAATACAGCTAAATGGTGTAATGTTAGGAAATGTTGACCATTTCCACTACCTTGGCAAGCCACCTCTCCACAAAAGTCAACATTGACGCTGAAATACAGTACCTCCTAAGCCGTGTGAGCACAGCATTCTTCCGAATGAAGCAGAGAGTGTTTGAGGATTGGGACATCCGCTGAGATACCAAGTTGCTTGTTTATAAAGCTATTGTCCTCCCAACCCTGCTATACATCTGCGAAATGTGGACCGTCTACAGATGTCACACTCAACTCCTGGAATTATTCCATCTGTGTTGCCTCCAAAAAGTCTTGCAAATCTCTTGGGAAGACAGGTGGACAAATGTCAGTATGCTGGAAGAAGCAAAGACCACCAGCACTGAAGCGATGCTCCTACGCCATCAACTCCGCTGGACTGGCCACATTGTCCGAATGCCTGATCACTGTCTCCCAAAGCAATTACTATACTCCCAACTCAAGAATGGAAAACACAATGTTGGTGGACAGGAAAAGAGATTTAAAGATGGGCTTGAAGCCAACTTTAAAAACTATGGCATAGACACCGAGAACTGGGAAGCCCTAGAGGTCAGCTGTGACCAGCAGTACTGTGGAATTTGAAGAGGCACAAATGGAGGGCGAAAGGGAGAAATATGCCGAGAGGAAGGCACATCAAGCCAACCCTCATCGGGACCACCTTCCACCTGGAAACTGATGTTTTCTCTGTGGAAGAACATGTACGCCAAGAATAGGGCTCCACTGTCACCTGTGTATTCATCACCAGAACACTACACCTGGAAGACAATCATATTCTGTAAGTAATAAGCTGTATTAAAACATCAACAATATCTCTTTACTTTTAAATATATATATAATGTACTTTCCCGACTTAGATACTGTTAATTGTATATGCTGTTAAGAAAAATTCAAAGAAGAGATCAGCCAATGGATATACAGGGTGTTTGAAAAAGAACTCGCTAGTTTTAAGTATAAATACATTAAAACTAGGGAGTTCTTTTTCAAACACCCTGCATAGAAATGAAGCCAATTACCATCAACAGGTTTTGAGCAGGTCTGTCCATTTTGATGAGGGTTGGGAAAGTGAATCTTCTGTAAAGCTAACAAGACTCCAACAACTGCTGTAACCTGAAAATAAGAAAAGATTTCAATGTTCATAGCCTCGGCCCAACAGGTCCTGAATTCCTTTGGTAATAACAAAAGGAGATGGAGCTCCATAAATTAAGAAATATTAAATTAGGTTGTCAAAGGTTTTCATGGCCGGACTCACTGGACTGCTGTGAGTTTTCTGGGTTGTTGTGAGGTTGTGAGGTCTGAGGATACCTGCCATAGGTGTGGGCGAAACGTCGGAAAGAATGCTTCTGGAACATGGCCATACAGCCCAGAAAACTCACAGCAACCCATTCAATTAGATTGTTTTAAAGTGAAGAGAGGTCTGAGGAAGTTGGAGGTGTTTACTGTTTATGGTTTCATGAAGGAGGAGAAGATGGATGCCTGTTTTCACTATCACATTCATCCTGTAAGAATCAAGAAAGGGGAACATTTTCCCTTCCTTTCCACTCATCCTCAAACTTTTAAAAATATGTATATCAGCTTTATTATGCTCCTCTGCCTCTACACCTGATTTTCTCACACCATTCTCCATGATTCAGCAACACAGAGAAAAGTCTAGGGCTTATTTAAGATCTTGTCTTCTTTTTATATGTACTTTTTGTGAAAAGGACAAAAGAAAAAGTAGAAATGTCTCTCTCAATGACCTTCCTTGAATGTCACATGCAAGAGTACCAGGTAATGACTGCTCTCTGAAGCTGCTCCAACAGAAGATCAACACTATAAGCATATAAAATGCTTCTGAAATGAAATTAATGATCCCCTACTAGCAAATATAACTGCTTCAGTTGCGTCATTTCCATTTCTCTTCTTAATTTCCACCCTTCCTATCACAGTATTCACAACCAACCAGCACTTTTCCAAATGCATCAGCAGTGCAGGAACAAACAACTCTGAACAAAACAGACCATTTTCTTATATTCTTTTTTTTGTTTATTTTCCTATTAGGTAGTATAGGTCATGCTTTGTATATTCCATGTTAAATAGAATTAAGGTTTTGATTAAAGTCTTGAAATGATAGACCTTGGGATAAAATGTGTTCAGCACAAATGAAGCAAAAGTCTTTTGAGAGGACATTGCCTGAGTAACTTCACAATATATTGACATGGAAGTGAAGCTTTCCCCCTTTTTTCCCTATAGAAGGTGGCTTCCTCACTTCACCAGTTCCATCCTCACTATCACCTTTCAGCATCATGACCAGTATTAAGCAAGATTCTCATTTAACAAAATGGGAGAGGAAGAACGATGTATGTCTGAAGAGGTCACCATAAAAATCAAATAGAGTCAAATAGCTGGTATGCAACTTTGTGTCCATTTCTGTCCAGTCAGCCTCGCGTTGATACCAGGCAAGATTCTGGAAAAGATCATTAATGAAGTGGTCTGCAAACACTTAGAAACAAATGTGGTCATCGCTAATAGTCAACACGGATTTATCAAAAACAAGTCATGCCAGATTATTTTGGTCTCTTTCTCGATAGAGTTACAAGCTGGGTAGATGCTGGGAACACTGTGGATGTAGCGTATCTGGATTTCAGTAAGGCCTTCAACAAGGTCCCCCATGACCTTCTGGAAAACAAGCTATTCAGATGTGGGCTAGGCAAAATTACGGTTAGGTGGATCTGTAATTGGCTAAGCGATCGAACCCAAAGGGTGCTCTTCTTCGTCCTGGAAAGAAGTGACAAGTGGAGTGCCGCAGGGTTCTGTCCTGGGCCCGGTTCTGTTCTACATCTTTATTAATGATTTAGATGAAGAGCTAGAAGGCAGTATCATCAAGTTTGCAGACGACAACAAATTGGGAGGGATAGCTAATACTGCAGAAGACAGGAGCAGAACACAAAACAATCTTAACAGATTAGAGAGATGGGCCGAAACTAACAAAATGAAGTTCAACAGGGACAAATGCAAGATACTCCACTTAGGCAGAAAAAATGAAATGCAAAGATACAGAATGGGGAACGATGCCTGGCTCGACAGCAGTATGTGTGAAAAAGACCTTGGAATCCTCGTGGACAACAAGTTAAACATGAACCAACAATGTGACACGGTGGCTAAAAAAGCCAAGGGGATATTGGCCTGCATCAATAGGAGTCTAGTGTCTAGATCCAGGGAAGTCATGCCCCTGTATTCTGCCTTGGTCAGACCACACCTGGAATACTGTGTCCAATTCTGAGCACCGCAATTGAAAGGAGATGTCAACAAGCTGCAAAGCGTCCAGAGGAGGGCAACTAAAATGATCAAGGGTCTGGAGAAACAGACTAATGAGGAGCGGCTTAAGGAGCTGGGCATGTTTAGCCTGCAGAAGAGAAGGCTTAGAGAAGACATGATATCCATGCATAAATATGTGAGGGGAAGTCATAGGGAGGAGGGAGCAAGCTTGTTTTCTGCTGCCCTGGAGACTAGGACGCGGAACAACAACATCACACTACAGGAAAGGAGATTCCACCTGAACATCAGGAAGAACTTCCTCACTGTGAGAGCTGTTCAGCAGTGGAACGCTCTGCCCTGGAGTGTGGTGGAGGTCCCTTCTTTGGAGGCTTTTAAACAGAGGCTGCATGGCAATCTGTGGGGGGTGCTTTGAATGCGATTTCCTGCTTCTCGGTAGGGGGTTGGACTGGATGACCCATGAGATCTCTTTCAACTCTATGATTCTATTATTCTACTTAAATGTGTGCATGGCCCTGTTCCTGACTGGGACCAGCAGACATAGATAGGGAAAAGTAAACCTCCCATCCATATTTTTAATTCTTCAAAATTCTCTTCCTGTAGAAGAGGTATATTTATAGCAAGGGGGACTAAATTGAGTGGACAGATGGATAGATGCAAACAGAACAAAATGCACATGTAGTATAACTGCCTGCGGATCATGGAATCTTTGAGTTGGAAGGTACCATCCAACTAGCCCTGTGCCATGCAGGAATACACAACTGAAGCACTCTTAAAAGATGCCTATCCAAACTCAGTTTAAAGACTTCCAAAAAAGTCCATTATCTACAAGGCAGTCCATTCCAGTTGGAATAGCTCTTACAGTTCTTCATTTGTACCTACTGGATATTTTGGTTAGTGGCTCTCTTTTTACATGATTATTGGCCAACACAGATTTTGATGTCTCCGACCTGTTGCTGGGTATATTTGATCTGCTAATTCCCAAAATGGCTACAATTTCTCACCACCAGCTCTAGTTTTTGAGATATAGATGCCATGTACCAGTCACCATCTGCTCACCCATAAAGAATCATGATAACCATATCTAAGAAACAAGAGCTGATGTGGTCTATTGAATGAAATTTTCTGAGTCAGCATCCCAAACATCCCCAGGAGCAGACATTTTTTTGTTGTTGGGCTGTGTAATTGTACCATGAACATATACTGACTGTGGCAAGGGTACAGAAAATTGACCCTTCAACTGTTTATGAACTAAAATTTCTATAATTTCTGACCTTTGGCTATACTAGCTGGGGATGATAAGAGTTGGAGGTCAACAACATCTGGAAAAACATTTTCCCCTTGTATTAAAGGCTGTTTGATAAGATACTATCTGAGCAAGGTGGCTTTCACTTCTGTTTGACCAAATGCTACATAGAGCACAAGTAGAGATCAAATGGGAGGTTTCCATACAGTTTCTTGGATATTATGGTAGTGATGTGGGAAAGACAATGTTTTCTACTGGCTGCATCTTGCTGGCAAAACTCATCATTAGATGATTCCACTGTCTGCAATCTATTTAACCCACACATATGTGTTTGCCATTTTAAATTAAAGTTCCAGAATAGATCTATCATAGATTTGCCAATGGTTTATTGAGAAATCAGTAGTATTTTGATTAATGATTATTTCTCTGGGGAATATATGGTGGAGATGTCACCCCTTTGTACTTTCTCTCATTATTCATATTCACAAGTCATTTTTATTTATCTTTTAGGTTTTTTTTTTCCTTCTATCTCCAGTTTGTTACACAGTTTCCATCTGTCCCTATTCCAGTAACAGAAAACTGTCAGAAGAATCACCAGAAAGCAGAAAATGGTAGGATAGCATTTGACAACACTGCTTTCCCCATCTGACAATTTAACTTCCTGTTATTTAACACCGCAAGTAATTTTGTGAGTCAGAAGAACACAGCAACACATCACTGTCAACATGCATACAGCAAATTACTCTGAAAATGGCCAAGATGTTAATTCCATAAATAACATTGCAATACTACTTGCTCATCTTATTTCACTTGCTAAATAGAACTAAGCATTACCTATTCTTATTCTATGTTCTATGAAGCATTTCAATGAAGTGCTTAAGCCTCCAGATGTATCATTACAACCAGCCTCTATGTTGTGCACCATCAAGTTATTTTATTTCAACCCTAAAGTGAACCTATCATGGGGTATGATGGGAAGATTTGCTGAGAGTTGGTTTGCCTTTGTCTTCCTCTGAGGCTGAGAGCATGTGACTTGCCATGGTCATCCAGTACTTTCCACTGCCAACTGGGGATTCAAACCCCCATTTCCCAGAGTCCTCATCCAACATTCAAATCACTTTTACACCAATATTATTGCTGGAAAATGCAACCTACCAAGCCCCTCCAAGCTTCTCACTATTTATTTGTTAATGTATGTATTTGTTAACCTGTATTCTATGTGTATTTTGATTTGTCAGTTTGACTCTTTGGTGTGGGAGGAGTTATAGACATGTGATTGTACTGAGCATGTGAAGACTCAAGAATCCATTTTGTATTCAGTTTTGCATCACACCTCAGTGGAGGTGGATGCATGTATGTGTTTGATCTTCAATGAAAGCAGGTTGCTGTTTGGACTTCAATAGAGAAGATTGCTTTAGAGCAAGTGGGGGCAAGCTAAGGCCCGTGGGCCAGATGCGGCTCTCTGGATGCTCAGGCCCTCCAAATTTTCTCTGCCCTCTTGGCATAAGGACACAGTGGCCTGCCCTCTGGATCACTCTCAGCCACTGCATGTCTTGCTTTCCTCCCAGCATAAGGATGGTGCAAGTGGCCCTGTCCTTATGCTAAGAGCACGGCTCGAGGAAGGCACGAGGCAGCAGAGAGACTTCCAGAGCACTCTCAGCCGCCGCCTGTCTCGCCCTCTTCCCAACATAATGCCAAGAGGACAACCCAAGGATCAGGGGAGGAAGATAGGGAGGAGGACTGGGGCAGTCGCCACCTGTTTTGCCTTCCTCCTGGCATAAGGATGGGATGAGCAGTCCTGTCCGTATGCCAAGAGGACAACCTGAGGATGACCCGGGCCCTACCACCTGGCCCTGTCCTCTCCTAGGCCCTCCCCCTCCCAGGGCTGCCACACCCAGCATGTGCCCAGCCATCCTCACTCCTTGCCCAGCCATTCTGGTTGGGCCCAAAGCAAAAATGTTTGCCCATGCCTGCTTTAGAGTCTTCAATATAGAAGTATGCTTATGGACTTCAGTGAGTAAAATATACTCAAAGACTATGGACTGTTGATTAAGAATGATACACACAGAGAAGCTACATCCTATCTATAGCTGAACTTTAATAAGAAATGTGCCTGTTTGGTGAATTAATACAAGTTGTTTATGAGTAAACAAGATATGTTATTTTCCAAAGATGACTTTGTTTTTTTTATTATCTCTGAGTGTGTATTTTAACTAAGAGGTTTCAAGGGAGTATATATCTTTTGAGCAACTTTAACTGCAAAGAAACAACCAACTTGTGCTAATCTAATATATTTTCGTAGTGCCATGTCTTTATCCTTGGCAGTTCATAAAGACATGGTTCTTCAGTTTAACAGCTGAGTTACCTATGTGCCATTACATGAATACTTGTGAAGATCACTTGTTCAAAGAGTTGACTTCTAACAAGGTCTAGCTATTGATCTCTTCTAGTTATTGATCTCACATTGGCATGTTTTCAAACTGCTAGGTTGGCAGAAGCTGGGGCTAGCAGCAGGAGCTCACCCTACTCCCCAGATTCAAACCGCCAACCTTTTGGTCAGTAAGTTCAGAAGCTCAGTGGTTTAATCTGCTGCACCATCAGTGGCTCTTTTATAGTAATAAAAAAGAAAGAAATTTGCCTAAAACTAAAGATCCGAAAAAGAGCCATGTACGTATGTATCTAAATGTTTTTATCCTGTCTTTATTGCATAAGTGCCCAGGATGGCCAACCAAGAAAACAATATAAGCAGTTCAAACAATTCCAAATTCCAATTGATCAATAAATAATCAAAACAAGATGGCATATTAATCAATTCAATCAAGTTGAAAGAACTAACCAGGTCAAAGAGATGTGCATGTTTAAAAGCAAATTAAGCTCCAAAGAGCCTTGTCTTGACCTAGGGTCAGAAAGCGACAAATGTTGGTGCCACTCAGCTCCCAGGGGAAGCCATTCTACAAGTGGGCGGCCACAGCCAAGAAGGCTTCCACCTAATTCTTTCATACTTCCAACTGTCCTGATTTGGTAGAGACACTCCTGATCAATAATTTATTAGTAAAAAGAAAATTGATTCCCAAAATCACAAAGACGCAAACCCACTACAAGCAGTAGTAAACCAATCACAGAAGTAAATCTTTTTGCAACTTAAGTTAATTACTTAATATAAGTTGCCAAAAGATTTACTTCTGTGATTGGTTTACTACTACTTGTAGTGGATTTGTGTCTTTGTAATAATTTATTAGCCCACTGTTAAAGCCGCTTTAAAATGTCCCAGCTTCTCCTTCATCCATCCTTGAGATTTAGAGACCAAAACATGGGATGGCGCCTGTTGATGTCATAAAGTATTATATACACACAGAACACTTTTTTTTGAGATTATGAAAGAAACCATGAAAAGGCTGCTTCCAGATCAAGTTGAAATGAATAGATTATTCCTTCTCACCCACTTCGGGAGATGAGACCAGGAACATAATCTTGCCTACTTGCTTGGATGGAAGACCACCAACAAATACCGGCTGTAGGCTACCAAGTACAATCTTTAATTTTCATCACAACATATGTTGAGCTCCACGTTGAGGCTTTTGTCACTTATGGAGTCATTTACAAAACTGCTTGTAACATGAAGGATGCTGGAAGATGGGAAGAGGGAAATTTTCTGGGTTTGAGATTCATGCACTGTCTTGACAGGAATCATGGCAGGAACACACTGGGAGGAAACATTCACTCTCCGTTTCATAGTTCTTTCTTGTGCTTAATTTCATTTCTTTCTTGTAATCTCCTATAACATACAACTTCACATATTTGTTGATCTTGTGGATGTTTTTCACTAACTGTTCAAGCATTTCTTGATTGTTCTGGGTCGATTTGTTATTTGGTTCTGAAGCAGGTATTATCTCGGTCATGTCCTGACTGGGCTGAGAAAATTGAAAAAACAAGATAATTTTTATCAAATATGAGGGGGAAAAACATACATAGAGGTTTATCAAAATTGCCATTTTGTTTTTACTAGTTGTAGACTTTACTTTGGAGTCTTGTTCACAGCCTTCATCATCCATTTCCCAACTCCTGCCCCCAGCTTCATCCCAAAGTTTCAGTTTCTTACGTTTCCGTTCTCTGAGGTTACATCTATCTGTACACACAATAGAAGTGAAAATGTGTATGTGTGTTATGTGGCGGGGTGTCTGCTTATACAGACAGCCTCTGGCCTCCACACACAGCTTTAACACACAGTGCTGGGGAGCCACCAAAGCCCGCCCTCCAAGGACATTGCAGGTTACAGCGAGCCACACCCAGGGTTCCTTTCTTTCTCCATTGGTGTGGAATTTGCATGACCCCACCCACTGCTTCTCCCTTAACCCTTTCCTATTCTTTTCTATGGCACACAGCAACAGAACGTACTAGAAAGAGGTTTGGGGAGAATTCACCATGAATTATAGGAGTTGTAGGGACTGGGATGTATAATTCACCTGCAATCTAAGAGCACTCTGAACCCACCAACGATGGAGCTGAAACCAACTTGGCATACTGCTGGGCTTTGGGGGTGATTGACCTTGACATCCAGGAGTTATAGTTCACCCATATTCAGAGAACACTGAATCATCAGGTGACAGATCTGGATCAAACTTGGCACACAAATTCAACATGGCCAACTGGAAATACTGGTGGATTTTGGGGTGATTGACCTTTAATTCTGGGAGTTATAGTTCACCTGTATTCTGTGAGCTCCCTGAACCCCACCAATGGTGGATCTGGACCAAACTTGGCACACAGACTCAACATGGCTAACTACGAATACTGGCAGGGTTTGGCGGTGATTGCCCATGACATATGGGAGTTGTAGTCCACATGCATCCAGAGAGCACTGAACCCAGCCAATGACAGATCTGCACCAAACTTGGCACACAGACCCAACATGGACAATTGTGCATAGTGGTGAGGTTTGAGGGTGATTGACATTGACATCAGGGAGTTATAGTTCACACGTGTTCAGAGAACACTGAACCCAGCAGATGACGGATCTGAACCGAATTTGGCACACAGACCCAAGATGGCCAACTGTGAATACTGGTGAAATTTGGGGAAGATTGACCCAAGATTTTTGGGAACTGTAGTTCACCCACATCCTTATTCATTTTCTAATGGGAGCATTCATTAAAAAAAAACCGGAAAGGCTGAGTTTTTTTCTAAGAAATTGTGTAACATATGACCAAACTGATATTATCTAACATCCAAAAAAATGCCCTATTCAAATAAGCCAGTCACTGCTGAGTACCCAAGCTAGTTTGCAATAAAATATGTAGAGTAGGAAGCTCTAATTACAAGTGCGTAGACCATCCCCTTCTATATATAATTCATCCATAGAAATCTTACCTTGATGTTTTTCATGTGTCTCAATAAAAGGCAGAGTATAAACAAACCAATAATTGTAATGAGTAGCACTGTACCATTAGCATACAATTTCCCTAGGCACCTTTTGGAAAAGTCCAAGTCAGAAATACTATAGCATATTTGACAGGCTGAGCCATAAAGACTGCTGGATGATGCTTCTATTGAAAGTTGTTCTGCGTCCAGTTTTGTTGTATCAAAAGCAACATCTGCCCAGGCTGGTTTCTCACAACAGACAGCATCCTGCTGCAAGAAGACAGAAGAGAAGAAGAGAGCTCCCAAGAGAAGCACATAATAGGAAGGGCCTGAAAGGATCATGCTGCTGCCCTAGAAATAATCAGGATAGGAAGCCTTTAATATAGGTGCATCAGCCAATCAGGCATGGAGAAATTCTATGAGGTCATAAAAGGGCCTTTATAAGAAATAGTCTATGATGCCATTGATACCTAAAGGGAGCAGCCAGACCAAGGTTTAAGTATGGAGAGATAGCTAAAACCAAGAACCTTCTTCTAAAAACCCATTTTTACCCTTTTCAAGTGAGATGGGAGACAAGCTTTCATTTCTTTAGTTCCCATTCCATACTGAACTAAGCAAAAGTACATAAAAGACTGTATGCAGTTTGTAAACAGATGACATTAGATTAAAAAGTACATAATTGTAGTTCATTTGTACACGCAATTTTGGGGGGAAGGCAATTAGCTGTCATTTTAAAATTTATTTTTAATATTTTAGTACAGTACAATTGCATTGCTTTAATTTATATTGTGTCACATTTGCCATCCCACCCCTGCAATAAGAGACCAGACAACAGTGTGGATTGAAACATGGCCAACTTTTATTTAAAACATTTGAATTAACTTTACACCTATCCCTTCCCCCTCCTCCCCCCTTCCCCCCCTCTAACTCTCCCAACCTCCCCTCCCAGTTCCCCACCCTCTTACCCTTTTTACCTTTCACCAACTCTCACATTCCTGTTTTTTCCACTCATCCCCTCCCCTTTTTCTTTCTTGTCTTTCCCCTTTCTCCCCTTCTTCCTTCTTCTTGACTGCAATCGGAGCAGGAACACCCTGGGATTGAATCCTCGCTCTCAGTTTCATAGATCTTTCTTCTTGTTCTTAATTCATATTTCAGTACTTTCAATGTGTAGGATATTCTTCATGCATTTGTTGATCTTTTGGGTGCTTTTCACCAAGTGTTCAAGCATTTTTGTATGATCCTGGATCCATTTGTTTTTCGCTTCTAAAGTGGCTGGTGTCTTGGTCATGGCCTGACTGGGCTGGGAAAAATGACAAAACAAGATCATTGTGTCAGCTTAAGGGGTTTATCAAAATGGCCATTCTGTTTTACTCTCCCTATCTTTGTGTCTCTTAACAGAAGCTTGATGTGTAGATAGTAAGCATAGAAAGCACAGACTAAAGTGACATTTTCTCAAAGTGTCAGTCTGCTGTTAAATACTGGGAGGAGACCTGTAAAAAGTGCTGTAACCTTTTTGTAAGGTTCTTCTTGCAGGCATAGAGAAAAATGCAAATATATTTTCATTAGAAATATGCAAATCAAATAAAATATGTGAGGCACTCAAATGGGTGGACCATACCGTTCATTATATAATGCATACATATAAATCTTACCTTAATGTTTTTCATGTGTTTCCGTGAAATGTAGAGTATAGATATACCAATAATTGTGACGAGTAGCACCGCAACACAAATAAACAACTTCTCTAGGGTCCTTAGTGAAATGTCTAAGCCAAAAATAATACAGTCATTAGATGGCTTTCTCTTCACAGTTGCTCTCGTTCCTCTGGTGACAAATCAAAGCCAGTTGTTGCCCAGGCTGGTTTTTCATAACTGAGAACATTCTGCAGGAAAACTACAGTCCCCAAGAGAGGTAATAAGAACAGCCTTCAAGAAACATCCTTACTGTATGGTAGTCAACCAGAAGTACTTGTGTTAGAGAAGCTTCAATATGAGAACATCAGGCATGGAGAAATTCTATGAGGTCATTAAGGGCTCCTGATCTTTATAAGAAGTGGTCTATGATGTCACGAATACATCAAGGGAGCAGCCCAAGAGAGAGAGAGAGATAAAATTCTTGTACATATTTACATATTGCTACTCATAAATGACAAACAGTGTGGGAAAGTATGTTGATATGTGTAATGAAGTATGAATTTGGTTTACAGATGTTATGTTTAATTGTGTGTTTATGTTTTAAAAGGGTAAGTATCACAGTTATTGCATCTTAGCATCCTGAGGCAGGTTGCCATAGAAACATAGGCGGAGCCAACTGTCATTTGGCAGAAGAGAGTTTGAAAAGAAACTCAGTCAGTCTGTCTGTGGTCAGAGAACTACAGGGAAGGTTGATTTTAGTCTGGGCTCTGGTGAAGCTCAGGGAACGCCGATCCTAAGTTAGGGGATCAGGGATAAAATAAGTTTGGTGACTTATTTTAAGGTAGTCTGTTAGTGGAGAAAGAACTGACGTTTTAAGAAGTTTGGAACACCTCAATATAGTTTTGCAACTGTTGAAGAAAGTGGAACTCTGAGAAGCAACATTGTAACCACTAAGCTCTGTGCCTGAAATAAACTTGTTATTGTTCTTTCAACATCCAAGCCTCTGTCACACATATTCTAAACTAAGTTACGCTACCATCTAAAGTGAATAAGAAGAAGAAAGGGGAAAAAAAGATTCCCCTCTGCTTGAGTTCTTTGCAATATGTTACAAATCATTATTATTATTTTTTTTACAAAAGTATTTCATGAGATGCTGTATGTTGTGCTTCTATAGGAAAGGTAAAGGTAAAGGTAAAGGTAAAGGTTTTCCCCTAACATTAAGACTAATCGTGTCTGACTCTGGGGGTTAGTCCTCATCTCCATTTCTAAGCCAAAGAGCTGGTGTTCTTTGTAGACACCTCCAAGGTCATGTGGCCGGCCCCGTTACCTTCCCACTGGAGCGATACCTATCGATCTAATCACATTTGCATGCTTTCAAACTGCTAGGTTGGCAGAAACTGGGGCTCACCCAGTTTCCCGGATTCAAACTGCCGACCTTTCGGTCAGCAAGTTCAGCAGCTCAGCGGTTTAACCCACTCCGTCACTTTACTTTTATATCATCTTTTTGTTCTATGAGCAATGTTCTATGCATTAAAAGCACACACACAAAATAACTAGAGGTTGCACAACAGAGCCCACAATAATAAGTAAACTAAAAACACTAGCAAGATGTGTTTTGGATTTCTGTTTTTTTTTTTAAAAAAAAAAAAATTGGAATACTTACACATACATGATGAGACATTCTGAAGAAGGGACCCGACTAGATTTTAAATTCATTTATCTTTCATATGGCCTGAAGCTAATTTTATATAATGCCATCATTTATATCCATTGACCCATCAGAAAACAAAGGTGTCACTATCTCAGCCACCCATGCGGACAACTACAGTAGAGTCTCACTTATCCAACACTCGCTTATCCAATGTTCTGGATTATCCAATGCATTTTTGTAGTCAATGTTTTCAATATATCATGATATTTTGGTGCTAAATTCATAAATACAGTAATTACTATATAGCATTACTGTGTATTGAACTACTTTTTCTGTCAAATTTGTTGTATAACATGATGTTTTGGTGCTTAATTTGTAAAATCATAACCTAATTTAATGTTTAATAGGCTTTTACTTAATCTCTCTTTATTATCCAACATATTCACTTATCCAACATTCTGCCGGCCCATTTACGTTGGATAAGTGAGACTCTACTGTATAACTTATTTATTTATTTACCATATTTATATCCTGCTCTTCTCACTCCAAAGGAGACTCAGAGCAGCCTTACAGATAGGCAACAATCCAATGCCATATAAAACAAACAATCAAAATAAACAGTTATATTGAAATCATAGAATTAAAACATTGTAGCAACAACATTTAAAAACCACACAGTCCAAAATCGTAATTCAGAGCCATTCCAGTTGTCAACTGCACATATTCCATATCAATTTCTAGCACTGCATTACTTTACTGACAAAATGCTTGGTCCTATAGCCATGTCTTCACTTTCTTTCTTTTCTAGATCAGAGGTCAAGCCAATTTGCAAAGAGGAAGATATTCCATTTAGTACAATGGAATTATGGAGACTAGTCTACAAAGTTGGCAAAGTTTGCAATCTGAATCACATGAATTTGAAAGAACAACAGAAGAATTAGAAATATTTACTTCGGCTTGCCTTATGACAAGGGCTGAGGAGCTGAGGAGTTGCATATTGAGGATGGAGCCAGCATGTGTTCTGCTGCCCCAGAAACTAGGAACTTCATCATATGCAAGCCCCCCCCCCCCCCATTTCTACACATTTCTAATACAGTTCAAAGTCGAAGTACCATGATGCCCTTCACATGAAACAACAGTATTT
This sequence comes from Anolis carolinensis, assembly GCF_035594765.1. NCBI lineage: Eukaryota > Metazoa > Chordata > Lepidosauria > Squamata > Anolidae > Anolis > Anolis carolinensis. The sequence continues at coordinate 59,267,940 of NC_085842.1, read as the reverse complement.
CCAGCTATAATCCATGGTGTTTTTATCATTGAACTGTATTAAAACTGTTGAGAAACAGGGGGAACAGGACACAGGGAGAAACCGTCTTCTGAGTTCCTGGTGAGCCTGGAAACAGGAGAACACACTTAAAACCACATGGGATGGGATCTGTCAGATTCACCTGTGTTGAATCGTTTCAGTGATGTGGAGAAATGGGCATTCCTATGAGTGGTCTCCTGTGCTCCATTTCTTTTACAGAATCTTTCTGTATGAGCCTGGAACAGTCATTTTTAAAAAATTAATGTAATCCTAAGGAATAGTACAATTGTAAAATATCAGCACTTTGCTTTCACCTCATTTGCGCTATTGCTAGCTTTTAAACTTCTTTTGTTCCTTTTTTAAAACCAACTATAGGAACATCTAGTGCCTATGAAAGTTCAGGAACAATTTATAATAACCTTATAATTTTGCCTTAAATTTGAACATATCTTCATAAGTATTCGTATCACTTCAGTGCCTAAATGTATGATTTTAACTTTGAAAGGCTGTTTGAAGTGGAGGGAAACTTCCATTGAAAGGAGCATTAAAAGTGGCAGGATTCAAAGAATGGACAGATTGTGGCAAAGGGGTTCAAAATAGCACCGGTCTAATCCAAGGCAGGAACGCATGGGAAGGAAAGATCATGGTAAAGGGGTTTAAAATTCCCCTGCTTCCCCCCCCCCCCCCACTCCCGAAAATGGGATGAGAGCCATAGTAATCTTGGCTTTTGAGACTTTGTTTCCTCACAATTTTTACGAAAGTGGAATGAGCAGGGACTGCACTCCCTTGTCTGACCATTTTGGTTTAGTCATCTCAAAGATGTTTGAATGGCAACTCCCAACATTCCTCATCATTGGCTAGGCTAGCAAAGGCTGCTGGGAGTTGCAGTCCAACAACTTGTGGACACAAGTGGATAGCATCCTTCCTGGGAAAAGTGGAACGACAGAAGATTTATTAGAAGTCTCCCTGCCAAATGAAGGTTGTACAAGCAATTGTCACATTTTACTAATTTTAGAACATGATATGTGCAGCTTTAGCAAAAGGTTGAATATCAAGAAACTTTGTATCAAATATGTCTGTATCTGATTGCACTTGATAAAGGACAGTTTATAAGAACATGAGAGTAAAAAATAGTAAGATCAGATTTGTATCTCATGCACTTTTCTTTATGGAAACAATTTAGAAGGAACCGAGCTGGGTTGTGCGGCTAATTGCTAATTTACATGTCCCTTTCCCAACCCCACAAACCCTTTTGGCACTTCCTCCTTCCAGTAATATCACAGCCATTGCTAATAATGCGGATCTGGTATTCCATCATGGTGTGTTATTACACACCAATGAACAAGATAGAATTAGAAAGTTGGCTGTCCATTGCTCCCAGTGGCTTTGTCACTTCTGACGACTGCATTTTCAATTCAAAATAATTATTATGGAGAGATAGAACATGCTGTGTCTTTTTCCCTGAATGGGAAAGGCCATGTCATTTCAACAAAATTCTACTTTGCTGTTCAGTACGGACATGTGCAATATTTGAAAATGTCCACAAAGCTTCATGCATGTGTGGTGGTGAAGTCAGCTATCCAATGGTTTTAATTTTGCTTTCCTAGTTGAAAACATAACTATGGGAGTGGGATTAGAATCACACATTAAATAAACAGTGTTTATTTGGTCAGCGAAGTTTAGGAAACAGAAATTCTTTCTTGACTTTTTCTTCCAGCTGAAACGAAATCTAGGAAAGTTGTGTAGCAATGCAGTAGATGCTAGGTGTGCCTGGGTGGGTCACACTTCACCTGAAGGGGTTGTTGTGTGGGTCACAGCATTTTTTTTCCATGGATGACTTGTAACGTGTATCAAAACAACCTTTAGCAGATCTTACCTTACTCAGTCTAGATATTTTTTGACATAGTACCCTCACTCTACTCTAAAATACATACTTGACTAATATAACCAATTATGGTTGCAATTTCCTCAGGGATCAGCCTCAACCAGAAACAAAGATAATTTAGTTTAGCACTGACTGAAAGTAATAGATTATTGAACCACCTCTGGTTCACATGGCAAGCATTTTGAGATATCTCCATAGTCAATCCCTTAATGGCTTCTGAAAAACACTTTACCAGTCAAACTCATTCACTTACATATTAAATTCATTAAGTGGAGTGTCTAAATCAAATATTTCAACATCACTTATCATTAGTCACTGACCTCCAGTTCTAGATGGACTGTCCCTCTCCTCCTGCTGATGCCCTGACATTAGAGACAATTCCCTGATTTCATTTTATTTATTTGTAGTTTTCCCCTGTGCCTCAACACTATGACACCATGAGTTATTTGATGAACTCCTTCCCAAATAGGCAGGTAACTGCCTTTGCTTTATATCAGATAGTCATCAGTAGCAAAAAAGCATTTCAAATGTTAAAGAAGATTTATTCGGTGAGTGTGTGTGTGTGTCTTTGTCTTCCTCTGAGGTTGAGAGACTTGCCCAAATCCAGTGTGTTGCTTACAAATAACATACAATGTTTATTTTGGAAATGAGATAGACAGATAGCAGACAGATACAGACATAAGTAATGTGTGTGTCTATCATTGCTTTGCAATGCTTTCATAATTTCATGAATGAGCATCATTAACGCTTTTCTTTTAAAGCAGTCCCTTCCATGTAAAGGGCAGGGGGAAAATAGTGATGGGGATTAAATTATGGTCAAACCTGCCCTTTTGACAGCAACCACTTGAGATGCTGCTTGACATATTGACAAAATGACAGTTTAGAAGCTGGATGAACTGTTTGATTATTAAATTATGTTCACGTGTCTTGAGAAAGTATGCAGCTAGCAATTCAGTTAGACCTCTGCGGGAAAGATATATTGCTTGGAATGGAAGCCATTCATAGGAAACTGATTGAGAATGAATCACTGGACCAGACTCTCTGCTTGCCCATGAATTTTAATGGGCTGTTGGGACAGAGGAGATATTGGATGTCTATTATCAGATTTCCCTCACTAGTGATGTTACAAGCTGGATCATCCGGTTGTCAACTTTGTGGTCTGGGAATAACTCTTTAAAGTACGGAGTATAACATATCACCTGTTCAGTGTGTGATATTTAGCATAAGAACTAGTAAAGACATTGAGATCTTCAAAAGTAGTTTTGGATTTAGGACCTCTTCACATGGGGCACTTTTGCCCCGTTTTGCTGCTTTTTATCGAGCAAGGACAGGACCTGCTGTGCGGCATCACATGACACATGCCAGGCCCCACACACATTCCTCCCAAAGTGGAGTAGAAGTGGTGAAAGGCATTTTCGCCTCCACTATGGGGGGGAAAGTGTAGTTTGCGTAGCTCCAATGGAGCTACCCACACTTTTGTTCTCTTTTTTCCATATGATGCCAGAAAGGGCAGCAGGACAACGTGCATTGTTGGCCTTTTGCCATCTGATGAGGGGAGGGAAAGAGGAGGAGGGAGGGCATGTGGGCCACCACAAGCTGCCCCACACCTTCCCTTTTGCCAGTGATTGCCAGCACAATGGCATGGCCTGAAAGGACTGTGTGAAGAGGTCCCTAGTGTACTTGACATGTGGATAAATTTCACAGTTTTGACTGGAGAAATTAATTCATTGTGTGGGGTCAGAAGAGACTAATAAGAGGCCAAGATAAAGCTCAGATTGCTTTCGGGAATCTGCACCACATGAAAAGAAGGCAACCTTGTTGCCTTCAAGCTATCATGTTTCTAATAATGTAATGGACTGGCCAAACACATTGATAGATTGGAATTAATCAGGTCAGTGGTTCTCAACCTGGGGTCCCCAGATATTTTTGGCCTACAACTCCCAGCCAGTTTATCATCTGTTAGGATTTCTGGGAGTTGATGGCCAAAAACATCTGGGGGCCCACAGGTTGAGAACCACTGAATCAGGTTATTCTAAAACAGACATAAAATAGAGATATGGGTCTCATTATGCTTGTAATGGATGCTCATTACCATATTTATAGTAACTGTTGCTGCTATTAATAACAATCAGATTAACCCTAGAATGTGTTTCTTTACTAAAGTTTGTGAGAAATGTACAGTTCCTCAGATAGATGGGAATGTGTACCTAATTGGGTAATTGGTTAAGTGATGGAAATTATCCCCCCACCCCCATTTTTAGTACTGGAGAGTCAATCCTTTCAAGTCCTTGACTGGGATTTCTTACCTCCACCCACTTTAGGTTCAATTTTTCCCCTATTCTGAAATTATATTTCAACAAACATTGTTCTGGGTCAATTAACAGTCAATAATACTTTATGTTTTTTAAAATAGTGGGTACTTAAAGAAGTGTTGATGTACCTGAACTTTCTGTTTTGAATTGTCAGCACCAAATGCCTACTCCAATGGGGCATTTTACCTCTCTAGCCACATGCACCACATTTAAGGCTGCCGGAAAGAAACCACAGAGCATCATTTATTTGTGTTGTCGAATGATTTACGTCATCATTTCTTTATTGGCATGAATTCTATTGCATGAAAAAAATGCTTCCTTCCCTTTAAATATTAGTTGGTGGAGATATCTAATGTATGCTCTGGAATCCTCCAGATATCTTGCACTGCAGTTCATAGCATCCTCAAACTCCATGACATGTACCTTGTTGTAAATTATTTGCAAAGTCATAATCTCTTTCCCGCTCTCTCACTTTCACTCTTGCCTCCTTCTCCTGGTAGAGGTAAGAGTATAGCTACACCCAGAGCCAGCCCTAGGTATTTTTCAAGTGTAGGCGAACAGAATTTTGGCGCCCCCCCCCCCCAACCAATCACTGAAAAATAAAAGCGTTGGATAAGTGAAAATGTTTGATAATAAGGAGGGATTAAGGAAAAGCTTATTAAACATCAAATTACATTAAGATTTTACAAATTAAGCACTAAAACATCATGTTTAACAACAAATCAACAGAAAAAGCAGTTCAATACCTTGCGGAGGCAGGCCACAGGAGACAGGAGTTGCCTCGATGGCGCCCCCAACAAGATGGCGCCACAGGCAACTGCCTAGTTGGCCTGGTGGTTGAACCGCCTCTGGCTACACCACACAACTACAGCAGACTAATACCACTTTAAATGTCATCCTATGGAATCCTGGGATTTGTAGTTCCATGATCTATATAGATTTCTCTATATAGACATCCTAGAGTGGAAAAGCCGGCTGAGAATGTCAGCCTCCTTGAGGTAAGCAAAGATAATTCCATATATTCATTTATCCAAGTGTTATCCAAATGATTCATGTGTTGTGACTCAGTCTCAACTCTAGGCTGATAACTTTGGATTGATGACCAGCTCAAACCATCCTAACTGATTAACTTCTAATAAAGGAAAACAAACAGTTAAGATGACTCACTGACATTTGGGATGTTGCTAGGATCATGATGTGCTGTTACTCAGACAAACTTCATTGAAGCTTGACATCTTACAGAATGGGTACTCACTTACCAATGCCTGAGAAAATGGTCCTCCAGCATTATTCTATAGCAAGCATGGGCAAACTTCAGCCCTTCAGGTGTTTTGAACTTCAACTCCCACAATTCCTAACAGCCAGTAGGCTATTAGGAATTGTGAGAGTTGAAATCCAAAACATCTGGAGGGCCGAAGTTTGCCCAAGCCTGTTTTATAGTATGCTTTTGCCAGATGTTGACCATAGTGTCACTCTGGATGATTTAGAAATGCTAAAGAGGTATTCTCTCGATGCATTTTCTAGGTCCTCGCTATGATTCTAAAATATGCTTCTGCCCAAATTTGACCACAAAGTTGCATTAGAGGACTAAAAAATACTAGGGAAGTTTTTCTAGGTCTTCCAGTATGGTTCTATGGTATATGTCCAGTGAAAGTTCATTTCAAAAGGGGTTACAGTTATTTGTTTCCCTGTGAATATGGGGGTTGTACTGTACAATGATACCTTGAGTTAAGAGCTTAATTTGTTCCATGATCAGGCTCTTAACTTAAAATGGTCTTATCTGAAAGTGAAATGCTATTAATCTGTTCCAGCCTTCCGAACCCCCAATTTTTTGTTACATGTTTTTAAATATGAAAGTGTACTTAATAAATAATACATAAATGCACATCCATATGGAAAAATAAGAAAAGAAAGATCAACTTTAAAATGGTAGAAGAATAAAGTTGTGGCAAGAAAGCATATCTGAGGCAACAATACTAGTGTTGGCCAGTGTAACAGGAAGGTAAAACCTATGTATGAAACAATAAAAAAGATCAGTTTTTAAATGATAGAAGCAGACATTTGTGGCAAGGAAGCACAAAGTAAAAAGGCAGAAGCATCATTTTCTTCATACTGTACTCATTCCAGCTTCCCTCCCTCTCTTGCTCTCTCTCTCTCTCTCTCTTCATGAAGCCAAACATACCAGGAATAAAAAAACTCACATAAAATCAACTAACACAAAGTTCCTTAAAGCAGACAAGAGCACGGGATACGGAGGCATTGAGGTTGCTCCCTTGAAGCCCTAAACCTCGTACTCTAGTACTAGTGCTCCCACTGTTGCTCGCTCTTAACTCAAAACCCTTCTCGTATGTCAAAGCAAAACTAGGGCTGAGTAATGGCTCTTAATTAAAAACATTCTTAAATTGGGATAGTCTTAAGTCAAGGTTCCACTGTACTTAGCCGAAAAACTGGCTTTTGTTGGCCATGGATGACTATTTGTTTTTGGTCATCCATTATAGTCACCAGACTTGGAAAATTCTTCTTAGATTTTAAAACAAGATGGAATGGTTCAGAATGTCCATATAATTCAGGACTGGAGATCGCTCAGAGAATCCATACCATGGTCCATGGCATCCTAAACTGCAATGTGGAATACTACAGGGATGTTTCCCTCTTCTTGTACTAGATTTTCCTTTCTCTTCCCATAGAAAATACCATGTTTAAGGGTGTGGGTCTTAAACTGGGAGTGAAAATCTTACATTAGTTTTGAAATCTGCATCTTATGCCTAATTTGTAAAATGTCAGTAGTAAAGAAAGAAAAGTTCCCTGTTTGAGGGGGGGGGGGGGGAACTTGCTTCTTTTTTAAGGCATCTGAACTGCACTGGTCCATTGCATAACAGTCACAACACAGCCAGTGGTAAACAATTCATTTGGAAAATGCATTGACTCGTTCATTAATTGAATTAGTCCCCACATAGATGGATGGCTCCTTTCCATGTATACATTTCTCTTCCTCTTGCATATAATGAGGGGAGAGGATCTGCAAATGACAAATCTGCAGTGAAACATACGACTGAAGACATTTCAAAGAGTTATTTATTATTTATGCAGCTCATACCCTTTCCTTTCTTCTGGTATGAGAGCTAAGGAGGCTCCTGCCAATTTAAAAAAATACAAAAGTTTAAAAACCACGAAAAGAACACATTTTTAAAATGCAGAAGTACATTTTAATGCACATTAAACTCAGTACCAAGATAAAAACATAGCCCCCCATTGAAAGATCCTCTACCATCATGACCTGAGGCCCCTTCCACACAGCTGTATAAAATCCCACATTATTTGCTTTGAGCTGGGTTATATGACAGTGTGGACTCAAATAAGCCAGTTCAAAACAGATATTGTGGATTATCTGCCTTGATATTATGGGTTATATGGTTGTGTGGAAAGACCTTGAGAACCAAAGTAAGTAAGTAAGCAAGTAAAAGTTTATTTGTATACCGCCCTCTCTCCCAAAAGGGACTCAGGGCGGTTTCCAATATAAAATCAGCATAAAACATTGTACAATAAAACACTGAAAACACTATAAAACGCTATAAGAATTATAAACAAAAACAAAACATAACAATTGACTAAAACAATCACATAAGCAGAAGGAATATAATCACTCAAATAACATGAATCTGCAAAGAAAGAGGGGAAAAAAAGACCACTGGGATGGAGGAGAGGATGGCCTGGAGGGACCACTAGAACTAAAATACAATGTTATATTCTAAGATGATTTCGGGCAGAGGAATATAGTGCACTGTTTCAAGTCAAAGAGATGGCCTGTGCAACTGCTATAGCTATGGGCTCGGTTATCCAAAGGTGCAGCGGAAGAGCCAGGTTTTAAGCAGCCTTTTGAAGGAAGCCAGGGTGGGTGCTTGCCGGATCTCCTCTGGAAGGGAATTCCAGATCCGGGGAGCAACAATAGAAAAGACCTGCTCCCTCGTCCCCGCCAACCGAGCCTGGGATGGTGGCGGGAGCGAAAGAAGTGCCCTACCGGATGAACGAAGAGGACGAGTGGGTTCATAGCGGGAGATGCGGTCAAAAAGGTAGGCGGGTCCCAAACCGTTAAGGCCTGTGCTTAGTGTTCTGCATATTCTTGTATTGTAGTGGAAACTTGTAATTAATTTTCTTTTAAAGATCATTGCCTACCTGCAGAAAGAAAACAGGGCAGCCAGTCAATTCTCTTGCGGGAGGGAATTCCACAACTTGGGAGTGGCCACCAAAAAGAGTAATAGTCTTCCTTTATTTAGTTCCCTAAAGGTATACAATATGAGTGCAAATAATTCAACTATTCTATCAGATATTCACTATTGTGCATGCTTGATTTGCATGCCATTTTTCCATAACTCAGACTATCTGGAAACTTAATACAGTTGGCCTTCCATGTTTGTGGATTTCCCTTTTGGGGATGTGATTATTTGTTGGGGTTTGATTGCTGAGGTTTGAATATTTTGCTGGAGTTAAGGGCACAGGGCCCCCCTGAAAGTGGAAAAACCATGAATAAAAAAATTCTACTTCTTACCCGAGAGAACACTTCTCTAGTTCTAGGGTTGCAACTAGCACAGTGGGTTAAACCACCAGGTACTGAAAATCTTGTCGACCAGAAGATTGGCAGTTTGAGCTGCAGGTTGGGGCGAGCTCCTGCCATCAGGCCTAGCTTCAGCTTACCTAGTAGTTAGAAAACAGCAATGTAAGTAGATAAATAGGTACCACTTTGGCAGGGAGCTGAAAAAACATGCCAGCAAAATTCGATCAGGAAAGCGTCTATGAACATCAGCCTCCTTGGCATGGAAAATGGAACAATAGCACTTCCCCATGGTTGAGTTGAGCACAGCCTCCACATGCCGGAGATGAAAAACAGGAAGTCGTGCCTCTGTCTATGTATTGTCTGTCTGTTATTAATTGTGACGACATTGAATGTTTGCCTGACATGCATTCTGTAATTCGCTCTGAGTCCCCTCGGAGAGATAGTGCAGAATATAAATAAAGTATATTATAGTTGACCCTAAAATTGTACTGAAGAACCTAGAGATTCCTAGAGAGATGTTCTCTCATGTAAGAAATAGACATTTTTCAATCATGGTTTTTCTATTTTCAGAGGAGTCCTATGCCCTTAACCCCAGTAAATGTGGAGAGCTGACTATATGATAAAATATTGCAACAGTTCAAAATAATCACTAGCAAATATAGTATTGATCAACAATATAGAAACAAATCATGAAAATAATATTAATAATATTAATAAACAGATCAATGTGCATTTATAGATTTAATTCTATTACTCCTATGTAGAATAACCCAGTGAACCAAGATTTATCTACACGTTCAATTTATCTATAACTTTCAATAACTGATTCAAAACATAGCAGGCCAGATTCTTATTCCATCCAATTCTGTATTTTTAAAATTCTGATTTATCTGAGTTTGTTGTTGTTTTTGTTGTTACCAGTAATAACAATAGCAGCAGAAAAAGAAGTATTTGTTTATTGCTTTTCATTTTGCAAATGTGCTAGATGTTTCAGAGAAAAACTGCAACAATCCATTTGTTTTGCCAGTCAGGTGTATTGAGAAGAGGTTTCAGTGCAGCAAGTCATGTCATTTTGTACTTGCCTTCCTTAAAGAAAGAACAAAAGTTTATCCTGCCTTGTGACCTTGCTCAGGAGGGGGCCATTTGGGGAGCAGGAAGTAGCATGGGGTTTGCTATTAGAAGTCTTGAGCTGTGTATGCCAAATGTTCCCCAAAGCTTATTATCTCTCAGATACAAGCAAGGAGGTGGTAACATCTTTCATTTGAGTCAGCCAGAAACGCCAACCAGTTATTGGACATTTTCAAAGTTTGTTAACTCTTTCAGACAAAGAGTCATCCAGAGGCAGCCGTGAGGGCCAAGAAGCAAAATAGAACAAAATCCAAAGTATACATTATGGTGATCTCCTTTTTTTACACCAGACAGATGGAGTGAAATAATGTAAGCAAACATTGTACAGGTTTCCAAAAATCACAATCTTCATGGGGCATGGATGTTAAAAATATTTTTGTGGGAAATGTGATCATGTGGAATGACAGAGCTGCGTCTTTTTGAGATGTTAAAATGCATTGCTTTAAGATGTTCTTGTAGGGAGGATTAAGGCAGGCCACACCCCATGTTGGCCATGAGATGGCTGGGGATACAAAACAGCCAAAGCAAAGCAGTTCAGTTTCCTTTCCCACTGATGGAAATAAGGAGATATTCTTTCAAATATGCAGGTGCATCCACAACCGGCCCTAGGTATTTTTCAAGTGTAGGCGAACAGAATTTTGGCACCCCCCCCTCCCCAAACCAATCACTGAAAAATAAAAGCATTGGATAAGTGAAAATGTTGGATAATAAGGAGGGATTAAGGAAAAGCCTATTAAACATTAAATTACATTAAGATTTTACAATTTAAGCACCAAAACATCATGTTTTACAACAAATCAACTGAAAAAGCAGTCATGACTGCACCCCCGTATGTTTTGCGCCCAAAGCGACCGCTTAATTTGCCTCATTGTTGGACTGGCTCTGGGTGCATCTACACTGTAGAATTAATTTAGTTTGACATCACTTTAACTGCCATGCTATGAAATCCTGGATTTTTTATGCAGTGAGACACCAGAACTCTTTGGCAGGGAAGGCTAAAGACCAACGATTCTGTAATCCTACAATTCCTATAATTCTATAGCATTGAGCTATGGCAGTTAAACTGGTGTCAAATGGTATTAATTCTATAGTGTAGATCAGAGGTTCTCAACCTTTGGTCCTCCAGCTGTTTTGGAGTTCAGCTTCCAGACTTCCTAGCAGCTGGTAAGCTGGCAGGGATTTATTGGAGTAGATACACTTTACATCAGATCCCTCGTGTCTGGGGCTACAAGCCACCTGGTGGGTGGAAGGTTAAGTGTCCATATCCTGAAAATTCTGTTATGTCTTCAATTTTTGTCTGACTGGAACATGTCCCATCTTTGTTCAATTCACCAAGATAGATGGCAGTGAGATGGAGAAAGAAAGATTCATCATCCCATTTTGCTTTACCTTTATGCATTTGTAAGTCACGTTCTGAAGAACAGAGGAATATGTCTTTTCCAGTACTATTCATGGTCTTAAACTTACCATACAGAGAGCCATTTAAGACATGTGAATACCTAGAAAGCCTTACAGTAATTAAATATCATAGATCCATTACAAAGGCGAGACTAAACGTCTTTCCCCCAGAGCTGCTAAGAGGCAGGCTGTCTGGAACCCCCTTCTCCCGAAGACCATGTCCCTGTGGAGGAAATGAAATAGAAACAATAGAACACATTTTATTGCAGTGCCGCTATTATACAGTGCAACATAGCCAACTATTATACTCAGTCCTCTCCCGCATGACCCCGCAGAGGATTGTTAGATATCCTTTAGAGGACAAGTGCCACAGAGTGGCTGTCATAGTGGCAAAATTCCTCACAATGGCAGCAAGGCTAAGGAAGCAACTAACTTCTGATAGGGATATCACTTGAAACCATGTAGATGTATCTTGTACAATGAACTTCTCCTGAGATGGGAGAATTCAAAATAACTATTCATTTTCTGATGGGTCTATGGCAGGGGTCCTCAAACTTTTTAAGTGGAGGGCCGATTCATGGTCCCTCAGATTGTTGAGGGGCCAAATTATCATTTGAAAAAAAAAATACAAATTCCTATGCACACTGCTCATGTCTTATTTGTAGTGCAAAAAAAAAATTAGCTTTATATATTACTATATTGCACTATACCATTATACCATAATATTATTAGTAATATTACATTTAATATTTAATATATAATTAATATTATTATATTATACAATATCATTATATTGTATTATTATTATTAGCCACCCTGAGTCCGCTATTGGGTGAGAAGGGTGAGGTAGAAATACTGTAATAAATAAATAAATATTATATTGTATTAAATTATTATCAATATTATATGTGTACACAATATATAATATTATTACCATATTATTCATTTACAATATTTCATTTACAATATTAGTAAATGAAAGAACAATACAATATTTAAAAATAAAAACAATTTTAACCAACATACTGTAAACTTATCAGGATTTCAGTGGGAAGTGGGCCTGCTTATGGCCAATGAGATAGTCAAGTAGGATTGTCGGGTGCCTTCAAGTCATTTCAGACTTTGGGCGAGCCTCAATCTAAAACTGAGGGCGGGGGCCAGGTAAATGTCCTTGGAGGGCCGCATCCGGCCCCCGGGCCTTAGTTTGGGGACCCCTGGTCTATGGACTGTAATAAATGTTGTTGTTTGTTATTTGGGGATATCCGTTTGGAGCAGTGGAAAAATTTAGTTTCCCAACATGCCTGGTTCCTGGATGACTGCCTTTGTAGAATTTTTAGGCAAGACCTGTTTTCCTTTCTCCTCCATTCTACTCATAAATAGCCAAATATGTGAGCGATTGTATTAAGGTTGGGTGGGAGAGTATGTGTGATGGATGGACAATCACTAGATAGTTCGGGGGATATTTAGACATCACCAAAATATAAATGGGTCTGTAATAGTCTTGGATTCATCTTAAAATTGGGTTATCCACGCACAAATCTGAATCTTACCAAACATTTTTACCCCATTAGTACTTCATATTCTCACGAATATTTCTGGTTCCAGCTCACTCAATGATCTGAATGAACTAAACTTATAGAATAACTAAATTCTGTCCATAAACAGTATTTAAAACAGGAGACTGGTCACAAAACCAACATGGAAGCCATATAGAACTCCTTGATGAAAAGAAGACAATGTAGTATATACAGTTGGCTCTCTGTAACAATGGGATCTGCATCCAACCACACTTCAAAAATATTTGGGGGGACATGCCAAAAAGCAAACATTGGTTTTGCTGCACACAGAGAACTACACTGATAAGTAGGTAATTGTGCTGTAACCTACTGCCATTTCACGTCTTTCTGGCATTTGTTTGAGTTGTTTGTTGTTTTATATAAGGTATGCCATTTTACTGGGCTATTTTGGAACCAAGCCCATTATACCCTTTAGAATGGTGTAGTGTTTGAAATGTTGGACAATGGCACAGCCTTTCAGGCCTTCTTAATGCACCACCATTGCTGACTCTGGCCTACATGCTCCAAAAAAGTTTAAAAAATTACAATCTGTTTTAAATTCCAGTAAGGATTTGCAGGGTAGCAAAGGCATTTTAGTCATTGTTGTTTGATACAGTACCATGATTCCTTGAATCCTTGTCTTAAGGTTATTAGATTGTCATTTTAGTGTATCGAATTATGTTTTATTATGTAATTGATGTGTGATTGTTTTAATATTGCTGCTAGCTGCCCCAGAGTCACTGTTGTGTCATACAGGACACTGGTTTCAAAAAGAGTGAAGTAATTAATGGAACAGTGCTTTGCCTGTTCCAAAGAGAAGACTTTTGGAATAGGTCTGCAGACATGAAGACTTCTTTATTTTGTCTGTTGAAGACTTTAAATGGAAGAATAATGCGGGAGAATTAGAATCCTTCTGCATTTATTCACGGCAGAAACATGGCTCTTTGTAGTTGAAATTATTAAGAACAATTAAGAGAAATGGCATGATTCTGCACACAAACCACAGGGAATTGCAAAAAAGGCTCTCTATTGAAACTCACTTTAAAGGCTATAGGTTAAAGTGAGGGTGTACATGTGCTTAAATGTACAATATATGGACCATATACTCTAGGTCAGGAGTTCCCAAAGTGTGCTCTGCGGAGCCCTTGGGCTTCCGTGTGTGATTGTGAGGGGTCCCACATCAGGTGGTGCCATGCTGCTGCCCTCTTTCCTTCTCCTCCTCTTTCCTCCTCCATTTGTTAGCTGTTAAACTAATTGGACATCGACAAACCCTGCCACAAGAAGCAGGCACATCGCTCACGTTAACTTTGAGTGTACATGTAACATTGTAACATTTTAATATGTTAATTAGATGTTATATCATTTATAGATTTAAATAATGAAAACTATTGTCTATGGTTCTTTTTTTTACTATTGTTTCCTTTATTTATTTATGTATATATCTTATTTTTCAAACTTCCTTATATGTATTGTGTGTAATATGCCTGATAGAACATAGATAGATTTAAACACTAGCCATTTCTTGGGGTTCAACAATAAATGTTTGCTTCAAAAAGGGCTCCATGGCTGAAATGGTTGGGAACCCCTGCTCTAGGTAGATAGTTTATATTCATTAGATAGATAGATAGATAGATAGATAGATAGATAGATAGATAGATAGATAGATAGATAGGCAGGCAGGCAGGCAGGCAGACTATATACACAATATACTCTAGAAGATAGACTATATGAATGCTGTGTGCATGGGCATGTGTGCACACATAAATGTGTGTTTAAAGACAGCTATAAAGATAAGGAACCGCAAATGTCCATAACATTAAAAAGTTCAAAATACATTTGATAACTGTATTACTATATTCTGTAAACTAAGATCAGCCTAAGAGATTGTATTTGCAGTGGCGCAGCAGGTTAAACTGCTGAGCCGCTGAACTTGCTGACAAAAAGGTCAGCAGTTCAAATCTGGGGAGCAGGTTGAGCTCCCGCTGTTAGCCCCAGCTTCTGCCAACCTAGCAGTTCAAAAACATACAAATGTGAGTAGATCAATAGGTACTGCTCCAGTGGGAAGGTAACGGTGCTCCATGCAGTTATGCTGGTCATATGACCTTGGAGGCATCTATGGACAATGCCGGTTTTCAGCTTAGAAATGGAGATGAGCATCAACCCCCAGTGGGACATGACTAACTTAAGGTCAGGGGAAAACCTTTACCTTTACCTATTAAATGCTTTTTGCATTCAGTTACATGTCTATGGCATGAATCTTGAATAATTCTTTCTTTGTTGAGAACAGTTGTAAAATTCCTTCAGTTTTTAAAAATATCTAAATGTATGTGCATTACAAAGAGAACAGGTGAGAGATGTCTCCATTTAGAGGTTTTATTTAACATAACGTCTTCACAACCAAAAAACTGAATGGAGGGTGGGGATTGTTGTGCAACTACAGGCTTGCTCGGCTCCTAGTCACTTTCGTTCCGTTCTGGAGTAAGTCAAATGATTGTGCTGGCGCTGAACTGGTATCCAGCTGAAGCCAACAAGAACAGCCTGTCACAGCCTTCTCCCAGGAGGCCCACCTCGCATCAACACTGGAACATTTAAATGCCAGGCTAAGACCTTCTTCTGGCAGAGATCTTGTCAGTTTTATTCATGTTACTGCTGTTTGATAATAAATGTATTGACTAATTTGACTGTGGTTTTCTTGGTGGTTTTGTGTTTTTGTGTTTGTAAATTACTCCCAAGGGTACATGACAGTTGAGTAGTCAATGAGTGAGAAGCAGGAGCTAGAACAAAGCTAAAGGAATAGTTACATTCTCCTTAGCTAAGTCATCCTGAATGGACTGAGGAGGGCAGGCAGGCTGGGCAGGCCATTACAATAGTTTTCTCATATTGAAAAATATTTACAGTCTAGATTCTGATCTTGGAAAAGGTACATTTTGGATGGCTATTCCCTGGACCCCCCCAGGGCTTCTCAGCAAGTGGCAAGGCTTTCTAGGAGCTGTATTCCAAATGAGTAACTTCTATAAGCTCTGCCCATTACAATCCTAGAAGCCCCCGATGGCGCAGTGGGTTAAACCTCTTTGCAGACAGGACTGATGGCTTGAAGGTTGGGTTACTGACCTGAAGGTTGCCAGTTGGAATCCAACCTGGGGAGAGCGAGGATGAGCTCCCTCTATCAGCTCCAACTTCATGCGGAGACATCAGAGAAGCCTCCCACAAGGATGGTAAAAACATCAACACATCTGGGCGTCCCCTGGGCAATGTCCTTGCAGGTGGCCAATTTTCTCACACCAGAAGCGACTTGCAGGTTCTCAAGTCACTCCTGACATGAAAACATGTCAGGTTGCAAGGTTGAGATAAGAAGTATTTGTGGAAATTCTGCATAATTGCTATAGGCGGAGGAGTCTTAAAAACTTTTTATATGGTCATCCTAGGCTGTGATATTGCAGTATTAATAATAAACTGCTATTTGGAGTAATAGAAACATAAAGTTGAAAGAGACCACAAGGGCCATCCAGTCCAACCTCATTCTGCCATGCAGAAACAGAGGATCAAAACACTCCTTACAGATGACCTAAAGGTTGCCGGTTAGAATCCAACCCGGTTTAAGTGTGGCATTCCAATTCTGGCAATTTAGCACATGAACAGCTGTGCAAGAACCTAACATTTAGTCGCAAAAATTATTGAACACTCTTGTGTGTGTGTGAATTTGTTCTAAGTGGTTGTCCTCCAAACTTTGAAACAGCTATCCAAGATACTGATGCTAAATATTGGGTTTAGCACCTTGGATAGCTCTTCTAAAGGTTCAGCATAAAACCAGGTTGTACTACTTTGCCATAGTGATGGTGAATGCAGTTTCAAACATGAAAAATCATGGATAAACAAGTTGGGGTTCTCCAGATATTGCTGGTGTAGCTCCAATCAGTAGATAAGATAGTGGTGGCTGATGGGAGTTGCAGCCATCTCCACTTGAAATATTATCTGTTGCCATTGTGACAAAACAGCAGTTCCATAGGCATTTTCTGTGGTTACTTTGCTCATCATGCCTGGCTTTGAGGAAAGACTCCCCCTCTTCTGAGGAAGATTTCATAGCAAAAGGAAATTAAGAATCCAGGAGTCTGTAGGTGGGTGGCAGCAGGAACAACAACGACTAGTAGTACAACTAGAATTAGGGGGAGAAAGACTATGGGATAGCCCTGGGAGTAATACTAAATACCTACAGTGGGCAATCTATATATCTCCTTAGTAGTTGGCTAACAAGAAGAGTAAAGGTGAATAAAGGTGTGGAACCTCCTGCCCAAAGGTTGAAAAAAATCTACTATTTTGCAGAATACTTAATCTGCAAAATTAAATCTTCAATTATCCCCAGACAGCATGGCTGTTGAATCCTTAATCAACAGCCATGCTGGCTGGGGACAATCGAAGTTCCAGTTGAAAAACATAGTCCATTATAGGAAAGACACTGTTTGCAAACAGAAATACCTGTATAAACAGTAGGGTTTATCATGCATAAAATGTATATACAGCTATGATTCTTCTAAAAATAACAATAATATTTTCCATAGTTCAGTTGAAGAGTATTTCACACCTGGGACTATGTTTATAACTTATACAATGTGTGCATGGGATATTGTTGCTAACAATTTGAAATCTAATAGTAACAACAACAACAACAACAACAATACATTTTATTTATATTCTGTCCTTCTCCTCTAGGGGACTTAGGGTGGGTTACAGTATTTTACACAGGCAAACATTCAATGCCTGAAATACAAATGAGTTAAATACAAATGAGACATACCAGCCATGGCAGAGGCTTTTCCTTAAATTTCTGGCTTTCTGCTCATTTCTGGATCCAAGGAGGTGCATTTTTCTCCCATGTAGCCGGCAAGATTGTTTGGAGAATCTCTTCGCCTTTTCTTGCAGAAGAGGTACCAATTTATCTACTCACATTCACATGTTTTCGAACTGCTAGGTTGACAGGAACTGGAGTTGACAGACGGGGACTCACCCTGTCTCACACATTTAAACTGTCAACCTTCAGGTCAGCAGTTCAGAGGCACAAAGGTATACCCATTGCGCCACCGCGGCTCCTATTACTAAATCTCTGTTTTAATTACCATAAATCAATTAAATTTGGCTTGCTAAAATTAATTTGGTTTCAATGTGAGAAGGTTCCAGAAGTAGAATCAGACAGAGCCCCCTTCTCCCAAAATTTTGCTCCTAGAGCTGAAGCATTTGCAATGTTAAACAACCAGGAGTTGATGAAATAGAAGGTTTCATTACAATCTATCTTCTGTTTCCCCCTCTGATCAAATCCACATACAGAACATATCCATTAACAGAAATGTAAAGGAAGATATTGGCAGCAAAGTAGAAAGGACATGTTTTTTGTTATGGATTACTTCTCTTTGTTATTCTGATCTGTATTCAGAATGATGTGTCAGTGCTTCTATGGGTATAAATGAGTAAATCAAACAAAGAGAATGGTCAAGATAACAGGACATGAAAAGGGGGAATCTATTACTGCTTGCCATCGTTGAACAACTCTGCATTTAACAACTATGTTATTTCCTCCAAAATGAACACTTAAAGGAGTAGCTTATTGTTCCAGGAACAAAGATGTAAATTTGCGGCTGAGAGGAATGTATTATTCCACCATTAGAGCCTGAGATTGTTAAATGGTATGAGGATGATCACGACTCTTTCTAACACTAATAATACTAACTCCAGCAGTGAGTGCTGACAAGAATGCTAAACAAAAAGGGCTGCTGAAGAAGCAAGAGAGTTATCGGAAGAACCCTTTATAACACAACCAATAGAGGCAGCCCCTGTCAGACGAGAACCCGAGCTCAATGAAGACTAAGCCCACAGCATGGGGGCATCCCCATGGCCCTTTTGGTGTCCAGGTGGACAATGTATTGGAGTCACTTTTGCCACTGCTGTTTTGCCTGTCAAAAGCAGCTCCCTGACAGAGAACCCTGCTAGTAATATTGCTTCAGAATAGTTCACAACAAAGTGTCCAGCCATACAATCACCAGAAGTGAAGTCACCAGCAAAGCTGTACTAGCGAACCACTTCTAGTTGGTGACACAGCAACGGGCCTGTTTTGTGTGTAGATATTGAATCAGGCAAGATCCAACTTAATCCAGCTCTCTACATCTCAAAAGGACTGGGAAAGCTTCCTGGAAGCTCTAGAACAAATTCCTTTTTCCTGATTAACAGCTGGAATCAGTCATATGTCATGTGGGCTCCTCATAGCAGTTGCAAGGTGAGTCTGCTTTCTGTGGCCTGTGTGTACATAGTAGCCATGGAACACTGACTTAATTGGAAAAGAAAAATGGAAAATGATGAGGGGGGGAGTCGAATGCCCCAGGGCTCCAAAGAGGGTTACTCCCAATTATGGTTGTAGCTACTGAGGATGGGGCAAATTCAGAGCATTGCTTCCCAAATAAGATTTCTTCCCCAAATGAAATTTTCTTTCATGTTTCTTTCTGGTCCTTTTATTACTCCTCTATATACCTTCGGAGCCTCCAGTGGCTCAGTGTGTTAAAGCGCTGAGCTGCTGAACTTGCAGACCGCAAGGTCCCAGGTTCAAATTCAGGGAGCGGAGTGAGCGCCCACTGTTAGCTCCAGCTTCTGCCAACCTAGCAGTTTGAAAACATGCAAATGTGAGTAGATCAATAGGTACCGCTCTGGCGGGAAGGTAACAGCATTCCATGCAGTCATGCCGGCCACATGACCTTGGAAGTGTCTACGGACAATGCCGGCTCTTCGGCTTAGAAATGGAGATGAGCACCAACCCCCAGAGTTGGACATGACTGGACTTAACATCAGGGGAAACCTTTACCTTTACTATATACCTTCTGAGTAATATCTTCATAATTTCTCCATCCCTTCCACTAAGTTCCTTTAACTTACATATAGGCTTATGTCCTGGCATTCTTTGAACTGGCATAGCTAGGAAAATAAGCTATAGTTGTCTGTATAACAGATATGTGTCTTGGGTGTATGCATACTGTGGCCAATCAACTTTTTGTGATCCCATGAATTTCATTAGGTTTTCTTAGGCAGGTGGTTTTGACAATCTCTTCTTACAGCCAACAGCAGTTGGTATTTGTTGGAATCATCTGTCCAAGTACTACCTAGGGACCTCTTCACATTCCTTGCCTGTGCCGTTTCTCTGCAATTGTGAGGGGCACTTCATGGCACCCCGCGCACCCTCCCTCCTTCCCCCATCAGGCGGGGACAACAGGACAGGGTGCATTGGAACCCTGTCACCTTCAGATGGAGGAAAGGGCAGCAAGATGTTGCTGCATTGTCCTTTCTCCCATCACATAAGGGAAAGGGCACAAAAATGCTGGTTAGTCCATTGAAGATATTCGAAAAACACGTACCTCTCCATAGTTGGTGAGGAAGTGTCTTATGATGTTTCCTTGACACTTGGAGGGTAAATGGGGTGGGGCCTACTGAGCATCATGTGATGGCTCTCGGCAGGTCCCACCCCCAAAGTGCTGCAAAGGGGCAATTTGCCCCAGTGTGATGAGGTGGTAGAACTGTCCCCACTTAGCTTCTAAGATCAGCTGGAACTTTAAGGTGTTTAGATGAATACCCCTCTTAATAAGGTAAAAGTAAAGATAAAGGTATCCCCTGACATTAAATCCAGTCATGTCCGACCCCTCTTAATAGGTTGGTCTAAATGCCCTATAAGCATCAAATCCAGTCTGATCTGGTGTATGTACAGTTATAACATTGTGATACCTCTTTAAATGTCATGGTTATATCTGGTGGAATCCTGGGATTTGAAGTTTGTTCAGGTTCTAGAACTCTTTGGTAGAATAACTTGCATTTTAAAGGCCTTTCCCTACACTGCAGATTCCAGATTTCCACAGAACAGTGCTATGACAGTTAAAGTGATACCAAAGAGCTACAATGGTGTACTGTGAAAGACCTATCAATATCTATTATGCGTGGTGTAAATTATGAAATGAATTTCAAACAGTTTTGTGGTTCATTTCCCCCCAAAGGTCAGGAGCTCTGCCAAGACACAAGTGCTCTCCACCTACAGAACCATGAAGCCAATAGGAAATTTAAAGTCACCTGGGATGGCCAAGAGCTTGTACATTGTTTCCATCCTAAATATCTTAGTGTCATCTTAGATCGAACACTGACATATAGGAAACACTGCATGAACACCAACCACAAAATAGCTGCACCCAATAAGATCCTGCGGAAGCTTACTTGCAGTACATGGGGTGTAAACTTTTTGGCACAAGTCTGCCCATGCAAAGCAGATGAAGGAAAATGCAGAATAATCACAGAATATCTTAAATCTACACCTGTTGATAAACAAGGTTGAACACTGTGAAAGCCACCCACTGCATGGCTATTGGCCTCCTCCCAGTAGACTCAAATCAAAGAAAAGCTTCATGAGGTCCACCACTCGACGTTCCCTCAGCAACAGCGAGGGTGTCCCTCTGGGCAGCTAAGCCAGGAAATCCCAGTTGGATGGCCCCCCATGAAGGTCAAACCAAGAATGGGCAACCTGGAAGTTCCTAAACAGACTCAGAAGTGGAGTGGGCAGATCCAAAGACAACCTGGCAAAATGGCACTACCTAAAAGAATCCTCTACCTTGTATGACTGTGGAGCAGAGCAGACAACTCTGGATCTGTATGCTTGTCTGCAGTGTCATGCCTCATGAACAGTGGAAGAATTGTTTGAGGCTATAGACAATGCGATCGTTGTTGCCTGTTTTTGGTCAAAAGATATTTAGTTACTTGTGCTCCTATTTTTATCAGTGTTACACTAATGTATGCAATTATTTTGATACAAAATAAATAAGGGGCTCTGTCTTCTATTTCTTTCTTACAAATGGAAAATTGGGATGCTCTGCACTAGGTGGGGTGAGTCTGCTAAAACTATTGATGAAGTTACTCCTATGGACTTTAATGGCATCTCTCTTCTAACACTCTTGATATATGCAATGGACCTATCATTTCAATTAATCATATTATGGGAGCATGCCTTAATTAATGCATGAATTAATATTTGTTAACAAAAACAAAACCAGCTTCCAACTGTTTACTTAACCACTGCTGCTGTGCTTTATAAATTATTTGTGGCTGGTAAAATCAGTCTAATTCTGTGACGTTCTTCACGAGTCTGCTCTGGTTACAACAATCAAAATACATAATTCAATTATATTTAACCAGAAGGAGTAATGAAGTGTATATAAAATATTATTCCTTCATTAGCATGTCTGCATTTAATTTAGATAAGGGAAATTGTTGGCAAATAGAAAAATATGCCCGGGCTGTTTTTCTTTCCGTTGTTCTGTATGATAACTTGTTGTTCCCCCAAAAACATACCTCCCCAGGTTTCAAATTAGTCCTGTGTTGAATAAAAATAATTTATCTAATGTGCATGAGAGTTGATTTGTACATTGCTGATTCAATCATTTTTCAATTTGAAATGTATTCACATAAAATTAAGGTGTTTGCTGATTTGTTAATTTGTACCTCAAAGGGTTTGTTGTTATTTTTGTTTTGTTTTTCTCATCCTAAGCGTGATAAGGACATTTGCACTAATAAGGATTTAATTCTGGGTTCAGTATCCAAATGTGTCTGTTTGCATAGAAATTGATACTAGGGGTTTTTCAATGGCTCTGTTGTTCTGCATGAATTTGAGTCTAGTGCTGAGCTCTACATCTATCTAGATAAGTTTTCAACCTAGACAGTGGACAAACAACTTCTTGCAAAGAGCGCTCTGTCTCAGCTAAACCTTTTTATATTTCCTATGTCAGCCTATGCCATTTCTAAATTTTCCAGAGTTTGAGGGCCAAGTATCAGGGCCTGGATCTCCTTCTCCAGTCCTTAATGAAGCGGTTCTCAACCTGTGGGTCCCCAGGTGTTTTGGCCTTCAACTCCCAGAAATCCTAACAGCTGGTAAACTGGCTGAGATTCCTGGGAGTTGTAGGCCAAAACACCTGGGGACTCATAGGTTGAGAACCACTGCCTTAAGGTGAGGTGGAGAGATCTCAGAATAAAGAAACCGCCCATGGATGCAACATGGACCAAAATGACAATGGCATCAAAACATAATGACAGAAACAGAAAAATATCTGGGACAGTGGAGCCAACAGCAGTGGAAGCACAGACTGGAGCAAATGTATGGGTTGTCAGGGTGTTTCTAGCTGTATCCCTCCTCTCACAAAATTGATACTGCCTTGTGATATTGCATTCATGTGGGACAGTAGAGAGGGAATGGGAAGAAGAACTGGATGACACACACACAGAGTAGAGACTGAGGAAGCCATGGGGAGAGTAGAGGAAGAGATCAAGGGTGCAATGACACTGTAGAATGAATGTAATTTGTTGCCAATTTAACTGCCATGGCTCAGTGTTATGGAATCATGGGAGTTATAGTTTTACAAGATCTTTAGCTTTTCTGCCAAAGAATATTGGTACCTCACCAAACTACAAATCTCAGGATTTCATTGCATTCAGCCAAGGCAGTTCAAGTGGTGTCAAACTGCATCCATTCTACAATATAGATGCATCCCGAGACAGACACAGGGAAAGAGAAAATGTACAAACTGGGAGGACAGAGGTCTCAATAATAAACATCTCTTTTCCAACATAAACCTAATTAATATACACATTTAAGCTTTTTAGTGTAAACATAACACAGGGCAACCTTTTCACTAACTTCTCTGTCTATGCACAGACTTTATTATCTACTTTGTGTCATGCCAAAAAGAGGATTATCACTAATGCAGGACTCTGTAGCAGTAGTAACGAAGTTAGTGTTCCTCTAATATTTGTGGACTCCTGGTTTTGTTTTTAAATTACCTAGTTATTATCATAGACTTGTTCGGCTGGCATTGCTCTTTGCCAATCACTCAGCAAAAGAAACTGCACCTTTTCTCATCTCCTCTGTAATAAAGGTAAAGAGCAGATTTCCTTTAATCTTCGTTTTTGAAATCTGCACTATTTTTCAAATGGCTATGTAAAATACCTAGGCAATTTAAAGCAAAGAAAGTTACTTTTATCTCTGTGTTAGATGCTGGATACCATCCTATTCATCCTTCTAATCCCTTTTTTTTCTTTCATTCACAGGGGGCCCTCTTAAAGAATCACGAATAGTTGTGATACAGTTCCTTCAGTTTTTGCCAAATTTTGTCAGACTGTTGTGTTTTCTTCTTCTACTCATCCTATTCCTTGCGGCTGGAGCTATTTGTAGCCATATGGATCTTAATTAGAACACTTCAATTTAAAAAAAAATTGGGAAAGGAATCATTTACTGACATGAATTTATGACTTGAAGACATTTTTTAAACAGTTCTTAGACCTAGGGTGCAAACACGTTATTTCACTGATACACTGAAATTATTAGAATTTTTTAAAGAAAGGAACAAAATGAGAGTTTTTTGTGCTGGAATGTCTCAAGATTTTTTTAAAAAATCATGTGATAGTGGGGACAAAATGTTGCAGCTAGTGCTTAAAATCGGTTTAAAATAGTCAGAAACAACATAAATGTAATTGGGATGTATTTGTTAAACTTGAGAACTTCGGCAACAAACACTGCAACCTTCCAAACATGTTTCTTCCCCTCAAATCATGTGGTTTTTGTGGCCTTGTGAAGATCCCCTTTTAATATCCCCTTTTACAACATTCTAAGGGCCTTTCCAGACAAGCCCTATATCCCAGGATCTGATCCCAGATTTTCTGTTTATCCCAGATTATCTAGTAATGTGGACTCATATAATCCAATTTAAAGCAGAAAACCTGGGATATAGGGCCTGCCTGGAAAGGCCCTAAGGTACACATTTCCCCCATATAAACATCTTTTAAAATGGGGTACATCTTATAATAGCAGGTGCTTTTCTTATATATAAATAAAACTGTTTTTCTGTTGGTGGTACTGAATTTAGTGTGCATCTTATAATCAATGATGCCTTAGAACCGAAGAAACAGGGTAGTTGCTTTTGTGTCCTTTCATCAAATTATTTCAAATTATAATAATTGTGACCTTTCTGAATAGAAATATATGGTCTTCAAAGGTGGTCACACTCTGGATAAAAACAGTTTTCGTCTTCACATGCATTGTTTTTATTTATTTATTAGACTGTACTATAGCCTGCTTTTTCCAATCAGAAAATGTCCAACATTACAAAATATTCGGAGGGGAAAGAGAGGTAATGTAATGTAAGCAGAAAGGTGATGACAGTTCTGTAGATTTCAGATATTTTTATTTAGTTTAAAATAAATACAGCAGACACACAATAATCAATACAATATACAATACATCTCATAAAACTTTTTGTGTCCACTGTTGCTTTCACACTTATGCCTAGTACCTTTCTATTCCTCACCCCCATGTTCCCCTCCCCCGAGCCATTTCTTTTATATATAATCTGTCCAAAATTTCATTTCCTCTTGTGGAGGTAATTTTCCATCCTTCTTTTTGAATCCTCTTTCGATAAATTTTCCTTAGACATCATCAAAATCACTTTGTTTCCATATCCCGCTTTTAACTTTTAACTTATACATCAGTTTATTATTTATTGCCAATTTCCATCCTTATACCACTCTTCAGTTCGTATACTTGTCTCCCTTTTCCAGTTCCTTGCTATAAGCAATCTTGCTACTGTTAAAAGATTTGATATTTCATCTTTTTCTTCTTTTTTTCAGCTGTTTATTATTCTATAGTGATGAGAAAGCTATACTAGGACTTCTTTCTATTTTAATATTCATTATATCTTCTATCTCTCTAAATACCTTTCCCCCAAAAATCACTTACTTATTTAAAATGCCACCACATATGTACACATGTTCCTGCTTCTTGGCAACCTCTCCAGCAATTTTTTGAATAATTTTTGTTTATATTTGCTATTTGTGTTAGTGTTAGATACCATTTCCATATCAGATTATAATAATTTTCTCGTATTGATACATCCCATAATTGTGACTATTCTATTTAATTTATTTTCATTCCTAAATCTTCATCTCAAATATCCTTAAGAGTATTATTCTTTTTTCTCCTTCCTTTATTTCAAGTAATATCTTATATATTTTACTAGTTAGTTATCATATATTTTACTGTAGATTTGTCTGGAGGATAACAAAATGCAGGCGGCCAAGAAAGTACGTTCTCACTTGACATCTTAATAGTATTAAGGAAGGAAAAGCATCAGTTTACTAATACAAGTTGTTCTACAGCAGGCTCCTTAATCTCATTACCCATCCGAGGACTACAACTACCAGGTTGACTGGAGATAATGAGATTTATAGTGCAAAACATTTGGAGGATGTTGTTCTACACCAGGCATGGGCAAACTTTGACTCTTAGGAAGTGTGGGAATTGAAGTCTAAAACACCTGGAGGGACTAAGTTTGCCTTTGCTTGGTCTACATGATAGACAAGCAATATGTGGCTCTCTGGATATTGATGAACAGCAAGTCCTAACATCCTTCACCATGAATGTAGTAGCTAGGAATGGGAGGGGTGATACGCCATCAAAACTTTTAGGGCCATGTATTCCTAACCCCTTTTTGACATCATTGGCACAGAAGTGGAAAAGGCTATCTGCTGCATTACCCTCATCTGCACATCTAGTGATGTTGGGACACTGAGCAGGGCCGATTCTAATGATCCGAGCTCTTAAACTGGTCTAAAGCTCCTGGAGATTTGTAGTTCAAAAAGTAACTTCACAGTTCTAGGATAATGGCCAGACTTATATTGAAAGAGATAGTAGTTTTAAAGTATCCTGTCATTTAGGCCTGTACATAATAACCAGCACATAAAATAAATCTGTTATTACTTTAATGTCATTGGATCAATGAATTATGGATGACTGCAAATTGATTCTATGCACAGAAAATAATACCTACCCTTAATACATGCATTTTACATCATCAAGTATACCCTGCCTGGAATTATTCAGTGGTTCCTGCTACTTCTCTTTCTAAATTATTTCATTAAAAAAACAAACCAACTATACTATGTGTGCAATCAAGGAGGGCCATGAGTTCATTAATGGATAGTGACTAGAAGCTTGGCAATGATCACGCACAAGAGGCAAAGAGGATATTGAGCAAACAAGACATCTTAAAACCTATAAATGTCTTTCCTGGTGCCCCGTGTGCTCTTTTGTACCTGCCACCTCCACTTTCATCCGACGAGAGCCTGCATTCTTTTCTTTGATTTCCTCGTCTTAGCTTTGATAATGTTCTTCTCTATTTGCAATGGAAATGTAGTGCGGGCAAAGAATGTTTTATTTGGAGGCAGGCGGGAGATGACATTTGCATCTAATAGGACTCATGTAAACTCCACATGCAAGGGCCAGACAAAGCAAAGCTAGGGAACAGCTAATAGTTAATGGTGAGAATGTGTAATCAATCCCTATGTGACTTTGAAAAGTTAGTCTACATCTAGAATAGAGCAGTATGCATTCAGTCCACCACATTGGCTGAGATTGGGTGCTGGACCTCTGCAAAAGTGGAATACCTGAAAATAGCAAAATACTATGTTTGTTACCTGAGAGAACACTTTTCTAGGAATCTCTATCATCTTTCAGTGTGACTCCACGGTCGGTCTCTGTCAGGATGTCTACATTGTTTGATCAAAGAGGTCTATGCAGAAGTTAACCATTGAGTTGTCATAGAGGACACAGAGATTCATAGAGAGACTATACTAATCAGATCCATGAATAATCAAATCCAAAAAAGTTAAACCTACAAATGTGGAGAACCAACTGTGTTCACCTTCCCAGAAGGGAGGCCAGTGAGACCTCATATAGGATTGCAATGCCAGCGTGTGACCAAAAAAAGATGAATTGCATTGTCAAAGGCTTTCACGGACGGAATCACTGGGGGGTTGTGTGGTTGCCAGGCTGCATGGCTGTGTTCTAGCAGCATTTTCTTCTGACTTTTCACCTGCCTCTCTGGCTGCCATCTTCAGAGGATCTGCACAGAAGATGAATTGCCTCTGGCAGATTAGAAGCAACCTCTACAAACATCGGACTAGGGTAACTTTGCACGAACAGTCTTTTGGCTATAAAAAGAAAAAGAAATGAAGACTTTAATTTATTCAAAATCCCCTCAAGCAATGCGTTTGTCTGGGTCATATTGCTCATGGTAATTGTTACTTGTATGATCATGCTAATTTTATTTCAGTGATATATCTTATAGCAACTAGTAGCAATCACATTTTCCAACCTAACAGTGAGCTTATTAAAGATTTGTCAGAACTGCCTTGATTGTGTCACACATTGGTAGTTGAAAAGGGACCACACTGTGAGAAGTAAAATATGAACCATTGCACTGGATTATTCCATAAAAGCACAAGATACTGTCTGATCTTGGAAGCTAACCAGGTATTTGGATGGGAGGCCACCAGGAAAGAACAGGCAAATCTACCTTCGAGTATCCTTTGCCTAGGAAAACCACAAGAAATTCAAGGGTAATAAGTCAACAGGCAACCCAAAAGCATATTACAAACACACTGGTAACAGTGAAGAAACTCATAGAAATCAATATTGGCATGTTTTTCATAAATCCAGCAAGGATGGGGGTCATCTGGGAGTGTTGCCCGTAGAATATAAATGTGATGAATAAACAAGGCTGGGAAAGGTTACTTCATGAAAAACTATTTGAGAGCTTTTCCTTATTTATGAAAAAAACCATGCTTCATTAAATAAAATGATTTTTTAAAAATTAAAAACAAAACCAACAAACCTTGTGCTCATTCAGCATAAGGAGCTTTTAAAGTAAGAGCACTATGAACCAAATTAACAAAATATGTTCATGATTCATTATGTCTGTTAGCTGTAACCCTCAGAACCCAAACAAGAACAGATTGTTGCACCTTTCTGTTTTAATAGATGTATGTGAGCAATCTTCAAACCCCACAAAAAAGCTGCTTCTCTAACTCATTGCTAGGACCAAGGATCACTGCCTGATATCGATTCCATCAAACACTGCAATGAAAGAAAAGGCTCTTTCTGAAACAAAACCTTTAAAATACAGCCCAGCTTCTTATTTACTGAGAAGCCGCTGGTAGATCTATAATAATGATCATAAAATGGTACTCTTTTGAATACAGAGCCAAACCTGAGTGCTTCTATTCATCCAAGTAGCAAAAGTAAGACCAGTCGAGAGTCCTTGTGAAGTAGCAAGGATCCATCTAGTCCAGGATTTTGTTTCTGATCCAGATTAACCAGATCCTTCTTGAAAAGGACAGAAGCAAAAAACAAAGGCAATTGTCTTCTGTAGATGTTTGATAGGTGCTCAGTCATCATGACCTGTAGCCACTAAAAAACACGTCCTTCATGAATTTACCTAATCCTCTTCCAGAGACATCAAAAGTTGTAGTCACTGCCATTCTCCTCTAAATAACAGTCAGTTTAATTAACAGTTTAACTAACTATGAATGATTCATTAATGAATTCATGAAAAGCTGATGCCTTTGGTCTTCCTTGACTTAGCATCTGCCAGCTTCAGTGGATGGCTATAGGTTCTAGCATTAACAAAAGGGATGGGACTGTCTTCCTCAATTTTCTTCATACTGCGCATCATTTTATAGAATTATAGTATGTTCATCTTTGCGTACATGTTTGGTAAACTTTGTTTGAAGATGTAGCCATCCTTAGTTGAGAAAATGGTCTTTTCTGAAGTGTTTTCCAATTCTGCAATCTCCTTTTTGAGAGGCAGCAAAAAGTGGCTTCGTTGCCATAGCTATGTCTTTCAAAGCTACCATCCCCCAAAACCAGACATACAGTCTTTTCCAAGTTGTCAGAGCCTGGGGAGGATCTGTGTTAATACATCCAGCTATTTGCCTTTAGCTGGGCACACTGTGATAGACATGCTGCAGAGACACCTGGGTCATTGAGACATCCTTACAGATGATGTTCTTGCAGCACCTAAAGGAAAACAGCTGGATGCATTGCCACTGATTGCAAGCATGGTTATGTGAGGTTGTTGTATGATCAGAAGAGAATGCAGACCTATACAATGGCCAAATAAAATGAGTTGAGATGGCCTAGGTTAGACTTACACCACTGTCTGCCACCGACAAGATGGTAGTGGCATCATAGATTTGGATAAAAGCCTTAAGAGACTGGTACTAGTGTGCCCTTGGGAACCTGCTGAGATGGGATTCAGTCCAGCCTCTCCTCCCCATGGAAACCAAAAGCCATGGATGCTTGAGTCCCTTTATATGCAATGGCCTAGTAAAATGGTATATAAACTAAAGTTTTAAAATATTTTGAATCTGTGAATGGTTGAGTTCATGAATACAGAATTTGAAGATAATAAGGTCCAGAAATATTAAGGCTTTATTTCTATTTCCCTTCCTATTGGTTTGTAGTACAGGCAGTGCCCGAGCTACAAACATCTGACTTAGAAATGACTCATAGTTAAGATGGGGGTGAGACAACAGGAAGTGAGACCAGTTAGGGAAAGAAGGGAAATTCACTCCTGAAAGAGTTATCATGAGGAAAAGGTGTCTCCACTGAAGTTTTATCACCAATTCTTGTTTCTACAACACACCATTTTTTTAAAAAAAATCCAATTATAACAGAGACAGAAAGTAGAGTGAAATCTTCTGAACAGGGGCACAGACAGCAAAACAAACACCACAGAGGTGTTAACCTTTCTCTATGCTATCCAACGTGTGTGTGTGTGTGTGTGTGTGTGTGCATGCACACACACACAAATAGACATATGGGTGGATGGAGTTTAAATATACAGGCATATCTTAATTAACAATGCTTATGATAGTTAAACCTCTTTTTACAAAATATTGTTACAACTGTTAAGCCCCCATTTGCCCTCCTTGCTTTTTGTCTAGCTGGAAAATATTTTAGTTGCATCAGAATTGGGGAAATTGTGAAGGAAAACTGGAGAAAAACAGACTTTTGGTGTCAGGTTGCAGAAAAACAATCAATAAACAAAGTTTAACCTGGGAAATAATGTTTTGTTTTTTAAAACCAACTGTAGCTAACCTTACTTGCAGCTGTGTACCTGCCTACAATAGGCAGGGTAAACGGTAGCTGCCTCCAAAAGTCTCTACTGAGTGTAATCTATGATAATGATGGTGATGGTGATGGTGATGATGATTATGATGATGAACTTTATTTATACCCTGCCTTCCTCCCTGTTGGGACTAAAGACTGGCCACTAATATTGACATCATGACATAAGAAATGTGGAAGCTAATGATAGAAAAAGTCATCCCTAGATGCATTTTGAAAGAATTATTCCATTAGACTCTGTGGTGAGGAAACGGGCTTTCACTGAAGAACTCAAAACCCAGGCAAGCTCATATGGGAAAACCTGGTGCTTCAGGTAGTTTGCCTTCATTACCAGTTGTAGGGAACTTATGTGGCAGAGAATGGAATCCCTTCAGATCCCACCGCTGTCACCAATTAATGTAGAGATGCTGAGGTGACAGGGAATGGAATCCCTTTTAGAGTCCCTCAGCTTTGCCACCAATATTGTACAGAGGTGAGGTGTCTGACAGGAATGTGTGTCAGTGATGGAACCCTTTTTTGATCCCACACACACACACAGATACCACCACTTAATAAAGATGTTTTGTGAGAGATGATGTTAATTAATGATTTGTTTGATTATCTTCTTCGCTGCCACCAATGGTGAGACGTCAGGCAGATGGCACTGGTTCCTTTAAGCTTTTTCTATTTGTTCCACTTCAGATGTTGATGTTGCTTAATTTAATATGAGAGCATGACAGAGGCTTGATTTGAATAAAATCAAAACAAGTTTATTGCA
Organism: Anolis carolinensis; assembly: GCF_035594765.1. Lineage (NCBI taxonomy): Eukaryota > Metazoa > Chordata > Lepidosauria > Squamata > Anolidae > Anolis > Anolis carolinensis. Next base: position 59,236,309 of record NC_085842.1, on the reverse strand, counting down.
GGTACAGAGCTTGATGGTTTCAGATAACTTGGTAAAGGCACTTCGCTTAATGGTTACAAATGGTAATAAGGTGGTTAAACTTTCAAAATACTTCTTTCTTTAAGTTACACTAAACCCTGATCCTACTGGATCCCCTGGGATTAATTCTCCCTAATCCACAGGCTCTATAAAAGACCCTAGACAAATCACCTAACTTGCCTAGTCTGGTCTAACCTAAATCTGACTCAAATCTTTCTATTTAAGCCAGTCTGATTCTCCACACAAGAATCAGATCCACCACTGTGACTGGAAAATCACAGACTGCTGGGTTTTAAAACATTCCCCTTTTCCTTTCCAAGAGGCGGTTGGCTCCACCCCTGTTGCTATGGTAACCTGTTCTAGCATTCTAAGATGGCTACCTTCCCCCATACATATGGTCAACTGAAATACTCACCATTTTAAACTTAGCCAAACCTGACTGTTTAATCAAATCAAATAAACATGTCATCATTAAACAAAATAAAATCATACACTTCTTTACACCAGTTTTTCAGGGAAAGACAGAGGAAGGGTTATACTTCTTCACGATCACAGTTGCCATTACCATACTGATCCTTGAAGTAGAAAAGGCTGTACACACAATTACCTGGTAAATCAATGCTTTGTAGGGTTGATGGCTCCTAACGTATGTCCACCTATCCTACATGTTCTGCAATGTCTCAGGACTTTCCAGCCAACAACAGTTTTGATGAACTTTGAGATGGAAACCAAAGAACAGGGAATGACATACAACAGAGCTGAGTATGCTGGCAACAGTCTCTTTTTCATTTATGTCTCAGCTGGGACCCAGCACGATCTGGACCCAATCGTCATCCATAATGAAAGTCATTACCAGCTTCTCATGGTCTTCCACTTTTGATGGCAAGTTTGTCTCTCCATGTCATCCTGGCAAAGCATGCAAAACTGAGAAGACATTTACTGAAGAGGGAAGCTGATTTCGTACACGAAAGCTAAAACATCCTTCGATTGTAACAGCCAGGTTGCTGTAATTAAGGTGCAATTTGAAAAGATAGAGCCAGCCTACCATCTCCACCTCCTCTCCCCATTTAAATGGCTTCGACAGAGTAAAAATCTGTTCAGCAATATAAATGGCATTGACTTGAAACACCTTTTATAAAGGGGGTGAAAATGTTAACCTTTATTTGCCCAGCCATTCTGAACCAACTGAACGGTTTTAGCAGTTCTCCTTGGAAGCATCCCTCGTGTTCATCATTTGCAATGTTTACTTTCACACTGTGGAGTTAATGTTACATTGATGGTTTATGTTTTACAAACAGTGTCCTGAAACCAAGGAGGAAGGTGTGGAGTATAAAATTTAGAAATAAAGAAACCTTCCGTGTTTAAGGCTGTTTTAGACATCAGCTCCAAACACCTGACAAGAAAATCAAAATTTGATGAGTAGAAACTCATCAAATTTCTGCTTTTACAACCAAAGCAGGCCTCTCAAAACATATATATTGTGCCTTTGCTCAGCATAGTTCAAGGTTACAACAATAAAAAAACAAATCATAAACTCTAGTAAAAACACAAGAATTAAAAGCCAAAACAATGCCCTAAGAGGAATTTCAGAAATGAACGCATCTCAACAGGAGGATGATTAATTCATGAGTTCAGCAAGAGGAAAGATGGGTTCTGTTCTGTGGGTTAGGTCTACTAGCTATTGGAACCATTCTGTTCTTACTGAGGATGTAAACAACCACCAATCAGGAAATGAAGCGTGATAAGCAATGGGCAAAACCTATTGGAGGTTCTCTGAAAGTGTGGCAAACAGGAAAAAGATGTAGAATGAATTAACTTTCTTGTCTAGATTTTGGTACTTTGCTTGCTGAATCGGGGGAGATGGAGCAAAATTTGGACTATGATTGATACCCCCTCCAATTGCTATGCATTCATCTGATAGCTGGAAAAGAGCCTGCTCATGTGTTTTTAAATATGTTTATTTCTTATTGTGAATTTGTTTTTATAGGTTGTTGTTTTACATATGTAAATTGTGTTGTATTGTCTTTTATATAATGTTGTAAGCTGCTTTGGGTCCTGTTTAGGGAGAAAAGTGGGATATAAATAAAGATTTTTTATTATTATCAACACAACGACGTTGTATGGCACAGCAAACAAGATAGATATGCTGGATTTCGTTTCGCAAAACCACAAGTCGAACACTTCCCAAGTGTCTAGGACTGTGTGATGTATTTTCTGATGATGCGTGCAGATCCCAGTAGGGTGGCCTTTTGCAGTTGGCAGATGGTGATTTTGTCAATGTCTATTGTTTCCAAATGCCGGCTGAGATCTTTTGGCACAGCACCCGGTGTGCCCATCACCACCGGGACCACCTGTACTGGTTTCTGCCAGAGTCTTTGAAGTTCAATCTTGAGGTCCTGATAGCGGCTGAGTTTTTCCTGTTGTTTTTCATCTATGCGACTGTCACCTGGGATGGCAACATCAATGATCCAAACCTTGTTCTTTTCCACAACTGTGATGTCTGGTGTGTTGTGTTCCAGAACTTTGTCAGTCTGGATTCGGAAGTCCCACAGTATCTTTGCGTGCTCATTTTCCAATACTTTTGCAGGTTTGTGATCCCACCAGTTCATTGCTGCTGGCAGGTGGTACTTGAGGCATAAGTTCCAATGAATCATTTGGGCCACATAGTGGTGCCTCTGTTTGTAGTCTGTCTGTGCGATTTTCTTACAGCAGCTGAGGATATGATCAATGGTTTTGTCGGTTTCCTTGCACAGTCTGCATTTTGGGTCATCAGCTGATTTTTCAATCTTGGCCTTAATTGCATTTGTTCTGATGGCTTGCTCCTGGGCTGCAAGGATCAGGCCTTCTGTCTCCTTCTTCAGGGTCCCATTTGTGAGCCAGAGCCAGGTCTTCTCCTTATCAGCTTTTCCTTCAATTTTGTCAAGGAACTTTCCATGCAGTGTTTTGTTGTGCCAGCTGTCAGCTCTAGTTTGTAGTGCGGTTTTCTTGTACTGGTTTTTTGTCTGCTGTGTTTTGAGGAGTTTCTGATTTTTGACTTCAATCAAAGCAGGTTCTTCACTTTGCTTTACATATTCTGCCAGGGCATGTTCTTCTTCTTTGACTGCTTGTTTTACTTGTAAGAGTCCTCTGCCCCCTGATCTTCTAGGCAGATATAGCCGGTCAACATCACTGCGAGGGTGCAGTGAATGATGAATGGTCATGAGTTTTCTTGTTTTTCTGTCCAAATTGTCCAGTTCCACCTGTGTCCAATTTATAATGCCAGCAGTATATCTTATGACAGGTATGGCCCAGGTGTTTATGGCCTTGATGGTGTTGCCTCCATTGAGCTTGCTTTTGAGAATTTTTCTGACCCTTTGTGTGTATTCTTTGCTGACCACAGTTTTCACATGTTCATGCTTGATGTTGTCCAGCTGTAATATGCCCAGATATTTATAGGCCTCTGGCTGGTGACACTTTATTGTTTGGCCATTGGGCATATTTATGCCCTCACTTTCAATGATTTTTCCCTTCTTCAATGCCACTGTCGAACATTTGTCCAAACCAAACTCCATGTTGATATCAGTGCTAAAAATTCGGACAGTGTTGGTCAGAGACTGGATTTCAGTTTCCGTTTTCCCATACAGCTTCAGGTCATCCATGTACATCAAATGTGAAATTTTGTGAGAATTCTTAGATATTTGATAGCCGAGATTTGTTTTTTGTAAGATTGTTGACAGAGGGATCATGGCAATAATGAAAAGCAGAGGGGACAATGAATCTCCCTGGAAAATTCCTCTCCTGATGTTGACAAGTCCATAACTTTCATTTCCAACAAACAGTTCAGTTTTCCAGTGCTCCATCATGTTTTCAATGAAGGTGCCAACGGTTTTACAAATCCCGATGGCGTCCAGGCACTTGATGATCCAGCTGTGTGGGAGTGAGTCAAAGGCCTTTTTGTAGTCAATCCACGTCATGTGAAGATTAGCTTTTCGGCTCTTACAGTTCTCCAGAATCATTTTGTCAATCAATAACTGGTCTTTTGTGCCCCTGCTTTTCCGTTTGTTGCCTTTCTGTTCATCTGGCAAGATGTTTTTTTCTTCAAGATAGTCTTGAATTCTGTCAGCTATGATGCCAGTCAGTAGTTTAAACATAGTGGGCAGACACGTTATTGGCCTGTAGTTTCCTGGTGCTGCTCCTTTTGCTGAATCCTTTTGTATCAGGTATGTTCTTCCAGTTGTTAGCCATTCACTGATACTTCCTTTCTGCAGCATCTCATTGAATTGTTGGGCCATTTTTCCATGTAAACTAATCAGATGTTTGAGCCAAAATCCATGAAGTTGATCTCTACCAGGCGATGTCCAGTTCTTGACTTTTTGCACTCGTTTGCTGATCATTTCAGTTGTTATTTCCATCTGTTCCATTTTGTTCTGTGAGAATTTTCCTTCAAACTCCTTTATCCACCCAGCGTTTTTGTTGTAGTTCTTATTATTTTCCCAAAGTTCTTTCCAGAACTTTGTTGTTGCAGTTTTCTCTGGCTTTATGGTTACTGTGTCTGTTGTTTGGTTCAGACTCTGGTAGAACCGTCTTTGGTCTGATTGAAACAGTTGATTTTGTCTGTACTGGATGATTCTGGCTTCATACCTTTCAATTTTTCTGGCTGTTGCTGTAATTTGTTCTTTCACGATTTCCAAAGCTTCTTCAATTTTTCTGGTGTTCAGCCAGTACTTTCGGATCAGGTATTGCTTGATTTTGTCATTCTTCAGTTTCCTCTCTTTCATATTTTTCAGGTTACTTGCATCTGATCTAAGTTTCTTGATTTTCAACTCTAGCCTGACCTTCCACTTTGGTTTTCCAGTCGATTTTCTTTGGGGCTGCCTTGGTTGTAGGAGCCCAAGCTCTTCTGATACTATCACTGCTGCACTGTAGGCATACTGGTTTGTTTGTTCAATTGATGTTATTTGGACAGTGGAGAGTGCTGCATTCACATCTTTCATGAGAGGCGCCAGGTGTCTCTTGGGCACTGTTTTTAGAGTTGGGAGCCGCTGTCTTATTGCATTTGCTGCAGCATGAGCCACGATCTTATCCTTGAGCTCTTGTTGTCTTGCTGTCAAGGTTCCTGGTGGTTCAACAGATGTTTCAAGTGCTGGTTCTTCAAATTCTTGCAAAAGCGCCACACTTTCTTCTGGTTCAATCTGTTCCACCATTCCAAGTGTTGCTGGAGTCTCTGCTGCTGTCTGTGCTGTGGTCTGATGGTAATCTACTTTGCAAATTTTCTGGATTTCTTCGAGTTCAACTTCACTGAACACTTTGTTTCTGATTATGAATCTTCGTTGGTCAGCCAGTCGGGGTTCTGTTATCTGTGAGTCAGGGTACTCTTGTTTCCATAGCTGATGCATCCTTTTTTGGTAGCCACGGCTTGGAGGTTCAGATTTGTAGTAGCATTTCATAATTGTGCGGTTTTCTGGCATTGTATATTTTTGCCGCTTCTGTGACTGTTCATTTGGGTTTTGATGATTCCGTAGCCCACTTGTCAATGGATGTCCAGAATCAGCAGCATCCACCGCGGTCCTTTTTATCCTGGGCGACGACCGAGCCAGTATAGACTTCGTTTGGGTTTGATTCTCCATAATGCTAATGGGTGAGGTGCTCTTAGTTCTGCTCCTCAGCTGAGGCCTCTCTGGCTTGGTTGGACCTGCCGGTAGTTACACTACCGCCAGCACAGCCCTCAGTCATCATTGGAGCAGTTAAGCCCCCCCCACCACGTCAAGGTGGATTATTATTATTATTATTATTATTATTATTATTATTATTATTATTATTAAACTGTACATATGAATATTCCTTCCACATACTAGGGATCCCATGAAAGACTGAATCTCCTGTATATACACTTGTAGACCCAGATGACTTGGAAAGTGTGTAGAGGGCATAAACGCTGTTACACAGAGAGGGAGAAACAAAGCTAAAAGTGGTTCCCATTGTGGCATCCTGAAATTTAAAGCTGGATAGACGAAGGAAAGCTTTTATAAGGGTATTTAGACTTTGTTTGTATTTACCTTAAAGTTTCCCATTAACTTATGGTGATTCCATGAATTTCATAGGGTTTTCTTGTTGCTGTTGTTGAGTTCCTTCTAATTATTTCCAACCTATGGCAACTCTAAGACAAACCTATCGTAGGGTTTTATGGGGCTGAGAGTATGTGACTTGCCCAAGATCACACAATGAGCTTCTATGGCCAAGCAAAGTATTGAATCCTGGTTTCCAGAGTAGTAGTCCACTGCTCAAACCACTACACCATGCTGACTCTTGCTACAGCACTCTGGCTCTCTTGCCTATTTTCTTAGGCAGGGAATACTCAGATGTAATGTTGCCAGTTCTTTCTTTTGAAATATAGCCTATAGCACTTGGTATTTGTTGATAGGTCCTGATGACCAGGACTGACCCTGCTTAGCTTCCAAGATCAAATGGGATCTGGTGCCTTTAGCCCGGGCTGTGGTGCAGGCTGATAAAGCAGTCAGCTGCAACAGATCACTCTGACGGGAGGTCATGTGTTCGAGGCCGGCTCGGAGCTGTGTTTGTCTCTGTCTTTGTTCTATGTTGAGGCATTGAATGTTTGCCTTGTATGTGTGATGTGATCCACCCTGAGTCCCCTTCGGGGTGAGAAGGGCGGAATATAAATACTGTAAATAAATAAATAAATAAATAAATAAATAAATTCAGGGTATTTAGGCAGCTCAGTTTAAGGTTTACCCTCATGTTAAATATCTATTATCTTTGACAAACCTTAATAAAGAATTATCAGTTTAAATTTGTTCTTCCTGCATTCTTTCAAATATTTCATCTCACAAATGTTCTATATACAGTGATACCTTGACACAAGAGTTTAATTTATTCTGTGACCAAGCTTGTAACTCAATTTGCTCAGATGTCAAAGCAAATTTCCTGCACTGAAATGCTATTAATCCATTCCAGAACTTGGTCACAGAACGAATTAAACCCATTTGCTAAGGCCCTGCAGAATTCAGGGGCTTCAGCCCTCCCTCCCTCCCTCCCTTCCTGAGCAGCTTCCTCTCAGCCTCCTGCTACCACGTGACCTTCAGGGGCTTCCTCTCAGCCTCCACGCTGCTGTCCACACCAAGGTCCCTCCCTTCCTTCCTCCATGCCTCCTCCATCCCTCCCTACAAGCCTAGCCCGGCCTCACTCTCAGCACAGTTGCCATTTTGGAAGGGGCTTGTAACCTGGATCTGGCTTGTATGTCAAATAAAAAAAATTACCGAGTTACGAGTTGGGTCGATACAGAGAACGCCATAGATGTAGCGTACCTGGATTTCAGTAAGGCCTTTGACAAAGTCCCCCATGATCTTCTGGCAAACAAACTAGTAAAATGTGGGCTAGAAAAAATGACAGGTGGATCTGTAACTGACTAAGCGAACAAACCCAAAGGGTGCTCACCAATGTGTCATCTTCATCATGGAAAGAAGTCACGAGTGGAGTGCTGCCGGGATCCGTCCTGGGCCCAGTTCTGTTCAACATCTTTATTAACGACTTAGACGAAGGGTTAGAAGTCACAATCATCAAGTTTGCAGATGACACCAAACTGGGAGGGATAGCTAACACTCCAGAAGACAGGAGCAGAATTCAAAACGATCTTGACAGACTAGAAAGATGGGCCGAAACTAACAAAATGAAGTTCAACAGGGACAAATGCAAGATAATTCACTTCGGCAGAAAAAATGGAATGCAAAGATACAGAATGGGGGACGCAGTACATGTGAAAAAGATCTTGGAGTCCTTGTAGACAACAAGTTAAACATGAGCCAACAATGTGATGCGGCTGCTAAAAAAGCCAATGGGATTCTGGCCTGCATCAATAGGGGTATAGCATCTAGATCCAGGGAAGTTATGCTCCCCCTCTATTCTGCCTTGGTCAGACCACACCTGGAATACTGTGTCCAATTCTGGACACCGCAGTTTAAGGGAGATGTTGACAAGATAGAATGTGTCCAGAGGAGGGCAACTAAAATGATCAAGGGTCTGGAGAACAAGCCCTGTGAGGAGCAGCTTAAAGAATTGGACATGTTTAGCCTGCAGAAGAGAAGGCTGAGAGGAGACATGATTGCTATGTATAAATATGTGAGGGGAAGTCTTTGAGGGAGCCAGCTTGTTTTCTGCTGCCCTGGAGACTAGGACACGGAACAATGGCTTTAAGCTGCAGGAAAAGAGATTCCACCTGAACATCAGGAAGAACTTCCTCACTGTGAGGGCTGTTCGACAGTGGAACTCTCTCCCCCGGACTGTGGTGGAGGCTCCTTCTTTGGAGGCTTTTAAGCAGAGGCTGGATGGCCATCTGTCGGGGATGCTCTGAATGCGATTTTCTGCTTCTTGGCAGGGGGTTGGACTAGATGGCCCCTGAGGTCTCTTCCAACTCTACTATTCTATGATTCTATGATTAGATGAGCGATGGCTCGTAAGTTGAAAAGCTCATAAGTAGGGACACTCATAAGTTGAGGTTCCACTGTACATGACTTTGCCATTCATGTACCAGCAGGCACCCAGCTCATAGGCAGAATTGTTCTAGAAGTTTGAACTATCCAATCTAGTCCAGAACTTCTTCATCATCCATTCTTGTTGAAATCTGTCACTATTTCTACTCCTTAACCTTTCTATTTCTCTGCCTCCTTTCCCAAGCAATTACTACTCCTGTTTTCTTGTCTTCTTTATTGATGAACACTGTCCTTGTAAATTATTTCTTTCCTTAATTGAGTCCTTCTAGTAATTATTTTCTGTGAAAGTTTCTTGCTTTTGGTTTAAAAAAAACCCGAATAAGAATACCTCTTATATGCTTTTGATTTAAAAAAAAAACAGAGAGAAAAAGAATAAGAGGAATTATATGAATAACAGATGGATCCACAAGAGCACAAGTGGAATTTTAATCATGTGAGAATAAAAGTCTGGGTTAATAATTGTTGGCTCATGTTTATCACTTATGACTGAGCTTAGCAAAATATACTTTTTAATTGATGAGTCTCCACAATAATTGTAATTGGTTTTTAATGTTTATCATGCTTAATATTTATTTATATCTTATTTCTGGATGTTATTATGTTTTGTGTGGTTTTTTTCTTGTATTTTATTTTAAATGTGCTTTGATTTGTATTGTATTGTATCTATACAATGTGTATTTGCAAAATGGCACTGAAGTAGCCAAACTGTAAGCCACTCTGAGCCCCCTTCGGAGTAAGAAGAGCGGGGTAGAAATATAATAAATAAATAAATAAATTTCTTGAAATGCTATCCTTATATGTCATTCCTGAAAGTTGAGGGACCCCTTGCAGATGTGGACAATGGAGCACAATGAATTGGGATTAAGGGTATATGCCACAATTAGGGAAACGGCTTTGAATCATAGAATCATAGAATCATAGAATAGTAGAGTTGGAAGAGACCACATGGGCCATCTAGTCCAACCCCCTGCTAAGAAGCAGGAAATCGCATTCAAAGCACCCCCGACAGATGGCCATCCAGCCTCTGCTTAAAAGCCTCCAAGGAAGGAGCCTCCACCACAGCCCCGGGGAGAGAGTTCCACTGTCGAACAGCTCTCACAGTGAGGAAGTTCTTCCTGATGTTCAGGTGGAATCTCCTTTCCTGTAGTTTGAAGCCATTGTTCCGTGTCCTAGTCTGCAGGGCAGCAGAAAACAAGCTTGCTCCCTCATCCCTATGACTTCCCTTCACATATTTGTACATGGCTATCATGTCTCCTCTCAGCCTTCTCTTCTGCTTGAGTAGAAGTATCCCTCCACTGGCATAAGACACTTTGGGAACAAACACAATGTAACCCTTGAGTCAGAACACCCAGAACTGGGTTTAGCACTGCAGTTCTTACTTCTTGTATATTTGATTCTGGCCCAGCCGTTAATTCATGGTCTTCCTCATCCTTCATATCTGAGGCAGGGACAAACTCATAAGCGGGTAATGGCTCCCACATAAGTGAGTAGGTAAATCTGATTCAGGCTTTATTCTGAACTTCACAGAAGCTATTTTTTATTTATCATGTCAGAAGCAAATTGAGGATACAGTTGTAATGTATTTAAAACACAAACAAAGTTAAAAACTTGGCATTATACTAGATTTCCTTTGACCAGAAGCTGACCACTTGGAGTGCCTCTGGTGTTGCTGTAAGAAGGTCCTTTGTGCATGTGGCAGGGCTCAGGCTGCATTGTAGTAATGTGGTTTGCTCTTCTCCACACTCACATGTTGTGGGCTCCATTTTGTAGCCACATTTCCTAAGATTGGCTCTGCATCTTGTGGCACCAGAGTGCAATCTGTTCAGTCTCTTCCAAGTCGCCCAGTCTTCTTGTGTGCCCAGGGGAGAGTTTCTCATCTGGTATTTGCCATGGATTGAGGTTCTGTATTTTAACCTGCCACTTTTGGACTCTCACTTGCTGAAGTGTTCCGGCAAGTATCTCAGTGGATCTTAGGAAGCTGTTTCCTGATTTAAGACATTGGCAGGCTGGCTGATATCCAAACAGAGGATGGGCCAGAGATGTCAGTGCCTTGATCCTTTCATTACTAGCTGCTACATCCCGATGGATGTCAGGTGGTGCAATACCGGCTAAACAATATAATTTCTCCAGTAATGTAGGGTGTAGACATCCTATGATAATGTGGCAGAAGCTATCAAGATAGTGAACACTGTTCATCATAATAATCTCCTTGTGGAGAGAAAAAGCAGGGTATAAATAACCATAAACATAATAATAATGTTTCAGCACCTTGGTCAGATCCTTTAAATTGACATGGGAGGCATCACATACCACTATAACAGTTTTTATACAATTGAAGAAACAGCCGCATCATCAAGGAGAAATGTCCCATGTCCAAATGTCTGAAATTTGAATTTTGCTAATGAAAATCTGTAGACTTCAGCCAATTGATATGGGAATGTTGCTGTGGATATAGATTTCATGAAAATGTTCATGACATCAAAAGCAGGCCCTAGGTGAATTTTGCTTTTTTTTCTTTCTTCCCCAGCCTCAGTTTGGAAGGAGCTTAGTTTTTCCTACTGATCCACAAGACTTAGAGACAGATTAAAATACTGAGTTTAAATGTAGTACATCTCTGAATAGGACACAGTACAGTATTGGTAGAGTCTATTGTGTTAGAAAGAGATATGTGCTGTGGACCGTATGGCATGCTGAAAGATTAATAACAGAGCTCACAAATCACAGGTTGATCATGAAACATAACCAGTATAATTAACAACAATCTAATAATAGAGGCTATACAGTGGGGCTCTTCCGTGTGTTGGGATTTTCTGTTGTTTTGAATGCAGGTTTGGAAAAACAGGTTCTTTTCTCCCATGCTGTCAACCTATTTTCTACTAGGGTAGGAGAATGAATTTTCTATTCCACCAAACCATATGAGAAGTTTTTCCTAATATTGGTTTGGGGGATTTGTAATGGGAAAGAACAGAGGACAGCCCAGTGACATAAATCTCTCTCTGTACTCCTCCAAAGTAAAGGCAGGAGGAATCAGTTTCTAGGCAGGTTGTCTATTACATAAAATGTGAGAAGGTCAGGCAGCAAAATATTGTGAGTTGGATCTGCCATCAAGATCAGACTTTTTGGACCTGGTTTGTGTTGTTGTTGTTGTTTAGAAAATAAATCACACTTTTGGTTTTGTTAACAATGAAAAAAAACCTTGTAGTCCCTGCTCTTCAATTTATGGAATACAGCAAATCTAGTTGAAACTGAACTTATCCCCCATCACCATGCCCACAAGTCCAAGACACTTAACTCCATACATCTAAGTAGACTTAGGATTCCTCTACAATGTAAAATGAATGCAGTTTGACACCACTTTGCCATGGTTCAATGATATGGAATCACGGGAATTGCAGCTTTACAAAGTATTTGGCCTTCTCTGCCAAAGAGTACTGGTATCTCGCCAAATTACAACTCCCAGGATTTCATAGCATTGTGCCATGAAAGTTAAAGTGGTATCAAACTGCACTGATTTTACAGTGTAGATGCACTTTTATCTATGAAAGCATATTCTACTGATTTCATTATCTCAAATAGGCTTTAAGGTGCTCCAAGATCCCCTTGCATACTGATATTCCTGGCTAACATGGTCATGTCTTTGAATTCTAATGACAAGGTTGCCACCATCATCAAGATCATCTTCATCATCGGGCAGGTTCAGGTGAGATAATGCACTCTTTCAAATAAGCATTGGCCCAAGTCCCCCGTTTCCTCTTTTTAACAACCCTATGAATTAAGTTTGGTTGAATGAAGGTGACTGAGCCAAACTTACTTAGTCCATTATTCTATACAAACATATATGTAAACTGAGCTCAGCGGGACTTGCATTTACAGAGAGGTAAAGATAAAGTTTTCAACTTGACATTAAGTCTCTTCCCGCTCCCCGGATTTGAACCGCCAACCTTTTGGTCAGCCAATTCAGCAGCTCAGCCATTTAAGCCGCTGCACCACCAGAGGCATATTTATAGGTAGACACATACAAATTTACACATCTCTATATGCATTGCAACTTGACTTTCTAGTAGACATTCAAACAGTGGACTCTATAGCTAGGTGGATGATCCACACTTGGTTCTCTTCCTTAGTCCTACTTCAACACATGAATCCAAACTTTCCTACTGTGTGTCCTCAAAACGCGTTGAATTACAAAACTAATTATCCCTAGACATGTTGCTGAGAATCATCAAAAGTATGTTGTAAGGCACTATTTTTGGGGTGGGTGGGTGTGCTGGCTGATAGTAACGAAGGCATTGTTGTTGTGTGTCTTCAAATTGTTTCTGAATTACAGTGATGTTAAGGTGATTGTCATGGGGTTCCCTTGACCAAGATTTCTTCCTCTGAGGCTGAGAGAGTATGATTTGCCAACGTAACCCAGTGGGTTTCTGTGGCTGAGCAGAAATATGAACCCTTGCATCCAGAGTTGTAGTCCAACATTCAAACCACTGGACATGCTGGCTCCTTCCACTTACATATACACTGAAAATGTCCAAAGGAGAATTTTCCTGCACTAACACTGTTATTTTCAAATGACACTGTTAAAAGGCAATGTGCTTGGTTATTAAGGATATTTTAATAATTGCATCTTAATGCTTTGCTGAACTCCTAAGGTAGTAATGCCCACTGAATTTAGAAGAGCATCATACTCAAGAGACCAGAATTATAGGATTTTATGATAGTTGCTTGCTTCATCAAGGTCTTTTAAAGCTAAAGTAGAGTGTTGAGGTTATAAAATACCAAGAATTGAAAATATGCTTCATATATTTCATCATATTGCCTGTTCACTCGTTTCATTTGGTTGAGCTTACAGTTTGGTTTACATTTCAGCTTTTGTAATGTGATATATAAACTGGACCGCAACTAAGAAACTAAATCCAACCTGATGCTGCCTCCCAGTGGTTGCAAATGACAATCATTTCTTTCTTGAAGGTTGAATAGAGTATTAACTTTGTTGTTGTGTGCCTTTAAGATGTTTCTGACTTAGGGTCACACCAGAAGTAACTTGCAATTTCTCAAGTCACTCCTGCCACACTCACACACAAACACACAAAACTTTAAGATGACCCTATCACAGAGTTTTCTTGGCAAGATTTGTACAGGGGGGGTGCTGCAACTGTCTTCTCTTGAGGTTGAGAGAGTGTGACTTGCTCAAGGTCACTCAATGGGTTTCCATGGCTAACCAGGGATTCAAAGCATGGTCTGCAGAGTCATGGTCCAATGCTCAAATGATCACTCCATGCTGGTTCTTAGCCAACACGCTAATATGATGACACACAGTTTTGAAAACTATTGTCTAGACCAAGCATGGGCTAACTTAGGCTCTCCAGATGTTTTGGACTTCAACTCCCACTGAGATTTCTGGGAGTTGAAGTCCAAAACACCTAGAGGGCTGAAGGTTGAAGGGATATAAAGAACCACCTTTCCATCATCCATGCTGAAATGGAGCAACAGAACTATATGTTGTCTTCTAGACAGGACAGAATTCTCTATTTTGTTTTTTTTAAAACCACGTTTATCTGAGAAAACATCTTGCTTGTAATTCTCTGTGTCATCCAGTACAATTCTCTGGTTGCACTGGAGGACATTGACACTCCTAGATTGACCGTATTAGTCAAATCCAAGAATAATAAAATCTAGAAAAAAGCAAACCTTAAATTCTTTTGATGAAAGATGGGAATATGAATATGCAGGTTGAACGTCCCTTCTCCATAATTCCAAAATCCAAAAATATTCCAAAATTATCCATGTGGTGGCTGTGACACTTTTGCTTTCAGTGGTTATCTGTACACAAGATTTGTTTCATGCAGAAACTGCATGAAATTATTTCATGCTGAAATTATTAAAAACATTGTATAAAATTACTTTCAGGCTATGTGTATAAAGTGTATAAAGTGTACAAAGCATAGATTAATGGGTATAAAGTATATACAAAGCATAGATTGATGAGTGCTATCTCCAAGATATCTCATTATGCATGTATCTGCAAATACAGATATTCTGCAAATACAAAATCTGAAAGAAGGTGAGATGCACTTTTTGTCCCAAGCATTTGGAATAAGGGATACTCAACTTTAAAAAAATAAGTTTATAAAACAGTTGCAATGTTATTTCACCAGATGGCACTGCAAGGTAAATATTATATTGCACTCAATTTGCTGTGTTTTTTCTTTTCGTTCATTTTCTTTTTCAGCACAAAATCTATCTTATATTTTATATGCTTCAATTATTCCCTATTTGTTTTCCAATAAATCTATGCAATGGTTACCTGACTGAATTTTCCAGTGAGACAAGCAACAAACATAATTGAAAAATCCATTATTCCATGCTTTTGCATTATTAGTGCTATCTTGATATATATATCCGTGTCTATAAAAATGCAAATATGGTTAATAATTGTACACTGAACAAGCAGTGGCACTCCCTTTCCATCCTCTGCCATACATTTTCTGGTTACTACATTTCCCTTGTAATTCTCTTAATCTGACATTATTTACAGCTCAGCACTGCAAACCTGGGATAATCTGGCAACATTGCATTTGATTCATTTTTAAATGGTAGTGCCCCAATTTCAGGAAATCCTCTTTGAAGATCCAAAGCTAAAAATATTGATTCAAAATGACTGGGCCATTTCTGATCCGAAATACATGGTAACTAAATCTTTTTTTCATATTATCAGTTAGTGGGCTCCCAGGCAAGACCTTCAGATTTGTTGCTAACACAGAATCTGAAACAGAGCTCAGAAAAATGACCCATTTTTAGGCTGCATTTCCCAGAGGACCCTGGCAGCTGCAGACCAAACGGTACTTATTCCAAACTCTGTGCTGAAGATTTCTTGAAGTTAGTATCTTGGCTCTTAAATATGGCACCCAAAAACAGCTGAATTTTAGGGCAATGACTTATTATAGCTGTCCTGTCCTTGAAGTTTCCCTGAAATCTTAATTCTACTCTCTTGCTAAAGCAGTTAGGATTGGTCTGGGGGCAATCCTTTCCTTCTAGAATACCTCCCTCCCCAGGGCTGGATGAAAAGTTCCAAATGCTTCTTCCAAGAAACCTGGAAGTTGTTGGAAGTTCTGGTTTTGAAAAAAAATACATTTTTTTAGTGTCAAATTGTTCAGGGTAGCTCTCCAATCTTCTTTAAAAGTACAGCATCCCCTGAATGTTTCCCGTTGGGATGCAGAAAAAATGATTTGAAGAGTCTGGAGAGGTCACAGGGTTCAAAGACATATTGGAAGGGTGTATTTGGCCTTAGGACCACACTTTGACCACTTCTAGGCCAAAGGAAGAGGCTAGAACAGTGTAGTTGTTTGGACATTAACCTACAACTCTGAAGACCAGGTTTCAAATTCCCCTTGGCCATGGAAATCCACTGGATAACCTTGGGCAAGTCACATTTTCTCATTCCCTTTCCACACAGCTGAATAAAATCCCACACTTTCTGCTTCCAACTGGAATATATGGCAGTGTGGACTCAGATAACCCAGTTCAAAGCAGATATTGTGAGATTTTCTGCTTTGGTATTCTGGGTGATGACGCTCCCGGTGGCGCAGTGTGTTAAAGCGCTGAGCTGCTGAACTTGCAGACTGAAAGGTCATAGGTTTGAATCTGGGGAGCGGAATGAGCGCCTGCTGTTAGCTCCAGCTTCTGCCAACCTAGCAGTTCGAAACATGCAAATGTGAGTAGATCAGTACCGCTCCGGCGGGAAGGTAACAGAGCTCCATGCAGTCATGCTGGCCACATGGAGGTGTCTATGGACAACGGTGGCTCTTCGGCTTAGAAATGGAGATGAGCACCAACCCCCAGAGTCGGACACGACTGGATTTAACATCAGGGGAAACATTTACCTTTACCTATTCTGGGTTATATGGCTGTGTGGAAGGGCCCTCAGTCTCAGAAGAGGACAAAGGCAAACTTTCTCCAAACAAATCTTGACACAAAAAAACCCTGTAATAGATTTACACATTGGTTTCCATCATGGCTACAGTTGTAAAAGACATTGGTGCAATTAACATATCTATACAGTGTTGTTGTATGTCTTTCGGGCTGTGTGGTCATGTTCCAGAAGTATTCTCTTCTGATGTTTCGCCCACATCTATGGCAGGCATCCTCAGAGGATGGCCACACAGCCCGAAAGACATACAACAACTCTGTGATCCCGGCCATGAAAGCCTTCGACAACACATATCTATACAGTGGTTTTTCCATAACAATAAACCGCCTTATAGATAGCTTGAGCACACATGATAGACCAATGAAATTGTTGGCAGCAAACTTCATTGAGTTGAACAGATTTATCCACTCAACAGAGAGTCTTCTGAACCACAGTGTGAGAGGGGCCAAGCCTTTAGATCTGGCAATTTTGAGTTTCACCATTGGTTTTCTCACAGCTGGTCTGGGTTAAATGAGAGTTTTCCTAGTGCTGGTATCAGAATAACTATAATAGAAGGAGCCATAAAATCCAGGGTTGATCTGCTGCCCCAGTCCATTGGCTCCATCGGCTGTCCTGGTGAGTATCTACATACAACATCCCATTGTTGGCTAACAGGTTTTTCAGGCAAGCAACCGAAACCAAAAGTGAAGTGGCTCTATGAATTGGCTCCTGAGAAAATTTATTCCTGAAAGTTTTCCACATTCATATTTAGAGATGATTGTCTTGGTTTACTACATGGGCATAAGAAAATTATAAATGTTGAAATGTTTTCCGGATGTTCAATAGTCCTAAAATAATACCTCATAATAAGACAGACTAAGCAATGGCTACTTGATGTAATTTATGTCTCCTGTTTTAGTTGAAAATTGAACAGGCATTGACACTCCTTGACTTCCTCCCAGGCAGTCTCTTTTCCCAAGATTTTTAATTAGGTTATTATAACTGTAAGGCAAAATATTTGATGCTTTTAGAACCGCCCCCCTTTATTCTGTAGCACCGAGGTTTCAATCAACAGTGATAAGAGCAGATATAAAAATATTTGAGCATCAAGGTTGGACAAACCAAGATAGAGGTTGAGTATCTCTTATCTCTTATGGAGCCCCTAGTGGCACAGCGGATTATATCGCTGAGCTGCTGAACTTGCTGATTGAAAGGTCAGTGGTTCGAAGTGGGGTGAGCTCCTGCTGTTAGCCCCAGCTTCTGCCAACCTAGCAGTTCAAAAACATGCAAATGTGAATAGATCAATAAGTACTGCTCTCTTGGAAAGGTAACGGCACTCCATGCATGCAGCCATGCCAGCCACATGACTTTGGAGGTGTCTATGGACAACAGTGACTCTTCAGCTTAGAAATGGAGGTGAGCACCAACCCTCAGAGTTGGACACAGCTAGACTTATCATGGGGGGAAACCTTTACCTTTACCTATCTCTTATCCAGAAATCCAAAATACTCCAAAATCAGAAATTGTTCTCCTGGATGTTCAAAATAATGACACCTTTGTTTTTGGATAGTTCAGTGTACACAAACTTTGCTTCCATACACAACCTGTCTTCCAAAGGCAACCACCTAGAAACCTCTCAGCAGCAGATGGGAGTCCTTGTTGCTTTGCAACTGTTCAGACTTCCTGACTGGCAGTGGTCTCCAGGCTTTGTATTTCTTGGACTAAGTATGATTAATACTGTGTTTCTTTGATTTGAAGATATGCTTCCCCCTTCCCCCCAGAAAAAAGAAGTAAAAACAGGGTGCATCTTAAAATCACAAGAGCTTCTATATCTATATCTATATATCTTTTTTTTCTGTTGGTGTTCCTGAAATTAGTGTGCATCTCAGAATTGATGGCATTTTAGAACTGAAGAAATACATTGTCTACTTGTACCCTTTCAGCTTTGCTTATTTGGACTATTGGCTGTGTGGAATGAATTCTGGATCAGCTGACACCTTACCCCCCTCCTGCTTTCACAGGCCTCCTGAATTACCCATACATGACCTCGACACTCTTTCCAAAGAGATTACCTTCTTAATTTTATTTTGTGGTGTGCTGGACTGTCTCAAGACCCTCAAAATGTCCTTCGAGAAGTCACATGTGGTCTGTGGTCTGTTCTCTCGCCCCAAAACCCACCACCACATGTAGGAATAAGGAGATCAGCTAAGACAGACTTTCTGCCATCACATGTAGTGCGAGCCAAAATTTGCACAAATGTATCAGTGAGAGGATTGCTGGTTTTATACTGCCATGTTATTATGGCTGAAGTATGATTTTTGTGGGTAGCCTCCTCTCGCTGCGACCTAGTTAGCAGTGGGTTGTTTTTGAAGTAATGAGCATACTAAAAATACAGGACATGCAGGGCTGAATTTGCTCCCACCATAACTCTAAAAAAAAGTCAGGAGTATTACAATGGCAAATTGCACCCACAGGAATGGAGGCTGTAACCTATTTAAAGAACTAGCTAGATGAGGAAGAAGGCATTTGATGTATGTGTTCCTTACTTATAGGAATCCACACAACAAAGATGATAATCCCTCACAGTGACAGCTGACCTGTTTCCTTCCGATAGCAATTTGATTAAGGAGGAAGGAGGTGTTTCTGGTACCCTTTGAGCTACTAGTGTCCTTCTTATGTCTGTATACAATATCTAATATAATAAATGCTCTCTAGTAGAAAATTTTGCAAAATCAGATAGAAACAAACAAATTGATGGCATGATCCTATGCATATTTACTTGGCCATAAATCTCATTCAGTAGAATGTATTCCCAAATAAGCAGGTATAGGTTTGCTGACAGTCCTTTGAATAAGAATAGTAAATAAAGATTGTGTTCTAAAATTAACTTCTGCACTCTGTATTTGCACTTTAAAACTGACATATATCAAGATACATTGCATTTCTTCATTTTCCTTACATACAATGTTAGGGCTGTGGTCCTACATCCATCTATGTTAAGTATGTTAAGAATAAATGGGTCTAAGGGTTTCTGCAGATGTTATTATTTATAATGTTGTTATGTGTCTTGAAGTCAACTCAGTGGGTTTCCTTGACTGAGCAGGGATTCGAACCCTGGTCCTTAAAGCTGTAGTTCAGTGCTCAAATTCCTATAACACATTAGCTTCCCTTGGAGAATCATCCTTAAGAAAACTCCATTATTCCATGAACGAATAGACTCGGGATTCATTCAGGCTCGTATCATTTTGATTCGAATCTACAGTTTAAGAATGTCAAAGATAGCCTTTAGCTCATGTAATTTTGGCTTCCAAATGTTGAAGGTTATGAAGACATGATAAAAATCCTACATGGATTAAGACTATAGTACTAGGATTTTCTGCTTATCAGCAGAAGTGTCCTCTTAAAAGATTTGTACCACATAATTGGCTGATAAAGGACAGCAGCTGAATGCATGCGGCAATTTCAAGGAACCATTAGATAACCATTAGGTGGTTGAACATCATTTTGCATCAGGGAGAGCACATTTCTCAGCAGCTTTGGAAGGACAGGCTGGATTGAGGTATACAAAGTTATTTAATTCTCGATAGGCTCCACAGCAGTTTTTATTATGCTCAGAGCAGGGCCGGCCGGAGAAAATTTATAATAGTAAGCGGGGGTGGGGAAAAGCACACCCCCCCGCCGGCACCGCGGGAGGCGTGGCCATGTGCCTCCCACGGTGCCGGCGGGCCCCGCCTCCCGTGCCCTGGCCCCGCCTCCCACCCAGCATCCCCTGGCCCCGCCTCCCACGCTGCATGGGAGGCGGCGTCAGGGCGAGTAGCGCGGGAGGCGGGGCCAGGGTTGGCCCCGCTTCCCGTGCTACACACCCTCGCCCATCTGGCCTTTTCCTGCCCTGGCCCCGTCTCCCGCCCAGTGCGCTCTGGTCTAGCTGGCCTTGTGGCCTGGCTGGTGCCTCGCCTCCCACCCAGCGTGCCCCGGCCCCGCCTCCCACGCTGCGTGGGAGGCGGGATCAGGGCACGCTGGGCGGGAGGCGGGCCACTGCCCTGACGGTGCCCCGCCTCTTGCCCAGCGCGCCCTGGTCTAGCCAGCCTAAGTTGCTGGACGCAGGTGCAGATCGCCCAGCCGATCTGCGCCTGCATCCAGCAACTTCCGCACTTTGCCGTTTGGCGCGGCGCGGCAGCGGCAGCGGCGGCACTACGGGGCACTGTTGCGGCGTCGACAGCACCCCCTAGCGTTGTGCGCCCAAGGCCACGGCTTAACGGGCCTCATAGGTCAAACCGGCCCTGGCTCAGAGTGATGTTCGCATCATGGAAGAGAAACTTTAAACACTGATGGTTCATAAGGCAGTGTCAAAAATGAACATTCAACATTGACTGACTCTATACTGGCTTAGCCATAACTATTTCTAGGTCAAGTATCTTGTATTTTGTTTATACAAATGCTATCTTGACGCTATCTTGTGATCCCTTTCAATGTGAAACATGCATGTGACATTACATACATGTTTTCCTGCATACTTTGAAGATGAAACCATCTATAGTTTTACTAGGGAAGAGACTGACATTAAAATGGTTTGTTTTGTAATTCAGCCATATTTGGGGAAATGTGCACAGTTTTAGCTTCTGCATCTCAAGAAGAGTGTTTTAGAATGGGAAAAGATGTAAAATAGATTGGGTGGAAGGTTTTCTCAGTTGCGTTGTGATAGCTAAATTGAACAGCCATAATCAGTGGCAGTAAGCCTTTGAATATCAATTGCTTTGAAGAGTAGATTGAAAGCAATGTCTTATTGCCTTCAGAACCTCATGTAATCCACTGGATTAAATTAGAGTGTATAATGGAACCCCTCCAAGCAGCATAGACTGTTTGCTTGTAAAATAAGTAACTTTACCTATCTCTGACTTACATGGATCTTTATTTATTTATTTTATTTATTTACAGCATTTATATTCCGCCCTTCTCACCCCGAAGGGGACTCAGGGTGGATCACATTACACATATAGGCAAACATTCAAAGCCTTTTAACATAGAACAAAGACAAACAAACATAGGCTCCGAGCCGGGCCTCGAACTCATGACCTCCTGGTCAGAGTGATTCATTGCAGTGATTGATTGCAGCTGCTCTCCAGCTTGCGCCACAGCCTGATTCTTTGGTCTGAATCAGCAGGATTCCTGTGTGCCTTTAAGAACCCCATTCACTAACTCCATTGAAGAACACAGTTAGCATGCCATATACATGGATTCTGCATTCATAGATTCAACTATTCACAGCTTGAAAATATATTTTTAAATACAAACCTTGAATTCTTCCATTTAACTGCACCATTGTGTATAATGCAATTTGAGTATCTACATATTTTGTTATCCAGGTGGGTCCTGGAAGCAAACTCTGGCAGATACCAAGGGCCCATTGTACTTTATATTTCTTTGGCAGCAATGGCCTTGGGTAGATCTATCTTTACTTCGTAATAACTTGACATGCTAGAGAAAAATCCTCCTAAAGTCCTCCTAAATCACTCCTGGAAATACTCTACCCATACTTGTTCCAGGTATGCTATTCAAGCACCGGCAAATTGACTGAAAGGGTGCAAAGAAATCAAGGGATGAATGACTTCATAATGTCAGTGGCAAAGGTATTTCTGCATTGAAGTTGCTTTATTAATAGCCCCTTGAAAAACAGAACAAAAACTCATCCTCCTCACCAATTTTATATTTAAAGCTTCTTCTTTTGAACTCAGTATTATCTTTTATCCCAGCTAAGGTCTTATTTTCCATTCCGCCTCTGCCACTTCCTTACATTTTCTATCTAACACATATTCTTATTTTAAAACTTTCCTGTTACATAGCTACCAATGGCCAGCCAGACTGAGCCAGAATTCTTCTGACACTGAGACACATCAGACCCACAGATTCCCCCAGAAGAAGGAGGCTGAGAAAGCCCGTCTTTACACTGCCCCCTGCCTCTACATGCCTGGCTGTAACTTCTACATGCAGTACTTAAATCAAAACATGTGATGGTAGCATGTACAAGAAAACCTAGAAGTAAAGCATTGCATACTTGTTTTGTATTCAATATCAGGCTCTTTTTTTTTTGTTCTCACTTTTCCACCAAGCAACGTAAACCTTTTGTGGATTTGGGGCAGAGTTTCAGAAGAGCAAAACAGGGAATCTAAAGCACTGCTCCTTAAATTGTGGGTCCCGACCCCAAATCTTAACTCAATGTTGGGGTCCCAAAATTTTTCTTAATGTTACTTTGTGACTCTTTAAAACAGTTGCATGAATCTGTTGTGCAGTGTTTACAGTGGACTCTGAAGAAGATGCTTCAGCTGTACTTCATAGAAAGAGAACTCAGACTGTTTTGCAAGCCTTTAAAATGCTGATTTGTCATCAGTGAATGTTTGTATAACTATTTTATATACCTATATATCTCATGTAAAAAATTCTCAGGCCAAAAGGGATCCTGAGTGGAAAAATGTAAGAAGCCCTGGTTTAAAGCAAATGAAAAACTATGATTTTAGTAAACATCATAAAATCAGGAATGTACAGACAACAAAAAACATTATGCAGTATTATTTAGTCTGGCATGGGAACTGCTTTCAGAAAATCCTTTTCAATGGTTTAATCTAAAGGTGAGATCAACTGGCATGCTACCTGGCTTAAAATATAATGTCTTGGGGGTGGCATCAGTAGAAGTATCTATGACAACAGAACTCCTCCATTGCAGCTACATCAAATGATGCAGGACCTTGGCTGGTGGGAAATATATAAATGCAATTAGGATCATGTGTTTTTTTCCCTAATAACATTAATGGTGAGCCAGTGTGGTATAGAGCTTTGAGTGTTGGGGACTATCATTCTGGAAGTCATGGTACAAATTCCTGCTTAGCCATGGGAAGCCACTTAGGCAAGTCACGCTCTCTCAGCCTCTGGGGAGGCAAAAGCAAAATACATATTTAATTAGATGGGAAGTGTATATCATTCAAATTCCATTTGATTTTGATTTTTGTGCAGTCTGATATTGTTTGCACAGTTTATATAGATTTGAAAGGACATAACACATTACTATGAGATTCCATAAATTCTTTTCCTGAGGAAGAAACATTTCTTGAAATATTTATTTACAGTAGAGTCTCGCTTATCCAACATAAACGGGCCGGAGAATGTTGGATCAGTGAAAATGTTGGATAATAAGGAGGAATTAAGGAAAAGCCTATTAAACGTCAAATTATATTATGATTTTACAAACTAAGCACCAAAACATCATATTTTAAAACAAATCGACAGAAAAAGCAGTACAATACATGGTAATGATATGTAGTAATTATTGTATTTACGAATTTAGCACCAAAATATCACAATGTATTGAAAACATTGACTACTAAAATATTGACTACTAAAAAATTGATTACAAATAAAGATAGAATTGCATAAATTGAATTTACATTGTCAGAAGTTAAATCCGTAAAAAGTTCAGTCCTGTGACGATTTTTTAAAAAATCTGTGATCCTTGCCTCCCTAGAGAAACAGTTGTGGATCCAGGCGGGAGGCAGACTGTGTTGGATAATACAGAATGTTGGATGAGCGAAGGTTGGATAAGCGAGAGACTACTATATTTACTTTAATCACATTTTTCTACTGACATAGGCACTTGAGGCTCTAACAATACATATAAAACAATGCTAATTAAAACACATGAATACATTAAATATAAATATTTTTAAAGTAAATTAAACCATTTATTTTATTTAAAAAATTAAAACATTAAAATGTATTCAAACTTTATAAAAAGGTAAAGGTTTCCCCTGACGTTAAGTCCAGTCATGTCTGACTCTGGGGGTTGGTGCTCATCTCCATTTCTAAGCCGAAGAGCCGGCGTTGTCCGTAGACATCTCCAAGGTCATGTGGCCGGCATGACTGCATGGAGTGCCGTTACCTTCCCGTTGGAATGGTACCTATTGATCTACTCACATTGGCATGTTTTCGAACTGCTAGGTTGGCAGGAGCTGGAGCTAACAGCGGGCGCTCACACCACTCCCGGGGTTTGAACCTGGGACCTTTCGGTCAAACTTTATACCCACCTTCAAATCCCAAACACACCATTTTTAAAAGCACTATATTTTCACTTCAACTGTAATGGCAATATCCTATAGTATACCAAGGTTTGAAGTTTGGTGAGGCTCTTAATGCTCTTCCCTAATCTGCAAATCCCAGGGTTCTAGAGGATTCTGCAATGGCAATTAATGTGGAATCATAGCTAAATAAGACATAATGTGAAACAGACCTCATTCCCCAGTAACCAGTTGCTAGGGCAGCTGGTGGGTGGGTGGGTGGTTTCTTTTTAAACAGAGTGCCTGAAAATATTTTGTTTAGAATAGGGATGGCAATACATTAGCTTTGGGGTGGATCTACATCATTTCTCCCAAAAGCTATGAAGCAGAGTGAACTACAAGATGTTGACTTAGCATCACAGATGACAAATGGGCTGAGAAATGTGAAGATCAGGGCCAGAACTGGCTGATGGCTTCCATGTTGTAAGGTGGGGGGAAAGGCACTGTCTCTGGTCTTAAGGTTTCGTTTGAATGTTAAAGTTGCTATCCAAGGTGCTGATTCTATTCAATACATTGGATAGCAACTAAAAGCTTCTGTCTGAAACCTGGAGAAGATTTTCTTGTTCTCTTTAACATAGAAGCCACCGCCTTCTGGGGCTAAACAGAGCTCAGTCTTCCCACACCAAATCCCACTCATAGCTTTTTCATGCTCTCCTTGTTTCAGCAGAATAATTTGGGATTCTAGGACGGAGAATAGCATCTTTTTGTTGCTTTTGTTAAAAAAAAAACCTTGCCAATATAAAGCAAATCACGCAAATTTGAACAGAATGTTCTGCTCTACTTCTGCTCACCTCTTTTCCAGTAGTCCCTTGATTCCGCTTTAACTGCAATGGTTTCATCCTATGAATTCCAGTGCTTTTAGTGAGTGGTGTTTAGAATTCTCAGACAGAAAGCTCAAACTCCAAATCCCAGGATTCTGCAGAATGCAACCAGGGGATCTAAATGGGAATCATAGTAGAATTGTCCTAGAAAGGCTTTTAGAGACCAATGTGCCTTTCTAAAAGATAGAAAAAGCACAATCTGGGGGAGCAGATATATTGTTCTGTTTTACTATTTAAACTTTATTGTCCCCTATTCACACGTAGGGGACAAAATACCCTAAAGGCACTCAATCTTGTCTGATTTTGGAAGTTAAGCAAGGCTCATCTTGGTTAGTAATTGGATAGATCCAATTAGCTGTAGGCTATTTTCAGAGGAAGAAACTGGCAAAATCAGCACTGACTATTCCTTGCTTAAGAAAACCCTTTGAAATTCATGGGGCCAGCAGGTTATTTGGGTGTAAGTTCCATTAGATCAATGGTATAAGTAGATGTTGTTGTGGGTGCTTTGATTGTATGGCAGGGGGTTGGATTAAATGACCATTATGATCTCTTCAAACTCTATGTTTCCAATTCTGAGCAGAAGTATAGACTTACAAACATCTCATACATGTTTCTTTACTCAGAAATATGACCTGCTCTCTCTGTTCAGCTGCCTAACACATCCCATTTTTCTATCTGAAGAAACTTATTGGAAATGCTACAATGAAACTCTTCCCCCCAAAAGTTTCGTACAGAAAAAGACAATGAGTGTGATCCAGATGTCTGGATCCCTAGGTGACTAGAAATCAAATATAACTGGGTATCTCTGAAGCTGAGAAAAGCATTTGCTCTGATGTGATCTTTAGAATTGGAAACTGTGATGTAATATGAAACTCCTGACTTAGCGCCAGTTCTGCTCAAATGCCTTAGGAAGCAAACTGCATCTGAGTCACCACTATCACCTCCTTCGGTTGCATATGTGACGTGACTGGAGGCTCTTTATCCAAACTGTTACCCAGTGATGGTTTCTATAGTGATACGTGACTGAAGAAGGAAGCTTTAGTGTATTTAAACATACTTTACCCATGTAAAGCACTGTGTGGTGCATTTTTCTTTTGTAGATTTCTAACATCTCACCATCAGTAGGAACATCTTAGGTGAAGATTCTGGGAAACCATTATCAGTGCTGTAGTCATTGTCATCATTATAGGGCCACCAATGTTCATGGGTCTGACAATAGATTTTATTCTATGAAGAAATTCTGTGCAGAACATTCATGTTGGCAGAACAATAGGAACTGATTTTGCCAATTTCCTCATACCCCTGCAGCCCTCAGCATCAACTATCTCACTTCTGAGGGGCCAAAGAAAATTGACTAGAAAGGGTGAAATTAACAAAGATAATTTCTGTTCTTCCTACAGGATTGTTCTGCAAGACGAGGAGACTTCCATGGTTAAAAAGAGCACTTCTGTCTATAGAAGGCTTATGCTGTCATCTTGCACTCAGCCCAGCTCATATGATCTTGGGAGGGTTATTGGCCAACTTTATTAAAGAGTTCTAGGTTGTGGATGGCTGAAATAACGTGTTTGGTACATGTCATTTCAATTTATCAATGGACAGAACTTTCATTTTAATTGCAACCAAATTCTCAAGGGGGGTGGGTGTCAAAATCTGAATGGTTTGAAATTTTTAAGAAAATGGCATTTATAAACTTTTGGAAAACACCTTTTAGAATCATTAACTTTTGAGAAAGGCTTGATCCTTCATAGAAGAGTCAGAAAAACATATTCTTTTGTGGCATGCAACCAGATATAATTATGCAAGGCAATGATTTCAGTTGTTAGACTGAATAACCTGTTATCTCTGATCTGTTAGGAAAACAGATTTTGCCAGTGCATAAAAAACAGCAGAGCTTTAGAAGTGTTTTTCAGTGCCCAACAATATATATATACTCTCCCATAAAACAACTTGTTTTATGGGAAAGTATATATATTTCATGCACTCAAGAGAGAGAAATGAAATACTTTGGTAAAAATAACAAATTTGGTTTACTCACAGCCTTTATGTGTTCAGCATACACAAATATAAAAATGTATTAGTCCAGTTTCAAATATCTTTGAAGTGGTTCCCTTTGGCAGTTGGTCAGGGCATCTCTCTTATAACAAAACAGCTATCAACAGGTCGCATAGTCAAAAAGAGAGAGAGGAAGAGCATGTGGTCTGCAGCCCCTTTTCCAATTTCTCAGGAATCATACAGAAAGGAAAGCTGCATACCAGAACATATACAGGAAACAGTAAGCAACAGGATCATAGACAAACATTACTATAGACAGCTTGAAGAAAGTTGTCATTTCCAACAAAAAATGCATAAATCAGACATAGTGAGGGTAAAAATCATCTCTGATGCTAAAGCAAAATGGCTACAAAAATAAAGCAGCATTTCTTGGTAGCAAAATGGCCTCAAAATAGGTTTCTGATTAACTCCTCTGTGGAGATCATTTCAGGAATAAGAGTGGTACCAATGAAAAGGTACACTGTGCCTCACCTGTCAGGGTTTTCAGGTAAAAAAAAAAACTTGAGTTCAAGTAGGCACTTCTACTAGGGGATAAAGGGACGTGAACCCTAAAATGCATCCTTTATATAACCTGAATGGATCTGCAGCCATGGGTTACTACGTATAGTTCTATTGATGTCAGTCAGGTGATGTAGGTAGCCCAAAGCCCACAGCATATACATCTTCATTAAAAGGCAAACTTCTTTTAAACCAAATGAGAGTTTCCCAAGCATCTGCACATGGGACTTTAGGCAGCACTCATCTGAAGTCATGGAAGTAAGTCCCATAAAACAAAAATCAAGATATACGTATATTTGCATAACCATGCATGGGGTTGAACATTAGGAAGAACTTCTTGGACATAAAAGCAGTTAAACAATGGTACTCGATGCCTTGGAGTGTGTGGAGGCTCCTTCTTTGGAGGCTTCTAAACAGAGGCTTGACTAGATGACCATCTGGTACGGTTGCTTTGACTGAGCTTTTCCTGCATGGCAGAAAAGGGTTGAACTGGATAGCCTATGTGGTCTCTTCCAACTCTATGATACTATAAATGGAACATCTTGCTGTTCTTACTGATTCATCCTCTGTTTAAAGCTTCTTTGTGGATAACTATCCCATAGTAAGTTTTGTCCAAATCTTCACACCACCCTGGTTACCATAATACAGTATTCCATTGCATGGTTGCAACAGTTTGATAAATAACATATCACAGCTGCCATTTCACAGCCAATCATTGAACTGGTTTATTGAAAGCAGAGATCGGAAAATGTGGTCTTGAGACTGGATTTTTCAGTCCCAGGAGTGCAGGAAAAGAAAGAAATGGAGGAGGAGGAGGAGGAGGAGGAGGAGGAGGAGGAGGAGGAGGAGGAGGAGGAAAGTTATGAATATTATTATCATTATTTCTGACCATTCCCACATTTATTTCACACACACACACCCCTCCATTTTTGAAGTCCATGTAGTTGTGGGAGAATAAGAGTTAAGTTTTTACATGTTAATTTCCCTTGAAGGTGTTTTCGTTCACAGGCAATTCCAGAAATTATAAATAAATAGGTCAGGAAATGGAATTTAAGATCTATTTTCTGTATCTGGTCTCTTTATTTCGCAGTGGGGGTTCACATGCCATGAATCTATAGTTAACAAGCTCTTCTAGTACAACTAATGATGCATAAGCATGAATTAAATTTTTGAATTGACCGATGTTCGTATTAAGGTTATACTTATTTCTTTACATCGTTGGCTTAAAGTTGAGCACAATTAATTTCAGAATTTTCCTTTCTTCTATTTGTGGAGCCAGTACAGAACATTTTAGAGGAAAGAAGACAGCTGTGTTTTCACGAATTGAACCTTTAGAAAATACATTCTTGTTATTATAGAGAGCTAATTAGTTAGCTGCAAAGAATGAGCCTGTTGAATGAGAAAAACGATATAATTAAGATTGAACCACCAATGGAGTCAGCTACTGGCAGCTATATTGTGTGCCTGGGACTGCCTGCCTTGATTAGTAGGCTGCCCTGTTCCTTTGTACCTGGCAACGTTATTGTATAGCAGAACACACTGCGGTTATGACATTTAAGTCTATGCTAGGCTACAATTGAACTGGTCCATTAGTACAACCATTCTTTAGCAGCAATGTTTCCCTTTGGGAGAAGGAAATCAGTAGGGTGTCTTCTTGAGTTCTTAACTTGATGTCAATTATATACTTTCAGTAAAAACAACAAAAGACTCCACAAAAACAAATTAAAAACTTTTAGTTGAGTCATGAGGTTTTGTATTCTTCTCAGTTATGAATTGGTTGAGTGTATGTTCCCTTGCCAGTAAAAAGTAAAAATTTAATTATTGCAGAAGAAATTGCTTACTAATGCCTTATTCTATGTCAGCATATTCACTTATCATTGATAAATATGTGAAGACTTTGAAAAAAAAATCTAAACACAGATGACACCATCACAAAGTTTTAGATTAGGACATGGAGCAATGTATTCAAATTGCAAGAAAGGAGATTCAATCTAAACATTAGGAAGAACTTCCTGACTGTAAGAGCCATTGAACAGTAGAAATCATTGCCTCAGAGTTTTTAAAGAAGAGGCTGGATGGCCATCTGTCGCGGGGGCTTTGATTGTGCTTATCCTGCATGACTGGATGGTCCTTGGGGTCTCTTCTAATTCCATGATTCTTATGACTCTGTGATCAACGTCAACAGGAAGTTAAACATAGAATTGTGCATGGAGATTCCGGGAGAGGTGTTATCTCTAGAAAAGCCTAGGTCCTCTGGCATGGCCAGAAAAAATTGACGAATGAATCATCTTGATCTGGAAGTCCCTAAACAGAAAAATCCACAAATAATCTAATCCACAAAAGACAAAACAGCAAATGTGGGGGGACAACTTATCACCGAACTGGGAAGAGACAAGGGCCTGATTCTTATTCCTGGAAACAAAGAACAGTTCATCTCCAGCTCCTTCCACACTGCCATATAATCCAGGTTATCAAAGCAGATAATCTGCTTTGATCTGGATTATAGTAATCTACACTGCCATACAATCCAGTTCAAAGCAGATCATCTGGATTGTACATGGCAGTCTAGAAGGGAGCTCTATCTCTTGCATTCACTGTCATCCTCTTTCACAAAAACACGCCCTTCTACATGCATTGGGGCCAATCATTATCCTCTGTCCATCTCTCTTTCATGAAAACACATGCATTAGTTGTCCCCATCCATTAGTTACCCCCAACCAATATGTCTCTGACGTCACATCAGCACATACACAATTTTTGGCAGGGCCTTTGTCTGGTCCAAGTAAACAGCACCTCCCTTATGGGATATCCCAAAAGACCTGGTTGGTCATTCAAAGAAACAGGATACTGGGCTGGATTGACCTATCGCCTGGACCTTGGGAGCGCATTGTGTACATTTTTTAAAACGAAAACAACAAAAGGCTGTTCACGGCCATTCTAAAAAGCAGTTCCTTCAGCTCAAGCAAGGTACAAAGATTCAGCTTTTGTTGCTCTGCTTGTCTATCAGTTCAAGAAATGCACACAAGCCTATGATTTGTATTGATAAGGGGATAAACTAGATTGAAGGGATGGCTTTAACTCTGAAATGGTAAATTCATTCTTTCCTACAACAGATAACACTAATTGTATGAGACAAATAGACGAAGGGCACTCTTCCCCCAGATCAAATCGGCTTCCCCTCAAAGGGGTGCAGACTTCTAAAAATACACCGAACCAGTCACATTGGATAAAGATCACAAGCTCAGCCGAAGAGTCTTTCATGTTGTATTACAGCTACGTTAAGCCCTTCAATATACAGTGTGTGTGTGGTATATATTTAAAATAGCCTCTCAGGCCCCTTCTACACTGCTGTATAGTCCAGATATGATCAAAGCAGCTAATCCAAATAATCTGTTATGAACTGGGTTATATGAGTCCACCCTGCCATATAATCCAATTCAAAGCAGATAATCTGGATTTTATATGGCAGTGTAAAAGGGGGTTAGGTTTGTCTTTATGGTTCTTAATTTGCTTTTAGATACTGTAATTTGCTTTTAACTGTATTTCAATATTGATATCAAGTCGATACTGTGTTTGTGGTGTGATTTAGTACGGGGTATAACATTAGTCAGGCCTATTTTTAATAATAGCTCTCAAGCAACCGGAAACTACATGTACATTTATCCAGTAGCAGTTAACAGAGACCCTTTCTACACTGTCATATAACCCAGAATATCAAGGCAGATAATCCACAATATCTGCTTTGAAATGGATTATACGAGTCCAGTTCAAAACAGATAATCAGGATTTTATTTGGCAGCATAGAAGGGGCCTAAGGGTCTACTGTATTATCATTTAAATGTTGTATATTTAATTTGTGATATAGTGCAATATATTATATAATACCAATAGTATAATATACTGGTGGTATATGTACTATGGTAGAATAATATAGTACAGTTGTGAAGGCACGCTGGGGGGAAATGGCTATCTCTAGGTCTGGCTACCCAAGCGGCTTCGGTTTACCTTATAATTATACCTCAAACCCCAAAGGAAATACTCTAGAAGCTGATTAAAGATAACCAAAAATATGTTTATTGAAAACAGGAAACAGTCCTTTTAATGTATTAGAAATAATATGAGGTAAAATCACTGAAATTATACAGAAATAAAACTATATTGATTGAGAATGAAAGCTATAGAGACTATAAAGGATAAACACACAAGCTATGAGGAAACTATAAGGTAAGGACTATAGGGTATGTACAAGGCTATGATAAGCACTATCTATAATGACTTTAGTGGTAAATACCAGCTATAGTGAACTATCTATAATAACTCTGAGGTAAACTATAAGGTGATAAGCTATAAGGTAAGTACATAAGGTAAGTACAAGGCTATGAGGTAAGCTATGAGGCTATGAGGTAAACTGTAAGGTAAGTACATGGCTATGAGGTAAACTATAAGGTAAGTACGTGATTTATGTTGCCTGTTTGAATTTGCCAGGTTAATAGGCTTATCCTTAATGCCTCCTTATTATCCAACATATTCGCTTATCCAATATTCTGCCAGCCCGTTTATGTTGGATTAGTGAGACTCTACTGTACTGTATTTACAAATTTACCACTAAAATATCACAATGAATTTAAAACACTGACTACAAAAACATTGATTATGAAAAGGCAGACTGCGTTGGATAATCCAGAACATTGTATAAGTGAATGTTGGATAAGTGAGATTCTACTTTAATATGAAATAATTACTGGGATAGAATAATGCAGAACAATATAATCTCTAAAACCAGGACAGTAAATAAACAGGGGAATTCCACACAGGAAACAATCAGGGCCAGCTAACACCTCCCAACAAAGTATTCCCATCACCAAAGTCTGGAAAATCCTCTGTTTTCTCAGGACCACAGACAGTAGAAGCACATAAAATATCGCAAACAACACCACTCTGAAAACAAGGGAATTCCACACAGGAAAGAATCAGGGCCAGCTAACACCTCCCAACAAAAAATTCACTCAGGGAGGAAACAGCCAGGCTTTAAAGCTGCAAGGCCATTACATCCTAATCATTTTTCCTAATTGCAGCATTCATACTTGCCTCCAACAGAAAAAAACCCAATCAGAAATATTGTATATTCACAATCTTTAGGAAATAATATCCCCTGATGGCGCAGCGTGTTAAAGCGCTGAGCTGCTGAACTTCTGGACCAAAAGTCCACAGGTTTGAATTGGGGGAGCGGAGAGTCCCCACTGTTAGCCCCAGCTTCTGCCAACCCAGAAGTTCAAAAACATGCAAATGTGAGTGCATCAACAGGTACTGCTCCGGCGGAAAGGTAACGCCGCTCCATGCAGTCATCCCACATGACCTTGGAGGAGTCTACGGACAACGCCGGCTCTTCGGCTTAGAAATGGAGATGAGCACCAACCCCCAGAGTCAGACACGACAGGACTTAATGTCAGGGGAAAACGTTTACCCTTTACCTTAACTACCACCAGTTCCTCAGTACTTTATTTCCCATACCACCATACTTCGCCACAGCAACGCATGGCCTGGCACAGCTAGTAGTAATATATAATGCTTATATATTGTGCTATGCTAATAATATGTACATATAATTTGTAAGCTACCCTTACCCTTCGGGGTAAGAAGAGTGGGATATAAATGTTGCTAATAAATAATAATAATAATAATAATAATAATAATAATAATAATAATAATAACAACTTTATTTTTATACCCCGCCTCTATCTCCCCAAAGAGGACTCAGGGCGGCTTACATGGGGCCAAGCCCGAATAAAAACAATCTATATATATAAAAGGGTAATGAAATTTCGGTCTAGGACAAAACAACAAAACTACACATCCCAGAAACACTAAACTTGGCAGCACAACCCCTCATCCATGCCTCTACGTTCATACAAGAAAAAGCTCCAGCTACTCCAGAAAACGGCCAGGCTTTGAGACTGCAAGGCTATTCACTGCTATTCCATCTGGCCAACAAAGGATTCCCATAAGCCACAGCAACGCGTGGCCGGGCAAAGCTAGTAGCAATATAAAACACAACAGTAGACAAGAGACATGCACAATTATATAAATTTAAACATCACCCAATAAAAATAAATGACAAAAACTAATAAAAACATGGATTAAAATGGAGAGGTTGTAAAAGTAGACTGGGTAAAGTGTACCATATAAATATTGTAAATATTGTAAGTAAATAAATAAATGTAATACTAATATTGTGCTAGGCTAATCATATATTGCATATACATAAACAGTGTTCCCTCACTACTTCGTGGTTCACTTTTCATGGATTCGCTGTTTCACGGTTTTTCAGTAAACTCTAAAAGACTATTATAAATCATAAAAAATTACAATTTATAGCCTAAGGAAGGGAGGAAGGAGAATTCGAAGAAAGAGAAAAGGACCCCAAGTGGCAACAGGAGGAGAAGGAGGCAATTTAGCAACACACGATTGGTTGATAAAGACTTAAAATAGTGTATACCTACTAAAATAATGTATAAATATTAATATAAATATAGTGTCCCTACTTCGCAGATTTTCACTTATTGTGGGTGGTCCTGGAATGTAACCCCCGCGATAAGTGAGGGAATACTGTAATATTAATAATAATGTAATGTAATAATACTAATACATTGATTATAATACTGCTGCTACTATGTAAGAGTATATAATGCCAATACTGTTTTATTATTGTATATTTTAAGTTGTATTGTAAGGTTTTTAATTGTGCGCCTCTTTAAGTCTCCGTATGGAGAGATAAAGCAAGATATAAATAAAAGATAAAATAAATAAAACTGGGTTTCTGTGAGTTTTCCAGTGGCCATGTTCTAGAAGCATTATTTCCTGACGTTTCACCCACATCTATGGCAGGCATCCTCAGAGGTTGTGAAGTCTGTTGGGAGGTAGGCAAGTGGGGTATATATATATCTGTGGAATGCTCAGGGTGGGAGAAAGAACACTTGTCTGTTTGCGGCAAGTGTGAATGTTGCAGCTGGTCACGCTGATCAGCACTGAATGGCCTTGTAGCTTCAAAGCCTGGCTGAGGGAATCCTTTGTTGGCAGGTACTGATTTGTGTCTACTGTACTGTTCTATGTGTGCGTATAGATCAGGCATGGGAAAACTTCGGCCCTCCGCTGCTAGGAATTGTGAGAGTTGAGGGCTAGTGTAGAAGGGCTTGGCAACCGCAGGAAAAGAGGAAGAAGTCGCTTGTTTTCTTTCCTTTCCGCTTCAAGTGGGAAGAGGAAGAGGCGGGGACAGAGCGAGGCCACGCCCACTCTCCCTCCCTTGACGTCAGCCCCTCCTTCCCGCGTCGCCCCGCCCACTCCTCTCGGCTCGCGACGGAAGGCGAGGGGGTGGGGCTAACGGCTCGGACGCCTCCTGTCTCCACCCTCTCGTCAGAGCGTGACGTCAGAGCGAGCGCTGGTGCGTGTGTGTGTGTCTATATCCCGATGCGTGGGCCGAGAGCTGCACTGCTCGCGCGAGAACGAGGCGTTCGTTGCCTCGGCCGTGAGGCGAAAGCGGCGGCGGAGGAGGGGAGAGGAGTTGGTGGCGGCGGCGGCGGCCGGGGGATGGAGCAGACGCCGCCGCCACCACCAGCAGCATCGCAGGAGGCGCTGGGGCCTCGTCTCCCGCTGTTGGTGAGTCTTCCCCTTGCTTCCCTTCCTCCCCTCATGAAACATGGATTTCGGGTTTAGCCTTGTTTATCTCACTACGAAAGAGACATACATACATATATGAGGTATCTGGAGAGGGCATGCCAGTCTAAATACGAAATTCACTTACGTGTATTTGTATGTGTGTATCAGGCATAGGCAAACTTTGTCCCTCCAGGTGTTTTGGACTTCAACTCCCACCTTGATTAGCATTGAATGGCCTTGTAGCTTCAAAGCCTGGCTGCTTCCTGCCTGGGGGCAGAGTTCTTTTCCCCACCCTGGACATTCTACAGATATAACCTACAATTGTGCCAAACATATTGCAGAAAACATACATACACTGATAGATACCTACATAAAAACTCCAATCATCACCCAAGTCAAAAAAGATACACAAAACCCTGGCAGGCTGTGCAAAAAGAATCTGCAAAGTCCACCTCCTCCAAGCCACCTAAACTGGGCTCTAAAGGCCAATGGATACTCCACCACAGACATCAGAAGAGTTATAAGGCCAAGAACAAGCCACAAGAGTAAAGACAAAGATCCACCTGAGGGAAAAGTGTTCATACCATACATCAAGGGAACCACTGAGCGCATAGGGAAGCTGATGAAGAAACACAGTCTACAAACTATCTACAGACCCACTAAGAAAATCCAACAAATGCTACATTCAGCAAAGGACAAGAGGAGTCCTCTTTCCTCTGCAGGAGTCTGCCGTATACCATGGACAAGTCTACATAGGGACCACGAAACACAGCATTGCCCAGACACGAATCAAGGAACATGAAAGGTCCTGCAGACTAACTCAACCAGAGGAGTCAGCCATAGCAGAGCACCTGATGAACCAACCTGGACACAGTATATTATTTGAGAACACAGAAATGTCAGACTACACAGAGAAGCCATTGAAATCCACAAGCATGTGGACAATTTCAACAGAAAGGAGGAAACCATGAAAATGAAAAAATCTAGCTACCAGTATGAAAAAACTCCAAAATCAGGACCGTAAATAAAAAACAACACTCTGGAAATGTGAATTCCAGGCAAGAAACAATCAGGGCCAGCTAACACCTCCCACCAAAGGATTCCCCCAGACAGGAAGCAGCTAGGCTTTGAAATACTGAAATACTTAAATACAGTAATTAAAAATAAGTTAAGACAAATTAAGATAAACGTAATGTAACATTTCTGCTAATATTGACTTTATTTTAATTTTTATGTAAAGTATTATTTTTTGCCGCTTTCTTGAGTTCCGGTTGACTGAGAGTCCATTGTGTGTATGTGTTTTCGCACACTCAAATAGAATGAATTTCATGCTTAAACTGGGGTGCCATCTGCAAGATATCTTGTATGCTTCTGTCTATATCTATATACGTACATGCATGCATAATGATATATCTTGGTGATGGCACCCTAGTCTGGACATGAAATTCATTTATCTTTCACATGCACCTTATATACATAGTTAGAACGTAATTTTATATATCACATTTTGATTTTTTTTTGTGCATGAAACAAAGGTATCATTAGAGCAGCCATGCTTATGGACAATTCTGGAGTGTTCAATATTCCAAATAAGGGACATATATTAGTTTAGTGTAGATTGAGTATTCCTTATCAAAAATGCTTAGGACAAGAAGTGTTCTATATTTTGTATTTTGTAAAACCTGTACAGTATTTGCATATTTATTCATAATGAGATATCTCAGAGATAGGGCCCAAGTTTAGACTTAAAATTCATTTATGTTTCATATATATCTTATACACATAAGTCTAAATGTAATTTTATATACAGTGTTTTTAATAATGTTGTGCATGAAACAGTTTGTGCACATAGAACCATCAGAAAGCAAGAAGCATCACTATCTCAGCCATGCATGTGGACAATTTTAGATTTTGGAGTATTTTGGAATCACAGGTGAGGGAGAATCAGTCTATAATAGTGTATCTGATATATCCCACTGTCTTTTGCATCGCTTTTGGTCTGTTGCAACTTGTGGACCAACCCAGGGAGAATCAGGATGAGAAAACTGATGGCCATGTTTAAATATTTGAAATGATCTCATATTGAAGATGAGCTTGTTTTCTGCTGTTCCAGAGAGAGAGAGAGAGAGAGATTGTCCCTAAACATTAAGAAATAATTGTGCGACAGTGAAATATGTGGCTTGGAGTTTGATAGAGTCTCCTTACAGATTTTTAAAAAGAATCCATCATTTGGGTGTCTTTTTATTGTGTTTACCTACATTGCAGAATGGGGGTTGACTGGCCCTTGGAGGTCTCTTCCAACTCTATGAATCTGATTCTATGAAATATTTTATAGCCTAACGAGGTGGCTGTTTCAAATGTTCTCTCTTATTTCTTGTATTAACTATGCTCTATAGAAAGTCTGAGACATCAACTAGTATTACCAGATGTTACTTATATCATTGTGAGACATGTATATTAAGTCTAATCAAAATAGAATCCCATATACAATAATGGCATCAGGACTGACAGCAAGAAGTAATTTGTTATATAAACTGGGCTAGGACTTTGAAAATATTGGATGCTAAAAAGGCAATGCAGCCATATATAAGGTGAATTTTTTGTAGTGCTTTCAGCACCTTTTAGTCACCAGTGCTTCTAATTTTTAGTGTATAATATACATACCAACAATTAGTGTCAGTACCAATAATTAGTCATGCTCTTTAGTAATCTAGAGCACCTGTCTTTGGATTATGATTTCTAGTTTCTACCAATATCATCAAAAAAGAAAAAGATTTTATCCCATGTTAGGCATAATAAAAAGAAAATATTAGTTATGCTTCTCTAAGTTTGAAAACAAAATCTTATTTAATGTGGATGTTGTTCTGAGGTTACATAGCGGCTTTGTTTTGTTTGTCTCTGTATAGGTTCTTATTAGGCACTTGAGTTTTCTGAATAAGAAATCAGAAGTGACCAGAGCAGTTTATTAGATTCCAGATTTTCTTTCTTCCTTCTCCCTTTTTAGATGCCATTTGATTTTAGTTTTGTGTAGAGTATTTCTGTTATACAGGGTGTTTGAAAAAGAACTCCCTAGTTTTAATGTGTTTTAACTTAAAACTAGGAAGTTCTTTTTCAAACACCCTGTATCTGGGACTAGTGATTTTAATGGCTAACTTAAGCAAGAAAATATTGGCCCATCCTTGTGGGTCATGCATTGTTGAATCAAATGAATGAATATTATCTTCTAAGATAGAGACTTAGAAGATAAGTGCTGTTAATTGACCACTTACAGATACTAGCAATAACCTTAAAAGTGAGACCCTATATTTAACAGCTCATAATCATACCTTAGATTTGCAGTGTGGTGGTGATTTGGAACTCATTGAAGTATTTCTGGAAGGGAAATAGTTTGATTGTTAAAGTAGTTATATTCTGTAAGTCTCACTTCAGTCTCCTTTTTCTCAGAAAAATATTTACATAATACTAAACAATTTTATTGTTTATTAATACATTTAAATAAATAAATGTTTGAAACTTATTAATAATCACTTAATAATAAAGTGGGACATTAGAATATTTGTAGCAGCCATAACTGATTGGGACATAATGCTAGATGTAAAAACAATTGACACGACTTCTGGCTGTCATTCCAAGTTCCAGTGCCAGGTTTCAATCTAGAGATCCAGGCAAAGGTCTCATTAGAAGCAAAACACAGGGAAAGCAAGGAGTCATTAGGGAATCATGGTAGATGTGTCAGAATTTGAAAGTGCATTTGGTGGTTCCAGTTGTAATCCCCCTTTTCAAGTTTAAATGTTTAATTTCAAAACAGGAACCAGTTGCTAGACATGAGAAAATATATTTTACAGATTGGAAAACAGCAGATAGCATGTCAAAACACTACTGATAAGATTCCTAAAGTTTTAAAAAAGGGATGGAGAGAGCCTTCACAGATGACTTTTGAAATGTTTCATATAGCCTTGGGCAGTCCTGGGTGCAATTCAGTTATTGTACATACTCATGTAGACATCTAGAAATTTAGCGTAAAAAATTCAACCTATGTGGGTGTCAACTTATCCATGAGTCAGTGTAAGAGCTGTACTTTAACTGGGAGAACCTAAAAGAGGCACCAACCCCCTCTGCCATTGTGCTGCTTTTGGGCTTTTGCATGGGCAGGAAAAAGTTGGTACTGTAGTATCAACCAGGGATGACTGGCCTGAGGTAATGCTGGCTCTTTTTTATCTCCATGGAATGACCCTCAGCTAATGCATGCACAATATTAGTTTTCCTATATCGTGGCAAGATTGCTATTGTTTTATACATTTTTAGAAATTATTGAGATTGAGAAAAACAACCAGCTATACAGAAATAATAACCCTGTTGGTCTGAGTTTTCATAATGTTTTCTGATGCCTAATGTCTTTCATCTTCAGTGATCAATCAATAAAATGGAATGAGTAATCTGTATGGCCTTGTAATTATAAGGGAAGCAAACTGAACATTTTAAACCTTTTAGCAGCCGTTCTTCAGTGTTTGAGGCTCCTGGATGTTGCATTTTCTGTATGCTATTCTTTATCTTGCTTATAAAGTTAAAGCTAAGCAAAGTCGGGTGATATATATCTTCAGCACGTTTTCGATCCTTGTAAAATTCAGATTGATTTGGTATCTAGGAAACAAACTCCATAACTATACAACAATCGAAAGATGAGAGACTAAAAAAACTGGAAGAATGAAAAAGTATTTGCCTGATTCCACAGAGATGTGTAAGAGAGAGCTATAGCAGCATTTGCAGTTTCCGGGGAAATATAGCTGTATGTTGAGTGGTTTGAGAAAGAGAAATGTAAGAGTTTAAGAATATATTGCATACTGTAGGGAACATGAGCACAGAAAGTGTTTTTCAAAATTTGGGGATTTAGATAATTCTGTGAAACTGACAGAATATTCTGGACAGCCAAAGAAGTACTCTTTACAACATAATACTATTTTAAAACATTGCAACTGAAAGGCATGATGGCTTTTGAAATAGGTCAGAAAAATTATGGTGAAGTTGTCTCCATTAATTTCTGTCACTATTAGGCAGCTATTCTGCCTCTAGTTTAAAGAGCAGCATGATGCGGGATACCACTTGCTTGCAGGAAGAACAAAATCTTGTTGGTGACTGTCAGAAGTAGGATGCTAGGCTACATTGTTGGCAATTGTTTTCACTATGAAGCAGCTTACTATTGTTTGTAATGATATATATTCCCAATGACTTCTGTACATGCCATGTCCTTCCTTCTAAATACATATAGAATTCTGCTGAATAGGAAGTTTCTGATTGTTTTCACTTGGTATATATACTTGTTTATACATTTTTTTTGGTTAAAATGGACCCCAGAACTCTTGGTTGGTTTATACACTGATCTGTTTAATAGCATATTCAAATAATGGCAGCCGTGTTAGCAACAGAGACTGTGTTGGAGCTTCCCTCACTGGGCAGAGATAGCAGGGAGTGTAGCTGCTTCTCCCAGGCTTCTTCGGTGTGGAATAAGGACTGAATGTCCCAGATCGTAGTCCATCATGAGAGATCCAGCAGGAAGCATTTTTACCTTTTTTCTCTTGTCCTAACAAAGAAACAACCTGCTTGTGGTCCCCTCCCCTGCTCTGGAGCATTGAATAAGGTCTGAAGGTCCCAGATCCTCAGCGTGGAATAAGATCAAAGTAATAACTCTCCTCCCCACAAGACTGCTTCACCTCTCCCCTAAGAAACATCTTGTTTTGCTGCCCTCCTGCCCCCCAAGAAGCAATGCTGCCTTTGTTCTCTTCCCCATCAAGGCTCTTTGAGGGCTTACCTTCCTTTTCAGAGAGAGGTCACCGATACTGCCATTTTTTTGTCCAGGCATTGTGAAAGGCTGTTAGGAAAAGGGTAATTTATTTGCCAACCTTTCTGGGTTTAAATCACACAAAATAAAAATATTAAAAAACACAGTCTGTGAACCTTTATAACCTTTGTTATGTGCCTCTAGGTTTTACCTTCAACTTTTCCATGGATCATATCAAAACCATAATTTGGGCCCCCAAATCTGCACTTGATTTGTACATGAGGTTGACTTATACATGAGTATATATAGTACTATGTAGGTATAAGAAAGCTGTACAAGTTTTGCCGCTTTAATGGAAACAAAGGTGTAGAGAATGTATGTGTTGTCAAAGGCTTTCATGGCCAGAATAACTGAGTTGCTGTGAGTTTTCCAGGCGGTATGGTGATGTTCCAGAAGCATTCTGTCTTGACATTTCAACCACATCTGTGGCAGGCATCCACATGCCTCCAGGCACAACAGCCAGGACTGTACAGTTGAAAGGCTACTCATTGCTAATCAAACTTGCTAATTGCAACATCCACACTTGTTTAAAACAGACAGGGTTCTTTCCGACCCTGGACATTCCACAGATATACATACACTCCAACTGCCTCATTTCCAACAGACCTATGAACAAACCTCTGAGGAAACTTGCCACAGATGCAAGAGAAACGTCAGGAGAAAGTGCTACTGAAACATGAACAAACAACCTGAAAAATCTCACAGCAACCCGGAGCAAGAGCTGATAGATATTGAATTCATAGCTCAAAAGCCCAGTGTTTACATACCTGAAAATTACCCTCTGAGTCACTCTGTCTGGATTTAGCCAAGCATAAAGTTGTGGTAACCATAGAAGAAAAACTTGTTCCTATCCAAGGAAATGCTTTAATAAGGCTTACTTTAAAACTTATCCACAAACCTGTAAATATATGAATGGGGAAACAACTGTTACTCAAGATACTCTTGGATTTTTCATACCTAAAACAAAACTGAATTAGCAAAGTAGTAACTTGTAATGTTTTTAGAAAATAGGTCTTAATGTTGGATCAAATATTCCAGAGCGCATTCTCCACTCACATTTAACTGACAATACAGTAAACTCTCTGTTAACTGACATCCATGGGGATTGGTAGGTGCCAGCTAAATGTGGTTCCTGGTTGCTTGAAAGTTACTATTAAAATTAGGCCTAACTAATACTGTACCATGCCATAAACTCTGTATTGACTTGATATTAATATTAAAAGATGGCAAATAAAAACAAATAAAGACAAACTTAATTTGATGTAACATATTTTTATAAAACAGCAATCTGAATGCAGTATGCAATTTTAGTTAAGTTTTTTGCTGGTTACCTGAGTTAACTGAGAGTGTGCTGTACCTGAATGCTGCTCGTTGTTCTATCCCTGGATCTCTGTTTTGTCTATAAGGAGGAAGAGTTTGGAAGATATGGAGTGTAGAAATCGTATATATGCAATTGCTTTATTTTTCTTTGGAGGATTGGCATTTCCCTACAAAGCAGAGACTAGGGCAGTGAAAGAAGGCTGGTGTGAAAATAGAATGTCATATGACAGCATTTCTTCCCTCAAAAGGAGTGCGAAAACCCCTTAATGGCATGTGGTTGATTCTATAGACAAATTGCTAAAACATAAAGAACATTGGAGATGAAATTAGTTGAATATGCACATGTGCAATGAAGCATTACAGTTCTGGTGCTTGCATAATAACGTTTAAACTGACCTCACTTGAACTCAGGGTTGACATTTGTAAAGGATTTTTTAAAATGCTGCAGCTTTCTGTAAATATAAATATATATTTTTTTCTCTAATGTGGCAGGTGGTATCTTACCTATTTACCTCTTCGGATATTGAACCATAGTGGAAAATTTACTTACCCTGGCAGGAGTATGTCAGGATTAACCGAGAGATGCACAGCCCTATCTTTTCTGTGGAAGTGTCAGCAAAAGCATCCTTATGTTGGTTTCAATTATATATGTATATTTACTTCTGAAATATCAGAATCTCTACATTAGCCACAAAA
The DNA here is from genome assembly GCF_035594765.1 of Anolis carolinensis. Classification (NCBI taxonomy): domain Eukaryota; kingdom Metazoa; phylum Chordata; class Lepidosauria; order Squamata; family Anolidae; genus Anolis; species Anolis carolinensis. The sequence continues at coordinate 59,192,927 of NC_085842.1, read as the reverse complement.
GACCATCACAAAAATGCAGATAAACAATATTAAAGAATATAACAAAACAAATGAAGACAATATTTATAGTAAATATGAATAGGAATATATTGAGACCTAAGTAGAATGTCGGTCATTATAAACAATAAGAAAAGATAGCCAAAGCACTGTCAAAATTAATGTTACAAAAAGAAAAACCCAAATACCAAAAAAAGCACAGAAAGTAGTGTAATAAAGAACATGAATACAAAATGAAGTTTATAACAATATGTAAACATAGAAAATCAAATCAAGGATACATTTCAAACGTAGCGATGGTATTAACATTATACAAAATGTTTGGTAAACACATTTCTTCAATAGGTGAGCAAGTATATCCAGTGTACAAAGCTCATTTCCATGACTTGTGCCTGTAATATACTCTCTACTGGGAATATTAGGAAGTTATGTGTTCATATGGTCAGCATTCAGCAGGCCAAGCACCCAATGGCACATATTTCATGGACTTTATAAGCATTCTTCCATAAGTCCCATTGGTCTCCCTTTGCTTTCCTATTTTTGTGTTCAGTTTAACTACATATGCAGGTGCATACAGGCTGAGAAACCCATCAAACCTTTGTTTAGAGGTGCTTTGGTTTAGTTTTGACCATTCTATTAACAGATCAGGTGTGCATTTGGATATAAGAATTCCCTTTGCAGTTAGACTTGTTTTTTCAATCATATTTTCTTTTGGCTGTCAAAATAGTCCAGAACTGGCTTACCCTTTGAAACAGATACAAAATCAAACATTTAAAAAATAATACATCCTGCAGAATTTCAAATAGCCTTTCAGCTATTATCTTTATCACAATATTAAATATATGCAATTAACTTTTTCAAAATGGTACCAGTATGCTGAGATAGATAAAAGTAGAAAATTACCATTTGGAAAAATAAATTGGGGGAGAGATTGGGGTTTGGGGTTGAATCCTTAAATATATCATGACACTAGATTTTGAGCATAGAGTTATTATATTATTTGTAAGTGATCTGAAGCAGCAAGATAATAGAGCTCGAGTGCTGTTTTTCTAAGCTGACTCTTGAAAAGCTAAGAAATCAGCCCACGTTTGCCTGTGCATAATAAAAAACAGATGTCATCAAGATCTTTGTACCTGCGCTTTGTATTTAAAAGGCTTACTAGAAATTATCTATTCTTCTGTGTCAGAAGCATTGCTTTCTCTCTAAAAGAGGTTTAGGAAGCTATGTGGAATGCTTTTGCGATGGCAGACCATCTACTGTCGCACTTGACCTTATCAAATATAGTTGGAAGCAAATGGAGAATGTGAACTCAAGATATTCCCTGGCTAAATGACATGGATATTTGATATTTGGCTAACTCTGCTGTGCTAAGGAACATTATTTGGATTATTACTAAAATTTGTTTACTCTTTTCTAGATTCATTTCTTTCTTCATGTTTCTATAAATATTATTTGTGATAATATGTATTATTGAGAGTCATTTTGCCTGGGTGATATAACCAGCTGATATCATATGTATCTGCAAAGGTTAAAGGGTTGTTCATGTTATGTCTTTCTAAATTACAAGCATTTGGATACTTATTGCTCACTTTCTAATTATGCCCAGTCTCTCAGTGCATAAAGACATGCATTATTTATATTGAACTCACTGAATGCTCCCGAGAGAGTTTTACCCCATTCTAAAGTGGATTTTTCATTTGCAGTACTTTCTCATTCTGTAGAAATATGTCTTGGGTGGGTTTCTCAATGAAAACTCTTTTTTGAAGAAGTAAATATTTCAAGAGGAAGCTAGGTATGTGCAAACACATGTACATGTGTAACAAGTCTATGATGTAATTTAAGATGCATTCTTGGGCATTACTTTGCTTGTGGAAAATTTAATATTAGAAGCAAAAATAACATGGAAAGAATAGGAATAATCTATCCAACAAAAAAGAAGAGCGATCTGTTATTTTTCACCAAACCGTTTATTTAAAATTAACATGCACATGTGAAATAAAGAGCCATGTCAAGTAGGTCTTGCATAAGTAAACAAAAGCATTTTGCACCTTTTAGTGATCACTTTAAGGCTTTTTGTAGAGAGAGATAATATATAGCCTCCTGTTGAACAAGCTTAACTGGCTCCTAGTTTGTTTCTAGATAAAATTCTGTTATGATCTTTATACTCAGTCTAAATGATCTAGAGCGCAGCTTTCTAAAATGTGTGTCGTCACACACCAGTGTGTTGTCTGTAGTGCCTAGATGTGTTGTGTGAAAATGCTCTGCCCCATCCCCACAAAAAACTCCCCCACCCTCACTTCCACCAATCCTCCTATTCCACCAGTAGTCTTGACAGCCACTTGGATCTGCTGCCAAACCAATCCATGGGGGCAATTGCAGTCATTCTCATTGGGATGGTGCAGTGTGTTAGAGCAGTAAAAATATGAGGATGCTATTGGCTGGCTGCTGAGGGGGTCCTTTCCAGCACAAAGGCCTGCTCGGAGTAATCATGTGGTCCCCAGGCTTCCCCTACCACACCCCACCAGGAGAAACCTCTTAGTTTGGGGAAATAAATACATGTATTTAAATCTAATGTATTAGATAGTATTATTTTGCCCCAGGGATATTTAGAAGCATATGCTATTTTACAGTATTACAAATAATTTAGTAAATAATTTCCACATAAAGCATTGAATGTATTTAAATACAGAGTATTAGATAACATTATTTTGAGCATTGGGAACATTTACAGTTCCGCTTTTCTGAAAAATCCCACATCAATGCTTGTCATTCTGCCATATGTGAGGAATAGGTTTCTGGCAACTCTTTCATCAGTAGTTGTCTGAACCATATGCCACACATATGGTCCCACAGGCCAGAAAATCCAGAGGTCCCACATCCCAGAAAATTTTATTTTCCAGGGTTTCAGGGGAAGAAAAAAGGCAGAGGCAAGGAAACTCTAGCCCTTGGCCATTAATACAATACTTCTTATGGAATAAAAAGTACAGTAGAGTTCCGATTAACATAAACAGGCGAGCTGAATGTCAGATAATCGAAACTGTTAGATAATAGGGAGGCCCTATTATACCCTGGCAAGCCGAATGCTTGCCAAGAGGGAAATGTCTCCTCCCTCCCAGCAAGCACCCGGCTTGAAGAGGCCCTCTGCTGCCTAGAAAAACAGCTGTTTTTTAAGGCAGCAACGCACAGGGGACTTTTCCAAGCCAGGTGCTTGGCTGGGAGAGAGGACACTTTTCCCTCTTGGCAAACAACCCTTGGAGATGCCTGCTGCTGCCTAGAAAGGCAGCTTTATTTCTAGGCAGCAACACACAGGGAGCCTCTCCAAGCACTGGGTGCTTACTGGGAGAGAAAAGTCTGCGGTGCTGGGCACCCGCCGGGAGGGGTGAGACATTAGCGCATTGGATTAAACGGTGTGTTGAATAAGCGGAAGTCCAATAACCGGAACTCAACTGTGTTTCATAATAGTATGGAAACACACTTGACTTTGGCTGTACAATCATCCCATGAAGGGATTAATCTGTGAATCATTTCCATGTCACAATCCTTATATATTGTCTCTTCTAGGTCCTTTGGGCAGACCTTATTAAACTGAAGCACCGTGGACTTTCCCCCCCTTACTGGAGCATTAACTGAACTATTCATAGTGTTAAATATCCTTTATTACATAAGTATTTCCCAGGGTAAATCTACTGTTGTGCACACATTTATATCTTTGGATCATTGCGACTTTTTCAACCCTGATAGAAGCTCCCCTTTTTCTCTAGAGAGGAAGAAATCTTGTTGCTTATAACATATTGTAGGGGTCTTTGCAATGGAATAATTAGATCGTAAGGAGCAGAGATAATGTTTGGGCATTATCTAATCTGTGTGTGGCAAAGTATTCGTAGAATGGTAAAATGTCTGTTTATTAGTATGAAGGCACATAACATGAGTAAAATCTAGATTTTTGGGAGTTCAATGTCTTAATTCTGTTACAAACCAGAATTAAATCTCCTTCTCAGTCATAAAACCTTGATCTTAGATTCTAATAAATAAATCTAATAAAGTGATTCCTATGTCATCAGTTTAATCCTTACAGCAACAATGTGGACAAAATCATGGATCATGAACAGATTAATGATCAGTCAGACTAGGAGATTTCCTAGCTCATCAGCCTTTACTGTACCACACTAGACTCTTTTTTTAAAAAAAGGTGGGATAAAAACACAGGCAACCTTGTCAACTACCCTTTGGCATATGAATATTTACTCCTTGGCTCATAAATAGTACCATGAGTATAAAGCTGCAACATATTACGAATTTCTTGTACTTTTTGTAAGAAAATTTATTTCTTTGTTTTTATTAAAGTGTGAAAACATCTGTTTATTTTTGTCTTATTGAGAGTGGAAGAAGGTCTGTTATGGGTTGGCTCAATTTGATTTGATTAATCTTCATCCTGGAACTGGTCAGCCATAACTTGGGGTAATGGGACATCCTTTGTCCCAAGTGTGCTTAGTGTGTTGACTTGATCTTAGTATGTATCGCACTCTGCACTTGCCCTAGAAGCCTTATATATCAACTGTCACATCAGCACTTTTAATCTTGTACCCATTACTCTGGCCCGGCCCAGTTTTATTGTGTTTTAGCGTATTGTTTATTGCTTGTTGTTTATACTGTTTTAATTGTTTTAATTTGCCTTTTGTTTTGTATTGTTATATTGTGTGTTGAGGCCTTGGCCTTTGTAAGCCGCATCGAGTCCTTCGGGAGATGCTAGCGGGGTACAAATAAAGTTTAATAATAATAATAATAATAATAAATGTAGATTTTGTTCTAAAATTTGTTTTCTTTTTTTTCTCCATAAGCTGCTGCTTGACAGAGGAGCCCCACCAGCTGGTTATATTTAAAAATAAATTGTGGAGGTAAGTATCTTCTATTTTAAGTGGTGTCTTGGCTTTTATTGAAGGTTTCCTATGCAGTATCCTAACAGAAAGAATCACAGAGTATAGACCTCTTCACATGGTCCAAAATTTGGCTGTGGTGACAGGGTTTTAAAGAAGACCTCCCCCTGTGTGATGAGGCAGGGGAGAAGCCATGACGGTGTGATAGCCCTCCGCGGGCACTGCTGGCATCACCACACTCAGTGGCAATACACAAACATTCTGGCGGCACATGTGAAGAAGTCATAGGTCATAATGTTTGCAAACATGTTGCCTGCAGACTGAATATATGACTTTATATCCAGTGCTGTTATTATGTAGACAGATCTGTTCCAGTCTGTTAAAAAAGAGAATTGTTTCTGTCTATAGATTGCCAGAGGAGTGATTCCTCATTCTTTCTCTCTTGTCTATTTGCCCCTGAAATCTGCTTTGGAGACCTAAAGAAGATTTTTGAATGCTTTGGAGATCTTGGGAGGTGGGAAGTAGAGAGTGAGAAGGTTCTGTTGTGCTAGCACAAGGTTAGATTTATTTCATCTCCTGTGCTAAATAGATCTGATGCTTTACTAATGGTGTTGGTTGATGATGATGATTATTATTATTACATCTATCCCCCAGATTAGGAGTAATTGAAGCTTTCAGAAATTGAAAACATAGTTAACAATCTACACAATACAAAAATTAAAGCAAGATAAAACAATAAAAAATAAAACCAGATTCAAAGATACACCATTAAATCACATAAACACTTGCACAACAGTATTTCCAATACATTGTATAACATGGACCTTACACAGTTAATTGTCAATTTTTTTTCTCTATTAAAAAAAATTAGGGAGTATGCCAGTCTAGCCTTTCTGGAAAATATGTTCCAGTGCCTGGCGTCTGCATCTAAAACATTTTTCCCCATGTTCCCACCATATCTTTGATGGAGGGAGGAACAAGAAAATAAAATTTGTCCCCTTTATTAATCCTGTAAAAGGTCCTAAATGGCTCAAGTCCAGCCTATCTTTATGATCACATTTCCTATTACGAACCGTACGATCTACAGGGGAGGCCCTTCTCTCGCTCCCACCACCGTCTCAAATGTGGTTGGTGGGGACGAGAGAGGGGGCCTTCTCGCTCGTGGCCCCCCTGGCTCTGGAACTCCCTTCTGAGAGAAATCAGTTTAGCTCCCACCCTGGCCTCATTCCGAAAAGATGTGAAGACCTGTTTTTTCCAAGCCACCTTCAATTAAGATGAACAATTGACTGAGTCCCTACACCCACCTAGCCTCTGCATTTTATCACTGGCCTATGTTAGTACTCCTAATATATTGCACAACTATAATTTTATTCTTCTGCCCCAATATTGAAGTGCCATTATGTCGCCCTTGGCTTTTATTGTGTGATGTTGTGATTTTATAGTTCTGATGTATTAATTTGTTGTAACTGGAATGTATTTTATGTTGTATTTTATTGTATACTAGCTGTGCCCGGCCATGCATTTCTGTGGCAAAGTGGTGGTGGTATTGGTTAAAAATTGTTGTGGAATTTTTATTTGACGTTATTTGTATTTTTAAATTAATTTTATTGTAACATCTTTTTTAATTTATTATATTTTATTATTTTCTTTTATTATTTTTAGTTATTTTGTGTTATTATAGGATTTTATTGTATTAATTTTTTAGTGTTTTTAATTATTTTTAGTGTTTTTCATTTTTATTGTATTATTTGTTGTATTTTATTTTTATTGTTTTATTATTATTTGTTTTTTATTTTGTATGTATTATATTTTATTATTTGATTATATTTTTATTTATGTTTTATAATTGTATTATTGTATTTTATTTTTTATGTATTTTTTGTATTTATTTATTTATTTATTTATTTTGTCTTTGTATTGGGTTACTCTGAGTTCTGTGGTCTGCCTGGTCATGTTTGAAATGTATTTTCTCCTGATGTTTCGCTTGCATGTATGGCAGGCATCCTCAGAGGTTGTGAAATGTGTTGTAACGAAAGCAAGTGGGATTTATACCCTGTTTCCCCTAAAATAAGACATCCCCAGAAAATAAGACCTAGTAGAGGTTTTGCTGAATTGCTAAATATAAGGCCTCCCCTGAAAGTAAGACCTAGCAAAGTTTTTGTTTGGAAGCATGCCTGCCAAACAGAACACCAGAGCATGCAGGATCGGTAAATGTACATACCATAGAGTGTTGCACTTGGAAATATTGGTAGTAACAAGAAATTCTTGATAGGATTCAGAGTTTGTCTGGTTATGCTGGTTTGTGATGACAACTACTGTACAGTATATAATAAATGTTCATTTTTTGTACAACAATAAATGTGAATTTTTCTTCATGGAAAAATAAGACATCCCCTGAAAATAAGACCTAGCGCATCTTTGGGAGCAAAAATTAATATAAGACACTGTCTTATTTTCAGGGAAACAGTACATCTGTGGAATGACCAGGGTGGAAGAAAAAACTGTTGACTGCTTTAGGCAAGTGTGAATGTTGGAATTGGCACTGAATAGCCTTGTAGCTTCAAAGCCTGGATGGTTCCTGCCTGTCTGGAATGAACAAAATGTGGCTTCCGGTATTAAAAAAATCTCTGAAATCAGGACAGTTAACTAAAGAACAGCACTGAGCAATCAGGGAATTCCAGACATGATGTACTGAGGGCCAACTAACATCTCCCAAGAAAGGATTCCCCCTCCGAAGCAGAAGTAGGCAGGCCTTGAAGGTGCAAGGGCATTCAATGGCAATCAAGGTCTCCAAGTGGAACATTCACAGTCGCCTGGGACAGATAAGAGTTGTCCCATCCTGGATATCATTGCTGAGATAGAAATAAACATCCCACTTGTCTGTTTTCAAACATCTCATAATCTCTTAGGATGCCTGGCATAGATATGGATGGCCATTTGGCAGCAGATAGGGTTGTGAGGGAATGTGATGTTTAATAGGCTTTTCCTGAATCCCTTCTTATTATCCAACATATTCACTTATCCAATGTTCTGCCGGCCTGTTTATGTTGGATAAGCGAGACTCTACTGTATATTTATAATCTTATATTATCTGCTTAGAACTGGATTATATGAGGCCCCTTCTACACAGCTGTATAAAATGCACACTGAAGTGGATTATATGGCAGTGTGGACTCAAGATAATCCAGTTCAAAGTAGATAATATAAGATTATAAATGGGTTATATAGCTGTGTGGAAGGGCCTTGAGTCTACACTGCCATATAATCCAGTTCAAATCAGATAATCTGTGGAAGAGGCCTAAGTGAGGCCTAACTGTGCCTGTCCCCTGGGCTGAGTGGGTTGTTAGGAGACCAAGTGGGCGGAGCTTAGCCTTCCAACTGTTAGCAGTTGGATAAAAACAATTATTCCTCTCCCTCTAATTAGGACTTTTTCTTTTCTTTTTGTTGTCAGCACCTAGGGGCAAGGATTTTGGGTTGTGTTGCCAAGTTTTGTATTTCTGGGATGTTTAGTTGTGTTGTTATAGTCACAGCGCAAACAACTTTACCTATATATATATATATATATATATATATATATATATATATATATAAAGATTGTTGGGCTTGGTCTCCATGTAAGTTGCCCGAGTCCCCTCGGGGAGATGGGGCGGGATACAAAAATAAAGTTATTATCATTATTATTATAAACCCTGTTTTTACCTAGAGTTCTTACATGGCAATACTTATTATCAGGAATATATGGAAGCCTAATATTGGAAATGTTCTACTTCTGTTTCCCATCAGCTTGGGAATTTTGTTTGAATTGTTACTTTAGGGTTAGGTTAGATCCAAGATATGCAGTTCCATGGATTTCTTGAGCTTAATTATAATTGTGTTTTTAAAGGCTTTTATGGCCACAATCACTGTGTTGCTGTGAATCTTTTGGGCTATATGGCTATGTTCCAGTAGCATTCTCTCCTGATGTTTCACCTGCACCTGTGGCTGGCATCTTCAGAGGTTCTGAAGGTTAATTAATTATAATTCTTAGCTAGTTCCATTGAATGTTTCTTCCAGTTTAAACATGTGAAATTTTGATAGTCATCTCTTGAAACTGCTGATTATGCCAAGACTGAGAATGTCATTAATATGACCTGCTTTACCGTATACAGCACTTGCATGTGATCCTTTTAACCACATCAAGCATGTGAATGTTTCTCCACTTGTTCCCGTGTTTTTCATTTAGATTACTTTGGATTACCTTGCCTACTTCTCCACTTACACTTACGTAATACAATACTATTGTAGCTGCTTGCCTACTCCTCATATCTGGTGAGGTAATATGTTGCAGCTACATTGTATTGCCTGAATCTAAAACCAAAGGCTCTCCTAGAGAACATTTGTTATGCCCTTGGTACCAATAAATCTTTCAATTCTGACTATGTTAATTATCATCTGCTCAAAGTAATTATATTTTGCATTTGGTTTCCATGTTTATGATAATGAGTATTTCATTGAAAATAATAGATCCTGATATATTGCATTACTCTTCTTTGAATGCTGTGGGGAAGAATGCTCTATCCAATATGATGAGTTCTTATCTTTGATAAGACATTGACCAACTTTTGGGTTGCTTTCATGTGATATAACATTGGTTCAAAGCTTGCAGTCATTGTTTAACCTATGTTATAACTGTCTTAGAATATTTTTCCATAACTATAATAAACTGTCCACAACAAAAATGTGCTTAATCTCCATGATTAAAAAGAAAGCCTTAAAAAGGTGAAGGGAGGTAAACTAACATGTTTTCATAGGGATTATCCTTCTGTGCATGAAATAATGTAATTTTAAGTTTGTTTTTGTTTTAACATTAGATAAGCATGAGACCAGCGTGGCACAGCTGCATGTGTATTCACACTTGAAGCAATAGCACACTTTGTTGGCTGACAATCTTGGCATTTTTTAAGCAAAAACAAAAATTAAAGACACGGTACATCTGTGTTTGACTTGACAAACAAACTTGTTGGCTGTCATCTGATGGAGCCTTCTGGTGGTGAACAATTCTATGATGACACTGACATTGGAGGCAAATCTCAAGATCCAGAGACCAAAAGGCAGCATGAGTCAGAGCAAAAGTTATCAAAAATTACCCACAATGCCTTGGAGAACATCAATGTGATTGGTCAAGGCTTGAAGCATCTCTTCCAGCATCAACGTAGGAGATCTTCTGTGTCTCCCCATGATGTTCAACAAGTTCAGGTTGATATGGAGCCGGAAGTGGAAATGGAAAACCAAAGCACCTGTGGTGAAATTGATGGTGTCTCTACTCATCCTACAGCTCTAAACAGAGTTCTCCAACAAATCAGAGTTCCACCTAAAATGAAGAGAGGAACAAGTCTCCATAGCAGACGGGGCAAGTCAGATCCCCCAAAGGGAAGCCCTCAGATCAACAGGAAGTCTCTCCAAGATATTCATTCAGGCCGACCCAGATCCTCATCAACTACTGATGCCCCTACTAATTTATCACTACTGGAGATGGCATCTCCTATCTGCCTAGCTGGTGAAGATGTTGCATCAGTGGAAAGGGTGAGTTCTGTTTATTATATGCTATATTTCTACTGTCAAAGACCTAAGTGTTTCTAAAAAACTTGACAAGTGAAAGTCATGCTTCTGAGTAATGGAACACATAAAATATAAACTTACAATTGCACTATAAATAAGAGCAGGTGGGAGCAAAACCGTTATTCTAATACTGCAGTTTGCTGACTATTGAATACTTTGTGTGTATGAATTATATTTTAAAATGTTTGCATGAGTAATTTAAATTCCCCAGATAGACTACTTTAAATGTAATATTCCAAATGTTTTGTTTCAGTAAGCACCATCAGCTTATTGGCTATATAAAATGTGTCTGTATACAGTAGCTGAACAGGTTAGCTGTAATATGCAGTTGCAACAATGTAGGTTCATATTGTTAGCCTTTGTGAGATAACTTGTTAATGTATAATAGTGCTATTCCTGAATCTGTTCATGGATGAATTGGTGAAATGCAGTAATACAAGTATTCAGTCTAACTTGTATACTTGTGTTGCTTGGGGTAAATAAATAACAGTAATATGCTGGTGGCTTTCAAGGTGTCAGGTTTGGTTAAACTAGTGATTTTATTTAGATTCAGATTCTAATTGTCATTCTGTTAAAATTACTGTTACAGAAAAAATGATCGAACAACTTAACAAAAATATAACTAATTACTAGAGCTTTGTGTGACAGTCTTATGACACTGAGACAATGAAGGAAAGTGTTGCAGCTTGTAAAAAATCTGTTAAATGTAAGCCAGCCGTGATGAAAGAAACTGCCAAATTAATTTGGTGTGTGTATATAAAGAAAAAACTTCCAGTCAGATGTGAAGTATGGCCTGTGAATATTTCAGTAACTGTTGCTGAGTTGAGTAATTTTACTATTACACAAATCCTGAAATTGAACTGTTGAAGATTTAATCATGTTATGAATGTGTTGTTAGTTAATATTGTTGCCAACAGTTAAAATGCTGTTTCTTGAGCATCTAATTCCAGATGTATATTTGAATATATAAAGGTGTATTTTGTTGTTGTTACACTGGTAATGGTGATACTTCCTGTGGCATTCATTGGCTTGACTACTGCAACATCTTGCTGGGGATATGACTGAAAATTTCCTATTTCAGTCAGTTGTGCACAGTGAGAGGTTATTATAGTGAAGTCTGAAATACTATAGCAGCTTAGGAGAAGTTGTACCAATACACAGTGAGTGTGATGATGGGGATGTTGGAGCAGGTCTGCATAGTGGGACAGCTGAAGAAACAGGTAAGGAACATAGAATTCATGAAAATAAATTACACATCAAGAAAGCGCATAAGATCTAAAAAAAAAAAAAAGCCAATGCTATGAGTTGGCAGAGAAGGGAACAATAACAACAACAAAATAAAAAAAAACTAATGCTAAATTGTTAAGAAGGCTGGCTGGAAACCTTGGTGATTGAATAAAGCAGGACTGATGGGGTGAAAACTACATCTGGATTTTTGGTGTTGTTTATGAGAAACAGTCATAACAGGTTGAAATAGGAATAGAGGATGAGCAGAAAGGGAGGAATATTGTTTAACTCTTGTCTTGTCCTGTGAGTGCCTAAAATTTAAGCTGGTCACTGTTCCCCTTCCCATGTGAAAAGAAAATCCGGAGACCTTAGCCCTGGCCTCATCTCATTTCTTCCCATCTCTCCTAAGTTTGGGTTACAGCTCATAGGCAAGCCACATTACTTTCTTGGATCTCTACCTGTATTTTATATAAAGATGGTCTAATTGGAGGTTAATTGATATTAGTTTAATTTCTCTTATGGATGCAGACATGAAATCGTTAGCTCTCTTCTTGTTTTCATGATTATAAGGAAGAAGTCTCCTACATGTGTCAGAAAGTAGTTACCTAGTCTTGCTTTAATATTAATGCTATTTAATACCATTTTACTATTTATATATTTTAAATTGTACTGAAATTCTTTTAGTTGTGAACCGCTTTGAGTCTCTGTATAGAGAGAGAAAGTGTCACGTAAATAAACAAAATAAATAAAAAAATACATTGCTGGGTTGGAAAAATCTAGGCCCTGGACTCTGGCATAATTAAAGCCTAGTACAAAGAAATTGCATACAGCAGTCATGACAGTACAGTAGAACTCCGGTTAACCGAGCCCTGGTTAACTGACTTGCTGCATTATCCGAGGGGCCGCCCCTCCCTCCCCTCTCCAGCGAAAGGAACCCTCGCCTCTCGCAAGAGGAGGGAGATGCAGGAGGAAACATCCCAGAAGTGGCCTGTGATCGTGGCCTGCTTCCCTGGGCCGGGGCGCCTGCTGAAGGGAGAAGTTTCCTCCCTTCAGCCTGGGCCTTTAGAGAAGTGCGAAGCATGTCGTTAGGCAGTGGCATGCCTCGCGCTTCCCTGGGTCCAAGCGCCGGGCGAAGGGAGGAAACCTCCCTTCGGCCGGTGCTTGGGCCTTTAGAGAAGCGCAAAGCATGTCGCTAGGCAGCAGCACACCTCGCGCTTCCCTGGGTCCAAGCACCTGCTGGAGGGAGAAGTTTCCTCCCTCCGCTAGGCGCCTGAGCCTACAGATCAGATTATCCAATAAAAATGGGTATCCAAGTTTCGGTTCGCCCGTTTAAATCAGATAACCGGGGTTCTACTGTATTCCCATTTAATTAAGAACTTTCATTCAATTATCTGAAAGAAAAGCCTAGTTTACAAAATAAGTGAGGTTAAAAACTCTACCTTACTCATTTAATTTATGCTATTTGACTTGACAGCATTTCCACTGAAGAATATTGGTGACAGTTCTTCTCCATTTATGTTTCTTTGAGATGTTCTCATCGAAGTGAAGTATTTCCTTGCAATCAATGAAAGTTGTTCCCTCTCCATCTATGGGAGGGAGGAAGAGAAAGGCTTAAAATGTTTGTGAAGTGAGAATGTAAAGGCATTAAATGCACTGTGTTAAATTTGCACATCAGTAAATGCATGGTTTTGATAAACAATACACCGTTATTAAGCTACTGCATGTGATGCCGATGTGTTTCCCTGTTGGACCTCATCATATTGCAGACGTTTTCAATTTTCACACTCCATTCCCTCATTGTCACAAGACCCCCCTTGCATTTATCCTTCACTTATACCCTGCACCCTTCAAATAAAAGGTAGGGGGAGGGCAGCACCTTCAGCCTTTTGGGGGTGGCTTTGCTGAAGTGTAGCTTCATCCACTCCACCTTCCACTTCATTTCTCTCAACGTATGCAACCACCCACTTCCCAGATTAGTAATAAGAGCAGTACTGGCTATGTGCCCCTCAGCCACATCACTCACCCTCTAGGCCCTCTTTCAGGCACACCCACCACATTGGGGCTTAGGCCCTTTCATTTCTGTAAACTATGAATCCCACTATGCTCTGCATAAGGAACTGAAAGCTAAGGGAAAAGAACAGGAAGGAATACTGGTGGGAGGGAGAGGGGGTGGTGGAAAGCAAATTTTTAGTCTGAGATGGCGTAGGAAAAATGGAGTGGGGAGGGGGCAGAGAGACAGGTGGGATCACATCAAATCCTTTAGGGGTCAGCATGTAGTATTGATCAGGGTTACAGGGAAATATATGTGTTATACCTGACTTAGAATCATAGAATCATAGAATAGTAGAGTTGGAAGAGACCTCATGGGCCATCCAGTCCAACCCCCTGCCAAGAAGCAGGAAATCGCATTCAAAGCACCCCCGACAGATGGCCATCCAGCCTCTGCTTAAAAGCCTCCAAGGAAGGAGTCTCCACCACAGTCCGGGGAAGAGAGTTCCACTGCCAAACAGCTCTCACAGTGAGGAAGACTTGCCCATTTGTGAGTAGTGTTTTAAGTGTCCTTGTAAATGGAGATGTTATTTTTACATCTTTGCCCCTACACTTGCATTAGAAACATAAGTGATCTGGATCATGACATAGTGGTGGGCAATATAGAAGTCAATTACAGATCTAGATAACTATATCTTTTATAATGGGTTAGACAATTTTAGAACATTCCCTCCCCTTTAAAACTGGTATTAACGTTGTTCAGAATGCTCCTGTGCTTTGGCTTAAACTTTGCATGACATCCCTCTCTGATGTGGTCCAAAAAGCAAATACTTCATGTCAAAAACCATTGGTGATGTGATATTAAATCATTAAAAAAGCATCAATATATCCCAGTCTATGTTCATCCACACTTACTGTGGCAGATATTTGGAAACTTACGTTCTAAACTTTCATGGACCTGTTCTGAGTGTGTGTTTGGGGGGGGGGGGGGAGGTACATCACTCTAAGTGCAGAAGGAAAGACAGAGTGCAAACATAATAAGTAAAAATTGCCTCCCTTCTGATTTAATGCATCAGCGTGTTCTAATACATTCCTACTATATAACAGTTTGCAGCATGCATTCTTCTTCTGGCATTGAGACTTGAGCCTCATTGCTGGTGGGAGGAGAGCCATTGGCATTTTTATTTTGGCAGTGATCCTTGCTGTCAAAGTCTCATTAGAATTTGTAGAAGTCCCTTTGTGCTGCATACGTATAATATTTGAGGTCCAGAAGGGTATAGCTACTGTAACGAAATGTCTAATTATAATGTAGAGTTTTAAATATGTTTGTTGATGTTGGGACTTGACCTACCTTATAAGGCTGGCGTGTGAGCAGCCATTTTGTTCTCAGGAAGCAGCAGCGCCAGGAAAGGAGCTATTTTGCATAAGAGCGACCTGATTGGTCGTATGCAAATGAGTGGGTGCCAGGATTTGAAAGATGAGAAAGTCAAGGATGGCAGTTGAAGAAAAAAAAGAAAAACCCAACTGAACATTCTATGGGAGTTGAAGTCATTTAGTAAGCGAGGGAGTTAGCTGGAGAGTCATAGTTTGTTAGTAAGTAAGAGTCAGGAAAGACGTTAATGAAAGGTGATTAGAGAAGTAGTCAGAAGAATAAGTTAAAGATAATCAAAAATCTGTATTTACATAGTAATATCGCATTCCTTTTTATGAAGAAAAAGATTGGAGGAGAGTTGTAATGAAACGTTGTTTCTTAACTACTAAGCATTTATACCTTTGAAACCATTACGCTTTTGCCACAAGAACGCTGTAAATAAACTAAGTTACTGTTACTCTTTAAATAAAGACTCTTTCTCAGTATCCTGAATATAATTGAAGAAGTCACAGAGGGTGGAAGAAGGATTAAACAGTCATTTACTTCTTTGGGGGTGTATTTGCGTAAGCGGATAACTTGACCTCTTCCTGACTGTTTTATATTTTTGATGAGATAAGTAAGTAAAGGGACTCTTCTACTACGTAACAAGTTGGAAGTGCCTCACATATTTGAATGTTGCCAGCAGAGGGATAGCCAACAAAAGACTCCCTTGCCTGAAGGTTTCTGCAGGCATCACTTAGGAGTGCGTTCGCGTCTCAGCTACCCTGAAGAAAACGATACATTTGGAAATGAAGGAGGGTGGAGCAAAAAGTTGAAGGCTGGGCCAATTGGCTCCATATCATGATCAGCTGCTTGACTGAGATTTGAGAAGTCAAGGGGGGAGATTTCTGTTGTAGCCTATATCACTTAATTCTGCTGATCAAACTTGGAACAGCTTTAGGCACTGTGAAAAATGCTGTAAGCCAAAAGGAAGTTACTATCTGCATTTGTTAGGTCTGTTATGCCCCAAAGATAAATTTCCCTTCACAGCCATTTCACAAATTCTCCCTGTATCAGAAGCTTATTCCGGAAAAGGTTCATAAACCAAATGCAGATAATGCTGCATGTTCAGATAGTAGTATTTGCTAGTGAATAATAATTCTACAGGTATCAATGTTTGCTTGTCTGTAGTACTTAGAATCACTTTTCCTTAATTGTTGGGTTATAGTTTTTTATTACCAGGTGTAGGTTCTGAAGCCCTTAATAACTGATATAGAAATTACCAGAGAGCCTTTTGAAAATTATTGCAACAAAGAAAAAAGAAGGCACCATGAGAGAAAAATTATTCAGATACAAAGCAGAACAAAATGGATACATAAATCAGATATATTTATGGGCCATGAATAAGAAAGGGAAAGAGGAACAGACTCCCTCCCGTACTTCTAGAATATAGATGTGTGTTATGTTTTAAAAATATTTTAAGTTCAGTGATTTGTGCTTCTTTTTGTTTTTACTTGGATTCATAGCGCATGTATCCTGTCAGATTTCATTTTGTCACCAGACATGTCTTATTGTATTTTATCTCAAGCTATCTAACATGAGGAAATGACATTTTCCCCCAGTGCAATTTGAATCCATTGACTGCAGTGCTTTCTTGCTTGAAAATGCACCAGAACTGGTAGCCATTGACTTGGGAAGTAACACTGGTCTGTGGACCACCACTTGAGTAGCACTGCCCTGTTGTTGTTTTTTTTTCCTTTTGATAACCCAGTTTGTCATTTAGCCATTTTTGAGAAGTGGAATCTTTTGTTAATACAATTAATGATTTTAATTTTAAAAAATGGGTACTTAGGATTAATGCAGCTATGTTTTGTTTGTTTGTTTGTTTTTTGTTACTTTGATTCATGGTGCATATATCACACTAGTGTGACATAAAATGTAAGCTAAATGTTTAAGACATGGCCCAATGCCCGCCCAATTTTGGGGGAAGTTATTCTTTGTCCCACAGGGACTGTAGGGACCAGTTTCCTCACATTTTTGGCTTCCATGCCATTTAGACACGGATGCAAAAATAAACAAACAGCTGGCTCTGAACTGCCTGTTTCCAAAGGCCAGGTGCTCCAAGACGGATGGTCTTATGAAAATCACTGGCAGCACCACTGCCACTTCCTATATGAACAACTTCATAATGGACCAACAGGACTTTAAGAATGTCAATAAGCAGAAACTGCTTATAGTGATAGCAAGGGCAAAACCGAATAGAAGTAATTTCATGAAAAAGTATTATTTGATGAGTTTTGAGTTTTCTCTTTCCTTGCTTTTGTCAGCTGTTTCTGAGAAGGATGCTTCCCTGTATTAGTTAAATGCTGTAGGAAATTAAGTTCAGGAACCTTTTTGTAGATACTGATTGTTAGCTTTGTTTTCAACGTTTCTCACAAACTAGAAAAAAATTCTGGATTACACAAAATTTAGAACAGTGGTTCCAGAACTTTGCTCCTTCAGATGTTTTGAACTTCAGCTCCCACAGTTCCTAGCAACTGGTAAACTGGCTGGAATTTCTGGGAGTTGAAGTCCAAAACAACTGGGGGACCAATTTAGAAGCTTGTAGGATCACTTAAAATAAAAATATGTGGTAACACATGCTAGGAGAAAGGCAGGCTGGAAAGAGAGAGATGCACACACACAAACACTGAATTCAACTGGAAATGCATAAGAGTATTAGATTAATTAATAATTATTCTATGAATAAACTATAATTTATATGTCATATGCTGTGATGTCTCATGGGCCTTGTAGTCCCGTTCCTAGTACTATTGTGGCAGACGAGGAGGAAAACATGGAATTTCCACCGGTTCAGCCAGAATCTGAGCCTCTGCACCTGGAGGATGTTTGCCCTCAAGAAGTTAGCCAAACAAGCCTTGGGCAGAATTCTCCCCCGTTTTCCCGAAAGGACAATTATAATAGAGATCGAGGAGCCAGGGAGGCTAATCGCCGGAGCCTCAGAATCGCAGCCAAACAACTAGCTGATTAGGTCTGCTTCCCTTGGGAAATTCTAAGGAGTCATGCATCTGGACAGAGTTGGGTTTCGCTTCTCGTTCTCCAGGGAAAGTGTTCTTCTGGCGGGAAAACGAGACCCTATATAGGAGTTTTGCCGCAAGGGGAACCTTGCGGAGCCAATTTGTCAGCTTGAGGAATGAGATCGTGTGTGGACTTCGTAACCCCAGTTCCTTGTTTCCCGGACCAAGTCCCAAGCCTGCCTTGTTTCACGTTTGCCGCGGACCTCGCCACGGACCTTGTTCTTGCTTCTTGTTTGCCTCGTTTCAAGTCTTGTTCTAGCCAAGAATCAAGTTTGTTTTCCAGCCTTGTTGTCAAGCTTCAACGGACTAAAAGACCTTGTCATCTCCCCACACTATTGCTTGGCAAAGTGTGTGTTTCGGTTAATGGATTATAACTTTGGACTCTAATATCATATATTGGACATTATTTTCCTGGACTATATTTGACCTTTCCTGAAAGGTCTACTTCTGAACTATATTCTTCACTTGTTTTTATTGACTTTATATATTTCTTTAATAAAGGTATTAGATAGAATCTGGCCTCTGCGCATGGTTATTGGTGTTCTGTAGCCTGGGTCCTGACATATGCACAAACGCAATAATTATATGACAAGGTAATATTAAATACAGTATAATGGACATTACGATAGTCTCCAGAAGGCACTATGTTAGTTACATCTGCAGATCTTGATCCCTTGATTTAGGTGACACAAAATATGAGTGACACGTTGAGTATCTATTACTTGAAATGCTTTGAACCATAAGTGTTTTTGGGTGTGTCCCCCCCCCCCCCCCCCAAATTTTGGAATATGCATATACATAATGAGATCTTGGAGATGGGAGCTAAATCTCAACCTGAAATATATGTGTGTTTCATATATACCTTATACACATAATCTGAAGGTAATTTTATACAAATTACTTTCTATAATTTTTGTGCATGAATCAAAGATAGTATACATTGAACCATCTGAAAGCAAAAGTGACCTCTGCATGCACCAATATGAAAATACCTGTTCTCTTTTCTAGGTGCTTTGTTGGAAGCCAGTGCTTCCAGTTGCATGCTGATAACTGAGCTTCGGAATGAAGATAATCTTATGTGCTTCCCATGCAGCATCAGGTCACAGTGGTCTTTTTAAATAAAAAAAAGCAGACAAACAAAATGAGTTCTTTTTATTGAAGATTACATGCTGCATGTTTAGAAACTGATAAAACATGGACTCAAAAAACCCAAGATGAATTATCCATGGATATAGTTAATTTCATTCATATGTTTGAGAAAAAGGCTTCAGTTAATGAATACCAGGTTAAATAAATGTTACTGCTTTATGATAAGTATTTTCAATATGTCTTCTTCCTTTATATAGTCAGGAATATAATTCCTGATTTATGATAAATGGAGATCGACCAGGAGATTGCTAATCTTCGATGCAAAGCTACTAATCGTGACATTTCTTTTTCCCTTATCACTCTCTGTCTTTTTCCAAGCTAACTCCAGTTCTTTCTTCCACCATCTTTTGGACAGGTTTTAATGGATCAGGTCCAGAAAGTATTGCAGTATCTTCCGCTGCCCTGCATTCATGTGTAACTAGAGAAGTGCTGACCCCCTCTGCTCTCTTAGCTGCAGTGCTACTTCTGGCTTAGGTGGGAAAGTGGTAGTAGCTCAGTGGTGTTCCCCTGCTACAGAGAGGAGACTAGAAGGGGTTATTTGTTCTTTTATGTTTTCTCAAGATGGACTAAGTTCTTGCCTTAATTTGTCCTAGGAAAATTTAAAAAGTTCTGAACCCCCCCCCCCTTCCTACTCTTCCCCCATTGCAGCAATTATTTTGACTTGGGCATTGGTGTAAGCAGGCAACTCTGAATTACCCTGCACCTTATCCTCTTTGAAACACAATTCCTTGTTGTTACATACCTGTTCTGAAGCAATAAGGAGAACATGTCTTCTGAATACCCCCCCACCACCACCACCACCATCACTGTTAAAAAGACCCATCAGGTGCCTTGTTTTTTCCATTTGTTTCTCCCTTTCAGCATTCCTGCTCAGCTCTTTTTACCCTCCCTTTCTCTGCTGTAATAGCCCATTCTGTGAAAAAAATAAAAGAAATACTGATCTCTCCTCTCTCAGCCCCAGCACTGCTTCTGGCCTGAGCTGGAAAAATACCCTTTTACAGAAATCCCTTTGTCTGCATGTGTTATTTTTATTACAGAATTACATAATCAATTTATAGAAGTTTACCCCTTGATTTATCAACTGACCATATTAAAATCCATAATTTTGGCCCAAAACCTGCCCTCGCCTTATACATGAGCATATATTATAATTAAGTCAAAATATTTTAATTATACAGTAGTAAAGACTACCTGAAATGCAAACCAAAATGTTGGCTATCCTTATTAAAATTCTTTTCTATTCAAGGGAAATGTGAGAAATACTTTCTTGATGTTGAAAACACACCATAGTAGGATGGAATTCTATTTAAATTCTCTAGCAGAATTTTAAAGGACTTACCAAACTTAACACAGCATGTTTACTGAGAACATTTTGTCTTGTCAACCAGAACAAGAGAGAAGTGACTGCTAATGAATAAATCAGTCCTGGAATGTCCTGATGGGAAGAAATGTACATTGGCTTTTTCAAAAGAGTTCTTTAGGCTTTAGGATTGAAATCACTGTACTCTCTTACCAGGCCACTTTTGAAAATTTCAAACACAGGGAAATTATTATGCTTGTTTCCCTGGCTGTTAGATCAAATAGGGGACCAGTGTGTGGGAGACTTTATTTGTACGTAGCTTTTATAGTTATTTTCTATAAAAAGTCCAAGGATTAATAATTCTATCAAACTACACTATTAGCCTTAGCAATCTTTATCAATAAACTTAATTAATCAAAGGTTTATTCTAACTTTTCTTAGTTCATGTAACTTGATATCATGGATTATGTTGCTGTCTGCTCTTCATAATGTACATAAGTTTGTTGTTTGATACTATTCAGGAGAGCTTCAACAATATAAGGACTGTGTGTATAGGGAGTGACAGATAGATCTTAAGAGTTCTTTTGTCGTCATCTCATTGCAAAGAACCACAAAGCTGTCACTGTGTATGAGGTTCTTCTGTGTGATAGCTTCTGCTGAATTTTAGATTCTGTTCAAAGGCTGCTAAATAGACTTGTTGTGTTAAGATATAATAATGGGCAAATTAATTTGCAAATATTTCTGTGGAAAGCGTAACACTTTTTAAATTGTACACCCCTGTATTGAAATTAATAGTGTCATACAAAACTTGTGGTGCACACTCACTCCATCAAATTGTTAAATCTAATCTAACTAACAGCAATATAATGTGCTGAAAAGTTATCACAGTGAAAAGAATGGCAATGTATTAACATTTTATACACAAAGTTCTTATATTTTTTTAATGACTTGCTTTTATTGTTGTTTGATCAGTTTTATTGCTTTGTTTTTATATTGTTGATGACTGGGCTTGGCCCCATGTAAGCTGCTCCGAGTCCCTTTGGGGAGATGCATCGGGGTATAAAAATAAAATAATAATAATAATAATAATTATTATTATTATTATTATTATTATTATTATTATGTTTAAGTGCAGCTTTGCAATGTAGTACTAAGACTAGCCCTACCAAACTATTAAAATTTAACTCTTGAAACATATTACCATAAAAACACTCTTTAAATTTTAAGACAATTGAGACTATTTAATGATATTTGAGTTTCAATAACATCTAAAGGACTACATTATTCTCATCCCTGATCTCTACTGTATATAAAAATAATAATAATGAACCTGATTATTTCTTCCAAGAAACGTATTGAGAGGGAATGATAATACCGCGTGAAAGGTAAAACCAGTTTTAGGGTACTTTGTACAGTCACTTGGGCATGATTTCAGGAAAAAAATGCTCAAAAGATCAGAATTTGTCACATAGCCATATTGTGGTCCAGCGCAGTCATGAGCATGATTGGTAGATATGTAAGAGTGGGCCTTCTTGGTGGCTGCCCCTGGACTCTGGAACTCAATTCCCAGGGACACCCTCCCTTCTACCCTTCTGAGTACAGGCCAAAATCTTTTCATTCAAACAGGTTCTTAAAACTGAAACGGAGTAGGTTGTGCTGAATTGTTTTTAACAGCTTATTTATTTTGTACTTATATTTTAGTTGAATTTGTTTTAATAATTGATTTAGGTTATTTTTTATTTTTTGTTTTTATCTTTTATGTGTTTTTAACTATCACTTTTTTAGGTTACCCGTTTTGTGTCACAATTTGGGGGGGGGGGGGAGCGGAGTATAGATAAATACAGCCAGAAATACAATCTTGATTCTGTGCAAAAAAGTCCTATGGACTCTTAAACCTAACAGATTTGTGTCTGTGAACCTTATTTTGTTGTGTCAATGAAAGACAAACACTATACTCCAGCATATACTCTAGCATAACTACTCTTTAAAGAAGACAAATGTCAAAATAAAATGAATTATAGTTGTAAACATCCCTGCCACGATTCCATCCATGCTTACACCCAGCTAAATATTTGCAGAATTGACACCTTGATGTTAAAGATGCCAGAAAAAAACCTGAATTTATTCATGCATAATTTGTAAGATTTGTTTTGAAAGTATTTTTTTAAACACAAGGTAACTAATTCAAGAAGTATAAATATTATTTATCTAGGCAAATCTATGGAAAGAGTTTGATTCTTTCACCTTCCTACTCAGCTTGTCTGCTAATGGAATTTGATTTCTAGGAGGCTTATGTCTAATGGCAGTTGTTCAAAGTACATTTATGAAAGGGGATTTGCTGTTTCTTTTCTCAGTGTGCCATCTACAATGTGGGTGGTGGCTGAGAGATTCAGCTGTGGCAAGTGTTTCCAGCTGGGCAATGGAAGGGGCATTTCTTTGTCAGTTGAGGTTGCCCTGTCCATTTCAGAGTGACTATTTTGGTAGTGCTTTTCTCTCTGCAAGAACAATGCTGGCTGTATGTACATGGGCAAAGAAGAAAATCTGTTGAAACAAGTTGCAACAGGTTAACTGTTGTTATTCAAGAAGGGCCCTATTTCTTTCAAAATAGGCCTACAAGCTCCCCCACCCCACCCCAATTTACTTTCAGCCCTTTTATCCATGCAAGGCTTTTTACAGTATATATTAAAACCTAGTACAGCTAAAAATCATACTATTTAAAATGGAATTAAGATCAATTAACAAGAGCATCCTCCATTCTGCAGTGACCAGATAATGGCCACAGCTTGTCCAAATAAAAATAGTCTTGCCTGCAAAGAGCCAACTTAGCTTCCCATGACAGGGAGTTCCTCAACTTGACAGCAGCCACTAACAAAAATTTCGTTTCACTCGTGGAACTGACAAAGTGTTTCCTTGAAGTGCTCAGAACTTGAGCAGCCTCGTATGTTTTGATATAGTGTTTAATATAATCTGGGTTCAGTCTGTAGAGGTTATGACCAACGTTCTGAATTGTGCCTGCAAATGGACTAATGGGCAGCAAAGCTTTTGTAAAAAAAGAAGTTATGTGTTCCCACTAACCATCTCTGATCAGCCTTCTGGCTGCAGTGTTTTGGATCAAAAGAACTTTCCAATAATATTTGGAAGGTAGCACCACCAAACATGTGTTATAGTAAGCCAGATAGATATAACCAATGTACCTGTGACCATGACTAGAGCACAAATTGAGCATCTGGTACATTAACTATCTGTAAATGCACTCCTGGCCACTCCTCAAGTCTGTGTATCCAGGATTATGACTGAGTTCAGTAGTAGAGCAGACTTTAATAAAACCAGTGCCATCTTGATCAAATTTTTGGTTGCTGAGAGGAAATCAAACTAGTAGGAGGGCTAGGCCTGCCTGCTCTTTCACTTGCGTGGGTAGGTGGGGAAGTGAATTGGATGAGGGGAGTATGCACACATGTGTTCCCTTGGGCACACACTCAGACAGAAGGCTGGAAGATGGGACATGGGAGTATGCAAAGTGGGGACGGGCACCCATTACCTCCACTCTCATATGGGTGGTCAAGAAATGGGACAATGGAGGAAGGATGCACATATGCATTCCCTCCTGCCTTCCCAAGCAGGTGAGTGAGCATGAGATCTTCTCCAGTACAGGTATTGTTTATGTGTGTTAAATATGGTTTGTGGGACTTAGAGATATTAGTGTTTTTTCACTTTCATGTGGATTCTGTGCCACTAATCTCTGCAAAAGCGGAGGGCCAACTGTAGTGAATTATCTGTGATAATGAAAATCCTCTGTATATAGATCACTGTCCTGCCCAGCAGAGTAACTAAAGTCCAGAGTGCTGTCTATAGCATGAATAGGGACAGGTTCCAATGACATTTTGTAGAGGTCACCAAGGAGCTGCGGAGGAGAATCCAGCATCATCACCGATACCGTTTTCCCCAAAATAAGACCTATCATGATTTTTCAGCATTTCTGAAGATGCTCGAAATATAAGCTCAAACTAAGCCCTAGATATAGTTCATTTTAAAAGTCAATTTGGGAAAATAAGACTGCCCCTGAAATCAAGCTCTAAAGCATCTTTTGGAGAGAAAAAATAATATGACACTGTCTTATTTTGGGGAAAACAGACTAGCAGCCCAAGGCCAAAAAGGGAGACTTCTGGGCAATACAGCAGAGTGGGCAGCATATTTAGTTGCACACACTTATACTCAGTGGTCAAAGAGGGCTCTTGGTGAGGATAAAGTCACAACAGACTGCAATTCTATCTGTCCACTCTTTAGATCTCACTTGCTGTGCAAAAGGAACTTAGGCAGTTAGAGTAAGAGAGGTTAATTCCTCCCCCCCCCCCCCCAATTCATCCAGCCTCTGATCCTTAATAACAAGCCAAGCCATAATGTTCTGCCAAGCACAAGTCCTGGATTATTGTTGATTTGCCATTCACAAGATCTGGCATTCAGCAGCATCAACATTTTTCAGTTAAGGGTGCCTTTCACCAATATCTTCCAGTTTATTTGAACTGGGAGACACTTAGGGGACAACCAACTCTTTTCTCCCACATAACTGAACTGTCTCTCTAGTCTCTATCTCTGACTTCCTATTGTTACTGCTTTTTGGTGGCTTATTCCCACTTCTCAATGAAGCATTCTGCTTTTTTACCAGCAGACTAGCTTTGGCAAGTAGAATGGCAACCAGGAAGACCAGTCCTCACCCCCCCTCCCCCAAATGAGCAACTCCCATTGGTATTACCCTCTATGGGAGCAACCTTATTACCTGAGCCAGTCAGCACATATTCCCTTCTACGAGCTGCCCAAAACGTCTGGGGAGAGCAACAGGTTGAACTGGTTGGATTACCTACAGCTGACTCATTAACCAGTTAGTGGAGCTTGGTCCTGAAAGAGAATGGAAACCTGGCAGGCAAAAGAGCTCAGGCAGCGGTAGGAACTCTTTCTTCTGCCCTTGCTGGCTCCCTGGTGCCCTCTAAATTAGTCTATATTTCCTTCTCCCAGCCCCCCGAAATAGGGGAGGGGATGGATAGATTGCTTGTAGGTGCTTCAGGAAGATGGGAACCTGATCCTGAAAGGAGATGGAAATCTGGCAGACTGAAGTTCACAGGGAGAGAGCAAGCAGCAGGATATATTAATGCTTATGTAGCTCAAGGTTTCCGTCCTTCCTTCACTTTGTGTTTAATACTTTCCTGCTTGTGTTTCCCATGATATTTCTCTATACATTATATATTTGTGAAATATATTGTAAATAATATGAAATTTCTCAGTCTCCACTGTTTTGTATCGCCTAAGGTATGCTCAGATACTTATCTGTCCTGTTCATTTCTTCCGACTTTATTCCTAGTACCTTGTTGAATTTGCTGACGGACAACAGAAGGTACTGCAAGAATCTGATTGGTTCTTGGTTTCTGGCGACAAGCTCAACTGTTTAGAGTTTGGCTTTATGGAGCTTTTTCAGCCAGATGCTATGTTGTCAGTTTTAATTGATGTATTTGTTATATTGCACTGTTTTGTTTAATGTGTTCTGGAAGACTTTCCTGCAGTGCATGTGTAAGACCAGTAGGAGGTAATTGTCACTTTAAAAAGGGTAGTTACGTGGAATCCTTTTGCAGAATACACCTGCTGCATAACAGACATTGAGAATTCTTTCAGTTGTGATGAAAAAGAAGTTCAGTCATTCTTAAACTTGCATTCCATGGAGGAATTTTGGTGAGTCTAAACTGTAGAAGTTTTGGTTAGGAATCTTGGCTATTAAAAGTGGTATAATAGATGTTACTACTACTTGAAAGGACATACAGGTTTATCTCAGTTAATGAAATGGGTCTGTGCTTGGGAATTATGTCTATAACAGAAACTATGGTGCCAGAGGCAGAAATAACATAAGAAGAATAGTTGAATCCCTACATCACAAAACAGAACAGTTAAGCATATTTTAAAATAGTATTTCTTTATAACACTAGGCACTAATGAAATGAAAGCTCTGCATAAATAAAGAAAAATGTTTTGAACCTTATACAGACCACTTGAAATCTTCTCCAGGCATTTTTTTTCCTTTCACCAGACTCCATTTTCCTTATGATTTCTAGTTTGGTAAACAGATTTCCAAATCTGCATTTTTTAACATGCTGGTGGTGGATTGTGAAACAGGCTTATCTGCTGCCCCTTTTTATCTCTGATTTAACTATTCACATATGCTCTTACTCAATAAATGATTCTGGGGCAGTTGCTGTTTATCTTGCTGATTGTAAGTATGTACACATGGCTATGGTAAGATCAGCTAAAGAAGCATTCAGTTCTTTCCTAGCTGAAGTTTCCTTGCATTATTTAGAAACAGTAGTGCAAAATTACATTGAAAGTCTCTGTTTCTCTAGCCCTCCTCCAACATCTTCTTAACACTGACTAGCTGCACAGCAGACAAGGTGAAAAAAGGAGGTGGATGGTTTTAAAAAAATCAGTTCTTTTATCAGAAGCTTTTAAAACTCAGGTATACCTGTATCTATTTCCTTGAAGAATGCATCTCTGCATCAGATAATTATAAATAGATGTTTCATGGCTATATTCCATCTTGACAAGATAATAGCAACAGCATGCATATTTGCAGCAATGATCCACAAACTTGACTGACTGAAATGATTTTAAGACATTTCTGTTATCAGTTTGCCCAGTAATGTATAGTATTCGATAAAGAAAGCGTATTGACTGACAAGTGAATAAGTTCTTAGCACTCTCACCCTTGCTCTTTAGGAGTTACTAGATTCTTTGTTTCCTGCACAGTTTACCAACTGTTTAAATAGGTAATTTCTCCTGATATAGTGATCATCAGAAAAACTGAAACTCTTAACAGAAGAGTCATGGAGAATGACTTGGATAGCCAAGGATCTGAGGGTGAAGTAAGTAAAGAGCACATTGAAAATATATGTTAAAATTGTGATAAGTGAAAGATTAAGAACAGTATTTGAATCAAACCTCTCCCAGTAGCAAAACTGAAGAATATTTAGTTGTATGATACTGACTAGATGCAGTCTTGCTATTTTCTAATAAGTTGAAATTACTTATTAGATAATTAGTAGACTTCTTCTTCAGAAACTTATTACAAAATGGGTAGTGATTGCTGAGTTTTGCTAAGTTACTTGGTTATGTATTGTCATTTCCAGCAATGATACATTCTTGTGTCTAAGAATACATCTACACCATTGAATTAATGGAGTTATACCACTTTATCTGCCATGACTCACTACTGTGCAGTTCTGGGAGCCGTACTTTGATGAGG
The DNA here is from genome assembly GCF_035594765.1 of Anolis carolinensis. Lineage (NCBI taxonomy): Eukaryota > Metazoa > Chordata > Lepidosauria > Squamata > Anolidae > Anolis > Anolis carolinensis. The sequence goes on along the minus strand of NC_085842.1, from coordinate 59,165,086 downwards.
CACCAGCACCCTTTGGCAGAGAAGACTAAAAACCTTTTAAAATGACCCCTCTCACTATTCTATATAGTTGAGCCAAGTTAGTTAAAGTGATGCCAAATTGCATTAATTCTACAGTGTGGATCTGTTCTAGATTCCCTTTGTAGGAGAGGGAGCTAGTTACTTTAAAATATTAGGCAACTACAACTTTCTTCACCTTGAAAGATACTGTGGTTATGTTTTGTTTGTAGTGTTAGAGCCTTTTCTTATTATTGTGAATATATTAAATAAGCATCTACTAAATTGGCTATGTTGTGATCCTATGAACTGATATAAGTAATTCAGTCACAATATGACTGCACACAAGTAATAAGACCTATTTAGCTGACTTTTGACTTGATGTCAGTATAAGGGTCACGTCCACAAACCACATTTCTAGCTGCTAAAGTAACGAAAGATGTTAACATTATATTTCCACATTTAGGGATCTGTATTAGTTCCCTTCTACACTTTTGCTACGTTGAACATTTTGAGCCCATTAAGAATGTTCTTTTAGTGAAACAGATGTAAGTTTGAGACATTGCAGGATGTGTTCATGCTGCTTAATAATTTAAAATGCTCAGGCTAAATGCTTGATAGTGTATACAGATATAGGGTTGCATTGTTTGTGTGTCGGAACAAGATAAGAAATTGTCAAATGACGGTAAGCTAATTGCATATTGATAAGGCAGTGGCAGGACAGCAGGATCATTTTACAAGCTGACATTAATCTTTCTCTGAATTGTGGTAAAAGATGTCTTCTGTGCCATTTACTGTTCCTGGTGTGTGAGCACAATCAAACCTATCAAGAGTGTCTATTAGGAAGAATGATGAATGTGTAGACCCTTGCTTTCTTTCTTAGCAGTAAGAAAGTCCTGGAGAGCATTAGGAAACCACTTCTGTCTAGGAACTGTTTGTTTAGCTTGAAGTTTCCTTTTCCTCATATTATCATCTGCATCCCATTACACACTTTCCTACCTTCTGCTACCCAGAACTCCAATCAGTCTTGTATGGCAAGAATTAAAAAATGCTAGGAGCCATAGCAGTAAAAGTAGTATCGAAAGGTATTAATTCTAGAGTGTAGATATATTACAGGTGTACCCTCTGCTTCTCATTAACATATGAATTGCTTTTTCATATTTATGTACCTCTGAGTAATCTTTGCCTAAGAAAATCCTATGAAATGCATGGGGTTGCTGTAAGTTAACAGATGATTTGAAGGCATTTGTCCTCTCACACACTTTCCCCCCATTGTTCCCTTGTGCTGGCACAAATTAGGGGTCTAATTTTTTAAAATAAGCCCCAATCTTATTTTGGTGGATGGTGTACAAAGTGGAAAAACTTTCTGGATCTCTCTTTTGTTCAGGTATTTAGAGCAAAGAAATAAACTTAAGACCCATAATTCTGTATTTTGTTTTAAACCATTGCATATTTATGATTCAGCAGTATTTTTTAAAAACAACAACAACAGTGTATTGGGTGAAAGCAACAAAACTTGGAAAATGTGATATGTGCATTTTCAAAATTAAAATTTGTCAAGACAACAATGAAACACAGGAGCAGTTGTTGTAAACTACTGGTAAAATAAACAAAAATAATTAGGTTTTTTCCACAGATCTTTTTACGTCTCACAAAATAGCAGTTTCCACAATGTAAATTGAAGATTATATACTATGCACGCACACCCCTGGAGAAATCTGGTGCTAAAATGTTGATGTGAAATACTTTGGCTTCTATCATGAGGAGGAAGTTAAGAGAAATGTTCTGTGGCTGTGGAATTCAACCTGAGGGCTGTTCTCAGGACGAAAATAAAACAAGAGATGTTAAACTTCAGTATTTTGCCAAAAGAGGGTGCTGTGGAACTTCTGACAGTTCATACAACCTCTTTAAATAGTCTATTATAGCTAAATCTTGGGATATGACACATGATGCCATGATAAGATTCCAAAAAGGAATTGCCTATTGCTTTTACATATATGGGTGAAATGGGAATATGAACACACAGGCATTCCCCCGTGTTACTTGAGAGCCTGCTAGTTCCTCTCCAATTTAGTGAATCAAACCAAAACTAGATCGAAATCTCTCTCTCTCTGTATTACAGTAGAGTCTCACTTATCCAAGCCTCTGGATTATCCAAGCCATTTTTGTAGTCAATGTTTTCAATATATCGTGATATTTTGGTTCTAAATTTGGTAAATACAATAATTACAACATAACATTACTGCATATTGAACTACTTTTTCTGTCAAATTTGTTGTTTGACATGATGTTTTGGTGCTTAATTAGTAAAATCATAACCTAATTTGACGTTTAATAGACTTTTCCTTAATCCTTTATTATTATCCAAGATATTTGCTTATCCAAGCTTCTGCTTGGCCGTTTAGCTTGGAAAAGTAAGACTTTACTGTATATTATATCTACTATCGCATGAGTGAAACTTCAGAAGTTATCCACATCAGTCATGAGTTCACCATGATCTGAATAATACAGTTTCTCGTCCACACTCTTTAACATTAATATGGAAGATTTAAATGTTTTGAACTCATATAATCAGATTATGCAAAAAGAGGGTTCTCTGGAATGTCAGAATATAGCAACAGGGTATTTGGTGTTACTGGGTAATTGGTTCTTTTTTTTCTACTGCACTTTCTTCTGTGTAAAGGAATAGTAAAATAGCTCCTCAATGCAGGAATAGCAGTGTTAACTATGAGACAAATCCTGAAGTTCGTATTAGGTTATAGTTTTGTTAAGCAAGCCAAAAACACACATCATTCATTAGTTAGCTTTCATAAGTTCACAATTTTGTTTATGATGTCTCACTTCTCAGTTAATTTGAATAAAACTGCCATCTGAGCACAATTAATCCAGCTGCAGTGAATTAATTTGAATCATGTAATGGAATGCCGTGCCCTGTATAACAGATTGATTTCATCTTGTGTACTTCATATTTGTTATCAGCAATTATATTCTTTTAACATTCCTGACATTAAGTGTATTCTCCTAACATAACATCATAACAACTAAGGCTTTAGTTGTGCTGAGAGTCTGTCTTATTGAGTTCATTTTATTATTATATACTGCTGCTATAACAGCTTCAAATGCTGCTACAACAACTATTACATGCTGTGAAGCCTGGTCCCCTTGATTAATATATTAAGTTTATCATCTGTAATTGGTCCTGCTCTGGCACCTTACAAAATTCATATTGCACCTTATTGAATTACTTTACTATCATAATCCTCTCTGCCTGCCTTGCACTTTAGTTAGCTTAGACTTGATACCTATGCTGCTCATGCACCCTCTGCACTTTACAACTGCACTTGCACTTTGTATTGTTGGAGGGGGGTGGGGGAGGCTGGAGGGTTACGGGGATTGCAGGGTGGGGGGAGGGAATGGGTACAAAAGGATACCAATCGATAATAGGAGATTAATAAACCAAATGACATCGTTCGGACCAGGGGAAGAGGAAGAGAGAGATCAGCATGATAGGGGAGGGGGGGTGTTCTGATGGGTGGGGAGTCCCTATTGAGGTGGTGTCTGGGAGGGGGAGATAGGAGAAAGGGAGACCAAATTATTTAATTCGGCCTAGGGTTTCTGGAAGGATATTAATAGTCCCAAAATGGTCTCCTGACATAGTTAATCTGGGTAGCCAGGTTGGCGGTTCCTCCAGGTTGAAGGTGGCGCTCTTCAGTGCCAGGTCTGTGAATGGGAAGACATCTCTCATCCAAGATCTCATCTTGGATGAACATGCAGACCTGGCATATATAACGGAGACCTGGCTGGACGAGATTGGAAGAGTTAATCTCACCCAGCTTTTCCCACCAGGTTACCCCGTACAGCTTACCGAGACCTGGAGGGCGGGGAGGCGGGGTCACAGTGGTCTATAAGGATTCATTCCCCTGACCAGGTGCCTGTGATGTCTCATGGGTCTCAGAGTTCTGATCCTAGCGCCATCATGGATAATGATGATGAAAACATGGGTTTTCTGCCGTCTCAGCAAGAGACGGATTTCTTCCAGATGCCTGTTGTTGACGAATCTACCCAGGACTTAATTAGAAGAGACCTTGAATCGGTTTCTCCCAGTGTTTCTCCCCCCTTTTCGAGAAAACATTCCTATGCGGCGAGTCGGGGCGAGAAAGAAATAACAAGGAGAAGTCTCAGATTAGCAGCCAAACAAGACTCTAATTAGCCAAGTTTCTCTTGGGAATTTGCAGGGAGGATTGCAGCTGCAGAAAGATGTGTTTCGCTTCTCTTTCCCTTGGGAAAGGAAGCTTTGGACACCTGCTTTGCAGGAAGATTCAAGCTCTTAAAAGTTACCCACACAGAGAAATCCGTGCGGAGTCAGCTGATCAACTTCAGCAGTAACATCGGCTCCATTTCTAGTGTGGACTACGTTAAGTCTGCGAATCCAGTTACCTTGCCTTGTCGTGCCTTGATTTGCCTTGTCGAGTTTTCAAGAACTATCTAGTCTTGTTTCCAGCCTTGGATTTTTGTCTCAAGTATCTAGTCTTGTCTCCAGTTCTTGCCTTGGACTCACTTTGAACCTCAGAAAACATCGTTGGACGTTTCCCCACTCTACGGCTTGAAAGTAGAGTGTGTTTCGGTTATGGGATTACAACTTTGAACTCTAATATAATATAATGGACAAAATAATTCTGGACTATATTTGACCTTCTTTGAAAGGTCTATTCCTGGACTACATTTTCTACTTGTTTTTATTCTTCTATAATATTTCCTTAATAAAGATATTAGATTATATTTGGCCTCTGTGTCTGGTTCTTAGTGCTCCGCTGCCTGGGCGTGACAGTGCCCCATCCTGCAGTCGACCATGTTTGAATGTGTTCACTTGAGGGTAGGAGACCGGGACAGATTAGGGATTCTGCTAGCGTACCAACCACCCCACTGTGCTACAGTCTCCCTGCCTGAGCTAGCTGAGGTGGTCTCGGGCCTGGCGATGGAGTCCCAATGGCTCATACTGCTGGGGGACTTCAATGTACATTCTGAGACCAACCTTTCAGGTGTGGCTCAGGACTTCATGGCCTCCATGGCAACCAAGGGGCTGTCCCAATTAGTAACAGGCCCACAGTGCGGGACACGCACTAGACTTGGTCTTCTGTCAGGGATGGGAGGAAGGTGGCAGTGTGGAGGAGCTTACCATCGCTCCGTTGCCGTGGACCAACCAACACCTGATCAGGTTTAGACTTACTGCACCCCCCAACCTCTGCAGGGGTAGTGGACCTACTAAAATGGTCCACCCCAGGAGACTTATGGATCCAGAAGCATTCCTGACGGCTCTTGGGGAGATTCCCGCCTCCTCGGCAGGTGATCCTGTTGATGCTCTGGTCTTTCTCTGGAATGGAGAGACGACTAGGGCAATAAACACGATCACTCCGGAACGTCCCCTCTCGATTAACCGAGCTAAACCAGCTCCTTGGTTCACTGAGGAGCTGGCAGCAATGAAGTGAAAGAAGAGGGAACTAGAGTGTGTGTGGCAATCAGAGTACAAGTCAGATCGAACACGACTGTGTTCTCATCTTAGGACATATGGCACAGCAATCAAAGCCGCAAGGAGAGTTTACCTTGCGGCCAACATTGCATCCACAAAGAACTGTCTGGCGGCGCTGTTCCAAGTTATCAGAGGGTTGTTAACTCCCACCACAGAAGATGGGATCCCTGATAATTTGGCAGCCTGCTGTGAAGCCTTTGCTCGGTTCTTTGCAGACAAAGTCGCTCTGATCCGCTCCTTGGTTCACTGAGGAGCTGGCAGCAATGAAGTGAAAGAAGAGGGAACTAGAGTGTGTGTGGCAATCAGAGTACAAGTCAGATTGAACATGACTGTGTTCTTATCTTAGGACATATGGCACAGCAATCAAAGCCGCAAGGAGAGTTTACCTTGCGGCCAACATTGCGTCCACAAAGAACTGTCTGGCGGTGCTGTTCCAAGTTATCAGAGGGTTGTTAACTCCCACCACGGAAGATGGGATCCCTGATAACTTGGCAGCCTGCTGTGAAGCCTTTGCTCGGTTCTTTGCAGACAAAGTCGCTCTGATCCGCTCCGACTTTAACGCCATATTAACGGCAGTCTCTGAGGATGTAATGAGAGCGCCTGCTTGTCTAGTTTTGATGGATTCATTTCAATTGGTTGAGCTTGAGGATGTGGACAAGATTCTTGGAGAGGCGAGAACAACCACATGCATCCTGGACCCCTGCCCATCCTGGCTGTTGAGAGAAGCCAGAGGGGGTTTGGAGCGTACTGCCGATTAGCTACCGAACACAATTCAAGGTGCTAGCTTTAGCCTATAAAGCTCTACACGGTTCCAGCCCAGCTTACCTGTCCGAACGTGTCTCCCGCTATGACCCACCTTGAAATTTAAGATCTTCAGCTGAGGCCCTGCTGGCAGTCCCACCAGGCTCACAGGTGCGGCTGGCGGGGAGGAGAGACAGGGCCTTTTCAGTAGTGGCTCCCCACCTATGGAATGCCCTCCCAAATGATGTCAGGTGGGCTCCCTCCCTCCTATCTTTCCGTAGAAAAGTTAAGACCTGGTTGTGGGACCAGGCCTTCGAACATTGTATATTTATATGTATATTTTTATGAATGTTTATTGTATTTTATTTTAATTGATTGAATGTTCTGTATTATTTTTATATATGTGTTTTTATTGTAAGCCACCCTGAGTCCCCTATTTGGGTGAGTACTGTAATAAATAAATAAAAAATAAATAGCTCTTTTAACTGAATTTTGGTTTTCAGTTTGAATATAGGATCTATTTAAATAACTTTACTTAAAGATTTCCCTTTTAAAAATGATAATAAAATGAGCTGTGATGTTGATTTATAGATTATGTGTATATACACAAACACACACACACATTTATGCCTGTCTAACAAGTTATTACTTAAGGGACTCACAGTACAAATGAGTGATATAAGTTATAAAGGACAAAGTACATTTTGACATTTTAATTCTCTGTATTGTGTGTGTTTTGTAATGTGGATATGGGGAAAAGCCTAAGCAATTGAGTGTCACATTTCTGTGCAAAGAAATCCTTGTTAGTTCAAACTATTAATTCTGCACTGTATGTATTTGCAAAGTGATGCATAGCAGGGCACCCACTCTGATATTGGAGGGGGTCAGAGCTGACTAAGGAGGAAATTTTGGGCTTATGGTATTAGTAAAAACTCACGTGTGTCGCATAATTTGAAAATATATAAAACCACTGTCACACTTCGAAATACTGTAATTAGTTCTGGTCACTACATCTTTAAAAAAACGTATTAGAACTGGGAAACATGTTCAACAGGGTAACAAGACTAAGGCCTAAAGCAGTCCCTATAGAGCAGTGGTTCTCAACCTGGGGGTCCCCAGATATTTTTGGCATACAACTCCCAGAAATCCCAGCCAGTTTACCAGCTGTTAGGATTTTTGGGAGTTGAAAGCCAAAAACATTTGGGTACCCCAGGTTGAGAACCATTGCTATAAAGTAAGGCTCTTTGCTTTGGAAAAAAAGGAAAACATAATAGATGTTCATAAAATTATGCTTTCTGGGGATATAAAGTGTAGGGAGAAGTTTTTCCCCTCTTTTATAATACTGTGATCATGGGGTTCAATAACTGAGGCTAAATGATAGAAAATTAAGAATTGGTAAAAGGACATATTACTGTATAGAGTTTATTAGTAAATACTAGAATTTGCTACCAGTAGGATAATGCTGTGTTTGTCAAACACAGGACCTTCCCACCCCAAGAGAATTACAGTTTTCAAAGGACATTAGACCATAATGAAATTAAGCGGCATCCTTCTCTTTTATATGAAGCCTTTGCCACCACGCAATGAACCAGCAGCAAGCCTCCCCAAAAAGGCTCATTTCTCATTGTATATATAACTTTTATTTATATAGATATAGATATAGATAGTTAGCAAAATGTGTTAAAACGGTTTGGGTCCTGCCTATCTTCATGACCACATCCCCTCCCCCAATGAACCGGCAAGGGTTCTAAGATTGGCCGGGGAGGCCCTCCTTTTGGTCCCACCACTGTCTCAAGCATGGTTGGTGGGTACGAGGGAGAGGGCCTTCTCAATGGCGGTCCCCTGGCTTTGGAACGCCTTCCCCTGGGAGATTAGGCAAGCCCCCACACTGTCCTCCTCCTGTAGTGATCTGAAGAACTGACTATTCAAACAAACATTTGAGATCGCCTAATCCCAAGTTGATCAATGAATTAGCTATGCAGTCTTGCACTTTAGCTCTTGCCCTTGTCCCATGGTTACAGCTCTGTACTTACGCCCATTCCTTGGCCCTATTGTTTACAGGCTGGTTATATTTCCATTAGCTATCGTCATTGACGGATGAGCGTTGTTTTGTTCTGAGTTTTATGCTGTTGTTACATGCTTATGTGTTTTATTCAGTTGTATTTATATTGTGTTTTATTTCATGTCTGTTCTTACTGTGGCTACTTGGCCTTTATACAGATTTCTCAGGAGACAGACAAAGTGACTTGGTATCCCCTTACCACCAAGAACTTGCCACAATTTATTATGATCCACACTGTCGAAGGCTTTAGAATAGTCAATAAAGCAGAAATAGATGTTTTTCTGAAATTCCCTAGCTTCCTCCATTATCCAGCAGATATTAGCAATTTGGTCTCTCTTTCCTCTGCCTTTTCTAAACCCAGCTTGTACATCTGGCAACTCTTGCTCCATGTATTGCTGGAGCCTGCCTTTCAAGATCTTGAGCATTGCCTTACTGGCATGTGAAATAAGGGCCACTGTACAAAAGCTCGAGCATTCTTTAGCATTTTCCTTTTTTTGGTATGGGGATATAAATTGATTTATTCCAATCTGATGGCCATTCTTGTGTTTTTATATACTGTTTCCTAAATTCTTTTTATATACTGTATTCTAAATTTGAAATGTATAAATTGTTATTTAAAAATGTATCAAGACAGCCAACTCTACATGACCCTGCAAAATAATCCCCTGGGAACAGGAAGGTTAAACAAACCCCTCTGAGATCTTTTTCCAAACCAGAACAATTAACCAGTCCCATTGTTCGTATATAAAATGGTTGCACTTCACAGTGTGGTGATGCTTGTACTTTTGGGCACGAGTGCACTTGCATCCGTTCTTGATCAGAACGTATTTAAAGCCTCTGTATCTGCCTTCAGCCTTGGTGGGTATGTTCTTTAATTTGAAACTCTGATTGTGTTACTGCAAATGCTTGCCTGGCAGGATCCTCATTATCTGCAGTCCTTAGTTCAAATTCGACTTTAGGGTTACAAGGGTCTTATGATAGCTATACAGTGTTCCCTCAATACTTTGTGGGTCACTTTTCGCAGATTCGCTGTTTTGCGGTTTTTCAACAAACTCTAAAAGACTATTAAAAATCATAAAAATTACAATTTACAGCCTAAGGAAGGGAGGAAGGAGAAGCCAAAGGGAGAGAAAAAGACCCCAAGCTGCAACGTGAGGAGGAGGCGATTTATCAACACACGCTAGGTTGATAAAGACTTAAAATGTGTATAACTACTAAAATCATGTATAAATATTAAAATAAATATAGTGTCCCTACTTCTCGGATTTTCACTTATTGCAGGTGGTCCGGGAACCTAACCCCAGCAATAAGTGAGGGAAGACTGTATACTAATTTGAAGATCATGGCTAAGCAACTGCGGAAGGATAGTTGCTATTGTTTTCCTCTCTTGCTGTGAGAAGCACAAAGGTTGATCAAATACACCTTTTTTTGATCAAGTAGTGGTGCTAATGTTCTCTCTTTATATTCCCCATTATATTGGCACAGTCCTTTTATTGGCCCAGCAGCAATGTGAGTTCAATTATTATTAGTTGTTGTTGTTGTTGTTGTTGTTGTTATTCTATTTATATATATCCTGCTTTTTCTCCCCAAAGGGAATTCAAAGCAGCTTGACATAAAAGCATCAACATACACTTTATACAAATATACAAAAATTAAAACAGAATTAAACACAAACAGCATAAAAAAATTCAATTAAAATCCATCAAAACATATTCAAAGTTAAAGATTTGATTATAGATGTATTATGCTTACTTAATATGTTTTAATTATATATTTTTATTTTTATTTTGCTTGTTATTATAAGTTCCTGTTGAAGTTGTCATATGTATTGTCTGATTTGGTTTGTTTGCATTATTTTATGGCATTGAATGTTTGCCACTTTTGTTTGGAAATCACCCTGTGTCCCTTCAGGGAGATAGGGCGGTTTATAAATAAAGTTTTAATTATTATTTTTATTATAAAGATTTAAATTATGTCATGGTAAATTTCAACTGCGTTGTCTGTTTGCTTGGCATATCTAGGGAACAGGGACTTTACTTGGATGTCTCTTTATAGCCATTGTAGGTCTTAACAACAACAACAACAACAACTTCGTTCTTATACCCCACCACCATCTCCCCGAAGGGACTCGGGGTGGCTGACATATGGGGCAAAATGCCAACAAAACACCAAAATCAATACAAGCAATCCATTAGAGCAAAAACAGAATTAAAATAAGAGCATGATAGGATATAACAATCTGGATAAAACACAACTAGATAAAACAGCAGAATATAGGTTTTGCAAGTGGAAGTGGCTATAGATATTTCCCTACCATTGTCCAAGAATAATTGCTGATGTTTACACATTCTTTTCAAGTGCTGAAACACGTGGAAATTCATTCTTGTCAATTTTAAATGGAATTGAAAATAAATCTGCAGAATGACAATATACTGTAGGCTTCCAGGCTCCTTCATGTCAAGCCTTTCCCACAGATTAGTAAATTTCAGTGGCCCCCTTTTTTTTTCAATTAATTTTTATTGAGGTTTTTTTTTGAACACAATGGGTTAAAAAGACAGATAGAGGAAAAAAAGGAAAAGAAAAAAAAGAAAAGAAAAGAAAAGGGGGGGAATGTGGGCAAGGGGGGGGGTTCAGTCTTCCATTCTCGTCACTTCGAAATGATTTGCTGCTATTTCCATTCTTCTTATAGTCCTGGTTGGATTTGTTTTCTGTTTCTGTTTGTACCGATCAAAGTTTGTTTTTTGTATATTTGCTCCGCAGGTTATTTCCTGTTCCTTTGTTGCTTATATTCTTTGTAGAGCGACCAGTCCGTGCATTTCATTGGTTTTCCTTTATGTTGTTTAATCAAAAATGTTAATGAGTCCATATCATATATTTCATCCATTTTTGCGGTCCACTCTTCTATGCTTGGTATAGCTTATATTTTCCAATATTTTGCGAATAAAATTCTCGCGGCTGTAGTCAAGTATGTGAGCCGTATGTCTTCGTTTCTGTTGAGATTCATATCTTTGTCGGTTATTCCTAGGAGGTAATATTCCGGTTTTAAAGGGAAGAACTTTTTTAATATTTTCTGAGTCTCGGCATGTATTGTTTTCCAGTATTTCTGCGTTTCCTCACATGTCCACCATGCGTGGTAGAAAGAGCCAATCTGGTTTCTGCACTTCCAGCATTTGTTTTGAACATTCGAATACATTAAGCCTAATTTTTTCGGTGTGATGTACCACCTATGGAAGATTTTTAGCCAGTTTTCTTTCAGGTCTGTCGCGTAGGTATACTTTAATTTAACATTCCAAATTTGTTCCCATTCTTCGAATTTAATTTGTCTTCCGATATTTCTGGCCCATTTTGTCATACATGCCTTAACTGTTTCCGTCTCTGTCGACCATTCTAGCAATGTATTATATAGAATTGTTATGCTTTTTTTTCCATTCCTAAGCAACTTGTCCCATATCGTTTCATTTTCGTTGAAGCCAATTTTACTGTCTTTAACAAATTGTTCTTTTATTTGTATATATTGGAACCAAGTTAAGTTATGGTAAATCTTTTTTAAATCTTCTTGCTCTTTCAATTGGTATTGGTTCCCTCTTTTTGTTAAAATTTCTTTATATGTTGGCCATTGTTGCCATCCCAGGATTTTTCTTTGATTGGCCTCAAGAGGAGATATCCACATTAGTGTTTTCCTGTATATATATGGTTTGTATTTCTCCCAAACCTTTATAATTGAAGATCGTACAAAGTGATCTCCGAATCCTTTTTCAATTGCTCTTTTGTCATATCCGATATAGGCGTGCCAGCCTCGACGTAAGTCCGATCCTTCTAAGTCTAGCAATTTGTTATTTTTCAGGTGAGCCCAGTCCAGTGCCCATGTTAGGGCGGAAGCTTCAAAGTAGATTCTTAAGTTGGGAAGACCAAATCCCCCTCTGGTCTTAGAATCAGTCATTATTAAGTTTTTAATTCTCGGTCTCTTTCCCTTCCACAAGAATTTTGAGATTTCCTTGTTCCAAGTATTGAATATTTTAGCGCTCCGGATAATGGGGAGATTTTGAAAAAGGTATAATAGTTTTGGAAGAATATTAATCTTTATTAGTGCGATTCTCCCCAATAATGAGATTTTAAGGTTGATCCAATTTTTCAAATCTTTACTTATTTCTTTCCATTTTACGTGATAGTTGTTCTCTAATAGATGTGCGTTTTTGTGTGTTAACCATATTCCCAGATATCGTATTTTGGGGGTCACGGCGATGCCCACACTTTCTTGCAGTCTTTCTTGATTAAGTTTTGTTATGTTTTTTGTTAATATTTTTGTCTTCTTTTTGTTTAAGTGAAAACTCGCTAGTTCGCCGAATTCTTCCAGTTTGTGTATCCATTTCTGTATATTTTTCCTTGGTTCCTCGATAATACATATGACATCGTCCGCAAATGCTCTCAATTTATAGTCTTTTTGTTTTATTCTTGCCCCTTTTAATTCCTTGTCCTCATTGATGTTTTTTAGAAGTATCTCTATAGAGAATATGAAAATAAGGGGCGAGAGAGGACATCCTTGATGGGTTCCTTTCTCAATCTTAATTTCCTTTGAGGTTTGGCCATTGATTATTAACCTTGCCCGCTGGGATTCGTATATCTTATCGATTGCATTTGAAAACTGATATCCAATGTCTATTTCTTTGAAAAGTAATTTGAAGAAACCCCAATTCAGGTTATCAAATGCTTTTTCGGCGTCAATTGATAAGAGTGCCAATTCTTTTTGATGGTTTTTGTCGTAGTACTCAATGATATCTAGGATGCATCTTATGTTGTCCCCCATTTTTCTGCCCGGTAGGAAACCTGTTTGTTCTTCCGAAATCCAAGAATTTAAGAAATTTTTGAATCTGTTTGCTAGTATTCCCGTAAAGATTTTATAGTCCAAGTTGAGGAGAGAGATTGGGCGATAGTTTTTTACTTCTAATGAGTCAGAATTTTCTTTGGGAATTGTGGTTATATCCGCTGTTCTCCATGAGTCTGGGATTTCTCGGCCCTGTAAAATTTGATTCATTATAGTTTTAAGTTGGGCAGATAGTTCATTTTGGAATGTTTTGTAAAAACTAGCCGAGAAACCATCAGGTCCCGGCGCCTTGTTCCCTTTCAACGATTTTATTATTTTCTTTATTTCTTCTTCCGTAATTTCTTTGTTGAGTAGTTCTCGTTGCGTTTCAGTAATTTTCTCCAGTTTTTGATTGCCTAGATATTGGGCTATTTTTGAGTAATCCATTTGCTTCTCTTTGTATAATTGGACATAGAATTGATGGAATTCTTCCATAATTTCCTTGTCTTTAGTGTGAACTTTGTTAGTCCCTCTTATTTTTGTTATTAATTGTTGTTGGCGCTTTTTCCTTACTTTCCTGGCTAGCCAGGCTCCGGGCCTGTTGGCATTCTCAAAATTGTCTTGCCTAATGAATTTTAATTTCTTTGCAATACTCTCCAAATCCATATGGTCTTTTTCATTTTTCAAATCCTTTAATTGTTTTTGAATTGATTTATCTTTAGGATTCGTTTTCAGCTGTTTTTCCTTTCTTTCGATCTCTTTTCACAATTTCATTTATTCTTTGGAATTTTTGTTTATTATTTTTAGCTTTTTGTTGAATCAAGTAGCCTCTTATTACGGCTTTATATGTGTCCCAAATTGTTTGGATTTTTGTTTCTTCTTGAGTGTTTATTTTAAAGAATTCCTTAGTCAATTCTTTGTATCTGTTTATATCCTTTTCTGATTTAATTAAATTATCATCCAGTCTCCATTTGAAGCTGGGCGGTTTATAATTCAAAGTCAATTCAATTGGGCTATGGTCTGATTTGTCTCTAGCCAAAATTTTCATATCCGATACTTTGGTCACTATTGAATTGGTGGACCATACCATGTCAATGCGCGACCAGGTTTGGTGTCTACTCGAATAGAAGGTATAGTCTCTTATTGTTGGGTTGTGGTAGCGCCAAATGTCCTGCAGATTAAATTCCTCCTTCATCATAATCATATTTTTGGGCAGCATCCCTCTGTTCCCCTTTTTTGATCTCTTACCCTTTTTTGTTTTGTCCATGTTGTCATCTAAAATTCCATTGAAATCGCCAAAAACCATTATATGTTCAATTTCTGTTTTAGCTATCTGCTCCCTTAAATTTTTAGTAAATTGTGTTTTTGGTCCGTTTGGAGCGTAGATATTACAGATTAATATTTTCTGGGTCCCTATCGTTATTTCAACTCCCACAAATCTACCTTCCATATCTCTAAATTTTAACTCTGCTGGAATATCCTCTTTGATATACAGTACCACTCCCCTTTTCTTTTTATCGTCTGCTGAATAGAATTTTCTGCCAAGTTTGGGATTCTCTAGATGTGATATATGTTTTTGTGCAACATGTGTCTCTTGAAGAGCCACTATGTCATATTTGCCTTTTATTAACCAATTTGTTACAGCTTTTCTTTTACTGGGTGAATTTAGGCCATTAATATTATTTGAAATACATTTAATTTAATTTCAGTGGCCCCCTAAGTGAGAAACTGGTTGGTCCTATTCTCCAAAAAGTCTTCACAGTTGCCTATGTTGTTGCACACATTTCCCTTAAGCTGTACCATACTTTTCTAGGAAAAGGGACCTCATTATGTGCTTTAAGGTAAACAGATGCTTAGTACCTGAGTCATGGAAGTGTCTTCTGGATGTCATCTACCTAGAACATGTAGATAAGTATCTTGCTCCATTCTATCTTCATAGACCCAAACTAATTCAGTAAATAATGAATTGACACTCTGTACAAATGCACTGTTAAAGTACACCCATATCCAGATAAGAATGTTGTTTTAGAAATGAAGTGGAAAATCTGTTTCATGAATTCTGATGGATCTCTGGTGATGTCTAACCTTTAGCAACCCTGTAGTCTGCTGAATCTCCTGTGATGGTTTGTTTGAAATTTGGTTTGAAAATTTGTTTTGCATTTTGCTTCATTCTTAATGAAATAGCTGGTCCTATATAGAACTGATACTATTTCCTTAGTCTAATGTTAAAATACATTATTACCTTCAAATGATTTGCTATATATATATATATATATATATATATATATATATATATATATATATATATATATTACTTACCACAGTTGTTCTTGGTTCTCTCTCCTCCTCAGCTGCTTCTAAATACTTTTGACTGATTTATCTGTAGTACATGTTCTTAGTGTTAAAGTCACATACTATTTAATTTATGCTCTGAACACCTGAAATGTTTTCTAGTCAACGAATGTAGGAGTGTATTGTTTGATGGAAGTTAATTTTCTGGAAACAAAAAAAATATGTACAGTCTGCTTCTGAATATTCTAATGCTTTGAATTTATTGAGCTTTATTCCATGTATTGAGCTTGGTGAGCCACACCATGAGTCAGCCCATGTTTCACGTACCACATGTTAATAGAGTTCATAAAGTTGAACAGTTAAATAAAAATCTGCAGAATTAGAAAAGAACCAAACCGCAAAGGACTGGAAGGAAGTCAAGACCAATTTTTTTTATTATTATTATTATTATTTCCCTTTTGGTCACCATCCTCTTTTATTATATATATATATATATATATATATATATATATATATATATTCTCCCCTCTTTTTTATAGTTCTCTCTCCTCCCTTCTTCACTACTTCTCCTTTTTTCTTTTTTTCCCTTCACTTTCTATTCAATAATTGTTCTCGCTCTTTCGATGTATTCTATTTCTATATATGTTAATAATTTTTTAAAAAAAAGTTAACTAAAATTTTTAACTAAAATTGCATGCTGTATTCAAAAAACTTTTTATAATATAGTAAAACTGTGTTACATCAAGTTTATCCTTATTTAAAGCAAATTAAATAATATTATCAAGTCAGCATAGAGGTTATATGTGGTGTAATATTAATTCTCAAGCAGCAAGAATCTACATTTATTCAACTTCTACCAATCCCCAATGGTGCTGGTTACTGAGAGTCTACTGTACTTTTAACATGATATTATTGTTGGTTACACATCTTTTGTGGATGGACGGGTTGGCGGTTTTTTCTAGCCTTCCAGAATGCTTTGCTTAGGAGTATTGGATAGTACTGTCAGAGGACGGAACAAATTAACAAGTAACACATTTTTTAGAATTTAACAGAGTGACCACCTGGTTTCTGCATGTTTTAGCATTCTTAAATGTCCAGTCTTTTGGCTGAAAGCAAAGTGAGGACTTTGTTTTTATTGTGCGTGAAGCTGTTGGTGGGGTGAAATAACTAAACATCTTTTGGGAAAGAGGCAACTCAGAAGCTGCACCAGTGAATCTTTACTAAAGAGAACCTATGTAAGCTTCAGAGAATAATGAACCTGATGATACGGGCAACATTTACAAGCATTCAAGAGATAGTTGTATCTATCATGTGGAGTCTCAACGTCTGGTATGTGGAACAATAACCAGATTCACTGGGATTTCAGTTGTTTGCAGAATTTCCATGAGTATGGAATCTTACATTTTGTAATAGCCAATGACTTCCATGTGACCTTAATTTACAATGGGAAATGGCCATTTAGGGATAAACATCAAGGCTAGGGTACTTTAGTTCTCTGTATGAAAGCGAGATTAAAGCTAAATTGCCTTCTCATATCTAACTGTGCTTTGAGAATCAGGATTCTTTGCTTTTTGCCCTAATCTGTTGTTGCACTGCTGAAAATAAAAATACTGAAGCATATAAAAGGTTAATTTCTTAAAATTTTGCATGTTTCTTGTATACCTTTATTTTGAAGTTATATCAGTTTTACAGTTAGCTTGAGGAGAAAATACTTTATTACGTCATCTGTCCAGCTTCAGAGTTTAAATACAAGTCTTAGTAAATGCTTTGGGTCAGCGTATACTCTTAAGTACATAGGTATTTTATCAAGTTTTCTGAAAAAGTTGTTTCAAACATTATGTGGTCCTGAGCATGAACAGCCAAAACACCCCTCTTTGTGAAATGATCCTCAACTTATCCACAGGTTATGTCAAAATCCACAATTTTGGCCCCTAAACTTGTCCTTGACTTATACATGAGGTTGGCTTACATACAGGTATATACGGTAAATTAACGCCAAGTAGAGTAATGCCTAACTTGCATCCCAAATGTACCACATTTTTGTTTACAATTTTTTTTACAATTTTTTATAACCTGCTCTGGTTTGGCTAAATGAGAAGAGTTAACCCTTTCTAAATTGAAATAGAAAATACAACATTATAATATGTGATTTATCAATTACAGATTTGTATCAAGCAGTCCACTTTTATCCCCCCCCCCCCCCACAAAAAAACAAACAAAAAAAACCAACATTTTTTCTATGAAGGTTTGGACAATAATTGCTGGGCTCCTTTTTTTCAGATACAAAATGTTGGAAAACATTCTTGATACTATAGCATTGTGATGTGTTCTTTATTTAAAGATGTGTTCTTTATTTAAAAGTTCAAGATCTGTGACATCTTAACATGAAATGTACTGTGGCTATGGTGCTGCTTTAATAGTCTCCTATGCTCTCTCTTAAACCTTTCAAATACGGAGTTTGGTTGATTTCATGTGTAATGAGAAGTTACTAAATTACTGTGCAGTGATTGCATCTAGCAAGTATTGAACTGTTGTCATTACGACTATTATGAGTATATATATCAGGCAGGGGAATTCTGTGGTCCTGATGTTGAATTGCGTCCCTTGACAACAGAACCAGTAGTTAGAAATGCAGTGAGTTCAGGACTCTGACTCCTGATTAACACAATGGAATCCAACTAAGTACTCAACTTGGAATGAGATTTGTTTCACATTGTGAAAACAGGCTTTTTCAGAACAGCTAATTCTAGTTGGATTAATTGAGAGAATGGTGAATTATTTATTTGTCTGTATCAGTGACGTGAATCATTTCACCCTCCATATGTTATTGAGGTGCAAAAGGGCTATATCAGCATTTCTCAACCTGAGGAGGTCACACGAAGAGTTTCAGAGGGGTTGCCAAAGACCATAAGAAAAAACATATTTCTGATGGTCTTAGGAACTTAAATCCCTCCAGTATTTTCTGTTGATCATGGGGGTTCTGTGTGGGAAGTTTGGCCCAATTCTATCGTTGGTGGGGTTCAAGGGGCTCTTTGATTGTAGGTCAACTATAAATCCCAACAACTACAACTCCCAAATGTTAAGGTCTATTTTCTTCAAACTCCACCAATGTTCATATTTGGGCATATTTAGTATTCGTGCCAAGTTTGGTCGAGATCTGTTATTGTTTTGAGTCCACAGTGTTCTCTGGATGTAAATGAACTACAACTTCAAAATTCAAGGTCAATGCCCACCAAACTCTTCCAGTATTTTCTGTTGGTCATGGGAGTTCTGTGTACCAAGTTTGGTTCAATTACATTGTTGGTGGAGTTCAGAATGCTCTTTAAGCGTAGGTGAACTATACATTTCAGCAACTACAACTCCCAAATGACAAAATCAATCCTCTCCCAACCCCACCACTATTCAAATTTGGGCATATCGGGTATTTGGTCCAGTGAATGAAAATACATCCTGCATATCAGATATTTACCTTACGATTCATTACAGTAGCGAAATTACAGTTATGAAGCAGCAACTAAAATAGTTTTATGGTTGGGGACACTACACATGAGGAACTGTATTAAGGGGTTATAGCATTAGGAAGGTTGAGAACCACTGGGCTATATGACTCCTACCCCTGCTGTATATGGTGTTCTTGTCTGGTAAATAAAGCAGTGTTGTTTGCATAGGTCTATATAGAGCTAAAGTCTATTAGTTTGTGAATAGTAGAGAACTGCTGAAATAAATGTTGATTATCTTGAGTCTTGTGGCTGCATGGAAGGCCTTCAACTTTTGGGGGCTACTAAATGCATTTGAATATTTGTAGCACTGTTACAAAATGGTGGCCATAGGGGGGCTAAGAGGCAATCTGCAAAGCATTAGTTTCATAGAAGAAAATGTGATACTAAAACGTTAAGTAAGTTGTCCCAGAAGGGAATGCACAGCAAACAAGGATGTAAACAAGAACAAGCACAACTGTGGTAGAGTCTCGCTTATCCAATATAAATGGGCCGGAAGAACGTTGGATAAGCGAAAATGTTGGATAATAAGGAGGGATTAAGGAAAAGCCTATTAAACATCAAATTACATTATGATTTTACAAATTAAGCACCAAGACATCATGTTTTACAACAAATTGACAGAAAAAGCAGTTTAATACATAGTAATGTTATGTCCTGATTATTGTATTTACGAATTTAGTACCAAAACATTGCAATATAGTGAAAAGATTGACTACTAAAAAACTGACTACAAATAAAGACAGAATTGCATAAAATGAACTTACAGTAAGAACACTGTCAGAAGTTAAATCCATAAAAAGTTGAGTCCTGTGAAGATTTAAAAAAATCTTTGATTCTTCCTTGCCTAGAGAAACGGCTGTGGATCAGGGCGGGAGGCAGACTGCATTGGATAATACAGAATGTTGGATGAGCGAAGATTGGATAAGCGAGAGACTACTGTATTTTGAACCCATAGCAGCAAAAGTTCCTTGCACATAAAGTAATCTTTATCCTTTGTGTCGCAAAAATGTATAAACCCTTTAACAACTACAGTAGAGTCTCACTTATCCAACACTCGCTTATCCAACGTTCTGGATTATCCAACGCATTTTTGTAGTCAATGTTTTCAATATATCATGATATTTTGGTGCTATATTCGTAAATACAGTAATTACTACATAGCATTACTGCGTATTGAACTACTTTTTCTGTCAAATTTGTTGCATAACATGATGTTTTGGTGCTTAATTTGTAAAATCATAAACTAATTTCATGTTTAATAGGCTTTTCCTTAATGCCTCCTTATTATCCAACATATTCGCTTATCCAACGTTCTGCCAGCCCGTTTATGTTGGATAAGTGAGACTCTACTGTACTAGTAGTAGCTATAGTGATTATTTGAGGACTAGGTAAATACATTTATATTGAAAAATAAATGTTATACTAAATGTTTTAACCTAAATTACAAGTTATGGAAGGTGTTCAAATTGTGTTCAGTTGTACCCAAAGCAGAGATGGATGTCTCAGGCTCTACAATTAGAAGGCCAATAGGAAGCTAGGGTTGGATTTCTGGTTAATGTTATATCACACTTGCATTGTTTGAATACATTATACAACAATTATTGCCTTCTGGCTTTTTTTGTAAGAAAATGAAGCATATATAGCATCCCTTGGAATTTTCTAAAGTTTGTAGAAGTGGAGAATATGGATCAAATGTGACAACAACTTGCCTGTAATATTTAAGAAAAGCTGTTTTTAGTAAATTTCTTTCTCCAGTATTCATTTATATTATGTTATACACTACACAGGACTATGGTAGCCAATATGCTAATAAAGTACATACTGACATACTTTTTAACTAGGAGCCTCCGGTGGCCAAGGGGATAAAAGCCTTGTGACTTGAAGGTTGGGTTGCTGATCTGAAAGCTGCCAGGTTCGAATCCCACCCGGGGAGAGTGCGGATGAGCTCCCTCTATCAGCTCCAGCTCCATGCGGGGACATGAGAGAAGCCCCCCACAAGGATTGTAAAACATCAAAAACATCTGGGCGTCCCCTGGGCAACGTCCTTGCAGACGGGCAATTCTCTTACTCCAGAAGCAACTCCGGTTGCTCCTGACACGAAAAAAAAAACTTTTTAACTAAAAGAAAAAAGGTACTGTCAAACACAAATAAAAGCAAGTGGTAGATGGCATGCTTTTTATCTTTGCAAAATTACATGCTATAGTTGGAAATTTAATAAGATTGAAAAATATGGTATTTTTCTTTGTCCAGAAAAATGATATATTAAGAAGTTTTATTAAATGGAGTTTTCCTAACTTCAATCAGTCAGAGAAATAAAATACAGTAGAGTCTCACTTATCCAACACTCGCTTATCCAACATTCTGGATTATCCAACGCATTTTTGTAGTCAATGTTTTCAATACATCATGATATTTTGGTGCTAAATTCGTAAATACAGTAATTACTACATAGCATTACTGTGTATTGAACTACTTTTTCTGTCAAATTTGTTGTATAACACGATGTTTTGGTGTTTAATTTGTAAATTCATAACCTAATTTGATGTTGAATAGCCTTTTCCTTAATGCCTCCTTATTATCCTACATATTCGCTTATCCAACATTCTGCCGGCCCGTTTATGTTGGATAAGTGAGACTCTACTGTATGAGTAGATCCTGTTCCTAAGTGTACAGTATAAGTAGTTGCTCAAATCTGTGACATAAGTCTAGCTGAGCCTTTCCAGAAGTCACCCACCAAGTTTCATGGTTTAATGAGAGCTAGGATCTGTACTCCCAAGACTCGATTGAAGCACTTTATCCACAGTATCACATTGCATCTCTTTAGAAGAATGATAGCATGCATGGTGCAAGTAAAGTAAAATGTGGAACTAAATGATCTAAAGTTGAATTTGTAGTTCTTTCTCAATCTACCGCTGCAAAATGTTGTTGAACAGGTTTCTATATTGCTTCAGGTGGTAATGCTGAGCCTCTGTCACTTGTTCCAACAATTGTTAATCACCCCACTGCTGCACACTGTAAAGCAAGGCAGTGTGTCTTAAATGGGTCAGAATTAAAATGTAATTCAAAAGCATCCTATAAAGCATATTGTCCTAGGGTGTGAGACTGGTATTGTCATCCTAGCTAAATTATATATGGGAGAAGATATCTTTATGGTTTTCTGTTATCAATTGGAGATATGAAAGAATAAGAACCTACTGTTATAATTGTCATTAGAGCAGGAAGCTTGCAGCTACTTGTTGGTGGTTTCTCACAAGTGTTGCTTCATTACCTTTGCTTTTAGCTGCCCACTGCAAAGGCCCCCTAGCATTTGATGACTAACAAGTTGGGCCTGCTGTGGCTTTCTTCAGGTGTCGCCTATTAGGTTGGCCACTATAATCAGTGCCATCTTTTTTCATTGGAAGTCTGTTAGCATGTGGGGAAGGGAGAAAGGGGAAGGGAAGGTATTTGGAGAAATCTAGGAGAAATTCCCCTTCTTTGGGAAGGTGGAGAGAAAATGTGTCCTGACTTCCCCTTACTGATTGCCCTGTCTCTATATTTTAGTCATTGCCTTACCGCCCTATATGAGAGCCATGCGTGAGTTAGGGCCTTTTACCCTAGAACTCAAGATCTGGCTCTTTACTAGAGCATTTAATCTTTGTTAATTTCATCAATATTTGTATGTATGCATTTTTATCCTTTACAATTTTATCTTGTAAATCGCCTAGAGCATCTTGGATGGAGGGCGATTAATAAGTAATTAAATGATGATGATGATGATTAACACTAGTTCAATATCATAAAGGAACATGGTGACGAAGTAAGAATAAGTGAATAATTGATCAGGGATAGGCATACTGATTTGGAGTTATGAGCAGAAGGAAGTGTACTATGTAAGAATGCATATGATGGAAATTGATGAGAACCAACTGTTCTAATTAGCACCGAAATACAGGCAGGCCTCAAGTTACTACCAAGATAATTTATGTAGGTTTGTTCTTAAGTTGAATTTTTATGTAAGACAAAACAGGTACTTTTTAAAAGTGTAACACTAGCCTATCTATCTATCTATCTATCTATCTATCTTTATGGCTTTGGATAGCATAGGGAAAGGTTAACATCCCTGTGGTGTTTGTTTTGCTGTCTGTGCCCCTCTTCAGAAGATTTCATCTCACTTTCTGTCCCTGTGATAGTTGGATTTTGAAAAATGTGGCTTGTTGTAGAAACAAGGATTGGTGATAAAGTTTCAATTGAGATCCTTTCCCCCATGATAGCTCTTTCAGGAGTGAATTTCCCTTCCTAGGGGAAGATTTATCTCACGTCCTGTTGTCTAACCTGTTCTTAACTATGAGTCATTTGTAAGTCTGATGTTTGTAACCCGGGGATTGCCTGTAAATCCTATAAAATAATGTGCTGCCCCCATACTCTGTACAGGTACACCATTTAGACCAATAATTGGCTAGTTAATACTAAAGCTTTTTGAAAGACTACCCATACTTAACTGGTCATGTATTAGTTATAAAGACTGAAAACAGTGGACGTCTTCTAATATGGCATCTGATGCAGTGCCATATTAATACATAGGCAGTTGCCTAGAGGCTGCATGAGCATACGAGCCCCATGGTAATCTATGCACAGACCAAAATTTAACATTAATTTTCCTATCACCCACTTCAACATTCAAAGCTCTCACTAACAGGAGAAACATTATAACTTGTATCAGAGAGCTAGTATGTCTGCATTCAAGAAATATATTTTTCCTGTTTTTATTGCTTGCAATGTTATGGAAGCAGAATATTATAACGGATTCTCAGAAGGCAATTATTGGGTGGGGACAAGAATTTCTCCAGGTTCATGTTATATTGTCCAAACGTTTGTACTGATCTTTTTGGAGGTACCAATAAATGTAAGTTTATTTTATCGATAATTTACATTTTTATTCCAGTGAGTGGTTGGGTAGACAGAGCCCAGTGCACTGCTTTGCCCCGGGGCATACCATGCTATTAAGACAGCCCTGACCTGATGTCATACATGGATGGATCAACTGCAGAAAAAAGGAAATACTTTTTTCTTCTAGATTCTTCCTTTTGTGAATCTAATTTAGACAATTGACACTTACTGGATGGTTTAACTGGTTTCCTTCCCACTTGTCTCACTGACCACTTAACAAGAATTCATAAAGCAGTTCATATTCATAGAATAATAGAGTTGAAAGAGACCACAAGCTATTTAAAGCTATTTAAAACATTGTATTTGGTTTCATTTTTGTCAAAAGACCTCTGAGTAGGGCTGATTTCTAATGCTTTTCCTGATATTAGCATTTTAGCATCTCCATCTGAGATGACAGATTGTAGAGAATCTCATTGAAAAAGCAGTTCCTAGCTTATCTTGTGTCTTATGTAGTTCTTAAGGGAAGGGGGCCGAAATTTCTATTATTCCTGGGTATCCCTTCCTCCAAGCTAACAGACTCTGGAACATGAGTAGGATCTGGCAGGACATTTCTGGTGCGCAAAAAAGTAACTGCTGTTCATTGGCAGGATTGTTCAAATTGTACCTCCCTCCCCCAATTCTTTGTGTAAAGATTAGGAGGCAGTACCTCCAGAAAGTGAGAAATCCATTCATCCTCCTGCAAAGAGTTTTGTGTGAAATAAAGGACCCTTTGCATTAGAAGCTGTACTTCTGCTGGCAAATATGGAACAAGGACAGTTTCTTTTTCCCTCAATAGCTTATGATTTGTACTGACTGACCCAGTTGATAGATACATTATTAATGCAAAAAATTGGC
The DNA here is from genome assembly GCF_035594765.1 of Anolis carolinensis. Classification (NCBI taxonomy): domain Eukaryota; kingdom Metazoa; phylum Chordata; class Lepidosauria; order Squamata; family Anolidae; genus Anolis; species Anolis carolinensis. Next base: position 59,140,409 of record NC_085842.1, on the reverse strand, counting down.
CAGATCTTATAATTGGCCCTTATAAAAGACTGCATTTTTATGTTGTATGGATGGTACCGAAGTCCATCTCTACTATATCTTTTAAACTACGTCAGTGGTGATTTGAATTCTTCTATGTATGAGATCAGGAGGGGAGAAAATAATCCCCCTGAGATAACAGACCTTTGATAGAAAAGGGAAGATAAGAAATCAAAGGATATCTTGTATCTTGTGATACTATTTTGTTCATGGAAACCTTGCTGATCAATGGGATGATTCCTTCCTGTAGCCCCGTGCAAGTCTTAAACCCTGTGGGAGACCCACAAACATTGTGAGTGAAAGATAGTTGTGGGAGGAAGGAAACATCTATAAATCAAGCATTGATGCAAAATATATGTTTAGCATCATTTGTGTTATGTTCTTTTTTGTTTAGTAGAAATATTTAAGCTTGTGTGCAAAATGCAACTGGACATGCTTTACAATCAATTTTGCTATATTGATCACATTACCTACATAGAAACGTACGTAAGTATATGTGTGAATATTTAATACTGCTGTATTCAGTGGTTTACCATGAACATTTTCTGGAAAGTTTATGATGAAGGTATCTCAGTCAATTGAGATCTCAAATGCTTGTTGTGTGGGCATATGTTTTGTCATACCTGCTGTTCAGCTGTTCATACTGGAAGCTGCTGAACTTACATGTGATGGCAGTGGGTTAAAGATGCCATTTCCTCTGGGTCAGAAAACCTTTTATTTGCACTGTACTGATGCCTAAACGCCTTGAAGTAGGTTGGATCCTATTCTGTGTTGCCTTAAAACATATAGTAAATGTTTCCCATTACTTACAGCTGTAGAGCTATGTGTGGGTACTTGTACTTCTGTGGGCTTTCACATGCAAAATGTCAGAGGCTATAATAGGCTGCGCTACAGCAGTACTATGGATCCCATGAGTTAGGATGACACTTCTGGATGTCTTCTATAGATTTAACATTCTTCACCATTCCCTGTATCTAGTTGGGCTGTTTTGTCAGTTTTTCCCAACGAACTTCTGCTTCAATAATTTGGCCCATTCATATAGATGGTGCTAATTTTCAGCTCTTTCATGTTCCTTACCCCAAAGGCGAGGGTTTTTAAAATGTGAACAGTCACAGTTTAGTTCTTGAATCCTACGTTTTGGTTAAGCATCATTCGGAACATATTAGAAGATGAGGCTAATGAGCCCACAGAACAGAAGGATTTAGACTAATTAGCAGTAAAAAAAATGCCTCAAACCTTTTGACAGATGATGGTGCTTGGGCTTTCCTTAGTACTCGGGCTTCAGCTTCTTATTAATCATTTCCCAGGTTTTGAGCTCCCTGGAGCAGAGCAAACACCTCTGATTTGCTTTAGCAGCCCAGCAGTTGATGTCATTGCCCTAGTATGTGCCAGTTGTACCTGAAGATCACTCAAGAGGTGAGGCGCCTCTGTATGAATGAGGGGAAGTGAGGAGCTAGTAGTGCTTGGCACAGCCCTGCAGCCGCTGAGCCTCTGGCAAGAGAGTGTGGCTTCCTCTCAGCTATTGTTAACCATCTCTTCGTCTCCCCCCCCCCCCAACCTTCCTCCGAGGTTTGAGCAAGCTAGGTTGCATTTCGAAATGAGGCTAGATTAGAAGAATGTATGGGCGTGTGTAGTTTTTATAAAGCTGACACAGAAGAGGGAGTGTGTGCTGCTTCAGTCGCAGAGAGGATTATTTTGCCTGTTGTTTAACCGCTCTCCTTGCTGGTACTTCAGGCACATGTTTGCCAACCCCACCCTGCCGTAAGTAGAGCAGTTAGTCTGCCCCTTTGAAGGCTCAGGTGTCTCAATCGAGGCTCCGTTTAGCTAATAAATCTAGAGAAGGGGGGTGGTCCATCTGTCAGGACCCCTCATAGCTGACTCACAGGAAGTGCTAAAAGGCTTGGCACTGGGTGACCGGCTCCAGGAGCTTGCCCCTCCTTCTCTGCTGCCTCTGCCTGCATGTGTCTCCAGCCCTTTCCTAAAGAACAATTGAACTGCCTTGGAAGTTTGGAGAGGACGAAGGGATCTCCTTAAAGTTGTCTGTCTAGCCGCCTGCAGGATGCTTAGTTTGACACCGGTTTAGACAGCTGTCAGTCTCCATCTTCTCTCTTCCCTCCTCCCTCCCCCTGCTTCCCTTGTGGATTGCTTTGTCTGGACGAAAAAAGGTGACCATGGTCCAACGCTTCAGCCTCAGGAGGCAACTATCAAAGGTAGGCGACTTCTGCTATCAGGATATGGGGGGGCCTGTCCTCATTATATCACTTCTCTCTTTTAGATCAAAGAAATTGCTGCTTGTGCAGAAGTGGGCGGGGGTCTGCATGAGGGAAAGCAGCTCTGCCTTTTGTTCTTCCTTTCAACAGACACAAAGGTTTTTTAAATATATATATAGCAAATTGTCTGCTAGCAGACAGAATATTTTTCTCTCCAAAAGTGTAGACCTGGGTGAGCATTTTGCTTCTTTCTTACTCTCTCATGTTGTGTAAAGGAAACGAGGCTCTTTTTATTTTCGTACTAGATTATGGGCTGATGGGACAGAACATATGGAGTTTGGGTTTAGAATGGCATTTTGTGGTAACCAGAAAATCCACCTGGCAAAACACAGGGCAGTTCTTTCCTATTGCTTCAAAGTATTTATTAGGCATGGCTTTCTACAGAAAAAAAGAACAAAGGAGTTGTTCTGAGGAGATTTTGCTGCCTAATACTTTACATCCTTTGTGATTAAGATGATTTTGGAAAAATGGGTGTTAGGTAGAATTGGACACAAAGGAAACTGTATTTACTAACCCCCTTTTTAAGTACACTTTGCTCCTGATTTTGAACACAGACTGATAAATATGAGGGCCTTAAATGCCATTTAAGCAAACTGAATTCTCCTTATAAACCATATAACAATTTTTAGTGTTTTGCAGTTTCTGAGCTTTATAATTAGATAGTTTTTTTTATTTTAAAAACTTCCTTGTCATCTCTTTTTTCATTAAATGACACAAAGGCTTTCCTTTTGTGTGTTTGTTGAATGCAGCGATCAGCTGCTGATCACTGCATTTAGGTCAAAATGCTCTTCCTAAGGACAATCCATTGGAAAGCCTTAGAGTATTGTAATGAACTGGCATTCTGTATGACCCATTTCAGAGTTCATCAGCAATTTTGAAGTACCTATCAATTATGAATGAAAATGGGGGACCTTGTTATGCCCTTCCATCATAAGATGCCTGCAAGTGAGAAAGATAGGCAAATTGGCCCCTCCTAGATGTTTTGGACTGCAGCTCACATAATGCTTGACCCTTAGCCATGGTGGCTGGGGTTTATCTCAGTTCTAGTCAAAAACATCTGGCAAGTTCTACACCTATTGTTAAGCATTGCCAAACATTTTTTAATAATTGCCTCCTGATATATCCTAATTTTAAACTCTTTACTTGAAAGCAATTATATGCGTAGAATCTTGGAATGTATTTCATACCATTATTGAATCTCTTCTTTTAAATTTTGTTATAAACTCTAGTAAGTAATCTGGAAATAACTGAATAGTAGTGTTGGGGGATTTCGATAATGAGGAGTTGGGTGTCATTGGCATAGCATTCAGATAGCTGTGGATAGGTCATAACGATACTTATAATAACATTACATGGTATATGCTTACATTGTTACACATTGTTGTGATTTTACTGTTATCCGCTTTGAGTTTCCTTTGGGAAAGAAAAAGCAGGATATAAATACAACTACTACTTCTACTACTACTAATAAAATTAATACATGACTGTAATTTGCATGCATATCTTGTCTATCTAAAGGAAATCTGCACAACAGGACTGCCTTTTCAATCTTAATTCATGGATGGCTAATTGGTGGCCTGTAATTTTGTCTGGTTTTGTTCCACTACAGGTTGAGTATCCCTTATCCAGGATTTCCAAATCCAAACTATCCCAAAATCTAAAACTGTCCACATGAATGGCTGAGCTAATGATACCTTTGCTTTCTGATGGAATAATACACAAATTTTGTTTCATTCACAAACTTATTAAAATATTGGGTATAAATTAACCTTCAGAATATGTTCATAAAAGGCTTATGAAGCATAAATGAAATTCATGTTTAGACTTGTATCTCATCTCCAAGGTGTATCATTATCCTTGTATTTGCAAATACATACTTTCCAAAATCCGAAACTCTTTGGGTCCCAGGCATTCTAGATAAGAGATACTCAATTTGTAGGTATGGTTCCTAGTATTCTTTAGCCATAAGGACTATAAGCTTTTAAAACCCTCAGCAAAACCTATAATGTTCATCACATTGCATTCTGTGCCTGTTGTATATGCTGGGCATTTTCTCTACACCCGGAGAATGTAACATATGAACACTTGGGACTTAAGTACAGTGACGATGACTCTTCATTTCCACTGTATATTTGTATATATTTGGGATGTATATTTGGGGATTATTTCAGTATGTGATGCCTTGACCCTTATTGATGAACATGCATATTAAGGCAGAACTTATTGTGAGGAAGCTTTGGCCTAATAATAATAATAATAATACCTCTAATGTCCTAGGTCCTTGGGAAGGGCCCGATATTCAGAGACGAATCTGAGACACTTGGACCTAATATGCCTGTGTGCTGTGTTGTTATGTACAAATAAATCTATAATAATAATAATAATAATAATATATTTCTTACCCACCTGTGTTCATGAGCTACTGGGCAGCTCTGATTGCTCAGTGACCATCTACAATGTTCAATATGGATTTCATTAGCCTTCTCCCACCTAGTGTCCTCCACTTATTTGGAACTGCAGCTTTCTGGTTCTTGTGACCAATGCTGGATAAATTGAGTTGGAGTTCAAAACATATAAGAGTTTGAAGTTGGGGAAGACTGGAATAGATCATTTAGCTTAGCTTGGATTCTGTGCACTCACCCTTAAAGACAAACCTTTATGTCAGTGTTGATGAAGTAGATCCAACCTAGTGCAATAGTACATAGAAGAACATTTCCTTGATTGAAAGGCTCTCTGATGCTTGGAATGAACACAGTTAGTAGTGCTTAACTTTCATTTGGGCTGTACTATTGACAATACTTGCTTTGGTAATTTGAGAAAAGTTATTATTACCTGCTGCAGCAGCAACCATACTTGTCTGTCAGGCAAGGAGAATTTTCTATCAAGAGATATAATGGCGATAGTGTATGGTCATGCATGTGGCCTTTTAGTATAACTGTACTTTCCAGTCTCATCTTGTCACGACCCAGGTTGCAAAGGCACCAATAACCAAACACAGAGGCCAGAATCTAACTAATATCTTTATTGAAGGAATATATAAGGTTAGTAAAAGCAAATGTAAAAGATAGTCCAGAAGCAGACCTTTCAGGAAAGGTCAAAATTAGTCCAAAGAAATAATGTCCAATATGAAATATTAAGGTCCAAAGTTGTAATCCAATAACCGAAACACTCACTTTGCCAAGCAAAGTGAGGGGAGATGACAAGGTCCTTTAGTCCATAAACTTGAGCAAGGCTAGGAAATAACTTGATACTTGAAACAAGGCTTAAAACGTGGAACAAGGTAACTAAGAACAAGAACAAGGTCCGTGGAATAACTTGGTAAAATCCGTGGAACAAGGCAAGGATTGGTCCTGGGAAACAAGGCAAAGTCCGTAGATAAACAAAGGCTGGGAAGCAAGACGAAGGCTGGATAGCAAGGCAAGGCTTGAGCAGGAGCGAGGCTTGAATCGGAGCGCGCTGTCCAGACACAACTCGCTCCGTAGGCTGACGAATTGACTCCGCGAAGTTACTACGCGGGTAAAACCCCTAAATAGAGTCTAACTTTCCCGCCGAAGCAGTTCTCTGGGAATCAGAACCGAAAGCTAAAGTCTGAGACCAGATGTGAGACTCCCCAAAGATTCTCACGAGAAGCAGTCTTAATTGGCCACATTCTTAGCTGCAATCCTCGCACTCCTGCGCGAAGCTGATTCCAAACTTCTCTGTTGTTTACAAAACTCCCGGCGCAAGAACACGGGAGAAGTAGGCTCTGGGGTTGTTTGACATACTTCTGGGAGACAACTTTCTTGCAGGTGCAAGGTTCCCAGATCTGCCTGGGAAAGATCTGGCTGAGAGGAATCCAGTTCTGACTGGGAAGGTAAAAAACCCAAGTTTTCCTCCTCATCAGGAATTACAATGTCCTGAGCAGGACTACAAGGCCCATGAGTCATCACACATCTCACTTTAAATTCCTAAGTATATTAATAATTTAATAATCATTGTTGTTCCCTTGGGTGAACAGACAGGCAAAATAAATGCAGTTGTTGAAGGACCCCCATATACTAAAAGGCATGTGGCCTTTTAGTATAACTGTCCTTTCCAGTCTCATCTCACTTTAAATTCCTAAGTATATTAATAATTTAATAATCATTGTTGTTCCCTTGGGTGAACAGACAGGCAAAATAAATACAGTTGTTGAAGGACCCCCATGTACACAAATTTCAGTTGAACTTGACACTGAAGCTAAACACTATGGCCGCCTGTCCAACCACATTCTGGTAAAATTTCCCAAAGGAGAGGTTCAATGTACCTTTTCTCAGGTTAGGAGAAAGCACATGCTGTCACTCTGACCAAGAGGTCATGAGTTCGAGGCCAGCCCATGTAGGGGTGAGCACCCAACAATTAAAAATTAAATATAGCCCCTGCTCATTGCTGACCTAAGCAACCCGAAAGATAATTGCATCTATCAAGTAGGAAATTTAGGCACCACTTATATGTGGGGAGGCTAATTTACAACATCATAAAATTCATCCGCCCGTCGTTGGAATGGGGAAGTTGCCGTCGCAGTGGATGATGAAACAGCTGCTCCCCCTGTGGCCAGAATCCCCCTGGAAGCTGGAAAAGGTTTAAATTGCCTCTGCGTCTGTCTCTGTTCTATGTTATATGGCATTGAATGTTTACCTTATATGTATACAATGTGATCCGCCCTGAGTCCCCTTCAGGGTGAGAAGGGCGGAATATAAATACTATAAATAAATAAATAAATAAGCCTTGCAAGTTTAAGTTTTCAGTCAATGCTTGACAAAGACAGTCATGTTCCCAGTTTGAAGCAGAGGGTGAAAATGCCTTGTATCTCTCGCTTTCCCATGAGATGGAAAACTTAAGAAGATGAGGACAGAAAATATGTTTTTAGAGGTGCTACAAGCATAAAGTGTACTTTTCAGCACTCTCACTGGACCTATTTTGAAGGAATTGTGGGATACAATGCATGCTGACTTGGATCGTTTTGCATGCAGGTATAAATATGCAAGCATATCTCAGTTAACAAAGCCTGTTGCAGCAAAACTTCCTTTTAAAAAGACTTTTTATACCCTCTAGTTTTCCACATTCCCATCTATCAAAGTGAATGATATATATTTTTTAGAAGTTTTGGCATTGGAAAGATAGCAAAGGAGGACTGGAGGAAGTGCACTTTCATAAAATCATAGAATCGTAGAGTTGGAAGAGACCTCACGGGCCATCCAGTCCAACCCCCTGCAAGTAGCAGGAAAAAATCATTGAGAGCACCCCCGACAGATGCAAGGTTAAAAGCCTCCAAAGAAGGAGCCTCCACCACAGTCCGGGGCAGAGAGTTCCACTCCCAAACAGCTCTCACAGTGAGGAAGTTCTTCCTAATGTTCAGGTAGAATCTCCTTTCCTGTAGTTTGAAGCCATTGTTCTGCGTCCTAGTCTGCAGGGCAGCAGCAAACAAGCTTGCTCCCTCCTCCCTATGACTTCCCCTCACATATTTTTACATGGCTATCATGTCTCCTCTCAGCCTTCTCTTCTGCAGGCTAAACATGCCCAGCTCTTTAAACTGCTCCTCATACGGCTTGTTCTCCAGACCCTTAATCATTTTAGTCGCCCTCCTCTGGACGCTTTCCAGCTTGTCAGCATCTCCCTTCAACTGCTGTGCCCAGAATTGGACACAGTATTCCAGGTGTGGTCTAACCAAGGCAGAATAGAGGGGGAGCATGACTTCCCTGGATCTAGACACTAGACTCCTATTTATGCAGGCCAAAATCCCATTGGCTTTTTTCGCTGCCGCATCACATTGTAGGCTCATGTTTAATTTGTTCACAAGGACTCCAAACGTACTTTCATTTTTTCTGCCTAAGTGAAGTATCTTGCATTTGTCCCTGTTGAACTTCATTTTGTTAGTTTTGGCCCATCTCTCTAGTCTGTCAAGATAGTTTTAATTCTGCTCCTTTCTTCTGGAGTGTTAGCTATCCCTCCCAGTTTGGTGTCATCTGCAAAGTTGATGATCGTGCCTTCTAACCCTTCGTCTAAGTCGTTAATAAAGAATTTGAACAGAACCGGGCCCAGGACGGAACCCTGCGGCACTCCACTTGTGACTTCTTTCCAGGATGAAGAAGACACATAGGTGAGCACCCTTTGGGTTTGTTCGCTTAGCCAATTACAGATCCACCTAACTGTAGTTTTGCTTAGCTCGTATTTGACTAGCTTGTTTGCGAGAAGATCATGGGGGACCTTGTCGAAGGCCTTACTGAAATCCAGATAGGCTACATCCACGGCGTTCCCCGCATCTACCCAGCTTGTAACTCTATCGAAAAAAGAGATCAGATTATTCTGGCATGATTTGTTTTTGGTAAATCTGTGTTGACTATTAGCAATGACCGCATCTGTTTCTAAGTGTTTGCAGACCACTTCCTTAATGATCTTTTCCAGAATCTTGCCTGGTATCGACGTTTGGCTGACAAGACGGTAATTGTTTGGGTCGTCCTTTATCATATTGGGTTGCAGCAGTTAGTCGGCAGTAAATATTGTAATAAATGAGGTGTGAAAGAATGGGATTATGTTCTGGCCTTTTCTATTGTAGCCTTGTGTTCCTCCCTACAGTAGGAAAGGAAAGGAGCAGCTGTCTCCAGGATCTCTGAGCATGCACAAAGATCAAAACAGCGATATAGTAACAGGAGATGGCAGTTAAGCCTGCCTCACTAGTTCTTATAGCAAGCTTTTTAAATAGCATAGAAATACATATTTGGCCACACAATAGTAATGGAGATCACAAGAATAGTGGATGTTAGCTGAGGGAGGGGAATGGAATTCATTCTTTGATGCATTTTGAAAGAAGTGTTCTTTAAAAGTTTCAGAAAATCTTTGTTTACTTCTCCAAAGCTTTCCTGGCCCCATTCTTTCATCTCACATTCATATAATTAGTTTTGATTTAAATATTGAAATGAATAATGACTTCTTTTTCCTGCTGCAGTTACCTTTCCATATTGTTTCTGTTGCTTGTACCAAATTTTCTGTTAAAGACGTACAGCACAGAGACACATCTACTTTGTTCACTGGGGTATACCTGTATGGCATTTGTGCAGTAATGTGTGTTGTGTCCTACCCCGCATGAACATGGTGAGTATATTTATGGAAACTATCATTAGTCTTGCGGCAGTTTAAAGACTATGAAATCTAAAAAGTAGCATAAGTTTTCCTGACTGTTAATTCTAAATAGACTGGAGATACACTTTTATTATATCTTGTGTAAAGGATGGTTTATTTGTGATGTTAGAAGAGTGATATTTAAAAAATATATTACTTTTTTAAAAATTACAAGCCACATAAATTTCATTAAGGATGAATGTGTACTAATTAATTAACCTTTCATAAAGCAGTGTCTGTGTTAATGTAGAAATTCTGGTACTGGGAAAGTAATTATAGTTTGCAGTGAAAAAAAACGTATTATCTGGCTCCACGCCACAGGGAATAGAATTGAACTTTTTTATAAGTTTGTGCCCCGATTTCAAGTTAGAGTCTTTTTAAGATCCTTTAAAAAATGTATTGCCTTTTTGATGTCAAATTTATTGAAATCTGACTTATTTGTCCTGTGTAGAGTACATAAAGTCATTACTGGAGCCTATATCACATATGCAGATGAGGAGGTTATAGAATCCTTGGTGTTTTTGTGGCTGCCTTTATTAGGTTTTCTAATAGTGTGGTCAATTTAGATATGGGAGAAATTTAGCTTTGGTTTTTTGTAGCGTTTGGATCCTGTATTTGTGTCTCTGTTACATACTCTGCTTCTGATAATCATTTTAGATTAGTGGCCTTTCTGTAAAAATATAAGCATGTTAACTTAGGCCTCTGAGAGGGACAAAAGAAGATTGATGAAATTTATATGTGGTTTTAGCTGAGTGCCATAAGTGGCAACAAATGGTATTCTGTCACATTTTATTTATATTTATATTCATTCGTTGTGGAAATTTCCTAGAAAAGTGTATTGCTCAAGAGGTTTGATTTCTTTTATCATTGTGTAAGGTGGTTTCTTCCATTACATCCGGAAAAGAATCTCAGGAATTAGCCTCTCGTCTTTGTATGCATTGGATCTAGCCTTTGTACTTCTCTTTAAGAATTGTACTACATAAAGAGCATTCAGACTAATATTTTAGATATTTTTAATATGTTCCCATTGATTGTTCAAAAAAAAAAAGATTACCTTGCAGGGTTCTCATAACTTTTGTGAAGGTTTTAATGTGTCATTTTGTACCGAGATGACACAGCACTACAGTTGCTAGTTATTACATTCAGATAAGTTGATTTTCATAAACCTCTTCTCCTTTAAGAGGTTAACTTTAATCTCTTATTGAAATAACTAGTAGAAGGAACAATCAAGTACTATGTTCATTTCTAGTTCATGACCTGAACTCACTGGTGATTTCTCCAGAACCACTCTACCCTTAGCCCACTAGCTTGGCCTTAGGTTAGGAAACATTTTTAAGTGTCCCTAAGCAATTTAGATAACACATACAATCAACAAGCTGAAATACAAATTTCAGTTCTTGTAACATGCTTTCTTGTGCATATGTCTAAAACCTTAGTGTTCTTTATCTTCCATTCCCCATAACAAAGTCTGTGTAACTTGAGAATTGGCACGCATCTTTTGGAAGATGTTGGCAATATGAGCAAAAATAAAATTGCCAGAACTCCTGATCATTGATATTGTTTCCTGAGAAAATAGCTTTCCTTTGGCCTAAAATGGTAGGCTATTTGAATTTTTTAGATAATGAAAATAAATTAGATCCTAATAATACTTAAAACATTTGTTTTGGGCACCCTGTTGCTACCATTCAAGCAATTTAACTGTGATTAAGCCCACATGTAGACATTTCATTTCCTGTGTCCATTTCCTTCTAGACCATAAATGTATTTAAATAATATTCAGATGCAGACAGTCCCCAAGTTATGAACAAGTTAGGTTCTATAGATTTGTTCTTAAGTTGAATTTAAATGTAAGTAGGAACAGGAATTTTTTAAAGTGTACGCTTTGGATAGCATAGGGAAGGGTTAACATCCCTGTGAGATTTGTTTTGCTGTCTGTGCCTCTGTTCAAAAGATTTCACCTCACTTTCTCTCCTGTGATAATTGGAGTTTGAAAAAATTGGTTTGTTGTAGAAACAAGGTTTGGTGATAAAGCTTCAGTGGAGACTCCTTTTCCCCATAATATCTCTTTCAAGACTGAATTTCCCTTCCTAGGGATAGATTTCTCTAACTTCCTGTTGTCTCATTGTAAAAACATTCGTGAATGAATTGTTATTTGGTTTTTACTGGTTGCTTGAGTTCTAGTTAATTGAAAGTACTGTATACTCATTGTAATCTTTTATTTGACTTTCATGTCTTAACCCAGGGATTCTTTTTCATTTTTGTTGCCTGAAAAAGTGTCTAGTGATTTCTCTTTCTTGACTAATATACCATATTCCTTGATTCTAAGGCTCCATCAATTGTAAGATGTATACTAATTTCACTATCGTCAACAGAAAAAAGGCTTCATTGGATAGATAGATGGATAGGATCAATAGAAAGATAGATAAGCACCTGTGATTCTAATATACACTCCATTTCTAGAGAGATTTATAGAAGGGATGGAGAGAAAATGCATCTTGGAATCAAAGAAATACAACATACTTTAATTCCCCAAAAGATAAATGTGTCTCTATAGACAAATAATATTCATTCATTACTTATTTGAAGAAAATGTTTTAATGTTAATGTGTTTTAGTTAACACAATGTTTATAAAGTTTGAATTCAAAAAGAAATACTTATCTGACTTTTCTCCATGGTTTCTTCAATATTTGTTAGAATGGTTGTTGGTTAGACATGATATATGTTTCATTGTAATGCACAACTAGTGAACAGTAGGTTCACTAGGAACAAAAACTAATCTGAAATCTGCATTTCCAAAAGCCAAATATTTGACCTAGTGTTGCAAAATCAAATATTTGACCTGTTACAGGGTTAAAACTTTTCCTTCTGTCTCTTTCTGTGTAAATTACATTTGGGGGAAAAAACAACTCAGTCAGGCCATGGGTCAACTATGGATTAGGATTACAACTAAAAGGCAAGAGCTGATTGCAGTAGCAGAGTACTTCTCCTTGAAAATAACTCTAGTTATCAATCGGATATGATTGTCTTATTTTCTGAGGTGGTAGTGACATGACAGAAAAATCATAGTTCGCTCTCTCTCTCTCTCTCTCTCTCTCTCTCTCTCTCTCTCTCTCTCTCTCTCTCTCTCTCTCTCTCTCTCTCTTTTTGCAAGCCCAAGTATCAGATGACCATTTTGGACATGGTTCTTGGCTGTGTACACTAAGCTGATTAGAAAAGCATTTTTGTACTTTTCCTGGAAAATGTCCTTATTCCAGCATCTTTTAACATATTCTCACACTAATACTTTTGTAATAAAATATCTCATCTAGTTATTTAGGTTATTGGGACAAAGGGATCTTATTTTATAAGGAGTGGGTGAGATCACAGTTACAGACTCCCAAGTGAATGCTTTTGTGAAGTCTTTATATAGTACAAAAGAAAACAATATTGGCTCCTAGTTACTGCAAATTCAGAATTCCTAGTTTTAGAATGGTGTCCCTTGAACTTACTGCTTTATCCCATAAACAGCAGGGCCCATGACCTAGGCCATACATGTCAAATACAAGACCTGAATCTGTCCCACCACGTCATTTTATGTGGCCCGCAAGGCGTTCAACATAGTTACATTTATACAGTCTTACCATTATAAACAGCCCTTTAAAGGCAACAAGGCGTGTTTTCTGTGGAGGAAGTGGATACTTAGTTTGACATCCTTTGGAGGCCTCGTATACATTGATGCATTTGATTTAAACTTCCAGCTACAGAGGTTTGTGATAAAATAAATAAGCCTTTAAAGTGCCAAAATTCTGATATATTATCCTTCTACTGTGGGTAGTCAGCAAGTGTAATTGGTGTAATATTAAACCTATAGTACGTTTATGTGTGACTTCTCAGCAAGTCCATAGAACTAAATGAATTAAATTGCTAAGTCTTCTGAAACTTTACACTTTAACATCTTTCCTACAAATAAGAAGTCAATATAAGCTTTTGATTCAGATGTTACATTTAGCCATATTTCAGAAAAGGCTAGCTAGCATCTTGGTTTTTTAAAATTCTCTGAACAATGTATAGTTTAGACATGATCTATTATAGAAATATATAGTATTAGACAGTATTTTAGATTGAGTTAGCTAGAGTGTTTTCCAAATTGGATAGGATGTGGTATGGAGGGCCTGGCAACATTTGATCCTCTTCTCTCCGCAGCCAGCAAGAGCGATCTTGAGCGAGAATTGCTGCTCTATCTTGTATCTAACTTGGCAACCCTAGTCATAGTAATTATGTGCTCTAGGTTACCTAGCACCAGAGTATTATAAAATTGAAATACCTTGGTTTAGTTGGAAAGTCTTAAAAAGCAAACTGTCAGCTTACTAATTTTCCATTTTATATTTATATTATTCATGACTATTCTAGCTTTAATACTTACTGTGTAAAATCAGGATGCACAACTTTTTGACAGTAAGAGGTGTGGTGTAGGCTCCTGTAAATGCACTGATATTTTGAACAGAGAATAATTGGTAGCATTGATTTTCCTATCTCTGTTGGTGATCAGATTCTCAGAATTGCTGTTACACAAACATGAATCTGACTAGACATGTCGTCAGTCAGTCCCTTAAACAGGCAGAAATCAGATTCTTCTGGCCCTGTGGCCTGTCATTATTAATAAAAAATATTCCATCTTGCATTGTGCATGATTGCTCATTACATTGTGCAAAATGAGTATCCAGAAATGCAGCAACTATATGCAGTTGAGGCACTGGAGGGTCTATGGATCTGCCAATACTATTATGTGTTCATGGTTCAAGTCCAGTGTTATCTGAGCAGTATCTAAACGATAGATGTATTGCCATACTGAATAATCTTTACATTCTCACTCAGTTATCACTATGCAGTTTTGGGTGATCAGAAGCAAATAGGTGTCCTGCCTAGTGCTTGACTTATCACAGATATTCAACTAAAACAAGGTATTTTAAAATTCAAGGTGTCAGCACAAGAAAGATAACTTGCATGGCTTACATGATGCTTGAAAGTTGCCTAGATCCAGCATTATCCATTCTTTGCCATCCTGCCATACTTCCTTGTGATTTCTTTTGGCATTTATTGCTCTGAGCTACAGAGAATCCCAGAATATGGCTGTAGTTGTTCCTCCTGGTGCTTCAGGGGTAGTGAGGTAGTGGGGCTCATATCACGTTTAGAAAGAATATCACAATGTTGTGTCAGATACCTCTTTGAATCATGAAGGATAAAGTCAGGCATTTGCCTGATTCTGTGTGGCTTGGAAATAAAATGTTGTACTACCATCAGAGTGCAATAATCCCAACTTTACCTTTTTTCAGTGCCCCTTTAATTCTTAGAAAGAGCTTTGCATATGGACACAAAGCTATTGCTTTACCTATGTTTATGGTCTTCTTTCGTCAATGGGTAATTCATTGAATGTTTGCTTCCTAGGATAGGAAAAAGCCCTTGCCACTGGCTGAAATCATAGACTGATATTAACACTTATATTTACATAATCATAGAACTAAGAACTGTGCAGCACTGCAGTATGTACAGTGGATTGGGTTAGGGAATAACTGAATAACTTTTGTTCTTGATGTAATGGAAAGTGGAAAATGAAATGGAACATTTCTTCATGATGTATGAAGTGCCTAAAGTGTTCTAGGCAGCATGTGATGATTGAAAATGTCCAGTCTGTATCTTCCTTAAGGTTACATTCCATTAGATAAGACATGGGGGAGATGGAGAGGGGAAAGTAAGGAGAAAGCTTGAGGCATCAGTTTTTAATGTTACACAATTCCTCTTGTAATGAGCAGATGAATTGCAAGCAGTTCTAGAAAGGGGGAAATCAAAGGGTATTCTCTCTGTCAGCTGAGTCAGTGGAAGGAGCCCTGCCGATGCTGTGTCAGTTCAACAGTGTTAGGTTAGGTTAACTAAACGATATGCTGAAGTCTACCAGATTTCGCTTCTAACGTAAACTTAATAATAATAATAATAATAATAATAATAATAATAATAAAACTTTATTTATACCCCGCCACCATCTCCCCAACAAGATTCTTCTTGTTGCTCCTTGTCATTGATTATTGAGCACACGAAACTCATTATATTCGTATCTTATGTACTAATGTCAGAGAGCCAGGAAGGTGTAGTACTTTGAGTGTTGCACTAGGACTCTGGGAAGTACATATTCCACAGTATTACTCCAGTTGAACGGCTCATAATTATTCAGGATTTCTTCCTTAAAAGTGGCTATTACATGAATTATGCACTTGTGTATTTTTGCAAAGAAGATAAGCTGCTCTTAAGCCTGGTTATCAGTCTGTTGCCCTGTTATTTGTTTGCTTGGTGGGGTTTTTTGTAGTAAACATTGCAATCTACACTTGTTCATAAATGTCATTTATGCTCCTTGTGTTTGGGATTCCAAGCAGAAAGGTGTGATGACAGATAAAATATAGTGTAAAGTCAAGGTCTGTCTTAAATAGAGAAGATCTGACCTTCCCTAGAATGTAAAATCATAAATCTTTTTAAGACTTACAAATGCTTTAGATGAAAGAACTAGTAGTATAGCTTGAGGCTGATCATCAGAGTAAAAACATAACAGGCCTGGTTTTCTTCCTTTCTGTCCTCTCTACCAGTCTTCAGAGGAGGGATATAATTTGGGATTTTGTGTCTTATTTCAAGTGCCCTGTGTAATAGGTATTGCATGAAATAGTTTGCTTGTGGAATGCTTGGCAGTTCCTTCATGTCTTAGATGAGGGAATCAGCAGTTCCTTGGTAGAATTCCTGAGGGTTGTTTATAAAATGTATTGCTTTCCTGTCTTGAGAAGACTTACAAAAGTGATTTCATTATTTTTACTTAGTCCTATTTTTTAGTTCAAAAGCTTTATGTCACTTTCATGTAGATTTTAAAAAAATGCTGCCAGCATCAAATATTTTGGCTAGCAACAATAATTGTTATAAATAAAAGTGGATTTTGTTAAGAGTTTGTAGATGAGGCAATACCATACTTCTATATAGTACTACTTACTGATCATGTAGATTTAGCATTAATGTTCCATACATCATCCGTAAGCCTGAAGAACATTTTTCTTGTATCAGTTGGCATGGCTTTTCTATATTTGGCAAAATGTCATAAATGTATTTACAGCTTCTGTTGAAGGAAACCAGCATATTAAATGGCTTTAGATGCTCTTACATAGCAACTTGATTTATTCATTAATTGTAAAATGATTGTAGTTTTGATGCAAGAAGCTTAAAAGTGGTTAAAGGCTGCACAATAAGGTCTGTTAGTGTGCTTTATGTACCACCTCTTTACTTGCGCCTTGAGAAGTCATTTTTGTGAGATTTTTTCCATTAGCACATTTTAATGATTTAGCAGGTTGATAATTAACGAAGACTATTGCTTCAGCAAATAGAGCCAGTCCTCATCTCCCATGTCTGCAAAATTGATCCAGACATAATATGTATGTTCATCATCTCTGTACTTTGCATACATTGTGACAGATGTGCTAAACTATCTTAGCTTCATGAAAAGTGAAACGTTCTTTTTTTTTCATTTAGCAAGCGAGCTGCATTTATAAATGGATTAGAAGAATTATTTTATTTCTGTCCTGAGCTTCTAAAAGAGCAGATGGAATTAATGGGTTTTATGTGTGTCTTGAAAGGTGGTATAGAATAAATATAGTTTTTTATTTCTGCTATTATAGCACTTATAGTATTTGTATTCAGAGGAAGGAACTGGCGAAAAATCTTTGAATATTCCTTGCCTAGGATGAAATTCATGGTGTCACAATAAGTTAAAAGCCAACTTGAAAGAATAGACACACAGACAAGTCAGTTATTCTGGAAAACAGTTTTAAATTGGAGGAAATTGTTTTGGGTTCTTTCCAGAAGAGGAAAGGTAGTAAGATTGCATTATGCAACATTATTTATTTTACTGTTAATAATGCAACTATAAACAGTTGTGAATGTTTGCAATTAACCATGTATTATTTCTGTACAAAGTGCAGATTAGTCCTTTCCTGCGTACTTCCCATAGTTCATTATTCTCTGAATTGACAGGAGGGGAGGGAGGGAGGGAAGGAGGAAGAGAGAGAAAGAGAGAGAAAGAGAAAGAGAGAGAAAGAAAAAGAAAGAAAAAGAAAGAAAAAGAAAGAAAGAGCAAAGCTGCACCTCATTGCCTGGGCCTGGATTGTTCAAAGATCAATTCTTTATTTTAATTGTCTTGCTGGAATTTAAAAAAAAGATTTATATTCAGTTTTTTTATAAATACCCTCAAGATTAGAGTTTTCTTTCATGACTACTGGGTATTTTCCCTAGTTTGTGTTTTTCCATTATCCATCTCCTTACTTTATTTCCTGTCTCACAGGATGCCTATGGGCAGGTTTCTAGTTTCCTCTTTCCTAGATTTTGTAATTAACCCTTATATGATTGGGTTGTTGTGAGTTTTCCGGGTGGTATGGCCATGTTCCAGAAGCATTCTTTCCTGGCGTTTCGCCTGCAGCTATGACAGGCATTCTCAGAGGTTGTGAGGTCTGTTGGAAATTGGGCAGTTGGGGTTTATGTATCTGTGCAGTGTTCAGGATAGGAGAAAAAAACTCTTGTCTGTTTGAGGCAGGTGTGAATGTTGCAATTGGCCAACTTGATTAGCATTGAATAGCCTTTTATCTTCAAAGTCTGGCTGTTTGCTGCCTGGGGGAATCCTTTGTCGGGAGGTGTTAACTGGCCTTGATTGGTTCTTGTCTGGAATTCCCCTGTTTTTTTAGTGTGGTTCTTTATTTACTGTCCTGATTTTAGAGTTTTTTTTAAATACTGGAAGCCAGATTTTGTTCATTTTCATGGTTTCCTCCTTTCTGTTGAAATAGTCCACATTCTTGTGGATTTCGATGGCTTCTCTGTGTAGTCTGACATTGTAGTTGTTACAGTGATCCAGCATTTCTGTGTTCTCAAATAATATACTGTGCCCAGGTTGGTTCATCAATTGCTCTGCTATGGCTGACTCCTCTGGTTGAGTTAGTCTGCAGTGCCTTTCGTGTTCTTTGATTGATGTTTAGGCACTACGTTTGGTTGTCCCTATGCAGACTTGTCCACAACTGTAACACTCTGAAAATGGGAATTCCAGGCATGAAACAATCAGGGCCAGCTAACTCCTCCCATCAAAGGATTCCCTCAGACAGAAATTAGCCAGGCCTTGAGCTGCAAGGCCATTCAATGCTAATCAAGGTGATTAATTGCAACATACATACTTGCCTCCAACAGACAAGAGTTCTTTCTCCCACCCTGAACCTTCCACAGATATATAAACCTCCCTTGCTTAGTTTCCAATATACCTCACAATATCTCTGAGGATGCCTACCATAGTGGTGGGAGAAACGTCAGGAGAATACTTCTGGAACATGGCCATACAAAAGTCACAGCAACCCAGTGATTCCAGCCATGAAAGCCTTCAACAACACCTTATAGCACTTTGCATTGTTTTAAACTTCGTATATTGTATTTTATGACTATTTTATGACTGTTTTAACTGTTTTAATCATTTTAGTTTATTGTATATCAGTTAACGGCATCAATTGCCACTTGTAAGCCGCCCTGAGTCCCCTCGGGTGAGAAGGGCGGGGTATAAATAATTGAAATAAATAAATAAAATAAAGATGATTGTTGAAAACTGTAATTCTGTTTTGCTTAACATGTAGCATCCGTGGAAGGAAAGTCATTACAAACATAAACTATGACAGATGTCATGCTAGGAGGCATTCTGCTTTTTTCAGTCCTTGCATTCCTAACACCACAGTTCATGGAAGTCATGAGTTACAGAGTATAGTGAATTAATTGGAAATGAATGCAGCTCTTTATCACAGTATTTAGCCAGATTTTTGCATAGTTTTGTATTATGCTTCATTATGCTGATTCATAGCATTCTGATATTAATTAAAACTTTATTTGTGATCTAGCCTCACCCACTCATGTTATGTTGATGGAACTGCTTTTTCAGCAAAACCATAAAGCATTGTAATTTGTCACATCCTTGGTAATATTTGTAGCATTTTTGGTATGGCTTCACCAGCTGTAATAGGCTCTGGTCCCATCTCCTGCTCTTGAGTAGGAGATTACCCAGGAACATTATTTAGCTGCTTTTCAGTTGTAAAAATGTACAGACACCATGAAAAAATATTAAAACATACAGCTGAAACTTTATTCTGGTATATCAGAGGCAATTTGCTTATGTCAGTTTAAGCAGTAAAATATAACTGATTAAGAAAATCTCTGCTACCTTTATTTGTTGTGAATTTTGCTAGAAGTTGTCAGACTTGCAAGATAGTGAGATTGACTCACTATCTTGCAAAACTCCCACACCTGCTTATGCGTTTGAACAATAAACATTATCTCTCTTGGTTTTTCATTCCTCAATTCCTCACCTTGTCCTTGTATCACTGTTTTTGTAAAACAAATGGGAAAACGTTTTGTAATTTGCAGATGAGAACCCAGTGACAGATATTTTGCATGCCACATCTGGTTTGCTTAAAATAGTTGCCAGTGAATGTATTTTCAGTGAATTTGTATTTTATAAGATTATATTTTCCATTTTTGAACTGATGTCTTCTTTAGTTTTTTAAAATTAAATCTGTTTCATAGGAATAATGTTCAAATATTCAAAATGGAGAATTATTTCCTCACTGATTTCTCTGTTCTCAGTAATCCTAGAGGCTCGAGGTGAAACCAGTGCTAGCAATCTGTTGTTTGAGTCTGCAGTTAGTTTTTCAGTATTATATTAACTACATGATTAAGAGCAAGTTATTGCCTCCTCCTCACTTTTCTTTTGTAACATGTAGCCTTACAAAGACCTTCAGCTCTTAAAAGCTTTAACAAATTTTGCATCCTTTGAGTTGGCCTAATAAAGGTATTGCCATAACATGGATTTTAGAATTTGAAAAATCTTACAAAAATCCTTTGTAGTATGTAGCAGCAGTATATTATTTTCAGCTTCATCACTTCAGCAGAATCCCATGAATTGTAATTCAATAGAGTCGGTTTCCTACTTACTACTGTGTTAGGATGTTTTCTTTGAAATTACTTAATGAATACAGGAAATAACCAAGACAGGATATTGTGTTCTAATTTGTGCTTCAGCATAATTTAGTATCAGTAGCTCTTTCTTTTTCCGTTATTAGCATATTTGCAAAGCATTTGTAGAATAATCTTTGACATGGGTATAATTAATCACCATGGCACAAAAAGAACTTTATAGAAGGAACAATTTTTTATATTTTAAAATAAAAAAATACAGTTTCTGGTTTTGATAACCATGGGTTGCCCTGAAAAGCTCAAAGTACTGAAGTAATAACAGATTTTGTAAGGTTTCAGTAGTGTATACATGTAACAAATTGATGCTTTGAGAAGGAAAAGCTGAGTATATATTCATATACACACATAATAATAAATAGAACTTGAGAATATAACATTTTGATTTCTGCTCTCTACTGTTGCAAAAGATGAAATTGAGCTGGGTAACAGGGGGATAGTTTGGAACACCCTGCTTTTAGCAATCTTTTGTGGATGGTGATATTATAAGTTGCTGCCATTAAGTGTCTTATATATACAGACCCCAAAAATGGTTTCTCAAAAATGTCTGAAGGGGAAGGCACTTCAGCACCAAGCAGAGACATATCAGATTAATCTATTGAAATGCTTCACCACTGGTTTCTCTAGCTTCCCAGTCTATATTGCTTTATGGATCCTGAAGCTTGTGGTAGTTTTTAATATGTACTGCAGATGGCATCCTCTGTGTGTGGATTCAGTCACAGAATTAACATTGTAAGACTTGCATACACGATTCAGGGTGTGTTGCTAATCACTTGTGCTTAGATATACAGGCAGGCAGGCTTAGGGGGTGTAGCATGACCCATATTGGAGACCAAATGCCAATTTCAAAAGGGTCAGAAGAAAACATTCCAGCAATAGATGGATCCAAAGACTAAAGCAAAGTGGGTGATGCTGATTGTAACAGGACAAGCCTAGGGTTTCGATTTGAAATTGCCATAAAACTCACCTTGTTCATGGACTGGAAGTTCCCTATCCTTGACTTATCTTTTCCTTCTTCAGTAATCATATAAAAGTTTAGGGGACTGAAGCTCAAAACAACTTGATTATTTAATATCAGCCATTTTCATTGGATCAAGCCTGCGGTCAACAAAAAAGGTAAAGGTTTCCACTTGACATTAAGTCAAGGGTCTGACTCTGGGGGGTGGTGCTCATCTCTATTTCTAAGACAAAGAGCGGTGTTGTCCGTAGACATCTCCTAGGTCATGTGGCTGGCATGACACCAATGGTTCCTCTTCATGCTGGAAAGAAGTGACTAGTGGAGTGCCGCAGGGTTCGGTACTGGGTCCAATTCTGTTCAACATTTTTATTAATGACTTGGATGAATGGTTAGAAGGCATGCTTATCAAATTTACAGATGACACCAAATTAGGAGGGATAGATATTACTGTAGAGGACAGGATTGGAATTCAAAATGACCTTTACAGATTAGAGAGCTGGGCCAAAACTAAAAGAATGAATGTCAAAAATGTCAAATGTAAGATACTACACTTAGACAGAAAAAAATGAAAATCAAAAATACAGACTGGGTGACACCTGGCTCAACAACAGTACATGTGAATAAGATCTTCGAGTCTTAGTGGGCAACACATTGAACATGAGCAAGTAATGTGATGCTGCAGCTAAAAAAGCCAATGAGATTTTGGGCTCTATCAGGAGGAGTATAGTGTCTAGATCGAGGGGAGTCATGATGCCTCTCTATTCTCCTTTGGTCAGACCTCACTTGAAATACTGTGTCCCACTGTGGGCATCACAATTCAACAAGGATATTGACAAGCTGGAAGGTGGCCTGAGGAGGGCAACTGAAATGATCAAAGGTCTGGAAACCATGCCCTATGAGGAGTGTCTTGAAGAGCTGGGTATGTTTAGCCTGGAGAAGAGAAGGCTGAAAGGAGACATGATAGCCATATATAAATATGTGAAAGGCTGTTACAAAGAGGAGGGAGCAAGCTTGTTTTCTGCTGCCCTGGAGACTGAGACTTGGAGCAATTGTTTCAAATTACAGGAAAGGAGATTCCACCTGAACATTAGGAAGAACTTCCTCACTGTAAAAGCTGTACAGCAGTGGAACTCTCTACCTCAGACTGTAGTGGAAGCTCCTTATTTAGAGGCTTTTAAACAGAGGCTGGGTGGCCATCTGTCAGGGGTACTTTGAATGTGCTTTTCTCTTCCAACTCTATGATTCTATCTCATCCAGAGACCTCCAGTTGATTATCATCAACATTAGTGAAAGCCTTCATTGCTGAATAGTTCATGTATAACTGAGGTCTTCACTTTGTCACACCTTGATTCCAATCAGACAAAATAACCAATAGCTGGAAAGAAAACTCATGTGTCAAGTATCATGTTAGAAATATTGTCCAGTTTGGCATCATATATTGTGTACAGGCGCTCATTTATTTTTATATAAAGCAACTAAAATGTTTTTAAGTACTATTTTTGCTCAAAATCCTTGAATTAAACATATTACATAACCCTCCAATGAATCATCAAGTACCCTTTGGTGATGTTTACACGATTACAGCCTACTCGTAAGTCAACTGTAGTCAATATTTTTAAAGAAAAATTAAAAGTAGCTTTAGCAGGCATGCCAGTAGTGAAGGTTTATTGCCATCATTATCTATTATAACCGTGTGTTTCAGTTCATAAAGTGAAACTGTTAGTATAAAGCATAGCAATAAAATGCTATATTTTTTTCATTTTGTGAGAAAAAGTAATGTGTCTAATCGTTATCTAGCCTAACAAAACTCTATAAGATAAGTTGCATGTATTGTAGAAAGTGATTTGGATACTTAACACAGGAAGTCTACATTATTCATAAGTCACGTAAGACAGCAGTTTAAATTGTTTTGTAGAGAAACAAAACAAGATTTCTTTTTGCAGCTTGCTTGTGCATAATTTTAAATTGTAGTTGAGATTTTGTTGCCAGTTATCTCTATATTCTACTTTTAAAGGATTAAATTCCCCAGTAGCTTTTCCGCCATTGTGACAATGGAGAACATCACGTCAGTTTGCCTGCAGCAAATGCTTTTACATAAGTATATCCTCTAGTAAAAGGACCTGCCTTGTATATAAATTGACCTCATGTGTAAGCTCAGGGCAGATTTTGAGGGTAAAATTATGGATTTTGCTTTGACCTATGAATAAATTTAGGATCATTCACTAGAAAGAGACATGCATCAGTGCTACCTCAGCCACTCATTTTCCAACCCAGACATTCAAAAAGATCTTCCACTGCTCTACTCGGAGAAGGAAATAGTTCCATTAAAAAATAAACGCTCAGATATAGTATTAACTCTTATATTAAAAAAGGAATCATCCTCTTCTGTTAGTAAAGTGGTGAAAGGCAAGAGCATAGTCCATCCTGGGAGAACCTTAAAGAAACATCAGATCCCTCTAACTCTCTGTGCTCCTTTGAGGTGAAGTGTCAAAAGCCACTACTGCTGCCAATTTACCACCCAGAAATTCAAAAAGAGCAGAAGTTTTGCCATGACAGACAAAGTAGGGGGAACAGGTGTCTGTGCTCCAGCTTCTCCTAAGATGGACTATGCTCTTGCTTTTCACCACTCTACTCAAAGGGGATAGTTTCTTTTTTAATAATAAAGGGTGGAGCATAATGATCTCACACATTTTGAAGGAATAGAAAAAACTGACAAAACTATCTAGAAGTGTGTCACATGTATTTCTGAAATGTAATTTAAAACAGTTTTGTTTTAATGGGTTTTAAAAATCATATCGGGCTCGGGCTGTGGCAGAGGCTGGTGAGCAGCCAGCCAGCTGCAACAAATTACTCTGACCAAGAGGTCATGAGTTCGAGGCCAGCTTGGAGCCTATGTTTGTCTTGTCTTTGTTCTATGTTAAAGGCATTGAATGTTTGCCTTATATGTGTAATGTGATCCGCCCTGAGTCCCCTTTGGGGTGAGAAGGGTGGAATATAAATACTGTAAATAAATAAATAAATAAATATCAAACAAATGGCGACCGTTGGTGGCAATACATTGCTGAAGACGTTCCCGGAACTTCTCCATTGCTCTCTGGGTCATCTCAGGTGGAATGGCATCGGAGCATATATGGAATGATATCTGCATCGTTATCACAGAACAGTTGTTCTCATAATATGCTTGAACAACAAAGCCCAATGTTTACCGATACAACTCATGATGGGTACTGAAAACGACAGAGCGTGACCTACCAAATTAACCCTACCCCACCTTTCTACTCCCACTACAGCCCACACAGTGCCCCCTCGAAATATGAGATATCTTTATGCTCCACTCTGTAATTAAGGTCCTGTACTAATATTGATATATAGACATATATATGAGTATATTGTAGTTATTTTATTTACAATTTAAAATAAATTTAACATTATCTAGCACTAGTGAAGAGTTTAGGTCTTTGTGTCTCCTCATGCTGTGTCCAAAACAATACTGTGTAATTTATGGACATACAATGAGTCTTATGCATATTTACTCTAGGTTAGGTCCCACTAATTTCCGATTAGTAGACCAATGTTTACTGTTTCCAAATGTTTGCTGTATGATTAATAACTTTACAATTCAGTCTTTATCTAGAGAAAAGTGGGAGACTTCAGATTTTAAACATTGTCTGAAAGCCCCACAGATACCAATATTGAGTTTTTAAGGACCATTTTTATGAGGCATTTGCATTTTCCTGACAGGCACGAGTGCTTCCTGAAGCAGACAAAAAAAAAAAAAGATGTATGGTAAACACATGTTCTTATTTATTTCATCGCCAAATTCTCATTGATTGAATGGGCCTAGTTTATTTGGGAACAATAACTGGATTTACATTGAATATAAACAGTAAACATGTATAATATTTTTTTTGTGTGTGTAGAATAGGATGTCATTCTACAATTGTATTTCTGAGATTTTAGTTTGTACAAAACCACTCATCTAAATTACTGTGGCAAACAGAAGGACCATCTCTGTTCCAACTGAAAGGTTGTAGAAATTTGAGGTATTTCATTCTGCAATCGAAAATTTAATTACCCATTTCTCCTTATTTCGAGATAATAAAACTGGTTTAATTTATAAGCAGAGTCTTCAAAGTGTCTGTCTTTGTACTTGCCTTTGGGAAGCCATTTAACAGTGAGATACTGCTTATCTCTGTTGTTGCAACATGGAGATTTACAATGCTATTTAAAAAAAAAGCCATTTAGAAGTTTAAGAGATAGTAATTTGAGATCCTTTTTTGCAAGTCGTTTCTGCATGTCCACGTAAATGCTGCACTAAGTACAATTAACTTCTGGTGCTTTCATCAATTGTTCATTCTTCAAGTGCTCTGGGATGGGGCAGAGATGAATAAAATACAGTCTGCAGTTAAAGAAAAAATAGAGAAGTCGGTGATGAAAATAGCAGGATCCCCAATGCTATCCAAGGGATCCTGGAAAGTTAATCTACCAGAGATAAGACGTTTTTATGACAAAAAGAATATATATTTTTTTGGTTTTGAAGAGGACAGCAGAGACAGTGTAGGAAGGGTTAATTAAAGCTTTCTATTTTCCATTTCTCAACTTTTCTGTCTCTTTTGTTTCAGAACACTGTATACTCAGTTTTCTATCTGTCTGTTTTGGATTAGAAAATAAATGTTTTATATATATATATATATATATATATATATATATATATATATATATTCTTTTTTGATATCATAGAAACCTTTTTAGTATTAGATTGCAGTGGAAGACAAAAATCTTAAAATGCTCCCATCCTATATTCACTCTCATACCCTTCTCCATTCCTCATATATTTACAAAAGAAATGATATGGAAAAAAATATAGTCTGCGGCTTGCATATGGGTCCAAGGCTACTTTATGGGATTCTAAGGGGCACTGTTATTATTTTAATTTTTTTAAATCCTTTGCTTTGAAATGACCCCCAATAGCCCTTAGGGGTGTGTGTGTGAGAGTGCATATGTGTGTTGGCAAAGAAGGATTTCCCCCCCTGCAGTGGGGGTGTTGGGAGGGCATAGAATTTGTTTTTAAATTTTTGCAATAAAGTTCTCCAGGGTCCTTTGAGTCTCCTAACTCAGTTGACCACCTTTGGATTAGCACCTGCTTATAGATGTCCATTCAAAGTTTTGCTATGGAATTGGGAGGGGGGGGGGAGAGAGATACTTTATTGTAAAGTATCTGTCAAGAGTCAGACGCCAATTAGTGAACAAAAATAGAGTTTATTCAGCAGATAAGCCAAAAAGTAATGTTAACACAGAAAAAACCTTGAAACACTTCACTATCAGTGCTTCAAGAGCAGTTCAAACAAAAATATAATTCAGCAACACAAGCAGGTAAAAACAAAGCTAAACAAACTTAGTGCAAACTGCACTTTCTGAGTCCAAGCCCTGCCAGCCGGCTCTGTAGTTTTCAAAGGAACAGTTCCCAAAAGAAAACACCAAATTGGTCAGGAAACAAACAAACTAAGAATGCAGTAGACTGCTTCCACAATGTGGATAAAGCCGAAGGCTCCAAAAGGATGGAGAAAAGACGTCGTCCGGGATTCCAAGGTCAGGTCAGGAGATAACAGCGGTGTCCAAAGAGCAAGCCAGGAGTCAAAAGCCGATAGTAGTCATCAATCACAGGGCGAAGGCAGTAGCAAGGTCAAATTCCGATCCAAGGTCTGAAGAGGGTGCAGTCATCCAAAACAGGTCCACGATAAGACACAGCGAGAGCCAAGCTAGGTCATAACAGCAGATTCAAATCATAGTCCAAGTCCAGTCTTCATGGAAACACAGAGATCCCAATGGCGCCTCAGCAACACCTTGCCACATGCAAAGTGCAGTGGCCAAACATTCCCATTTTATTCCCCTTCCTCCTGGGTGACCAAACACTCACACCCAAACATCAGGTGTCCCAAATCTACTCAGAGTCTGAGCTCCACACAGCTAGAGCTCGTGGATCTGGAGTACCTAGCAATTCGTCGGAGTCCCAATCATCCTGCCCACACTTAGCCCCATGAACACTTAAAGAACCATCCTCCCTTCTCCAAGCATCCCAATTCGGATCAGCTCCTGCAGAAACCCCAGGTTCAGAAGTATCCATAGACCCCAAATCCCCAGACATCTCCGGTGGCTGTGCCCATTCAGTGCCCGCTTCCCCAGCCACCACCTGTTCCTCAGCATCCATCTCCCCATCTGAATCTTCCTCAGAAGATCCCCCATATAGCTCTCTACGTCGCTTCCTGCGCAACTCCTCCAGTGAACCCTCATCACGAGGGTTTTTTCTTCCTCTTCGAATTCCATCCCCATCAACCATAATCCCCGAAGGCGCAGTCACAACAGTATCTCCCCCCCCCCAACCCATCTGATTAATGTTTTAAGTGGACTGTTCATCATTGTATGATATATTTTGATATATCTCCTGTGCTTAATGCTATTTTGAAATATTTGTCAAGCAGTTGGTGCAGGAAGGAAGGAATCTTTCTCTGGATTGGTCTTCAGTGATCCTTGTAGATCTCTGTCACTGGTTGGTCCAAAAACCTCTGAGTAGGAAGGGTAGATATTACTATACATATTTCATACCCCTGAAAGTGCAGTTCTCATATAGATGGCTTGAGTCCTGAAACTGAGACAGTTTGGATCACATTAACATAACATTCAGTTTCTTTAACCTCAAAGTAGTGTCTGTTAGGGTTACAATTGGCACTTGCAAGGATCTTACCCTGAACTGAAAATTAGTTTCTCATTAGTTTCAAAGCAGCCATTACCTAAATTGATATACTCAAACACACCAAATATTAGAGAATGAAACAGATATTACTTTATAGTCAAACTTCAGGAGAACCCAGCAATCCAGCACAGAGCAAGCCAGTCCAGAGCCCGGGCTGGGGGGGGGGGGGGGGGAGTGTGAACTGTTGGAGTTGTGAGAAGGATTAAGTAGAGATATAAAAATTAAACATTCAAAACTAATAATAATAATAATAATAAACTTTATTTCTATACCGCCCCATCTCCCCGAGGGGACTCAGGGTGGTTTACAACAGAAGATTAGCAAACATTTTCATAAGTATTTTTATTTCTATTCTGCCAAGCAGTGAATGGATGAAGAGAGCTATAGAGTGCAAAAGTTTGGGCCCAATAATATTTCTTAGCCTTTAGAGTTGTTCAGGAAAATCTGTGTGTGTATTTGTGTTTGGGAATAATTTATATTGTTATCCAAGAGTGTTTTGGGGCTTACAAAATGAGACTGAGCTTGCTACGTAATAGATCATATGATTGGAAAGAATATGAGAACTTTACTCCTGCCCCACCTTAGGGACAAGACTCTCTTTGTATGAAAATAAAGAAAATGGCAGCAAGATATTCTGTATTGTCCATTAAATGTATTTAAATTATACACTTAATGGGTGGGAGTAGAGAATATTTGCAGTATAAAATGCTTAAGAATTTGCTGGTGTGGATAGCATATGAGGTGCTTGTGTAACTTACATTGCAACTTTGAGTGTATTCAGTTCATCTTAACTTTGAGTAAGTGTGCTTAGGCTTCTAGCTTGCCTTAAACAAAAATGTCTTTCATGCATGCGGAAATAATTACCTTTTTTATTTATCTAGAATATGCAGGAAAGCATTTAAGAATGTATTCCATTGAAATATAAAATACATTAAAACAAGCATGTCATATATTTTCAGCTTCTGGTATGAAGACAACAGCAAATACAGTTCAGAAAGATATAAAGGTTTGTTGCTTCTTTCTGGTTTTTAATTAGAAGAGCTCTTATGGAGACTGTTCATTACTGAAGAATGATAGTGCTGACATCTGTGTCCATATTGTCCACCGAATTATCTCTGTACTCTGTGCTTATGGAGCAGGGATCAGTTTTGTGCTGACAGCTGTACTGTAATGGATTAACAAAAGTATGACAGTCTGGGGGCCAACTGTTTCTTCCACAGTAAAACTGAACTCATGTTCATATTCAGGGCTTTAATTTTTCATGACTTGGCATTTAAAGTACAAACTAGCAGCTTCAGTCCTGTAATAGAAAGAGGACAGGCTCCCTCTACTGTCCTAGCCTATGAAAAGGATTCAGGCAGTAAACATGGAAAAAACAAAGGAGATATCTTTATTCATTCCCGGCACTGGTGATGATGTATATAAATACTAAAAAGATTAGAACACTATTATTTATTCAAGATATCTACACAGCAAATAACAGGGAGAAGTGCTGGAATATTTCTCTCATTTTGATTTCAAGTAGGCATTTCAACTATTTAAAAGGCAAACTGAGGTTAAGAATTCAGATTGGCTATGATGCAATTAAGTCTTGATAGCATCCTATCTTCTTGCAATTATCTTTTTAATGAATGTCTACTTTTTCATCTTTATACAGTAGAGTCTCACTTATCCAACACTCGCTTATCCAACATTCTGGATTATCCAACGCATTTTTGTAGTCAATGTTTTCAATACATCGTGATATTTTGGTGTTAAATTCATAAATACAGTAATTACTACATAGCATTACTGCGTATTGAACTACTTTTTCTGCCAAATTTGTTGTATAACGTGATGTTTTGGTGCTTCATTTGTAAAATCATAACCTAATTTGACGTTTAATAGGCTTTTCCTTAATGCCTCCTTATTATCCAACATATTCGCTTATCCAACATTCTAGTGTTAATATAGTGAACCAGTCAGAAATCCAGTTTAGCTAAATATCTAGTCATTTTTAAAAATAGTAACAGAGTAGCCATAGAAGCTGATTGTGAATAAAAGTTTGAACATCTCTTATCAAAAATTCTAAAATCTGGAACGTTCCAAAATCCAGAATTGTCCACACAGTGACTATGATAGTGATAACTTGCTTTCTGTTGATTCAGCGCATACAAACTTTTTTTCATGAACAAAATTATGTGCATAAGATGTATATGAAACATAGGTAAATTTTGTGTGTATAGTCAAACATGTAAAGATTTGTTTCGGCACTTTTCTTTTAAGAGACTATGGGTAAACTGAAGCAACTACAGACATTCATACTCTGGATATTAGGCGACCTTGCAAGAAACCACCAGCAAGTCCTCATTTTCAGTCTTTGTGATTGGGGAGGTTCATATTGACTCATTGAATTAGTTATAAGTAACTATCTGGTGTCTGAACTAACTAGGTATTGATAGCTCACACTTCATAAAGCTTGTGTCTTGATGTGATGCGTTTACTTATTTAACAGCAGCATCATTTTTGTGATGGCTATAATGGATTCCCATCTTCAGGGAATAGGAATGATCTGAGCTATACATTCTAGTCTCCTGGGATATACTTATATAGGGTTACTAGCTGTGCCCGGCCACGTGTTACTGTGGCGTTGTCTGGTGGTGTTGGTGAGAAATTGTTGAGGTAGTGGTGGTATTGAATGTCTGTTGTATGGTTGTCTTTATGTTTAGTATGCATTTGGTTGTTTGTGTACTGTGAAAGTGGTGAGGGTAGAGGGGGTCTATGTGCCTGTGTAGTATTGTATAGTATTTATACATTGTCCATGTGTTGTGAATGCTTGGATTGTGTCCTGCTGCATAGTAGAGAGGGTTGGGCTGGATGGCCCTTAGGGGTCTCTCCAAATTCTTGGATTCTATGCTTCTATTATTATTATTATTGTTATAATCATCATCATCATCATCATCTTTATCATCATTACTATGTAGAGGCTGAATGGCCATCTGTCAGGAGTGCTTGGATTGTGTCCTCCTGCATGGTAGAAGGAAGTTGATCTGCATGATCCTTAGGGGTCACTCCAAACCTTAGGATTGTATGATGTTGTTGTTGTTGTTATTATTATTAGTATTAGTATTGAGAGGCTGGGTGGCCATCTGTTGGGAGTGCTTGGATTGTGTCCTGCATGGCAGAATTGGGCTGGACTGGATGGCCTTTAGGGGTATCTCCTAACTGTCTGATGCTATGATTCGATGTGTATTATTATTGTGCAGCTATTGGATGGCCATCTGTCAGGAGTGGTTGGATTGTGTCCTCCTGCATGATATAAGGAAGTTGAACTGGATGATCCTTAGGAGTATCTGCTAACCTTAGGATTGTATGATATTCTTATTATTATTATTCTTCTTATTATTATTATTATCATTATTGAGAGGCTGGGTGGCTAAATTGTGTCCTCCATGGCAGAATTGGGTTGGACTGGATTACCACAGTAATTATTTCATATTACAGTAGAATCTCACTTATCCAACATTCGCTTATCCAGTGTTCTGGATTATCCAATGCAGTCTGCCTTTTAGTAGTCAATGTTTTAAATTCATTGTGATATTTTGGTGCTAAATTTGTAAATACAGTAATTACAACATAGCATTACTGAGCATTGAACTACTTTTTATGTCAAATTTGTTGTATAACATGATGTTTGGTGCTTAATTTGTATAATCATTACCTAATTTGATGTTTAATCGGCTTTTCCTGAATCCCTTCTTATTATCCAACACATTCACTTATCCAACGTTCTGCCGGCCTGTTTATGTTGGATAAGTGAGACTCTACTGTATATTTATAATCTTATATTATCTGCTTAGAACTGGATTATATGAGGCCCTTTCTACACAGCTGTATAAAATGCACACTGAAGTGAATTATCTGGCAGCGTGGACTCAAGATAATCCAGTTCAAAGCAGATAATATAAGATTATAAATGGGTAATATAGCTGTGTGGAAGGGTCTTGAGTCTACACTGCCATATAATCCAGTTAAAATCAGATAATCTGTATCTTATAGGCAGTGTGGAAGAAGCCTGAGGCTTAACGGTGCTTGTCCCCTGGGCTGAGTGGATTGCTAGGAGACCAAGTGGGCAGAGTTTAGCCTTGTAACTGGCAGCAATTGGATAAAACACAATTATTCCTCTCCCTCTAATTAGGACTTTATTTTTCTTTTCTTTTTGTTGTATGAACGTAGAGGCATGGATGAGGGGTTGTGTTGCCAAGTTTAGTGTTTCTGGGATGTGTAGTTTTGTTGTTGTGTCCTAGGCTGAAATTTTTTTTTATCCTTTTATATATAGAGATTATTCTTTTATATATATAGATGAGCCAATACTTGTCAAAAGGCACTGGTAGATATTTTTCCATTATAAATGTGTCTCAGCTGTTATGCACATCACATATTTATTGTTGTAAGTATATTTGATTTTCCAGATGCATTATGCATTCTGTTTTGTAGTTCGGTGGTCAGTGTATCTAAAGCTATTTGTAAGATATCTTTGATACATATATATATTGTTATTTGTTTGCTTCTCTTGAAACAACTTTTGTGTACATTTCTGTGTGGCCTTGAGTTTTTCACTGCACATTAGTCAGCCTGCTAGACTATTTTCTTTATTGCGGGAGGGTGTATCTATGTTGTACTGTGTGAGTGAGTACAAGTAGTGTTGAAATCAGTACAATATTTTATTGGTTTTTTTTTTTAATTCAACACCCCAAAATACATTAAACACAGAAACAATGCAATATTGGGAAAATGTTTGGGTTTTTTTTTTTTTCGTTACAGGCCTTTGTTGCCCTCAAAGGCATTGTGCTTAATTATAAAATTAGTATTAATTAATTAAATTTTACCTTGTTTTCCCATCCATTGAGTTATAGATTTCCTCTTAAAGGTTATGTTGATTTATATTTTGGTAACACATTAAGTTCCTCTTCACATTTGCTTGTCAAGTTCCATCTCAGTTAAGCTTTGTTCTGGAGAGTAGGTCTTTCAAAGAGTGCTTATTTGAGTTCTCATGTGATTACATTTCATTGTTCTAAAATGCTAATAAAAGTGAATTCATGTATATTTACATGGAAAAGGGTGAGATATGTTCTGCATTCCCAAAATTTTAGTGAAATCCTACTTTGGCAATTTAAAAGTGGTTTCTTAACTTATACACATATTTTGTTATGTTATGTTTGGAAAGAACAGACATGTGCTACTAGTAATATGCATGTATGCTCAGAAGCCAGGGGAGGGGGGTGGGTGAAAAGAAAAGACATCCTTTGATGAACATGTAAGTTTTTGTGCTGCCCTTAGCATACTGTTGTCTTCTCCTTCCTGCCTCTTCTTTTACATTATTTTATGGTTGTCCCACACCACCTTGTCCTCTTGTCTAGCAAAATGTTTTTAGCAGAATTTCCACTGGGAGAATGGTAAATAAGGGATGGAGAAACACACTTTAAGTATCAGGTTCTGGTAGCATGTTTGCAACAAAAACGATCAAGTAAATCTGAGCCGGGAAAGAATGGACTTCTGTTTTAGCTGACCCTTATGCAATTGAGTGGTTCTGTCTATAACAGGCAAGATAAATAGCAGCTGCCTACAGAATTATTTAACAAGTGAAAAGTAGTATAGGGGGGAGGAGAATAACCCTGCCTCACCAGTGATGTCCAGGAACTCATCTATTCTGGTAACTGAGATATACCTATTTCTGACCTAGCACTTACTTTCCTATTCACTCTTTGCCTGTTTTTTTTTAATCTCAAAAGCAAATTTCAGCAATTGTTTCAAAAAAAGTTTGGTACTCAGAAGTTTTAAATTTGTAATTAGAAATAGAGACTACAAAGCCTCAAATATATACAGTCTTCTTTATTCTCCCTCCCTGTTTTTGGCAATAATGACAGTAAAGCTTTAAAGAATTTTCAGAAAAGTAATATACATAACAGTTGAATAGTAGAAACAAGTCCTTCAGGACTAGAGGATGCCTGGTAGTCTAGAGACCAGTTTCTGTATTGTACACTTGAACAATTTCTTTAAGATAAGAAGGCATTTTTTGCAAAGCTAGAAACAACATGCTTTAAAAACTGATTTGGATATTTAATACAACTCAGCAATATATGATCCCCACCCAATATTCATAAAAACATAGAAATACCAAAGACATTATTTGTGGATTGCATAAAAGCTACCTATAAAAGCCTTACAGATGAAGTCTTCAAAGAGAGTTGTATAGCAGTTTGTTCAAACATTCAACAAATTTATGTTCAATTTTTTTCCATAACCATCTTGTGTTATGCCCCAGTTAGAGACTTCTGCTTTTATCTCTTCATTTCTTCACTGCCCTTTATTCCTTCTTCCTTCAGTTTATAAGGAAAATAGTATAATTTCTGTGCTGACATTCCACATTGAATGCTCTCCAGCTGGGCTTTCTCCATTTCACAGCTCCTTAGTCTCTCTAGCTTCACGTCTCATACACAAGTAGTAACAAATAAAATGTGAGGCGGGAGAGAAATTGAGGTCCCATACTATTCTATGCCTCCCACTATTTCACAATCTCCTCAAAGGTGGAAGTGGATAGCTAATGGCCAAAAGTTTTGAAATTTGGAAAGTTTGGATTTCTAGATCAGGGAGGTTTGAATTGTAATAGGGTTTCAACAGTGGCAGTGCATCTTCCATGTAGAAAATTAACTAATATGTCATTTGGAAATTAAACATTGCATGTTCAAGCATATTTTCCTTATTTGTGCTTTTTCTGTTAAAATTAAAATAAAAACAAAGAGGAAAAAAAGAAATTAAACACTGCCTACTATCTCCATTGCCAACTACAACTGAAGAGCAAATATATTCTTTCCTATTGTATATTTAAACCACCCTGCTTTATAAAAATCACACACATAATGAAAGAAATTACTTCCCCATTTTAAAATCTCAGTTTTGGAGCTTATCAACAAAGAAAGGCTATAGATCATAATAGATAGTTTTCATATTCACACATCTCTTGTCTGCTATCATTACCTTTGCAAAGTTGCATTGCTTTTTCCCTTTATGTGGCCTTAATATCTTGGCAAATGTCTTTCAAATTATATCTTATTTTCCAGATGCTGCCGTATTCTGTCAGTATCATCTTATTCTATGGTTATCTGTTCACATTTATCTTAATTTATCTGTTATTGTATTTATCTTGGTCCAAATATTATGTAATTTTTGTACCAATAATGGCAATTTGAGTTTATTCTTACATTGGAAAAATAAAGACAGGATCTGGGTAGTGAGGGTAGCGATTCCCACCACCAAGCTCTATTACTAGTAAAGAAAGCAATAGCAAAAAAGTGAATGTTTTAACCAAAACATTATATCTAAGACTGCCAAATTTTAGGGAATTTCCCCAAATTTGTGAAGCCAGTGGGATTCATTTTGGATACAGAAAATGCCTTCTAAAAGAGCCCCCCTCCCAATTGCATGAAGAGAAAAAAAAGGCATACATGGCTAGATCTAGCATGCTTTATTTATTTCTCTTGTTCTTCTCATTTCTCCCATAAATTTCTAGATCTTGAGAGCAAAAATGGAGGGTGATGTTTACTTCACATGCAGTGTCAGTTCCATTGGTGGATAGAGCCTATGGGTATAGCACACTGTGTACTTGTCTCAGATTCAGTTTGTGGTGGAGTTCTGTTCTGAGTTGCATAAATTCTTTGGATAGAATACAGTTAGCTAAGCACTTTTAGACCTTATTAATTTTAATGGAAGAGTTAAGTATATGCTTAACTTCAACATTGAAATCCATCAAACTAAAAGTATTTTGTTTTAGTTGACACGGGCCAGTTTGTTCTTTTGTTTAATCTTTAATGGACGGCTTGCTATTTTTTTAACAGTCATCTAATGGTATAACCAACCTCTACACCTTCTGTACGGAAGAGGTGCTCTTGTGGATTAAGTAGCAACTTTTCAAACGGATAACTGAACAATTACGGTTGTGCTGCTTTTTTGGATTTGCTGGCTTTTCAGAAAAGCTGTTGGGGAATTCTGGAACACCATCAATCTTTTATCCATGCTAATTTTGTTACTAACTATTGGGCCATATGTGTTTGTTTCATCCTTCTGGGCAGCTGCTCCTAAATTGTGGCATTCCTTCCCATGAGAGAGGCTTTGCTTGGTCTTAGGGAGTCCTTTCTGTCATAATTTACTTTGGTCTTTTGAATGAACTGTATTATTCTTTTATCACTTTTTCCATGTTTTAATTTGTCTTTAAATTGTTTTAACTAATTTAATGTTTTGAAGATAATTGTTTGTTTAGTTATATTTTCAAGCTTTTGTATCAGATCTTATCTGTACTTTGATTTATTTAGTTATAAGCCTCCATTGGTCCCATAATGGCAGAAAAGAGGGAAATAAATGAAATAATTAAAAATAAAATGTAAAATGATCAATAAAAAGACAATAAATTATACTGGAGGTTGACTTTTGTGTAAATAAAGTGTTTCTTAAAACTAAAGTTATGGCTATTAATTTAGAACCAGTTCTATTTTTAACAGCTTGAGAAATTGTGATATGCCATTCAGCTAACTGAGTCTCACTAACTTGAGAGTACTAGTTAAAATGCTTATGAGGTTTGCTCAAGGGTAAACCATTTCTCACAGTATCTAAGCTTGTGATTAAACTCCTGAACTTTACAATGTCTTACATGACATTTTATAAGTGCTCTTGCTTTAAAAGTATCTCTACAAAATTTAGTCTAGAAAAATATATTTAGTTAGCCAAAAATATCAAGTCATTAATTTTGAGTTATTACTTCCCCCCAAAAGTCTTAAATTTTCAAATATTATGTGAAATATGAAGGCGCTAATGATTAGTTGACTGCAAATATGTTTAAATGTGCTGAGTTATCAAGAATAGTTTGAATATTCTGAAAGGGAACATTGGGGACGCAGAGGGACAGGTAATAATCTTGTTACCACTCATTTTGAATCTAGATATTGAGAATTCATGGATTTCTGCTAATTTATCTGAACTGTTGTGTACTAGATCTTTTTTTATTTTATAAGTATATTGATTTCTTTTGTAAGACCTCTTGAATAAACTATCAGACTAAAAATGCTCCAAGCATTTAAACACTATGTCTTTAGATCTGGCCTAGTGTACAGAAAGGTTCTTGCAATGTTTCTGGGAAATAGGTTGAATAAGCAAGTTCATTTATTCTCAAAAGATGTTTGACCTCTCTGGTTTTATCTTCCTGGTTTCTAGAGAAAGGGTGAACTGTATTAGCAGAAGTACGATTTATCTTGATTGATAGAAGTACGATTTATACCGGCTGTTGAATTCCAGAATTTCCCTTTTTACTGTCAGAAGAACTGAGGTTTAAAAAGTAAAGTGAGAGTTAATGTAATTTGAAAATCTGTGATCTTGTCAATCACAAAGGACATCTAGTGATTGACACAAGGTGCACACATCTTCAGCAACAGTAGGAACCAAGAAGTTAAAGGCAGCTGACCTCTCACTTAGATTAACACTTGGAAGAGGGTTACAGACAAAATATAAAAATATAATTCAAACTATACAGTATGGGCAGAGGAGCAGGGTATGCTGAAGAAGGGGCTGTCTGTTCCATCACAGTCTTTCCCGGAATGGAGGGAGGAAGTAAGGAAGAGCCTAATCTGGAAATCAAAGATTCATAAGTATTCATTTGTTCTTCCAGCTGGAAGGGGCTGTTAGCACCACTATTCAGAACATTGTGCAGTTGTATCATTTTTTCATGCACAGATGTTTTGATTGTGTGGGGGGAAAGTTAGAAGGTGTGGTGCCAAAACCTGAGTTGATTGCATGTGGAAGATGATAATGCCTGGATCCACATACAGTTTAATAAATAAGTGAGAGAAATTACAGAATAGTTGTCTAGAAGCTTTCCTCCCCTTTCTGCAACAGCCATTTTTCATGTACCACATGCCTCAGTTTAGCTTCTGTGATTCAGAAGAAGTTTTTTTTTGGGGGGGGGGGGGTTGAGCATTGAAAAGTTTCAATTGTGTTGCTTCACTAGATACTCAGTTGGTTAGACTCTTCAGTGGCATATCTTTCCCATATTAAAATTATCAAATTTGTTCAGTTTTTGTGTTTTCTGATTAGTTTTCAACAGTAATAAATACTGTGTTTAATGTTTATGTTCTAGAATGTAAGACGCGTAAATGTGCAAACTCGATTCATTCTAGCTAACTTGATAAGTAGAGAATTTGCCTGCAGAAATCTTTCCAAGTGTATCTTGAGAGACAGTTTAGCAGCAGCATACTCATATACCAGTGCCAACACAAAATTGCTGAAACTGAACACACTAAAATATAAACAGTAAAATGCAGCATGGGTAGTGGTTTCAGTGTTGGATAACTCTGGAGACCAGGTTTTGATTCCCTACTCAGCCATGGAAACCCACTGGTTAACCTTGGGTAAGTCACACACTTCAGCCCCAGAACATTTCATGATATGGTCACCTTAAGTTCACCATAATGTGAAGGCACCCAACAATAATACTAACAATAACAATAATAGTTACCTGTCTTTCCTCAATGTGGGGCACAACACAGTCAAAACACATTAACATAAAATACATACAATAAAATACTTATAATGCAACACAAGGTACAGAGATTAAAATACAGTAGTAACAGAATGTAAATTTAACATTCATGGTTTAAAATTGACTAGGCAGGCCTGCTGGTAGATACAGACTAATAGGATTCTAATGATAAATCTAGCAAGCAAATTATCATGACAGCTATCAGCCAATCCCAAAGACGACTTCCCACTCCCTTTCACCCTCTTGGGCTTTCATCTCAAAGCCGAGAAAGGAAAAGCAAGATGATTTTTCCACTTCAGTGCTACTCTTCCACATTGCCATCTACCACATCTCAGAAGAGGTTTACCAAAGGAGCATACCACGGACTACTTTGGTCTTTGTAAGTACATTCAAATAGAGCTCCATTAAATGCCTATTCCAGCTGCTTCGGCTCTTTGAACAGAAAGGAAAAACTTGACAAATTGCAACTATTAAAACAAACATAAAATAATACTGGACTATAAAAACTGAACATAATTGTGTGGTGTTGCTTTTTTGTCCCACTTTTGGATTCACTTGTCAGATGCTTCTAGGGTTCAGTGCACTAAGAATCTGTTTAGTATTTCCTCTATTGCTGTGCTGCAGAAAGAAGCAAACTCTTCATTGTCTCTCTCTGTCAGAAGCTGGGAATATTTTTTGTGGGCTTTGTGACGCAGCTGAAGATTGTTCATGCGACACGCAAGGCAATTCACTTGTTTGGAGTCACTGTTTCTTTCTAGAACATCCACTCAGAGCTCTGCCAACATGCCTAGGGTGCCCTGCTTCATGGTCTATTCATTCAGCATTGTCAGAGTAGAATTCAGCCTAACAAGGCAGGAGCAACACTCTGCTTAACCTTACTCTAGCACAGCATGTTCAAGCTAGGGAGAAGCCTTGAGCGCAACGGCACGTTCCTCTGCTTGTTTCAGAGCCAGCATGGAAAGCTCTCCATCCTCATCTGATACAGTATGTTTTGTTATGCTCACTTCAGTTGTGGTGGTTTTATGTAGCTTTAGTGAGAGAGAGGGCACAAGCTAGTTCCACATGGAATATGGAATGTAGATAATTAAGCATTCCTTCAGATGCTGTATTCATTTTTAAAATAACTGCCAGTTGCTGTTTTAGAAACTTTAGAAACGTAAAGCACCACTATCCTGGTTATCTAGGTAGATCAGGGGCATGGGATAATTCTGAAGGAAAGACGAATGCATCATGTGTTGATTTTGCCTGCAGAAAAACTGTTAATTGTGTAAAAGGATTCAGATGTGAGAGGTTTAGATAAATGAAGTTCTGCTTTAGCCACACTCGTTCTGTTGTGAAGGCCTACACAATCTGTTTTATAACTGTTATAAGGAAAACTTGAAAAATGTAGATTGTCTTCTGTTTTGCTAGTAGGAAATAAATAATACCATTAATAGGTGGTGTGCTTCCATACATTTTTAGCTTGCTTTTATAATGGTGCAATCATTGTTCCTTCTAAAGCTGTCCTTTTTGTATGAATTGAATTGCAATAGAAAAGGTTCCTGACCTTTTTCATCCTCATTAGAGACGTTTTGTTATTACACAGTGTTTTCCCCCCATGGGACTTTGAGGTTTAGTAACAAACTGATAGTCAATCTTTCATGAGCATTTTAGAATTTTATGGAGAAAATATATAATTTGTCTAACAGAAAGTCTAAGGGAAAATCCAGAAAGTGGCTTGAATGTGTTAGTTAATGCAGAACCTCTCCTTGAGAGTGGTTGGTGTGTCTTTGCCAAAAAGGAAGATCAATTACTGAAAATGGAACAGTTAATTCTCACTGCTTTTAATATACTAAAAGGTGATTGCCTAATAAACTTGACATTCTAATATTTGTTAAATCCTATCATAGAATCAGAGTTGGAAGAGACAGCAATGGACATCCAGTCCAATTTCTTAGGAGCTGCATACCATTTCTTCTCACAACCACTGCTGTTCCAGGAGACTTCATTTATTTTGTTTTATGTTTATTCTCTCATTGAGCCTTGGGCTTGCAGCAGTGTTTGGTTTACTTTGATTCCTTCTTGTCATCAGGGCTGAATCATGATTTTGTTTGCTGTGAGGTTATAAAAGGTCATCCCTGTGTAGCATTGTACAGCTTTAAAATTGTCTGGCAGTTGCATCAGGAGATTCAAAAATGAGGGAGGAATGGCAAAGTCTTTGCAAATAAGCTATCCATAGGAATGACAATAAAAGAATGACATATTGTATTTGGTCTCTCCCAGCTCTTGTTCGCAGAACAGAGATGCTTTGTTTGGGAGGTAAGGGGTGGGGAGAAGAGCAGAAGCATTTAAATTATTTCCTTTCATTTGCTGTGGAATTTGTTTTCTCTTTGTGATAACATACCAACATTCATTGCAATAACCATTGCAAATTAAAAGTGGATAGGAAAAGGGGAAATGGGGGGGGGGGTGCTTCTGAGAGTAGTGAATGACCCAGCAATACCAACATCTCTGTGAAAGTCGACCAGTACCATTTCTTATTTTATTGCTTTGATGATGTAAGTGACTTTGAGCAACACCATGTAAATAAATTAATAGCAGGTACTGTGGAAGTAAGGCATTTCAGGGAAACTGGGTTTTGCTTATTTGGGTAGTAATAATAATAATAATAATAATAATAATAATAATAATAATAATAATAAACAACTTTATTCTTATATGCTGCCACCATCTCCCCGAAGGGACTCGGGGCGGCTTACACAGGGACGAACCCAAAAAATGACATAGCATAGCATTACATATGCAAAATTTAACAATAAAATTAAACATTCAACAGAAGCAAAAATGACAGACAAAACAATTACTTTAAAAGCCTGAGCATCAATGCAATGAAAAGGGTATCATTTCTCCTTTTCATTTGTCTTTTAAAAAGTCCCAAGAATCATTAAAACCCAAGACTTTGTGCTGCTGTTAATACCATTTGTACTCAATAAAATAAGCACAGAGGCGTAATGCACCTTTCCAGCAAAGGTTCCTATAATTTACTGGCCTGCTTTCACCTTCTGTTCCAAAGTGCTTATCTTTAGGTTGACTGCTTTGCCATCTTACAACATTTATGTAAAACATATCCTTTACCACCTGCTCTCATCACAGTGGTGCAGTTGCTTTGTTGACAGGAGTGTTGATGATGCATGCAGCTCATTCCTTATTCATATTCCTTTGTGTGTGTTGCTACTTTGAGGCAGAGCTATAGCCATTTGCTGAGAATGATTCATACAGTGTTCCTGAAATAGCACGTGTATAATTCAAGATGTATATTGAACATAAAGGAAAGCCACAACAAGTTTTAAACTGCTGCTTTTTATACTTTATGGATTTGTTTATTTCTGGCTAATATGGATGTATTAATTTATTGCTTTGGTTATGTACGTCATTTTGAGCAACACCATGCAAATAAACTAATATCAGGTGTTTTGTAAGTAAGGCTTGTTGGAGAGACTGAGTATTGCATTTTCCACTTTTTATTTCACCACCAAAAAAGCGCCAATAATCATTAAAATTCAAGTCTTCCTATTATCACTAATGTTGTCTGAGTTTTTCCAAGAGTGAGATTTTTTTTTAAGTTCCAAATTATGTTTACATTAACTTATTTATTTATTTATTTCATCTGTATGCTGCCTTTCTTCCCAAATAGGATTTAAAGCTTCCAAAATGATTTTAAAAATACTCGCAATAAAATCGAGAAACAATTAAAATCAGTATAAAACATTTTTAAATGTTCAAAAGAAATAAAATAGCCCCATAAAAGCCCTCCTGCTGACATGTTGAAAGCCTACTTGAACAGAGGAAGGTACCTTGGCTGTTGACAAAAGTGAAGCAGGGAGGGGTTAAGCAACCATTTCAGCAAAATGATTGCAATCCACATGTTTATCTGTATTCAAACACATCTGTCGGCCCTTCCAGACAGACCCTATATCCCTTGATCTGGTTCTAGGATTTTGCATTAAAATGGATTAAATGAGTCCACACTGCCAGATAATCTGGGATAAACAGAAAACCTGTTTATCCCAGATTATCTGGCAGGATCAGATCCTGGGATATTGGGCCTGTCTAGAAGGGCACACAGATATGTTTGAATATACTTGCCTGTTTCTCTTACAGATACTTGATGTGACTGACAGTTAAAAGCAAACCCAAACTTAATAGAAAATTATTGAAGTCTCCTCTCCTAGAGTTCCCTCTAATACTGGCTTAATGTAGCCAAATACATTAATATCAGTATTGATCAGTGTATATCAGTGTTTCTCAAACTCTGCTCCTCCAGGTGTTTTGGATTTCAGCTCCCAGAAATCCCAGCCAGTTTACCAGCTGTTAGGAATTGTGGGAGCTGACATCTGGAGGAGCACAGTTTGAAAAACTGCAGTATATAAACATGTTTGTAGTGACATATAAATGCTCCTCTTTCCAACTTTGTTTTGTTGTATGTGTTTATGTCCTGTCCACTCCCAAAGATTAAGGAGCTTTGGGAGTAATTTCAGGAAGAAAAAGGCATCCTGGTGGAAAGAAGGCCAGTCACCTTTTCCCCATGCCAGGTTTCAGTTGCTGCCTCTCAGGGCTATTTTTCAAGACACGTGTCTTTAAATCATAATATGTGCATAGTAATATGAAGTAGCATCCTTACATTGATTAAATATATACCTCATACTATAGTGAAGAGACATAGAATTTTGGGACTGTGCTACCAATATGTGAGGACAGTTATAAATAGTTGTTTAAAAATAGTTTTAAAACTTATGCCTCACATCCACATTGAAATCCCTATTTAAAAATTAAATGTTTTTCTTCTTCTATCTACTGTATGTGGCACCAACTAAAATACTTTATCAAGTACTTTATCACTCCCCAATCAGACCATGAATGGAGGAGGACCTGCACAAGTAGAAGAATTATACTCATGGAGTTGGAGGAGATCACAAGTCTGTTCTTCCATACAAAAGTACACAGTCAACTTGTGTAACTAATACGGGTTGAGCATGTGAATGGACACTCAAGGACATGACTTGAGAATTAACAAAGGATAC
Organism: Anolis carolinensis; assembly: GCF_035594765.1. Classification (NCBI taxonomy): domain Eukaryota; kingdom Metazoa; phylum Chordata; class Lepidosauria; order Squamata; family Anolidae; genus Anolis; species Anolis carolinensis. The sequence goes on along the minus strand of NC_085842.1, from coordinate 59,096,595 downwards.
CTTCCATACTTGCTGTCCATGCTTACTCATTAGTAATCCATCCCTCCTTGTTTTTGGGTTCATGTGCATAAACTAATACTTCCTATTGATTGTCATGCATTTTTATAGGCATGCTCATTTTTGTTTACTTTTTCACAATTGGTTGCCATTCTCTTTCTTAATGTTGTTGTTTTGTGTGGAAATCCTGTTCCAATTTTGTAGACATTTGCATTGGGAGTTCCTGCTGGGAGAACAGAATATGAGTCCAAAGGGGTAGTTTTGTTGGACTATGTGGATCCTTTCTTCAATTTGTGCCCCAATTTCCCTTATTTATAGTGTGGGAAACCGGGATATTTAAAAAATGGCTTTGCCTCTGTGCCAGAAGGCACTGGCTGTCACTTTTGAAAAGCTAGTATGAACGGCTTTATGTTTTTAAATAATGCAAATAACGTAGATGGATCAGGGTCAAGAAATGCCTCTTAATGGCCTTCACATTAAAGTGTCTTTTAGCCAAGATCTCCAGCCAGAGCTGTCTTTGGTATAACAGAATGTGCATACTTATTGGACAAAATCAGTTGAATGGGATACAAAAAAATTATGTTTGAGGGCTGAACTTGCAATGTTTATAAAATTGCAGCAAGATGAAATATGGAATTACATATACACAGCTTTCTAATGGGATACTTCCCCTTGAGCTCTTTGGTCTTGTGGGTGTATGTGCTGTGAAACAGATACAGCCTGTCTTTTCTGGCTTCCCTGATGGAGTGGTTATGTGGGCCAAGCACAGCTCTCTCTGCTTAACAGGCTTTTGTTCTGCTGCAAGGGCAGCTAATCACCGCATGATTGAACAACATTGTTAAAAATGTTCGGTATCACTAAAGATGCTGTGAGTAGCTGCTTTTCTTTTTTAAACTACTACACCCTCAGTAATCTGCTTATTTTTAAAAAAAGTTCATGAAAGGTAATCTGGGGTCATGGCATTTACCTTGTCCACATTTTCCTTTTCCTTGTGGTGTCCAGTGTGCTCTCTTCCTATGTTCTGTTCAGGTAATAACGGGGGCTATCTATGAGGAAGTGAGTTTTTACCCAGACCAAGGGGTCTATTCAGGGTCAAAGGCCCATTCAGGAGACATTTTTAAAGTAGTTAGGACCAGCTCCTTCTGATATTGGGACTAAGGAGGGTCAGCACAACAGCACGGGTTAGTATTTGGATAGAAAATCACCAAGAAATGCCAAGTGATATAGGCTATTCTTTAGAGGAGGAAACTGGCAAAACCACCTTGCCTAACAAAATCATCCTTGAACAAACCTCACCAAAAAAACCCCCCTCTGTGATAGGGTTACAGTAGATCAAGGTTTATTGCATTGTTCATTACCAGCATGCTACTGCAACCCAAAAGACTGAAAGCCATCTTTCTCTGTCCCTCCTTCTATATCCTTCCAATACCAATGCTGTCAAAACACACACACAAAATGTCCAGCTAGACAAGTCAAGAAGGAGGGAGAGGTGGCTGAACTGGGTCTCCATAAAACGTCTATGTAAAAAGGAGCTTCTTTGTCAGAGGCTTTGCTAACTGAAGTATGCCTGCACTAGAGATATGACTGCATGAATAATAAAGAAATTGCAATTAAGCAAATGCAAAACAGCTATAAGGATGTTACTCCTCTGGCTCATCTATTTTAAGAGTCTAAACTTTACAAATAAAGGTTATTAAAATATTAAAAATTAAGTACAATGTGTCCAGAGTAGCCGTAATCAAAATAATATATGAGTCAAAGTAAAAGCCACAAAAATAGAACAGTTTTAGAGATAAAACAAGCAATTGACCAAGCAACCCTTTCAGAAATTGCATAGTCTGATTGGATCCCAAATAATCCAAGTATTTTGAATAAATTCTGCATGCGCTTTGTCCAACACAGGCATATACATGTTTAATGCTCAAAAGGTACTTAAACAAAATGCAAACTGCATCTACCTGTCTTGAGGCAGAGTGAAATTTTCTCACAAAGATGAAAGGACTAGAAAAGAATATAAATATGATATGAGAAAAAGGAAAAGAAAATCTCAAATTATTGTCCCCAAAGTATCTGAAAATGCTTCTCTGTTCAAAAGAGACATTTCAGCTCATATCCCATCTAAAGTTTCTTTCTTTCTGCCCTTTTAAGAAAAATCTGCAAATCATAATGGAAATGAAAAAGGAAACAGCAAAGAAAATAGAAAGAGATTGAAGTAAAGTGCAAAATTCCAGAGCTTTTATTGCCCCAAATTCTCATGAATTTTCCCCCATGTAGTTTCATGGATTTTGTCCCCATCTCATTAAAAATATAAGTCAATTAAAATTGATTTGTCTGAATTTATCATTGGATTAAACATTTATTTATCTATTCCTGCAGATGTCTCTTAAAGCTTTCTTTTAGATGCTCAAAAATCATAACATTTGTCCACCCAAGTTCATCTTTGGTACTATGCAGGTATGCACTGGATTTGGGATCACTAATTTGTTCCCCTTACTTTAAGAGTTTTCTCATTTAAAGGATTTGAAAATAGTCCTTATCAGTACCAACTAGCAGCCAAAGCAAAATAATTGATATTGATTGATCACGCTGAATAATAAAACTAAGTCAGCTATTTCAGCCATGTCTAACAAGTTTGTAATAAGAATATAACAGTTCAATTGTTTTACTATATGGGCGTGAAAGACAATTTTATCTTTATTTCCAACACAAGCACAAAAGCAATAATATAAAACAAATGTTATGTTAAACCTAATTCATTTAGTAATTCCTCATCTTAGGATACCTACTCTGTTTTTATTAATGAGAATAACTTACAGTAAATACTAAAATGTAATTATAACAAAATATTTTAAAACTATTGTTAGACTTTTTGGTTTGTTCTCTGTATAAATTCAGAGCCAACATGACAGCAATTGGGTTATTAGTTTTATAATTTTAATTGGGAGCCTTCAAGGTTACAGGATGCAGGTGTCTTACCTTCAGACATTATTAGGCCATCTGCAAAAAGCGATCCATCTTTCTGTCATCCTCTTCCCAGCTGGCATCTGTATTTCACCCTCAAGGCCAGGCTGGCCTCATCACTGTGGGTTCATCACAGCTGCAAAATTCCCTCACGGCATCTGTGGACCAAAGTCTTCCCGAACCAGAATCTTTTTTCATTGGAAGCTATCAGCCTTTTAGCTTCAAACCATTTTATTGTCATATCTTTTTTCTTCTTCCACTCCAGAATGTATAATGAACACAGTCATGGCAATATTATCCTAGAATGATTTATTTAGTATAGGCAGTTGAGTGACCACAGTGGAAACAGAAAATTACTATATTTACTCATATATACATTTAGAAAAACTGCTCCCCCCCCCCCCAGAAAAAAACCTTACCCTGTATTTGACTTATCCATGAGTCAATGTAAGTAATATGTCTTAATGCTTATCCAAAAAGGAACTACTGTGTTTCCCCGAAAATAAGACCGTGTCCCATATTGCTTTTTGTTCCCAAAGATGCACTAGGTCTTATTTTCAGGGGATGTCTTATTTTTCCATGAAGAAGAATTCAAATTATTGTTGAACAAAAATTAACATTTATTATATACTGTACAGTAGTTGTCATCAAAAACCAGCATAACCAGACAAACGGAACCCTATCAGTAATTTCTTGTTACTACCTTTATTTCCATGTACAACAATCTATGGTGCTCTGGTGTTCTGTTTGCTCTGGTGTTCTGTTTGGCGGGCATACTTCCAAACACAAACTTTGCTAGGTTTTACTTTCAGGGGAGGCCTTATATTTAGCAATTCAGCAAAACCTCTACTAGGTCTTATTTTCAGGGGATGTCTTATTTTCGGGGAAACAGGGTATTCCCTTCTCTGAGAAGAATGGCAAAAAGTGAAAACTTGGTTAATCCTGGGAGAACCTAAAAGAAGCACTATCTCCTCTACTTTCTGTGCCGGTGTGCTACTTCTGGCATTTTTTGTGGACAGAAAAAGAATGGTGGCACAAGTCACATCAAGATCCATCATTTTAATCCTTGAAACTACCCTTGATTTATACATGAGGTCAACTTATACATGAGTATAAATGAAAAAGGTCTTTAGTCAGATCCAGCATTTCTCTGTTATTGTCATTACTCATAAACAATCCAAATCAACACTCTTTTTAGAAGCATCTGTCTACTGTAGCCTTTCTCAGTGTTTTATCCTGGAAGACACCTTGAAACAATGCTTAGATCTCAGGGAACTCCTGCATAAAAATAATTATATCTATAGCAAAACATGTGTCGTTCCCCAAATACAATGTCTCGCAGAACTCCTATCGACTACTCACAGGGAACATTGACAATCCTTCTCCAATGTGCCCAGTTCCAAAAATTACACAAGGGGATATATGTGTGAGGTTTAAAGTCACTTTTTTATGCACTAAAGCTTTGATTAAATGCAATGTGCAGAATTATTGCTGCTTGTTTCTATCTTTTTAGTCTTCAGTTTATTCATGCAACTTTAGAAATGTAGTATCCTCTTCTTCTTCCAGCGCTGTTGGTTATATGCTTCTTATAGCAATGTGTAATGAAACAGTCATGCACCTCTTTCCCACCCCCACCCCATCTTCCATTACACTGTTTCTATATAGTTTTCTTCCATTCATAGTCCTTTCCCCCGAGTTACATAACAAGGCCATTCCAGAAATAGTTTTGTTTTTTTTGTAAGAGCACAAATGCTTTGTAAGGAAACTGGCTTATACAGAAAAACCCCTTTATTATGAGCTACATTCCATAAACTATTGGAAATGTAGTTACCAAAATTGAACTATTTAAGATTGAAAAATAGGGCTGTTTACCAGTAGTCTTTAAATGATAGTATTGTTGGCCACAGGCTTACATACTCATGTGTTGTTGTTCTTCCTTTCGTTTTTGTAAGATGTTGCATAAGACATTTTGTTTGGGCTGTGTGTGTGCAAAAAATGACTGTGTTTTTCTCTTTTGTGCACCCTTAGGTCATTTCTGACTTTATGGCAACCCTATGGGTTTTCCTAATCTGTTCAGAGGTGGTCTGCCATTGCCTTCCTCTGAGGCTAAAAGTATGACTTGCCCAAAGTCACCCAGTGGGTTTCCATGACCAAGCAGGGATTTGAATCCTGAATAAAATTTCTTGTTCAAATATAATTTGTATGCTCTCCTGGGTTTGGTAATATCTTTAACTGGGTTTTACCATAGACTACCTTATTGTATTCTGCTTGTATCATCATTAACATCACCATCACAACCACTCTCTCTAACACCCTAGTAGTGAATTTAAGCAGATAAATACCAGTATTATTGGAATTTAAAATATAGTCTTCCAAACCTGGAATATGTGTTTTTAGAGGACTGAAGTATATGTTTGAAAATCTGAGTGAGAAGAATGTGTTCTTCTATCTATTTTGTGTTGTTTTTCATTCATAAATTGACAGTTTTTTTTTCATTTTTACAGTATGTTTTTCAACATAGGATTCATGGCAATAGCAACAACCCTGCTACTTAAATATTAATCATAACGAAAAATGCCATCCACTTTGCACTACAGATTTTATTTCAGCAATCAAATATCACATGGTGTAAATCCATTGAATTGTTTGCATGGTCTCTGCTCTGGGAAAATCATTGCATTCTCTTGCTATTCTTCTGAGTGTTATTCATATTACTGAACTTTAATCATTATCCTTCAATAAGACAAATGCTGATAAGAACAACATTTTTTATTTGTTACCTGCCACTCCTCATGGCTTAAGGTAGGGTACAGCACAGTTACAACATATAACCATAAAATACATGCTGTTGGAATCACAGATGCCTTAAAGGGCCAGACTTAAAAGTGACTTCAAAACAGAGTTTATTAAAACAAAAGAAAAGGAATGCAGAAAAACTAAAATGCAGTTCCACTGATCAAAACTCAAAAAACCAAACCAGACCTGGTCCAAAAGGTTAACAGAAATATAATCCAGATTAACTGGATGCAAAGTGTCGTCAGCCGAAGTCCAAGGTCGAAGCGGGGGAAATCCAAAACAGCGTCGTCACTCCAGTGTCCACAGAAGCAGCGTCTTTAGCCAAACCGGTCCAGGTCCAAACTGCAGATCCGAATCCAACGCCGAACACAAAACAGGCAACAGCAAGTCTACAAGAATCTTTACCAATACACAGCACCCAGCACACAAACGCACATCAACACCTTGCCTTCTGCAAAGACCCCTTACCCCTGAACCCACTTTTATCTACATACCATCATCAGAAGATGAACTGACTACCGCCCTATCGCTATCCCCCACAGCTGCTCCCAGCTCTTCACATGAATTCCCTTGACTTTCCCTCCAATTCCTCCATCTCCTGTCAAGACTTAGATCCCCAAGACTCAGTTGGATCCCCTGATTGCCAGTCTTCACCCCCAGAGAACCCCATAAAGGTATTATTAGTTGTTGACGCCTCACAAATAGCTTGCACTTCTCTTATCTTAGTCCAATCCATGGTGTCTCCTCCTTCTCCTTCACTCATTGACCCATCATCCCCAGAGAATCCTTCAAATGACTCCTCATCTGTAGGTGCTGTAAGTATGTCCCGGATCCTCTTTCTCTGCTGTTCATCATCAGATTCCTGCTCCCGAGTAACCCTTTTTCCCCTTCTGGCACCCATACTACTGTTTGTAACGTTACTCACAGGCCCTACTACAACACATGCCATACATTAAAACACACTTATCACAAAATACACATATTAAAATATACAGTGCAAGGATTAAAATATAATATAATTAAAAATAGAGTGCAAATTTAAAATCACCATTTAAAATTGTCTGGGTAGGCATTCTGGAAGAGAGAGCTCTTCATCTTTGTCTTAAATGCTGACAACTCATTCAGCTTTCAGAGCTCTTCCAGCAGGTTGTTCCATAGTCTTAGGACAGCCAATAAAAAGCACCTCTGGGTTACGGTTACCACTGACTGGCTGGAGTAAATCCCCCCTCCAGGGACTTCGTGTCCTAAGGGGAAAATTGTACAGGAAAATATGATCCTGTAGGTAACCTAGACCGAAGCCATGTAGGGCTTTTTAGGTTTAAACTAAACACTTTGTATTTTGCCCCGGAACTAACTGGCTGGCAATTGAGTGACTTTAATATTAGTGTGATATGCTCACTCCTAGATGTTCTCATGACCAATCTGGCCACCATGTTTTGAACTAGGTGTAGTTTCTGAACTGGTACAGAGATAGCCCAATATACAGTGCATTACAGAAGTCCATCCTTGATATTATCAGTGCCTACACTACCTTGTTTAGGTCCTCTTATTCTAAGAAGGGGTATAGTTGGCATTATCAGCCAAAACTGGTGGTAAGCACTCCTGACCATCGCATCTACTTGGCTGACATTTGGAGAGATGGATCCAGAAGCACTCCCAAACTGTGAACACATTCTTTAACCCTATGTAGATCTTCAGGTTAGGACCCTTAATGGCAAACCCCTCTCTCTTGTCTGAATTCAGTTTCAGTTTTCATCCAGCCCATTTTCTCCTCCAGGCATTCATTCAGAGGAGATATGCTATCTTTATTATGAAAGATTGAGTTTCCCCCTGATTCATGCTTCTGATGTTCCTACACATTTATTATCAGCTTTCTGCAGTAATCTGGTCCCCCCCCCCCCAGATGTTTTGAATCTCAGATATCAGAAGTCCCAACTAATTCCGGAATGGTGAGAGACATAAAGAATTCCAAACTTCCGGAAAGCAACCAGATGCCTTTCTGAGTCAGCATTTCTATCGATAAGTCATGCTGATGGGCTTTGGCCAGACCTGATTTATTATAATGCTGCTTCAATTCCTCTCCCATGTACACAAATACATACATACATACACCTAATTGATATTAGATCATTCAAGAAAAAGAAACGTTCAAGCCTAGGTGATGGCTATAATAAAAGTACACAAACCTCTTTAAACTTTGTACCTGATTTGATCTTCCAGATACCTCTGACACTAACCTTCCTGAAATCAGTGTTAGTATGGTCGACTTGGTTGGCTGAACCTCATTTTTATTGATTTTCTGATAGTGTTTGGTGGCTGATAGTCCTACAGCAAAATAGCTATCATGATCAAAGTTTCAGAATCGCTTTGAAGACTTTATACCTTTAGTCTCACTCTCATTCCGCTCGTTCTATTCAACTATGCATGTTTCCTGTCCTGGTGCTAACATTGAGTGAAGGAAGAAATCCAAAGCATACATATTTAGTATTACTTATTCCTGATATGCAGACCAAGAGTTTACAGAGTGGATTGTAAGAGTGCAAATAATTGTAAAGGACTGTGGCTTTAAATTTAAGCACTATGAATTTGCATTTTTAAAAAATGCTGAAGAAAAGGCATATACTATGCATGAGCTCACTAGAACTGTTCATTTGCATCAGTGATACTGGAGCACACAGAGTTGCTTGTTTTGGCAAACAGTCTGTTTATACAGCAAGTACCCAGACCTCTCTCAATTGCAGAGATGTAGGAAGCAAAGTAGTCAGTCTAGGGCTTGGTCTGAGCAGTACCCAGCACTGGGCACCGCATTCTGTTGGTCCATGTGGTGCTGCTGTACCTGTGTGTGCTGTGAAAAGCATGTCTGTGAGCCTGTCAAGGTGAGGTCATCTAGGGAAAAAGCCTTCCATCTGATTTGGCTTCTCAGAACTCCAGTGGAAACTGATCTCATTAATTAGCAATAGTCTTGGAAATTATTCCCCCTACTTCCTTTTGTTGGCTTTGCTGTTTATTATATTGTAGTCATTTTAATATCTGCGGTTAAGAAGTTTGGAAGTATAGACCTTCCTGCCTTGGTGAGTGTTAATCTTGATTTTAAATTGTGCATATTTTCATGGGGTAATATCAGTAAGACCTATGTGTCAAAGAGAAGCTTTGAGCAGGCAAATCTTTTGATGCAAGTGCTTGCTTTGCTTTTTCAGCTGTGCAATATGCATTTCATAGGAGGTATAAACATACTGCAGAATCATCCTTAGTGCTGAATATAGGAGCAGATCTGGGCATATGCCCATATCATTTGGTCATTGGCCTTCGGAAATAAAGTTTTTTTAAAGATATTTTGCAAAGCATCACACTTCAGCATTAACAGAAATAACTAAGGAGAATAACAGAGGTAGAGCCTCTGATGACATATTTCACCAAACTATTTTTTCTTATCTATAGATTATTTCAATAGGTGCATATGCTTATGAAATTTTTCATAATTGTTCTTTGACTCTGTGTGTCCAGTGTAGAGGAGAAGGCTATAAAATGTTTGTTGCATACTTTGATAACTTCATATCAGAAATGAATTCAGCAATAGCCATGATGAACATAAGACAAATTCTGTGATGACCCATGGGCCTTGTAGTCCTGCTCATGACATTGTGATGCCTGATGAAGAAGAAAACTTGGGTTTTTTACCTTCCCAGTCAGAACTGGATTCTTCCCAGACAGATTCTTCCCAGCCAGATCTGGGAACCTTGCACCTGCAAGAGGATTATGTTCCAGAAGTATGTCAAACAAATACTGAGGCTACATCTCCAGTGTTTCCTCGCCATGAGTTTTGTAAACAACAGAGAGGTTTGGAAGCAGCCTCGCGCAGGAGTGCGAGAATAATTGCTAAGAATTTGCCAATTAAGCCTGCTTTCCATGAGAATCTTTAAGGAGTCAAACATCTGGTCTCAGAGATTAGCTTTCGTTTCTGGTTCCCAGAGAACTGCTCTCGGCGGGAAAGTTAGACTCTATATAGGTGTTTTACCCGCGGAGTAACTTTGCGGAGTCAATTCGTCAGCCTCCGGAGCGAGTTGTGTCTGGACAGCGCGCTCCGTTTCAAGCCTCGTTCCTGCTCAAGCCTTGTCCTTGTTTCCTGCCTTCGCTCCTGTTTCCCAGCCTTTGTTTACCTACGGACCTTGCCTTGTTTCCCAGGACTAAACCTTGCCTTGTTTCACGGATTTTACCAAGTTATTCCACGGACCTTGTTCTTGTTCCTCGTTACCTTGTTCCACGATTCAAGCCTTGTTTTCAAGTATCAAGTTATCTCCTAGCCTTGCTCAAGTTCATGGACTAAAGGACCTTGTCATCTCCCCTCACTTTGCCTGGCAAAGTGAGTGTTTCGGTTATTGGATTACAACTTTGGACCTTAATATTTCATATTGGACATTGTTTCTTTGGACTAATTTTGACCTTTCCTGAAAGGTCTGCTTCTGGACTAACTTTTACATTTCCTTTTACTAACTTTATATATTTCCTTAATAAAGATATTAGATAGAATCTGGCCTCTGCGTATGGTTATTGGTGCTCTGTAGCCTGGGTCGTGACAGTTTGACTCCGCCACCCTAAGCACCAATTAACCTCGGCCAGAATGTCTACCGGAGTCGTACCTGGGCCGAGCGGCCAGCCGATTACCTACACCATCGACAAGGATGAGGTGGACCGAATCCGTGATAAGCTCAATGCACAGGATGGAGAAATAAAGGGTTTGAAGGAACGCGGAATCCGTCTTCCGGCCATGGCGTTGCCAACCAAGTTTACTGGAGAAACTTCTAAGGTTCATGTTTTCCGTCGCCAATGCCAAGCTTATCTAGAGGCCCGTGATGCCGAGTTTCCCCAGGAAGACATCAAGGTGGCGTGGATTTACAGTCTCCTAGACGGGCCAGCGGCTAACTGGGCGACGGCTCTGTTCGACCAAGCCTCCCCACATCTAAGGTCAGCGCAACATTTCTTGGACCACCTTAAGGCGACCTGGGGAATCGAGGACAATTTGGAGGCAGCCGGGCACAAACTCCGCCGCCTCTTCCAAGGAGACAGACCCATGTCTCAGTACATAGCCGAGTTCCGAGTGCTGGCCCACAACACCGGCTGGAACGATGTTGCCCTCAGAGGACAATTTCGGGAGGGTCTCAACATTGAAATGCTGGAGGAAATCTCCAAGGTGGATCCTCCCCAAACGCTGGAAGCACTCATCGATCAATGTTTACGGGCTGAAGTCATGATTGCCAACAGGAAGCAGTGGGTACGAGGCCAGAGCGGTAGAGCTGGGGCAAAACCCCCCGCTCCCGCCAGCGTTCAGCCGCGTCCAGTGTGGAGACCCCCACCACCATCCCCATACCCCAGAGGGAGCGAGGAGGTGCCGATGCAGTTGGGCAATGTGCGTCCCAGATTAGATGCCGCCGAGAAGGCCCGCCGCCAACGCCTAAATCTCTGTTGGTATTGCGGGAATGGGGGCCACTTCGCCAGAGAGTGCCCAGCCAAAGGGAAGCCCGCCGCCCGTCTTGCGGCGGCGTCCTCCACGGAGACGAAGGCGTCTGAGGCGGCTGGCACACAGCCGGCGGGGGAAGCCAACGACCGGGCGTAGAGAGGCTCGCCAACCCGGTCAAGAAACCCATTCAAGAGCCGCCAACCGGGGTCCTGTTCCTTCTAGTGGTCACCTTATGGTCAGCAAAAAAGGGACCCGTCATGATCCACGCCATGATAGACTCGGGAGCTACCAACAATTTCATTGATAGAGAGTATGCCGACTCTCTGGGATTACAATATCATGACTTCAAGAATGCCCGTGTGGTGCAAGCCATCGATGGCCGCCCTCTCAAGACGGGCCCCGTAAGCCAGTGGTCGGAACCCACCAGGATGTGGATAAGGGAACATATGGAAGAGATTTCCTTCTTTGTTACTGAGGTTCCCCATTTCCCTGTGATTTTGGGGATTCCATGGCTGACACTTCACGACCCAAGCATCTCCTGGTCCAACAGAGAACTGCAGTTTGCTTCAAAGTACTGCCAAAACCATTGCCTCGTAGCCAAGGTCTGCCATGCCACAGACACCGAGCCCATTATCACCTTGCCAAAGAAGTACTCCGAGTATTGGGATGTATTCAATGAAAAAGAAGCCGAAAAATTACCCCCACATAGGCCTTATGACTGTGCCATTGACTTGGTGGAGGGGGCCCCGATCCCGCGAGGGCATCTCTACTCCCTGACTGAACCAGAGCAAGAAGCTCTCAGGGAATTCATAGAGACAAACCTTCGCAAGGGATTCATCAGACCCTCTCAATCCCCAGCCGCCTCCCCAGTGATGTTTGTGAAGAAGAAGTCAGGGGAATTACGCTTGGTGGTGGACTATAGAGCATTGAACAATATCACTAAGCGGAACAGCTATCCCCTGCCCTTAATCTCGGATCTACTAGACCGACTTCGAGGAGCCAAGGTTTACACCAAGCTGGATCTTCGGGGAGCTTACAACTTAGTTCGCATCAGAGAAGGGGACGAGTGGAAGACCGCCTTCCAGACTAAATTCGGATTATTCGAGTCCCGAGTTATGAATTATGGATTATGCGGAGCTCCCGCAACGTTCCAGCATTTTGTCAATGACATTTTCCAGGACTATCTAGATAGGTTCTTGATAATCTACCTGGACGATTTTTTGGTGTTTTCTAGATCACAATCAGAACATGAGAACCACGTCAAAATGGTGTTGCAACGATTGCGGGATCATGGACTTTATGCCAAGCTAGAAAAATGCGCTTTTGATCTACAAGAGGTAGATTTCCTTGGATACCGTATCTCGCCTCTAGGGCTCTCCATGGATCCAGCCAAGGTTTCAGCAGTATTGGAATGGCGGGCGCCAACTAACAAGAAGGAGGTGCAGCGATTCTTGGGGTTCGCGAACTATTACCGTAAGTTCATTCCAGATTTTGCCCGCTGGTCTGACCCAATCACTAGCTGCATCCGTGGAAAACAGCCCTTCCGCTGGACTGATCAAGCAGAGAAAGGGTTCCAGCAACTAAAGAAATTATTCACATCCCAGCCAATCCTTCAGCATCCAGATCCTGAAACCCTTTTTGTGGTGCAAGCGGACGCCTCTGATGTGGCAATTGGGGCTGTGCTCCTACAACCGGTGGGAGATCACCTTCATCCTTGTGCCTATTATTCTCGTCAACTAACCGCACCAGAGAGGAACTATACCATTTGGGAAAAAGAACTATTAGCCATAAAGGCAGCTTTTGGAACTTGGAGACATTGGCTAGAAGGGGCCAAATTTCCCATTGAAGTCCACACTGATCATCGGAATCTAGAACATCTAAGAACTGCCCGCAAGCTAAATCAGAGGCAGCAACGTTGGGCTTTATTCTTTGAACGTTTCAACTTCCAGATTCATTATGTGACCCCAGCCCAAACCAAGCAAGCAGACGCCCTGTCACGTAAACCGGAATACGCTGCAGGACGCAAGGAGACCTTTGAATCCCAACTACTACAACCCGAGAACTTTGCCACGCTCACAGTGGGGAACACCAAATCCACTCCCATTGATTCAACTCCCTCTACTCCAGGGCCCATCTGTGCTCAAGAAATCAGGGCTAGTCAGCAAGCAGATGCCTGGGCGCAGGACCAACTTCGTCAAGGTCTGCATTTTCCCTTTTCGCTTAAAGATGGACTGCTTTGCTATAGAAATCATGTTTATATCCCACCCGGACCGGGCAGGGAAAAAGCACTTCGTCTGTGTCATGACTGCAAACCAGCAGGGCATTTCGGACTATTTAAAACCATGCATTTGATCCTAAGAGATTTCTGGTGGCCCAAGATCCGCAAAGATGTGGAAAAATATGTCAACACCTGCCCAGTATGCCAGCGCTCCAAGATAAGAAGGGAGAAGCCCTCAGGGCTTCTACACCCCCTTCCTAACCCATCTCGCCCATGGGAAATAATTTCTGCGGATTTTATCACTGACTTACCACCTTCTTGTGGATTCACCACGATCCTAGTGGTGGTGGACCTTTTCACCAAGTTAGCCCATTTCATTCCCTGTGAAGGTCTTCCCACGGCCCAAGAGACTGCAGATTTATTCCTCCAACATGTTTTCAGACTACATGGATTGCCCAAGAGTTTGGTCACAGACCGTGGATCCCAATTCACCTCTCGTTTCTGGAAGGCACTACAAAAACTATTGGGCATAGACTCTCGTTTATCTTCAGCTCATCATCCCCAAACGGATGGGCAAACGGAGCGCACCAATGCCACTTTGGAACAGTACCTTCGCTGCTATGTAAACTACCAACAGGACAATTGGGCTTCTCTGTTACCACTGTCGGAATTTGCCTACAACAATGGAGTCCAGGCTTCTACAAAAGAAACGCCGTTCTTTGCAAACTACGGCTTCCATCCACGTTTCTTTCCCCCTGTCATTGAAACTTCAGAAGTTCCCGCAGCAGAGGATTGGCTGCAGGAACTCACAGCGGTGCAACAACTTTTGCTCCAGCAACTGGAACAAGCCAAGGAGGACTATAAACGTCACGCGGACAAACATCGCCAGCCGGGCCCCGAAATCAAGGTAGGAGATCGGGTTTTTCTGTCCACTCGCTTTTTGCCCTCCCATCGCCCTTGCCGGAAGTTAGATGCCCGTTTCATTGGCCCCTATCCAGTGGTGGCGCAACTTAACCCCGTGACTTTCAAACTCCAACTTCCGCGCTCAATGCGCATTCACCCAGTGTTTCACCGCTCCCTGCTCCTTCCGGCGGATGGTGTGCGGCCAGATGTAGACCGGCCGGCCCCCGTCCCTATTTTGGTGGATGGGGAGGACGAGTTCGAGGTTCAGGACATTTTGGATTCTCGCTTTCACCGCCGCCGCCTGCAATATCTCATTGACTGGGTGGGTTTTGGCCCTGAGGAACGCTCTTGGGAAGACGCTTCCACAGTTCACGCTCCTGATCTAACCCGTCGCTTTCATCAGACCTATCCCGCCAAGCCACGACCTCGCGCCTCGGGGAGAGAGTCCCAGTTTGGGAGGGGGCTTGAGGAGGGGGATAGTGTGATGACCCATGGGCCTTGTAGTCCTGCTCATGACATTGTGATGCCTGATGAAGAAGAAAACTTGGGTTTTTTACCTTCCCAGTCAGAACTGGATTCTTCCCAGACAGATTCTTCCCAGCCAGATCTGGGAACCTTGCACCTGCAAGAGGATTATGTTCCAGAAGTATGTCAAACAAATACTGAGGCTACATCTCCAGTGTTTTCTCGCCATGAGTTTTGTAAACAACAGAGAGGTTTGGAAGCAGCCTCGCGCAGGAGTGCGAGAATAATTGCTAAGAATTTGCCAATTAAGCCTGCTTTCCATGAGAATCTTTAAGGAGTCAAACATCTGGTCTCAGAGATTAGCTTTCGTTTCTGGTTCCCAGAGAACTGCTCTCGGCGGGAAAGTTAGACTCTATATAGGTGTTTTACCCGCGGAGTAACTTTGCGGAGTCAATTCGTCAGCCTCCGGAGCGAGTTGTGTCTGGACAGCGCGCTCCGTTTCAAGCCTCGTTCCTGCTCAAGCCTTGTCCTTGTTTCCTGCCTTCGCTCCTGTTTCCCAGCCTTTGTTTACCTACGGACCTTGCCTTGTTTCCCAGGACTAAACCTTGCCTTGTTTCACGGATTTTACCAAGTTATTCCACGGACCTTGTTCTTGTTCCTCGTTACCTTGTTCCACGATTCAAGCCTTGTTTTCAAGTATCAAGTTATCTCCTAGCCTTGCTCAAGTTCATGGACTAAAGGACCTTGTCATCTCCCCTCACTTTGCCTGGCAAAGTGAGTGTTTCGGTTATTGGATTACAACTTTGGACCTTAATATTTCATATTGGACATTGTTTCTTTGGACTAATTTTGACCTTTCCTGAAAGGTCTGCTTCTGGACTAACTTTTACATTTCCTTTTACTAACTTTATATATTTCCTTAATAAAGATATTAGATAGAATCTGGCCTCTGCGTATGGTTATTGGTGCTCTGTAGCCTGGGTCGTGACAAATTCCAAAGGCCATCCTGTGGTAATAGCCTTATTAGGACAACCAATCCTATTAGGCCTAATAAAATTACTGCCCTAATATGAATAGTGAACAGTGGGTGTCATGGCTTTTTTTTCTGCTCTAGAATAAAAATGGGATGCTTAAGCAATTATACTAGGCACCCAGTGCTATTAGAAAATGCTCAATAATCTGAATCTATTTTTAAGCAGATATGATATGTTCTGAGTGAACTATTTCCCAATGAAAGACTGGCTATTTCTATTAATATATGGAATTGTCATCATAATAGGAGCCCCAGTGGTGCAGTGGGTTAAATCTTTGTGCCTGCAGGACTGATGACTTGAAGGTTAGGTTGCTGACCTGAAGGTTGCTGGTTCAAATCCAACCCGGGGAGAGCACGGATGAGCTTCCTCTTTTAGCTCCAGCTCCATGGGGGGACATGAGAGAAGCATCCCACAAGGATGGTAAAAACATCAAAACATCCAGGCGTCCCTTGGGCAATGTCTGTGCAGACAGCTAAACCTCTCACACCTGAAGTGACTTGCAGTTTCTCAAGTCACTCCTGACACGAAAAAAGTCATTATAATAGTGTCCATTAACAGCATTTGGTTAGAATAAATTCATAGTAGAAATGTGTACAGATTATAGACGTGAAAAGACATGTAATTTTAATGCTCAAGTTTTCATATGCTTCATAGGTGGAAAGTATTAGATAAGTTTTTCTCTATGCTCTGCTTAGAAGGAAGAGAGATTGAAACTTTTAAGAAGCTATAACTATCACTGGTATACGAAGAAATTAGGTTAGGTGGTATATGTAAAGCTCTTGTATCAGATCTACTGTTCTTTACAGCAGCACTGAATTAGCATCACCCATAACCTCCCACTCTTTCTCCAATCCGCATATCCGTTTTGATTCTTCTTTATTTAGTGTTTGGGCAAAAGTGAAGTGCTTGAGCCAGACATGGGCAAACTTTGGCCCTCCATGTGTTTGGACCAACTCCCACAATTCCTAACAGCTGGTAGGCTGTTAGGAATTGTGGGAGTTGAAGTCCAAAATACCTGGAGGGTCGAAGTTTGCCCATGCCTGTGCTAGACACTAGCTAACTGGTTCACATTGGTTAAAGGGGAAGGTATAAATCGACGGAAAGGGAGTTCAGTATCTTGATTGGAGGGACTTCCTGAAGTGAGGCTCTGCAATCCTTCCTTACCACTTTTGAATGTTTTGGAGACTCTGAATAGAGCTTCAGATAAATATCTTAAAACAAATAGGGAGGAGGATGTTTTTCCTCTCTCTCCTTCTTTTCCATACCCTACAGTGGCTACCCAAAAGGTGTCAAGAAAGGATCCTTCCATAGTTCAGATAGTTTTTATTTTAAAAAAATGCAGAAAAGTTGCTTGTATTCATAGCAAAGGACATTAAGATTTCTCTTGGTTGTTCCTGGCACTTCCCAGAAGTATGTATGAGATTGCAGATAATTCTTTGAAGCTCCTTTACAAAAAAAGATATTCCAAATGAAGCAAATAATGGAATTTAATACCTAAAAGGAAGGATACAGAAAAAATGTTACTGAAAATGACTGGATGAAAAACAACACACACCCCTTTTCAAAGGCATGCTCACTTGATCCTTTCCAGGAAGGATTTGTAAAGGGTCAAGGCTTCAGGCCAAGATTTCTGTTGTATGTGGATATGTCAGTTAAGATCTCTTAAACCTACAGAAAGCTTGTTTCCCTATGTACATTGTGTGCACTGTGTACTATTTCATCAATGATTGCCTTGTGGTTATAATGTTAAGTATCCTTATCTTTTGGTATGATGAAGACCAAGTGTAAAAATAGTAACTGTGGACTGTGTAGCCTTGTATATGGGCTTTTTGTGTATTCAAGTGATGCTGGGGAGAGGAAGTCCATTCCTTGCAGTATTGTGTGTGTGCCCATGTACCTTTAAGTCGTTTGTCAACTTACGGTGACTCATTGAATGTAATTTGATTTTCTTAGGCAAGGAATACACAGTATTTGGTATTCATTGACAGTCTCCCGTCCAAGTAATAACCAGGGCTGCTACTGCTTAGCTTCCAAGATCAGAGAGGATCTGGTGTGCTTAGGATATTTAGGCCCCTCGTGATATTGCAGTAGTTTAAATTGGGAATTTTGCAGATGATGTGACATTTACCACCAGACTCAGCCAATAAAAATGGAGATATGCACCTCTGATATTCAGTAAATGAATACATTGGTGGGAATAGGAATATTCTTCTCCTAGGACTTCTGTGCCTTATTATTATTATTATTATTATTATTATTATTATTATTATTATTATAAATTTGTATTGAATCATTTCAATAAAAATAATAAATAGGAGTATGTGCAATTACTTACTTTCCCCTTCTTTTCAAACTTTAAGACCCTTGTTGAGCAACTTAAAATAAATATTTGATGCACTTTATAGTTTGACATCTTGATTTCAGCCTTGGTGGTCCATGACAACAAAATACATTTAAAAGAAGTCCATGCTGAATAAGAGGTTAAAAACCTCTGCTCTAACCTTTGTTTGCATTTGAGAAATTTAATGTGAATCTTCTACTGAGTGTCCAATATTGAAATCGGTGTTAAAAGATCCATTGAAATAATTTAATGTTATTGCTAATGAGTGTTGAGCCAACATATTGATGACATAAATCATTGCTAAGCCGAGAAATGAATTATCTTAAGGCACTCTGCCTAAATTACATTTTATTAAGAGATTAAAGAAAGATTGTATTAATAACCTCCAAGCAGCAGATTTACCCATTGAAAAGTATGCTAATCTAAGTGGAGTACCTAGCAGACGCGCCACAGTTTATGCAAACCTTGTTTTGTTTTGTTTTTTTTTTGGCTTTCAGCCTGGAATTCATGATCAACATTATTAAACAGATAATCAATTCTTTGATTTTTTTAAAAAATGTATCTTGTATAAAACTTTGAATTCTGTATTCCAAGCATTGGATGAATTTGTTTGAAATTATCACTACTCTCTAAAATGGTAATTGAATTCAAAAGTAGAATTGTTGAACTACTAATCCAAGTCACTGAGCTATGATATAGTTCCAAAAAAGTATACTAACTTGCAGAGATATATTAAATTGATACAAAATAAATGTGACAATCCTAAATGTTTATGGCTGGTAGCCTCACTGTAATGTTGATTTACTCTATTATTTAGGAGGAAAAACCTATTCCTCTTATACAGGCAATCCCCAAGTTATAAACATCCCACTTATAAACAAGTCATAGTTAAAAAGAGGGGTGAGACAACCGAAAGTGAGAGAAATCTACCCCTCGGAAGGGAAATTAACTCCTGAAAAGTTTTAATAGGGAAACTGAAGCTTTATCACTAGTCCTTGTTTCTACAACAAGCCAAACGTTTCAAAATCCAAATGTCACAGGGACAGAAAGCGAGGTGATGTCTTCTGAACAGAGGCACAGACTGCAAAACAAACACCACAGGGGTATGAAGCCTTCCCTATGCTATCTAAAACTCTCTCTGTATGTATGTACGTATGTATGTATGTATGTATGTATGTATGACTGGAGTTGCACTGTAAAAAATGTACCTGTTCTGACTCACATACAAATTCAACTTCAGAACAAACCTACATAACCGATATTGTCTGTAACTTGGAGACTGCCTGTAATTACAAATCAACTGTATTATCAAACCACATGTGGTCCCATTGTAGAGCTTTTCTGAACTAACAGACAATCAGAGGCACTACTTGTGGCAACAATGCCCCCTTTTTCTTTGTTTGTAGTTTTTAAGAGAAACCTAAAAAAATATAGGTTAGGAATGTGTGATTTGTGTTTTTATAACTACACTAACCAACCAAGAAAATCAGCAGTCTTGAGAACTTCTTATTTTATTTCTTATAAGATTAAAGCTAAAGAAAATCTGTCTCTGCTGAGAGAGAAGATGAGGAATTAGGCTCTGGAAGCAATGCCTGGCAAGATCTTAAAAGTTTGAACTAGGAAAAGCTAAAGAATATGCTCTGGAGACATTATAATATGATCTTATGTGGCACTCCTTGTCTCTTCTATAAGTAAATGATTGAACTGTATTAATGTATGTCAATTTACTTGCAACATAGGCTCCAGTTTTATTTGCCACAACCTTTTTATATGGAATAAGTATGAATGCTATAATTTACACTTTTTAATTGAAAGATCTTATAAAATACATATAATTTCTGAGAACATTTTAACATGAAGAGCTTGGCTCCCCTGATCCTGGATAGGTACACTGGAATTTAAATTTAAATATTTAGAACTTACTACTGCTGAAGGACAACTTCTAGAATACATTTTATTTTTCAGCTTTATATAGATAACCAGTTAACCATGTCTATAGAATAGCTGTATTACCATATCTATAAAATACCTGTGCTGCAATTTGTGGCAATTACATTTTTCTTTCAGTCCTAAGGCAACTAAAACTTAAAGTCAGGTATTCTAGATCACAAGCAAATTTTGGATTACAGTAGAGTCTCACTTATCCAACATTCGCTTATCCAATGTTTTGGATTATCCAACGCAGTCTGCCTTTTAGTAGTCAATGTTTTTATAGTCAATCTTTTCAATACATTGTGATATTTTGGTGCTAAATTCGTAAATACAGTAATTACTACATAACATTGCTGTGTATTGAACTACTTTTTCTGTCAAATTTGTTGTAAAACATGATGTTTTGCTGCTTAATTTGTAAAAGCATAATATAATTTTATGTTTAATAGGCTATTTTCTTAATCCCTCCTTATTATCCAACGTATTTTCTTATCCAATGTTCTGCCGGCCCATTTATGTTGGATAAGTGAGACTCTACTGTAGTTATTTTAATATAAAAAGTAATATAAATAAAATTGCTTAAATGTAGCAGAACTGCTGAGTGGTAGACTAAAGAACAAATGTATGTGGGCACAGATAGAAAGGAAGTGTGTCAGTAGTCACCAGTTGTGTTTGTAGGTGCTAGCTAGTAAATTCCTGTCCTCCCATCCAAATAATTGTTTTGAGTAAGAAGGAATCTAGAGTTCAGTTCAGCCAGCCATCACTTGTAAAACTGGTTTTTCCAGCAGCAGATGCTTAGCAGAAAGAGACTGCTGTATTCACCTGGGTTGAAATAATAACATTTAGCATTTATTTGTTATTCAAAATATATGCAGTGTTGGCTACCCTTGTTTACAGTAGTGTCAGGTTTATCAGTATTTGATTCCCATGATGCTTTTGAGATTATACTGTCTCCTTTAAAGAATTTGTGGCCCAGATAATATTTGAAGTAGAGGGCAGAGCTTCCTGACTCTTTGGTACACTATTACCTTAAATACAGATACAGGTATATATTGGTTAATATCTCCTTTGTCAAAGAAGCTTCATTTTGCAAAATAGTTTCACATCCTCCGTGTCCTATGTCTGAGTGGATCTTTTTAGCTGCATTGGCTTTGAGGGGTGGTGAACAAGGACTGAAGAAACAGATTTTTCAGTGCTGCATTGCAACAGCATGTCTGCAGAAAATATTGCAATACAATTTGCCTAGAAACAATGGCATTATGTTTTAGTTTATCCTGCTGTAGGTAGGGCCTACAACAGACAAGATGTACAGTAACTGCCTTGAGAATCCCATGTAGAGCAAACACACATAGAATGGGTAAAACAGACAATCCTGCTTCACCAGCTTTCTCCAGGATGTGGTGGGGAGCATTGTTTTGACCATCAAAATGGAAATTACAAGGAAAACGGAGGATAGTATGCATTGTGTAAAAACTTCCATGTAGTCTCTCTCAGACTCAAAATATTTTTGCTTACTTACACTGGTTGGTTTATTTCACATGTGCATATTATTAGTTTGAGAAACATTCTCTGAAATGTGTGGAACTGCTCTTCTTTTTAATTGTTTAGGAACCTGTCCGTATTCTTTCCATGTTACTTCTGCCTCTTGTAGCATGAGGATAAGTTGTGTCTTTTCTTTCTTTCACTAGATATAAGCATTTTGAAAGAATGTATAGGATGGGTCAAAGTACTATTAGGACATAATGTTGGAGTCCACTTAAAGGTTTCTGGTTCATTGATATGTTGGATTAAAAGCAAGTCCACAGATAGAAACATTTAGTGTTGCATTGACACATTTAAAAAGCAGTATTTTAGAAGAGCACTTCATATACTAAGATATATTTAGTCATTTATATGAAAAATAGAAAGTAGTGGTTCTTAATTATAAATATGTGCAGTAAGTACATTTACTTACATTTTATTTATAACTAGCTTGGGTGCCTAGTAATGCCTGGGTTATATGAAAAGGGCCTTATTTGTTTTTAGATGTGAGGTAATATCAGTTTGGTCATATGTTACAGTATTTCTTAGGAAAAAAAACTCAGTCTTTGCTTTTGTTTTTTATGAATGCTCCCATTGGAAAATGCATAAGGATGTGGGTGAACTAAAATTACCAAAAATCTTTGGTCAACCCTTCCAAATCTCCCCCAGTATTCATAGTTAGCCATGTTGGGTCTTTGTGCCAAATTTGGTCCATATCTGTAATATGCTGGTTTCAGTGTTCTCTGGATACAGGTGAACTACAACTCCCAGATTTCCAGGGTGATCACCCCAAAACTGTGCCAGTAATCACATATGGCCATGTTGGGTCTGTGTGCCAAGTTTGGTCCAGATGCATCATCAGATGGGTTCAGTGTTCTCTGAATACGGGTGAACTATAAATCCTGGATGTCAAGGTCAATCACCCCCAAACCCCGCCAGTATGCAGATTTGGCTATGTTGGGTCTGTGTGGCAAGTTAGTTCCAGGTGCATTGTTGGTGGGGTTCATAGTGTTCTTAGATTGCAGGTGAACTGTATATCCCAGTCCCTACAACTCCTATAAGTCATGGTGAATTCTCCCCCAAACCTCTCCAGTATTTTCAGTTGCTGATGAATTCCTCTGTTTGCAGTGTACCATAGGAAAGAGTAGGAAAGTGTTAAGGGAGAGGCAGTAGGGCGGGGTCATGCAAATAGAGAGAAAAAAGGAACACTGGGATGTGCTCACTGTAACCTGCAATGTCCTGTGAGGGAGTGACTTGGTGACTTCTCAGCACTGGGAACTATAGCCTGTTTATGGAGGCTGGAGGCTGTCTCTGTGAGCCACAAACACACATACAGATTTTCACTTTTATTATGTGTGTAGATAAATTGTTAAAAATTAGATGATAAGGAACTGGGTCCCCCACTTTCCCTCTCTTTCCCCCCCCCCCTCTTTCTATATGTATGTGTGTATGTACGTGTGTTTGTATGTATACACACATACACACACGGTGGAAGCATAGGTAAGGTTTTCTAGCAGAAAAATATGGACAAAAAACTTTGTTTACAGCAGTTGAGATTTCTGTTGGATGCAATATAATAATTGAAGGGCAGCTTCCCAGAACTCTAAAAGTCCTTAATCTGAGGTAGGGAAAGTGCAACCCATGGACTTCATGGACTTCTTCAGACAGTCTTACAAAGCCCCCAACCACCTTCCCCAATTTCAATGTTGGGACTAATCTGGGGCCAATATAGTACCTGAAATTGATCCCAGATGTTAAAAACTACCCACAAATGTAACCGTTCAGCTTTCCCACCAGGCCAGTGTTCTGCCAATTCACTCATTTTCAGCTGAAAATGGCAAGTGGAAGTGGCATGACTTCCCTTCTGGTGTGCTTGTTCAACCCACAGGAAGATTACGAGGATGAGGATTGTCTGTTGCCTGCCCTGGCTTCTGGGTGAGAATTAAAGTGACTTCAGCATAGTTATGCATATGAGTACAACTTTTTAACTCAGCAAAAATAATAAAATATGGAACCTCTACCACAGTGTGCTAGAGCCAGTGACCATTTTGTTACAATTGTGGAAAAATCCAGGTCACCTAATCATAGGAATGATGTTTCTCTCCCTCATAAGATTTCTTGATCTTCCTGCTCCACAATGTAGTTGGAGAGCATGGGTAGTATCCTCAGGCATGAATTTCGAACTGGTGATTTATATCATCCTTGCACAACTTTTTTCCCTGCTGAATAAGAATCTAGTAGTTTTCTTGCACTTGAAAAAATAAGTTTGATCTCATATGACTACAATACTTTATTTGTTGCAGCAGTTAATTTGTCCCACTTTTTGCAAGTTCTATACCATATATGCTTATTTAACTACTGGATACATTATGCATGCAATCACATCCAGTGATTACATATGATACATTTCATATTTGAAATTTACCCATTAGCTCTATATGTTTGGCTGGGACAATGCTTTCCACAGTTCTGAAAGCCTGAATTGACCTGGTGTGGGAGGCATAATTGTAAGGAAAATGAATTCATTCAAAATATCAATAAAGCACAATATTGGTTCCTGTAAAGCTATGTTACATGACACCATCTCTGCTTTTATGGCAATTTCCCCCTTTTGAATTGTGTAGGGTGAATTAAACTCCATAATCCATTGCAGCCAGACTGTAACTTGAAAATAGGCTAAAACAGAAATTGTGTGTAAACCTCATAAAGAAAGTTGGTCAGATTGGTCAAGTGGAAGGAAACAGTGACTAAAAAAACACAAGATGTGTTTTGATATTAAGCTTTTGTTAATATCTAACCAGTTTCCTATAGAAAGTATGATTAACTCAGTCTGGTTTCAGAGTAATTCTCAATCTTTTCCTTGACTGATACTTTTACTTCTGGTTTCAACATAACAAGCATTTCCCTTATAGTGCTGTATTTCTATTTGAAAACATTGTGCTGTTGAAAAATGTGTTAACATCTATAAAACAGCTTTCTCAAAACTATCAAAATACTTGATCTGCTACTTAACAACAGCTATCATATTTGAAACAAGTGATGTCTTAGATTTAATGAATAGGCGGCTAATGTTCTGCTTGTTTTGAGAAGGGTCATCCAACAGCAGAGCCTCCCTCACTCTAAAGTCTCTGAAAATCTTGAGCAGATTTGGAGCTGGGAGACTGAAAGGGAATGGGCGAATCCATTCTATCTGCAATGTCTGTGCTGCTGGTAGACAGCCACAGCTGGATACAGCCACCATAAATCTACACTTAGAGAATTCCAAAATCATCTCCATTTGCTATTTAAGCAGAAATAACTAGACACTAGAGCCACAGATGTTGTGTACTTCAGCCTCTACTAGGTCCTGCCAGTGTGGCTAATGAATGAAAATGATACATGCTGAAGTCCAAACATCTAGAGGTCTCTCTTATTTCCCTATGCCAGAACTGGATCAGACATGGCATAATTGCATTGAGTTAAAAAGTTAAAGAAAAGTGTTTTTGTCTGGAGCAAAACAGGCCATCAGAGCAGAAGAAATTTGAGAGAAAAAGAATGAGAGCAAGCATTCTAAATTTGGATTTTTTTCCCCATCAAAACTCCCTTCCCATAATCTGAACAGTTTCACAATCCAAAGTCCAGTTTGAGGTGATACTTTTATTAGACTAAATTGAAATTATGGTGTGTTTTCAGATTGTAAATTAGGTTTTCAGACAGACTGCTTTTCTGATAGTGTTTTGGCAACAGAAAAACAGGCAGGGGTGACATTGAATGATTTGTAGTTCTTCCTTGAACTGTTGAAAGATTATTTTGCAAATGCCTGTTCAAGGGTACACATCAAGTTTGGAGATCAGTGGAACATACCAAATGTTTAGATTAGAATATGCTCTAGTTGAATGAGACAGCAGCTTATAGAAACATAAAACTCCAAAGATCAAGGTGGGTTTTTTCCTCTTATTTGTGATCATGTTTTCCTTTGTGGTTTATATTGTACAACAACTTATTTTGATTAGCTGCATATTATTTAAGGGCATTGCATTTTTTATTAGAAAAACTATACTTTATGAGGAAAACACACTATTTCTTTTCTTAACTCTAAACCTGCCGTATGAGTACTTTGTGCCTAGGGTGTTTACAGAGAATAACTGAATAGCAGCAATAACAGATGCTTAGACTTTTGTAGACTTGTAGGCATTTGCCTTAATCAAGTCTGTCTATTCATCCATCTGGCCTAATGCTGACTCTTCTGACTGGCAAGTAGCCATCATCCATCTTTTGCTGTCACCTGCTGCTTTAACTAGAGAGGTCAGGGATTGAAGTGTGGGTGTAACAAAGCCATTAGTTTATTTCTAGGCATAGATTTAGTTAGCATCAGAGTGATAAAATGTAGTTTTAACTTTAAAAAAGAGCCAGTGAGAGATTTAGCCTTTTATTATATTTTTATATTTTATTTATATTTGTTTATATATATACACACACACACTAGTTTTTCTTTACTAAAGGAGATTCAAAGTGACTAACTCTAAATACCATAACATTGTGTAAATTAAAACCTTACACATATAAACATTAAAATACAATTAAACATAGAAATATTAAAAATACATGGTTAAAAGCCATTAAACGTACCTATTAAATTACATAAAACACAGGACCCCCTGGCTTGGTCTTTAAAATTCACTTCTTTAAAAACCAGCCTGAATAAAAAGGTTTTAGCCTGAAGTTTGAAGGACAGCAGAGAGGGGGCCATTCTGGCTTCCCTGGGAAGAAAGGAGTTTCAGAGTTGAGGGGTAGCCACTGAGAGAGAAGGCCCTGCTCTCTTGTTCCCACCAGCTGAGCTTGAGATGGAGGTGGGACCAAGAAAAGGGCCTCTCCTGGGGATTTCATGGAGATGCAATCAGCCAAATCGCCTTGACCTGATCCGTATAGGGCTTTGAATTGTGTTTGGAAACAGACTGGCAGCCAATGAGCTGCTGCAACAGTGGGATCAGCCCCAGTTAGCAACCTGGCTGCAGCTTTTCGGACAAGTTGAAGTTGAAGGTACCTAAGATTTCAACCCAAATGGTTCAGCAGATTTCCCTGGTTAGCCTACTCAAATGTGCAAGGTGCATTCTGTAAGTACGGTGTGGTGTTTGGAGGAGAAGGTGGGGGTAAAAGTGATCATCAGAAGCTTGGTGCATTGGTTGCTAAACCATTTGTGCGGTGGCTAAAATGCAAATACAAGTCTCAACAGACACCAAAAACAGAGTACCATCAGAATAACTTGTGCTTGGCTAAAAACGACTTGCTAATTCACAATGGAAAACGCCTTGATGTAACCCGTCATGATAAAGAAAATAAAAAGAAAACAGAAGAAAATAGAAGAAAATAGAAAGAAACTTTTGCCAATTGTGGAAACTTTCCTTTGTGGCCGACAAGAACTGACTTAAAGAGGGAGCAATGATTCAGGACCTATTGCCTGTGAAGGAACTTTGCATAATGATGCATAATGATTTCAGGGTCTTGTTGAGATCTTGTGCCAGATCAGGAGACATTGACCTGAAAAATCATCTCAGGGGAAAAAGTCTCAACCCTTCCCAATTTTTTTTTCTGGCTATGAGTCTGTCTCCAACAGAATACTTAAGTTGTATGACAACAAAAAGACAAAAGGTGTGGTGGCCGCACAACTCAAGGCATTCTTGGTAGACACTGATTATCTAGATCTGGCGCAGTCTGGCTTCAGGCCAGGACATGGTACTGAGACAGCCTTGGTCACCTTAGTAGATGATCTACGCTGGGAACAGGACAGGGGTAGTATGTCCCTGCTGGTTCTGCTGGACCTCTCAGCGGCCTTCGATACCGTTGATAACGGTATCCTTCTGGGGCGACTTGCCGGGATGGGTCTCGGAGGTACTATCTTACAGTGGCTCCGGTCCTTCCTGGAGGGGCGTTCCCAGATCGTGTCACTGGGGGACACCTGCTCGGCCCCACAACCATTGACTTGTGGGGTCCTGGAGGGTTCAGTACTGTCCCCCATGTTGTTTAACGTATACATGAAGCCACTGGGAGAAGTCATCCTGAGTTTCGTGGTGCGGTGTCATCTGTACGCAGATGAAGTCCAGCTCTGTCACTCCTTTCCACCTGTCACTAAGGAGGCTGTTCAGGTCCTGAACCGATGCTTGGCTGCTGTGTCGGACTGGATGAGGGCGAACAAATTGAAATTGAATCCAGACAAGACAGAGGTTCTCCTGGTCAGTCATAGGGCTGAACAGGGTATAGGGTTACAATTTTTGTAAGCCGCCCTAAGTCCCCTCGGGTGAGAAGGGCAGGGTATAAATCTTGTAAATAAATAAATAAAACTCTCCCAACAAACCCAGATTCCTCCCTATCTAATCTAGCAGCCACATTGCAGGTACCAATTTCACTCAACATCAGAGATGATTTACCTGCTCATCTCCAATGTAATATTTGTCACCTATGTCACTAATGCTTCTTTGGACTCTACATTGCACAAACAATACAGGTTCTATGCAAAATGATAATTAGACACTAATGTTGATATATGAAATGGCAGAGCCCCACTCCCCCCAAAAAAGTTGAAAAGCTTTTCAGGCTTCCTGAATATACAGTATGGGATTTATGAGCAGCAATTCTTGAACATAAAAAGTCAAAGATTGGTAAGAGAAGCATCTAACTTAGGATACATTCACAAATTCCAATCCATTAGAAGAGGCATGGGCAGAAATAATGGTTTCATTGCACCCTAAGTGTATTAATCCTCACAATTGAATATGCAGCAAAAGGAACGCAATAGAGAAGGTTTTCACCCTGGGGCAGTTGACTTTTACTAAGCATTTTTATGTTCATACATATCAATATAAAAAACCACTGAAAAAACTATTATATCAGACACTTGAAGCACCTGAAAAACTTCTCACACTCTTGAAAATTTTATGTCCAGAGTCACAATTTATATCATTCTATCACCATCCTGGGGGGGGGGGGGGGGAGGGGGCTGGTGGCACAGTGTGTTAAAGCGCTGAGCTGCTGAACTTGCAGACCAAAAGGTGTCAGGTTCAAATTCCGAGAGCGGAATGAGTGCCCGCTGTTAGCCCCAGCTCCTGCCAACCTAGCAGTTCGAAAACATGCAAAATGTGAGTAGATCAATAGGTCTACTCCGGCGGGAAGGTAACGGCACTCCATTCAGTCATGCTGGCCACATGACCTGGAGGTATCTATGGACAACGCCAGCTCTTTGGCTTAGAAATGGAAATGAGCACCAACCCCCAGAGTCGATCATGGCTGGACTTAAGGTCAGGGGAAAACTTTACCCTTTACGTATCACCATCCAACTTCTGTGTACTTGGCTAAATACCTGAGGTTTTACTATCACTCTATTTGGGCATCTTGAGAGAGGATTGATAATGCCAAAAGTTCATACTAAACATGGATCAGTAAGTCTCAAAGGTTCTCCTGGATTCATCTCCCCACCCCTTCTACTTTTTTTACAGGGTTGTTGTATGTTTTCCGGGCTGGATGGCCATGTTCTAGAAGTATTCTCTCCTGACATTTCGCCCACATCTATGGCAGGCATCCTCAGAGGTTGTGAGTTATGACAGACTCACCTGGCTATTTCTTTGAATGCTATTGCTGAAATGATTTTAAAAGCAGCATTGGTAAGCTGAAGTTCACTAAAACCCAAAGTACTGCACTGAGTTTCAGTGAACCTTAGTTTACAGATGCGGATCTTTGCAATAGCACTACACTTGTAGATAAGCCACCTCACAGCAGAAAAGTCAACCTGTTATCTAAAGTAATTGATACCAAGACGGTGATATGAATATATCAGCACACTGAGCAGATCATTTATGTATACATTTTTTTTTCTTAAGAATGATATCAGGTGAGTGAGTCTCATAGTGACTGCAAGGCACTGACCATTTCCTGTAAGGAAGATACTGAGCAATAACCCAGCTGGTGCCTGTAGGTAGTTCGGTCTGCAGTCTTTTAAGTACCTGATGCAGCCAGTCATAATTCTTGGTGATCTCATGTCCTCTCTTTACCAAGTAAGGCCATGTCCTCTGATGACATCCAGGTCCCCAAAATGCATATGTCACTTTTAACTGACCATGATTCATGCTAAGTATGTTCTTATAATAGGACCTGGCTTCTTCTGTGCCTCTTTAAACACTGAGCAAACAACATTTAGCTAAATACAACTAGTCCAGAAGGAAGAGTACTTAAGCTATCAATTTTAGCAGCCCCCCACAAATCAAATTGAAGTTGCATTTATCATCATATTTATCTGCCCACCAAATTGTGATTGAGCATTGCTGAAACACAACTTTTATTTGCAGGCAGATTTCAGTAGGCATCTACAGTGTACTGTGTAGGTTATATAACATCATAACAGGCTAGATTGACGCTCCTTTTGTTAGAAGACATGGACTTGCTCTGTTTTGAGTTCTGGATAGGCTCATTAGTCATTGCTGTCCCTGGCTAAATAAGCTTTCCCTTCTTCTAACAACCGTCATTTCCACTTGCCCTGGAAGGAGCAGGAACAAATATTCTTTCATTGGACCAAATACATCATCATCCATGGATGCTGGATCTGACTTCCTGTTCAATTCAAGAACCTCAAGTAGTGATTGACTGGAAAGTTGTGTCTTCCTTAAGTGGAATAAGGCACCTTCTCGGTCCCACCTCCATCTCAAGCTTGGTTGGTGGAAACGGGAGAGCAGGCCTTCTCGGTGGCTTCCCCAGGACTATGGAACTTCCTGCAAAGGAAAGCCAGAATGGCCCCCTTCCTATTGTCCCTCAGGTGGCAGAATATACAGTAACCTTTTTATTCAGATAGGCTTTCAAAGAAGAAGGTTTTTAAAATCAAGTCATGGGGTGCTGTGGTTTTAATTTGATTATGCATTGAATATGTTTGAATATTTTAACTCTAAATTTTAATACGTTTTGTATTTAATTCTGTTTTAATGTTTGTATATTTGTATATTTTCAATGGTATGCTGATTCTTTTATGTTAAGCCACTTTGAGTCCTCTTCGAGAGAGATAAAGCAGGGTATAAATATTATAATAATAATAATAATAATAATAATAATAATAATAATAATAATAATAATAGGCATTATTAAGTAATTGCCACCAGAACCATCCATTAAATAAATCTTAATTTCATGTTTGAAAGAGTTTTGATTAAGACTGTGTATTTGTATATGCGCCCCTTCAAGTAGCCTGTTGACTTATGGTAACTCCATGAATTTCATAGAGTTTTCTGAGACAAGGAATACTCAGAGGTGATTTTGCCAGTTCTATCCTCTGAAATATAGCCTACAGCAACTGGTATTCACGGGTGGACACCCATCGAAGTACTAAGCAGGGTTGACATTCATTCAGAATCTGGTGGCTTTAGGGTATTTTGTCCCTCATGTCAAACTTTTTTTTTAAGAGGAAAAACAGTTTTTCTATATACGAGTGAAGGGAAAATAATTTGTTTTGTTTTTGCATGCTAGTTACATCAAAAATCATTCCCATTTTTAAAAGCCCAATTACACAACAATACACTTTATTCTGTTAAAAGTATTTTTAAATCTAACTAGTTATTAGTGCAGGGAGGGAGGTAATTCAAAGTGAGGTTGTTTGTGCCTCAATTATATAAAACCGGTTTCACTAAACCAGTAACCTTAATTATGAATAATAAATTTTATATCCTGCCCCCTCTCCACACAGGACTTGGGGTGGGTTAAACCAATATGCTGCACAGTCCTTAAGTTTCTTTTCATAATCTGAACTGGCAAAAAGAGAAGTTGAATATTTGTTTTGATTGGACTGAAACAAGATCTGTCATTCGATATATTATTATTATTATTATTATTATTATTATTATTATTATTATTATTATTATTATTATTATTATTATTATTTCAGGAATTATTAGAATTTTAAAAAGTTGTCCCCTGTTAACAAGATCACTTTTTAAGTAACTTTTTATTCTTCCATACTAGCTAGATCCTTTGTGTCTGATCAATATGAGAATATCTTAGAATTTTGTAGGCTGTATAGTTGTTTGCTAGGGAACCAAGTCTGACTCTGTATCCATTATATTAAACCTATAGTTTAATAATACACTACTAGGGCATACCATCAGTGTTGTGAAAGCTAAAGTAAATGACCAGTTTGTGTGAGAGACCTCAAGGGTGTTTTTTGACTGGAAAATGGGTGTTGATTTCAGTTTGCTAAAGCTTTGTAATGACTGACCTTTGCGCAGACGAGCTGCATACTTATAAAAATAGGTGGAAATGTTTCCTGTAGAGATAAATAATAATATGTGGGTAGATAATTACCTTCAGACGAAATGGACGTGTCTGTTTTCAAGAAATCCAGTATGTAGACATATGAAATGAGTACTGTGGCAGTAATTTTTGTGTTATATTTTTGTTGATATTTATTTGTGTGGTGGTCCAAAAGGTTATGACCTGTTTACTTTTGAAGAGGAAAAACAGTTTTTTCTATACAAGAGTGAAGGAAAAATCTTCTGTTTTGTTTTTGTATTCTAGTTACATCAAAAATAATTTCCATTTTTAAAAGCTTAGTTACACAACAATACACTTTATTGTGTTAAAGTATTTTTAATATATATTGTTGATTTTTATTTGTGTAGTGGTCCAAAACGTTATGATCTGTGTTCACTTTATGTGTGAAATGCAACATGTTTTTCTGGAGTAGCATTCAGTCAGTAGGTCTGTTATTACATTATTAGTATGCCTGCTACTGTTGTTATTATTATTATTATCATCATCATCATCCTCATCATCATTACATATTGAAAGCAAATGGCATTGATTCCTGTATTTGCATAATCTTGTATTGTTAAACGTGTAGTCTGATACCTGCTCAGTTCTTGAAGAACTGAGATTTTACACTCAGAAATGCAAATGCTTATATATAAAGAACTCAATTGGGCTGGGGCAAAGGGGTCAGAATTATTTTTTTTCTCTAACTGACCATTCTAAGTTTCCTGAGCTTATTGTCTAGTTTAAAGTTGTTGGCCTTTGGAACCCATTGGAACGAACCATTCCCATAGTTTCCTATGCTGCCATTGGTCCCTACTTTACAGCAAAGGATCATTATCTGTTAGAAGTTTGGACTTTCCATCTAATAGGATGAAAAAAATACACATTTTGGTTAGCCAGCTTTACTTTCTCCTTTCTCTGAATACACAACATACTTGCTGAACTGCTACAGAGAAAAGATCCAGAGTGGCTGTAGTTGTCTCCTGCAAGAAGGTGTGGTGGTCAAATTTGCATCATTCCATTCTGTACAGTTTCTGCAGCTTTCGTATTTATCTCTTTCTCTTGTCTGTTTTACCATACGGGAGTTCTAAAATGTTTGAGATCTGTCATAGTACTGCTTATACTTTATGGTTGCATCCTATGTTTTGTGTGTGTGTGTGTGTGTGTGTGTGTGTGTGTGTGTGTGCATGCATGTTTGCTTGTTTAGGGGAATGTGCAATCAACCATTTCCATTTCAGTTTCCATCTTAGATTTTCTTTTGTAACATTCCAGTTTGTGTCTTACAAGATGAAGTGGACAGTCTTCCGTTGTTAACAATATTTAAATCTTCCTCACTGAGGGTCTCTCCCTAATCATTTACTGTAGTGCAGTGTGAGACCAGAAATTTCTCAGTGCAAGTACCCCAACCTCAAAGCTGGACTGTTGCTTGGGGCTCAGTCTGCAGTTGAACACTCTCACACAAAAATATATTATTTGCATTTCCCATTTTTAAGTAAATAAACTATCCAACCTTTAGTGCTTTAATCTTCTGCCCCACTTCTTCCTCCCTCTCTCTCTCTCTCTCTCTCTCTCTTTTTTTTTTTTTTTACCAAAATAACCTTTTGTTGAAATAAGCTGCCCCATTGTCTGCCCTTTCTGTGGGGTTTTGTCTCTTAAAAGTTTACTCCTTCATTTAATTTTCACATGTTATTGCTATTTTCTCTAGTGTGTGCTCTTCCTTCTTCCCTATAATTCTTTAGTTCACAACAACAAACCTGTGAAGCAGGTCAGGTTGTGAGAGTAAGACTAACCCAAGGTGACCTAGCAAGATTTGTGGCTCAGTGTGTAGTGGAATCTGGCTTTGCTCAGTTCACCATTCTAAGTATGACACCACTCTTTTTCAGTCCCTGGACCTTTGCCCATGGAAAGATTTTCTTTTTGCGTTAATTTCCACCCATGTGTTATAGACAGGACAGTGCATAGGTCAGCTGGCGACAAGTCTTTACAGCTTCCTTTGTTTTATTTGAATGGCTCTTTTTTTAAAAGGAGTGTGGGAGAGCTGAGATCATCAGAAAGTCCCAGCCTCTTCATAATGTCATGTTGCTATTTTACATACTCCTGCTGGAAGGAGTCCTGATACGTTCCCTGTTGGGGAGGAGCTGCAGAGTAATTAAATGATTCACTGGTTTCTGTATTGAGCTACCTCAGTTGAGGCTTGGGTTTACAGCAGTCAGGGTGTGCTGTGCATTAGGTTTCAGCAGATCTAACCTAGGCATGTTGCTTTGTTCAAACCATGCATTGGGAAGAGCTGTTGCGCCTCAGAAAAGCCAAGGTAGGCAAGAAAGGAAGAGAACTTTGTTTACAGGAACAGGTATTGAAAACCTAAGTTTATATAAAGTATTTAAATATATATATACATACTTGTCAGAAGAAGTCAGGGTTTTTTGCATAAGTTGGGTGTTAATTTAATTTTCATATGATTCTTCCAAGTCTAGATGTTTGCCCTCAACCATAGATATAATTTTGTTTGGAGAGTTTCACCATTGCCAGTTCTCTTTTGATAAACAAGCATATTCAAAAAAGTGAAGGAGAATTGTCCGAGAACTTTTAAATATATTATTGAATACAATATAGATCTTTGTGTGCAGATTAAATTAGGAAGGCCCTTGTGTGCTCCCTATCTATTCTGCTATTCGCACCAGGTATGCCTGTTTGGGACAGCATACATGACCTAAGTTTGGTTCTAATAGACCCAAGGGTGTGTGTAAACTGTGCCACCACAGTATCAACAAATAAGTGTGAGGATACAAATGCACATTTTATGTGGGTACACAATTATATTGATTTATTACACAGAGAGACAAACCATTCCACTACGTATACAAGAATTTTGGAAATGACATCCTTTTGGGACTGTAGAATAATAGTTATGACTGAGTACTAGATAAAATGGTTCCTTTTGTGTTTATTTTACTGAAGTTAGCAATGTTGGTTAAAGTCTTCTGATTTCATTTTTCCATGTTCAGAAAATGGCAAAAGGCATTATCACAATCTGCTCTTGTAGAGTGTGAGATTTTACCAGGAAATAGAAGATAAATGTATTTGTCTTTTTATAGCTATTTAATAAAGGTTTTCACTTCATAAGAAAACAGAAGTGGCTAGTGTTTCAAGTACCAGAACAGTCTTTCATGTTGATGTTTTTTTATTTCTTTTTCCAGATTGAACGACTAGATGTAAGCAGCCTAGCACCAGCATCAAGCACACTAGTCTCCAGCATAGACTGCAGTATCAATGCTGACTCTGTTGATGGTACACCAGACCCACAGCGCACGAAAGTGGCCATTACCCACCTGCAGCAGAAGATACTAAAGCTGACAGAGCAAATCAAAATAGAACAAACAGCTCGAGATGACAATGTGGCAGAATACCTTAAATTAGCCAATAATGCAGACAAGCAACAGAGTGCCAGGATAAAGCAGGTGTTTGAGAAGAAGAACCAGAAGTCAGCCCAAACAATCCTCCAGTTGCAAAAGAAGCTAGAGCATTACCATCGGAAGCTGCGAGAGATCGAGCAGAATGGTATCCCTCGACAGCCCAAAGATGTCTTGAGGGATATGCACCAGGGACTGAAGGATGTGGGGGCAAAGGTCACTGGCTTCAGCGAAGGAGTGGTTGATAGTGTTAAAGGTGGACTTTCCAGCTTCTCTCAGGCAACCCACTCCGCAGCAGGGGCTGTTGTTTCCAAACCCCGAGAGATTGCCTCACTCATTAGGAACAAGTTTGGGAGTGCCGACAATATTGCTAGTCTGAAGGACTCCTTGGAAGAAGGTCAGGAAGATGGAACGGGGGGAAAGGTGTTAGGTGTTCATAACTTTCAGTCAAGCCCAAAATATGGCAGTGAGGAAGATTGCTCCAGCGCTACGTCAGGCTCTGTGGGGGCTAATAGCACTACAGGGGTCCCCATGGGAGCACCAAGTTCCAAAACAAACACCATGGAAATGCAGAGCTCAGGGTTTGATGCAATACTGCATGAGATTCAAGATATCAGAGAGATGCAAACACGGCTGGAGGAGTCATTTGAAAATCTTAAGGTTCACTACCAGAGGGATTATTCCTTGATAATGCAGGCTCTGCAGGAAGAAAGATATCGGTGAGTATTTAGTAGTCCAACCATTATTTGATCGTGCTAATGGTAAGGCCCGTTTGGAGCCATTTTGACATATGCATTCACCCAGTCCTATCGATCTCATATATCTCAGGTACTAGCCTTAAAAATTATTGTTCAGTTGAGAGGCATCTTCCTTCCCCATTTTAACAAGCCCAGATTTCCTCCCCTCCTGACTTTCACTCCACTGTGGTTACACCTATCTCAGAGTCATTTTTATTATCCCTGTCCTGTAGTTTGCCAGCCATTTCCCTAGCCCCAGTCTTGTGGTATAATGGATTTTTAAGTGCATCCTGTTTTGGCTGCTTCATCATTATCAGTAAAGGGGTAGGGAAGCAGGGAATCTTGTGAGAAAGTACCTTGAAGATGTAGATAGTATAGAGCAGGGGTGTCAAACTCGTTTTCATCCAGGACCACATCAGCCTTCTGGTTGCCCTCAACCATAGACAGAGAATCCATGGATACAGAGGATCAAATATAATTTTTTTACATAGTGGTCAGTGCTCTTTAGTTTTTACCCCATTTAATTCCCCAGATGTTATTGAACAACAATTCCTATCACTGTCGATTATCCTCCATGTGGAATTGCAACCCAACAGTACTTTTGGCTCTAAAGTTGGGAAAAACTAAAGGGCATTTTAAAGTCAGACATCATATCCACAAGCCTTGTATCTAAATCCAAACCCCCCTCTCCAGACTAAACAGAACAAACTGCAGCCTTTCAGATGTTACTGTGTCACAATGCCCAACAGCTCTAATCATGATGTCTAAGGAATACAGGAGTTGTAGTCCAGCATCTGGAGGGGCTACATAAAATCACATGCTGGGCTGGATTCAGCCCCCAGGGCTTGAGTTTGATTCATGTGGTATAGAGCCTTACAGTTCCAAACACTTGGAACAGAAACTGAACTATCTTCCACTCTCCAACTTTAGTACCAAAAGGGTTACGAATCGGTTTTTGGTCAACTTTAGATTCGGCTTGGTAATTTGGGGTGCTGATTCAGAAAATGGCATTGAATAGACCACATCAGCTCTAGTTTCTGATACAGAACACTTCTCATCAAGTAGTCACCATTTGCTTAGCCACAGAAAACCATGTTTAATAATACAGAGCTGATGTAGTCTATCCAATGCAATTTTCTGAATCAGCACCCCAAATAACCCCAGGAACAGGCCTAAAAATGAAGGCACCAAGATTTTTTTGATTTTTTTTTTGGACTGTGTTATTATCTGTAGTAGTAATGGTGAGGCCACGGGCCATTTCATAAATTCTTCCTTGGATGCCAGACCACTGGAAACAGAATTAATGAGTTTGGGTTATTTCTGAAACATTTGCAGACCCCTGCCAAAATTGTAACTTTAATCTGTAATCCATAATCAATTTGAATGATTGACATGTTAAATTTATACTTTAATAATTACGCTAGATATGTAACAGTTTGGATAAATTGCTAAAAATGACAAACTTGAACCTTAGCATTTTCTTTTAAAAGCGAGAATTTTTTCTTACTACTTTCTGTATTATGTGAAAACAGCTCAATGGAACTTTGGTTAAATTATATACTTACTGCCTCATTACACTAGAGCATGAACCCACTTTAAATCCGGTTTCCAGATAAAATTCATGCATCCCGCATAATTGAGCAATCTACTTGAAGGCACATACATATATTATACACACCAAGGCCAGTAATAGTTAGAAAAGAGAAGCAGGAGGGTAGGAGATGTAGGGGAAGCTAAGTGGTCACCTGTACATTTGTGGCACAGATATACAGAGTTCCTCTTTCTAGATTTGTGCCCCCTTTCTGGCAGCTTCTATATTATCATTCTAGGTTAGCAGAGAATACAGTCTTTCAGATACCTCATTTGAATTTTGTCTGGAAACAAACTGGTAGCCAGTGGAGCTGTTGTATTAAGGGATGTATATGCTCCCTATAACTAGCTCTCATCAGTAGTGTGACTACACTGTTTTGAATCAGATGAAATTTCCAAACATCCGGGTGTAGAGCACATTGCAGTAATCCAAAAGGAATGTCATTCAGGCATGTGTCACTATAGACAGATCAGATGGCTCTAGGAATGGATGCAATTGGTGCATATGAAAATGCACTCCTTAGGCATGAAAATGCACTCCTGCCCACCACCGTAACCTCAGCATCCAGACCGAGTGTGAGATTCAGGACTACATCCAAGGTTTGTTCCTTTGTCTGATAGCCATAGGGTTCCCACAAAGGATCCAACTTCTAGTTCCTACACTTAATTTCTCAATCGAGAGTGCTTGTCTTTTGTCTTAAATCTAGTTTGTCTTTCATCCTTTAGGCTGCCTTGTTTCTAGCCCTGTATAATACTTTTGCCTTAGCTGGGCTTTGATCTTAGTAAAGTTGCCTCTCCTGTTTTTCCCCTTCTCCACTCCTGGCCCCTGGCACTTTTTTAAGGATACTGTGATTTCTGTACGTCACTCCCTCTCTCTTCTGCAATGTTACAACTTGTTAAAGTCTGAGCAAAATCTGTGCTGCCTGCCCATTGGACAGCTGATGTGGCCTCATACATAGTCCAGATGCATTAGCCACTCCCTTTAGTTCTCTTTTAGTAATTCAGCTCTGACTTCATCTCTGGGTTGTTGTTTTTTCCCTACTGCTTTATCAGCCGGCCAAATTCCAAAACTGATAGGAACTTATCTGCTTTTAGAATTCAGCAGATGTTTACTTGATAAAAAGGGACTTTCTCTACTGTCCTGTTGAATCACTTTCCTTTTGGAAGATACCACAATAGACTTTTTTGTGCATCATATAACCTGAATTCATAGGATTCAGATGTGTTCAGCTGATTTCTTTTCTATCCAACTTCCATTTTTCTTGGGTTTCCTAAGAAGGTTGATAAGCATACTGCACAACATTTTTGTTTTAAAAAACATATTTACTCTGAATTTCATTTTTATGTTGCTTAATAGTGTGTAGAGTCATCCTTTTATTCTTAGAGTCTGTTTTGCTCATAGGCGTTGTTCAAGAGACCGCAGCATGTCTCACAGTTCTACAAATTGCCCATCCCTGCCTATGTGCAGATAGATATATTTAGAGCTCTGTTTCAGAAATTTCTCGAACACTTGCGTGTCAAAGTCATGTATTATAATGTGAAAATACAGTTTTTAGCTGCTTTGAGTCTCATTTGGCAGAGAAAAAGCGGGGTATGAATAGTACTACTAATAATAATAACAATAATATAATAATAAATATTGAGCCATGCATTACATAGACTGTAAAGAGTAGTATAGTGCTTTAGAATCATAGAATTGTAATGTTGGATCAGCCCCCAAGGGCATCCAGTCCAATCCTCTGCCATGCAGGAACACCCAATCAAAGCACTCCAGAGAAGAAGATCCCACTACAATCTGAGGCACATGTTTCACTGTCAAAACAACTTTTATCATCAGAATGTTCTTCCTGTTGTTTAGTGTAGTTTGCTCTGTGTCTTAGTCTCTGAAGCAGCCAAAAACAAGCTCAATATGACATCCTTACAAATATTTAAACAGCATGTTACCTCTTAAACTTTTCTTTTCCAAGCTGTAAACATGCCCAGCTCCCTAACCTGCTCTTCCTACAGCTTGGCTTTCATGCCTTTTACCCAGGAACCTGTGACACCTCAGTAGTCATCTCTCTTCATGATGAAAAGGAGTCATTGGTAAACACCACTTGGGTTTGCTTGATCAAGCAGTCATCAGTTTACCTTAATAGTAGCATTGTCTAACCAAGGGCTTCTTGAACTTTTTCTATCTGAGATTTTTTTATGATCCCTTTCCACCCAAAAATCTTTTACATTACCCCAGCATGTAGGTATATAAAATAAGTAGAAAAATCAAACATTTACTGATAATAATTCAGTATTTGTTGGGCTTGCTAAACAGGCTGGTTTTTCTATTTATGAAGTACAGTTGAAGCATTTTCGATACTGTAAGCACTGCATGTTGTTGTTAACAGATTTGTATAAATATCTAGGAGGCATTCAGAAACTTCTTACTGTTGCCAAATTTTTCTTGATCCCCATATTGAATTAAAGGAACCCCATTGTGGTTGACACCAACAATGGTCTAGCCCACATTTTAATCGTTTCTTTGTGAGAATATAATTTGCAGCCTTGTCAAAGGTCTTATTGAAATCAAGATATGCTACATCTCTGCCATTTTCCCATCTTGTCCAGTGGCAACCTGTAGTGTTTTGGGCTATTCACAACTTCCAAATGTTCAAGAAAGCTAGATTTACTTAGGTTCTCTTTAGCTGTCTATTTTTAGGAGGTACTGAAAGCACCTACTGTGTGCTTAAGGAGTTGTCTGTAAGAAGGGTGGATGAGGATGCTTTTCCTTTGAACCATTTCATGCCTCGCAAAGCAAGTCCCACCCCCTCTCTCAAATCTTTTTTTTTTTTTTTGTATATAGGAAAGAGTGGTCCCACTGAACATGGAGACTACTTTAGAAAAAATGTACATAGTATCTGTAAATCTGCACTTCTCTTCTTATGCTTCAATTGATTTTACTTTTGGAAAATTCACTGTGTTGAAAAAAGAGGCACTTGAAAATAGCACAGGAGCAGTAAGATATAGAGATAAATACAGATGGGATGAAATATCCTTGGTTTGTCAGTTTCAGCATCTATTTTCTCTTTGGCATTTGGAGAAATAGTATTTTGAAATATGAAATGAAAAGAGCTGTTTCCATTGTGAGTAAAAGGGGATGTTGAGTATTCAAGAGAATTCTTCATTACTATATTGATTTCCTGTTAAACTAATAATAAAAGCCAATGGACAAGCATGAAATAGAAAGCATCAGAGCATCCCATTGTAGCCATATTTCAGCAAAAATGAGGTGACAAGCTAACAGGCATTCTGCTTTTCTAAATTTTCTAAATACAAACTAACAAAAACTCAAGAATGTCAAAGTGATGTAACTCCCTAATATGACATCTGCATGAATATGTTAGAAGACAAAGAGTATGGTAAGCATGAAATGTCAAGAAAGGAGACTGTATTGCATTTAGTTATACTGTCCCTGCTGTTTGGATGGAATATTTTTAAAAGGCACACATGGCAACTCTAAAATCTGGACAGGCAATATGAAATCAGCTTTTAGTTTCCAGCAGATTGGCAAGGCTGAGAGTCCTCTCCTTAGAAGCACCCACAGTTTGACAGAGCTGTAGGAATCTGTGTCTGAAAATGCTCCCAGCCAATCTGCAAAGTTTGAAAGCGTCCAATAAGTGGTTGTAGAGGGGCACTCTGTACCTCTTCAAGAGGCACTTGAAGATATCTTTCCTTGATATATCCTGAGGTTTGAGACTTGGCATAGGAACCAGATGCCAGAACTGAGCACGGATTAACTTGTGCAGGAACATTTGGTTTGGTTTGGCCTGCCTTCCTAAAATGGACGGCGCCACGCAATTCCATTCCTGAGCCCCTGCTCAGTAGGTGGCATTTTGAACTCATCTGTTGTGTTTCTTTGGAATTAAGGGTATGGAATGAGAATTATCAGATCCTGATTGTTTGTAAGTTAAAGGAATGTAAGTTTGACATTAAATGTTCCATATTTTCCTTTGGAGAAAGCCAAGCAAAATATATCATCAAGTAATGGGTCGTATCCTTTCAGACTTCCTACTTTCTGCGGGATACCACGGTGTGAATTTTAATATGCTCTTAAGTTTTCATAGTTTGAGAACAATAATTAAAGTGTGCACATACCTGTATGGAATTGTTTGTTAAGTACATTTGCAATTATAATCCCACAGAGTTTAATGTTTAAATTAGTACTTCCTTTTGTATTGTAAAACTTTGGAGCTAGCTATTCACATGGCCTTTCCCCTAAAAAATCTAAATAGTTTCAAATAAGGCTAGTTAGGTTACACTATGTAACACAGTTTTTATTCCTGGTTTATAAGTGTCATTTCCTCATTGGTTCTGTCATAAAAACATGGAAAAAGTTTATTAAACTGCAAAAACTTTGTTTTTGCGGGACATCCTGCAACACATTTTGCTATGGTTTTTTAATGAATATCTCATCAAGTCTCAACCAATTCAACTTAGGTTCTGGTAGCCACAAAAATAAAGTTTTTGGAGTAGAAAAACTACTCTCAAAGTAAGTACCACGCAATTAAACAGAAATAACAGACCAGGGACAGAACATTTTTTCAAATTTTGTTACATAGTGTTATTCATGCATATTTAACAGATGAAGTCTGTTCATGTGACCTCACAGGTGATGTGCCTTTGTATGACAACA
The DNA here is from genome assembly GCF_035594765.1 of Anolis carolinensis. Taxonomy (NCBI): domain Eukaryota; kingdom Metazoa; phylum Chordata; class Lepidosauria; order Squamata; family Anolidae; genus Anolis; species Anolis carolinensis. The sequence continues at coordinate 59,054,309 of NC_085842.1, read as the reverse complement.
TTTGTATTCTTATACTCAAGTCTGCAATTCACAATTAAGTTGTTTAATGGTGGTTATTCTCAAGTACATGTGGCTAACACTGGAGCCACAGGCGTGCATTATCTAGTGTATGTTAGAATTTTGCATTAGTAATATTATTTTCAAGTTAATTTTAAGTTGGGTTGTTGTATGTTTTCCGGGCTGTATGGCCATGTTCCAGAAGTATTCTCTCCTGACGTTTCGCCCACATCTATAGCAGGCATCCTCAGAGGTTGCCTGCCATAGATGTGGGCGAAACGTCAGGAGAGAATACTTCTGGAACATGGCCATACAGCCCAGAAAACATACAACAACCCTGTGATCCCGGCCATGAAAGCCTTCGACAACACATTAATTATAAGTTATTTTAAAATAAAGATAATGCTCAGTATCGTGTCAGAATGCTTTTAAAAGCCACAGAGGCAAATGTGGGAATACAGTCTCAGAAAATGTAAAGCATTGCTTTCCACACATTTCATGTTAGTGACACACTTTTTAGATCTGCATCATTTTGTGACTGAAGTAATTCAATTTTATTAGCAAACCAGAGAGTAAACCAACCCCTTATAAGGGATACTGACACATATAGAAATTGTGATAATGAAATGTATGGAAACACAACATATTTCATGAAAACCTTTTACTTATATATTTTTTTAAATACGATGTATTGCTTATTTTGCATAGACTCAAAGATTTCTCATAACACATCTACACGCTGAAGCTGGCAAACTAATGTGTCACAATACACAGTTTGGAAAACTCTGACCCAAGCCTTTTTAGCATCACAAGTTAAGTCCAATGCACCTATGGCTCTTTTCAGAATTATTGGTGCTATCCCTTTAACCTGGAAAGCTTTCATTGCAAGGAGATAACAATCATATCTCTTCGTTCTAGATGCGAACGTCTGGAAGAGCAACTGAATGACTTGACTGAGCTCCACCAGAATGAGATCCTCAATTTAAAGCAGGAATTGGCCAGCATGGAGGAAAAAATAGCTTATCAGTCCTATGAGCGAGCCAGAGACATCCAGGTAAAAATGATGCAAATTTCCACCTTGCTGTGGATCCATGTTTTACTCACATATTGAGCTAGTACAGTTTTTGTTACAATATCCATTAATAATGACATTCTGTTCATTTCCGAATTGCCTTTATCACCATTGCTCTGATTCCAGTTAGTGCTATTGTTGCACATTTGCTGTACACAAATGCCCAATAAAGATGAGTCTGCCTAGTATCATACAAAGACTTCTCCTTCATAGCCCAAAGTTCAAATGAAGGCTAGCCTGGCCTGCTAGCTGAAGCTATTGTAGAGCTTTGGGTGATGAGACCAAAAAGCTCCCCTGTGAAAGAAAAGAGTTTTATGACTTTGTTTCCAGTAAGCTAGCGGCAGGATGTGTCTATCACTACAGAAAGACATAGAATTTGAAAGAGTAGCTGGCTTTGCATATTTATTTATTTATTAGCGACATTTATATTCCGCCCTTCTCACCCCGAAGGGGACTTAGGGCGGTTTACAAGTATAGGTAAAGGTTTTCCCCTGACGTTAAGTCCAGTCATGTCTGACTCTGGGGGTTGGTGCTCATCTCCATTTCTAAGCCGAAGAGCCAGCGTTGTCCGTAGACACCTCCAAGGTCATGTGGCCGGCATGACTGCATGGCGCGCCGTCACCTTCCTGCCAGAGCGGTACCTATTGATCTACTCACATTGGCATGTTTTTGAACTGCTAGGTTGGCAGAAGCTGGAGCTAACAGCGGCCGCTCACGCCGCTCCCGGGGTTTGGACCTGGGACCTTTCGGTCTCCAGCTCAGTGCTTTAACGCACTTCGCCACCGGGGCTCCTATTTTACAAGTATATATACATACAATATATTATATAATACGGCTATATATATATCCACTCTATCCTGTTAGGAAGCAACCAGCTAAATGTTGCTTGTCCGAATAAGGTGGTTTTTGAAGGGAAAGGGCTTTGGTTTGTTTGTTTTTTGCTTTCGTCTGAGTATGTAAAGTTTAAAAGTCTGAAAAGATAATTTTAGAAAGTAACAGCTTCAGAGTGGGTAGCATGCAATAGATTTAATAGTGACTGTCAAATCCATAGCCTGACCACTTTAATAGAACTCTTGTAAGTAGCAGATTTTTCCAAGTATTGAAACCTGGACAATCCCGTAGTGATGCTGCAGGTAACTGATAAACACAGTATTGTTGGAGGCCAAATTAGACATGAAAGCAGCCAGGATATGTGTTTAGAATGGGGGTCTCCAAACACAAGTATTCAGCAGGGAATACATGTGTGCATAGCTGAGTTGAAAGGCATTCAACCAAAGTTGAACCTTTTTGTTCCATGATTGCTGCTTGCTTTCACTATGCCAGGCTTCCAGGAATAAGGCCAAATTGGAAAAATGGAGCAGATGTGGGGAAGAGGCAAGAACAGCAGAGGAAGAGTTTAGTACCTCTTCTTTGAATTGCTCCCTCTCCTTCCAACCTGGAGATTAGGGCAGGCTTCTTCAACCTGAGGGCCTCCAGATGTTTTGGACTTCTGCTCCCGGAATTCCTGACCATTGAACAAGCTGGCTGGGGCTTCTGAGAGTTGGAGGCCCAAACACCGGAAGGGCTACAGGTTGAAGAGGCATGTGAGTTGAAGGCCAAAAACATCTGGGGACCCCAGGTTGAGAACCACTGTCTTAGAGAATGATGATTAAGATCAATGGGAAGTGCAACAAAGAGCTGCAAAGGTCCATTGGGCTGCACATCTAATGGCAGTAGCCACTTAGTCATTGGCAAAGGAGTAACAATTGTGATACACCCTGGCTGCCAGTTCAGTGCTTGGCATTCCTTTATCCACTTGAGGACAGACTTCTTCATACCCCACTTTGATCCATCTGCTGCTGCTACCTTCAGAGATCAGAAAATTTCAACGTTGTTCTGATACAGGCACTCCTTGGTTTCTTATGTTAGCTCACATTCTTTTTCAACAGTTCAGATTTTCATGTCTGTATTTGTACTGATAAACTAAATGGAGTAATTAATACTGATGGTACTATTGCAGTCCCAGCACAACATTTAGGCATAGCTCAGTTAACCAAGTCCCTATGTTCCTGTGCATTACTTTTTTTACAGAATATTTAGTATCCGAGGCAGAAATAACATGGAAAAAAATAGGGAGAATTTCCTACACCACAGAAAGAAGAGTAGTTCAACCTGTTTCAGCTAACATTTTACTCAAAACTAAAATATGCACATGTGAAATAAGCCAGACAGGTCAGATAAGCCTTGTGTGAGCAAGCCAAAAGGACTGGGTGGGGAAATCAGAAGTATTATGTGAGTAAGCCAGAATATGGTGGGTGAGTTAGGCTTCCCAGAAGGCAGGGCATTCCTAATTTTAACAGTGAATCTTCCCAGCCACAAGAATTTTAATTTTAGTTCAGAAAATAGTGTAAGAAGCACTGGGGAAAATTATTTTACAATTGCAGAAGGATTTAGGAACAAAACATATAGGTTATATTCTTACATCCCAACAAGGAAACAGCAAACTTTTGCTTAAGGGATATCAAGTCAGTTTGTTTTAAGGAAACCTTTAGAGACAGAGCACAGATAGAAACAATGTTATGTCTTTACTGTTCAACACCTGAATGAAACATTCATAGTGTAAGTAATGGTAGAGGCAACAGAGATTATGCAGTGATTCTCCTTTAGGCAGGGAAGTTTTGGATAAACCCCATGCTTTTGTTTTTAACATCAAGGTATAGCCATACCTCCGTTATTGAAATAGATGTGTCTCCAGGCATTACTTTAGCAAAAATGTGATACCTGAAGCAGAAATAACATGGAATATATATATATATATATATATATATATATATATATATATATATATATATATATATATAGAGAGAGAGAGAGAGAGAGAGAGAGAGAGAGAGAGAGAGAGAGGGGGGGGGTTCTATGTTATAAAAAAGAAGAGTAATTCAATGTGTCTCAGTAAATGAACTGAGAACTAAAATATGCATATGTGAAATAAAAGCGCAAAGCAAAATAATCAAAACAAAAAAAAAATGGTCCTTCTAGAGACCACCTGAAAGCATCTTCCAAAATGTGTCCAGGGATGCATTATTCCACTTCTCTTACGATTTCAGTTTGGGTGGACAAACATCTAGGTCTATTCTTTTTTTAACATTCTGGGGTGTCGGTGGTGAGGCGGATTTCTCTTCTATCCCATTTTCTTTCAGTCCTGTTGACCATATGTGCTCACTTAGGGAATTTTGGGGACAACTGCTGTTTATTGTGCCTGCTGTAGATTCATGTGCATAGCTGCAATAGGGCCAGATAGAGTAGAATCTCATTGCTTCCATCTTAAGCATTATTTGTTGCATCCTTTAGCACAGTTACTCTGCTCCAACCTGCCATCAAATGTCTTATGTTTCTCCAGCCCTGTACCATCCTACCAATGCTGATGGCTGCTCAAAAATTGTCCAGGGAGATAGAAGCTGAGGATTAAAAGGAGCCTGGGTGGGCATATTTTGTAAAAAGGAACTTCTCTGTTAGTGACTTTGTTAAATGGGGTATGAGAGTACTCATGATATGGTGTAATTATGACTGTGTGTTTATACCATGAAGCATCACCATTGTTATTTATGTGTGAAATACGAACAGCCATGCAGAAAACTTAACTTTTTAGACATGTGGCTAAGAATTGGTTGAGAATGGAGAGTAATCCCTGGCACCTGAAAGGCTTCAGCTTCGCATTTCATCCCCTCCCATGTAGTGCTGTTTGTATAACAGAGGCCAGTGACATCAAAGCATGACATGGAGAATCCTTGGAGATAGCTGCCATCTATTCTTCTCAAAGTGCCATCATTCTATTCTGCCATTAAACTGCTGAGTGTATGTTCTTGTAAAAGCAGTAAGATGAAATCCTCTTGTTCATAATATAAAGTCCCTGTATAAAGGAAGCCGTGCAGAAGGACCATTATTTTTGCTGCAGGATATAAAACCAATAGACATTACTCACATCCTGCAGTGTATAACCAAACTCCAGGAATGCCAGAGGCATTGCAGTTTGTGCATCATAAGCTCTTTATATGGAGGATGTGCCAGGCCCTGCTTTTCATCATTGCCCTGTCATCTGCCTTATGCTCTTGGCACTTGATTTCCCATCAGCAGGCTGGCATGATGCCCTGCACACATGTCTATTAACATACTCACCATTGTTATGATGTGAGTAATATAACTGTCCAAAACAATGTCCATTCCCTCAGGCATCCTCGAATTGAGTATAGGTGGAGCCACAGCCCATTTTCCCAGTTGCGCTACGGGAAGAATTCTAGGACCAAGCAGGCCATCTGAGGCCCTGCTCTGGATGAACTGTCCTCTCCTGTCCTCCACTATGCTGCTCAATGGATCCTTATAACTGCTTATTGCTAATACCACTTTCTTTTGACATATAGAAAGTAGACTTAGTTGTAACCCAGCTTGGGAGTTTTCTCTTTAACCTGAAAGGCAGAATGTGAATTATGTAATAATAAAAGGCAGAATATAACAAACAAATGTAACATTAGATGTTATATTATTAGTGATCTCTGTTTTGTTTGATTCTCAGGAGGCCCTAGAGGCATGCCAAACAAGGATCTCAAAGATGGAACTCCAACAGCAACAGCAGCAAGTGGTCCAGCTGGAAGGCCTGGAGAACGCCACTGCCAGAAACCTCCTGGGCAAGTTGATCAACATCCTCTTGGCTGTCATGGCAGTCCTGTTGGTCTTTGTCTCCACCGTGGCCAACTGCGTGGTCCCCCTCATGAAAACTCGCAGCAGGACGTTCAGCACTTTACTTGTAGTGGTCTTCATTGCCTTTTTCTGGAAGCACTGGGATGCCATTGCTGGCTACTTGGAACGGTTCTTTTCTCCCCCAAGATGATGTTACGAAGAACTGGCTGTTGCCCCTCCAGCCCCAGGGCCCTCTGGCTAAGGGAGCGTGGCAAAGCTTAGTCAACAACTCCTTCCTCCGCTGAAGTTTTAAAGTGTCAGAGTGTGAATTTGTTTACAGTTAAAATAACGTTTTTTCTCTCTGCGAGACACATTGGCAATAGTGTTTTTTAGATTTTATTCAAGAGCTCTTTTTTGGCAGAAATCCTGGATAATTTTTATGTAGCATGGTTCTCTTTGGATGCAAATCTTATTATTCCTTAAGTGTACAAAAAATAAAACACCAATTTGGAGCACACCAATGGGCAATTTAAATTATGGCTCAAGCTACTGTATTAAACCTGTTGTGAAGAAGAAAAGACATTTACACAAAGCATAACAAAGATTAATCCAGTGCACAAATGGTACCGCGTTGACCCCATAATGCTACTGTGAAACCTGACTACATTCCATGTCCGAATGTATAGCTTCAGGGTGACTTTCTTTAATGGAAGACCAATGCAATGCGTGGAGCTCCCTGGATCTATTGCTGGGTTTGCCTGTTCTCTTAACTGAGCATCCACACTCTTTCTCTAAAACCTGTTCAATTTTTTGACTAAGGATATGAAGTGGATGTGTTATACCACACACAGTTACTGCACAGTTGTACTACAGTATTTTGAAGTAGCCCTTTAAATACTTTAAGCAAATGCCCTTGGTCGCACTTTTACTGTTTTTTAATATGTGTATAGTCACAGATTTAAAAATCTGAATGGCATACTTGAAGAGTGTAATACTCAAACTCTCAGTGCTTCCTTATTGTTTCTAATAGGATTTTTTATTATTCTTATTGGGGGTTGTTTTTCAATTCAGTGGTTGGGCAGGTCATTTCTTTCCCTTTTGAAATAAAGAAGTGATGTTCTTACATGAAGAAATGTGTGAATAAATGTGAGCTGTCTTGTCCTGAACCAGTTCTGAGGAGAGAGCAGAAGCAGCTTCTTGTGCATCTTGAAGGCACAACTTTTCCAATGTGATCTGTTTCCTTCTTAACTTGCAGATGCAGCTTCACAAAAAGAGATCTTCTTTCTCCTCCTATCAGTCTTCTCATCATTTCTTTTCCTTTTATGGCCAGGAGGAGAATTAAAATCTCATCCCTGGGTCTGTTGCATCTGGACTTAGAATCTATTCTTGTTTTTAAGGAAAGAAGAGAGGTAACCTTTTCAAAGCAACTGACTGAGTTCCAATTCTGTTCTGTGAAAAGTAATTGGTACCTGGGAATCTCACTGACCATTCGTAGGACTTAAACTTTCTGTTTAGGCTCATGAATGCCAAAGTTGGGGTTGCCCCTGGAAGAGCTTATGTCCAGTCAACTTCAGGTCTGTTTTAAAAAGTTACCCTGTTTAAGGAAAGACTAAATGATTAAGGAAACAAAGGGCCAGTGCTTTAGGCAGGGGTTGGAAACATGTCACATTCCAGATGGTGGATTGCATCTCCTATCCAAGCTCAGTCAGTGGGAGATGGGAGTTACAGCTTGGCAAATCTGAAATGTCACATATTTCTCTCCCCTGCTTTATATATTCCTGAGTCAAGTTATGATTCAAATGAACCCCTGATAACTGAAACCAAAGTTGTCCTATTAGTAAACTGACAATACTTCTTGTTGGTGTTTCCTGGTGTGTTTATAGCCCCGCTCTGCATCTTGTTCCTCCATAGTCTGTCCTAGTGAGAGCTAGCTTCTCTTTACAGGTTATAATAGGTGGTACAGCTTTACTAACGGCAAGTTGTACCTTACAGGAATTAATGAAACAGAACTGCCAGTGACATATACTGCCCTGCTTACCCCACCTCCACTGGCCTGTTTCTCCATGTGGCTTTTCCATGGCTTTTTAAAAGGAAAGCAGGGGCTCACACAAGTTACTTACACAGGTGACCCCCCCACAGATCTTGCCCTGGGTGAGAGATGCATTGAGAAGAAAAGTGGCAAAGGAACAGCTTGAAAAACCTCCTTGCTTTTTGGAACCGTGTGGTTTAGCCCTAGAATGGTAGCAACCTCTGTTACATCTGTGACGCCGCAGCTATGGTGTCATATCTTTCTGGAGCCTTTTCTTTGTAGTGGCCTACAGGGTTTATATCTATAAAATTCAGACTTATTCTTGAATCTGTTTTTTTTTTTCTTTTCACTATGAAGCAGTAAAAAGGAGAAAAAAATCTTCAATATTGCTGACATTTCATCACTTATTGCAATTTATCTGTGGCCAGTGTTCTTCCATAAGAACCTGACAAAATGCCCAAGTGACCTATAATGATGCCTGACAGGGAATGCAGGAACTCTTGCTGTTAGGGCTTTATTTTCTAGAACTATGTTGTGATGTAGTTTGCATTCATACATGGGATTTGTTCTTTTTGGTTGCTGTTGGGCAGCAATGGGAAATTTTCTCTCAGCCCTGATCTTAATCTCAGTGATTTTACATATCATTCCTAGACTCATAAGTCTGTGTACTCAAATTCTTCATGCCAATATCACCATACCTTGTCACTGGTCAAATATCTTGCCTGTCCTTTTAAGGAAATAACTTGCCAATGTCAATAGACTTGAGCCAAATAATAAACATTCCTGTTTCCCTAATGTTAGAGATACAGAATTGGATTATTAATGTTTATCTTGGCCTGCCACAGCAACACGCTGTTGAATGCTGACACTGCCTGATATTCACAGACTCAAAAGGATCCTACTTTCCCTACACATTTCTCCTGTTGTTCATAATGATCTCCTACACTAAGTAACAAGGTCAGACTTTGGACTGCAACTAGTATGTTCGAAATTAGTTTCTTCCAAAAATTCCTGGCCCCATCTTCAGATTTTTACTGCAGACAAGTTGAGCTCAGGGTACAAAGCAATGTGAAATGAATCAATAAAGTTCATATTGGTGCTCATCACCCTGTAAAATCTAAAAAGATGTTTTTATTCTTCTACCTGTAAAAAAATCAGTTATAGTATTTGAATTCTGAGCATACAGTATCTCATGAAAAGGAAAATAATTAACAGAATCCTTGATCCTCCCAAGCTGTTCTGTCAAGGTCTTTTCCCCTGTAGTTCTCAACATCTTTTGAAATCTTTTTTAAAATGCTGTCCATGCTTTGTGAAGTTGCATTCAATCTCTTGACCACCCGAATGCTAACTCTTCTGTCATCATTTTGCCTTTTCTTTGCTAGCGGATCATACATTCCCCTCCTGTTGGTCTAAAGGGCTGTGACTGCATCAAACTGTTTTAACAATGTTAATTGTTTGAAAATGTGACTTTAGCTTTAAAATCCCCAGTTCCTTTGCAAGTGCTGTATTCTTTCTCTTAAAGGTGAAGCATTCCTGGATGATTTGTGAGAGGTAGAGGCTGCCAGTGAGCGAGTCCAAGAGCAAGTGTGTATGTGTGTGTGTGTGTGTGTATCTAATGTTCTTATGATTACTATTACTGGTGTGGCACTCTTGAGTTAAGGAATTGCATAGTTTTCTATTTGGATAGAGTGAAAGGTTTAGTATGTTAATCACATATCAATTGATTGCAAAAAAAGAGAAAAGAAATGAATGTAACAGGTTGCCTTGATGGAAAAGGTTACATGTCAGCACACTTTCCATGGTTCATAAGACATCATTTTCCTTTTAGTTGGGTATTTAAGAAAGAACCGAATTGAAAAGCTACCATTTTTAGATTTCTTTTGTTCCTTCCCACCATTGCATGATAACTGAGTACATTCTGAATATGAACTCAGTGATGACACTTCATTGTTTACTCCAACTTTTGTGGATACTTTCATTGGGGAGTTTTGTTGGTTGATGCACCAGCCAAAGGAGGCATAGTAATTCAGCCCTTTAGTTGGAAGTAGGGCCTCAAGAAGAAAAGCTGCAAGCAGTACAAGTCAAGAAGCCAGGTGGTTGAAAGCAAGTGGATGGGTATTTTCCTTGGTAGGCTCACTTCCCAGTTCCAAGAGGATTCTGAATGTGGCTGAAGAGTCCTGTGCGTGTGTCTGCGTGTATGTCTGTGTTGTGTATGCAGGGTGGTATCGTGCATTAGTAGGCAACTGACCTAGAGGTAAGTGCGTTTTTTGAAAAGTATGAAATAAAAACTCACTTGCCACGGGATGAAGAGTACAGATATGACACTTGTGAAGGTAACACTGTAGTTTATAGTTCTTTAAGCTGCTAATTGTTGAGAGGGATTGACTTTTGTCTTGTCTGGTCGTCACAGGTTTGTCTGTGACACATACTGTATATAAAATTAAATAAAAACCTCAGATATGAAATGTTATGTGTTTTCAGTATTTCCAAGTTTGCTGTAGAGGGGAAGGTGGGATACCATTGGTATAAAAAGTATAAAACTCCCAGCAGTTCACACTCTTTCTCAGTGTTGGCTGGGAGTTTCTGTCTGACAACATTGGGAGGGCCACACATCCCATGTATTTGATGTAAATTATTTATATGTTAGACTTGCAAAGAAAAGGAATGGCCAATTTTGTGACCAAGGCTAATTTAAATAGAAAGTTGTTAATCATCTCAACACCACATGTCTTCTTCCATCAGACTATATGTATATGTGATTCTTTCACCATGTTGTATGAACATATATGAATCACTCTGATAGTGAATTAGACTATCCCACATAGCTCAGTACTGTCTGCACTGACTAGCAGATACATTTCAAAGTCTTTGGTGAATAAAGTTGTTTTCTAGTCCTGCTAAATTGAGATCCTTGTGCCATAAGAGATACCAGGAACTCAGCCTAGAAACTGCAGTATGCAAACTATGTGCTGTGTGGGCTTTCCCCAACAGTGAGTTTTAAACTTCCTCCAAATAACTCCAGATCAATTAATCTGCCAAAAAACCTCTTTATATTAAATTTCATACGCTTTTAAGATACACTCTATACTCACACTTAAGCCCTAACAAGGCTTTTTTGGCTAGAGTTTCCTTGTTGAACTTTCTTCTGGTCACACAAGTTCTCCAGAGGTGGTTATCCAAAAAGGTTCATGACTGAGGAGTCCTGCTTTCAGTCCATATAAGATTCAAGTCCAACACACTGTTTTTTGCAGTAGAAGGTTTCTAGGCATGCAACAATGCAAATTACAGGATCGCTATTCAGCAGGGATGAAATGTTAAGCCTTATTCATTATTTTGCTATCTAACGGCTGCTGGATGAAAACAAATTGGTGACAACTAGATGCATCTCTGAGGCTGGGCAACAGCATCCTTGAAACAAGAACTCCAGAAGAGACTAGATTGAGCTGTTGGTACACTTATTAAGGACAATCAAACTTGTTTTCAAATCAAATCTGTCACAGCTAATCTTTTTTGTGTTAGGAGCGACTTGAGAAGGATCTTTGTGTGAGAGAGAATTGGCCGTTTGCAAGGATGTTGCCCAGGGGACGCCCGTATGTTTTGATGTTTTACCATCCTGAATTGTTTGCCCTGTAGATGCTTCTCTGTGCATATGCATCTGAATGCAGTTTCCTCATTTTAGGGACACTATTACAAAAAATGGCTGGGATATGAGAAGGAAGAAGGGGCCGCGGTGACGCAGCGGGTTAAACTGCTGGGCTGCTGAACTTGCTGACCAGAAGGTTGGCAGTTCAAATCCATGTGACGGGTGAGCTCCTGTTGTCAGCCCTAGTTCCTGCCAACCTAGCAGTTTGAAAACTTGCAAGTGTGAGTAGATCAATAGGTATGCTTCGGTGGGAAGGTAACAATGCTCCATGCAATCATGTCAGCGTTTACGGACAGCGCTGGCTCTTCAGCTTAGAAATGGAGATGAGCACCACCACCCAGAATCGGATTCAACTAGACTTAATGTCAGGGGGAAACCTATATCTTTACCTTATGGGGCTGAAGACAGGTGGCCTTGAACAGTAATTCCTTTTTTTCTGAAAACCTTAGCAGAACCTGTATTCTCTGCCCTAACACAAGGTAGCATACTTAAACCTATTTTTATATATGTTCAGCCATGAAGCTTATTGGGTGGCTTTGTCAACTGTAAACTATCTCACAATATCATTACAATGCTGAAATTTTACTTGGAAAAATAAATGGATTCAGTTAACATGTACGAAACTGACAATACCATCCACATAAGATTGTAAGAGTTGGAAGAAAATGTCATGGTCAACTAGTCCAATCTCTATTCAGGTTTCTCTTATGTAACACACTCCTTCTTTTCCCGTACATCTCTCACACAGAAATCTGTTTAGTTTGGGAACCCTGAAGCAAAAATCCTGTATAATAGTTTAGTACATGTTTAGTATCCAAAATACCTGGGACCAGAAGTGCTCCATATTTTGGATTTTTCAGATTTTATAATAATTGGATATACATGAGAGGAAACCCAAGTTGAAACACAAAATTAGTTTATGCTTCATAGACATATACACATAGTTTGAAGGTAATTTTATACACAGTATTTTTCATAATTTTCTGCATGAAACAAAGTTTGTATACACTGAACCATTAGAAAGTAAAGGTGTGACTCCTTCACCCATGTAGACAATTTTGAATTTTGTCGTATTTCGGAATTCAAGATAAGGGATAGTCAATGAGGGGAGATAGGGCGGGTTACAAATAAATGTGAGAGAATTGACCACGGAAAACTGGTTTACTTACCAACAACTTCTTTTAAAAAAAATGATAATCAAGAACTAACAATCAAATCACAAGAAGAAATCATGCAGGAATTTTAAAGACTAACATGGTTCCAATATTTCCAAATAAAACAATGCTATGAAGAAGATGCGAAAACAGGCTTTAAACAAGAACAAGGTCTATGGGAACTAGTAATGAAGGAGGAGAAAAAAATATAAGAACAATATACCAACAACTACTCCAATGGAACACAGAGGGTGAACAGATCAAAGACTGTCAAATAAAATGGGCACAGGATTTTGGACACAATATTAGAATAAATCAGTGGGAAGAAATCTGGAACAAAAAACTAAAATTCTCCACAGCAATTGACATGCGAAAACTGGTGCAAAATGCAATTTTGGTGGTACCATACACCTGTTAAGATCGCAAAATTTAACAAAAGAATGTCCAATAAATGCTGGAAATGCGAAAAGGAAATTGGCACTTTTTTCCATCAGTGGTGGACATGTAAAAATGTTAAAAAAGTTCTGGAAAGACATACACAAAATGTCACAAAAATATTAAAAATCAATTTTGCCTTAACTCCAGACATGTACCTGCTTGGCCTAACAAATGTAAAACTAAATGAAAATCAAGACAAAATGGTTTTCCTTATGTGCACAGTGGCAAGACTCGTCCTTGCTAGAGTGTGGAAACAGGAGAAGATACCATCCCCAGATGATTGGACTCTGAAAATGTTAGACTTAATACAGATGGACTGTTTGACACAGAAATTAAGAAACACAACAAAAAAAATTAGACTGGTCAGGTTTCAAAGAATTTATTCAGAGTAGAGGAACACCACTAATTATAAACTTATCTGATGTATAAACAGTAATTTAAAAAATGAAATAAAAATTGGGACAAATAACAGTTGAAAAACACAAAGAAGGACAATACCCCAAAGAGGACAATGGGAAGTCACAGTTTTAACTCACGGGACGTATGTGGGTTCTTTTTCTCTCTTATTACCTCCTTTTTTCCTGCTTTCCTATACTTTCACAACCAATATTTTCCCCCACTTTTGCTGTAATTATCAAAATAACCGCAATAAAAACTATTTTTTAAAAAAACAAAGTCGTATTATTATTCAGTGTGAATTTCAGCATAGGGGTAAAGAAGTAAAAGAGCTGAGATCAAACCATGCTTTTATGATGATTTTAAGGGCATGGCACAGGGTGGATATGAGCTTTGGATTTCATATCCGTAATTATATGCAAATGTAATAAAATGTAAGCCTTATTTCAGAACTTGTTTGATTCTTGATAATATTCCAGTGTTTGTACAACTGATCATGTAGGGCAGACTTTCTCAAACAGTGCTCTTCCAGATGTTTTGGACTTCAGCTCCCACAATTCCTAACAGCTGGTAAGCTGGCTGGGATTTCTGGGAGCTGAAGCCCATAATACGTGGAGGAGCGCAGTTTGAAATACACTGATTTAGGGGAAAGTCCTTGCTGTTTTATTACTGCATTAAGCTGCATATTAAAGAACTCTGAATGCTTGCATATATTGTATATAGACAATACAAACTTGCCCTCCTAAATTTCCATTGCAATCCTCATGCCATCCTAAGATGAAGAGGAAGAAAATGAATTTAAGGAAAGAGCTAAGTCTGCAACACTCCTTCTGTGGCAGCACCACTGGGGCTCTATGTCACCTATACATTTACCACAGTCAAAGCATCTTGCAGAAATGGAGGATTTGTATTTGGGACACTTGGGGGCCCTTTCACACTACACAATTGCAACACTATGATTCCACCTGAATTCTCATAGCAATGTCCTGTGGGACACTGGGAGCTGGGAGATTGCTCTTGTCCTCCTCAGAGGCTGAAAGATCATACGTTGTTCATGATCATGAAATAGATTTCCCTGTCAGAGCAGGAATTTGAACCCTAGTCTGGCTTGATTAGCTTTTAACTTGTATTAAAAATAGTCACAATTTATTTTGTTTTATTGTTGGTCTTGTGCTCCACCTAGCGGTAGAAAATGTTCCTTTCTGCAGATTTATTTCCACAGTTGAGCATTTCTTGCAAATTTGCAACAAGCAGTCCACATGTTTATAGGGAAATATGGTTGCTGTGGGATTTTGCTTTAAGCTCACTGCTGCTTGTAAGTATCAGCTATGGCTTCTTGTCAACCTGTGCAAGCTTCTAATCAAAACTGCACAAGTTGTTTCAGGAACCACCGTGGCTTTTTTCCACCAGAGTTTGCAAGCTGCCTATATGCGTGCACTGAACAAATCCAAAAAGGTAAAAGTTTCCTCTTGACATTAAGTCAAATTGTGTCCAACTCTGGGGGTTGGTGCTCATCTCCACTTCTAAGCCAAAGAACTGGTTTTGTCCGTAGACGCCTCCAAGGTCATGTGGCCGGCATGAATGCATGGAGCGCTGTTACCTTCCTGACAGAGCAGTACCTATTGATCTACTCAACATTTGCATGTTTTTGAACTGTTAGGTTGGCAGAAGCTGGGGCTAATCGCAGGAGTTCACGCCATTCCCCAGATTTGAACCTGGCAACCTTTCAGTCAGCAAGTTCAGCATCTCACCGGTTTAACTCACTGCGCCATCAGGGGCTCCAATCCAATTGGAGCCCCCGGAACAAATCCAATGTCACCCCAAAATCTAGTGGCTCTAGCAAGATGTTATTCCTTTCTTGGCCTATCCATTCACTTTTTGCACCACATCTCAGTTTCAACACGAGAGAGAGAGAGAGAGAGAAAACGAGATCCTCACTTTATTCACTCAATGTTCCTCAGGATAACCATGTTTTTAGTCATTCAATGATGATTTTGGGTGTCCTTACCAACAGCAACCAAGGACCATAGATTTTTCAACACTTCTGAGACTTTCCTGTGGTCTGGGAATTCACAATGTCTGGCATTCTGTTGGTGACATATAGGCACATATACTTTTTCTTGCACATTGAAAAAGGATGTATTCAGTAGTTCCTTGTGTAAACACCATTCTCATACACACATGAAAGTAGCTGCCAAGTACTAGAGTGCACTGACATGGCCATTTACAAATCAGGAGGTACTTGGGCAGCTTCTCACTGCAGTTCTCAACTGGAAAAGGGAAGCTAACATTGCTATTCTAGATCATCCCAACAACATAGCGGTAGCTAGGCTCTACT
Source organism: Anolis carolinensis (assembly GCF_035594765.1). NCBI lineage: Eukaryota > Metazoa > Chordata > Lepidosauria > Squamata > Anolidae > Anolis > Anolis carolinensis. The sequence goes on along the minus strand of NC_085842.1, from coordinate 59,038,589 downwards.
TAGCTCAGTGGTTCTCAACCTGTGTGTCCCCAGGTTTTTGGCCTGCAACTCCCAGAAATCCCAGCCAGTTTACCAGTTGTTAGGATTTCTGGGAGTTGAAGGCCAAAACATCTGGGGAACCACAGGCTGAGAACCACTGACTTAGCTGCTTAATGTCCTCTTGTAGACAGTAAATGACTGTGGCAATGCATCTCAGTTCTTAAAATCTGTATTCCATGAAGGAAGGCTGTGGAACATCACATGGATGGGAACCTACATCCATGTGATGTAGGTTCCCATCCATCATTTCAAGAATGCTTTGCTTTGTTTCACTTCACCTTCTCTTCCTACTTGATTTCTACATCAAGCTCCCCAAGATCTGAACTCTCCTCTCCATCATGTTTTGCCCAATAGTGGAGGTCACAGAATGGATAAAGTACATTGTGTTCTTCTTTTACATACGTATTTTTGTTTTAATGCATCAGTATATTTCAAATGAAGTCATAATAATTTAATGTTACTTATATTTCAAGCCAAGAAATAAAATAAACATAAGAGTTGACAGCCATACTTACACATTTAACAAAGGTACCAGAATTATCAATCACTTTAAGCCCCCAACATAAACTTGTAAATGCTCAGTTAACAAGATATGTTCCTGGGGATTACTTCTTTAACAGAAAATTTGTCAGCAGAGGCAGAAATTGTTCTCAAGCATTTTTCACCTAGAATCATACCATCACAGAGGTGGAATCTCTTTTCCTGTAATTCAAATTCATTGGACCACATCCTAGTCTCTGGAGCAGCTGATAGGGAAGCTTGTCCCCTAATAACATTGAAAACGATAAGAACATCAGGGAATGATACATAATCAATTGGACTATGTCCTCTCCCTGAGATGTTTTTGTTCTATGTTAGTAAAAGGTTTACCATTGTCTGTAGATGCCTCCGAGGTCATGTGGCCAGCATGACTGCATGGAGTGCCATTACCTTACTGCCGGAGCAGTACCAATTCATCTACTCACATTTGCATGTTTTCAAATTGCTAGGTTGGCAGAAGCTGGGGCTAGCAGCAGGAGCTCACCTCACTTCCCAGATTCAGACCTCTGACCTTTCAGTCAGCAAGTTCAGCAGCTCAGCGGTTTAATCCGCTGCACCACCGAGGACACCGTTTTTGCTCTACATTGCTCAAAATGCGGATTTCCATCAATAATTCTTGAGCAAGCCAACCAGCCATCTGCATTATACAAAAAACATCCACACTGACCCAAAAATCTTTTAGAATTACCAATCATTAAATATATAGTTTTCAATTTTAGTTAAATATTGGAATCAGAAGACAAAGAGGGTATCATGATTAGGACCAATCCAGGCTTTGAAAAATCCCCATCACAACTAAATATGGATATTATAATTGTAGATCTATTAAGTAATTTTCAAAATTCTTCTCTTTTTGTTTAATTTGTAAAAGAAATAGAAAGCCAGCACAATGTAGTGGTTTTAGCTCTGGATTATGATTTAGGAAATCAGGGTTTTAATCCCTGCCCTGTCATGGAAAGCCACTGGGTGACCTAGGTCTAGGCACACACTCGCAGCCTCAGAAGGAGGCAAACACAGGCCCCTTCCAAAGAAATTTAAACTTGGAACATTTGTTGCCACTTGGTTGCCATGAGTCACAAATGACTTGAATGCACACAAGATAATAGAATGGGAGGAATATGAACATTTATAATTAGGAGGCGTAGTGATCCAAAATCAATTAAAGAAGATATGGCAATCTGACCACAACGAAGGGAACATATGGCAATCTGATAATAATAATAATAATAATAATAATAATAATAATAATAATAATAATACAACAAAACATTGCATGGAAAGTTCCTTGACAAAATTGAAGGAAAAGCTGATAAGGAGAAGACCTGGCTCTGGCTCACAAATGGGACCCTGAAGAAGGAGACAGAAGGCCTGATCCTTGCAGCCCAGGAGCAAGCCATCAGAACAAATGCAATTAAGGCCAAGATCGAAAAATGCAGACTGTGCAAGGAAGCTGACAAAACCATTGATCATATCCTCAGCTGCTGTAAGAAAATCGCACAGACAGACTACAAACAGAGGCACAACTATGTGGCCCAAATGATTCATTGGAACTTATACCTCAAGTACCACCTGCCAGCAGTAAAGAACTGATGGGATCACAAACCTGCAAAAGTATTAGAAAATGAGCACGCAAAGATACCGTGGGACTTCCGAATCCAGACTGACAAAGTTCTGGAACACAACACACCAGACATCACAGTTGTAGAAAAGAAAAAGGTTTGGATCATTGATGTTGCCATCCCAGGGGACAGTCGCATTGACAAAAAACAACAGGAAAAACTCAGCCGCTATCAGGACCTCAAGATTGAACTTCAAAGACTCTGGCAGAAACCAGTACAAGTGGTCCCAGTGGTGATCGGCACACTGGGTGCCGTGCCAAAAGATCTCAGCCGGCATTTGGAAACAACAGACATTGACAAAATTACGATCTGCCAACTGCAAAAGGCCACCCTACTGGGATCTGCACGCATCATCCGAAAATACATCACACAGCCCTAAACGCTTTGGAAGTGTTCGACTTGTGATTTTGTGATACGAAATCCAGTAGATATATCATGTTTGCTGTGTCAGACTATGTCGTTGTGTCAATAATAATAATAATAATAATAATAATAATAATAATAATAATAATAATATATTTTATTTATATTCTGCTGTATCTCCCCAAGGAGACTCAGAGTGGATTGCAACATACACAGATAGGCAAACATTCAATGCCTTAATATAGTTGAATGACATACAAATACACAGAACAAAGGTAAAGGCTTCCTCTTTCATCTCCGGTTTTCTGGAGACGGTGCTAAACTCTGGCCATGGGGAGTTCCATTTCCAAGCCGAGGAGCCTGTTGTCTGTACATACCTCCTGAGTGTGTTGCCGGCATAGCTGCACGGGCACCTTTATTATCTTCCTGCTGAAGCAGTACTTATTGATCTACTCACAAACCAAATCGTTAGGCCTACTATTGCAACACAGACTCCTTAAAGCACCATACCAGACGTTAGTAAAAATACAGTTTATTAGTTCACAACCAAAAGGAGCCATTTAGGGCTGAATCAGTTAAATCATTAATTAATTAATCCTTAATTTAGGAATATGTCATGTCAGAACTAGCATGGTGTAGTGGTTTGAATGTTGGACTAGAGCTTTGGAGACCAGGGAAACTCACAGAGGGGCCTTGGGCAGGTCATACTCCCTGTTCAGCCTTGAACAACTACTAAGTCATCTAAGACTAGTCACACTCTCTCAGACTCAGAGGAAGGCAAAGGCAAACCCCTCTGAACAAATCTTACCAAGAGAAACCTGGATGAAAATCGCCTTAGGTTCATTTCAAGTCAGTAATGATTTGAAGGCACACAACAACAGCATGCCATATCACTAGAACCAATAGCACAGGATTCGTCCCCAGATGTCCAGTTGTTTATATGGCTGTCCTGATGTTTATTTATTTTATTTATTACAATATTTATATCCCGCCATTCTCACTCAATAGGGGACTCAGGGTGGCTTACAATAAAACACATATATAAAATTGTACAATACATTGTGAATCAATTAAAAAGTTATTAAATTACATCAGACATTCATAAAAAACCCTTGTAAAATACAGATGGGCATGTTCGAGTCTAAAAGACTGGGTCTGTCAATTGAGTTCCAGCATTCATAATAATAATTAGTGCTGCTAATTGTTATTTGAAAGCCTGGCCCCACAACAAAGTTTTGACTTTCCTACAGAAAAATAGGAGGGAGGGAGCCTGCCTGACTTCAATGGGGAGGGCGTTCCATAGGCGGGGAGCCACTACTGAAAAAGCCCTGTCTCTCGTCCCCGCCAGCCGGACCTGTGAGGCTGACGGGATCTTGAGCAGGGCCTCACCTGACGATCTTAAGCTTCAAAGTGGGTCATAGCGGGGGACATGTTCGGACAGATAATCTGGGCTGGAGCCATTTAGAGCTTTATAGGCTAAAGCCAGCACCTTGAATTGTGCTCAATAGCTAATCAGCAGCCAGTGGAGCTGGCGTAACAGAGGAGCAGTACGCTCCCTGAACGCCGCTCCAGTTATTAACCTGGCAGCCTCCCGTTGGACTAAGCTTCCAAACAGTCTTCAAAGGCAGCCCCATGCAGTCCTCCTTGTGCAGCCTATGCAAAGAGCTGTCCAATCCAAGATGGCTTTAAAGATTGACCCAAAAGAAGGGAAGATGGGATTCTAGAGTCACTCATCAACAGTGAGAACCTTAAGAGAAGATCCATTCAGAGATACTGATCAATCTCCTTCAACTTTGTTGCAACATATGGTGATTTTAATCTAAATGCAATAATTATTTCCTACTTGGCATCTCTATAAATACATTGTTATTTCTATGTGCCTTCAAATAGTTTCTGACCTATGGCGAAGCTAAGGCAAACCTATCACATAGTTTTCTTGGAAAGAATTGATAATGCAATTCAATTGTAGAGTTTAGGTATACAGTGTTCCTTTACTTATTGCTGGGGTTAGGTTCCAGGACCACCCACAATAATTGAAAATCTGTGAAGTAAGGGCGCTATATTTATTTTAATATTTATACATTATTTTAGTAGTTATACACTATTTTAAGTCTTTATCAACCAATTGTGTGTTGATAAATCGCCTCCTTCTCCTCCCGTTGCCGCTTGGGCTCCTTTTCTTTCCCTTCGACTTCTCCTTCCTCCCTTCCTCAGGCTGTAAATTGTAATTTTTTATTATTTATAATAGTCTTTTAGAGTTTATTGAAAAACTGTGAAACAGCGAATCACGAAAAGTGAACCGCAAAGTAGTGAGGGAACACTATATTTATTTTTTATGCTCCCTCCCCTCTCTTCTTTTTCTGGTTGTGCTTGACACATGATCAGCCCCCTTATGTCTCAAGATTTCACCTGTCAAGCCACACCTGTGTATGTATAGGTGTCTTTACCAGTTATGGAAAATGCTTTTACAGTGTTTGTGGAAAGAGGCCTGTCATTCTCCTATGCTTTGCCTGACACCTAGTGGTCATGAAGACTCATGGTTCTAAAATTTCCCGATTTATAGACAGCACTGCTTTCCCAGGCTGATTTAAAGAATTCCAATCTCTCAAAATATATATCCCAGGATTTAGCCAGTTGTTGCCAACTCCATAGCCATACATTTCATTTGGGTGAGCTGCTTCTAGTGATTTTTGGATCTCCAGGGATCTTCAAAAGATAGACGATAGATAGACAGATAGATAGACAGATAGATATGCTTTGGAGCCCCCAATAGTGCAGTGGGTTAAACTGCTGAGCTGCTGAATTTGCTGACCAAAAGGTCAGAGGTTTGAATTCAGGGAGTGGGGTGAGCTCCCACTGTTATATCCAGCTTCTGCCAATCTAACAGTTCAAAAACATGCAAATGTGAGTAGATCAATAGGTACCACTCTGGCAGGAAGGTAACGGCACTCCATGTAGTCATGCTAGCCACATGACCTTGGAGGCATCTACAGACAATGCTGGCTTCAGCTTAGAAATGGAGGTGAGCACCAACCCACAGAATCTGATGCAACCCTAATGTCAGGGGGAAACCTTTACCTTTTTATTATTGCTTTTTTGTTTTTTTTTAAACCAAGGCATGTTTTGCATAACTGGTTCTATTGTCTGAAAGACATATTTTCTTTTTAAAAAATCTTAGTGGAAAAATATCACAGATGCAGTATGAATCAAAGTTTGTTTTGAGAAAGAGTGAGCCAGGAGCAGAGGAGATGTCCTTATTGTTGTTAGGTGGGAATAAAATGTTGCATCTGGTGCCAGAAATTACCAGAAAATTGCCTGAATCAATGGAAATGTTGCCTGGATTGTTTTGAACCCACCCCGCTCCCTCCAAATGTTAGGGCAACCAATATTTTGCTTATCTGCAGAACCTTTCTGGCTCATTAACCACCTGAGGCCACAATCCACCTAACCCTGATTTATAGACTCACCTCCCAACCAGACTGTAGCTCATGGAAGCTAGGGTTGTAATAAAGATATTGGTATTTAAGCTGCTAGACAGTGTTTCCCATCCCTACATGCTATCTAGCCTGAACTTCTAATCTGTGATAGAAATAATTAAATGGCCATTAAGTTCACCCTTCATCACAAAAATATGTCAGACTTTGTCCACCCCAACTGTCTTAATTTGTGAGGAACAGTCGCAATCAATCCTCATTTGATCCACTTTTCAGCTGCTTTTTAAAATATTTTTCTTTTTTCCTCCAACTTTCCTCTTTTTTCCTCCACTTAGTTCAATTGCTGCAAACTCAATTCAAAAGTAGTAAATTAACCAAGCAGAAGGGAGAAACAAAAAGAGGAGGGGGCTGAATCTCTCCCTTCCCAGTAGATGACTCAAAAAGAAACTGCTGCAGCTTCTCGTACTTTGTGCATTCATCCTCATTAATAACTTCTGCCTATTAGGTCACACCCTGAGGTTGCTTGGCCACAGGTGTCCCAGTTTTCACTTCTGAAATGTTGGAGGACAGGAACTTGACTAGCCATAGCTGCTACTCACAAACCCTCTGGCTTCTCTTTTGGTGGGGTTTCACTCTTTGATTCCTCTTTTAATCATGAACAAGCTGGTATTATCAAAGAACAGTACTATTGTTGTGTGTCTTCAAGTTATTTCCAACTTACACTGAGCCCATCCTTGGGTTTCCTTGGCAAGATTTGTTCAGAGCACGTTTACCTTTATATTCTTCCATGTCTGAAAGAAGGAGACCATGTTCAAAGTCACCCAGTGGGTTTCCATGCCTGAGCAGGGATTTGAACCCCGGTCTCCCACAGTCATAGTCCAATACTCAAACCACCCCATCACCTAAAGACCATTACAAGGCAATTGATCCATGTATGTGTACTTAGCAATTGTCTTTGAAGGACCATTAGGGAGAGATAAAGCGGGATATAAATATAATACTATAACCATAAGAAAGACCACACAAACGTTAGGTCTGCCTGTGTTCAAAGAAGCTTTCATCTTTTGATGAACAGCAACTCCAACACATTTAGTCATGTGATACATTCAGAGGTGTGGAAGTGGGATCTCCCATGCTCCCTTTTTCTACCTTTAAATTGGCTTTGAATACTATAGAAAATGAATTATACTAATTACTTGATTGTTATCTCTAAATGTTTAGTTCCCCAGTACTTCAGAGAAAGACACATCTTGCTCAAGAATGTCCTTTTTTTGTATGCAGTGGGAATTCCAGATATGGTTCATTCTGGGTGGTTAGAAATTCCTAATGCAGATGTAGTTTCTATATTCAATGAACTGAAAGCAGTTAAAGCTGCTCCTTTATCTGTTATCTAACCCTGCATTCTAAGATGTTATCATGGCCATCTTTGCCTTGGGACCACAAAGAAGGGAGCACACTCCCTTCCAGGGTCGAAGGGCAAAGGATCGTGGAGAGGTCACCCTCTTTCCTTCCACTTCCCATGAAGAACATCATGGCAAAGGAAACCTGGCCCAGCTCCATCCATTAGCTAGAAAAGGCAATGTTTTAAGGAAGTTGTTCTTCCGTTCTCTGCCACAAGATGTGGAGCTCATCTGCTCCAACTTCCTTGAGCTTCCAGATCTGAAAGGGTGTGTTCACATTCTGAGATTGTGGTCAGACAAAATCCAAAGGCTCCAGTAGGGCATGGAAGAAACAGACAAGAATTACAGACAGCATTCCTTGTAACTTATTATTCTTCAGATAACCATGAGGTTATGGGGACTCTGCATAGTTTACCATAGGGACCTATTTTCTCATTTAAGACTTTAAAAAAAAATCTAAATTAGTTAGAAATGATGTGCTATTGATGGATTGTGAATGTGGTATTCCTGAAATAACAAGCCATATTAATACAAACTTTTAAGAAGTAAATACCAACACTAACACTCCCAAGTTTTAAAATAATATTCCAAGTTGTGGATTTTGTTGTTTATTACCAAATGATTCACAAGTGGGATGCAATATGTCTACAATACATAATGTTACCAAACTACAATACATAATGCTACCAAATGGTTCTGGTCCAACTTACCTGTCCAAATGTATCTCCCTTTATGAGCCAACTAGAGCCTTAATTAGAATTGCAAATTTTAGTTGTGAAAACCTAACATCCATCTTTGAGAATTCCAAAGGCACATGGAACTGTTTTCCATCTATATCATGATTTAACTATCCACTTTAGTGAATGCCTAAAATCAAATGCAAGACCAATCAGTGCTAAGATTTTCAACACACAAACACATGGATACTTTAGAAATCATCTCTCAGTCTAGACAATGGACGGATCCTCCTTCCATTGTTTTAATTGGGGGAGGAGACAGAAACTGGTGGCGTGTTCAGCCAAGCCAGCTTCCACACCATTTCCTTCCCACTGAGTCATAGTTATTCTTGTCCCCAGGACCAGCTTTTCATCTCCACATCAACAGGCTGAAGGTGTTTGTGTAATGTGTGGGACTTCCTCTCCTGGCCCATGGGAAAGTGTTCTGTCTCGGGTGCATGTACTTTGTGTTGTTCTCTAAAGGAGACCGGTCCACGTTCTTGCATCCTGTCCTATGAAAGAGGGACCAACATATTTTAACATAGGCTTTATAATGGATTCAGTTTAAAAAGAGAGGAAGTGGCCTAGGTAGAACTGTAGTAATTTCCTCTCACTGTACTTTCTGCTGATTGATGGTGGTATTGTATGCATTTTTACTCAAATATGAGTCCTTATGGTTAAGTGGAAGGTAAGTGTGTGAGAGATTATCACTAGAGATGGAGAAATCTTTCAGTTTTGCTTTTTGCCATTTTCAACTTCTTGAGAACTTGAGTTCCTTCTACTCTGAATTACTCCAGATTTAGGTAAATTCATCTCAACAATGAACTAAACTGAAATTTTGCAGCTATTCCTAATTGAAGACCACATTTCCGGTATTACAGACCATTTCCCCCTGAACTTTCGAAAGAACTTCCTGACTGTAAGAGCTGTACAGCAGTGGAACTCTCTGCCTTGGAGTGCGGTGGAGGCTCCTTCCTTGGAAGCTTTTAAACAGAGGCTGGATGGCCATCTGTCAGGGGTACTTTGATTGTGCTTCTCCTGCATGGCCATGTGGTCTCTTCCAACTCTATGATTCTATGTAAGGGAAAGCAATTCTATAATATAATCATAATAATAACTTTATTTTTGTATCCTGACTCCATCTCCCTGAAGGGACTCAGGGCAACTTACATATGGCACAAAGTGCCTAAAACAACACATAAAATAAACACACAGTACAATACAAACGGCGCTCCATGCAGTCATGCCGGCCACATGACCTTGGAGGTGTCTATGGACAATGCCGGCTCTTCGGCTTAGAAATGGAGATGAGCACCAACCCCCAGAGTCGGTCACGACTGGACTTAACATTAGGGGAAACCTTTACCTTTACCTTTTTTTACAATACAAAATAAAACCAGTAGTATTAAAAAAACCAATTTGAACTCAGAACAGTGCCCAATAAGCTATAGTTTCAACTGTTGTAAAAAATGGCCAACTATAAACAACAAGAAGGGAAAAGATAGTGCAAGTTGTAGCTAAGGAACAAAGGCATGGGATGAAAGTGCTGTGCTGTATCATAATTGTGGACCATTGGGCTAAATAGTCTCAAAGGCTTGTCTAAGCATCCAAGTCTTCAATTCCCTCTGGAAGGAGGACAGGGTGGGGGCCTGCCTAATCTTCCTGGGAGGGCTATACTGAAAGTATACAGATTACAAGAAATGATATCTTCAGAGTGTACCATTTCAGTGTTTCCTTTGATTATTCGAGGTGACCAGCTTTTTATGGAATTGTCCTCCTAAGGGATGCAAATCTTTCCGAGATTTAGTGCTACTATAAGTGTTGATATATACTCATTCATTGCTGAAGTATCAATATACTGATAAACAAGGCAGAGTGTATATTTAGGGTGCCAAAGGGCAATGTGAACACACCTTCGTCCAGCCTTTTCCTTAGGCATTAGACCACCCACACTGGTCATTTGATAAGCAACTATCTACTCTTGGATGTTGTTTCGTTTTGTGTATGTTCAATGCTCTGCATGAGAGGGTGAACCTAGCATTGTGATACACACCCTTCAGCTGTCCCAATTTGGCAGGGACGGTCCGAGTTAATGCTCTTGTTATTTCACTTTTTGAATTGCTTTTACATTTTTTCTTCACTCCTTCCACTCCCCCCCCCCCCCCCCCATTCTCAGCTTACTTCAATTGCTTCAATGTGGGCTCATATAACTCAAGAGAAAGTAGCCTGAATCTTGCCCTTCCTGGTACAGTAACTCATACAAAAATGAACTGCAGCCACCTCTCGCTGCTTGCCTGTTTTTCCTTATTCATAGTTTTTTCCATCTTGACCAAACGTTGGTGCCACTTGGTCACAGGTGTTACTGTTGTCATCTGCCGTCAATGCAGGTGGACTGTTCATGCTACCAGATCTCTGCCATTGTGTCTTTCATTACTGGCCAACCTGTTTTACTTTTATTAAGCTCCATGGAGTTGAACATAAAATTGGAGCTGTAATTTCTGAAGTAAGAAGTTGAAAATGCGAAAAAAACTGTGCCCTTTGAGGAAATCAGCCTGTTTTCTTTCTCCATAGGACTTGATTTCCATCTACTGGCCTTCTACTCTCTGAGTTAGCTTGTAGCCTGATGTCACAAACTGACGAGAATTAAATTTGCATACATATTGCATACTTTGACTTGTTTACTTGGACTTTTACACTACTAATCCAAGGGCTCTGAACAGTGCACCAAAAGCCAAAGACATCTCTATAAAGTTCCAATAATAAATCATCACCGTTGAAAGCTTGAAAAACCAATCCACAATAAAATTAAAACAGAGACATCAATCATTGCACATGATGATAAACATATACAAATGAGGCACGGCTTCCCTACCATGCGATTAGAGTGACAACCCTCCTTCAGCTCCAAAAATCTGAGCTTTCCATTTTTTGAGTCTGTGCTTTTGCAGGCAGGAGGCTTTTAGGGGAAACTGAGGATGCAGACCCTTCCTCAACAACTACTGCGCAGTCACAAACCTGAGAGGAAGGAAGCTTGGCCTCTCGGAGAGCCTTTCCACCAGATTCTCGTGACATTTGCAAACACTTTATCTCGAAGGAAACAACTGGGTGAGGGCACTGAGGAAGTAAGGAGCCGGGAAGCCCCCTGCTTGGGCAGTGTGAATGGCTGATAACAATGGGGAGAGCGATAAGGGTCTTTCTGAGGTTAGCAAGATAGCAGAGGGCAGCTGAAGGGCTGCTGGGGTTTCTCCAATCACAAAACCTCAAAGGAAATAACGCTAATCCAAGCTCCACAGCTTGGGGTCAGCACAGCAGAACTGCTGCTCTGGCTTCTTGGAACTTAAGGGGATAGAAAAGGCTTTGCTGTCCTTTGTAGCCCAAGTATTATCTCTTCCCTAGGACAGGAGGAAGGAATCGTATGGCAGAATCAGCAGAAGTACAGTGATTTCACTTTTAAAGTTTATTATAATTAGAAATCAACTTTCTTTAATGACTGGTTGTTTAGGTCTCATGGTGGGGGTTTTTTCTGTGTCAGGAGCAACTTGAGAAAATGCAAGTCGCTTCTGGTGTAAGAGAATTGGCCGTCTGCAAGGACGTTGCCCAGGGGATGCCCAGATGTTTGATGTTTTACCATCCTTGTGGGAGGCTTCTCTCATGTCTCCACATGGGGAGCTTGAGCTGACAGAGGGAGCTCACCTGCTCTCCCCGGATTCAAATCAGCGACCTGTCAGTCGGCAGTCCTGCTGGCACAATGGTTTAACCCACTTTGCCATCGGGAGCTCCCAGTGCTACTAAGTTTCCATTTTCGTGCATAAATACAGAATTATCTGAGCATTTAACCTGCCTATGTACATTTTTGCACACTTTTAGAAGATTGGCAGAGCTTGGAAGAGCAGAGCTTGGAAGTTACTGTTGTTGTTTTTATAACTCCATTCATCCTCCAGCCAATATGATCAGAGGGCATATGGTTCTGATCACAAATTTTAGAGAAGTGCAGCGTCTCCATTAAAAAAAAATCTCATTCTGATATGGGAAATTGAAATCAGATATGTTTGGTTTAAAATTTGGATGGAACGTCTTCTCTCATCCCTGCATGTAATGTTATTGCCTTCTCTTCCACATCCAGAGTCTGTGGGATAGCCAAAGAGTACTCACCAATGGTTCCTCTCCATCCAGGAGAGAGGTGGTTAGTGTGAGGCCTGTATCTTTATAAAGGACTTGGATGCCAGATATAGGGCACGCTTAACCAATTTCCCAGCACCCATTAGGATACAAAGGGAGCTTCCCTTCACAGCTAGCACATTTGATTTCAACAGGAACAAATATAAGGTACTACATTTAGGCAGGAAAGATAAAAATACATAAATTTATGCTATGTGATCTCTAGCTTCACAGCAGTACGTTGTTGTTGGTTTTGTTTGTTTAAAAAACAACAACAACAACAACAACAACAACCCTATGGTCTTAATTAAATTCAACCATACCCTCCAGATTTCAAGCTTAAGCAGGGTCCCAAACCAGGCTGAAAGCACAAGCAAGTACCAGAGAGAACTGGTCCACTTGGAGCCATATCACTAGTGCTAGTTATTTCCATCTTAACCACAGCCAGTGTTCAGGGATGAGGACATGTAGTTCAACAACTTCTGGAAGGCCATTGGCCATGGATTCCTCCTACTCTGCTTGGAGCTGCTTTCTTGCTTCACACACACACTTTCTTAATCATAAGTATGGGTTTTTTTTTAAAAAAAATCAGGAATGGGAATAAGCTGTCCTCCAGATATCATTGAATTGCAGGTCCCAGTATTCTTCACCATTGGCTGTGCTGGCTAAGGCTGCTGAGAGATGCAGTCCAACAACATCTGAAGAAGTGCATGATTCACATCTCTGGTTTATACTTTATGAGGTGTTCTCAGCCTGATGTTTGCCTGCCTGCCTGTCCCCCCTTCCACCCTTTTGTTACAAAGAATGTTGTCTTTTCTGGGAGTTTAATTTTCATCATGTTTCTCTTGCACTGTAAGTGCAACCAGAGCCGGCCCTAGGTATTTTTCAAGTGTAGGCGAACAGAATTTTGGCACACCCCCCCCCAAACCAATCACTGAAAAATAAAAGTGTTGGATAAGCGAACATGTTGGATAATAAGGAAGGATTAAGGAAAAGCCTATTAAACATCAAATTATATTAGGATTTTACAAATTAAGCACCAAAACATCATGTTTTACAACAAATGAATAGAAAAAGCAGTTCAATACATGGTAATGTTATGTAGGAATTACTATAGTTGCGAATTTAGCACTAAACATTGAACAGGGATATAGGGTAGTGTGGACTTAGATAACCCAGATAGCCCTCAGTATTTAAAAAAAACTCTAAAATCAGGACAATAAATAAAGAACAACACTCTGAAAACAGAAGAAATCCAGACAGTAAACAATCAGGGACAGCTAACACCTCCCAAAAAAAGATTCTCCCAGGCAAGAAGAAGCCAGGCCTTGAATCCACAGGGCCATTAAATGCTAATCATTAAATAGCCCGGCTTGCTGTTGACCTATGCAGCCCCGAATGACAGTTGCATCTGTCAATTAGGGAAATTTAGGTACGCTTTATGCGGGAGGCTAATTTATCTAATTTACAACATCATAAAAACTGCCAGCAAAACACGAGGAAAGGAATGAGGAAGTACAGCCACAAGTGGACAGTGAAGCAACAGCTCCCCCTGTGGCCGGAATCGTGAAGCTGGGGAAAAAATGTTAAATGCCTCTGTGTCTGTCTATATATGTTGTTTGTCTGTTGGCATTGAATGTTTGCCATATATGTGTTCATTGTAAGCCGCCCTGAGTCCCCTTTGGGGTGAGAAAGAAGGGCGGAATATAAATACTGTCAATAAACTGTCAATAAATAATCAAGGTGATTAATTACAACATTCACACCTGCTTCAAAGAAGAGTTCTTTCTCCCACCCTGGACCTTCTATAGATATATAAACCCCACATACCTAGCTTCCAAGTTCCCACAGACCTCACAATCTCTGAAGGCCCCAAAGGTGGGCTCACGTGGTGCGAAGACGGGTCCGCGCCGGCCGGAAGGCCCAGCGTGGCCACCGGAAGGCCCGAAGGAGAAGGAGGCGGAGAGTGGCGTCCTCCTCCCAGGATGATGGCGCCCCCGGGACGATGGCGCCACAGGCGAGTGCCTAGTTCGCCTTATGGTTGGACCGCCTCTGAGTGCAACACTTACACATATGTAAAGACCATGCAGGATCCCAGCCAATGTTTTAAAGTCATGTTTGTCTCAAATGCTTTATCTTTGGTAATTCTGTATGTGCCCGCATTGATCTATGTGCATGTTGTGTTTAGAGAGATTTTAATTTTGTACTTTCTGGTTATAGGTGAGTTTCATCTAAGCTGTGGATTGTATGTGAGTTATGAATTGTACAGTATGACCCCCATTTCCTCAAGTGATATATTTTCAGATTTCACGAGGGATGTGAAACTGTGTATAATAGCAAACCCTATTATTTTCAATGGAATGAATGATGGAGGTACCAAGAAGAAGATGTTGTTTGCACACGAACCCTTAAACGAATAGCTGAATAAGTAAAATCTTTGGTGAAGAAAACCGCATATATCAATTCTGCAGATAGAGGGGTTGTATCGTACTGTTCGACCCCCATATCCACATAGAATACATTTCAAAACCCCCATGTACACAAGAAACTATGGATAATAACTATATTTTGGCTGGATTCATACCTTAGAATCTCACTAGAGGACATATAGGGACCCACAAACATTTCAGGGAGAAATATGCTTTGGAGCATGGGAAAGTGGAACTGTGGATATGAGTATTGCAGCATATTTTAGCCACATACTAATCCATGGACAGACCACCATGCCTAGACACCATTTTTTGTGTGCTGTATTTAAGTATTATGTTATTACAATCCTGATGCTTAGAAATTCTGGAAATACTAGTCTTAAAGGGAAGCACAGAAATCTGTTGATTAGAGTAAATAAGCAAACATTTTGGCTTCATGAGCCCCAGTCCCTACTGCGTGTGAAGCAGGCACGAGTTTGCAGGCTTTTCCTCTTTCCGATATGGCACACCCAAGCCAAGCCCAACTCCCCGGCTGAACTATTTTCCCTTGTTTATAACACGTTCTTCCTCTTGATGTCGGAGCTGTGAGACCCAAGATTGCATTCTAGCCTTGACCTGCTGTATTATCCAAACATCTTGCCAGTGTTTCTATAGACTCTGAAACCTTGTCATTTCTCCAGACCTGTCTGGAAACTCTGCTTCCTGTTGATTGGAGCAATGATCAAACCCCTATACATATGGAAGGAAATAAAGCACAGGCTATTTCCAGGACTCTGAAAAGGTTTCCACCCAGACAGCAAATTGATGTAGGTGTTGAGAGGGAAGCAAAAGTAACAAACAATAGGACTATTTGCCACTCATTCAAAAATGGCACTTAATGGAGAGGTCAGGCCAAGCTACTCTAGTGGACAATGAGGATGTTGGCTATGTTACTCTAGCTCAAAAATATTATTTTTGGGGACTAAAGCATCCAGAAACCCATGGTTCAGTGTTTTTTGGGGGGGAGACAGGGGATTGCAGTCCAAACCCATAACATTTCCAAGTTGTGCTGTATAAGAAGTGAGTCATGCTATTTAACACTTCACATATGAAAACCAGGACACAGGTGTCCAAGCAACACCAGAGTATTGTCAAGATGGCAAAAGTTAGTAATGAGGAAGAACACATAAGCTAAGAGAGGCTGCAGCCATTTGCTTTGACCGAAATCTACTGGGAAGAGCAAAGTTTTGCCACCTTATCTCCTCTCTATCTTCCTGAATTAATTGTGCAGAACAGTGTTTCTCAAACTGTGCTCCTTCAGGTGTTTTGGACTTCAGCTTTGTCCCCAGATCATACTCTCAAGTGGTGACTGAGAGTATGAGAAATTATAATGCTGGTTTTAAAAAAGTCAAAAGTGAAGGAACATTTCAAGCAGAGGATTAGCAAGCCCGATGATGCTGAGTGCTCCTCTCTTCAAAACCTTTCAGTCACTTCATCCTTTTTGTTCAGTGCCCCTGTTTACTTTCCTCCTCTCCCCATCCCTCAAGCCAACTGGCATGACTAATGATACAATTTTCCCATCATTAGTTACCTCTTGGTATATAACAATTTTCCACTTGCAAAATGTTGGACTACCATTCCCATGGTTTCTAGCCACCACAATCAAAATTTTACTGTATGTGGATGGTGGAGCTTGTAGTCCAAGACAGCTGGAAGATGCTAGGTTGGGGAAGGTTGGTTTACTGCATCCAGATGCAAGTTTGGACATATCCTGTTAGAAGAAGGAAGTTTCAAAGGGAAGTGAATGCATTTCTAGCATTTTGATCTTATGCCACCAGATGTTTCCTAACCCCATGTCCTTTGCCCTTTGTTATTATTGTGCAACTTTTGAACCCACTGGGGGACTTCCACACTGAACCATGCCCAGCATGGCTCATACTCTTATGATCAGGGGGATTTTTTACAATATTTATTTGGTATGTCAGGCATGACCATAGCTCTGTGGGAGAACACATGATTTTGAGCATAAACAGTTACAGTCTCAGGCATCTCCAGGTAGAACTGGGGGGAAATGTTTATCTGAAATCTGGGGAGCTGCAGATGGTCAATATAGACCAGGCATGGGAAACCTTTGGCCCTCCTAATAGCTAGTAGACTGTTAGGAATTGTGGGAGTTGAAGTCAAAAACTCCTGGAGAGCTGAAGTTTCCCCATGCCTGATGTAGACAGTCCTGAACTAAATGGTTCAGTGGTCTGACTTGGGATATAAGAGACCTTCCAGCATTTCAGAGATGAAAGCTAAGACCTATGTTCAAGTACCATCAGAGAGTGATTGAGATAACAAAGGTTATTAATGAGAAAGAACACAAGACAGGAAGGGCTAAAGCAGTTTGCTTTTTCCTGAGTCTATGGGGAAGAGTGAGATTCCCGCACACTCCTCTCCACTCCCTCCATCCCTTGCTGGGTTAACTGTGTGCAAAAGTACTTTGAATTTAGTTGAAATAAACTGAGAAAACAGGAAGAAGAAAGAAAAAGTGGGACATTTTTAAAGCCACTGAAAAAGTGGAATAATGGGATGGTCCCTGACAAATTATGAAAGTTGGAGAATATGGAATTGTATCTCCAGCTTTGCATATATACCATATGTTTCGCTTTTTACTTCTACTTTGCAGTTCTCAGGAAACTGTGTGCTTTGCACAAGGCCAGAAGCAGGCAAGGGAATGATTTTTTAAAAAAATGCAGTTAGCCTTGTGTTTTCATACATGGAGACCAGCCGTTGCTTTTCTATCCCAGTATGTATTATTTGTTATTTGCTGCAATTCACTAGTGAGGTTTTTTTCACTCTATACTTTTTCTCCTGACAGTAAATTTAGCTGCAGACCTCATCCCTAAAACATCTGGCCTACTTTTTGGGTTTCCCCGCTACTTCCGCCACTTTCTAATTTTTATGCTATCAGGTCTGATAAACATTTCACACTTTTGTGGTATTTACTTTATCCTAGGAATAAAGTATTGTCCGACTATATATTTTTTTGTTTCCTTGTGAACCAAGACACCTACCTCTATTTTTCTACTTGTTTATTACATAATTGATTGTTATTATGTAACCTGAATTCCAGACAACACATTCATTCTTCCTTCATTTATTAACTTTTTATTTCATTTCTCTCCCCACACTCTTTCCTTTTCTTTATGAGGTCAACATGACATTCTGAGTTCTTCAGCTCTATCCCTGATCCCAACAAACCCCCGAGGTCATAGTCCTACACAGTGAAGCTTGGCCATTTAGGAATTTTCATATTCTTTCTTAGGAACCTATCTAAAGACCTCATTACATTGATGAGGTCCTCCAAATTGATTTGCCAACTTCCATGGTGAATCGGTGGGATAGCAGGGCAATCCCCACGCCCCATGCCCCACCTTACCAACAGCCAACACTTCCCCACCACATGTGGGGAAGTGTCACCATGCAGCTTCCCCCCGTGGTAACCTCATTGTTCGAAATTGAACACAGGGAGGCTCCTGTGTTGGTGGTGCAGCGTTGTAGGACACTTCTGCCACAGTTGAACTACAGAGCCCTGCCAGAAGTGAGGCTACGTTGTGTGATGGATGTTTCAACTGGGGCAGAATCCTCCTAGGATGCTGAAAATTCCTCGTGTGATGAGGTCATAAGAAATGCATGGTTTTAATTTGAGAAGCTACTGATCTCTGCCTAAGCTGTTCCGGTTGTTGGAAGCCTGGTGTTTTTTTTTTCCCTCAGACATAAATAAGAGAATGTGGACTGCTAAAGGCAGTTGAGTAATTTGCTCCTCCATGTCCCAGTTTCTAAAAATGTTTTTGGGAAGTGGGCTCCTTAAAAAACCTGCAGATCATATGCCCTTGGGAAGCTAAAGAACTGAAGATGCATAGACGATTTCAAAAGCTCTGCATTTCCCCAGTCCACAAGATTGTCAATATAATTAATATTTCATGATGTTATTTGGTATTAGTAACCTAGAATTTATGTTCCTAACTTCCCTCTGACATTCTCTCCTTTGTCTTCATGTCTTCTTCCTCTTCCCTTGAAATTTCTAGCACACAGAATCCAGGCACAGTCAATGAATTATGCTTGGCCTCTTTATTAAATCCAAGTCTCCAGAGTATTGCTTCCTCCTCATCCATTCCACAAAGTGAAAACAAAATCAGGTCTAAAGTTAGGGCCCTGCCAGGGAAGGCATCATCTACAATGTTGTGAATAAATCAATTTTCAGACACCTGCATGGAGCCTGAATCCAACAGACAACACATCTGGAGTCTGAATTTATGTCTGCTATCCATGCAGATAAAATTATTCACCGTCTTTAGTCTTTGATTTATTAGTTCCAGGGCAAGATGCAGTGGTAGCATTCAAACAATGGTTGGGACAAGATATTTATTCAAACTGCCACAACATATGCCAACATTTGCTAATCTGACGCCCTCCAGATGTGTCACACTATAATTGCTATCACTTCCCATCTACTCTGGTCTGGCTGGGAGTGATGGAAAATGTGGCAAGGCATACCATTACATTCCAAAATTTTTGTCTCTCTCCATGACTCCAGCCTCACTAAGAACTTGGGATAAAAACAAGCATGGCCTTACTTGGGAGCCACAGATTGACATCAATCTGTACTTTTCAGCTGTATCATGATACAGTCATTCTCACCGGATTGACAAACAGGATATAAAATCTCTATCAGAGAAAAGTGGTGTCCGAAAGTCCTGTCAGAAAGAGATATTTGACAGAGAAACAGATTTTCCTGAAGGATGATAGGTTCTCCTTCACTGGAGATTTTTAAATAGATGCTGGATGGTGATTTGCTTTAGCTGTTGATTTCTTCTGCTGTAAGAGGGTACTGTGAGAGAGGCAGCATAGCATCATGGTTAGACTAGGTCTCTGGAAGATGACGTTTTGGATCCATTCTCAACCATGGAATCCCATTGTCCAATTCATCCTCTCCTAGCCTCAGAGGATGACAACAGCAACCCCCTTCTGAACAATTATGCCATGAAAACCCCATAATAAGTTCACCTTAGGCTTACCATCTGTCGGAGGGCACAAAACAATCAAAGAAGAGGAGGCTGGATAACACAACTTTTTGGGTGCCTTCCAGTGTTACAATTCTACACTCCTATATGATTAACTAACCAATGCCCATATACTTGGGTCAAATAAGGGGTCTTTTTGTCCCATGGGAACAGCTCACAGCTGGGAGAGCTTCTAAATGGCAGTTTCCTCTTATGCCAGCTCCTCTTTACCCCTTTCTCAAATGATTTTAACATGTGCTGTTGAAAAAGCCACTTGGAGTCTCTCTCTCACATGCTCTCTTTGTGCTTTTCATGACTGTTGTTAATGAGGGAGGGGAAAGCAGAAAAGAGCTTTGCTCAAAGTGACTGTACACTTCAGCTAATTAGGTTTTCTGGATGCATTACTGGATGTGGAAATGCATGAAACACTCCAGCATTTGTGTGTGTGTGAGCCGCCCTTAATCTTAAATGAGAAGCGGAATTGGCCGTTGCCATGTCCTGCCTTTACTGAAATGTATTCCTATCCCTCGAAAAAGCCCCCGAGGCGACAACAGCAGGAGTTATAAACAGAGATGGGCTCTGCCATATCTATAACCACTTCAGAGCAGAATATATCCCCAAGATGGTCACTTTCCGTTGTGGCACCCAGTGACTTTCACCACTGGAAAAAAAAGCCAGTTGAATTTATAGATAAATAATTGACCTGAGAACAAAGGAAACTTCTCTAATTTGGCTTGACTTGGCACGGCTC
This sequence comes from Anolis carolinensis, assembly GCF_035594765.1. NCBI lineage: Eukaryota > Metazoa > Chordata > Lepidosauria > Squamata > Anolidae > Anolis > Anolis carolinensis. The sequence goes on along the minus strand of NC_085842.1, from coordinate 59,018,113 downwards.
AGCTCTATAACCTCATCATGAGATTAAAACTCTGGCTGGGGGGGCGGGGGGAGAAATCAAGAGTCCCATCCAAGACAAGCACCCCATTGATAAAGCCTGAGTAATGCTCAGCCACCACGCTCTGGACCCTTTGGGCTGGAAACTGAAGCAATCTTATCTCCAAGGAGACAGTGTGTTTCTGTGATAGTAGATAAAGCCCTTGCCCAGTCATCAAGGAGCATGTGGAATCCAAAAGGATGCTGCTCTCTCTCTCGCGTGCTCTCTCTCTCTCAATCCACCAAGCTATGTCACTTTTCTGTTTCCAAGACCCTCTGAAACCAAAGGCGTTTAGGCAGCAGCATTTTGAGGATTATCCAGCTACTTGGCATGTGAAAGGCAACCAGGGAAGTGTCTTGTCGTGTCTGAGGCTAGATCTGGAAAGATGTCTACAGAAACACCAAATGCTCCTTCTGCTGGAGGAAATATCTGGCTTTTATTTTCTTCACAAAGGTACAAATGGAAAGCAGAACTAAAAAAACTACTTTTTTGGACTGCAATCCCTAGGCTGCTTCGATGAGCCATGGCCACTGGCCATGCTGGCTGTGGGATCTGGGAATAGTTGTCCAAAAACATAACCTTTTCAGGTTTCGAGAGGAAGTCAACATCACAGTGATTTTTCTGGTGTAATGGATATACTCCAATTCACTTTCCATTGGCTATGTCCCAAATACTCTTGAATCTGGCCCTGTTGTTGATCATTTTTATTGTCTTTTCATCCACCTTCATCTTGAAACTAGTCGTGCAAGAATGAACAAATATACATATACACATATAAAATATACACATACATACACACACACACACACAGAGCACACAAAATCCTCAAAAGAATATGATTGAGGTACAGATAAAAATGGAAGGACAAAGTGACCAACTTAAAATGTAGGGGCAATACTTTCATAAGTGTTGACGTAATGGAAATCTTGTGTTCAGTCACACCTGTGTAGGAAAGGCATTCCATAAAGATGGTTTAGGTCAGTTGTTAGTCCCAGCTATAGCATATACATTTAAGTAATGGGAACTTGGTAAATCAACACTTAGTAAATCTCACGCATTCAGTGAACCTTCTCAGGACTGAACTAACAATTGGGTTAGACCATAGAGTGGACAGTGCATGTGACTTTGCTTGATTTTTTCCTGTTGAGTTGGTGGCACAGTGTGTTAAAGCGCTGAGCTGCTGAACTTGCGGACCGAAAGGTGCCAAGTTCAAATCCCGGGAGCGGACTGAGCGCCCGCTGTTAGCCCCAGCTCCTGCCAACCTAGCAGTTCGAAAACATGCAAATGTGAGTAGATCAATAGGTACCACTCCGGCGGGAAGGTAACGGCGCTCCATGCAGTCATGCTAGCCACATGACCTTGGAGATGTCTATGGACAACGCCGGCTCTTCGGCTTAGAAATGGAGATGAGCACCAACCCCCAGAGTCGGTCACGACTAGACTTAACGTCAGGGGAAACCTTTACCTTTACCTTTACCTTACCTAGAATTAGAAGTAGGGTAAGATGGATGGATGGTATCCCTGAAGTGACAGGCTTGTCCTTGAAGGAGCTGGGCATGGTGATGGCCAACAGGCAGCTCTGGCATGGGCTGGTCCATGAGGTCATGAATAGTCAGAAGTGATTGAATGAATTAAAAACAAACAGAATTAATTTTATCTATTAATGAAACACACTGATAGACTACCACAGATGCAAACTGCTGCCAGGAAATCAGAAGACGTTTACTTCTTGGGAGGAGAGCAATGACCAATCTTGATAAAATAGTGAAGAATAGAGACATCACACTGGCAATGAAGGTCCGCATAGTTAAAGCAATAGGATTCCTCATAGTAACCTATGGATGTGAGAGCTGGACCATAAGGAAGGCTGAGCGAAGGAAGGCAGATGCTTTTGAACTGTGGTGTTGGAGGAAAATTCTGAGAGTGCCTTGGACCGCAAGAATATCCAACCAGTCCATACTCCAGGAAATAATGGCCAATTACTCACTGGAGGGAAGGATATTAGAGGCAAAGATGAAGTACTTTGGCCACATCATGAGAAGTCACGAAAGCTTGGAGAAGAGAATGATGCTGGGGGAAATGGAAGGAAAAAGGAAGAGGGGCAGACCAAGGGCAAGATGGATGGATGGTATCCTTGAAGTGACTGACTTGACCTTGAAGGAGCTGGGGGTGGTGATGGCCGACAGGGAGCTCCGGCATGGGCTGGTCCATGAGGTCACGAAGAGTAGGAAGCGACTGAACGAATAAACAACAACTGATAGATTGACTATCAAAATGGTGTTCAAGGTGTCCAACATAAAAGCAACCAATCAATTATTTAAAAAAGAATCAACAAAGCCACAACTGATACACAGATTGCTGAAAAATCAACTAAACCTTTTTTTGGCAACAAACTAGCTTCAGTGCCAAAGATCAATCTGAACTAAACAGTGTTTGTCACTTTAAACTGTGTTCCCAAATAGAGTAATTGGCAAAGCTGTTGTTTAAAAAAGTAGCTTCCCGCTGCCTGTAACCATCTTAGTCATTAGTTGGTCACAATATTTTAGAACAGGTGAAATTTCTAAACACTTTTGAAAGGCAGCAGTAGTGCACAGAGCATGTGACATTATCCAAATGGGGTATAATGGAGCCATGCTTTACTACAGTCAAATCTCAAACACCGAAGAATGGGCAGAGGGTGGAAATGTTATTTATTTTGGACTGCCCTACCACAAATCCTCCAATCAGCAGGATTAGAGGTCATAGTCCAAACATATAACTCTCCCACAGTATATAATTAATGCAGTTTGACACCAGTTTAACTGCCTGGGCTCAGTGCTGTGGAATCCTGGGATGTGTAGTTTGGTGAGGCCCCAGCACTCTTTGGCAGAGAATGCTAAAGACATTGTAAACCTGCAACTCCCATGATTCCACAGCATTGAGCCATGACAATTCAAGAAATATCAAACTGCATTAATTCCGCAGTGTAGATGCATTCCTAGTCTCTGCAAAGGGGTGCAAATGGTATACTAGTCTTAGGCAGGTTCTACAGTGTCAAATAATGCAGTTTGTATGGCATTATATAGCCAGTGTAGTTAATGCCGTTTGAACTGAACTGAATTGCATTATATGGGTCTACACTGATTATATAATGCGTCATGGCCTATGGCTAGTACAATAAACAATTCATTCATTCATTATATAATGCCATTCAAACTGGATTATATGGTAGTGTAGATGGGGCCTTAGTTGTCCTAATGCATTGCTGGTCACCCCAAAACCTGAACATGACTCCAGGAATACACCCAAACTACAAACCTTCAAGGCGAATACATTCCCCATTCAGCACAGGTTGTCTTAGAAAGCTAATTGGGTGCTATTTCTGTACCTAACCTTCTTCATAAGGTGGTTGTGATGTTGAAATATATCCTTTGAGTACAGGCAAAAATTAACGTGACAACTAAGTAGCACTTCTAGTTCTAGTTGTGTATTGCATTGTGTTTTTCTCAAGGAGCAACACCTGCCAAGCTTGCTTTGTATCTATTTTTATTTTATTTTTATTTTAAAAAATCTGGCTGCCTTGCTGCCTGTGCCTTAATTAATCTCACGGCAAGGTGTCCATGATGAATCACCGGTCTCCTGTGCAGAGCCTCAATTTACAAATAACAGGTGCTTTACAAGCAAGTGCAAATTAGGAGGATTATTCATATTTCATGTTGCGTTAGAGGCAAAGATGAAAAATCGTCGATTCAGCATTCTTAAACTGGATGGCCGCGTTCTTGCATTATCTCACAATTCACAGAACTTTCTACAATTTCACCTCTGACCAAGAATGTTTTTTAATCCTAAATTAGAACTAAAGCAGATACTTCCTGTGCCAGCATTGGGCTGTATCTAAATCCAATATTTAGAACATTCAGTCTATAAAGTCTGGCACACTTTGGATATATATAATACTTTGAAACTTTGGAAAAGGTACTTTTGGGATAAATCCCAGAATCCACCCATCAGTATGACTGAAGGGACCATAAACCAGAAAATAGTAGACTTTTGCATATATAGCTTTGCCTCTGCATATATCATATTAGCTTTTATATAGACAATAAGCTCTTTTTTTAGCCAAAGTAACAAAGGACCTGTGCCCCTCCCTTTCTTTGAGAGCTGGTACCTTTCTCTAGAAAGTTCCAAAGCCAAATGCTAGCTTGAAATCAACAAGTGAGGTAACAGAAACCACTTGTGCCAAAGAGGTGTGGAGGTGAAGAAGACCCTCAGTAATTGGTCAAGTTTAGATAAGCCAAGATATATGTTCTTTGTTTAATGCGCCACGCTTCGCAGCAGCCATTTGCAAGTACAAAAACCTTTTGGTGTGTGTACAGCTGTTTTTCCTTTTCTCATAGCTATGGTGAAAATAAACTTTACTTTTGTACTCTCAGGAGACTAGATTTTCTGTCTGGTTGCCTCCTGTGCCGGAACTCTTTTTGAGATAAATTGCCTTACATGACCAGTACTGTTTCTGGGATTTCTAGTCCAAAAAATAACATTTCCAAACTTTGCAATACCAGCTCAACACTCTGTGCTGGATTCAGGTAAGATGTTTGCCATGGGCTTCTCTTGGTATCTGACTTGGCCACTGTGGTCCATGCCTTAGTTACATCCAGAATGGACTACTGTAATGCACTCTATGTGGGGCATAGACAGTTCGGAAACTAGCTAGTGCAAAGATCAGCTGCCAGATTACTAACTGGGGCTAGCCTTAGAGAACATACCATACCCCTACTAAAGCAGCTCCACTGGCTTCCCACGAGTTTCCGAGCTCAATTCAAGGTGCAAGTTATTACCTATAAAGCCCTATATGCTTCGGGCCCAACCTATCTTCAAGACCACAAATCTTTCTATGAACCAGTGCAGGCTTTAAGATTGGCAAGGGAGGTCCTTCTCTTGGTCCCACCTCCATCTCAAGTGCGGTTGGTGAGAACTAGAGAGAGGGCCTTCTCTGTGGTGGCTCCCCGGCTCTGGAATGTCCTCCCAAAGGAGATTAGATTAGCCCCCACCCTTCAATCCTTCTGATCTATCTTAAAAACATGGATGTTTAAACAGGCTTTTGAGGTTGACACTTCGGTACTTTAGTTATGATTGATGGCAGCTAGTTATCCTTAGATGTTCTGTGTTTTTAAATTGTGCCATTTTCATATTATATGTGTTGATTGTTGGTTGTTAATATGATTTTTGATTTTTAATTAATTATTTCTACAATTTTTATATGATATTGTTTCATATTCATGTACTATTTTATGTTGTATGCTACACCTTGTGGTGCTTTTGTAAACCGCCCTGAGTCCCTTCGGGGAGATGGTGGTGGGATATAAATAAAGTTTATTATTTATTATTATCTCTGCATCTTTGTTCTCTCTCAACTGTTCCTCACCACTTTAAAAAGTTAGAGGAGGCAGAGAAGCAGAGGGATGCCTTCCAACATTTCACAGATGAAAACTGGAACAAGTGTGGGCAAGCAACTCATGTACTCATGATGGGAAAAATTATTAATGATGAAGAACAGACAAGGAGATGTGGTAGCTGTTTGCTTTTGCCCAAGCTTAGCACAATGGGCAAGATTCCTCCTCTTCCTCTCCTCCCCCTCCCGCAAAGCTCCACCGCATCCTGAATTACACAGAGCCAGCAATGGTGAGGGCAATTCCCAATCATTTTTGCAAGGATTTGGGTACAGGGAGGCTTGGGATGGCACTGTATCTGCCGAACTGGGAGAGCCGGGAGATATTCAGAGGTTAGTTTAGAACCACACATGTTCATGTGACTGTTGCCACAGCTATACTTCAAAAGAGAGACATAAGGTTCAGCTACATTGTAGAATTTATGTAGTTTAACACCATTATGTCATGGTTCAATATTATGGGCTACTGGGAGTTTAGTCTGAAGGACCAGCACTCTTTGGCAAAAAAGGCTAAAGACCTTGTAAAACTATAATTCTCATAATTCCATAGCATTGAGCCATGGCAGTTAAAGTTGTGTCAAACTGCATTAATGATACAGTGTAGACACACAAAGTCAAAACAAACTGCTAGCTGTGTGCACCTGTATCCACAAATCTGTCTAGAAGTGCCTTCTGTACACACAAATCTGGTCTTTGTAAAGCTAATAGGTACCAGCAAGCATTGCCACCCAGTGGATCACCTGCAATTCAGTATCATTTATGAGCCAATTAAAAATTATTTTTTCCAATAAAAATTCTTTAGGGATCCAGCTGTACCCATTCCCCATTAATGAAAACTACACATTTATTTCTACTCCCTGTTCTTGAACTAGTTTCCAACCCATGACTGCACATGATTAAAATGGATTTTACCTATCATACTATGAATCCATTTTAACAGAATATGCATTTGTGTGATAATTGTGGGCAGGTGATTGATACTGAAACACACTTAAATATTTATCATGTCTCCTCTATTTCTCTGTCTGAAGAATTCACAAAATATGATTCTTAAATGTGTCATAGACCAATGTCTAGTCTAACTTATTCAACAATTTTTAATAAAACTCAAACCCATCCTTACTGACGTTTAATTTATAGTAACAGATGAAAGTATACAATTACTGTGCAGAATTTCTCTCTGTGCCACAGTACAAATCCATTTTTCTGAAGCCCCAACTAGACATGGTGGTGGCAATTATAGTTGTTTGACCATGGCTTTCTTTTGTTCACATATAAAAGCAGGGGCTGGACTTCTGACGATAACATCCAAAGGACCATGTGATTATAGAAAGCTAAAATCGCCTGTCAAAATTGTATCTCCAAGGTGGGCAGCCAAACTTCCCCATCTTTCTCCCCTCCTCATATGTACTCCTTTTCAAGTCAGTTGGATTGACAGAATACTTTACAAAGGAACATGGGCATGAGACAAGAAAAGTGGCTTACAAATGAATCACTTCACAAAGGAACATGGGCATGAGTCAAGAAATGTGGCTGGACCATTATGTCTAATTTAACTACTCACGGCATGATTACATTTCAGTTGCCAACAATTCTGCAGACTGAACAGCAGACAAAGGAGAGCTAGAATTGCTAACTATTTTGTAGAGCGAGCTTCCTGGGATCAGAGCAAAATACATGTGACTCAGGAGTCAGGACTAATCCCAGCTGGGGATCAGGAAAGAGGATATAGGTGTGTTTTGTCCAGAATGGCCACACTGGAGCTCTTCCTGCCAGAAAGCATTTGAGCAATGCAGAACAATCATCAAAGGCCAGAGGTGAATGATTCCTTGGACTTATCCCAAACAATAAAAAATCTAGTTTCAGCAAGCATTGTCTCATCATGGCTTTCCCCTTGGAAGTGCTATGCAAGCCTAACTTGCAAGCTGGCATGAAGCAAATATACGTTCTAGTCCTCTTTGTGCATGGCGGCGAACACTGAAGCTGGAAGCTCTGTCCAGATCATGTTGCTGGGGAAGTGGATGAAGCAATGTTTTAGGTCAGAGCCTCCTAAAGGGCATTGTCCATTCCCTTCTCCTGACATCCAGATGCTGCCCAGGTGTCCTCATTTTCTCCCTGGCCACAGGGCAGTGCTGAGAAAGCAAGGGGAGGAGGGTGCATAAAGAGGTCTTTCTCAGACCCCTTCCACACAGCTAAATAAAATCCCACATTTTTTGCTTTGAACTAGAATATATAGCCGTGCGTGGACTCAGATAGCCCATTTCAAAGCAAATATTGTGGGATTTTCTGCCTTGATATTCTGGGATATAGGGCTATGTGAAAGGGCCCTCAATGTCCCAAACATTTAGGTAAAAGAGGCCTATGGAACGCCCTCCCCATTGAAGTCAGGCAGGCTCCCTCCCTCCTGTCTTTCCGAAAGAGAACAAAAACGTGGTTATGGGACCAGGCATTTGAGCACGAGTAGCAGCAAAAATAAGATATGAATATATGACCTACTGACAGACCCCACCTGGACATGGAAAGCTCCTTAAATGTATATTTAAATGTATAATTATGTATATTTTAATGTATATTCTTAATTTTATTGTAATTTTTAATCTTGATGGATTTTTAAATTTGATGAAAACTGTTTTTTGATGTGTATGTTTATATTGTAAGCCGCCCTCAGTCCCCTGATGGGTGAGAAGGGCGGGGTAGAAGTGATGTAATAAATAAATAAATAAATTTATTCAGGACAAAGCAGGAAAATCCTGCTTTGTCCCAAATTAATTAGATACCCCATTAGACCTGGGCCTTCCTGGAAGGCATGCGTCTAATGGGGTATTGGGCCTGTAGGAACTCACTCCCTGGTCCTCCTGGGGCTGGTCCCAAAGCACAGAGAAGAGAGAAGGGCACCCCCTCCCTTCCCACCCCCACACCAAAAAGCCATTGAAAGAAAAGGAAAAACTTACCAGGTGCCATGAGGCCTCTCCAGCAGGCTTCCTGGTGTGTAGAAATGCCATGCCAGGAGGCGGGCAAGGGGGCCACCCAGCCCCTTCTATTTTAAGGCTTGGGGCGTGGCCCCATGCCAGCATAAAAGTTACCACGCTGGCATGGAGACAACCCCCAGGAAACCCCAGTTCTTTTGGGCACCTGTGGAGACTTAAGCCACTTTGGAACAGGTTTCTTTTACCCACCCCAAAGTGGGTTTCAGCCATGTCTGGAAGCGCACCCTCTCTCACTTACTAACATTTCTCCTTCCCCTGGAGCTTTCTCTCCCTGGGGAGAGAAGGCCTCAGCAATCCTATTGTAAGCCACGTCTTCTGAAATAGCCAGTAGGAGCAGTGGAAAAGAGCTTTTAAGAGACATTTGAATACTGTTGTATTGCTCCTGTAATCCCCAGTATTCAAAATATGGTAAAATAGCACAGCAAATATTTTTCTCCTTAGTCACAGAAGGCAGTAGAGTTACAGCACAGGAACACAGAGTAGGGTTGTCAAGAAGACAGTGCTTTGTCTGAAATGCTGCTAACTTCAAGTCTAGTTTAAATTCTCAATGGTGGGACTGAATGTATTTTCCATGTATGGCGGTTTGAGCATTGGATTACAACTCTGGAGACCAGGCTTTGATTCCCTGCTCTGACATAAAAGTCCACTGGGTGATCATGGGCAAATCATGCTCTGTCAGTCCCATAAAATCTCATGATAGGGTCACTTTAAGGTTGCCAGAAGTTGGAAGCAACTTGAAGGCACACAACAATAACAAGAACAAAGTAATTTTAAATTAGTGACTTTACATATAAATCAACATGTTGCAATTTTTTTGTAACAATTTGTCTTTCTTTATTCTTTTTGAATTGATGCATAAGTCATCACTCTAGTACAAACAGTGAATAAATGCTGAAGTTATACTGTTAGAGATTTAAACGTGATATCTAAATGTGCCCTGACTTAGCTGGAACAGAGTTAATTAGTAATTGGAACTAAATCAGTGCAACTCATTTTACATGTTGTTGATGTATATAAATTACTGAAGTTTTTTATTTATATATATTTTATACCAACTTTCTTTCACTGGTGTTGCAATGGTGTACAACCAACTAAAGGCAGTAAAAGCATCACCATAAGAAAGACTTCAAAACCAGCATTAAAAATAACAGCAGCAATAAAGGCAATTTTGAAAGTCACCTTTTCTAAAAACATTAATATCACAATGCTCAGCTAAAATTACACCAACCATTTCAATGCGGTCAGTACGAAAGGAGCATATGATACATGTCAGCCACAGCTTTTGCCATACATGTTTGATAAGAAATATATTTTTGGTTTCTAGCCTCTTAACTAGAGGCTCAGGGTGTTATCCTAGGCAGAAAAGAGACACGTTTCGTGGCTGACATGTCTCGCGGCCATCGTTCACTGTTAGCTTTGCCACACTTCAGTTTTCTCCATCTGTGACATCCCAATCTGCTGAACCACTAGACCAAACTGCTTTTTCCTGTGTTGTTTTCTCATTTTTAGTACTATTATTTTGGCACTGACTTCCTTCCTTCCTCATTGCTTTTCATTCTTTGGCGGGTTTTAAAATAACTCCCATCACAGACCTCCCATCCAAGTGTCTGAAAGACCACCCTACTGCCCAGCATGCTTTTATTTGTTTCTGCAGCAACCCACGAAGAGCCTGAGCTTCTTGCCAATGGAGACTAAAAAAGATGGGACCCAGATAGTGAGGGCCTCCTCCCCACCTGGACCTCCAACAATCTAACGCTGGGGCAGGCTGTTCGTTTCCACTTATTGTTAGATTTGTTTTCATTTGTTGTGAAGTTTGCTCCCAGATGTTTGGATAATGTACAATGTACCATCTGGAAATCTGAGAAAATTCAGACAAGTCATACATTTTTATAGTGGACATGCAACTGTTGCATTTATACAGACCTCATATATTACTTTGGATGAGATATAACAGTTGCATGTACACTATAAAATATAGGTTTCAGGCCCATTCAGAAGCAGTATTTTTCCCGTCATTGAATTTCTGTCTTCAGAAGCATGCCAGATCTCTGTACAATTTCTACACACAGGGAGGGAAAGCCTGCTCATGCTCAGGGGTAGTTTTATAAAACAATGTGGGATTCGAATGCAAGGGCAATTATTGCACCTCAAAGAAGAAACATTGGAGTTTCAGGTGGAGAACATGGTTTTGAAACAAGTGAAATTCAATATAGGTATAGCCCCGGTGGCGAAGTGTGTTAAAGCACTGAGCTGCTGAACTTGCAGACCAAAAGGTCCCAGGTTCAAATCCCAGGAGCGGAATGAGCGCCCGCTGTTAGCTCCAGCTTCTGCCAACCTAGCAGTTCGAAAACATGCCAATGTGAGTAGATCAATAGGTACCGCTCCGGCGGGAAGGTAACGCCGCTCCATGCAGTCATGCCGGCCACATGACCTTGGACGTGTCTACAGACAACACCGGCTCTTCGGCTTAGAAATGGAGATGAGCACCAACCCTCACAGTCAGACATGACTGGACTTAACATCAGGGGAAACCTTTACCTTTACCTATATCTCATAGAAAAAAAGCAGATGTGTTCTTGGGCTTTATGTCTTTAACAGAAAGAATAGGGTTCCAACACCACACCAAAAAGAGATGTTCAACACATTTCAACAAAGTCTGAATTCAAAACTAACAATATGCCCATGTAAAAAGAAGCAAACAAGTCATGTAATCCTTGCATAAGTAATCAAAAACATTTTGGATCTTCTAGAGGCCACTTGAAAATTTCTTCCAAAATTGAATCGAGGGATGATTTATTTTCTTCCAACAGCCTCCCTCTGTCATGATTTTTATTTGGTGGTGAAATTACAGATCTATGCTTTTTCAACATGCCGAAAAGTGAGGCAGGCTAATTTGCCCTTTTTTCCATTTTCTTCTTCTTACATGTTTTGGAAGGGAATCTGGAGGCAGTCGTTTATCTTGCCTGTTGTAGGTAAGCTCACAAGGCTACAGTAGAATCACCAAGAGTCAGACATGTAGCCAAAGGGGGGGGGGGCTTGAGGGGCTTCAGCCCCCCCCCCCCAAATCTTAGGGTGGTCCACGAGAAGGCCTTACATTTATTATTTAAACTGTTATGTTTATTCATATCATGATCTGATCACCATGCTAAATATATCCCATATGCATGGGGGTATTGGGATAATGATACAAAAGGTTTGCTAGGGTAGATCCTCTCTCACTCAGACTCAGCCCCCCCCCCCCCCCCCCGAATCAAAATCCTGACTACGGGCCTGCCAAGAGTGCATCTATACCAGGCACCCTCAAACTGCAGCCTTCCAGCTGTTTGGGCCTCCAACTCCCAGAAGTCCTAGCCAGCTTCTTCAATGGTCAGGAATTCTGGGAGTTGAAGGCCCAAACAGGTGGAGGGCAGCAGTTTGAGGGTGCTAGATCTGTACTGTACGACACAGTTTAATACTTTAACTGCTGTTGCTCAATGCAATGAAATCCTGGGAGTTTTTAGCCTTCTCTGCCGAAGAATACTGGTGCCTCACCAAACTGCAACTCCATTGCATTTAGCCATGGCGGTTTAAAGTGGTGTCAAACTGCATTCGTTCTACAATGTAAATGCATCCCTAGAGTAGAAACGCCTTGTTTTCTAGGTAAAGCTTTATTGTGTTTGTACACACAATACTGTAACACACACTGAAATTGTCTTTCTACAGCCTCCTTTCCCATCCCTCCAGTGCCAACACTGCAAAAAAAAAAATCCTTCCTGCTGGAAGAAGGCAAGAAGGACTAGACCAGGCTGGGGGCTCCTAAAAAAGCATATTCAGCTTCAGAGGGCTTATTACGTGAGATATACCTTTAGTATGAAAAGCCTGGCGCAGTTTAGACCCTGATGCTAGTTCATTGAGATTACAGCAATGATCTAAAATAATGCACACAACAATATCAGTGTTCCCCTCTTTTTTCCTTGCCAGAAAAACCCTTCTTTAGAAGGGAACAAAAGAAGCTTCTATTTTTCACTACTTGTCTCTGGTTAGTTGCTGTCACAGTTTTGCTATTGTGGCTGGTGTGTTTTACATTTTTGCCACAAGATGCTAGACTTGACACCGACTCAGATCTCGGATTCCGTCCCAAGATCTCTAAAAAGCCTGAAATGGAGAGCAGATCCATTATCTCTGGTGTTGCTGAAGCCCCATAAACACTACTAAACCACAATGGAATGTGCAGCCTTCCCAGTCATATCTTTGCTCAAAAGAAATGCCTCAAAATTGTAGGCTTCAAGGAGAGTCCATATATCAGACAGCACAACTGGGGCAAATTCACCCATACGTGAGGAACTGAAGTTCAGCTGACCACATTTGAGAAAGTCATCCTCTCTCTTGGTGTAGTGGCTTGAATGCTGAACTAGGGGCCTTCTCACAAAGACCATTGTGACGAAAGGAGAGGGGCAGCAGGGTGAATCCATTACCTTGTGCACAGCTCCCTCTCAGTGACGCTTTCCCCATCACTGTTGTGGGGAAAGCCTCCAGCGATGCTTTCACCCTGTTCTGGGCGAGGCCTCCACTGGAAGTCACATGACATCATGCGATGACCTGCAAAGGGTCCCTTCAAAAGATGGGTCAAAAGCGTTCTAAAATGCTAAATTCCCCCCATCTGATGAGGTTGCCCTTGAAGAACAGAGTTTAAATCTCACAGTGCAGCCATGGAAACCCACAGATGACCTTGGGCAAGCCAATCTTTCATCTTCAGAGGAAGGCAAGCAAAACATATCAAGAAAATTTTGTGGTAGGCTTACCATGAGTCAGAATCAACTTGAAGGCCCATAACAATAACAGCAATATGTTTCTCCTGCATACCAATGAACTGTCCAATTTGGCAGGGCCAGTCCTGAGTAATCCTTTGTTGTCATATTTTTTCAGCTACTTTACAAATGTCCCAGCTTCTCTCACCATCTCCCACTTTCCTTTTTGTCCTTAGCATACTTCAGTGATTGCAAATTGAATTCAAAGTAAAAAAACAAAGGCATGAATTTGAAGCCAGCCCAGGTCGGATTGAGCTCCCGACCTAGCTTGTTGTTGACCCAAGCAACTCGAAAGACAGTATGTTGAGTAGAAAATGTAGGTACCACTTTATGCGGGGAGGCTAATTTAACTAATTTACGACACCATAAAAAACTTTCAGCAGCGTGCAAAAGAATGAGGAAGTACTCCATCAAGGACTCAGTGTCACAAGTGGATGATGAAGCGGCAGCTCCCCCTGTGGCCGGAATCAAGCATACCCTCATGAAGCCGGAAGCTGGAAAATGTTAAATTGCCTCTGTGTCTGTGTCTGTATGTGGTATGTCTAATGGCATTGAATGTCTGCCATGTATATGTGCATTGTGATCGGCCCGGAGTCCCCTTCAGGATGAGAAGGCCGGAATACAAATACTGTACTGCAAATAAATAAGTAAATAAATAAATCATCCAGGAGAAGTGGGGAATGAATTCTTGCCTTTCCCAATAGACTAAGACAAAAGCAACCTGCTGCAACCTTTCCTAATTTGAATGTTCTTCTTCATCAATAATTTTTGCCCTTTTGACTGCCCTCTGATGCTGCTTGATGACATATGTCCTGGTTTTGATTTGTGAAATGTTGATGTGCATACTACTATGGAAAAGGGAGAGGGGCCGACCAAGGACAAGATAGATGGATGGTATGCTTGAAGTGACTGGCTTGACCTTGAAGGAGCTGGGGGTGGCCACGGCCGACAGGAAGCTCTGGCATGGGCTGGTCACGAAGAGTCGGAAGCGATGGAATGAATAAACAACATACTGCTATGATTTTACACTCTCTTTGAGGCTCTTAATTTCACTTAGGCATTTGTACTCTGAAGAATAAAAGCCAGAGTGGACCTTACATGTTCCTTGGAGCGGCTGGAGTTTCCTGATGTCTATGTGGGAAGCCAAGGATTGCACGAATTTAGGAGACTGAAAGGCTGGAAAGTCAGTAGGCCACCTAGATTTAACATGGAAGCAGATACACAGTGCTTTTCTTGCAGGGGGGAAAAGCCTGCTGGCAGGTGTTTAGTGATTTAAACAGTTAATGTTTAAAGCCAGCTTGTCTCACATTTCTTCAACCAGATGGGATGGAAAATGTAGCTCAGAATAAGATCTTTAGTTTGTTAAGGTAATTGTGAAATATATCTGGTACATCTTTATGGAGATGAACATACCATATTTGGTGTGCTGGGTCCTAAAAGTCCTGTTACTCTAATGGACCAGTTTTAGATTTACTTGGAAATGAGTTTAATGGATTTCAGTGGGACATCTTCCAGTGTCTTGCAGCACAACACAGTGTATACCCATTCAGAAGAAAGCTCCAACAAGATTATTTATTTCAAAATTTTACATTGTTTCCCAACAACATTGAACTGCCAAATTAATGAACATAATAACAACTGTAGTACTGAAAAGTCAGACAACAATGAAAGTAATCATTTCTAGTGTTCAACAATAAAATGGTTTGCATGGCAATCCTGTACAAAGAGAATGATCTCAATGAGAAATAAAGATCTAAACCAGCGTTTCTCAATGATGAGGGTTTCAGAGGGGTTGACAAAGACATCAGAAAACACATATTTCTGATAGTCTTAGGAAGTCAAATCCCTCCAGTATTTTCTTTTGGTCATGGGGGTTCTGTGTGGGAAGTTTGGCCCAATTCTATTGTCGGTGGGATTCAAGGGGTTCTTTGATTGTAGGTCAACTATAAATCCCAGCAACTACAACTCCCAAATGTCAATTACGATTCATAATATAGTAGTAGCAAAATTACAATTATGAAGTCACAATGAAAATAATTTTACAATTGGGGGTCACCACAACTGAGGAACTGTATTAAGGGGTCGTGGCATTAGGAAGGTTGAGAACCACTGGTCTAAACTCTAGAACAAATTTGGGGATCACGCAGCCCACCAGATGTTGTTGGATTGCATTAGTCCAAACCAGCAGAACCAATAGTGCTGGATACCAGGAGTCACAATCTAACAACATCCAGAGAATCACACAAAGTCCAGAAAATCTCCTCTGCTCTAGAAGCCTTCTTAATATCAAAAGGGAGGATGTCTCACCAGAAAGGAACTGCAATGCTAAATGCTCTACTAGTAGTACTCATTTGGTCAACCTCAGAACCATGTGGAACTGTTAAAAACAGAAAAGTCCTTGTTGAAAAAACTTCCACTGGCTGTTTTCTGACACAATTCAAAATGCTGGTTCTGGCCTACAAATGTGATCTGAAGGACCATATGTGCCTTCCTGTGTCTTGAGATCTTCTAGGGAAGGTTGGTAAGTGACCGACCTCACAAGACTGGTGTGCAGCCATTTTGCAGGCCTTCTTTGCAGAGGCTCGGCAAAGCAAGGGGGAGGAGCCGTCAAGCATCCATTGCCATAGGTGCAGTCTGATTGGCTGAATGCAAATGAGAAGTTGCTTAGTAACTGGAGATGGGTGGAACCAAAGTGACAGTTAGAACCAGAGTATTCTTTTTCAGTTAGGGTTTGGAATCCAGTCAATGAGCAGATAGAGTTTGAAAATCAGTCAGTTAGGAGTTGGTCTTTGGAATTCAGTCAGTTGGGAACTGTGTTTTGAAAGGGATGCCTCTTTGAGGAAATATAGGTAAAGCCTTCAAGAAAGAAAGGGCTGCGACCTATATTTGTGAGCTCTATAGAGCACTATTGTTTAAATCCCAGGGGAAGTGGATTTAAAAGTAAATTATCCTGTATTTCCTTGGTGAAGGAACATAGTTACAGAGAAACCAAGTTATAAGAACATCCTTTGAAGAGAAAAACATAAGCATTTAATGAAACCACTAAACATCTGTACTAATTAATTAAACTATTATACATAGTTACTGTTCAAACTACAAATAAACAACAATTTCTTGTTTTTTCACACATAAAGTATCACGTGCCTCTCTCAATATCCAAATATAGAAAAGGCTCCTGGATAAAGCATTGATGGCAGCATTTGATAGGAGTAGCGAGTTCGTATCCTCTACATTTTGGTGGCAGCAGAAATAGAAACCTCTGAGATTCTGGCAAACTTAAAAAATCCTCTTTATTATATATTGTTGAAACCCCTGATCCTCCATACTCTGCTCCCTGTTTCACTACCCACACAGGTATATCTAGTGGTAATTTGAGAGAGGGCCTTCTCGGTGGTTACTCAGGCCTCTTTGCTATCCTTGCTATCCAAATGAAGATTTTTGGGGGCTTCATGCTCAGCGGAAAAGGGTCTTTCATGTGCTGTATTGTGTATATTTTGGTACTTTTTAATGGTGTTTCGCAATATTCTATACATTGGTTATTTAATTATGTGTATGTGACTATGGCTGTATCTACACCAGGCAAAATATTCCAGAGTAATCGGTTTCAGAGCTGTCTAGGATATACTATGGGAATGCTTTTTAAAACTGTATTGATAGTCTAATTTTATTTCTCACATATGTATTTGTTTTAACTTTTTAAAGCTGCTTCATGTTCCAGGTGGGAGATGAAATATGATTAATTTATTATAGGGTAGTTGTGTGTTTTCCGGACTGTATGGCCATGTTCCAGAAGTATTCTCTCCTGATGTTTCACCCACATCTATGGCAGGCATCCATTCTATAATTATAAGAAATTATAATTTCTTATAATTTCTTCAGGAAGTGCTCTTTCTGAAGATTGCAATAAGGGGATAGAGACCCAGTGACTTATACAAAGGATGGGTCAGCAGTCCCTAAAACAATAACAATTATATCCCTACGGCATCCAAATGAAATGAGAGCAAACACTCCTAATCACAGTGAGACTTGCTTTTGAGATACAGGACAGTGCTGCTATAGCGAAAGGTGGATGCTTATTTTATTCACCTTGATTTACAATCTACTAGGGCAAGTACAATCTGCTCACTCCCTTAATGGTTTTCCATGGCTCTAATGCACTTTTATCAGGCAAATGTATCAAATCAGCCTCAGCAGATAATGTCCCTTATCTCAAGCCTGCCTTTTGTTGTTCTGTGTATACCTTTCTCACTTTGTTCCAGTCTTCGTCCCTTTCCCAGCTGGATAGAATGTCTGGGAAATACTCCAGTCTATTTCCATCTTCTCAGAGCCAATCCATGTTCAGAGCCCATGGCTTTAGGCCACTGTTTTTTTTAAAAAAAATATTATTAAAACCTTCCTTCCCCTTCATTGGATTTATAAAGCAGCTACATACTGGATTCAAAACTCTGTGGTTTCTTTGTACATTTTAAGCACCAGGAGAAGCATGGTAAATCATAGACATAGCTTTATTTAATTGATATAATTATTGCATAAATATAAATAATGAATAATATATCCTCAGATTAGGTCAGTAGAGGGCAAGTAGAAAATTAATGCTATTAATTCATAATAACGTTCTCATCATTACTTCCTGCCAGTATGAAATGTGAGCATATATTAAGGGATTCAAACTTACAGAGATTCAAGGATCAAAGCTTTGGTTTAAGGGCAAAGCCAAGGCATTTGCAATTTCACTTATGCACAAAAAACATCAAAATTGTTCTCAAGGACACTAACTGTCAGTAGCACAAGCAGTTAGGGAAAGCTGCTTTTTGAAACAAAAACTCCCAGAATCCTTCAACCAGCATGGACAGCAAATCCAAGTATATTCCTACTCAAAGCAGAAAGGATTTGGACTGTAGGGATGGAGAAGCTAAAAACATACCCCTATTCCCCCCTCAGTATGAGCCACCAAGTGGGGAGACTGAATACTTGTAGAAGCCTATGTTGTGCTCACTTATAGCATAATCCTAAATCAAATGCTTGTGGAATATTAAGATTGAACAAATCTGCCAAAAGACTTCACCTTATGCTGGCAGAGTTGCTTCTACTGATTGATGTCAAAGGTCTGCTGACATAACAATCTGCCAGGAGAAGTACCAGCAAATGTGCAAACATGTCGTAGATTTTTTTTTCGTGTCAGGAGTGACTTGTGAAACTGTAAGTTGCTTCTGGTGTGAGAGAATTGGCCGTCTGCAAGGATGTTGCCCAAGGGATGCCCGGGTGTTTTACCATCCTGTGGGAGGCTTTTCTCATGTTCCCGCATGGGAAGCTGGAGCTGACAGATGGGAGCTCATCCTTCTGAATAATTCGACCTAGATTTTTATTTTTTTGACAAAGAATTCTAGACTTACACATAAGTATATAGAATAGGTTTGGGTCTGAAAGGCCAAAGAAAGATGGAGTGCACTAAGTCTATAAGTCAGCATGATATGTGAGAATGCAGAGCAGAGCAATTGTGGCAGATTGCAGGGCCAGTTTTTGTCTGTCCTGGAGATCCTCTGGAGCCTGAGGGCCTTTCCAGACAGGCCTTTATCCCATGACCTGTCACAAGTTTACCAGAAGTGTCCAAATGATATCCCAGTTTACTCCGGATTAATTAAACACCTGGAAGATCCGGACCTTACTGTAAGGTCTGGATCTTTCCAGGTATGGGTCCTGTGGGGATTGACTCCCGGGACTTCTTCAGTGATCCCAGGAGTCAATCCCCACTGCGATCCTGGCTCTTCAGGCTCCTGGAGCCCAAAGGAGAGGAGGGTGCCTCCACCCTCCCCTCTTAGCCCCCATTTACCCCCTAAACTTACCTGAAGACCACAGCTGCATGCTTAGGCCCCTCTGTCAAAAGCTCCTGGCATTGGTTGGCCCGGGAGCGCATGTAGCCTCCTTCCCAGGGAAAGCCTGGGGTTAAGAGTATATGGGGGGACTAAATCCTGGGAGGAAATAGAATATAATATCCCAGTTCCTCCCAGAATTTAGTCATGTCTGGAAGAACCCTGAAAGAACATACAGAAGTAAGTACTAAAACAAATGCAAAAGAAATTAGAAGTCTAATTCTGATTTAAGAAAAAAATATTTTTTTAAAGTTAACTAATGCTGTTGCGCCATGGCATTTCACTCAATTGGTGAACCAGAAAAAGAAATCCAGAGGGGTGAGGGCTAAAAAATTCTTTGTGGGATACAGATATAGGTCAGATTTAAATCTTTACTTACCTACCAAAATCTTGGTATGTAGGTCTTTTAACACAGGAGACTTAACCTCTCAAAACCTCCAAGAAGAGAGAAGGGAGGGAGGGAGAGAAAGCTGTACTTTCTCTGCATTTAACCCACCTCCATTCAATTTCTATATCCATGAAGTGCGTGTGGAAAGGGGCACACTGACTTTTGAGTTCTCTGCTTTTTCATGCATATGCAAATTTGTTAAAAAGCTCTTAATCGTTTCATCAATTTAGAAGGGTTTTTTACCCATAGAATATATTTTGTTTTTGAAAAGAGGCTTAACCAAATTATATAATCCAGCACAAGAAGAAAAGAAAAAAAAACTTTGCCATGGTTTTATAGTAGTTTATCTTAACAATGCCCTGAAAGGGGTTCAGAGCCATACATAAAAGATTCAAGTTCAGACTCATCTTTATTCATGAAGCTTTTTTGGCTGGCCTTCCCAAAAATTCATTTCCAAGTCTATAGTGTGTTCCACAATATGCTATGAATAGTAAAAGGTCAGGACATGTTTTGGCACTAGAGAATGTTCACCAGTACATACCAGTGTACTGATCGTTTTCTACATAGCACCCTTCCTTGGTTGTAAATGTTTAATGTTGGAGATGGATGCTGTTGTTGCGTGCCCTCAAGTCATTTCTGACTTATGGAAACCCTAAGGAAAACCTATGCTGGGGTTTTATTGGCAAGATTTCTTCTGAAGAGGATTACCGTATCCTTTTCTGAGGCTGAGCCCTTGTGATTTGCTTACACAGTCACCCGATGGGTTTCATTGCCAATCAGGATGCAAATCCAGGTCTGTAATGCTCCAACCACTATACCATTCTTACCTGCCTCCCAATATTTTTGGAGGGTCTGTGACAGATGACACAGGACAACCTCCTAAAGGTATAAGAAAGAGAGAGATCCTCACTTTCCCAGTTGTCAGCTGACTGTCCTTTTTCAGAAAGCGGTTGTTTCTGGAAATAGTTAATTTGACACTCAATATGCATTGTAATAATATTTCTCTTTATTTGAATTTAAATGGGAATAAAGTATGCAGGAAAAAGAGATTTTTACCAAAACAAAAAAGGATGGGGACAGTCTCCACATAATTATTGAATTTTTGATACAAGCCAAGGCAGCTGTATAGAGAGAACTGCCTGTTTTGGTTTTTTGTAAGATATGCTATACTGGAGTCAACTTGGCACACAGGTTTGTGCTGGCTTCAGCAAAAGGAAAGGTCAAATGTTGAGTTGGGATATAGAAGTCAGAATGCAGAAGAAGGGAAAGAAGTATTTAACTCAAGAAGGAGAAACAAAATTGGTAAAAGCAACCTTGACTGGTTGGAGATGTGGACAGGAAAAACAAAAACAAACCAAGAGGCAGAAAGATAAAGCAAATAATATTAACAGACCTAGATAAAATTGGGACTCAATCCAGTTACTGACCATTAATCCAATTCAGACACAATTTAGTTCATCCATGGTTGTTTTATTATTTGATTGTTCATGCAGTGTGCATGTGTGTATGCATGCATGTATGCAAGTGCATGAGTGTAATCCTCCAATCCAACAATAGCTTTTTTTCTTCAGTAACTTTACACTTTGAAAATTTTCTGACTCTTTTTTGGGTGTCCACCCTATATTGAAAAGCCAACCCACAGTACCTAAAGTAGATATTAGAAATGGAAAAAAAACTTTGAGGCTGATTTGATGGGGACAAATGGAAAAATACAATCTTCCTCTCTGTGGTAGTGAAAGGAGTAATGCACACAATTTTCCTAGGATTTTTCTTTAATATTTCATCTAATATTGGAAGCTAAACCTGGTCAGAGCCTTGCCTGAAATTCCAGAGAGCCATTGCTGCTAGTGAAAATCAATGGATGGCTGATCTGACTCCATCATAGCAGCTTCCTATGTTTTTTTTTTTTTCCTGGCAAGAGTAAGTAAGTAAAAGTAAGTAAAAGTTTATTTGTATACCGCCCTCTCTCCCGAAAGGGACTCAGGGCGGTTTCCAATATAAAATCAGCATAAAACATTGTACAATAAAACACTGAAAACACTATAAAACGCTATAAGAATTAGAAACAAAAACAAAACATAACAATTGACTAAAACAATCACATAAGCAGAAGGAATATAATCACTCAAATAACATGAATCTGCAAAGAAAGAGGGGAAAAAAAGACCACTGGGATGGAGGAGAGGATGGCCTGGAGGGACCAAGAGACAAGGCAACCACCAGATCTGTGCCACGACTGAATACAAAATGACAAGGAATGCACCACAGACATACAGTCTGTTCCTCAAGACATTTTTACTGAATTTTCCCTCATGAAATCTGGCCTGTTTGTAGAGTTTTTGTGCCAAATTGCATACAACAGGGACAAATTACAAAAGTTTTATAATGAACAGATTTTCCAACTGTTAAACATTATATGAGCCATTCTGCACACCTGGACTGTATAGACATGCACACACCTGGAACAGATTGACATATTACGAGGTAAGTAAGAAGTTTCCTGAACCATTATTGTTGGGTAAGAGTTGGACTATTGGAAAACAGGGTTTTAATGCATGCTCAGCCACAGAAACTATCTAGTTGACCTTGGGGAAGTCATACTCTCTTAGCCTATGGAGGCCATAGAAACACCAGTCTTATGAAATCTTGCCACAAACGTCCTGTTCTAGGGCCACCAAGAGTCATGTACAGTTACAACACAATATAAACAAATAAACAAATAAATGAGGACTGAGGTTGGTAAAATACTTTGGGGAAAAAGGATCTTGTGGAACTCCTTCTAAAATAAATCAGTACAAAGCTACTATATATTAATTCAGAGCAGAACCTAGAATATATTGTTTTGGATTATCAGTCAGAAAAACCCAAGGCAACATAGCTCTTGGTCATGCAGTTGGAGGTTCTCGGATTTGGGACTCCAAAAGCATGTTTTCCCCAAACTCTGATTTAGATGGTCTGACTCAACTCAGTATCATCAACTTTGTCTGCCAGGGTTCAGACAGGGCACGCTTCCAGCCCTAAAAGGATGCCCAGCCCAGGAATTAACCTGGGACCTTCTGCACACAAATCAGTTTTCGAATTGCTGCCTTCTAAAGTCATTACAATAGCTTTTCTCTACAAATACAATATGTACTTTAAAGTGACTAAACAGTTACACAGTTCTTGAAGCATGATGATGATGATGATAAATTTCTCTTTAAAGAAACTCAAAGTAGCCAACAATGCTAAAAACAATAGAGTATGTTATTTAAAACCTAAGACTAATACTAAAATACAATTAAACATAGGAAAGGAGATTCCACCTGAACATTAGGAAGAACTAATTCAGAACTGATTCATAGGCATATTAAAATAAGGAGTTACGCTAAAATAGAATTATGTGCAATGGGTTAAACCCTTGTGCCGGCTGAAGGTCGACGGTTCGAATCTGCGAGACAGGGTGAGCCCCCATCTGTCAGCCCCAGCTTCCCATGTGGCAACCTGAGAGAAGCCTCCCACAGAATGATAACACATCAGGGCGTCCCCTGAGCAACATCTTTGTAGACGGCCAATTCTCTCACACCAGAAGCTTCTTGCAGTACGTTCTTGATTTGCTTCTGACACAATAAAAAAACACATAGGAGTATTAAAAATAAATAGTTAAAACCTATTAAAATAATTTCATAGCACCCCCTGGCTCATTCTTGAAAACTCCCTTATGTAAGAGCCTGCCTGAATAGGAATGTTTCAGCCTGCCACGAGAAGGAGAGTATGGAGGGACCATTCTGGCTTTTCTGGGAAGAAAGCAGTTCTAGACTCGAGGGGCGGCCACCAAAAAGACCCTCTCTTGTGTCCCCAGCAACTGAGCTTGTGTTGAGGGTGGAGCCAAGAGGGGGCCTCTCCTGAAGATTTCATATAGGGAGATGCGGTCTGCCAAATAGCCTGGATCTGAGCCATATAAGGGTTTATAGGTCATAACCAGCACTTTGAATTTTGTCCCGAAACAGACTGGCAGCCAGTGTTGTGCTTTCATCTTTGTCTGAGTGAATTAAAAGGTAACTCAGCCAGCTGTATTATCATTTCCTACTACCATTGTTCTCACCTTCCTCTAAAATATGCCCATTTTTCCAATTTCCACACAAACACTATATTTTGTGTGGAGAGGGTGTGGTGATGGTTTGTGTGTACCATTTTCCATATGTTGTTTAATGTCATCCTCTTCCGATTAGTGAAATGGCATTAAATGTTTCCAGTCACGAATTTGCAAGCACGTGTCACTTAACGGTGATATACAGTACATATCTGTGAAATTAATACCTGTGACTTCACCCATTTGCATCTGACAAAATATGCCCTGTTTAGGAAATTTCTCGGACTTCCGGGTGATCCTATAATATGTGTGCACCAGGTGTCAATACAGAGTCGCATCAGAGAGACTTACCCAACTCCTAGAGATGATACTTCTCTAATAATATGTATATTTTATAGAAATACATTTTAATATGCATAACTGTGGTATTTTTACAATGTTTATTTGTTTTAATTATTCTGTAACCCACCTCGGGCCACAAAGAGAGGCGGGTAAGAAATATTATTATTATTATTATTATTATTATTATTATTATTATTATATTATTATTATTATTATTATTATTATTATTATTATTATTATTGACACAACGACATAGTCTGACACAGCAAACAAGATAGATGTGCTGGATTTTGTATCACAAGTCAAACACTTCCCAAGCATTTAGGACTGTGTGATGTATTTTCGGATGATGCGCGCAGATCCCAGTAGGGTGGCCTTTTGCAGTTGGCAGATCGTAATTTTGTCAATGTCTATTGTTTCCAAATGCCAGCTGAAATCTTTTGGCATGGCACCCAATGTGCCCATCATCACCGGGACCACCTGCACTGGTTTCTGCCAGAGTCTTTGAAGTTCAATCTTGAGGTCCTGATATTATTATTATTATTATTGTTCCGTCCCCCAGGACGATGGTTTGCCTTACCTATTGGTCGTTTGTTTGTTTTCCCTCCTTTACATTTTGTTTGAGCCTCTGGCTGCAAAAGCCTAGGAAAAGTGGCTTGGAATCTGCAAGAGCTGGCTGCAGTTTTCTTTGCAGTGATTGGTCAAAGAGTGCAACATCTTAGGACCGCCCTTTTTACCAGGGTCTAGTCTCCATTTTAGAGCTTAATTCTGGCTATAGTCTTCCAACGTGCTGGAGCTGTGCAAAGCTAACTGGGACAAATCATCCTCAAAACCAGGCCAATCTAAGCCTATCCAAATTAGATAAGTATTGAATTATATTGATCTGGAATAGGAAATCTAGTTAGAGGAGCAAAGTTATTCCATCGCTTCTAGAACTAATCTTTGCTGTAAAGATAGGGAAGGAAAGAGTTTCTCCTTCTAATATAGGCAGCGTGATTAGGGTATAGTGGTTTTATAATCACTTTTGCCTTCTGGAACCAGGGATAATTCTGCAACTAAAACCTATGGAAATTTGTTTCATTTTCTGCAACTTTAAGATCTGTGCCAGGTTTACAACCTTGTATGAATAAACATCCTTTTTTGAAGTTATCCAGACTCAGTCGTTCAATATCTATAGGACAGCTTATAGGGATTTGCAGTTCGCCCGGAAAAAGGACAGCACGTTTCAGTTTTATAGTTTTTTATTGTCCGGCGGACGGCACAGTTTTGAGGTAGATCAGCGGTTTTTCCGCTTGAGCTAGCTTGCACAGCCTATAGTTTTTTATAGTTTAGGAAGTTTAGTATAGGCCGCGGCTTTTCCGCCTGAGCTCAGTCTGCATACCTAAAGACTCTACCAGCGTCTGAGGCAGTGGAGCCCGCTCTCAGACCTGAAGGAGTCAAATAGTGGGGCTCTATTTCCTTGCTATTTGGCTCGCGTGTGCGCACGTGGCCCAGTGGCTTTCTGGGTTTGCACAGGCTGTGCAGTTCCCAGCAACGTCCAGGGCTCCCTCGGCGGTAGACCTCGAGCCGCGGAGCACCAGCGACAGTTCTTTGGCTGGCTCTGAGGCGTGAAGCCCACCAGAACCAGGCTAGAACCTGGACAGGCCTGGCAACGCTGCTGCGAGTTCGGCCGGAGCACTCGGCCGGCTTCGACCTGCCTCATGGTCCGGCGGTGGTGACCTGCCTCATCGTCCTGCGGTGGTGACCTGCCTCATGGTCCGGCGGTGGTGACCTGCCTCATCGTCCTGCGGTGGTGACCTGCCTCATCGTCCTGCGGTGGTGACCTGCCTCATTGACCTGCGGCGGTGACCTGCCTCATCGTCCTGCGGTGGTGACCTGCCTCATCGTCCTGCGGTGGTGACCTGCCTCATCGTCCTGCGGTGGTGACCTGCCTCATCGACCTGCGGTGGTGACCTCCCTTCACAGCGGGGAGGAGGCGTCTCTTCTCTCCTCCTTTCCAAAGCCAGCCTCGGTGCTCCTTCGGCGGCAGGCCTCGAGCCGCAGAGCACGAGGTGCTTGAAAATTTGGCGAAGTCGCCATTTTGGCAGTTTACGTCACTCGGGCAAGGGAGGTATCAAGTGGCAAGTTGCTGTCAGTTGACATTTTGCAGCTTGCCCACCAAAGTCTGGCGCCAAAGGTCACAATCTTTGTAAAGTATAGTTACTTAGTGATATATATTGCTATGGTTAAGTGCTGTGAATTGTATTATATATTGAATTTGCTTTTATTGTAAATTTACTTGCTGGTATGTTGTATTTGCTTTTGTTGTAAATTTACTTGCTATTAAGAATACATAATGTCTATGCAATTTCAAGACGATACAGATGGTATACCTCCTTCTGAGGCTGAAAGTAGGAATGAAAGGCCCCAAAGGATAAAGCACCCTTCAGCCAAGATGCTAGCCCATCTAATAGATGAAAAGGAGCTCCTCCATGTGAGGTTAGGTTCGGCATGGGAGCGAATTGTAACATTGATGGACAGAATTGAGAGCTTGGGTATTACAAGGGTGCCATCCATATTACAGACAGACCTTGAAGAGACCTTCGGTCTCTGGAGGGGTTTGGTGTCTAAGATAGTCCAGGTCCTCGAGCGCATTAACGCCAAGGATTCAGAGTTAGAAATAGTGAGTGTCTTAGCTGACACTAATGAGAAAGAAAATAAGGTGAGGGCAATTCTAGATGCCTTGGAATTTAGTTCTCCACCTGTTAATCTAAGGTCTGAGCCAAAAGGAAATCAGTCTTCCTTATGCAGCCATGAGACCAATCTTTTAAAATCACCTGCTGTGGCACTTAGTCTTAAGTCCAACCGCTCTAGCCAGGTATCTAAACTAAGGGAGTGTGCATCATCTAAACATAGCCACTCTAGCAAGTCTTCTGCTGCTGGGAGTGCCATCTCTTCCCTAGCTGCCTTGCACATTAAGGAGGCTGCACGTCTGGAGCTAAAGAGCAAGGTAGCGGGGGCGGAGGCTGATGCTAAGGCAGCTGATCTCACCCTTCCCTTTAAAGAAGAAGAGCAACGACTGCAAATAGAACAGGCCCGTAGACAAAGCGAAATGCAAATGGAACAGGCCCGTAGACAAAGCGAAATGCAAATAGAACAGGCTCGTATAGAGATGCTTAGAATAAAGATGGATGCCGCAGCCAAAAGGGTAAGGGCTGAGACTTTGGCCAAGGCCCTAATTGAGCCACTCACAGAAGAAAATGTAAGCCAGTTACCAATACAGGATCCTTCTGCCAAAGTGTTTGCGCACCTTGGCAGCATGAACAGCCAGTTTTCGGATGAGGAACAGGGAGACTTCTCTCCTTACCCAGAGCAGGGCCCCAAAGTCACTTTTGAATTTCCTGCAGAGCAGAGCGTCATAGCGGGGAGCTCACCCTTGCTCGAGCTACCTGTGCCTCCTGCTAAAACCCTAGGTCAGTCAATCAGGGCCTCAAGGCCGAGTGCTAGTTGGCCCCTACAGACAGCTGCACAGGGAACCATCGATTCGTCAGTGGTCGATGTCATCCCTCCAAGAGGCCAAAGGTTGACGCAAGGTACACGGTGGGAGTCCACTCCACAACAGCAAACTCCTCAATTGTTCCCTTCGACGCCAGAGTCCCAGCTTGTCTCCATCATCAGAAGCCCCAGAAGAGATCTTAAGGACAAGGGTGTCGAAAAGTTTTCGGACAAGCCTGAGGAATTTCTTCTCTGGAAGGCCACCTTCCAGAGAGCAATCAGAGACTTAAAGTTATTGCCTGAGGAAGAACTGACTCTTCTGGCTGCATGGTTGGGCCCAGCCTCATCCTCACAAGTTAAGAAGATCTACGCAGCCCACGTAGCCGATCCCGACAAAGCCCTGGAAAAGGCCTGGGCCAGGTTGCAGCAGAGGTATGGGGCCAGCACAGAGATTGAAGCATCTCTTATGGACAAGCTCCAAAGGTTCCCAGCTTTAAAACTCAAAGACTTCAAACTCTTGTGGGACCTCAGCGATCTCCTTGCGGAATTAGAGTCGGCCAAGGAGAATCCAGAACTGCCCGGTTTGAAGTGCCTCGATCAGCACCTGTCCCAGAGGCAGATCTTGACCAAGCTGCCCTTCACTTTGCAAGAACGCTGGGGACAGGAGGTCTTCAACTACAAGGAGGCCCACTCCCAGGCATACCCTCCATTTTCTCATTTGGTCCAGTTCATCACCAGGGCAGCCAGAGAAAGGAATGATCCACAGACGGGCCTCCCCACCTTATACCAAGGGACCCAGCCAGAGAAGGCACCTGAAGTGGACAAGAAACCACCTAGAGAGGCCAATAGACCTGTCAGCGTAAAGGCAGTCGAAACTCAACTCAAGACTGACGAACCCAGGTCGGAGGTAAAAGAGTTGCTTTGCCCTATTCACCAAAAGCCTCACAGCTTGGCCAACTGCAGGGAGTTTAGTAGAAAGACATACAAAGAAAGGCAACAGCTAGTTCAAAAGCAGGGAATCTGCTTTAGATGCTGTGGAGCAACTCCACACTTTGCATCCAACTGCAAAGAAAACATCAAGTGTGAGAAATGCAACAGCCTCAAGCATTGCACCGCAATGCACAACTCCAATATCATCTCCCACCCCAAAGAGAACGCTTCACCAAAAGAAAAGTCAGCAGTCGAAGACACCGACAAGCCAGCCGCACCAGAGATGCAGGTGGAAGTTTCAGCAGTCGCCTGTACAGAGCTGTGTTCTGACTCGCACCAGTACAGAGTTTGTCATCCTATCTGCCTAGCGGATGTATATCCAGCCAAGAGCCCTTGGCTTAGAAAGAGACTCTATGTGGCCCTGGATTCACAGAGCGACGCCTCCCTGGCTACTCCAGAGTTCTTCCGCATGTTTGACCTTAAAACCAAGATGGTCGACTACACTATGACTACGTGTGCAGGAAAAAAGAAGTTGCAGGGTCGCATAGCATCTGGCTTCGTTGTCTCCTCTTGCGACCAGAAGAGACAGTTCAAGTTGCCAGACCTGATTGAGTGTTCCTCTATTCCCCGGAACAAAAGGCAGATTGTCACCAGAGAAGTTGTGGAGGCTCATCCACATTTGCGACGGTTAAAGAATGCTATACCAGCCTTTCGGCCAGATGTGGACATTGCCCTTTTGCTTGGCTCGGACTGCCCGAGCTTGTTCTGTGTGAACGACCAAGTTAAAGGACCTCCAGGTGCACCTATCGCACAACAATTGCCATTAGGCTGGACAGTCATAGGCCCAGTGTGCATAAACAAGATGCACCCACTATCGTCGTTGGACTCCAATCAAGCACAGGTGCTTAAAGGTGGACGTCCTACACTTGTGCGCAGTTGCCTAAGTCATATCTCGGTCTACTGCCAAGCAATAACTCCAGAGTATTCCTCCATCTTCAAAGTCTCTGAGAGAGACGAAGCCACAGCGCTCTCGAAAGATGAGCAAAGGTTTTCGGACATTATGAATGCTCAAGTCTCACGAAGTGCAGAGGTGAAAGCCTGCAAATCAACCACAGAAATCAAGATGGGCCAAAGATCTTGTCTGGAACGACACCATTTTGAACGTTTTTCGGAATGGCACAGTCTTCTTAGAGCAGTTGCTAGGCTTATACATCGCTTAGTCTGCAAAGATAGTCAGCCTTTGCAAGTTCAGGACATGTTGAAGGCTAAGGGAGTAATATTCAGGTAAGTTCAGAGGCATGAGTTTAGTCTAGAAATAGCCAGGTTAGAACAAGGGCTTGACACCCCCAGCCGGAGTTTCTTGCATGAGTTAAACCCATTTCTAGACAAGGAGGGCATTTTAAGAGTGGGAGGGAGGTTAGCTAAGGCTAAACTCAAAGTGTGTACAAAGAACCCCATCATTGTACCCCCCAATAGCCATATTGCTTTGTTGTTGGTTCGTCACTACCATGAGAAAATCCATCATCAGGGTAGAACTCTGACTGAGGCGACCCTTAGAAATGAAGGCCTGTGGGTGGTAAATGCTAAAAGTTTGGTCAGCAGTGTTATTTTTAAGTGTGTCAAATGTCGGCGACTCAGACGTAACTGTCAAAGTCAGTTAATGGCAGAACTACCTCAGGATAGGACTTTGACAGACCCACCCCTTTCCCATGTGGGAATTGATGTGTTTGGTCCTTGGGAGGTTGTCACTAGGAAAACCAGGGGTGGTGTTGTAAATAACAAAAGATGTGCGGTTTTGTTTACTTGTTTGTCAGTACGAGCTGTCCATATAGAAGTCATAGAAGGGATGGACACTTCATCATTTTTAAATGCATTGAAAAGGTTCATAGCCCTCAGAGGGCCAATTAAGTCAATTCGATCGGACTGTGGCACCAATTTTGCATGTGCAGACCTTAGCCAACAACTTCTGGAAGAGGTGGAAGGCCGAATACTTAAGCCAGCTTCAAGCTAGAAGAATCTGGCAAAGCCCACAGGACAACATTGAGGTTAACAACGTTGTGTTGTTAAAGGACAAAGACTTGCCCCGCCATGCATGGCCCATGGGCATTGTATTAAAGACCTTTCCTTGCCCGGATGGTAAGGTCAGGAAAGTTCAATTAAAGACTTGCAACAGAGGCAAAGTGTCCATTTTGGACAGACCAATTAGTGACCTCGTGTTGCTTATTGGAGATGTTTAAAGTTCTAGTGTTTGTATTGTTGTGTATACAAAGGTGTTTGTATGTTTTTGATTGGTAAATTCCCACATCCTGGGAATTTAGCGGGGAGTGTTCCGTCCCCCAGGACGATGGTTTGCCTTACCTATTGGTCGTTTGTTTGTTTTCCCTCCTTTACATTTTGTTTGAGCCTCTGGCTACAAAAGCCTAGGAAAAGTGGCTTGGAATCTGCAAGAGCTGGCTGCAGTTTTCTTTGCAGTGATTGGTCAAAGAGTGCAACATCTTAGGACCGTCCTTTTTACCAGGGTCTAGTCTCCATTTTAGAGCTTAATTCTGGCTATAGTCTTCCAACGTGCTGGAGCTGTGCAAAGCTAACTGGGACAAATCATCCTCAAAACCAGGCCAATCTAAGCCTATCCAAATTAGATAAGTATTGAATTATATTGATCTGGAATAGGAAATCTAGTTAGAGGAGCAAAGTTATTCCATCGCTTCTAGAACTAATCTTTGCTGTAAAGATAGGGAAGGAAAGAGTTTCTCCTTCTAATATAGGCAGCGTGATTAGGGTATAGTGGTTTTATAATCACTTTTGCCTTCTGGAACCAGGGATAATTCTGCAACTAAAACCTATGGAAATTTGTTTCATTTTCTGCAACTTTAAGATCTGTGCCAGGTTTACAACCTTGTATGAATAAACATCCTTTTTTGAAGTTATCCAGACTCAGTCGTTCAATATCTATAGGACAGCTTATAGGGATTTGCAGTTCGCCCGGATAAAGGACAGCACGTTTCAGTTTTATAGTTTTTTATTGTCCGGCGGACGGCACAATTATTATTATTATTATTATTATTATTATTATTATTATTATTATTATTATTATTAAGAATTTTCTAAGTTCTCCAGGGAAACCATATGGTAATTTATGATGAAAATGTTTATTTCAATAGGGTTGCTATTATTCATGGTTTCCTGTTTCTATAATAAGTTCAGGGACATATCCCACATGGATATGGAGGGGTCATACTATATTTATTTAATTGTTAAGGTGAGTTTACTAACAAATGCCTTTCATTTCTTTCTTTCCCTTTTGCTGAAATGCCATTAATACATTTTAATTCACAAATCATTCACCTTTTCAGATGTTGAAGGAAACATGGAACAGCTTACAATTTAATATGCAACTCTGTCATTTAGAGCTCATCTCATAACATTTGTTATTCTATTTCCCACTACAGTGCCAAAATATACACTCTGAAATGCATGAATGTCATGAATTTTCAGCTCCACAGTTTCAAAGTACACCTTCCTGATTAATGAACTAAAAGTTTTAATAGACAGTTCTAAGAAATCTACTGACTGAAGACTGCAATATTTTTATACAAAATTAAATGCAATCCAGCAATAAAATAAACATGAGTGTAACTTTTCTTAAGCTTCTGGTATTTTTAACACATTCTGAAACATTGCTCTTAAGATGCATTGGTACTAGCAGGCAACAGCCACAATACAGCTTTATAATTGAAATTCCTGAACTGTATTGTTAACCAAAATGAAGGATGTCACTGCTAGGTTATTACTAGCAGGGAGAGCAGCTGCAAATATAGCCCAAGCAAACAGATTCTGTTGCTTCATCTCTCTTATTCTCATAGGAAATCCCATGGCTCTGAGTCACATCCTAATTCTAAAAGAGCTGGGTGTTATCAGTCAGAGACCTTGACATTTTGCCAAGTAATCCGTCTGTATGAAGAACTATACAAAGAACCAGGGCACTGTCACTTTATGGCTACAGTCCTACTTGGAACCACAGCTACTTTTTCAAGCCCTTGGCTTACTTGTTTGTCTTATAAAAACATTGGGATTTATGTCCAAGAAAACATGTATTGTTGTTGTTGTTATGTAAAGCCACCTTGAGTCCCCTTCGGGGTTGAGAAAGGCGGAGTATAAATAGGGTAAATAAATAAATAATTTGTTGTGTGCCTTCAAATCATGTTATGGTGCCTCTAAATTATGACAACTCTAAGGAAAACATATCACATGGTTTTCAGTGGATGAAAATGTCTGACTTGACCAAATTCACCCAATGAGTTTCCATTGCCGAGTGGAGAATCGTACCCTGGCCTTCAGAGTTGTAGCCTAATGCTCAAACCACCATGCCACGCTAAAATCATGGCTACAAGATAAAACATATGTATTTGGAAGTTCAGCTAAACACCATGGGACTTCCTTCTGAATAAATGTGATAAGTATCTGGGCTGGTAACTCTGATTAGCAGATCTGATTATCCAAGTAAAAGAAAAAAGACATTTAGAGTGTTCAATCAAAGATTTTGAAAGAGCTAAGATTGTTCTTTGTTCCTGCAGATAGCCCGGGCATCCGGTGACAAGAATCTTGCTTGGGAAAGCATCCAGCTTTTCAACTTCTGGTGTGATCTGAAGTTCTGAAACTTCAAAGTTGGATCAAAGGCCAGCATTAGTTATGGGAACTCATGGCTGCCAAAGAAAGCAGGAGGCTGTAATACCTCCTTCCCTCTCCTGATAATGGAAAATACTGTTGACATGGTCACTGAGTACTAGTCTTCTTCACAACCCTACACATACACACAATCAGTGCATGTTAAATAGAAATTAGGGTGAGGGAACTTGAATCATGGCACCATAATGTCCTGCTCTTTAATGATGAAACCCTATAGGGGAAGACAAGAATGATATGTTGTGGCTCTTGCTTTCAGAAGCATGCATCTCTACCTTCATCTATACACTAGCAAATTTTGTTATCCAACTATGTGTTGTTTATGAATATCAGCATGGCTGAGGAAACCAATGAAATGCAGCAGACAATGATAAATTGAGGCTATCGTGTTTGGGCCATATTGTGAGAAGAGATGACTCATTAGAAAAGACAATACTGCTTGGTAAAGTGGAGGTCAATAGGAAGAAAGAAAACCCTATTTCAGATGGATAGATCAGAGAAGCAACAACCTGGATACTGCAAGATCTGAGGATGGCTATTAAGCATAGAATGGCTTGGAGGTTTCTCATTCATGAGGTCACTATAAGTCAAGGTGAACTCAATGACATTTAAGAAAACAAAAGTACCAAGCATGCTCAGTAGCCATGGCCACACAGAGAGACATGCCAGAAGACTCAGAGGGAAGGAGGACTACAATAGCTTTGAAGCTGGTACGAAAGGCTATCCCCTTGCACAAGAACATTCAATTCCATTTTGTAGCAAGTTCCATTTGTTTGCCTTGATAATTAGCTCTGGCTAAATAACAGTTTGAAAATGGACCGAACACTTGAACCTGATTGGAATATTTAGAGTGTGGATTACAACATCACACCCATAAAACCTCAGTATTTTATTTTATTTTATTGCTATTTTTATGCATGGGGAAAATAATTAACACAAGCAGAGTATGAGTTGAACATTTTTCACCCCAGTGTGTCTCACAATATATCTTGGTAGATGACCTAGTTGATTTGGGCAACTTTTAATCTACACATCTGGCTCTTTGGTAACTCCTAGATATTTCCATTGTCTTAAAATCCTTGTACCATGTAGATCAGTGGTTCTCAACCTGTGGCATTTTGGCCTACAACTCCCAGAAATCCCAGCCAGTTTACCAGCTGTTAGGATGTTTGGGAGTTGAAGGCCAAGATATCTGGGGACCCCAGGTTGAGAACCACTGAAGTCGATACTATACTAACATGTTGAGAACAGGAACTTGGGTTTCTGTCATGGCTTGTCTCAATAGGCTCCACAACTAGGAGTGAACTGCAGACATCGTTTCCCAGCATCCTGATCTGCAGAAACCCTTTCTCTGGAGTAAAGGTGCATCTGGCTTATGATAGCAACACAACCGACCACGATACCAGCCATTGTAAATAGTAAATCATTGTGAATGAACGATTTCACAGTTTCAAGAATATAATATAACCACCACATCTGCAGCACCACACCCACAGTTTCATTTATCCATGTCCCATAAAATATGTTCTCGCAAGGTATTTTCTAGGTCCTCCAGTGCTATGGTATTCTTGGACCAAAAGCCCTTCATTTCAACAGGGTTTGTTATTATCTTCAATGTTATGTATATCCACACGAAGTTATGTATCCACACGAAGCCCGGAAACATATCCTGTATGGATATGGGGTTGCACTGTACAATTGGAGGAAGCCTTCTGTTAACTTTGTATCATATATACAGTAGAGTCTCACTTATCCAACACTCGCTTATCCAACGTTCTGGATTATCCAATGCATTTTTGTAGTCAATGGTTTCAATATATCGTGATATTTTGGTGCTAAATTCATAAATACAGTAATTACTACATAGCATTACTGCGTATTGAACTACTTTTTCTGTCAAATTTGTTGTATAACATGATGCTTTGGTGCTTAATTTGTAAAATCATAACCTAATTTGACATTTAATAGGCTTTTCCTTAATGCCTCCTTATTATCCAACATATTCACTTATCCAACATTCTGCCGGCCCATTTATGTTGGATAAGTGAGACTCTACTGTATCAGGATAGTCTTTGTCTATAGATATCAGGTGCTATTATATGTACTGTGATTTTTATTTTATTGATTTAAGTCACATTCTAGTTCTGTTTAAATAGTATTCCATGACCTCAATCCAGTATTCCCTTAGTGTAATGTAAATATCCGTACACAGACAAACACCATGGTAGCACTACACAATACCCATGCAGAATAGCAACATTGCACGACATGTGGTGGGGTGCCATTACACAATGCACAACACATGATGCAAATTCACAATCAGGTGAAGGATACACATCCGAGCTATACAAATGCAACAAAAAGTATAGGATGTACAACCACAATGCAAAGGTTAGAATACATAATCACAACAAAAAGTATAGGATGTACAACCACAATGCAACTTATTGGATGTACAACCACAATGCACAGTGTACAACTTGAAATGCCAAGGCACAAATGAATATGCTGTCTACACAACCCTGCTTGTATTGCTATCAGTCCATTATTCAATGGTGGCTTTGTGACACCACATGCATAGCATGGCTTATGTGTACATATGTCCTTAGATGAATTCTTGCTACTATGTCTAAATGTGCTTATAGACATATACAAGAACATGCTCAAAGTTCAAACAAATGTGTACTTGCTTTCTTCCTCCTTTCTGGTGATGTAATGTATCCCTACTTTTTGCTGGGTTGTAACTGGGCATTTTGCACCTACTTGGGTCTGAAAAGGAGCTATGTAAAAGTCGTAATCAGAATGATTAAAACCTGTGCACTGAGACTGTAATGGCTTTGCAATGCATTGCCTTAACTGCTGAAACATAAATTCTACATAAAGTGTTTATTTATTCCTGTATTTTAAAATTTATACTCCTCTAAACGTGGCTCCATGGAGCCCTCCGGGCAGCTAACAACATAATAAAGCAACAGTAAAAAGCCTGAAAAACAATATCAATTTAAAATATACCAATAAACATCATATCATATAAACTGCAAATTGCCAGAGACAGAACAGGATATAAAACAACACAAAACTGTCCAGTAAATTCCAAGAAGACTATGCCAACACATTTATCAATCAGGCAGCACCCCCATCCCTGCCCCCCAGCAAAAGAACTGATGAAACAGAAAGTTTTCCATCAAATTTCCCATTAATTTTGTGGAAAAAACAAACTGGATCCCTTCAAAGCCTTCTTTAATTTTTAATACTCCATATGAACAGATGAGCTTGGGTACAGTATAAAGGTAAAAGGTAAAGGTTTTTCCGTGACATTAAGTCCAGTCATGTCTGACTCTGGGGGTTGGTGCTCATCTCCATTTCCAAGCCGAAGAGCCGGCACTGTCCGCAGACACCTCCAAGGTCATGTGGCCAGCATGACTGCATGGAGCGCCATTACCTTCCTGCCGAAGTGATACCTATTGATCTACTCACATTGGCATGTTTTCGAACTGTTAGGTTGGCAGAAGCTGGAGCTAAAGTGAGCTGGGCGCTCACTCCGCTCCCGGGATTTGAACCAGCGACCTTTCGGTCTGCAAGTTCAGCAGCTCAGTGCTTTAACACACTTCGCCAACGGGGCTCCTTAGGTACAGTATAGCAACAGCTTAATATCACAACTAGTTCTAGATATGCATCCCAGGAAAGCCACACACAGGGTGCATCTACACTGTAGAATTAATGCAGTTTGACACCACTTTAACTGCCATGGCTCAATGCTATGTAATCATTGGAGTTTATGTGGTTTTTAGCCTTCTCTACCAAAGAGTGATGGTGCCTTACTAAATGACAGCTCCCAGGACTTCATAGCATTGAGCCATGGCAGTTAAAGTGGTGTCAAACTGCATTTATTCTATAGTGTAGATGCACTCAAGGTCAGGGTGGAAGGAATTGCTATTACAGTCTAAGCTTGCCTCTTCAAAAGATTATAATGGGGTTAAACATCTTGCCGCCACCCAAAATGTCAGCTACACATCAAGAACCTCCCCTTCATTCTGTAGCATACAATAGATATCATTTATGTTTGTGATGGCATGCTAATGCTCCATATTTCCTTGTCCCTTCCAGTGGCATGAACAAAGGAAAAGGTAACTCTTGTGACATGGAGAGGACTCAGATCTAAGTGTTTGGTTGTAGTTTTCACACATTTGAAGCCACGTTTTTAAAAAAATCCCATTTAGTTTGTCTATGAGGCAGTCAATATGAGTGAAG
Source organism: Anolis carolinensis (assembly GCF_035594765.1). NCBI lineage: Eukaryota > Metazoa > Chordata > Lepidosauria > Squamata > Anolidae > Anolis > Anolis carolinensis. Next base: position 58,980,868 of record NC_085842.1, on the reverse strand, counting down.
GCGCCTTGCCAAATTCTGTGCAATACCCAAGAGGCCTCTATCAATACAAGTATTTCCATTGCCATGGTTTTATGAAGTGGTTGTAAGGATCTTTCAGCAGGCAGAGCAATAAACATCGAAGGGGGCTCTGAAGTGGCGACTTGCCAAGATCAAGCGTGTCTTTCCTTCATTATTCACTGTTTCTGCAAGTGGCAGAAAAGAAACAGATGACATTTCTTCTGATAGGTGCCTGCCTCCTTACCCTTTTGGATTTGATAGTAGTGGAGCCCAAATCAAAACCATGATGTTTAGTACCTGAACTGGCATTTTCATTAAAAACAATGAACATCCATTTGTGACAATGATGATGTCAACAATAATAATGTATTTTCCCCAATGCTCGTAACGGGTTACAACATAATTAAAATAAGTAGATAAGCTATGCTAATGGCTCATCCATTATTGTAGATGTTTTGAGTATTTTTTGTGTCAGAGAAGGAAAAAGTAAACATAGGTAAGGAAAAAAGTAATGTGTCAAGCTGGAAATATGCATGCCATTTTGGGGGAGTATTAGTCATCCTAAATATACTCTATTTAAAAATATGAATACTTGTTAGAATAGAACATTTGCAGATGCTTGGAAAGGATAGTGACTCATCTGGTCTAAGAAATATCTATGTGTTTTGTGTTGAATATTCTTTTCCAGAACAAAAAAAAAAAACCCTTTCTTAAGTAGATCATCTGAAGCCTGGCCAAACATGGTAACAACAATTACAATGGCATCCACAGTAGCCGTGAAAAGGTTCAATAAAGCTGGCATCACAGCTCAATTTTGGGATGCTTCTACAATGTAGAGGTAATGCAGTTTGACACCATGGCTCAATGCAATGTAATCCTGAGAGTTATAGTTTTACAAGGTCTTTAGCTTTCTCTGTTAAATAGTTCTATTATTTATCAAACTATAACTCCTAGGATTCCATACTATTGAGCCCTAACAGTTGAAGAGGTGTCAAACTGCACTTAGATGCATCTCGGGTCACTAGTTGCTGAAGATGAAGTATGACACAGCAGGGATCCATTGCCTAGGAATATCATGGGGAAATATTTCCAGTGCTCACTTCATTAATTTCGTATGTTTTGTATGTTTCAGAGAGGTTGTAGAACTTTCCTGTTTGTACAAGTGTTTCATTTCAAGCATCGATCTCCCACTTTAAAGATATTTTTCAAATGTATTGACCATAGAATCATAGAGTTGGAAGAGACCTTGTGGGCCATCCAGTCCAACCCCCTGCCAAGAAGCAGGAAAATCACATTGAAAGCATCCCTGACCGGTGGCCATCCAGCCTATGTTTAAAAGCCTCCAACAAAGGAGCCTCGACCACACTCCGAGGTGGAGAGTTTCACGGCTGAACAGCTATCACAGTGAGGAAGTTCCTCCAAATGTTCAGGTGGAATCTCCTTTCCTGTAGTTTGAAGCCATTGTTCCGTGTCCTAGTCTCCAGGGCAGCAGAAAACAAACTTGATCCCTCCTCCCTATGACTTCCCCTCACATATTTATACATCATGTCTCCTCTCAACCTTCTCTTCTGCAGGCTAAACATGTCCAGTTCTTTAAGCCGCTCCTCATAGGGCTTGTTCTCCAGACCCTTGATCATTTTAGTCGCCGTCCTCTGGACACATTCCAGCTTGTCGACATCTCCCTTCAACTGCAGTACCCAGAATTGGACACAGTATTCCAGGTGTGGTCTGACCAAGGCAGAATAGAGGGGGAGCATGACTTCCCTGGATCTAGACACTAGACTCATGGAATTATTAAGCTTGGAAAGCACTTCAAAGATCATCTAGGAGTCTTAAATATCTACTGATGTTCAGAATCTGTTGATGTCTTCTAATTAATTGCTTGAATAGTAAGAGCAAGAAAAGTAACAGCCCAGATAAAATACTATAGTTTGAGTGTTCTGTTTACTGCTTAAAGACAGAAAAAATGTTTGACTGTGTCCACCTCTCCAATCTCATTTTATCAAAACATTTCTACTCTGTTTTCCAGCTTCACAATGGAGCCAACAAGGCTGCTAACAACCTCCATTAAAAACAAAAATTTAAAACAGCAATTAAAAACCCAAGAAAGAGAAAAATGAGTTGCACCAATAATAGCAAAACAATTAAAAATTAAAAACATCAGGCTGCCAAGAAATGACAAATATTTGTTGTTAGAAAAATGATCTTCAGTACAAAACGGTAAAATGCCTATTGTCCAAAAGTACACAAAGCAGGGAAGAGCCAAATTTACAGGGTCACTGTGTTCTATTATCTGGATATTATAAAGGGGCAGGTTAGTTCCACGGGTTGCTCCAAAGTTCTAGATCAGAAGTCAGCAACTGATCTAGAATGGGGTGGACAGCTCCAATTTTTGGTTTCTTTGACTGAAAGAAACAGAGTGTGGGGGAGAGAGAGGGAGGGGGAGGGAAGGAAGGAAGGCAGGCAGACAGTCCACACTTTTCACTCAGACTCATTGTCAAGGGGATGACATGACTGATATTAAATGTAATGATGTGTTTTTAAATGCTTTGATTTATTTTTAATCTACTTTTGGATTATATACAAAAATATGCAGATATCTTCACACATAGCCTCTATCAAGCTGTTGATATCTGAAATGGGGCCAAAGAAACTATTTAACGTTGGTGGTCAGACAAATCTGTCCCTGGCACATGACTAACAAGGGAAAGGGTCTTACAATCTTTTGCTTTTACTACACATGCTATGGTTATGTATAATAACATCATGGATTGCTGTTGCTGTTGTTGACTTCCTTGCTCCCTTTTCCTGAAGTACCACTTCAAACAAACCCAGAGCCTTGTTCAGGCAGATCAGGTACTCTGTCACTGAGAAATGGGAGTTAAATATTTTTAGCAGTGGTTGATTCTGGAACAAATAAGTGACTGGAGTAGATCTACTCCCCTGTTCAAGGAGCTCCACTGGCTGCCTTTTATTTTCCGGTCCCAATTCAAGGTGTATACCATCACATATAAAGCCCTAAATGGTTTGGGACCCACCTACCTTCGTGACCGTATCTCCTACCACAAGCCTACACGATCCCTTCGCTCATCAGGGGAAGCTCTCCTGTCCCCACTCCCGATATCCCAGACCCGCCTTGTGGGAACAAGGGAGAGGGCCTTTTCTGCTGTGGCCCCCCGATTGTGGAATTCTCTGCCCGCGGAGATTAGGCAAGCCCCCACACTAGCAGCCTTCAAGAAAGACTTGAAAACATGGCTCTTTCGCTGCGCTTTTGGAGAGTAACCATTTTATATTTCTTTTCCGTTGCTCCCTCTAATATCTATCCTCCAGAATACCCCACTCCCTTATGACCCTGTTCGCTGTGGTTTTTATTTTTATGTCTTTCTCACCCCGAGTTTTAACTTAATGTTCATGTGGTCTGCCCTTGTTTTTATTGTCTCCTTGTTTTATTTTGTAATGGATATTATTTACTGTATTGTTTATTGTATTGTGTTGTGCTGTTCTTTTATATGCTGTTTACATAGTATTGTTTTGGGTGTGGCCCCATGTAAGCCGCCCCGAGTCCCCATTGGGGAGATGGTGGCGGGGTATAAATAAAGTTTTATTATTATTATTATTATTATTATTATTATTATTATTATTATTATTATTATGACACAGCAAACAAGATAGATATGCTGGATTTCGTATCACAAAATCACAAGTCGAACACTTCCCAGTGTAGGACTTTGTGATGTATTTTCGGATGATGCGTGCAGATCCCAGTAGGGTGGCCTTTTGCAGTTGGCAGATCGTGATGTCTCTTGTTTCCAAATGCTGGCTAAGATCTTTTGGCACGGCACCCAATGTGCCAATCACTACCGAGACCACCTGCACTGGTTTCTGCCAGAGTCTTTGAAGTTCAATCTTGAGGTCCTGATAGTGGCTGAGTTTTTCCTGTTGTTTTTCTTCAATGCGACTATCACCTGGGATGGTGACATCAATAATCCAAACCTTTTTCTTTTCCACAACTGTGATGTCTGGTGTGTTGTGTCCCAGAACTTTGTCAGTCTGGATTCGGAAGTCCCACAGTATCTACTCTGTTTTCCAGCTTCACAATGTAGCCAACAAGGCTGCTAACAACCTCCATTATTTATTTATTTATTTATTTATTTATTTATTTATTTATTTATTTATTTATTTATATGTTTATTTATATCCCACTCCTTCTCTCCATAAGGAGACTCAAAGCAGTTCACAATTAAAAGCATTACAATACAACTTAAAATATACAAATATACAAATATTAAAACAGTATTAAACATAATTAATATTTAAAACAATTCATGTTTAAACCATGAAAGCATATAAAACAACAGCACCCCTGACTAGATCTTAAACACCTTCATATTTAAAAGCCTGTCTAAATAAAAAGGTTTTAGCCTGACACCAGGGTGGGGGCCATTCTGGCTTCTCTGGGCAGAGAGTTCCAGAGTTGAGGGGCTGCCACTGAGAAGGAAGGCCCGCTCTCTCGTTCCCACCAACCGAGCTTGAAATGGGGGTGGGACTGAGAGAAGGGTCTCTCCTGAAGATCTCAGGGCCCAGCCAGGTTCATACAAGGGGATGCGATCAGCCAAATAGCCTGGACTGAACTGTCTAGGTCTTTAAAGGTCATAAACAGCACTTTGAATTGTGTCTAGAAACAGAATGGCAGCTAGTGGAGCTGCTGCAACAGGGGGGGTTGTCCATTCCCTGTAGCTAGCCCTGGTGAGCAACCTAGCTGCAGCTCTTTAGACCAGATGAAGTTTATGAGGACTCTTCAGTAGCAGCCAAACATAGAGCACATTAAATAATCCAGATGGGATATAACTAAGGCATGTACCATTGTGGCCCCAGATCTGGCTTCCCAAAGAACGGGTGCAAGTGGTGCACAAATTTTAATCGTGCAAAGGCCCTTCCCGCTACCACTGACATCTAGGCCTCCAGATTCAGTGTCGAGTTCAGGAAGACCCCCAAACTGCAAACCTGTGTCTTCAGGAAAAGTGTGACCATATCCAGCACAGGCTGAATTCCTATTCCCCGGACTGCCTTCTGCCTGACCAGGAGTACCTCTGCCTCATCTGGATTAAGTTTCAGTTTGTTTGCCCTCATCCAGTCCATGACTGATGACAGACACTGGTTTACGGTCAGGAAAGCTTCCTTGGCTTTAGGTGAAAAGGAGTAGTGGAGTTGGGTGTCACCCACGTATAGATGGCACTAAACTCCAAAACTCCAGATTACCTCTCCCAGCAGTTTCATGTGTATGTTAAACATAATGGAGGACAAAATAGAACCCTGAGGAACCCCACAGGACAACAGCCGGGAGTTCAAATAGGAGTCCCCCAGCACCACCTTCTGGGTATGATCCTCCAGGAAGAATCAGAGCCACTGTAAGACAGTGCCTCCCAGTCCCATCCCAGTGAGACGACCCAGAATGATACCATGGTCAATGGTATTGAAAGCTGCTGAAAGATCAAGGAGAGCAAATAGGCATACACTTCCCATCTAGCTCTCTGTGTAGGTCATCCACAAAGGTGACCAAACTGTCTCCATTCCATAGACAGTAGGCTTGCTCAAATAATTCGATTTCCCCGTTACCCGTTATTAATTCGTTATTTTCGTTTGTTTTGAAGCAATATACGGCCTTGATTGTCCACACGTCTGGATATCGCGGTTTCGAATCGCGAGAGGCCGTTTTTTCTTATTTCGTCGTTTTTTTCGTTAGGAAAAAAAAGCTTTTGCAAATCACCCAAACTCCCACCATTCAGGCCCTTTCCTTTTGCCCCTCAGCAAAAGGGGCGTCACGGGCTCAGCCAATGGGAGGGGGCGAGGGGGAAGGAGGCCGAGGAGGAGGAGGAAGACGGAGGGGGAAAATGGCCGCCGCCGCCGCCTCGCCTCAGCTCAGGCCTGGAGAGACCGAGAGAGACAGAGAGGGGCCCGGCGGTGAGGAGGAAGAGGCCCGGGATGCGAGGGGGTGTGGGCCAGGCCCGTCCTCGGCTGCTCCCGGGGAGGGAGGGAGGACTACGACTCCCAGGGGCCCAGATTCGCACCCTCCCTCCCCCAATACAGGTCTCCATACCACGCTACATGAACTTGAATGGATACTGTGGTTGTGTTGTCGAAAGCTTTCATGGCCGGGATCACACTGTTGTGGTATGTATTCTATGGCCATGTGCCAGAAGCATTCTCTCCTGACATTTCACCCACATCTGTGGCAGACATACTCAGAGGTTTTGACGTCTGTGCGAAGCTAGGCAAGTGGGGTTTATATATCTGTGGAAGGTCCAGGGTGGGAGAAAGAACTCTTGTCTGTGGGAGGCAAGTGTGAATGTTGCAATTGGTCACCTTGATTAGCATTGAATAGCCTTGCAGCTTCAAAGCCTGGCTGCTTCCTACCTGGGGGAATCCTTTGTTGGGAGGTATTAGCTGGCCCTGATTGTTTCCTGTCTGGAATTCCCATTTTCTGGGTGTTTCTGGGAAGGTAATGGCACTCCATGTAGTCATGCCGGCCACATGACCTTGGAGGTGTCTATGGACAACACTGGCTCTTGGGCTTAGAAATGGAGATGAGCACCAACCCCCAGAGTCAGACATGACTGAACTTAACGTCAAGGGATACCTTTACCTTTACCTATACACACACACACATATGCAGGGACTATATATATATATACACAGTATATATCACACACACACCAATTTAACAAAGTTTCAGCCACAAAAACAAAGTTTCTGAAGTAGAACAATGACTTTCACAGTAAAGACAACCCAATTTAACAGGAAATAAGACTTTCAAACCAGGAACAGATTTCTGCAATTATTAAAAAATGGTTTATTATAAAAGCTATGAAAATTCTCCAAAAATCAGAGGATAAGGGAAACGTTCCAAATTTTGGTGAGCTATCAGTGTTAAATGTGTTCTACCACTGTACCAAGTTTGAAGAAGATCACTCAAAAAATGAGGGTGGGAGAGTCCTGTAAAGTCCTCTCCCTCTGTGCTGTTTTTGGGAATTGCGCATGCGCGTCCGCCATTAACGAATTAATTTTGAAAATAACGAATTTTCGTTAATTTCGAATTTTTTGGGGGGCAAAATTCGGAAATACCTTCAGAAACGAAACGCTGCCCCCCTCTAGTTTTGAAACGAGTTTAGAATCAACTTTTTTGTGGATCGATCAAGCCTAATAGACAGGCCTGAAACCAGATTGAAAATGAATCTAGGTAATCAGTATAATCCAGAAATCCCTGGAGTTGGAAGGCCACCACACGCTGTAAGACTTTATTCAGAAAGGGGAGGTTGGACACTGGCCAATAATTATTCATTATAGAGGGGTTCAGGGATGGCTTTTTAAATATAGGCCTCACAACTTCCTCCTTTGGGCAAGTTGGTTCTTTGCCTTGTACCAAGGAGGAATTGACCACCAACTTCACCAACTCTGCCAGTTCTCCTCTGGTATGTTTGATCAGCCAGAAAGGGCAAGGGTCTAGAATACATGTGGTAGCTCTCACCTCTCCAAGGATCCTGTCTGTGTCCTCAGGCTGCACAAATTGAAAAGTATCCATCAACACTGGATAAGCAGGAGACAAAGTTACATCCATAACAGTCTCTAAGTCGGAACACATCTGAGTGACTTTATCTGGAAAGTGTTGTGCAAATTCATCACAGGGATTTCTCCTTGAGGACTAGTATGTAACAGCCCTCTGACCACTTGAAACAGCTCAGCTGGACAGTTCCTTGCAGATGCAATGGTAGCAGCAAGGAACACTCTAGCCTGTCCTCAGTCAGGTTCGCTTTGAGTTCTCTGCTAATGTCACTCTAGTCTCTGTCTCACTTGCTTCATCGCTGCCAACTCCTTGGAAAACCAAGGGGCTGGTTTGGCTCTGCTCCATGAGAGGGACATTCAGTAGCAATTGTGTCCACTGCCCTGGCCATTTTCCCCCACCCTGGCCAATATAGTATTTGCAAATTCTGTATCCATGAATTTCACCATCCACAGCTTGAAAATACAGCATTCCCCAAAGATCCAAAAATCTTGATTTAGCCATTTTATATAAGGAACACCCTTTTTCTATACCAATAGGTTTCTAATTGAGCATGAGCATTCATGGATATAAATCTACTTCTTCAGAAACAGTAGAGAGTGATATCCATGCCTAAGGACACAAAGGACTGTTGTGAATGTAATAGGATCCAGAAGGATGCAAATAGTGACCTTTGTTGCTGGCTGCAGTGTTGATGTTTGAAGCTATGGTCTTGGACTCTTGTTATCTGGTATTCATGATCCCTGATCTTATCTTTGGATTTTGGCTGTCATATTCTGATTTATCTCTGGATGCTGAACTCTCTGGTATTCGGCTCTTGACCCTAGACTGGCCATTCGGCTACTCTGTTGGTTAACTTCCTGCTGGTAATTGGGGTCAAGGCTTCTGACATAGGGGATGCCATTGGACCTTTACTGTTGCTCCCAGAGTTGATGTAGACACAGAGATGGCATCTAGGTTTGTGACAGGGTCTTGTTCCTGTATTATCATCCATGTTATACATCCTGTTGTGGGTAGTTTCCTGCTTCTTAGCAGGGGGTTGGACTGGATGGCCCATGTGGTCTCTTCCAACTCTACTGTTCTATGATTCTATGATTCTAGTTATTTAAGTTTTGGAAACTGTCTGTAGGCCAATAAAGGCCTGCCTCCCAGAGTTTGTGAGAGGGCTCTGTTATTGTCCAGAACTGGATGTAAGCTCATTGGAAGCGCATTTCAATTTACACTTCACATTGCACAAACAGGACAAAAGACAAATGGACTCAAATCAGACAAAAAACAAAACTAGTTGCAGAACATTTCAACCTCTCTGGACATAAGAGTACAGGATTTAAAGATCATAGTCCCAGAACAAGCAGATTACAAAGGAAGATTAGAAGAACAGTTGAATTGAATCATAATCAGAACTTTCAGTCCATTAACAGAGGTATCTACAAAGCTTTATGGCATCTACATGTATTAATACAAGAGTAATACATGACTCTTGTATTAACATACTACATGTATTAATGCAAAAGTCATCATTACTGCACATGTAACAAAAGGAAGCTTTAGAACCCAAGGAAACTGATTTTGATAAGCAGATTTATTGCTTTCATCCATCAACACAAACTAGCGTGAAAGATCTATACCACCTTGTTCAGCCCTTAGGGCATAGGGGCATGATTTACATATTTCTGAATCCTATTATATTCCACCCAAAATTGCGTAAATATGCTTCATATCCCAAGACCTGGATATCATTCCATACCACATCTGAAGAAATGGGTTTATATCCATGAAATCTCATGCTAAAATAAAAAAAAACCAGTCTGTCTTAACCATGCTACTACACCTCTTCTTTGATCCCCTCTTCTTTTCTTTCTCCTTTTATTGACATTATTTCTGATTTAGGCTATCATAATTCACCAACAGAAAGCCAGCCTTTGTGCCCCATAACATCTTTCCCCATTAGTTGCTCAAACTTCTATTGAAACAGGTGAATTGCTCATTCAGATAACTTTCCTTGAAATTTCATCAGGAGCAACTTTAAGCAAAATATAGTAATTCACTTACCCATATTAAACTCACAGCACTGTGAATGAGCTCCCATAGTGTCTGTTTGCACACATGCAACACACAATGTAGAAGCAAGGAACATTTGCTTACATTGACTAACCTCTGTTAAAGCCGTGTCAAAACTCCCTCCATATTTTCAGTATGAACCCAGCTTTCCTTTGGACATTGATGAATAGGTTTCTGTCATGCTAGTTCATTCTGTGAAGATGGGAGTGAGTATCAGAGGTTATGCTATGAAAACATACACATTTGGGTGGGTTGCTGGTTGAACAGAGGACGAGATGTGAAGTCTCCATACCTTGATCATCCATCTCAAGTACAGCCTGCTTGAGAGAAACCAAAACTTGTTCCCTACCCATATACAACTACTTACAATGAAAAATTAGTTAGTGGCCTTAGGTCAGATCCCAGTAGGCAAATGTCAACATCACAATGAGCTTTGCAGCTGGCCTAAATTAGAACTGTTACAGATGCAACCACAAGTTGAATAGGGTGTCAACAGTTTCAAAGCCCGACACTGACCCAGTGCAGTCCTGAAGATTTTATCTCTCATGCTATGCTTTGCAGTCTGTCACCAAGAACAAGCCTCTGAAACCTTGCATTAGAGGCAGAACTTCAATTTATTAAGATCCTGGTTTTTAACCTCCTTCTGGCTTTATTTATTTTACCACTTGAAGCATGTTTCCTTTCCAGACATTGTGACTTCAGCCAGCCCTCACTGAATTCCCTCTGTTTTGTCTGTCAGTGTCTACCACATTGCTCCATTGCATTCATTCATGTCATGGCTGATTAAACTAGCGTTCTTTGATGTTTGGAGGGCTGAGCTGCCATTTGTATACCAATGGACTGACTCTATTTCTTATGGTACACATGTACTTTTCCCGTCCTTTTGCCTCTCTTTGTCAAATCTTGACTCTGCCAGGTTAAACAGCAGTCCCCAGAAAAGTGTAACAAGACTAACTGTGTTGCTTCTCTGCAGGGAATGCTGCATTGACCATTAGACAAAATTCCAAACTTTAAAGTACACATTTTGGTGATTCCAATGAGACGCACAATGGAAATCTGTAAGAGAAAAAGGAGGATGAAGAAGAGGAAAAATAGCTGGAGCTTTTTAATGTTTGTAATTACCCTAAAGGCATCAGATCCCATCTGATCTTAAAAGCTAAGGAGAGTCAGCTCTGGTTAGTAATTGGACGAGAGACTGTCAATTAATCTTCAGTAGGCTACATTTCAGGGGAAGAAACTGGCAAAGCCACCTCTGAGCATTCCTTGCCTAAGTAAAGCCTATGAAATTCATGGGGTCAACAAAAGTCAACAGGCGACTTGAGGCATAAGTACACAGAGTATTTGGCTTTATCACAAGATCTGTCCTGGCCTTTTGCTGCTTCAAATGTCTCTTTGCTAAGCTGATTAGTAAATCTCAGAACTTGGGAGAGTTAGTTTTTAAACTATTTATCATTGAATCCTGACCTTAGACAGCATAACTTCATTCTAGGAGGGTTTTTAAAAAATGCTTTGGTTAACTCTCGCTATATCTCCCCTTTGGCCAGAGCTAGTGAAAGTACAAACTGGACGTGTCCTGATTTCATTGTTTTAATCACAGAAAATGATGATGGTGGTTCTTCTTAGGTTAAGTACATGTTTCCCTTTGGGTTTTAGCCTCCCAGATGAAGAACAGTGCATCTTTGGTGAGGACATCTCCATCCTGAACAGTGAAGGCTACTTACTACACTGCTCAAGAATAGGGCAAAATAAAAACACATTAGAATGTAAATAGACAACACGTTTTAGAAATCTGCTCAGTTAAAAGAGTTGTGTACAAAGCTTAGATCCATGCTTGGGTTTATTGTCCATCTCAAAATCCACCAAAGCCTGTGCAGCCTGAATGAATCAGATGCCACAAGAGATATTAGCACTGGATTGCTATGAGGTCCAACAGACGTCACAACCTTTGAGGATGCCTGCCATAGATGTGGGTGAAGCATCAGGAGAGAATGCTTCTGGAACATGGCCATATAGCCTGGAAAACTCACAGCAACAGAGTGCTTCCGACTATGAAAGCCTTCAACAACACAGATATTAGCATGATGATCATGGGCCAAATGGAAGAAATGCAGTATTTAATAAGACATCTCAGTGGCTAAGGGTCAGTACTTAAACGTTTTTATTCTGACCTTGTGGTACAACCTTGGGCAATTTCTTCTCCCTCTCTTTCCAGTTCTTTCTTTAGACTGCTTCAATTATCAATTGCTATACAGTACTGTGGATGCCAGAATCCTCTCCAGATTCTTCCTGTCTTTCTCATCTTAAATTCCTAGGATCACCAAGCCCTATTGATTCTTTGTTTTTGCTTCAGGAGGGGCCCTCCATTCTCTTGATATTTTCTACTGACCATGGTTGGCATTCTGTATTGCAGTTATGGATTTGTAACCTAGAGCAATTGATCCATAACTGTTCCATATTCAGTAAAACTACAGATTCACAGTCTTGACACTATTCACAGTTTTAAATGCCTCTCCAAATCTTACCTTAACTGCCAGGAGCTGGATTGAGAAAGGGGGATCTCTTCTGTGGGTGATGGGACGCAGAGAGGTGGTGTTTCCAGATCCCTCCTACCAGCAAGAAAAGCCACAACAAAAGGAGGACTCATGTCACAATTTATTGTCACAGCTTCTTTCACTGGCAGAAAGGAACTAGAAATGCCATCTTCCTACAGACCTCCATCACTCAGTGTGGCTGCTACCTGAAAAGGTAACTTTGAAGGATCAGGCAGGAGATGTTGCTTAGTTACACATTCATAACTGAGTGGGTGTAGGATATCAACGAATCATTTTTCTTCTCATTTGACAGTCACTTACTTAACTGGACTTAATCCTTTTTCTATTGCCTTTTATTTCACTTCAGAACTATCTGTTCTGCTAGTGTTTTGTTCCGCAATTGTTTTCTTAACATCATCACGGTAATCCTTTGCCACACTTCCACTGCCATTGAAGCTTGCCTGTTGGCAAGTTCATCCGTCAGTTTTCATCTGTCATTCTGCTGACATGTCTTCCATTTGAAATCATAAGACTTCTCTGGGCAGTGTCCAGTGCACTGCTATGGTTATTTACTGCAATGCCACCAGGCAAGGAAAAACAATAGTTATTCTATTCTCCTCTTCCAGATTTCCTTCTATTGCAAGGGACAATATAAACTAGAGACTCATGCTACATAAAGTTAATCAACACTGCCATCCTGTCGATATTAACTTGAAATAAGCCCTTTTGTGTTCTATGGAGCTTTGTTCCCCACTACACAGGTATGGACATTGGACTACAATTCGAGGTGTGTGTACTATACAAAATATGTACACATATAAACGAAAGATGAAAAAAGATGGGGACATATTTTATAATGAAAACATAAGTAAAAAGTGCCTGGTGCATACTAGAGAGATAAGGGTATGTTAATGAGGTACATGTGTTCCTGGGCTTTACTTTTTTAACAGAAGCTTTGATACCAAAAGGAGAAATAGCATGAAAAAAATATGAATAGGTTCCTATACTTCAAAAAAGACAGCAGTTCAAAATGTTTCAGAAAAAATGTATTCTAAATGAACATTATGCTTATGTAAAATGCAACAACCAGGTCAAGTAAGCCTTGAATAAGTAAGTATAAAAATTTAAATCTTCTAGAAACTATTTGAAAACTGTGCTGGTATGATTTTTTTTTCTTCTAACGCCCTTTATTTTTCTTATGGTTTCCATTTTTGTGGCAAAATCTATAGATTTATGTATTTTCAACATTACAATGTAGCTGGTGAGGCAGGTTAATGTGTGTCCTCCTTTTTTCTGTTTTGCTCTCTGCACATGCTCAGTAAATGATTCTGGAAGTGTTCATTTACTTTGCCTGCTATACATAAGCACACACAGCTACAATTGGATCAGTTAGGGTAGAATCCCATTCTTTTCTAGATCAAACTTTATTGTGTTTCTACAGGAATACTGCTGTGCACAGCATGGAAAATCTCTTTTTCAAGCCTTCCTTTACCATACTCTCAATGCTAATGCTGCAAAAAGTCTTCAGCTAGACAGAAGACAAAAAAAAAAAAAAAAGAGGGGCTGGGTTCGGCTTTTATAAAATAACTTTGTAAAAGAAGCTTCCTTGTCAAAGGTTTTGTTAAACTAAAGTATGCCTGCATACTTGCCTCTCTAGTCATATAATAGGGACACCTAGGCTCTGTAGCAGTATTGCTGTAGAATCAGGCTGCAATACTGTAAGTATGTTACACTGCCACAACAACACTTTACAGCAAAGCTTTCCAAACATTTGATGTTGGTGTTGGTGACATACTTTCTAGATGTGCATCATTTTTGCAGCACAGTCGTTCAGTTTTACTAGCAAAATGGAGGGTAAACCACTTATAAGAGATGTATAAATTGCAATGTATGGTGATACAATATATTTCATGAAAACCTTTCATTTATATATTTAAAAATACAGTAGAATCTCACTTATCCAACATAAACGGACCCGCAGAACGTTGGATAAGTGAAAATGTTGGATAATAAAGAGGGATTAAGGAAAAGCTTATTAAACGTCAAATTATGTTATGATTTTACAAATTAAGCATCGAAACATCATGTTTTATAACAGTCTGCCACCTGTTTGGGAGCATGGCTGCACTTGTGTTGTTGTTGGGCATGTTGGACCACTGCACGTTGCTGCCTAGAGAAACAGCTGTGGATCTGGGCAGGAGGCAGACTGCTTTGAATAATACAGAATGTTGGATAAGTGAAGGTTGGATAAGTGAGGCTTCACTGTATATGGTTTGTTGCTTATTTCACATAGAGATTTCTCATTACATTCATGTGACATATCTACACACTGCAGCTGACATATCAACGTGTTGCAATACATAGTTTGGAAAGCTGTGCACCTTTTTCAACAGGGGACAACCAAAGGAAGTCCTGCAGATCCAGAAAAACCTGGATTTCTCTTCCCTCTCTCATGCCCTCTCTTTCAGTGGCCATATTTACCCTGCAGTGCCTGCAGTGGTTAACATGACCATTGTTGATAGTCCTGTCTACATCAATGCATCAACACCAACCAAGAGGACTGTGACCATAGAATTCAGTTTGTCCAAGTTAAGAGATAGATATCACTTTCTATATTCTTAAACCTGAGATATTTCATTAATGTCCACAAATATCTCATTAGCTAACCTTTGTGCAGCAGATAAAACTGATGCTACAGCTAATTTGGTGACAATAAGTGCTTATAAACTGGTTTTCTGCCAGAAGAAGAAGAAGAGATATGCCAAATTGTTGCACTGACTGGCAGGAGTGTGGGATAGGTCTTGTTCCAGGGGTACAGCTTTTAAATTGGAGGTGATGTGATTTTTTAATAGTAGTGCCTTCCTAGGTGAGCATTTTAATGTGTTATCTGCTCAGGTTCCATATTTCCCAATGTTCTTGAAACAAATGTTCTCATTCTTTTTGGAATAAACCCTTTCCCATTACCCACTAAGCTCTAAAATGTTAAAAGGGGGTGGGGTGTTTACTCACAGATGCAGAATCCGGCCCATCATTTGCTTAAGTGCAGCAATGTAAGTAAACATTAGTGTTTAGACTGGCAAATTACCCACCAATTGAAATATCCCACAGAAACCCATATTTCCTCCCTCTGTACTAATGTAAATGAGGCCTGATTGTAAACATCTCATGCCTAAATTATACCTTAGAGAATCAACGTAATGCAATTTTCCTTGTCTGAATGATTTCAGTAAAAGCAAGTCAGACAAATGAGTGTAATTGTCCTGACTTCTTTCCCTCTCCAGCAATTGGGGGTTTGGGTCAAGGGCTGCATGCAAATGTGCATCCTGTCTCATCATGCCGCCTCAAAAGAAACACGCAGAGAACTGGCATGCAAGCAGTTCTGTCAATGCAGCCTCCTTACCTGCCCAGCGCACTTCCAAAGTCATTCCTTCATTAGTTCTTTCAATGTCAGCCTTTGTTTTGCTTTATCTCTTTTCTACCTTTCAAAAATCCTGAGCTCCCTGACTTGGGTGGGAGGCAGAGAAAGAGAGAGAGAGAGAAGATGTAATTTGTCAGATATTGTGTTTGGTCTGTAGTGTAGTCTGAATGCAGCTTCTTCAAATAGTCGAAAGACAAAAGAATGCTTAAAGAATATGGCTGCATCCCATCTTCATCTACAGCATCATTTCAAAAAGCTGAAAATGTATTCAATAAGAAGTGAGAGTGGGGTATTTTGATTATACTTATTATGTTTTCTTTTTGTAAAAAAAATGCATTTCTGGTCAAAACCTCTTGCAAAGCAGTTTGTATTTAAAAGACAATTTAAAACAAAGCAGTAGCTAAATATCTAAAATGTTTGTCACCAGAAGCATTTTGGATTTTTTCAGAATTTGGTATTCCTGTATTTGCATATATATGTCCTTGAAGATGGGACCTATTTATGTTTCATATACACTTATCTACATAAATATGGTGGCCACAGTGGTGCAACAATTTAAACCGTTAAGACGCAGAAGTTGCTGACCAGAAGGTTGGCGGTTCGAATTTGCAGGACAGGGTGAGCTCCCAGCTTCTGCCAACCTAGCAGTTTGAAAACATGCAAATGTGAGTAAATCAATAGGTACAGCTTCAGCGAGAAGGTAACTGCACTCCATGCAGCCATGCTGGCCAGATGACCTAGGAGGCGTCTACAGACAAAGGCAGCTCTTCGGCTTAGAGATGGAGATGAGCACCAACCCCCAGAATTGGACACAACTAGACTTAATGTCAAGAGGAAACCTTTACCTTTACATAGCCTGAAGGTAATTTTATACAATAAGTAATTGTGTGCATGAAACAAAATGTGTGTCAATTGAAACATCAAAATGCAAAGGTCAGCCATCCATGTGGACAATTTTGGAATGTTCTGGATTCTGGATTTTGGCATTCTAGATAAGGGGCCCCTGGTGGCATAGTGCGTTAAAGCGCTGAGCTGCTGAACTTGCGGACCAAAAGGTGCCCGGTTCAAATCTCAGAGTCGGTCACGACTAGACTTAACGTCAGGGGAAAACCTTTACTTTTACCTAGATAAGGGGTGCTCAACCTATAATAAGATGGAGAGACAGAATAGGAGCAGCTGGATTTATAGATCAGAAACTTTATTCAGTCCAGAACATACTGCTAAGGATCATCAAACATCAGACAATGAGCAGCAACTATGTACTACCCATGAGGTGCTTTTTTTAAAATTACCCTCTCAAGTCTCTCAAAAGCTGCAGTCCATCTCTAGCCCCATATTTTCTTGCAACCCTGTTCCTAGAAGGCTATGATTAGCATTTGTTTTTTCTGTGCACAAAGCTGGTCTAACACTATTTCTTTGTTTTTGAATGAATCAGTTGACATACAGCTGCTAGAGTCTGGTGACTAGTAACTTAGACCTCCAAAGTGCTGAGTAATTTTATTGTCATGTTTGCTTACAAAAAAGGGAAATTATGTCTCTGTGTTTTCCCCCAAATAGCTATCTTTGTGAGAAGCAATGGTTTCAACTGGCCTTCATTGCCAGCTAAAACTGTAGGTGGGGGATTCCCATCATACATGTAGGGTATTTGTGGCCTCCTGGTCAAATTATTCAGTGCTTGGGGATATATATTGTAAAAAGTCATAGAAATATAACAAAAAATCCCCAAGCTCCAGAATACTGGATTTATAAAAATACCACCAATATAAAGTGGAAAAAATGGGAGAAAGGGGAAAATAATAGTGACATAACACTAATAAAACTGCATGTTCATGGGCAAGTCCCTTTCTAGTTAAAGTAAAACATAATGAACAGAAGAGGACGTCCACAACTTTTATTTCTGACCGGGTTGGTACACATATGAGTCCAGGTACAGGCGTTGACCCATCTGCCTGTTGGCCAGTTGCCGGGAGAAGAATCCACAAGGAGGGTGCCCCAGCATGGTCATCTATTATGAGGAAATGCAAGAATGGAAATGCAAGCTACTCCTGGGCTGTTTTTGCCCCATGTACCCTGAATCCCTTAAGGGGACCACCTACCATGGATTCAGGGCCATATGAACTGCGCTGGAAAGTTGTGACAGAGTGGCAATACAAAGACACAGATGACAACACTCATGTTAAATATACTGAAAACTTCAAACATCCAAACTAATGGATGGGTGGGTCACTCCAAGTGAACAGCTGGAGTGTGAAAAGGACCACATTTCATGGATAGAGAACTATGGACTGAGAAGGGCAATGTACCCTGAATCCAATTGGTTCATCCAAGTTAGACTGGTGGAATCAATTGTTGAACTCTACGTCAACACATGCTAAAATTCTACTGACTCAACAGTTCTAATCTACACTGCCCTAAGAATACATATCAGGCCCCTATCTCCAGTCATTTTCTTCTCAAGGAGGGTATATCTGGAGTGGGACACCTGATATTTTCATTGCCTCAGTAGGTTGATATAGGAATACATAGCAAACAGTCCCAATCAGACCCAAAACACTGAGGCGTCACACAAGACTAAATTTGGCAGCATGCATCGATTTAGTCCCAATCACCCACAGAACCGGTTGGTTCCCATCACATGACGCTGGTGTGCCTCCATGAGTGAAGGAGGGTGGAGCATGTACATGCCACTGGCAAGGCAGCACAGGAAGGCTCCCGTGTTGCCATTGTAGGGTACAGATATTATTTATTTTGCTGCCACCAATTATATTTTATGTGCTCATGCTGCCACCATTTAGAACGTATATCTGCCACCGCTCACCACAGCTCACCGCACAGAGAGACCCAAAAAATGGAGGGAAACTCTGTATTATAGAGCAATGGTTATATCAGCAGACAGGCCCCCTCTTTATTATGATTAACAGGAAAACACACAAACACTTGAGGTGAAGTAAAACAGAAATATGATGTTTATTTGTGTTTGAATAAAAAGGTTGTGTATTGGTTTCAATAAAATTACAGACTTCACTTTAACAGAAGATGGTTCTTTTAACTTTAGGTAAAGGTAAAGGTTTCCCCTGATGTTAAGTCCAGTCATGTCTGACTCTGGGGGTTGGTGCTCATCTCCATTTCTAAGCCGAAGAGCCGGCGTTGTCCGTAGATACCTCCAAGGTCATGTGGCCAGCATGACTGCATGGAGTGCCGTTACCTTCCCACCGGAGTGGTACCTATTGATCTACTCACATTGGCATGTTTTCGAACTGCTAGGTTGGCAGAAGCTGGAGCTAACAGCGGGTGCTCACTCCGCTCCCGGGATTTGAACCTGCGACCTTTCAGTCTGCAAATTCAGCAGCTCAGTGCTTTAGCAACACTTCACTACCGGTGCTCCTCACAAAGGAATATAAACAGGCTTTTTTAAACCTTTGAATCCTCTCTTCCAGAGGTCTCTAAACACAAGCACTCTAATCCTTAGAGGTTCACTACAATTCTTAGCACTTCTCCCTGAAGGCTAAACTTTCCCCTCAAAGAGGTTTCTCATTAACAGTTCCCAATCTCTTCCTTCCTCCTCTAAATTCCACTCCCTAACTCTACGAAAACCAAACCCTATCTAACTAACTTTCTGGATGAATAGCTTTTACTATCTCTCTGGTTCCGCCCACCTCCTGTTGCTAAGCAACTCCCTCCAATTTTAGCAACCAATCAGACTGCACTTCCATACGTGAATCTGCCTGAACACTCCTCCCCCTTTTTGGCTTAGCTTTTCCCAGCAAGGCCTTGAACTGTCTGTACACACCAACTCTACAAGGTAGGCCAATCTGTTACACAGTGCATGAGGGGAAGCTGCAAGCTCATGTTTCCCCTCATCTGATTGCCCTCGACGGGAGCCAGGCAATGCAAGACATGGGGCACTGGATTTCCCACGCCCCTCTACAAAGCAGAGAGACCTCGAAGGCCATCTGACGAGGTCGATATTTACTTTCCTAATTGGCTGGCACTAATGACCATAGCTTGGAGTGAATTTTGTTCCATGGATTTGGGCAGTGTGTGTGTTTTCTCATTTAATATATCAAAGTTAATTTGGAGAAATAGGAACAGAGATGATAACTGATTGACAGCCGTCATTCAGATTTCTTCAGTTCTTCTCTTCCTTCTGCCTTTTTTGTAGCTCCCCATCTATACATACATCTCTATTGCCCCCTCTTAATGACCTTATTATCCTCTTTTTATTGGCCTACACTATACACTCTGTATTGAAACTATATTAGAAGGCAGATGCTGTAGTTCTAATAAAATCTGCATGTTTTAAGCCCTTCCCCATCATTTATTAGAATTTTAAGTTTGTAATACTGGCTACCAGTATTACAAAACTCCAAAATCAAAACAGTAGATGGGAACCAACACAATGAGGACTTGACTGAACAAAGGATGCCCCCAGGCAAGGGACAAAACATTTCCAGTGCCAATTAGGGTGATTAACTGAAACATTAATGCTGGCTCCCAGTGACAAAGAACTCTTGCCACACCTTGGACACTACACAGATATATATTCTTTCCTTTCCTGACTTAGTTTATCCATACCTCACAACCTCTGAGGATGCCTGCCATAGATGTGGGCGAAACGTCAGGAGAGAATGCTTCTGGAACATGGCCACACAGCCCGAAAGACATACAACAACCCTGTGATTCTGGCCATGAAAGCCTTCGACAACACAATTTTAAGTTTTCTGGTACATAACTGTTTTTACACAATTTTACTCAACTAGCTCTTTCTCTTTTCCCCTCCCCTCCTTTTGTCCTGAACCCAGAAAATACTTGGCATGACTTTTCAGTATGGAATTTGCTGAGCCTTTGAGAATGCTGGCAATTAAAATCCAACAATAAAACCCTAAAAAACAAACAAACCCAAGACTACACTTCCCCCTTTAAACTGAAAAGGAAGCCTTGAAAATATATGAGAAACTGCCTACTCAGAGACACAATTCAAAGACTCAGAAAACAAAAGGGAAGTGGGTGGATTAAGTCATTGGAAGGGAAGGGGACACAACACCTGCATCCTGGATGGCCTCATGTCCGTCCTTCCCCAGACTGCTGCATACCACTCTTGCCTTTTGCAGACCCTTGTTTCCCAAAGAGCCAATTAGAAATTCCAATAATATATTTTAAAATAGAGATATAACACATACTCAGAATTCCAAAATTCTCCAAAATGCCAAATTGTCTACATGGAGGACTGACAGAGTGACTCCTTTGCTTTCTGATGGTTCAATGTACACAAACCTTGTTTCAAGCACAAAAATATTAAAATGTTGTGTATCGAATATGTCTATGTGGATAAGGTGTATATAAACATACATGAATTTCATATTTAGACTTGGTCCCATCTCCAAAACATCTCATTACATATGTATATGCAAATACAGGTATTCCAAAATCTGAAATACTTCCGGTCCTAAACATTTTCAGGTAACCTGTATCTTAATCTCATCTTTATTTAATTCACTAACAAATTTAATTATAAACAGTAACAATAATATATTGCAATTGATTGTTACAAAAATGTAGCTGTGTAATCCCTTAAAAAGAATGAATGAATAGCAAAAACCACCTATTGATCACTAGGAAAAAAGAGAGATAGAAATGACAAGAAACCTTCTAATTTTAGAGGGAGTTTATTGTTCTTAAGAAAGCCAAGGGAAAAAAGAACACAGATGGCTCTTTCAGGGAATTCAGTGGTGTAGGACAGTGGTTCCCAACCTTTGGTGTTCCAGGTGTTTTGGACTTCAGCTCCCACAATCCCTAACAACTGGTCAGTTGGTTGGGATTTCTGGGAATTGAACTCCAAAATAATTGGAAGACCAAAAGTTAGAAACCACTGAAAAGGAAGCCACCATACAGTTTGTCTCTGGGGATCAATGAATGTTCAGGAAGGATTGTATTATACAGTGTGATGCATCTCCATATCCACTCCCATGTCCATTTTTTCTGTTGAACAAATGGGAGGAAGAGTTTCATACTATATTCTGGACTTTTATTGAATGGAAGGACAAGGTTATTGTACACAGGGGTTTCAAAGCTTGGTTCGGGGCACTTCAGACAATTTGGTTTAGAAATGGATTCTGGGGAAGCAGTCACGATCAACTTCTGGCAAAGCTGATGAGCACAGTATGTAGACGTCAATTGTACATCCTGTTTCTCTTCCTTATGCAGTTTCATACATAGAAGTATGAGATAATTATAGTGCACAGGTTAACGGGCTTGCTTTCTGGGGTGTAAGCTCTGTTTTTGCGCACAGAACTGTTTTAGCCTAGATTGTTTTTTCCCCTAAAGAGGAAATCTTTCCTCTCATTACATGTGTATTTAACCCCTTTGGGTATTCATTGGAGAGGGGAAACAGTACCAAAGGAAAAGGCTGAAAAAATGAGAGCAACAGGGAATGCATACAGCAAGAAGAATAGATTAGTATCCTTTTTAGCTCCCAGTGGTTGTTATAGGGATATAATGCTAGCTGACGGTGCCAGTCGGATAGCCCCTGAGGATGAAGCTCTATGGGGTAAAAATCCCACAGGGCATTAATAACAGACATGTCATTTGTCTGCTAGTAAAATATCAACTTCAGCTGAGTGGAGAAGAAGTATCTGCATAGTTGAAGGATTCGCAAAGCAAAACTCACCCCTTGCCTTGTGTTCCCCAGAGCTTGCCATCAGTCTGCAAAGCAGTTTGCCCACTGATATGTCATAGAAGACACATCAAACACAACAGATCCATAGTGAGACAGAAAGGAGGGGGAAGTCTCTCTCTCTTTTTTTGCATTTTTCCATGGTCTATTTCAGAGTTGATCTAGGCATGATAATAGCAGTCCTCTGAATCCTAGGACTTTCCAAATCATGTAGAAGTAGAAAGTGGCTTGATATAAACAGCAGAGCAGGCAAGTTGTTGAGGTGCACCAATTCTTCTCCAAGCACGTTAACCATCAGAAGTCACTTGAAGAACAAACTGCAGGTTAAAAAAGCTCTGAATGGGTTCTGTACTCTGCATTTGCAAGACCCTTTTTTGTTAAAATCAGGGCTCTATCTCTTCTCAGTGTGTACTTAGATGAAAATTGGCTGGGATCCTATTGGTATCTTAGACAGGCATACATTTCTTTATGCTGCAAAATTTCACAAATGAAAATTTAGACATATTTGACAAACAGCATTAGGGTGTAGTGAAGATGGAAAAGCTGGGAAAGAAAAGACAAGCCAAAAGAGGATACAGAAATTAGCTTTTGTCTGAGTCTACTGGGAAGGGTAAGATGACACCTCCCCTGCTCCTCTCAGATTAACCGAGTAAAAACTGCTTTTGAATTTTGTACTTTATTCACCACAATTGTAGAAAACAGTAAAGTGGAAAATAGAGAAGGAAACTGGGAGATTTTTAAAATAAGCTGGCACTGGATTGATTAAGATTCTCTCTGCTAAATAAGGACACTTGGAAAGAATGAGTTCCCCTATGAAAACAGTTGGAGATTTATGTTGAGTGGTAATTGCTCATGGCCATAACAGATCATGTAGAACTCCCCATCCCTTCCTCGAAACTTCTGAAGATGCTTCCAAAAAGCTGGAAGTTGCAGTTGGAAGTGACTTCTGCCAATTTGTGATTTTGGGTTGGAAAATGCTTAGTGTGGAGCATGCTGGGGCAAGGGCAGCAGAATTGGGGATCATCCCTGATTATCAAAGCCTCAGCCCCAAATACAAACATAAACAGTCTGCAGTTGAGCTATTAAGTCCAGAGAGATGCCAAACAATCACAGGAATACACAAAAGAGAAATCCAAATGTCCATTCCAGGATCAAAAGCCAGAAATGTCCAAGATTCAAGGCTGAGTCAAAATCCAAAGCCAAGTGTAGTCCAGGTTTCAGAGAGCACAAAAATCCAGGGTCTTGGCTCAAGCACTGACATTGCAGCCAGCAGCTAGGTAACACTCTTCAGTCCCTTAAATCCTAAATGCACAGGTGTTACCTGTTGTTGGCTCTCTTCTCAACTAGTCTCAATGACCTTCGCATCTGAGATCTTAAAAAAAAATAATCCACAAAAGCGGTTAAATCTTCCTCAGCCTGCTCAGAGGAACTTTCTTGCACGTATTTACCATCCTTCCATGGATGTTGCTTCAGAGCTTGGCTGAGGGAGCTGCTGTTCCCTGCTGGGCTCCAGCTTTGCTGCTGAGCCTTCTGCCAGCATTCCCTCATCCGTGCATTCCACGCTGTCCATGACACTGATGCAGTTTGCTACCCTTTTCAGGTCTGTGTCCTGTCACAATGTCTGCTCATTTTAGTTTTCCAGATTTACATAATGCTTAATCTGTACCATGGAATATTTTTTGAAGGAGCCTTTCCAACCCTGCCAGTTGAAGGCAGCACCGCCATTTAAATGTGTTTATATCTTATGTGAATACCAGGTTCTACAGGCAAGCCTGCAGAGGAAGACACTGGCAAATCACCTCTGAGTATCCCTTGTGTAAGGAAACCTTTGAAATTCACAATAAATCAACAGGTGACTTGAAGGGAAATAAACATATGCATGCATGCACATTGCAGATCCATATTTGGACTAACCATAGTTGGTCCTTCATATTAATGGGTTTGACTTTCATAAATTTGATTATTTTCAGATTTCACAAAAATGTTCTTTCCAAGAATCTATAGATCATCCAGTGCAACTCTATGAACAACTTCTCTCAGGTTAAACAATATATATATATTTTTAATTCACAGTGTTTCACTTTTGTGGGGGTCCTGTGCCCCTAATCGCAGCAAATGTGGAGTGTTGACTTTAAGTGATAATGAAGGCTAACACACTTTCCCCACTTGTACGGTGCTCTAAGCAATTCTGACATTTTAAAATCAATGACGAAAAACCATTTGAATGACATTTGAAAGGATAAACACAATTCTGTATATGTGCCTAGTTAGTTCTTGAAAATAGTATGTGACATACAAAATGTCCCTTTCAACTGGAGAGAAGCTGCTTAAAGCTGAAGCACCTTGAAATCTTAATATAGTCAATTTCATGCCTCCTTAGAATTCCTTTGAGAGCAAGATGTGTGACTGCAATTAGGTATTGTAAACAAAACAAAACATTTCCCAGCCCCCTCTTCAACAAGTGTTTTCCTCCATTATATTCCTACACGTATCAAACTTCCATGTTTGTTTTCCTTACAGATGGATGTTTTCCCCTCAACCAAATGTGGAAAGTATAGGGGTAAAGCAAGAGGTAATTGAAGCAAAAAAAAAGATAATAGATTCTTAAATCCGCATTTTAAAAAATCCTTGCTTTAAAAATGGAATTATTCATTCAAATCATCGATTTCTTATAGGAAATGCTCTCAGCTATGTACTTCAGTGAGGGCCAGTAGACAATTTAAATAACAGCCCCCTTCAGTGAAGTGTTTGAGACAGCCAGCTTCTTGCAAGAGTTCTGCATATTTCACATTGCTTTGAATTGCTTTAATCATTACAAGGTTTTTTTAAAAAGTTTACATTAGATGTAGGCTGATCACCAGATTGATTTGTGCACCAAAATTAGCACAGAACTCAAGAGTCAGGGACTGAGACAGAGTCATCCCAGCAGGAAATTCCAGAAGTGTTGTTATTTCTTCATCATTTGCCATTATCTTGTCTTAAGAATGATATAGTAGAAAATTGTCCCTGAGTGTGTACTGAGTGTGTACAGAGTGGTGTACTCGGCTTTATGCTAATTCACCCTATTATGTTCTAATGGACAAAGAAACAAGATTCTCTTGATTATTATAATGCGAGTTTAAAGTGTTGTTCTCTAACATTTCAACAAAAAGCAACACACTCACTTGTCGTGTAGATATGATGCCTTAAAGTGTCAGGAGTAACTGGACTCTAAGGCTGCCATAATTTTTCAGTGGCAATTATCATAACAAATAGTCTAAAGAATTAATTCTCTTTCTATGGGGATCAATGAGACATAGGGTTGTTGTTGCTTGCCTCCAAGTCATTTGAATTCCCACAATGAAATAAAGAGAATAGGCACAGGAAAATGGATCTAAAGGGCCACTTCCTGACCTATTTATATACAAAAACTTCTGAAATAACCTGTGAAGGAAAAAACACAGTTAAGGGGATTTAATCTGTAAGACTTAACTCATGGTGTGTTAGCCACCTAATGAGCTTTATCCCTGGACCAGGTGTCACTCCCTCTGACCACCTTCAAGGACATACAGGTCACAGATCCCAAAGGCCATCCAAAATTCTTTTTAAAAATTATTTTATTGATTATTTGACACAGACAATCTAATATACAATCAGAAAATATACATTCAAAAATAATGAAACACGTCTCTGAAGTTCAATTCCATTGCTAATAGAACTATATTCAAATGCACAGGGATTTGAACCTTGTCTTCAGAGCCATAGAGTACATCAACATTGTAAAATTAAAGCTGCCATGGCTCAATGCTAAGGAATCTTGGGATTTGCAGTTCGGTGAGGCACCAGCACCCTAAATATCTTGTAAAGCCACAGTTCCCATGACTTCACCACATTGAACTATGGCAGTTAAAGTGTCAGACTGCACTAATTCTACAGTGTAAATGCACCCATAGTTAAGCATTCAAACCACTACATTATTCTGGCTTTTCAGGCAGAGAGTTAGGAAAAAAAATCCTCATAAGTTTATGACTTGCCTGATAAATTGTCATCAAAATGTGTTAGAGGCAGAGGTAAATGTTTTTCCTTAGTGGTCTTTAAGAAAACTAGATGAATCAAAAGTCCAGGAGGATTATAGAATTATTTTTCTGTTCTATAATACAAGGCACAAACTAAGGATTAAAAAAAACCAGAATAAAAATATACATGACATTCTTCATTTCTACAGGTCAGCTAAAGTGACCTTTTGGCAAAATGTCAGGAAGTGCAGTTAATAACAGTCCTAATCATCTGAAAAATGGGCTTCGTGGTGGTGTTTTCCTTTACTTTTAAAATATGAACTATGTATTTTGGAATGGTTGAAGCTACTGCTAGATTGTTATATATTAAAATTAGTTGCTGAACTGCAAGATTGGGAGAGAGGACAAACATCTATATCCAAATGAGGCAGCAGTAGCTGCTAGCTAGTCCCTCGACTTCATGCACCCTGGCCTTTTGCCTCCAGAGATACTGGCATGAAAGGACACCATTCTGTGCAAGTGGCTTGATTTTGAGATTTTTTGGAAAGTCCACGTGTTTTGTTTGTGGAATCAGATCACTTAAGCCCCTTGTATACTGCCATATAATCCAGATTATCAAAGCAGATAATCCACATGGTCTGCTTTGATCTGGAGTATCTAAGTCTACACTGCCATATAATCCGGCTAAAAGAAGATAATCTGGATTTTATGTAGCCATGTAGAAGGGGCCTTAGTTGGAAGTCGCACAAGAATCTCCCAGCCTTGTGTCTAAGGTTCTACTTGGCTGCAGTTTTCTTGTCCCCAGAGAGAGGGGTAAGTATTTGAGAGCATGGAAACTGTCTGAAAAGTAAGCGTACATTCCTATTTCTAATCTGTTACACTCACAAGGGAAGATCATCCCTAAGAACTTGTCTACATGAGCACAATAAACCACAGAGGCTGAGAAGTTGTGCCTGATATCAAAGGACTTTGGGTCCTTATCTTACAGTAAATAACATTAAACCAGCTTAACCCCATGCTAAGGAAAGTTGGAGTAGTCTTCAGAAGTTGGGCAAAACTCTGGATTAGTCCCCCACTTTGGGCACAGTGTGAGCAGAATGACAGGCTCCAATGCAGGCCAGCCCTCCATCCACACAAGCAACTGCTACCATCCCCTTTTCTCCGTGCTTATCAGGAATCGATCCTTTTGTCTTGGTTGCATGGACAACTCTCCTGATGTCAGCACAAAATTGCCTGTGACTGCCAAGAGCTCTCTCTGAGCTCCATGTCTGTCCAGCAGCAGTGACAGGGAAGGTAAAATGACAGTTCAGTGTAGCTAAATCAGTTTTGTCCCAGCTGGACGGCATAGCTTCTGTCCCGCTGTTGTGGGTTGAGTATAGTGTAACGTGTGTGAATGCTGCCAAGGCTAGTCTGCAGTGTTACTGTTCTGTACTAGCTGCAGATGAAATGCCTAGTGTGGAATCTCTAGGTTCCAGGTAAACTTCTCATGGCCTGGGAAAATCCTAACCTAGGAAGCATACAGTTTCAACCAAGAAACGTAACCTGCTTCATCCATTAAGTGTACCAGTTAATTTGCTACCCTTGGTAAATGCTGTCAGTTGTGTGAGTGTATAACAAGGCAGTAGCTGACAGCGGAGAGGCTCAAATTGCATGCTACGTGACTGTAGAAAACAAGAAATCATTCCTCTGTGTCTTCAAGATGTCTTCTTTCCAACCAGCTCAGCAGATGCAGAAGATTTCCAATCAGAACATTTTGGCTGGTGTTGCCAAATTCTCAGTATTGACATTTCATAGCTGTGTATTTGACTGTGCCAAACATACTTTGTTAATCAATAATATCATTGAAGCAGAAATAATTTGGGGACAGAAGAGCTGAATTTTTCTCTTGTAAATAGACCTTCCCTATTCGGTCTTGCTACTGAGAAATAAAAGGGAGATCTGGCATTTTGAAGGAAATTTGGAACTCCGTAAAAGTACATAATATGGTTAAAAATACGCAAGGTGGCTAATCTCTCCCAGCAAGCTAAAATTGGTGTGGGAAGAGAAAATTAAATCTGGAGACCTTTAAAATATGCATGCAAACATACCTTAGCATTGATGGGCTGCCCTGAATCTGTATAATTAATTGTGAATTGTTTATGCAAATGATTGCCATCAAGTAAACTTCATCTCATGGTAATCTGATGAGTGAGGGACCTCCAAGTTACCCTATCATCATTAGCCCTGCTCCAGTCTTGTATATTCAGTCAACAAGACCTTGATTGAGTCTATCCATCTATAATGTGCTTTTTCTCTTTTCTTACTGATTTTATTTCACCAAGTATTTCTAATACAGTAGAGTCTCACTTATCCAACATAAACGGGCCAGCAGAACGTTGGATAAGTGAATACGTTGGATAACAAGGAGAGATTAAAGGAGAAGCATATTAAACATCAAATTAGGTTATGATTTTACAAATTAAGCACCAAAACATCATGTTATACAATAAATTTGACAGAAAAAGTAGTTCAATACACAGCAATGCTATGTAGTAATTACTGCATTTACGAATTTAGCAGCAAAATATCATGATGTATTGAAAACATTCACTACAAAAATGTGTTGGATAATCCAGAATGTTGGATAAGCGAATGTTGGATAAGGGAGACTCTACTGTATGTCTAAAATGGCCAACATACAACAGTCTCAGTTCTGCTGTCTTGGCTCAAGTTCAGTCTTGATTTGTTCTAGGACACATTTCTTTATCCTTTTTTAGCAGTCCACAGTATCTGTAGAGCTTTTCTTTAGTGTCAATTTTCTTGCTGTCAGCATTCTTCACTGTCCAACTTTCACAACCATAGGTATTAATGGAAATGCAGACTGTGTCATACCTGAAGTAATAGTATGAGTCAACTCTTCATATCCAAAGTAGATATGTCAATAAGCCAAAGAAACCAAAGTTGTAATGTTCTGATGTGAAGTCTTGCCAATGGGAGCATTAATGTCATTAATGCCATATGGTCTATTAGTGTCATGACATAACCCACTGTGGCAATCTTTTGGTGGAGGATGTGTCTAGTCATGGTGCAGATGTGGACTGCTTTGTCTATCAGCAAGTTAGCCCATGTCTTCCAGAGGATATCTTCCTCTGATTTCTCTAAACCAGGCCTGCATAACCTGGCGCCCTCCAGGTGTTTGTGCTTCCAACTCCCAAAAGCTCTAGCTAGATGTTCCAGTAGTCAGGAATTCTGGGATCTGAAGTCTAAAATATGTGGAGGGACACAGGTTGTTCAGGTCTGCTCTAAACTGAGGCTAAGGCAGGACGCAATGAGGAGATCAGAGTGTTCTCTCTAATCCTCAGCCAATGAGAAAAGGTTTGGGTTCTCTAAGAGGTCATCTGGAAAGAATTAAGAAATTAGTATGAAAGCTATCCTTGATGCTTTCAAGCAAGTCCAAATCTTCCTCGACTGGAGAAAAGGATCAAGTTATATAATATGAACAGTTGGTGTAACCAAAGCAGAAGTAGTCAATACTGAATTAATAATGTGACTGGATTAGCAACCACCAAAGAGGTACCTGACCACTGGTGATAAATATAGTAGAATATATGGTGATGGTATGAAGACTATGGATGATACTCCAGTTGGGTATATTGTTATTTCCTTCTATGTAATTCATGGTGGAGGGATTAGTGACAGAGAGCTTACAAGAATGGCCATCAGAGTGACCATGAACAATAACAAGATTCATGTTGATTGATGTGCTGAAAACAGAATCATCATAGGTCCTGGTGTAGATGTTGAGGCAATTAATTCTGAAGGTACTGTGGAAGAAGCCATGCAATGGAGCTGGGGAAAGCGGGAGAAATCATCTTCTTGCACGTAGAATCGTTTTATTCATGTGGAAGTCAATCTTTAAAGAAGATGGAAGATTTACTTACTCTGTCACACAGAATCGCCTCCTCCCATCTCAACCATCTGCTTAGAGGAGACACAAGTCACTGTTCTTAAAATGGAGGGCCCTTACAGACAGGCCCAAAATATGGGACCTGTCTTGGTTTTACCTGAGGCATCCAAAGGACACCTCAGGTAAATCTGAATTAATCTGGAGAAAACTGGGATTTCCTAGTTTGCTCTTGATTAAGTAAACAACTGGTGAGGGCCCTGTGAGTATTGACTCCCAGTATTGCTTTTGCAATCCCACAGGTCAATCCCCACAGAGATCCTGGTTTTTCAGGCTCTATTAACCTGAAGAAGCAAGATGATGCCCCCTCCCCTCCCAGCCCTTCATTCCGCACCAAAAAAATCCTACCTGAGGGGCCTGCTGGCAGTGCAGACTTCTCCTGGTGCTTAAAAATGACACACCAGGAGATAAGGGGGACGGAGATTTTTACACACCAGGAGTTCTCTCTGGAGGGGCCTGCATTCATCAGAAGGATCAGAATTCAGATCTCACTCAAAAATAGGACTAACAGATACCCTTGGGTCAACCATTCTTTCTCAGCCAAACTAATCTCAGTGGTGTTCTGCAGATCAAGGGGGTTGTGCCCCAAGGTGTGCCACCCTCTCTGCTCAGGTGCATGAAGGCTAGGACACAAATGTGAATAATGTTTGATGGCTGGAACTCTAGAAACTGCCACTGAAATAAACTGTTGTTTCTTTTGCACTGTGATCAAGAGAGAAGTTAATTTTAATTTGTCATATGTTGTAAGCATTAAAGGCACTTTAATGCAGATAAGAACTGACTGCAGAGTTGCTTTATATTCCAATAAACAGCAGCTTAAAATTTTGCATTTCCTAGAACAATAGGGACAAGGAATGAACAACTTCTAGCCAAACCTCAATGAGCCACTGACCACAAGACTCCTGGGGCTGTGGAATGGTTGCTTAGCACCATCCTGACCAAAGAGTTGACTTTGTTTCCAGGATAAAGTATCTCAGTCTCCTTATGACTAACTAGTTGGTGTGTGCTTCTGGCTCAGAATAAACAAATGGCCAAAGAATATTTACAGGACTTTATTGCAAGCAGACTGGCATTGAAGCTTGACCACGCACATCCTGTTACTGGTCTGCCTCCTCCCCATGATTAACCTTTCTCCTGCTACTAATAGGAAAGTCTAATCGATAGCTTACAATGATGCAACATCGCCTATCATAGGTGATGGGTCACCCATGCTTCTGTGCCAGCAGTAAAATAACATCACTCTCCCCATCTCCTCATTCACTATTCCTGAATGGTCTGTTTGGGGATTATTTAAAATATTACAGTTATATCTGCCTCTTTTGGTTTGCTTTGATTATTCATTGCTCAAACTCTGAAATTGCTCAAAAAATGGAACAGCGGAAATGAAGTACTATCACAGAGTCATGGATTGTCGAATTGGCCCAATTGTGCAAATGAAGAGAGATGCAATAATGAAAGTGCTCATCCTAGTATGTATCAACGATCTATCTTAGCACTGTTGCTGTTGAATAGTGGCTTCTGTACAATAAACTCCACAATCAACCTTGTTATTTTGTTACCACAAAATACTTGTTCTTTTCAAAAGGCAAGTTCAAGGTTTAAGCAACTAGCACATAACAGCAGATTTTCAGTTTGGAGAGGTGGTTTTTCAAAAGCTGTTTGCTGTTGGATGCTGAGAGTTACTGTCCCCACTCCCTGCAAAACCTCCCTTCACTCTCAGTAATATTTAACCCCTTGTGAATGTACTTTTGTATATATGCTCTTAGTTCTGGACTGCAACTGTGGTTTTAAAAAACAGATAGAGAGGAACGGTAATATTTGATCCTGGTAACACCCCCCACCCCCCACCCCCCACCCCAGTTGTCACACAGGCTTCACTTTACAGCAAAATGGATGGCACATAGCAATGCTATGTACACACTAAAGAGCCCCAGGAAAGGTCACCCATCAGCACCAGAAACAGTCAAATGCCACAGCTGGAGACAGCTGAATCTTACAAGGAATGGCATGAAGTTAAAATTCATAAATTTAAAAAGCCAATGGTGATCAAAAGTGACAGATTTGTTTTAAAAAAGAAAACTACGTGTTGTAGAAGTTGTTTACCTTTTCTCACTAGGTGACAAATGTACAAATGTTAGAACCATAAAGCCCTTCTAAAAACTGAAAAAAGATGCAATGGAAGTTCTCTCTTGCACATACTTTTAGTCTGCTAAGGGTATCTTGTGCTGATGATATTACGGACTAACACAGCTATGTCTTTGAACACTTTTAGCCGACACGTGTATAGGGCTGCATATTTAAGGGGGGAAAGGCTGGGGTATAACCTCTTAAATATGCTAAAGGCACCAGATCCTTTTTGTTCTTGGAAGGTAATCAGAGTCAGATCTGGTAGGTGCTTGAATGGGAGACAGCCAATAAATCTCAGGTGCCATAGGCTGTATTTCAGAGGAAGGAACTGGCAAAAACACCTCTGAGTATTGTTTGCCTAAGAAGACGTATGAATTTCATGGGACCACCAAAGGCCAACAGGTGACCTGAAAGTGCTTGCACACATGCACACACCTGCATGAAGTAGTCACACTGCCAACTTCCCCTACATGTTGTGCATTTAACACAAAATCTTCTTTGGTTCAATACTATATAAAGACAAGATGCAAGAGAAGACTACAGTGTTCCCTCATTTATCGCAGGGGTTACGTTCCAGGACCACCCTCAATAAGTGAAAATCCGCAAAGTAGGGACACTATATTTATTTTAATATTTATACATTATTTTAGTAGTTATACACTATTTTAAGTCTTTATCAACCAATTATGTGTTGATAAATCTCCTCCTCCTCCTTCTCCTCCCATTGCCTCTAGGGCTCCTTTTCTCTCCCTTCAGCTTCTCCTTTCTCCCTTCCTTAGGCTGTACATTGTAAATTTTTATGATTTATAATATTCTTTTAGTTTATTGAAAAACCGCTAAACAGCGAATCCACGAAAAGTGAACTGCGAAGTAGAGAGGGAACACTTATATACCATAGTTATCTGCTCCTTTGCACCAAAAGCAAGAAACAACTATTTGCATGTGGAAAATATCTAAAAGATGATGTTTCCAACCAAGTGTGTGAAACCCATGTTTCTCAACATATGTGCTTTGAAAAAATAGCACTGGCCAACACACATTTTGGTGCCTCAAATGTGAGACCTGATTCTAGGTATATTTGACCTGCTGATTCCAAAACTGGTGCCAATTTTTACATATCAACTCTAGTTTTTGAGATACAGAACATATGCCATCTACCAGTCACCATCTCTCGCCCATAGAAAACCATGATGACCAATTCTAAGAAACTAGAGTCTATTCAATGCAATTTTCCAAATCAGTGCCCAAATAACCCCAGAACAGACCTGAAAAGCAAGACCATGTCTTCTTTGATTACGTTACTCCACCTGCAGTGTGGTCTCCCATTTTCCCCTATTACATTCCACTTTTTCAAGGACTATCATATTTTCCAGTGCATTTCTTTGTCTCATGATATGCCCAAAGTACACAGCCCCAGTTTAGTCATCTTGGCTTCTAGGGAGAGTTCAGCATTGATTCACTCTAGGACCCATTGATTTACCATTTCAACTTCACATTTTGAATAAGTTGATTTTCTTCCTTTCAGCTTTCTTCGTTGCCTATCTTTCACAACCATACATAGAAAGTGGAAACATTGTTGCTAAGATTATTCTGATTTTGGCATTTTGGCTCCATGCGGGGACATGAGAGAAGCCTCCCACAAGGATGGTAAAAACATTTTTTTAAAAACAACATCCGGGCGTCCCCTGGGCAATGTCCTTGCAGACGGCCAATTCTCTCAGTCCAGAAGCAACTCAAGTTGCTCCTGACACAGAAAAAAAATTATCTTCACAACCAAAGGCTTTGCAGTTATCTACAAAGCACAGATAAAAACAATAATGTTGTTACCCTGTTTCCCCGAAAATAAGACAGTGTCTTACATTAATTTTTGCTCCCAAAGATGCGCTAAGTGTTATTTTCAGGGGATGTCTTATTTTTCCACAAAGAAGAATTCACATTTATGGTTGAACTTTTTTTAAAAATGAACATTTATTATCTACTGTACAGTAGTTGTCATCACAAACCAGCATAACCAAACTGTGAACCCTTTCAAGAATTTCTATATTATATTTTATTGCTAGACTGTTTTTAAATTACTGTTTAAATTTCTGTTTGTATGTAAATTTATGTTGTTGTTGGACTTGTGTCATAGACAGAACGCCAGCAAGTAAAACAAAACTCAGTTTATTGAGGTTACAGAACTAAAAACGCCCGTAGGAAACAAAGAACAGGGCAAACACTTGACTTCAGTGGGATAAATAACAAAAAACAGCTCAGTTTGAGCTTAAATGGTTCAAAGGGATAAACCAGGTTAAACAGCAGTGTAATCCGGATTAAATCAAAGTGCTTACTTCAGCTTGGCAAACAATGCAAACAAAAGAGGATCAACAGGAGTCAGAATGTAAACAAAAGACTGGTAGCAGATTCCTCTCTGCTACTCAGAAACAGCAGGGGAGTAAAACAGGTTTGTTTATTCCTCCCTGCAGCGAACGAAAGCGTGGTCGTAGTCAGGATTCAGGTTTAGGGTAACGGCAGTCAGCAGGGTCCCAATCCGGTCCAGTAGATCAATAGCCAAGCGTAGTCGTCAAGGAATCCAAAGGTCTCACCGATAGCCAGCAGCAGGGTTAATCCGGAATCGTAGTCAGTCAGTCCAGCGTCAATCCAGTGTAAGTAGGTATTGCCCGTCAAAAAGACGACGGAGGTTCAAGCTATCAAGATTAAACACAAGTTGCACAGAGAAAAACCCCACACAGTTCCTCCCGCCGTCGATGCCCAATGTCCTTGGTAAACTTACGTATCCAGTAGCGAATCACACCCGTCTTCAGGAAGTTCCCAAACAAAAGCCCAAGCGTCCGTCCAGAATACCTTGCCCAACGCAATTAGACATTGGTCCCAAACCCCATTTTATCCCAGTTCAAGCTCATCATCGCTGTCAGCTGCCATCCCAATTCCAGACGCCCCAACATCATCATCCTCATCAGAGCTTAAGCACCTTCGACTACGCCCCACAGCATCCCCAGCTGTGGACCCCGCTCCATCCCTCCAACCAGTCCATGGGTCTGATCCTGCAACCCGCCAAACACCTCCCACGCTTTCATTGCCTGTTTCCCCAACACCCAAATCCTCCCTCACACGAGTCCATTCCATGTCATCCTCCTCCGAGCTGACCATCTCTTCCTCCAAACTCTGAGAAAAACCCTCAAATGAGTCCTCATCTGTTGGCTCTGCAAACAAATCCCGGAGACGTTTCCTTTCACGCTCCTCGAGAGTGTCTGACTCTCGAGGAGTCTTACGACCCCTTCTTCCATTACCAGAGCCCAAAGGCTCAACCATAACAGCTTGTTCCTGTGTAACCTGTCATCCAGGATTTGATCCTGGATGAGGGGGCGGATCTGGCATGCATCACCGAGACGTGGCTGGATGAGCTGGGAGGTGTGAATCTTACCCAGCTGTGTCCTCCAGGTTTCGGGGTGCATCAACAGGCCAGAGTTGGGGGGCGGGGAGGAGGAGTTGCGGTGATCTTTCGGCAGTCCATCGCCCTGATCAGATGCACCGTTCCACAATCTTCGAGGTTCGAGTGTGTTTTCCTGAAGGTGGGAGCCCGAGACAGCATGGGGATTCTGTTGGTGTACCGTCCACCCCGCGACCCAGCAGTCTCTCTGTCCGAGCTAGCAGATGTGGTCTCCAATGCGGCCCTTGTCTCCCAACAACTGATAGTTTTGGGAGACTTTAACATTCATGCCGAGACCACATTGACAGGTGCAGCTCAGGATTTCATGGTTGCCATGACAACCATGGGGCTGTCTCAAGCTATATCAGGGCCCACACATCAGGCAGGACACACCTTGGACCTTGTTTTTATTGTGGACGGTGGGACAGTCAGAGTGGAAGAGCAAAACATTCTTCCATTGTCATGGTCTGACCATCATCTGATCTGTTTAAGTATCGCCGTGCCTTCTAACCTCCGCAGGGGTGGTGGACCCATTAAGATGGTCCGCCCCAGGAGACTGATGGATCCGGATGGACTTCTGAGGTCTCTTGGGGATCTTCCTGTCCTGGAGACTGGCGATCCTGTCGATGTCCTGGTTGATCGCTATAATAGTGAGCTATCAAGGGCATTGGACACGATCACTCCCGAACGTCCCCTCTCACTGCGTAGAGTCGTGTCGACTCCTTGGTTTACTGAGGAGTTGGCTGTGATGAAGCGTAGGAGGAGGGGACTAGAGTGCATCTGGAGGAAATCTCGGGACGTGTCCGACCAAGCACGGGCTAAAGCCGCTATTAAGGCGTACTCCGTGGCTCTGCGAGCAGCCAGGAAAGTTTTCACGACTGCCCGCATAGCGTCTGCAGCCAACAGGCCATCGGAGTTGTTCCGAGTTGTTGGGGAGTTCCTGCGGCCTCCTGAGGCCCAGGGGCTTCCCGATGACTTGGCAACTGGGTGCAGGGACTTCGTGGACCATTTTGCAGGCAAAGTTGCTCAGATACGCCTTGAGCTAGACTCCAGTTTAATTGTGGTCCCAGCGGAGGTAACCGAGGTACCTGTCTGTTCGATCTTATGGGATTCTTTCCGGCTTGTTCTTCCTGATGATGTGGAGGGGATTCTTGGGTCTGTGAGGGCGACCACCTGCGCTCTGGATCCTTGTCCCTCTTGGCTGGTTAAGCTGGCCAAAGATGGGTTGTTGGACTGGTTTGTGACCATAATAAATGCTTCTTTGGTTCAGGGGTCAGTTCCATCCTACTTTAAGCAGGCGGTAGTAAAACCACTACTAAAAAAGCCCTCGCTTGATCCATCTGTTTGTAACAACTACAGACCAATCTCCAACCTCCCATTTTTGGGCAAGGTTCTGGAGCGGGTGGTTGCCACGCAGCTCCAGGAGATCCTCGATGACACTGATTTTCTGGACCGCTCTCAGTCTGGCTTCAGGCCTGGGTACAGTACCGAGATGGCTTTGGTCGCCTTGGTGGATGACCTCCGCAGGGAGCTGGACAGGGGGAGTGTGACCCTGCTGGTCCTCTTGGACATCTCAACGGCTTTCGATACCATCGACCATGGTATCCTTCTGGGGAGGCTCTCCGGGATGGGGCTCGGTGGCACGGTTCTGCAGTGGCTCCGGTCCTTCCTGGAGGGTCGTTCCCAGATGGTGAAGCTGGGGGATACCTGCTCGGACCCCTGGCCATTGACCTGTGGGGTCTCGCAAGGGTCTATTTTATCCCCCATGCTATTTAACATCTACATGAAACCGTTGGGAGAGGTCATCCGGAGTTTTGGAAGGTGTTGCCATCTCTACGCAGATGACACGCAAATCCACTACTCATTCCCATCTAACTCCAAGGAAGCCCCTCGGATTCTGAACCAGTGCCTGGCCGCTGTGGCGGACTGGATGAGGAGGAACAAGCTGAGGATCAATCCTGACAAGACAGAGGCCCTCCTGGTCAGTCGCCCGTCTGATCGGGGTATTGGGTGGCAACCTGTGCTGGACGGGGTTGCACTCCCCCTGAAATCACAGGTCCGCAGTTTGGGGGTCCTCCTGGATTCAGTGTTGACGCTTGAGGCTCAGGTGTCGGCGGTGGCCGGGAGGGCTTTCGCACTACTCAAACTTGTGCGCCAACTGCGACCATACCTCGTGAAGTCTGACTTGACCACGGTGGTGCATGCCTTAGTTACCTCTAGACTGGACTACTGTAATGCGCTCTACGTGGGGCTTCCCTTGAAGACGGCCCGGAAACTACAATTGGTTCAGCGTTCGGCGGCCAGATTAATAACAGGGGCGAGCTACAGGGAACGATCTACTCCCCTGTTCAAAGAGCTCCACTGGCTGCCGTTCACCTTCCGGTCCCAATTCAAGGTGCAGACCATCATCTATAAAGCCCTAAACGGTTTGGGACCCACCTACCTTAGTGACCGTATCTCCTACCATAAACCTGCTCATTCCCTTCGTTCATCCGGGGAGGCCCTCCTTTCGCCACCGCCTTTGTCCCAGGCCCGTCTTGTGGGAACGAGGGAGAGGGCTTTTTCTGCTGTGGCCCCCCGACTGTGGAATTCATTGCCCACTGAGATCAGGCAAGCCCCCACCTTGTTAGCCTTTAAGAAAGATCTAAAAACATGGCTTTTCCGATGTGCCTTTGGGGAGTAAATGTAATATATCACTCTGGTTATTCCCCTTGGATTTTATCCTTTAGACTGCTTCACCATTTTATATCCCTGTTCCCTTATTCCTATGTCTCTCTCTCTCGAGTTTTTAATTAAGTGTTCATGTGGCCTGCCCTGGTTTTCATTGTTTTTTCTGACTTGTGTTGTAATATATATGATGACTTTGTACTGTTATATTGTGTTATGATTTGCTGTTTTATTTTGTTATATTGTATGGTGTCTGGGCATGGCCCCATGTAAGCCGCCCCGAGTCCCCATTGGGGAGATGGTGGCGGGGTATAAATAAAGTATTATTATTATTATTATTATTATTATTATTATTATTATTATTATAAGCTGCCCTGAGTCCCTTCTGGGAGATGGAGGTGGGATACAAGAATAAAGTTATTATATTATTGTTATTATTATTTCTTGTTACTACCTTTATTTCCATGTACAACAATCTATGGTATGTACATTTACCGATCCTGCATCCTTCCAAACAAAAACTTTGCTAGGTCTTACTTTCGGGGGAGGTCTTATATTTAACAATTCAGCAAAACCTCTACTAGGTCTTATTTTCTGGGGATGTCTTATTTTAGGGGAAACAGGGTAGCTATACAGTTAATAAGGACTGATATCCACATGGTTGAAGCCTATGATTTCAGCTGTATTTTGTTTAACTAAAATTGTTAGCCATTTTGAGGTCCATATTGAGGGGCAGACAGGATACAAAATATTAAATACAAATGAATAAACTTCAAGAATTGTGAAACAATGGGGACCTACAGGAAAAATCACTGTTCTATTTTTAGCTTTGTGCTTTCAGTACTAGTAAAATTTGTACAAGCTTATATTCAGGGAAATAGCTGCTTTCTTGTAGAGAAGGGAAGTCATCTAACATTTTAGAACCGCTCAATACAGTTGCTGCATGTTTGTCTATGACACTTGTACATTTGTTATTCATCTAATGGTCAGCTGTGAGTGCAAGACATTATATTATATTCCTTGCACACACAGATCTTTACTACATGTCCCCTAATTTTTTTTGGCATAATGCCACCTGGCAGTGTCTTTTAAACACTTCACCCATTAATATGCTGGCAGCAAATGTGCATAAATGTATACAGCTCATGCTCCAGATATGACTCTAGCCATTGACTTAATCACAGCAGAGATGTCAAGGAAAAGATCAAGCTATTCAGATCTGTCAAAAAGAAATGCAGCATTAGATGACACTCTACAAATGACATTACAATGTGGAACATCTATTAGTGTGAATGTAAAACACATGTTGCCCAAGCTCCAAAAGGTCAGGATTTATCTCAGAGCTAGAGATAGTGGTGTCTCCTAAGATTAGGAATAAAAACATGTCAGACTTCTTAGAAAAAATAACAGAGGGGTCTAGTATTTCTAACAATAGCACAGTAAACATAATGAGATTGTAAAACATTCATTCACTGCCCTTTACTAGGCTGCAGACTGATTTTTTTGGGGGGGGAGCAGGGGGTGAACTGCTGTAGCACATCATAAGACAAGAGCCCTGCTGGAATAGATGAAAGGGATATCCATTTCAGTGTCCTGTTTTCCATGGTGACCAAATGAATGCTTTTTGGTTAAAGCTGACAAAAGCAAGGCATAAATATAATACTCCTGTTGTTTGGCAGTCCTGCTCTACTCTTTAGTATCCCTGGTCCACTCTTTAGTAGCCAGTTGAATTGTTCTACGTTTTCCAAGTCCAAATCCAGCATGGAGTCCACTGGAGCCCAACAAATGATGCAAGGCTACTTCTGAAAGGACTCTGGTGGGCTCCATGCTGACAGTCTGCCGGCAGCCAGAGTGCTGAGGAGTTGGGTGACTCCCCGTAGAAGAAGGTGGGGACAGTACGGGAGGAAGCTAGGGACAGCAAGGAAATATCATGGGATGACAGCACATGACCAGCCACAGTAAGGGGACAAAGCAGAATGCTGTCCCATACTTTCCCCCTGCTGTCCTCCGTTTCTCAACCTCCATGTGATGAGGTCCATAGGTTCTTCTAATCTCGGTTCCTTAGCTGTAAAATGAGGCTATTAGTGGCCTATGTCATGGAATTGTATTGAAGACCAGGACTTTATCACACCAGCCCACTGTACTGCAACAGTAGCATTAGTGTAGATCTGTAGTCCTCCAGTTGTTTTGGATTGCAATTCCCAGAAATCCAAGCCAGCTTACCAGATGTTAGAGCTGAAGTCCAAAACACCTGGAGGACCAAAGATTGGGAACCACTGATCGTAGATAATGGATACATACTGAGTTGAACACCTTCAATATCACACTCCTCTTCATTAGTGCAAATGCACTGGTTCACTAATCCATAGTCCCATGATCAGTCTTCTCTACACTCTTGTAACCACACCTTCCTACAGCATGCATTGTGGTTCATTCATTTAAAATTATTTTTATGTTGAGTGCAATTATGCTATTTTAGCATTTTATACACACACACACACACACACATATATATATATATATATATATATGCAAATCAACCACCTTTGAAATAGCAATCAGTGAGGTGGAAGAGGAGGTGAATCCCACCCATTGACATCACCTGCCAACTGGCATGACAGCCTAGAAACAGCAGGTATCCATCACACTCTGGTAGGTATTAGGAATGCAATGGGATGAGGAACCATTGGTGGGAAAATTACATGGTAACAGGATGCACACAGCATTGTGTGATAGGTTTGCCTCCCTCGTGTGATAAGTCTTATCTTTTTTTTTTAATCTTTTATTTATAATTATAGTGATACAATAAAAAGAAGAGAGCCGCATGTGAATACACACACTCACACACTCAAAAACAAGCAAAAGAAAACAAAAACAAACAAACAAACAAACAAAATGCCAAAAACCTAAAATAAACAACCTCAACAACAGTTACCACTACCCCGCGACCCTCCCTCCCCTGCATGTGGTCTTCCAGTTCCCCTGCTCTGCGGTTACTTCTTACTTTTCCCCTTTCTTTCCCGAACGATAATCTTCGAACCCAAGAGTAACTGCTCTTACACAATATTTTCCTCTATATTTCCAAGTCTCTTTTTTCCTTGAAATATCTGTTTACTTTATCCCAGTCTGTTTTTGCATCCATTCTTTTTGAGATTATCTGCGTTAATGTGTCCATATTTCGTATATCCATTAATTTCAGCAACCATTGTTCTAGCAAGGGTACCTCCATTGTTTTCCAGAATTTTGCAATTATGATTCTGGCGGCGCTTATCATGAATATAAACAGTTTTTCATTATTTGCGTCCATGAAAAAGTCTGTTAACCCTAGTAGAAAATATTCCGGTTTTAGTGCAAGTTTTGTTTGTAATATAATCTCCATTTCTTTCTGTATTGTTCTCCAGAACCTTTTTATTTTCTTGCACCCCCACCACATATGGAATAAATCTCCCTTCTCTTTCTTACATTTCCAACACTCTTCCCCACTCTTGCCCTTGTTAATTTTTGTCAGTTTTACCGGTGTAATGTACCACCTAAAGTAAATTTTATACCAGCTTTCCTTTAACGATATTGAATATGTGTATTTTAGTCTCTTTTGCCAGCATCTTTCCCATTCCTCAAACCTTATAGTATGTCCGAACTCTTTTGCCCATGTAATCATGTTTTCTTTTACATGAACCTCTTCTGTTTCCCATATCAGCAACTGTTGATATAGAATTTTAATTACTTTCTTTTCAAGAATTAAAATCTTGTCCCATACTGTTTCGTTCCTTTCAAATCCTATTTGACTATCTATTTTAAAACCTTCCCTGATCTGCCAAAAGTTTAGCCAGGTTATAGATGGTTCTATTTGTTTGATCTCCTCGTATGATTTTAACACTGTTCCCTGATTGTCTATTTTCACCATTTGTTTGTAGGTTAGCCATCTTTCCCTAGGGATCTCTCTCATATGTTCTGACTCTAAGGGAGAGAGCCATAATGGTGTTTTCCTATAAAATCTGTGTTTATATTTCTCCCATGTTGCTAATAATGCTTTCCTCAGATAATGGTTGTTAAAATTTCTCTCTTTGTGGCCTTTTCTTTTCCATAAGTATGCATGCCATGCATGTTTGAAATTCTATCCGAAATGGATATAGGACACTACTTTCAAAATGCAATAAGAAACATCTACACCAAACAAAGGGCAAGAATTATTATAAATGGGCAGTTGTCGGACACTTTAGAAATAAAGAAAGGGACAAGGCAGGGGTGTCCCCTCTCACCTTTATTATTTATATTAACATTAGATATACTGATGGAAACAATAAGGAAAAACAGAGAGTTGAAAGGACTAAGCACTAAAAATAATAGTTATAAGACTCGCGCATACGCGGATGACATTGTCTGCATCATAGAGGAACCTACAGACAAGATTAAAAGGTGGCTCGAAGTAATTGAGAAGTTTGGGGAGATAGCAGGTATAAAGATAAACAGAAGTAAAACCAAAATTCTGACGAAAACATCTCACAATTACATAAAGAGGAGCTACAACAGAAAACAGGAATTGAGATAGTAAAAAAAGTCAAATATTTAGGGATTGAACTAACAGCAAGTAATGTTCAATTACAAAAAAATAATTATAGCAAAAAATGGAAGGAACTGAAAAAGAAAATGGCAAGATGGGATGCTCTACATCTTTCTCTATTAGGAAAAATAGCTGTTATAAAAATGAAGATTCTAGCGGAAATGCTATTCCTATTTAGGAACCTACCCATTCTAAATAACAAACTTTTTTTGAAGGAATGGCAGAGAGAGATTAATAAATTCATCTGGGGAAGAAAGCGAGCGAGGATAAAGTTTCAATATATGAGAGATGACATCCGGAGAGGAGGGTTGGGCGTTCCCGACATTCAGCTGTATTACGACGCTGCTGCATTGGAATGGGTAAAAGAGTGGGCTAACTTACAGAAGGCTAGGATATTGGCACTAGAAGGTCAGGACTTATACAAAGGTGTGATAAGTATTATCTTGACTTGCAAATTAAAATGATATAGAAAAAAGTAGTACAATAATAGAAAATGTTTAGCAAACAATGAACAAGCTGTTGGCTCTTTCATATCTGACATGCAGCTTAGTGTTTTGCAGATCTGGTGGCTCTTATTAGTAATTTGGGAGGGGGAACCTTGTCGTACCAAACTGAATGAACTCAGGCATCCACACATTGTAATTAGTTAATTATTCTTAGTTAGTAAAAATGTATTACTTCCTAGCAAATTGCTTTATTAGACACAGAAGCAGGACAATATAAAAATTCAAAAAATCTGAATTAATCTGAATTCATAATGTGCATAAAAAGCTTTTCAATCTACAAAATAAGGTGGCAACAAAAGTTATAAAAGCCCAACCACTTACAAAAAGAGTGCATGTCTGTCTAGTTACATGCTTTGTTTTAATTATGTACAATTAGAAAAGTAGTCAGGGAGGTGGCTTATCAAATTATAGTTAGGATTTTTGAGTTTAGTTTTAAAAATGAAATGGCCATCATTTAGCATGGCTTGACTTATCTAACCAAATTTTCAAGGTCAAATATTGGACCCAGGCATAAAACATATTTACTATGTCTGTCCATCCAAGGAACACTCATTAATGAGTAATCCCCCAGGAGTAATTACCAAGTATTTTCAGCAAAGGCACTATATCATGCAACTTCTGATTGGAAAGACAGCGTAGCTGACAGCTGGATCGGTAGATGTGCAGTGACAGCACTATATGCATAAGATGCAGTGTACTATAACCCCACCTCCCAAAATCTGATGTTACACCAGTAGAGATATTTGGGATCATATTGCAATAACTGAGAGGTACTAACTCTTGGGGAATATGATCAGGCACTGAGAAATGGAGAAGGCATTCTTTTCT
Organism: Anolis carolinensis; assembly: GCF_035594765.1. NCBI lineage: Eukaryota > Metazoa > Chordata > Lepidosauria > Squamata > Anolidae > Anolis > Anolis carolinensis. The sequence continues at coordinate 58,936,573 of NC_085842.1, read as the reverse complement.
AGCTGAAACACAGATGCAACAAGACAGCTTGCTATGCCACATTATTTAAAACAATATTTTTGTGACATGTCTTTTGATTTACTGGTGTGTCTTAAAGTGAAATATCTGTCTTAAGGAAAAATACGTCATCCTTCAAGTGCCAAGTTGAAATGCCTTTCTGAAAAAATGTTCAAGGTGGTCTATATGGTCTTTATTGCATGGAGGTTGCAAACTGACACCGTGTAATAATCTTTGCCAATCTGCTATATCCTCGCCATTGCGAGGAGCTGTTGTCAGAGGCTATTTGATGAGAAAATCTTGTCAGAAGTCACTTTGTGCAGTGAGTCTGGACACTTCTTGTGGCAGCATCTGCCGCATTCCTCTCTCTGTATTTTTTTTAAAATTTTCCCAGCACTTTGCAATTGTTAAGTAGCTGTACAACCCCCTCCCCTGCCACACACATACAGCAAAAATATGACAGGTAAGCAGCAGAGCAGGAGGGGAGAGCTAGGCTGCACACCTGGAAGTACACTTTGCACAGTCATGTTGTTGTAATCATGTAACACTAGTGACTATGCAAAGCCCCCTGTTACTATGACGGTAAATTGCATTACAGCAGTGGTTCCCAACTTTTTTTAAAGCCAGAGCCAGGGACCATTTTGATCAGGGATCACTCTCCAACATTAGTATCAAAAGGGTTACGAATCAGTTTTTGTTCAATTTTAGATTCGGTTTGGTTATTTGGGGTGCTGATTCAGAAAATTGCATTGGATAGACTACATCAGCTCTAGTTTCTGAAACAGAACATATGCCATCCAGTAGTTACCATCTGCTTGCCCACAGAAAATCATATTTAATAATCTGGAGCTGATGTGGTCTATCCAATGCAATGGTCAGCTCTGCGGAAAGGAGCAGAAATAGAATTAATAAAATAAAATAAAATAAAGAGGAAGGAGGTTCGCAGGCCAGATTTTCGTTCTTGTGGCTCGCTGTTGTGCCACGGCTCACAGGCTGGGAACCACTGCATTACAGGAACAGTGCAGTAATGTCTTTCCTAGCACGTTGATCCATTGATTTCCTGTGAGATAAGTCAGGCTGAGCAATGGTAACTGGTATATGATTGCCTTTAAACTTCATCTCTGAATGTGAAGCTAGGTCTCTTTAGTCCCCAGCACCTTAAGTATCCTAACAGAACTTGCTCTTATGACCTCATCTCATGGGCAAAATTGCCCGTCCTATAACAGTTTCATGTCAGTTCAAGGACAGAACCCACTGGATCCTATCAGATGACATAGATCTTACGGCGGGGCTCCATCCCTGAACTGAGATGAAACTATTGTAAGAGAGAGCAGCAAGAACACGGAAGGCTTCTCGTGTTCTTATTGAGAAGAATTGGGGGGGGGGGGGGGCTGGGCAATGACACTTCTTCCCGTGGGATGAGGTAAGAGGTGATTCCCCACAATCCAGGGCCAATCCCTCACTATGGCCCAGCTTACCAACCTCAATGTGATAAGATCCTTAGCTGCAGTATGCTAAAATATTTCGTGTTTTGTTGTTCTTGTGTATGTGTATGCTGTTGCGGTTTTATTGGGAGTTTGGCTCTTCCAATGTTTCATTCATATCCTCTGGTTCCATATCTTTTTTATATGCCACAAATTGTATTTGGTGAAGCCACGTAATAATTCCTTAAAAAAATAAGAAATAAAATAAATAAAATTGTACTACTAGTATTACTATTACATACTCCAGTCTAAAAATTTGGAAGAGGATTATGCAAATTTTTCTCACATTTGCAGTATGTGAAATTCCAGAGTAAATGTTATAACAGAATAAATTTTGCTGATCAGTCAGCAGCAGCTTGACGTCTGACTTGTTAATGTAATGGTATGCAAATTATCCTGCCAACCATATGCAGTGTTGCCTATTCTTTTATATACATTTTCACCACGGCGAGCACAAGAACGCCTCTTTAACTGGTATCATCCTTGACAACCATCTTCTTTAGCAGGCTATGTTCCTTCTACATACGCTTGTAGACCTTGGCCTGCTATGCCTGTTTCCCCCTTTCTTTTGCTTTGGATTGGATTGCCCCTTCATAGGACGCCCTTCTTCTGTCTCCTGCAGACCTTGTGAAATTTCAGTCTCTTGCCAGTGGACCTTTTATCTTCCTTCACATAACATTTGATTGGCAATGGCCCCATTCCCTCCATAAGCTTTATGTTGGTGAACTGTCTATGATAGCATAGCAGTTCAGCCAACTAAACTCTGTCATAAAAATCCTCCAGAATTTCAAAGTATAGATTTCACTAGCAGAGTGATGCTCGCACATTTAATGATTTAATGAGAATCGGTGCTCCTCCTGGGTCTTCTGGATATAATTTGAAAGTACCAAGGGGAGAAATAGATCAATTCCCACTCCGTTACCAGATGTCTGTTATCACTCTCTTTTCCTAATTCTGGGAAACACCTCAATAATCTCTGAATCACAATAACTGGTTTTTAAAATGCCAAACCAATTAAGTCCTCAACTGGCAAAATTTCTTTAGAAAGCAGCAAATTGCTTCTGGCACAAAATACTGACTGACTGGCAAGCATTAAGGCAGATGTTGCCAATTTGTCTTACTATTCCCCCCCCCCTTTTTTTTTTTAAAACCCTCCAAAGGTACTGGTACTGTGAAAGAAACAATATTCTGGCCAGAAGATATTAGATAGAGGATACTAGCATGCTTTTGAGGAAGAACCAGGGTTGATTCTCTGTCATTTCCTTCTATACAGTTTTCAGGAAACCACTCTGCCCTGTTGTTATTATTGTTGTTATGTGCCTCCAAGTCGACTTCAGTGTCTGTCTGGCAGCCTTATCCTAGGGTTTTCTTGCCAAGATAGGCTTTGCCATTGCTTTTGTCTTGAGCTGAGAGGGGGAGATTGCCCAAGGTCACCCACTGGGTTTCTGTGGCTCACCTGGTCTCCCATATTTTCACCCCAACATTCAAATAACTATGCTATGCTGGCTCCTGTCAAACTGTTTGTCATTGTAATGGTCTCTGTTAAAACCTGGATTTGATTTTTCTATTTTTCAGAACCTTTCCTACTGTGAAAGTCTTACACTTAAATGAATTTACTTAGAAGTAAGTTTTCTTGTTCTCAAAAGAGCAAGTATGTCCAAATGAATTGAATTACAATTGTAAACCATAAGACCTCATTGTGCCATTTGAAATTAATGACAGGGTGATAGGGTTTCTTTTATTTTGCTGCTACAGACCCTCACAGTGATAACAGTAAGATTAATGCCTAAATACCTAAAGGCACCGGATCTTCTCTGATTTTGGAAGTTAAGCTGGGTCAGTCCTGGTTAGTACTTGGACTTCCAATGAATCTGGGGTGTTGGAGGATAGATTTCAGAGGAAGGAACTGACCAAATTACCTCTGATTATTCCTTGTTTTAGAAAACCATATGAAATTCATGGGGTTGCCATAAGTTGGCAAACAGCTCGAACACAGGCAGAAACACACACACATAATGAATTGGGGGTTTTTTTGTGGCCTAAATACTCTAAAGGCAATACTCTAAACCCTGGTTAGTACTTGGATGGGGGACTGCCAAAGATACCAGATGCTGTAGGCTATATTTCAGAGGGCGAGACTAGCAAAACCACCTCTTGAGTATTTCTTGCCTAATTCATGGAGTCACCATTTGACTTGAAGACAACACATGCACACACAACCAAACCCAGATATCTGAAACCTGGTATCTTTTAATTCTTCTGCATTACTAGCTGATCAGAGATTATGGGATTTGAAGTCCAAAACACCCAGAGAGTGCAAAATTGAAAAAAAAAACCCTGCTTCATCTTATTTAATATACCATAAAGTAGTTTTGGGAAAAATATCCATGCTATCAGTTATTTACTAAGCTCCTACCAATATAAGTTTGTCCATGAAAAATATGTTCATGGTAACAATCAATACTGTGCCGCGTTCCCCATGGTCTGATGTTTCCCTTTAAATGCATTAGAGCGCTGTGTCCAAGAGACAGGGCTGTGTGACTGATTTCCAGCAGCAAACCGTTTGTAAGGCTCCGTGTTGCATCAGAACAGGCTCATCTTTTAAACACAAGGACTTTTGAGGGGGGAGACATGATTCCACTCAGAAATCTCCTCAGGGCCCCAATAAATCACCATCTTGTTCAAAGAAGCACTTGCAGGCTGCGGCTTAGCGCTACTGGAACCACACTGATCATACGTGACTCTTCTGCCCTTGGAACCAACATGTGCATGATTTGTTTGTAACGAAGCCCAAGACCATACTTTGGCGTCCCTTTCGGCTGGAAACACTCTGGAAAAAGAAACCTGTTTAAGGCTTACCACTAAGTGCCTCACACACTGCCACTGAGCTTTTCGAAATCATTAACATTGACAACTCATTTAGTTGTATGTTACCGTTCTAATGAAAATTAAGCTTAATAATCAAGTGAGAATGTTTGACTGTGTTCAGCTAAAGGGTTGTAAATCAATCAATCAGGCCACTGCCTCTCTTAGATTTCTTAGTAATACAGGCAGCATTTTATTTGTATGAAGAAAAACACAAGTGACTACAAGGATTTTATTTTTACTAATCCAGGATGATAAGATAATGCCCTGAGTGTAAGAAAGCATTTGCATGTGCTCTTTACATTTTGGCATTGCTTTTGGTCTAAAAAAATGAACATACAAGTATTGGAGAAGAAACAGGTTTACTGAAAGGGCCAGAAAAAATATTATATCCACTTCTGGCAAACACAAAAGAATTGATGGATTGTTTTTACACACATTTTTCATTCCTAAACCTATTGCTCTGCATGGGGAGTCCCTAACCAACAGACCAACAGCTGCCATGTACCTTTCCTGCACAGTCTGGTTTAATAAAACCCAATAGACTTACTTCTCTCTACAAAGCAGCATTGAAAGAAAGATTTTTAGTGGAGCAATGGCAGGTGTTTGTTTAACCATATCCTTCCCTTGCATGATTCTATTGTATGTTCTCTTCCTCCACTGTTCCCTTTCCCCAGAATTACAGGTACCGTTTCTCAAAAGTTTTGAGAGGAAAGTTCTGAATAAAACAAAAAACAAAACAAAAAACCCAAACCATACTAACGAGTGAACCAGAGTGAACCAAAGGAAGCAGTCTTACATCCTATCCCTTGTTCACTATGTTGCCAACATTATTTCCAGGGTTTCTTTTATTCAGTTTTATTGTTGGTCCTAATGTGCATATAGAGTACTAAGGGTGGATCTGCACTGTAGAATGAATGCAGTTTGACACCACTTTAACTGCCATGGCTCCATGCTATGAAATCATGAGGATTGTAGTTTTACAAGGTCTTTAGTTTTCTCTCCCAAAAAGTGCTATGCCTCACGAAATCCCCAGTGATGCAATGGGTTAAAGCCTTGTGCTGGCTGGACTGCTAACCGAAAGGTCAGTGTTTCAAATCTGGGAAGCGGGTGAGCTCCGTCTGTCAGCTCTAGCTCTCCATGTGGTGACATGAGAGAAGCCTCCCACAGGTTGGTAAAACATCAAACATCCGAGTGTCCCCTGGACAATCTCCTTGTAGATGGCCAATTCTCTCACAGCAAAGCGACTTTCAGTTTCTCAAGTCACTCCTGACATGAAAAAAAAACTAAACCATGACTCCCTTGATTCCACAGCATTGAGCCATGACAGTTAAAGTGGTGTCAAACTACATTAATTCTGTTGTCGAAGGCTTTCATGGCCAGGATCACAGGGTTGTTGTATGTCTTTTGGGCTGTGTGGCCATGTTCCAGAAGTATTCTCTCCTGACGTTTCGCCCACATCTATGGCAGGCATCCTCAGAGGTTGTGAGGTATGGAATCCATTAATTCTATAGATAAACCTGAAGTAGCTGACGTTGTCTGGCACATCTAGATTGATGGGAAAGTCTCAGATTATGTTCCTATTCTTTCCAATGTTATATTATGTTAAAATAAATCACCCTATGTAGTTAGTGTAAAAAAGGTATCTGATTGTACATAGAACTACAGACATATTCTTGGACAAACAAAATGTGTTTCTAAACAAAATGGAGCTTTGGAACGCAAGACTGGCTTAAAGAAAATAATAACACCACCCCTATCCTCCTTCTTAGTGGAAGTCAGTGCATTGCATGTTATTTGTCTATCTTGCCTCCAAAAATGAGTGGCTTCTTCCCAAATTTTGAAATGCCTGTTTCTGTGTAATCATGTACTGATCCTCAAATAATTTCAGAATTGCAATGGGGAAGCTGAAACTCATATATTCAAATGTTGCCATGAACATATTAAGAGAAGTGTTTTCGGAGGCAGCCTTTTAGGATTGGTTTTCCCTTCTTTTCCCTTTCAGGTCCACCTGAGTCCTTTCAGAGCAAGCATTTGGTGGCTGATGATAAGCAAGGGGGTTATTTTAGTAGAATTTTCTTTGGCGGACGAAAGGATATCTTATTTTTCTATGCCATTTATAGTTTTTATCTTTTAATAAACTCTAACCACCTTGAGCCTGCTGGGTAGGGCTGGGAATATATTTTAAACGAATAAACATTCAATTTTGCTATGAGGAAGATTCCAAGGGGCTTTTGAAAGCCAGGTTCTTTTTTGTGCTAATCACTCACGTGGATAAGAGAGACGGACAAAGTGAAAACCGTTGCTTTAGCCACTCCAGATTTACCTTTTACACTCGGCTTGCATGCGCCGGAGCTGTTCTGCTCTCCCTGATTTAATGTGGCTCATGCTGGTTTTCTTTTCTTGAGCAGCTAGCAGGACAAAGTCGAACCAAATTAGGCACCGTTGGGGGGTAGTTGGAGTTAGTGCTCAGGAGCATAAATGGCCTGCCCCCTCTGATGGTGCCCCCCCCCTCTTCTTCAGAGCGCTAATGCACTGATTCAGCGCACATGGTTTCTGAAAGACCTATTGCACTAGTAGGCAACTGGCACACTCTTCTAGACGTTGGAATGGCAGACCGGTAAAATGTCAGGTACATGGGTCATTACAACTTGGGCAAGGAATACATGAGATTAGCCATTTTCAAATATCAGAAAGGATGTCATATAGGCCAGGGCTTTTTTAACATTTCCGCTTGCAACCCCTTTTGCCCCAAGAAATGCTTACATCATCCTGGCTATATAGGTATATAAAATAGATATAAAAATCAAACATTTACTTATAACAAAGCAGCATTTGCAAGGCTTTGCTAATACAAGCTGATTTTCCTTTTTTATGAAGCACAGCCAAGGCATCTTCTCTAGTGTTCGCTGTAAACACTGCACATCAGATTCATGTAAATGTCTAAAACAGCCACTAAATTACACAATTTTGGGGATCCCAACATTGAGATATAATGACTCCATTTGGGGCTGAGCCCCACAGCTTAACAAGCAGCAATTTAGGCAATAGAGCAAGATTGTTTTCTTCAGAGACAAGGAGCCATGGAATGGATTAAACCATTGTGCTGGCTGGACTGCTGACCTAAAGGCTGGGTTGCTGAACTGAAGGTTACTGATTCGAATCTGCGAGACAGGGTGAGCTTCCGTCTGTTAGCCCTGGATTGCGGGGACACGAGAGAAGCCTCCCAGCAAGATGGTAACACATCCAAGCGTCTCCTGAGCAACGTCTCTGTAGACAGCCAATTCTCTCACACCAGAAGTGACTTGCAGTATGTTTTCAAGTTGCTTCTGATACGATAAAAAAGTGACTAGTTCATAAACTAATGGATTCAAATTAAAAGAAAATAGATACCACAGATACCATAGATAAAGTTAGGAAGAACTTCCTTAAAGTTTCAGCAGACAGTGGACTCTTCTTTTTTAGTAGTCGTTAAACAGAGATTGGACACCCATCTTTCAGGAGTGTGTTAAGTATATATTCTTGGATGGAAGGGATTGGTTTGGAATAATATTTTCCTGGCCTACATTGGCTCTGAAGTGATCCCATTAATGTGCCACATACAAGAGGCACATCATAGTGAGATTACCACCACCTGTCACACATTTGGTAAACTCACCTAACCATTAGGGGTGGTCTGAATTTTCAATCCTTCACATTATTTTCAGCCACATGGCCATGGAGACTCCACTTTTTTCTGCCACACATACAAATAAACGTATTTTCTATTAAGTGCAGGTGCACTAGTGCTAATATACTGATATGTGAGCATCTGAACAAATTTACCTTCTTTAAAGAAAATTAAAGTTTAGCCCAGGAAATAATTTAGGGAATAATAAGGGACAGACTGTGCAGGATACGTGAGTGCAAATTGGGGGAGGGTGAGTAGTTTTTAAATGTATTTTAATTTTTATGCTTCATAACACAAAATATTGATTTTTAAAAAATTAATTCATAAAAAACTATTATTTTTAACTTGCATGGTGTCACATTTGCTCTTAGCTGCCTTGAGTCCCTGTATCAGGAAAAGGGCAGCGTAAAATAAAGTACATTTTTCAAAAGGCAAAGCTTTTTTGAAATGGTTAAAGCCCAAAGTTGAAACCAGACATGATTCTCTAGTACCTTTGAACTTTTAGTGTGTCCTCATTAAAATTCCCTCTCCTACACTTTGCAAACAACACATCACAGACGAGGTAAGTACGTTTTTCTAGTCATGTAGATAAGCCCTAGATGGGGTTTGCAGTCCGTTCCAAAGCTATGATTATATAAGAAGCAACACTGCACTGAGCAATGTCATAGCAGAGGCAATGAAAGCCCTTATATGACACTCTGCCCTGCGCATTTGCTCACCATGAAATGAATTCATTTTTCTCCTTTTGTGACAAGGGAAACATGGATCAACCAGATGGGACAGAACCATATGGCCTTTGCTTTTCTCCCTCCTTCCAGGCAACAATTGAATCCAGCAGATATTTATTTAGTAAGCAGCCTACACATGTACACACTAGCAGCATTCAATTCAGGTTGGGGAAAGTGCCAGCCGTTTCCAGGTATAACTTGCACAACAAAAAACAATTTCTATTTCAATGTGTTGTCGAAGGCTTTCATGGCCGGGATCACAGGGTTGTTGTATGTCTTTCGGGCTGTGTGGCCATGTTCCAGAAGCATTCTCTCCTGACGTTTCGCCCACATCTATGGCAGGCATCCTCAGAGGTTGTGAGGTATGGAGAAAACTAAGCAAAGAGGTTAATATATATCTGTGGAAAGTCTAGGGTGAGAGAGGTCAGTGTGAATGTGTAGTTAATCACTTAAATTAGCATTGAAAAGCTTATCTGCTGTCTTCTTCCTGCCTCTGGGGCATCCTTTGTTTAGAGTCGTTAACTGCCCTTGGTTGATTCATGTCTGGAAACCCTCTGTTTTCAGAGTATTGCTTTTTATTTACTGTTCTGATTTTTGAGTTTTGTAATACTGGTAGCCAGATTTTGTTCATTTTCATGGTTTCTTCCTTTCTGTTGAAGTTGTCCACATGCTTGTGGATTTCAATGGCTTCTCTGTGTAGTCTGACATGATAGTTGTTAGAATGGTCCAGCATTTTTGTGTTCTCAAATAGTATTCTGTGTCCAGGCTGGTTCATCAAATGCTCTGCTATGGCTGATTTCTCTGGTTGAATTAGTCTGCAGTGCCTTTCATGTTCTTTGACTCTTGTTTGGGCGCTGCGTTTGGTGGTCCCTATGTAGACTTGTCCACAGCTGCATGGTATCCGGTAGACTCCTGCAGAAGAGAGAGGATCCCTCTTGTCCTTCGCTGACCGTAGCATTTGTTGGATTTTCTTCGTGGGTTTGTAGATAGTTTGTAGGTTGTGCTTCTTCATCAGCTTCCCTATGCGGTCAGTAGTTCCCTTGATGTATGGTAAGTACACCTTTCCTCTGGGTGGATCTTTGTCTTGACTCTCATGGCTTGTTCTTGGCCTTGCAGCTCTTCTGATGTCTGTGGTGGAGTATCCATTGGCCTGTAGAGCCCAGTTTAGGTGGTTGAGTTCACCTTGGAGGAGGTGAGGTTCGCAGATTCTTTGTGCACGGTCTGTCAGGGCTTTGATTGTGCTCCTTTTTTGACTTGGGTGATGGTTGGAGTTTTTATGAAGGTATCTATCTGTGTGTGTAGGTTTTCTGTAAACTGTGTGGCCCAATTGTTGATTGGGTTTGCGGATGACCAGAACATCTAGAAATGGCAGTTTTCCTTCCTTTTCTTTTTCCATGGTGAATTGGATGTTTGGGTGGATGCTGTTAAGATGGTCCAGGAACTTGCTGAGTTCTTCCTCTCCATGGCTCCAAATCGTGAAGGTGTCATCTACGTATCTGAACCAAACAGTTGGCTTTTTTGGTGCTGTTTCTAGGGCCTGTTTTTCAAAGTATTCCATATAGAAATTTGCTACTACTGGGCTGAGAGGGCTCAAAAATGCTGGACCATTCTAACAACTATCATGTCAGACTACACAGAGAAGCCATTGAAATCCACAAGCATGTGGACAACTTCAACAGAAAGGAAGAAACCATGAAAATGAACAAAATCTGGCTACCAGTATTACAAAACTCAAAAATCAGAACAGTAAATAAAAAGCAATACTCTGAAAACAGAGGGTTTCCAGACATGAATCAACCAAGGGCAGTTAACGACTCTAAACAAAGGATGCCCCAGAGGCAGGAAGAAGACAGCAGATAAGCTTTTCAATGCTAATTTAAGTGATTAACTACACATTCACACTGACCTCTCTCACCCTAGACTTTCCACAGATATATATTAACCTCTTTGCTTAGTTTTCTCCATACCTCACAACCTCTGAGGATGCCTGCCATAGATGTGGGCGAAACGTCAGGAGAGAATGCTTCTGGAACATGGCCACACAGCCCGAAAGACATACAACAACCCTGTGATCCCGGCCATGAAAGCCTTCGACAACACATTGAACATCTCTACGGGGAGAAATTGTTCCAAGACACACGGAGATTGGAAAAACTAAGGACCAGGAAAGCACATCTGCTGTGCTCCCTGACCTTCCTTCTACGCTGCAGAGACACAGATACCATCCCACAATTTCTTGCAGCCAAAAGGACCTTCAAAACACCACAGGCTCATCGCATTTACAACCGCCTGGAACGCAACCTCTTGAGAGAGAGAATCCACACCATCCGTAAAGAACTCGCAAACACAGACAAAGAACTGCTGCACCTCCACATCAACATCAGCCAAAAGATGAATACCCAGGACTGGGATAAAATAGACAGCCTTACCTACAAGAAAATGGAGAAAGACATGGTTCTCCACACCAAGAGACAAAAACAAAAATTTGACAAATGCCGTAAGCAACAGCCAAAGCCAGAACTGGATAAATCACGGACCATCATCAACCTGACAGACAGACAACTCACTGAAGACCAAGTATCCATTCTAGAAAAAGGAGGAAATTTTGCAGTCACCACCACCAGGATCCCAGTAGAAAACATCATTGCCAATGTTGAATCAGCAATTTACCAGCTCCCTGAGGAAGAAGCAGAGGAGGTAAGAATTGAAACAGCAAGGATCCTGAGAAATGCAAAACTCCCCCCCAGCAACATAACGAGAAAAGAAAGACAGGCCATCAAAGATCTCAACTCAGATCCTGAAATCATCATTCTTCCAGCTGACAAGGGGAATGCCACAGTAATCATGGAAACAAAACAATACAAAGAAAAAATCAGACAACTTCTAGATCCCACAATTTACAAGAAACTGAAACAAGACCCCACTAACAAAATCACCAGAAAAACGAACACTCTAATCAAGAACTCCTCCATTAACTTTGACATACGCCAACAGCTGTGCAAATCAGAAGCCCTCCCACCCAGGCTTTACGGACTCCCCAAAATCCACAAGGACTCCATCCCACTCAGACCCATTGTAAGTGCCATTGGATCGCCGACTTACAACCTGGCAAAATTTCTGGCTACACAGCTACAAACCCACATTGGGCTCACTGCACATTATATCAAGGACTCTACACACTTTATAGAAAAGATCAGCAACCTCAATCTAAGCACCAAGGACATCCTGATCAGCTTTGATGTGGTGTCCCTTTTTACCAAAGTCCCAGTAGCTGACACCCTCACACTAATCAAACAAAACTTCCCAGAAGACATCACAGCCCTGTTTCACCATTGCCTCACCACTAGCTACTTTCAGTGGGACACTGGATTCTATGAACAGAAGGATGGAGTGGCCATGGGGAGCCCTCTCAGCCCAGTAGTAGCAAATTTCTATATGGAATACTTTGAAAAACAGGCCCTAGAAACAGCACCAAAAAAGCCAACTGTTTGGTTCAGATACGTAGATGACACCTTCACGATTTGGAGCCATGGAGAGGAAGAACTCAGCAAGTTCCTGGACCATCTTAACAGCATCCACCCAAACATCCAATTCACCATGGAAAAAGAAAAGGAAGGAAAACTGCCATTTCTAGATGTTCTGGTCATCCGCAAACCCAATCAACAATTGGGCCACACAGTTTACAGAAAACCTACACACACAGATAGATACCTTCATAAAAACTCCAACCATCACCCAAGTCAAAAAAGGAGCACAATCAAAGCCCTGACAGACCGTGCACAAAGAATCTGCGAACCTCACCTCCTCCAAGGTGAACTCAACCACCTAAACTGGGCTCTACAGGCCAATGGATACTCCACCACAGACATCAGAAGAGCTGCAAGGCCAAGAACAAGCCATGAGAGTCAAGACAAAGATCCACCCAGAGGAAAGGTGTACTTACCATACATCAAGGGAACTACTGACCGCATAGGGAAGCTGATGAAGAAGCACAACCTACAAACTATCTACAAACCCACGAAGAAAATCCAACAAATGCTACGGTCAGCGAAGGACAAGAGGGATCCTCTCTCTTCTGCAGGAGTCTACCGGATACCATGCAGCTGTGGACAAGTCTACATAGGGACCACCAAACGCAGCGCCCAAACAAGAGTCAAAGAACATGAAAGGCACTGCAGACTAATTCAACCAGAGAAATCAGCCATAGCAGAGCATTTGATGAACCAGCCTGGACACAGAATACTATTTGAGAACACAAAAATGCTGGACCATTCTAACAACTATCATGTCAGACTACACAGAGAAGCCATTGAAATCCACAAGCATGTGGACAACTTCAACAGAAAGGAAGAAACCATGAAAATGAACAAAATCTGGCTACCAGTATTACAAAACTCAAAAATCAGAACAGTAAATAAAAAGCAATACTCTGAAAACAGAGGGTTTCCAGACATGAATCAACCAAGGGCAGTTAACGACTCTAAACAAAGGATGCCCCAGAGGCAGGAAGAAGACAGCAGATAAGCTTTTCAATGCTAATTTAAGTGATTAACTACACATTCACACTGACCTCTCTCACCCTAGACTTTCCACAGATATATATTAACCTCTTTGCTTAGTTTTCTCCATACCTCACAACCTCTGAGGATGCCTGCCATAGATGTGGGCGAAACGTCAGGAGAGAATGCTTCTGGAACATGGCCACACAGCCCGAAAGACATACAACAACCCAATTTCTATTTCCATTTTTAGAGGTAGCATATTGCACTGCAGAACTTCAAGAGGAATATTTTTCTGCAGTTCCCTGTCAAGAAAAGCTCTCTTTTCTTTCTGGAGGGTGAGGGGGGAACACAGAAATGCAAAAGATGTTTAGCACATACTGATGAATCCTCTGCAGAAAGAAGCCACGTTCCTTCTCCATTTTCCCCAAAGGCAACTCATTCAGGGTGCACAGAAACATAAATGCATGTCAGGATTTGCTCTATTTTTCCCCTCCTCTACCTGAAATTTGACTTTCTTTCCACTTCATATTGCATTTGACAGATAGAATGCCGATAACTGAATGTTTAATGGATTAAGGTTTATGTACAAGGTTCTGTGGATGAATGGTTCAAGTATTTTGTATTGTTTTAAATCTGTATATTGCATATTGCTAATTTATTTAACTGTTTTTAACTGCTTATGTTTTATTCTTTTGTATTGTGCATTGGCATTGGATTCTGCCAGCTTTGTAAGCTGCCCTGAGTCCCTTCGGGTGAGAAGGGCGGGATAGAAATGATGGAAATAAATAAATAAATAAATAAATGTTTGTTTGTTTGTTTATTTACAGCATTTATATCCCGCCCTTCTCACCCCGAAGGGGACTCAGGGCGGATCACATTACACATATAGGCAAACATTCAATGCCTTTTAACATAGAACAAAGACAAGACAAACATAGGCTCTGAGCGGGCCTCGAACTCATGACCTCCTGGTCAGAGTGATTCATTGCAGCTGGTTGCAGCTGGCTTGCTCTCCCGCCTGCGCCACAGCCTGGGCCTTGTTTCAGGACTTTGTCTTGTCTCTTTTTGCACTTCTTCAGATGGCTTGGCTAATAGCTGGGTTTTTTAATATTTATTCTGATATGCCTGTAATCTTGCTGGTATCATACAGATTGTACTTCCTTTAGATAGCTGTTGTACTTTTTTGGGGGGAGGGGGGGTATAGTACAATGGATGTATCAGGTCATAGTTGCAAAAGGAGAGTTCCACAAATGTGACCCTTTCAGATGGTCTTAAATACTATTGTTAGTCCCAACTAGAGTAGAGTGATGAATCAACTAGATTTATCTACATTGTGACTCACCATTCAATAATTGTTTCAATTGAACTACTCTATTAGACATTAAACAATGGCATTCCAACTAGGCAGTTGCACATTCCAGTGTGTTCAATGTACTACTTTATTTGCTGGGGTTGTAGAAAGAGCCACTGTACATTGCCCGTTGTACAAAGGGACAATATGCAGGCAGAAAGATAGCTATTAGCTACACAATGTGGCTATTCAGCAGAACACTGATGTAGCACAAGCATGAATGTAGATTTACACCTCGCAAGCATGACATAGGATCATGGCCTGAAGGCGCTTTTATCACACACTTTATAAAAAGGGAGATTCAATTAAAATATTGAATAGATGCTTCAGGCAGCAGTGGGTTAATGGTCCACTTCAATCAGGACTATGGGCAGCAAGATTCTGGTGTAAACAGATGACTCTATCCAGAAGAAAAAAATATATACTGTACCCGTAAGCAAAATGTGATGAGGGTGCTTTCACAGCAAAAATTCAGTTTATATACATGGGACATACTTTTGTTCTGACTTTGTAGAATCAAGGCTCCTTTTTTCTATTGTGCTATGAAACAGAGCTGGAAGGAAACAGCAAATGTTTTATCCCACTCCAAACATCTTCACTCTCTTTAAGTTAGCACTTATAATCAAGACCACAGTAGGCCACACAAGCGGAGGACAGAAGCAAACGTGGAGTTCCACACAAGGAGGTCTGCACAACAGACTGTTCCATGGGACTCAAATAAAGTAAATCAATAGGAACTTGCTTTCTGGGTCTGTTGACAAAAATAAACATAGAGGCCAACAGTTGGGAGTGCTTTGATTGTGTATTTCTGCATGGCAGGAGATTTGATGCCACCTTAGGTTTGCTGGTTTTGGTGCTGTTGTTTTTTAACTGTCATACCTCTGAGAGAGGAGGAGGAAGAGGAAAGGTCCCAACCTCTAACGGCTCTGCCAGACTCTTCAATTTATCATCAGCTTCAGCCAGATGATTGAGTCAAGGACCAATTCCTGCTTCTTCCGCCTCCCCAATGGCCCCATAAAGTTAATAAAATAGACTCATGCAGACAAGATGACTTTTGTATTTCTTCACACTCCTTCCTCACCCCACAAGAAAGTTTGAACTACAAAGCTGATTTGAAACAAAAACAAGGTATTGTGCATGCAGAGGAAATTCTACAAATAATATGATAGGAATGTTCCCTCCAAAATCGAAGCTTCAAAAATGGGGTGCACCTTAGATCAGGTGAAATATGGCAGTTATGCTGAGAATACATTCAATGAAATCAATTGGACTTCAATTAATAATAAATTGTCCCACTTATTTCACTGAATCTTCTCCTGTGGTGACTGTCTAGATCCAACCTATTTGTTGTTGTTTATTCATTCAATTGCTTCCGACTCTTTGTGACTTCATAGCCCAGTCCACGCCAGAGCTCCCTGTTGGCAATCACCACCCCCAGCTCCTTCAAGGTCAAGCCAGTCACTTTAAGGATCCCATCCTTGCCCTTGGTTGACCCCTCTTCCATTTTCCTTCCATTTTCCCAAGCATCCTCCTCTTCTCCAAGCTTTCCTGTCTTCTCATTATGTGGCCAAAGTACTTCATCTTTGCCTCTAATATCCTTCACTCCAGTGAGCAGTTGGGCATTATTTCCTGGAGGATGGACTGGTTGGATCTTCTTGCAGTCCAAGGCACTCCCAGGATTTTCCTCCAACGCCAAAGTTCAAAAGTGTCTATCTTCTTTCGCTCAGCCTTCCTTCGCTCAGCTCTCACATCCATAGGTTACTATGGGGAATACCATTGCTTTAACTATGCAGATCTTCATTGCCAGTGTGATGTCTCTACTTTTCACTATTTTGCTCTCTGGGGAGTCGTCCCTTGGTGAGCCCTCGCCCCTTGGGAAGCACCCCACAAGCGCTGCTGCCTAGCCACTGTACGAAAGTTTGAGCATTCTTTAGCGTTTCCCTTTTTTGGTATGGGGATATAAATTGATTTTTTCCAATCTGATGGCCATTCTTGTGTTTTCCATATTTGCTGGCATATGGCATGCATCACCTTGGTAGCATCATCTTTCGAGATTTTAAACAGTTCAGCTGGGATCCCATCATCTCCTGCTGCATATTCCTGGTGAATATGCAGAGGAGGTGAAAAATAGATTTCAGGGACTAGATTTAATAAATAGAGTTCCAGAAGAACTATGGACAGAAGTTAGCAACATTGTTCAGGAGGCGGCAACAAAGTATGTCCCAAAGATAAAGAAAACCAAGACGGCAAGATGGTTGTCTGCTGAAACACTGGAAGTATTTATTTATTTATTTATTTCAATTATTTATACCCCGCCCTTCTCACCCGACGGGACTCAGGGCGGCTTACAAGTGGCAATTGATGCCGTTACACTGATATACAATAAACTAAAATGATTAAAACAGTTAAAACAGTCATAAAATACAATATACAAGTTTAAAACAATGCAAAATGTTTATGCCAAGTAGCCGAAGAAAGAAGGAAAGCAAAAGGAAACAGTGATGCCCAATTAAAGGCACAATTCCAGAGGTTAGCCAGAAGAGATAAAGAGCTATTTTAAAACAAGCAATGCATGGAAGTGGAAGAAAACAACAGAAAAGGAAGGACGAGAGACCTCTGCCAGAAAATTAGAAACATTGAAGGTAAATTTCAGGCAAAAATGGGCACGATCAAAAACAAAGATTGCAAGGACCTAACAGAAGCAGAAGAGATCAAGGAAAGGTAACGAGACAATACAGAAGAACTGTATAGGAAAGATAATAATATTGAGGATCCAACCTATATTAAATATGTTTAGATTTTAAGGATAAGGTAAATGTTTTCCCCTGACATGAAGTCTAGTCATGTCCGACTCTGGTGGTTGGTGCTCATCTCAATTTCTAAACTGAAGAGCCAGCGTTATCCATAGACGCCTCCAAGGTGATGTGGTAGGCATGACTGCATGGAGTGCTGTTACCTTCCCGCCAGAGCGATACCTATTGATCTACTCACATTTGCATGTTTTTCAACTGCTAGGTTGGCAGAAGCTGGGGCTAACTGCAGGAGCTCAGCCCACTCCCCGGATTCGAACCACCGACCTTTCGGTCAGCAAGTTCAGCAGCTCAGCGGTTTAACCTGCTGTGCTAATAATATTAAATGAATTAATGCTAAAATCATTTTATTAAAATTCACAGGACTTAAGAAAACACACTCCAAACACATTTCATTTGCATCCTTTCCTTCCTTCCCTCCCTCCTTCCTTTTTGAAAAAAATAAATAAAATGCCTTTCACTTGTAATATCTTAATACATTTGTATAATCTTGACTGGTCGCTGAGCTCTGAAATCGTGTGAGACATCAACATTCTCTGTGCAGACTAATTATTACTGACAACTTTCAAGACGCCACAGTTTCTCCTAAAGCTATATTTTCCCGGAGAAAATTAGTGAATAGTTAGTTTCTTCTTTTTTGTCTCTACTTTCATGTGTTCTAGTCAGAGCCGGCCCTAGGTATTTTTCAAGTGTAGGCGAACAGAATTTTAGCGCCCCCCCCCCAAAAAAAAACAATCACTGAAAAATAAAAGTGTTGGATAAGCGAAAATGTTGGAAATAAGGAGGGATTAAGGAAAAGCCTATTAAACATCAAATTACATTAAGATTTTACAAATTAAGCACAAAACATCATGTTTTACAAATCAACAGAAAAAGCAGTCTCGACTGCGCCCCCGTATGTTTGGCGCCCGAAGCGACTGCTTAATTCGCCTCATTGTTGGACCGGCTCAGTTCCCTTCATTCTTCATTTTTTCCTCATATTTCTTTACCATTTACAGTTCTAAATAATTTTTACCAAGTTGTCTCTAATTTTATTCAGTCTTCTTATGTGAAGAAAAGGAAAACAGTACAATGGTCATTTTGATGGCGATCCATTCTTCTGCTTGCAACAGTTTCTTAAAACATACAACAACCCAGTTTCTTAATAGCTTGGACATGTTCACTATTTGTTGCAAAATGGGTAGAGGGGTCTTTCTTTCCTTTTTCAATGTTCTCAAATTACTTCTTTCTCTGCATCATTTTAAAGAGTATAGAGCAGGCCTTAAGCAGCTAAAGGGGGAAAGGAAAGGGCTTGAGGCTGTTAGGAATGGTAGGAGTTCAAGTCCAAAACATCTGGAGGGCCCAAGTTTGCCCAGGCCTGCTCTATACTAACATAACAAATGTACTTTTCATCTCATCAGTTTTCAACTAATGGGTCACAACTCACTAGCAGATCTAACTAGGACCATGGCAATGGTTACCACCACCATTTAAAAGAGAGATACAAAAATTAAAATGGCTTTCTGGTTGATTACTAATACATTAATTGGCATTTACTGGCCTTTAATCCCGTCTCCTAAATTTTGCTGTTTCCTCGTTTCTACAACATCTGGACCATCTCAGAATTGTGCTTGGATTTTATTGCCCTAAATACCCTGGTGTCATCTGCAAAGTTAACTATCTCATTAATTACTCCTGTCTACTAGGCTGCTCTCAGGTCTACAAATAATAATATGGTAGGGAAATTGTTTTTGAAAGCATTAACCTCGCAGCAGTTTCTGATGAGCAGTAAAAGTGAAATGTTAATTAAGAGTGTCCTGCAAAACCCAACCTCCCTTGACTTGTCGTAATTGCACTTGCTAATGCAGAGATTTGCTCTAGCCACAAAACTACTAGTTCTGTGTCTGACCGAATCAAGGACTGCTTTTGCCATAGTCCCTAATCATCCCAAGATGAGATGATTTAAAAAAAACAAAAACGTGACTAGTGATTCAACGACAAGGGATACTTGATCAGCTTGGTCTAGTTTCTTGGAACATGTCCAAGATAGGATATTTTAAAATTAAAGAATATGCTATAGATGGAAGCAGAAGGTCTTGCTGACTATCTCTGATGTGAAAACAAACAAATCTTTACTATTAACATTTCATGCCAACTTGTTCTAAATCAGTGGTTCTCAACCTGTGGGTCCCCAGGCGTTTTGGCCTACAACTCCCAGAAATCCCAGCCAGTTTATCGGCTGTTAGGGGTTCTGGGAGTTGAAGGCCAAAACATCTGGGGACTTACAGGTTGAGAACCACTGCTCTAAATAAAGACAAAGTACTTTTACATATAAAATATTTCTAAATATTTATTTATTTATTTTAAAAATTTATGTTCCAGCTTTCTCATCCCGAAAGGGACTCACAACATATATACGGCAAACATAAAATATGTTTTTGAAAGCATGTTCAATGCCAGAACATAAAATAAACTATAAATATACTAAACAGGAAAATCAGTTATTTTCACATTAAAACCATTATTTAAAACCAGTCTTTCTTGAGCTTAAATGATAGTTTCTTGCCATTCCACATTGGTTGAGGTTTTTCTCTTTTGAGCTCTTGTAATTATTTAAATGCTGTCCACATATTATTTGTGTCTTAATATAGATAGAAGAATGCTCACTAATACTGCTATATAAAAATAATAATCAAGATTCATATTCATTTTACTATTTATGATTGACCATAAACCCTGCAGTGTTGGTAAAGTGTATAAATCTTTACAGCAGTCCAGTAGTTCAGATACACTTGTCTCCCCCAGATGTGATAGAATTATAGAGATCTCGTGGGCCATCCAGTCCAACCCAGTCAAGATGCAGGAAAATCACATTCAAAGCACCCTCGACAGATGGCCATCCAGCCTCTGCTTAAAAGCCTTCATAGAAGGAACCTCTATCACACTCTGGGGCAAAGTTCTACTGCTGAACAACTCTCAAGATTAGAAAGTGCTACCTAATGTTCTGGTGGAATTTCCTTTCCTGTAGTTTAAAGCCGTTGTTCCACGTCCTAGTCTCCAGGGAAGCAGAAAATAAGCTTGCTCCCTCCTCCCTATGATTTCTTTTCACATATTTAAACATGGTTATCATGTCTCCTCTCAGCCTTCTCTTCTGCAGGCTAAACATGCTGAGTTCTTTAAGCCGCTCCTCATAGGGCTTGTTCTCCAGGCTCTTGATCATTTTAGTCACCCTCCTTTGGACACATTGTCAACATCTCCTTTCAATCACGGTGCCCAGAATTGGACACAGTATTCTAGGTGTGGTCTGACCAAGGCAGAATAGAGGGGTAGAATGGCCTCCCTGGATCTAGACACTATTTATGATATTTATTGATGTTGAAAAGATCGCCGGTAGCAAACCTGAAAAGCAGCCTGGCAGCAGAGACATATCAGAAATCTCAAGCATTCATCCTTGTGTCTGGTTTTAAAATGGGACCTTCAGATATTCAAACCACCTAAACATCAGGACGAACTTCCTAACGGTAAGAACCATTTGGTAGTGGAATATTCCCAAAGTGGAATAGAAGTCACTCCTGAAAGTCCAGATGATGTCCAGGGACTTCCAGACCTTAATGCAGGGTAATCTGGGGTGAACCAATTTAGCCTTGCATCAAGGAAAATAAGGGAATGCACAGTGGGTTAAATCACTGACCTGCTGAACTTGCTGACCCAAAGGTCGGTGATTTGAATCCGGAGAACAGGGTGTGCTCCCGCTGTTAGCCCCAGCTTCTGCCAACCTAGCAGTTTGAAAACTTGCAAATGTGAGTAGATCAATAGGTACTGCTCTGGCAGGAAGGTAATGGCACTCCATGCAGTCATGCAGGCCACCTGACCTTCGAGGTGTTTACAGACAATGCAGGCTTTTTAGCTTAGAAATGGAGATGAGCACCAACCCCCAGAGTCAGACCCAAATAAACTTCATGTCAGGGGAAAAGCTTTACCTTTCCTAGAGTTTCATTAAAACTCAGAAACAGCTTAGCATTTTGGGTAGAGTTTGGACAGAAGACCAGCTCCAAAATGAAGCAGTTTACTGTTCACATGGGTCAGCACCACTAGCCCCTTTTCCTTCCACTCAGTAAAGAAGCCTAATGATGGCCAGGGTCTCTCCTGGAAAGGTAAGGTGAAGATCCAGTGAGGCTGAACTGGTTTTCGCCTCCAGTACCATGAAGACTCCAACTCACTGCTGCCACAAGTTGGAGCATCCTGAGAGCCTCCGCAACCTCCAGACTCACCCTGCGATATTTGGCAGATTTAAATGAGCCCTAAGTTTAGGGAAAGGCCTCAGTTTCAAAAAGTTTGGAGACATATTGCATTAAACTGTCTTCTAGCGTTTGCAGTCATAATTTATTATGTAATTTAGTATCATCTCTAAATTTAATATTCTTACTGTCTACTAGCAAATGACTTATGAAATTACGAAAGGAGCTTGGTCCTGTTCTTCTTCCAGCGAAAACATTGTTCAATACATCATTGTAAAATTATATCAATAAATTGATGTTTACCTTATCTGCACGTATTTTCTTAGACTGCTGCCTCCATAATCAAACAGTGCACTCTTACTATGAATTTTCAAACCTTAGCTAAGATTGTTTTTAAACCCTCTTAGTTTGAAAAGAACATAAGAAGAGCTACACCAAATGTCCATCCCATCCAGTATTCTATTCAATGCAGCTCAACATGCTATTGTGGTCACCATCATTACATTTATTTGTAGTGTGGATTTCTCCCAAATTGGGACTCAAGGAGGCTTACAAAATATAATCGAGCTAAATACATACAATAAAGTGAACATTAAAATAGGATTAAATTGTTGATAATATCAAAATGATGTAAAATGACAATTGAAAAGACAAAATACCATTAAAAGATAAAAGGACATTCAGTCTAAAACCAAACATTAAACAAGTTGTTCTTGTGATGGTGGTGGGACTGAGAGAAGGGGCTCTCCTGAGAAAGTCAAGAACCAGGCTGGTTTATATAGGAAAGTAGTTTGCCAGAGAGCCTGAACCTGAGCTGTATAGAACTTTGTAGGTCATCACTAGCACTTTAAATTGTGCCTGGAAACAAACTATCAAATCAATTGAGATGTTTTAGTGGGAAACTAGCACTGTCCCTGTAATTTGCTCTGGTTAACACTCTTACTGCAGGACAACAGTGTCTTTGGCTGGAACTTATCACACAATGTCACTCTCCTTTTCAATTGCCCAATAGGGGACAGTCTGGAGAAACATTTGTTTTTCAAATATGAATAATCCATGAATTACTCCTTTTGTAAATGATCTCCCTCCCACACCCCTGGTGTGCCCCTCAAAAACAAGAACAACAGAAGCGCATGAATCCATGTGTTAAGTCCTAATGTTATCCTACTGTAATTGTCATTTGTCTGCCTCATGTGATAAAGTCCTGAATTGAGTCAATGTATGAATATGTGTGTGTGTGTGTGTGTGTGTGTGTGTGTGTGTGCGTGCGTGTGTGTAATTTTATTTCTACCCCACCACCAGCTCTCTGAAGGGACTCGGGGTGGCTAACAAATCACAACAAAGTGTCGCATATAAACAATACATAAATCTAAAATGATGAAACCATAAAATTACAATTACACACATACATAATTACAATGTAAAACATTAAAATTCATAAAATGCAGTAATAAATGTGGATAAAAACAAGTGATTGGCCGCACGACTGACCAGGAGGACCTCTGTCTTGTCTGGATTAAATCTCAGTTTGTTGGCCCTCATCCAATCCTTCACCGCTGCCAGGCACTGGTTTAGGATCCAGGAGCTTCCCTGGAATTATGTGGAAAAGAGTAGTAGAGTTGAGTGTCATCTGCATAGAGATGGTATCCAACTCGAAAACTCCAGATGACCTCACCCAGCGGTTTCATGTAGATGTTGAAAAGCATGGGGGAAAGAATGGAATTTTGCAGGACCACACAGGTCAATGGTCATGGATCTGAGCAGGTGTCCCCCAGCATCACCATCTGTGTATGAGCCTCCAGGAAGGAGTGGGGCCATTGCCATGCAGTGCCCCCAAGACCCATTCCAGAGAGCTGACCCAGAAGGATACCATGGTTGATGGTACTGAAAGTTGCTGTGATGTCCAAGAGAACCAGCAGGGACACACTGCCCATCTAGTCCTCTGTGGAAGTCATCCACCAAGGCAACCAAAGCTGTCTCCATTCTGTGATCAGACCTAAAACCAGACTGCGAGGGATCAAGATAATCGGTGTCATCCAAGAATCCCTGGAGCTCTGGAACCTTGCCCAGAAAAGCACCACCTGTTCCAGAACCTTGCCTGGAAAAGGAAGGTTTGATATAGGCCAGTAGTTGTTTAATATAGTTGAATGTAACTCAGTAGAGCAGTCATTACTGGCAATACCTTATGGTATACTATGATAGCTTCTTCTAGAATTCTTCTTATAGTGACCATGTTTGGAACCCTAGCTTAAAAGTGCCCGATTCCTATTTCCTCAGCTATTAACTGAACAGTAATGTTGAATATCCCAAAAGAAAGGACTACAAATCAGGAGCAAGACTTAAAACTATCTGAAACCATGTCTCATTTACCCTTTTGTGAAATGTGGTTAACAATTCTTCTGTAACTCAGCTGGATACCATAAAGTTTAATTAACTTTTGCTTATAGATTCCTTTGACACTTTTCAATAAAAGGTGTTAAATATAAGGTGCTATTATCTTCAAAACACCAATGTTTATTTCCTGCTCTGTTGGATTTGAAACCTAGAAACTGAAAATGTAGAATCATAGCAATTATAGGAGTTCCACTCAAACACACACACACACACACACACACACACAGAGCCAAGAACTCTTCCTATTAGGAATATGATTAGCATGAACAATGAGATCAAGAAACAGGGAGAGAGGAAAAAAGAAAATCTGTATTTAATTTAACACACATTTTCTCTGGACATCAGCTAGCCACTGCTGTTATGTATTAATTAGTGATCTAGAGAGGCAGAAAAGGCTAAGGAGAGGGTAAAGCAAGCTGGCAGGTGTAGAAATAAGATTAGACAACGACTGGGGCTTTTTAAAACTATCCTAACATGAATCATTCAAAATTCCCACCAGCCTAATTTTTGTTTTGTATATGTGAAATTAACATGGGTCACTGGAGATCGGAGACGTACGCAGAGAAGTCTCGGGGTGGTGAAAATAGGATATGGAGCTTTCTAACACAAAACATGATGACTGTCTGCAGGAAGGTGAGCTTGCTTACAAAAAAGTGACTTCAATCCACAAACAAGATGTTTCTTCATGCTGAAACCACTGCTTTCTATGCTTTTTTTTTAAAAACCTGTTCTGTTACTTAGCAAAGACAAGAAATCTACAAAGTGGTTGTAGGGGATACAACAAATGGGACAAAATTTCCTAATCTTAAAACACCCTATTTTTCTCACCCTATCTCTACCAGTGTGTTATGTGCTTTCAAGTCATTCCCAACATATGGCATGCCCAGGAAGAACCTCTCACGGGAATTTCTTGGCAAGCTTTTTTTTAGATGGGGCTTTCCTTTGCTCTTCTCTGAGGCTGAGAGTGTGTGACTTGCCCAAAGTCAACCTGTGGCTTTCTATGGCTGAGCAAGGATTTGAACCTCAGTTTCCCAGAGTCCAAGTCCACTGCTCACACCACTGTATCCCACTGGCTGTACTCTGTACATTTGATAATAGCTATATTGTCATTATATTGTCACTAGAACATTGATAATAAAGAAAACATGTTTGGGTGCTTTTCTTTCTTGATTTCAGTCCTTTAGGGGACACTATGGTCACATTTTTAATTTGTTTCTCCACATGGAAAATTACAACATTGAATTAAAGAAAATATAACAACAATGATTACTACTTGAACACAGGTTCTCATAATTTAACACGGAGTCGCAATTTTAAGGTTACGGGAGTCCTGTGATCACATGACTGCTGTCTAACACTGACAACTCGAAACACCCAGTGAGGCTCAGAGTGAACAAAATGATCCAGTTCTTTCTCCTCTGATTGAATCAATCTAGCAAGAAAGCTTAATATGCCAACTACAAGTCATCTCTCATTTCCTAAAGGGCAACATTCTGGCTCCATGCCAGCAGCTGTTTCTATACAGAACTTCGGAGCAAGATTAACTCTTGAAAATCACCCTGTTCATGAAGAGGGTGAGTTATGAAGGGGCATTCAGCCAGTTTATTGCAGTGGTTCTGGGCCAAACTAGATTTAATACGTGAGGCATAGGCAGGAGTCTCATGACATGACTGTTTTAAAATGAAAATCAGATACACAAAGCTATGAATTTGATAAGGAAAACAGTGCAGATTGTGGTGTTTAACTTTTTCCTTTCTGGGGAACTGCGGTTGCTTTTCTATCTTTTGAGAAGATATGGTTATCTGTTTTGTTTTCTTCTTCTTCAGTGTTTGAAAAGTAATGGGGGAGGTGGGGAGTTATAACAAAAATGGAAAAAAGTAGAAAGGGGCTAAGTAACCCTTTCCTTACATTTCCACAATCATATCTACAACCTCCCAAAGCTATTTTTCTTTATAAAAAGTAGTAATAATTATGAGATGTGTGTTCTTTGAATCATGGTTTTGTAAAAATGAAAACTACAAAGAGATGAAGATTGTGCAATCAGTTGTTTCTGCTTGGTTTCATATACTAAATAGAGGATAAGAAATTATTTGAGGCATGTAATTCCCGTTCTTACAAATATGTGTGCTCCTGTTGGTGTGAATAGTGTTGTCTTTTATTCTTGAAACTCTTGAGACATATCTTTGAGAAAAAATATGTCAAATGGTTTGATTTATTATCTTCCCTTAGGGCCAGAAAGTTATGATAAAAGCTTGCAGGTGGGACTAATCCAAGAGTCTGGCATGAAGCAGTGAGAAGAGAGCAATGGGCAAATGCACTGCAAGCTCAGAGTCCCAGATCTATTCCCCAGAGCCTTGGATGTGTATTTGCACTGATGAGAATGTTGAAGTGGGACTGACAGAGAAGTCCTATCCCTTTGACACAGGGGCCAATTTTCAATGGGAATTGCAGCTGAGAAGAAAAGTTTTAACTATCCCCATTCCCACATATTGCAATAACCCTTCATTCTCTGCTGCATCACCATTTAGTGAGAACAAAATAAATTTGTGCTAGCTGGAGATTGCAATTATTATTGGTAAGTAATGCTTCCCTGACCACCTGGACTCCCATGTTTGGGAAATCCAGGTGGGAAAGCAGACAACAGTATTCCTCCCAGCTTGCACAGTGGCTATGCAGCCCTCCCATTTTTTCCTAATCTGTTATGTAGGGACGTATTTTATATATTCCTGAACCTCTCTAATCCTTTTTTCTATCCAGAATATATTCTCCTTTTCTGCCCGTTGCCCCTTTCCTTTACCTTCCCTGCCCCACAAGAAGCCTGTCCATCAATGAACCAGAATTCTAAAGACATTCAACAGAATTGTATACCACCTTATTTTGAACTTGAGCTAGGAAGGTAATTATTCATTAATTGAAGGGGGATGTCTTAAATTCTGATGTAAGACCTGGATGGGAATTGGGAAACTGAGGGTGATTTGCTGATTTGTCTCTTAGTTAGCCTTTTCTGTCATATTATTTTCTGTCACAAAACCTGCCATTTTAGGTACAGTGTTTCCTCACTACTTCTCGGTTCACTTTTCGTGGTTTTTCAACAAACTCTAAAAGACTATTATAAATCATAAAAAATTACAATTTATAGCCTAAGGAAGGGAGGAAGGAAAAGCCGAAAGGAAGAGAAAAGGAGCCCAAGCGGCAACGGGAGGAGAAGGAGGCAATTTATCAACACATGATTGGTTGATAAAGACTTAAAATAGTATATAACTACTAAAATAATGTATAAATATTAAAATAAATATAGTGCCCCTACTTTGCGGATTTTCACTTATTGCAGGTGGTCCTAGAACCTAAGCCCCGTGATAAGTGAGGGAACACTGTATATGAATTTCAGATATGGTTCCAGGAGAAAAATACTTACCAGTCTCTTTTGCATATTTTTCACATAAAGACTAAGAGGAACTTGAAACTAAAGGGAGACTATTGATATGAGACAACTTGGAGCAGGGTATAAACTAATGGAAGAATTCATTTTATTAGCAGATCATTTCTATGAGAAATTAATTAATTTGCATCGATTTAAGTAAAATGGAAATAAATCCATTATAAATTACATCTAGATTTGTGTATATGAAGCCAAAATTCATCTAGCTGCCAAGGAGTGCAAGGAGGATCTGGTGCCCCACTACATTGTCAGCCAGATGAAGACAAACAAACCAGGTGAAGGCAACAGGAACAGAGGTTTGTTACCTTTCAGGCCTGATATGATGTCTGATACAGAGTCTTCATTCAAAATGAAGCAGACATAACCAAGCAATATATAAAAAAACATTTTATCCCCTTTGACAACCATTCAAAATCCCCACACCCTCCTTGGACCACCTGATCAACCAGAAATCATCTCAGCTTCAATCCGGGTCCTCGTTGGCTGGGGTTAAGTAATCCCTTCCATAATGTGCAGTTTCTGGCCAGGCTGCTGGAAACGAAGTCTGTTGCAAACTATCAAAATGGAGCAAAACTTATATTAATGTAAAAATATATATATAATAAAATTCATATTTTGGTTTAGAGACTTATATGGAGTTTATCTTTTGGGTGGGGGGTTGATTTGTCAACAGATGCACAGGCTTCCCTTGTCTTTTGATGTCTCACTTTCTCTCAGATCTAAATTATTGCCATGTACCATACTTTTGATCCCTAGTCTGATCTTCTGAGCATCTCTGCCTCTTTCTCTCTCATTCAGTTGACTTGACACCAGCTAGAGTTTAGCATCTGCAAGCTAAAAAAAGGACTGAGCTTCTATTTTTCACAGTGCTCCTGGTCCTGAACCAGTTTAAGAAGTGGGAAAGGCCAGTATGCAAATCCTTTAATAGCCCAGTAATGCCTCAGATGAAGTAGGATAAAGATCTTCATAAGAGTTTTAGCAAAGATAAGAAACAAGAAACTGGACAAGGGTTCCAAATACCTTAATGACATCACCAAATTCAATTTATGAAAGTGTTTACTTTTTACATTTCTATCCCTTCAAATCTTTTTTGAGAAGTTCAGGTTGATGAAAATAGAACATGGGGAAGGAGATTCCACCTGAACATTAGGAAGAACTTCCTAACTGTGCAAGCTGTTCAGCAGTGGCACTCTCTGCACCAGAGTGTGGTAGGAGCTCCTTCTTTGGAGGCTTTTAAGCAGAGGCTGGATGGCCACCTGTCAGGAGTGCTTCAAATGCAATTTTCCTGTTTCTTGGCAGGGAGTTGGACTTGATAGCCCACTAGGTCTCTTCCAACTCTATGATTCTATGAAGTTTAGAGAAAGATGTTGATAACCCAGAGTGGAGATACATACTCATGTTTTCCAGATCACAGTCTAACACAGGGGTCCCCAAACTAAGGTCCGGGGGCCGGATGCGGCCCTCCAAGGTAATTTACCTGGCCCCTGCCCTCATTTATAATATAATATTTTTATATCAGTTTTAATAATATAATATATTGTATATACATATAATAGTGATAAGATTATCATTTTATACAATATAATACTAACAATAATACCATATAATAATATTAATTATATGTTATATATTACATATAATATTACAATATAGTAGTATAGTTCAATATAGTATAATGCTAATATTGTGCTATGCTAATAATATATTGTATGTACATACAGCTGCTCTGAGTTCCCTTTGGGGTGAGAAGGGTGGGATACAAATGTAGTAAATAAATGTAGTAAATGAATAAATAAATAATTTTGGACTTAGGCTCGCCCAAAGTTTCAAATGACTTGAAGACACACAACAACAACAACAACAATCCTAATTAACCTGGGCCCGGGCTGTGGCGCAGGCGGGAGAGCAAGCCAGCTGCAATTAACTGCAATGAATCACTCTGACCAGGAGGTCATGAGTTCGAGGCCCGCTCGGAGCCTATGTTTGTTTGTCTTTGTTCTATGTTAAAATGCATTGAATGTTTGCCTATATATGTGTAATGTGATCCGCCCTGAGTCCCCTACAGGGTGAGAAGGGCGGAATATAAATGCTGTAAGTAAATAAATAAATAAATAAATAACCTGACTATCTCATTGGCCTGAAGCAGGCCCACACTTCCTACTGAAATCCTGATAGGTTTATGTTGGTTAAAATTATTTTCATTTTTAAATATTGTATTGTTCTTTCATTGTTATTGTTGTTGTTTTGCACTACAAATAAGATATGTGCAGTGTGCATAGGAATTTGTTCGTATTTTTTTTCAAATGATAATTCGGCCCCTCAACAGTCTGAAGGATTGTAGACCGGCCCTTTGCTTTAAAAGTTTGAGGACCTCTGGTCTAACACATTGCCCAATACATGGCAGTAGTTCAAAAGTGGTACACTGAAAGCTGCTATGAGGCTAATAAGCATTTTAAATAGGTTATTGCATACAGCACTCTAAGCTGGCTCAAGATATTTTGCTGCCTGAGACACCGAAGCAAGTAGGATCCCACCCCCACCCCTACCCCCGGTCTTGGTCAATCAATTTATTTTTGCACTTCAGGAAGAAAATATTCAAAGTATGTCTCGCTACATCTGGTAGTTTTAATGCAACAAGGAAATAAGTGTTTTCCTGTCCTTTCCTGGTACTACAAACCCACTGCTGGGGTTGCCACTACGTTCTGTTTAAGAGCTGAATTTGGTATTAAACAGATCTAGGACTTCTAGAGAAGATGCCATTGTTTGTGCCCTCAACACACAACAATGTTCAGATTTAAGGGTCAAACTAAGGTGGACTTATCATGGGATTGCCTTGGCAATATTTACCTCTGTGATATTGAAAGAGTGTGACTTGCCCAAATGGGTTTCCATGGCCAGGTGGGAAATTGAACCCTGGTCACCAGAATCTCAGTCAGAAGTTCAAACCATGCTGACTCTCTATAGAAGAGATACTGTCAAAACTGTCTCTTCCATGTGCAACCAAGCATCCCTTATCTGGAATGCTGAAATCCCAAACTGCTCATATCAGTTACTGAGAAAATGACACCTTTGTTTTTTTGATGCTTCAATGTACGCCAACTCTGTTTCATGCATACAATTGTTTAAAATAGTCTGTAAAATTAGCTTCAGGCTGTATGTATACGGTGTTTAAGAAGTATAAATGGCTTTCGTGTTTAGACCTGGGTCCTGTCTCTAAGATATCTCATTATGTATGTATATGCAAATACATATATTCCAAAATGCCAAACACTTCTGGGACCAAGCATTTCAGATAAGGGATAGTTAACCTGCTTTCAGAAATAAACTAGAAATATATCTGGTCTGTGCCACACCTAAGTTTAAATTCTCTTTAAGTTTTGACTAGAATACCCGCATTGAATCCATTAGATTTATCAATGTGTAGACTCATCATTCAACAACTGGTTGAATGGACAGTCCAGTTGGACTAAACAATAAGATGTCAATTGTAGTGTGTGAAGAAATAAAATATATGCTTGGCAAGATACAAGCAGTGCAGTGAAGTTCTGGAGTCAAGTATAAAGGCAGTTCCCAAGTTACAAAATAGGTTCTATGGTGGCACAAGGGTTTAACCCATTGTGCCACCGGGGGCTCCTGAATGGCCATGAGAATGAGATGCATTCTCTCCTGACGTTTCACCCACGTCTATGGCAGGCATCCTCAGAGGTTGTGAGGTCTGTTGGAAACTAGGCAAGTGGGGTTCATATATTTGTGGAATGTCCAGGGTGGGAGAAAGAACTCTTGTCTGCTTGAGGCAGCTATGAAAGTTGCAATTGGTCATCTTGATTAGCATTGAATGGCCTTGCAGCTTCAAAACCTGGCTGCATCCTGGTTGGGGGATCCTTTGTTGGGAGGCGTTAGCTGGCCATTGAAACCCACAAACATGTGGACAATTTCAACAGAAAGGAGAAAACCATGAAAATGAACAAAATCTAGCTACCAGTATTTAAAAACTCTAAAATCAGGACAGTAAATAAAGAACAACATTCAGAAAACAACATCCAGATAGGAAACAATCAGGGGCAGCTAGGATTGGTGAAAAAGCTCCAGTGGAGACACCTTTTTCTCATGATAACTCTTCCAGGAATGAATTTCCCTTCCAAGGGGTAGATTTCTCTCACTTCATGTTATTTCAGCCACGTTCTTATCTGTGAGCCATTTGTAAGTCAGATGTTTGTAACTCGGGGACTGCCTGTATTCTGAAGGACATTTGGCAGCCCCCTCATCCCTGACTGAGGCACAATGGGACTAAACTCATCAAATCCTCCCTGCTTGGCATATTTGTCCAGTTAATTTATTCCTCAGCCCCAAACCCCAGACAGCCTGACCTTCTCTATTTTGTTATCCTTCCTTGTAAAACCCTTTTAAGGGTGGGGAGAGATGGGACACTTTAAGAGGCCTGAGTGTTAACTTATTTTCATTATGGGGGTGGGAGGCAGCTCCAAGGAGAAGGGCGGCTGAGTGCCGCCTTGCCTCAAATTAATGGTGTTTAGTTAGAGGTCTATTTTTACAAATGATTGCGATGGTGTTTTAGGGCTAGGACAGAACAACAACAACCACCAAAAAAGGTTCAACCTCTCCTTGCCTCTCTCTGTCACAGCGGTCCTGCCTGCATTCTTGCTGCCCGCCCAACGCTGAAGAAGAAGAAGACCAAATATAAACAAATAAATAAATAAATACCCCGTTAACAGAAGATGTATTTGTTAGCGAAGACATGAAGACATCGATTGCTCTTCAGAGCCACTTCTTTGTGTTTTTGGGGTGGGGGCCACAATTGCCTTCCAGCTTTTTGGGTGTGTGTGTGGTGGGGGGGGGGGATGGCTTTAACTTAATCATATTCACATGACAAACCCTAAATAGAGAAAGAGAGGAGGGGGAATCGATGGGGGAAAGGGAGGGGGGGAGAGAAGGACCTCAGAGAAGTTGGAGAGCAACAGCTTGTCCCCAGGCAGAGAGAGAGAGAGAGAAAGAAGGAGGGAAAGGAGAGCAGGGAAAGAGAGACTGAGGAAGAGGAAGGGTTGGGGGAAAGTGAGGGAGGGGAGAGAAGAGAGAGGGGGGAAGGTTGGGGATTTATTTATCGTGTCAGAAGCAAATCGAGGATACGTTGTAACGTATTTAAAAGCACACAGTTAAAAACTTGGGATTATACTAAATATCCTTTGACCAGTAGCTGGTCACTTGGAGTGACTCTGGTGTTGCTATAAGAAGATCCTCCATTGTGCATGTGGCAGGGCTCAGACTGGATTGTATTAAGTGGTCTGGGGTTTGTTCTTCTCCACACTGGCATGTCGTGGACTCCACTTTGTGGCCCATTGGGGAAAGGAGAGAAGAGAGGGAAAAACGGAGAGGGAAAAAGAAAGAAGCTTGGGGAAAGGCATTGCAAGCTAACTCAACCAGAGAAGTCCGCCATAGCAGAGCACTTGATGAACCAACCTGGACACAGCATATTATTTGAGAACACAGAAATGCTGGACCACTCTAACAACCACCATGTCAAACTACACAGAGAAGCCATTGAAATCCACATGCATGTGGACAATTTCAACAGAAAGGAGGAAGCCATGAAAAGGAACAAAGTCTGGCTACCAGTATTTAAAAAACCTCTAAAATCAGGACAGTAAACAAAGAAAAACACTCTGAAAACAAAGGAATTCCAGACAAGAAACAATCAGAGCCAGCTAACACCTCCCAACAAAAAATTCCCCCAGGCAGGAAGCAGCCAGACCTTGAAGCTGAAAGGCTAGTCAATGCTAATCAAGCTGACCAATTGCAACATACACACTAGCATTGTCGAAGGCTTTCATGGTCGGAATCACTGGGTTTCTGTATGGCCATGTTCCAGAAGCATTCTCTCCTGACGTTTTGCCCACATCTATGGCAGGCATACTCAGAGATTGTGAGGTCTGTTGGAAAATAGGCAAGTGAGGCTCATATATCTGTGGAAGGTCCAGGTTGAGAGAAAAAACTCTTGTCTGTTGGAGGTAGGTGTGAATGTTGCAACTGGCCACCTTGATTAGCTTTGTAGCTCCAAGGTCTGACTGCTTCCTGCCTAGGGGAATCCTTTGTTGGGAGGTGTTAGCTGGCCCTGATTGTTTCTTGTCAGGAACTCCCCTGTTTTTGAGTGTTATTCTTTATTTGATGTTTTGATTTTACAGGTTTTTTTAAATATTGGGAGCCATATTTTGTTCATTTTGTTCAGTAAACAGAGAACAACACTCAGAAAAACAGGAGAAATCCAGACAGAAAACAATCAGGGCCAGCTAACACCTCCTAACAAAGCCCTCTTGACTAGTTTTCAACAGACCTCAGGCAGGAATCAGCCAGGCCTTGAAGCTGAAAGGCTTTTCAATGCTAATCAAGATGGTTACTTACAACATTCACACTTGCCTCCAACAGACAAGAGTTCTTTTCCCTACCCTGGACCTTGCACAGATATATAAACCCCACTTGCCTAGTTTCCAACAAAGCTCACAACCTCTGAGGATGCCTGCCATAGATGCGGGCGGAGCGTTGGAAAAGAATGCTTTGGGGACATACAGCCCGGAAAACTCGCTGCAACCCAGACCTCGGAGAGAAGTCGGAGAGCAACAGCTTGTGCCCAAGGAGAGAGAAAGGAGGAGGAAAAGGAGAGCGGAGGAAAGAGAGATTGAAGGAGAGAGAGAGACGGTTGGGGAAAAAATGAGGAAAGAAGAGAGAAAAATAGGAGAGGGAGAAAGAGAGGGGGTTAGGGAAAGAATTAAAGAGGGAGCGGGAGAGGGAGCGAAAGAGAGAATTGAGGAAAAGGAGAGAGAGAGAGAGAGAGAGAGAGAGAGAGAGAGAGAGAGAGAGAGAGAGAGAGGAGGACAGAGAGGGAGAGCTGGGCAAAAGAAGAGACCAAGAAGAGAGGGCGGGAAAGAGACGGGGGAAGGTTGGGGGAAAGAGAGAGGAAAGGAGAGAGAGAAATAGGAGAGGGAGAAAGAGAGGGGGTTAGGGAGAGAATTAAAGAGGGAGAGAGGACGAAAGGGAGAGAATTGGGGGAAAGGGGAGAGAGAGAGAGAGAGAGAGAGGATAGAGGGAGGGAGAGCTGGGGCAAAGAAGAGACCAAGGAGGGAGGGCGAGGGAACGAGACTGGGGAAGGTTGGAGGAAAGAGAGAGGAAAGGAGAGAAGAGAGAAAAATAGGAGAGGGAGAAAGAGAGAAACCTGGGAAAAGAATTAAAGAGAAGAGGGAGAGAGGGCGAAAGAGAGAGAATTGGGGGAAAGGAGAGAGAGAAAGGATAGAGGGAGGGTTGGGGCAAAGAAGAGACCCAGGAGGGAGGGCGAGGGAAAGAGCGAGAGGAGAGCGAGCGACGCTGTCAGACTTCGGGGCGGGCTTTCCCTTCTGGTTCCCTCCCTCCGAGGTGTGCCGCCTCCACTCGGGGTCCCTGGGAGGCAAGCGGGTCTTTCCAAAGCGGCCAGCCAAGGAAGGGCTTCCTGCCTGCTCGCCCGCCCGCCGATGGTTGGCCACCAGGGCTGGGGACTTCCCTTCCTGGCGGCGTCACTCCGGAGCCGCCGAGGCGTGCCGGGTCTTCCAGGGAGGCGCGCCTTTCCGCTCCTTCTCGCCGTGCTTTATGCTGGGCGCTCGGGAGAGAGAGGCTGGATGCAGCGGCGGGATGGGCGCTGAGCAGGTGCTCTCCTCGGCCTCCGTCTCCTCCTCGGTGTACCTCCTGCTGCTGGTGCTGAGCGCGCCGGGCTCGGGGCGGGCGCTGTCGGTGCGGAGCCGCTTCCCCTCGCCCACCCTGACCAACAACTTCGCCCTGGACGCCTCGGGCGGGCGCCTGTACTTGGCGGCGGTGAACCGTCTCTTCCAGCTCTCGGCGCCCAACCTGACGCTGGAGGCGGAGGCGGAGGAGGGCCCGCGCGAGGACAGCCCGCTCTGCCACGCGCCCCAGCTGCCCCAGGCCTCGTGCGAGCACCGCAAGCGCCCCACCGACAACTACAACAAGCTCCTGGCGCCCGACCCCGAGCAGGGCCTGCTGGTGGTCTGCGGCTCCGTCTACCAGGGCTTCTGCCAGCTCCGCCGCCTCGACAACGTCTCCGCCCTGGCCGTGGCCTTCCCGCCGAGTGGCGGAGGGGGCGGGGGCGGCGAGGGCCCCGTGGCGGTCTTCCCCAGCATGCTGAACGTGGCCGCCAACCACGCGGAGGCCTCGACGGTGGGGCTGGTGCTGCGCGGGCGGGTGACGCGCCTGCTGGTGGGCGCCACCTACACGGGCCTGGGCAGCCCCTTCTTCCCGCGCAACGCCTCCCTCGAGGACCACCGCTTCGAGAACACGCCCGAGATCGCCATCCGCGCCCTCGACGCCCGCGGGGACCTCTCCCGCCTCTTCACCTTCGACATCAACCCCTCCGACGACAACATCTTCAAGATCAAGCAGGGCGCCAAGGAGCGGCACAAGCTCAGCTTCGTCCGCGCCTTCCTCCACGCCGGCGCCTCCTCCCGGGGCTCCCCGGCCTACGCCTACCTGGCCCTCAACAGCGAGGCCAACGCGCGCGAGAAGGAGAGCCACTCGCACAGCCTCCTGGCGCGCATCTGCCTCGGGGACGCCGGGGAGGGCGGCGCGGCCAACGGGAGCGCCGCGGGGGGCGCGGGAGGGGAGACCAAGAAGCTGACCGAGTCCTACATCCAGATGGGCCTCCAGTGCGCCGCCCAGGGAGAGCTCTTCAACCGCCTGGTCTCCGTCTTCCCCGCCCGCGCCGCCCTCCGCCTCGGCCCCGCCGCCGCCGTCTTCCCGCCCGAGGAGCTGCTCTTCGGCGTCTTCGAGAAGGCCCCCGCCGCCCCTGCCTCCCCCGGCACCCCCCGCCCGCCCCCGCCCGCGGCCCTCTGCGCCTTCCGCTTCGCCGAGGTGGAGGAGGCCATCCGCCTGGCCAGGAACTCCTGCTTCGTCGCCCCCGACGCCCGCCTCGTCACCGTCCTCGACAGCGTGGTCCAGGGCACCGGGCCCGCCTGCGAGCGGAGGAAGATCCAGGTGAGCGAGCGCGCGGGTTCCCCTTGCAACAGGTGCCGGGCGCTCCTCGAGGTTTGCCCGCCAGGGGGGTCTGCCCTGCTCCACACCTGAGAGCCAGGCCAAGGCTTCAAGGCAAGCCTCTGCTCAAGCAGCACCTGGCTTATAGCTAAGCACAGAGTTATTCCCTTCTCACCATGGACAGGGACATTCCACACATCTCCGAACCAGACCAAGGCTTCAAGGCAAGCTTCTGGTCAAGCAGCACCTGCCTAATAGCAAAGCAAAGAGTTCTTCCCTGCTCACTCTCCACACACCTGAGACCAAGTCTTCAAGGCAAGCTTCAGGTCTAGCAACCCCTGCCCTGTGCCTCACACATCTGAGAGCCAGACCAAGGCTTCTAGCAACAGGTCTAGCCTTAATAGCCAAGCAAGAAAAGAGTTCTTCCCTGCTCACCCAGGATAGGGACACTTTGCACATCTCAGATCCAGAGCAAGGCTTCGAGGCAAGCTTCTGGTCAAGCAGTACATGCCTTAATAGTTGGATCTCAGACATAGAGCAGGTACAGGGAATTCTGCCCTACTCCATACCTGCACCTCACACACCTGAGAGCCAGACCAAGGCTTCAGAGCAAGCTTCTGGTCTAGCAGCAGCTGGCTTAATATTAAATGGTTGGGCTTCAGTGCAGGCCCAGGGAGTTCTGCCTTACGCCATACCTGTGCCTCACGCCTGAGAGCCAGACCAAGGCTTCAAGGTAAGCTTCAGGTTAAGCAGCACCTGCCTTAATAGTAAAGGGTTGGGACTCAGAGCAGGTCCAGGGAGTTATGCCCTACTAAATACCTGCGCAAGGCAAGCTCCTTGTCAAACAGCACCTGCCTAATAGCAAAACAAAGAGTTCTTCCCTGCTCACGCAGGACAGGGACACTCCACACACCTGAGAGCCAGACCTAGGCTTCAGGTCTCGCAACATCTGTCTGCTTTAATAGCCAAGCAAGCAAAGATTTATTCCCTGCTCGCCCAGGACACTCCACACATCTCAGATCCAGACCAAGGTCCAAGGCAAGCTTCTGGTCAAGCAGCACCTGCCTTAATAGTAAAGGGGTGGGCCTCAGACTCAGAGCAATAGTAAAGGGGTGGGCCTCAGACACAGAGCAGGTCCAGGGAGTTCTGCCCTACTCCATACCTGCGCCTCATACCTGGAGCCAGACCAAGACTTCAAGGCAAGCCTCTGGTCAAACAGCACCAGCCTAATAGCAAAGCAAAGAGTTCTTCCCTGTTTAACCAGGACAGAGACACTTCACACATTTCAGATCCAGACCAAATCTTCAAGGCAAGCTTCTGGTCAAGCAACACCTTCCTTAATAGTAAAGGGTTGGTCCAGAGCAGGTCCAGGGAGTTCTGCCTTACTCCATACCTGTGCCTCACATGCCTGAGAGCCAGACCAAGGCTTCAATGCAAGCTTCTGGTCTAGCAGCATCTGTCTTAATGGAACCTCTGGTGGCACAATGGGTTAAACCCTTATGCCAGCAGGATTGGTGACCAAAAGGTCAGTGGTTTGAATCCATGCAGCAAGGTGAGCTCCCGTCTGTCAGCTCCAGCTTCCCATGCAGGAACATGAGAGAAGCCTCCCACAGGACATTGTCACTTGGGCAGCGTCCCTACAGGTGGCCAATTCTCTCACACCAGAAGCAACTTGCAGTTTCTCAAGTTGCTCCTGACCCAAAAAAAACCAAAAACCCTGCCTTAATAGTAAAGCAAAGAGTTCTTTCCTGCTCGCCCGGGACAGGGACACTTCACACATCTCAGATCCAGACCAAGGCTTCAAAGCAAGCTTCTGGTCAAGCAGCACCTGCCTTAATAGTAAAGGTTGGGCCTCAGACTCAGAGCAGGTCCAAGGAATTCTGCCCTACTCCATACCTGTGCCTCGCGCACCTGGGTGCCAGACCAAGGCTTCAAGGCAAGCTTTGGTCTAGCAGCACCTGCCCTAATATTTATTTATTTATTTACGCCATTTATATCCTGCCCTTCTCACCCCGAAGGGGACTCAGGGTGGCTTACATGGGTGGGATTATTTCATGCCCGAACAACAACAATTAAAAGTAATTAAGCAACAATTTAAAACAATGTTAAATCAACATACGTAAACATTAGACGACTATTGTGCATAGATCCAAAGCCAGATAGTCATATTCACCCATCCAAAGCCCATTCCAACTATATTGCACAGGTATTTAGGCTGGACCAAATGCTTGCTCCCAAATCAAGTTTTCACTTGTTTGCAAAATGACAGGAGGAAAGGGGCTGATCTAATCCCACCAGGGGATGGAGTTCCACAATAATAGCAAAGCAAATTGCCCAGGACAGGGACACTCTGCACATCTCAGATCCAGACAAGGCTTCAAGGGAAGCTTCTGGTCAAGCAGCACCTGCCTTAATAGTAAAGGATTGGGCCTCAAAGCAGGTCCAAGGAGTTCTGCCCTACCCCATACCCATGTCCCATACATCTGAGAGCCAGACCAAGGCTTCAAGGCAAGTGTTTGGTCAAGCAGCACCTGCCTTAAAAGCTAAGCGTAATAATATAATAATAAAACTTTATTTGTATTCCATCCTATCCCCCGAAGGGGGCTCAGGGCGGATTCCAACATATGGTACAACAGAAAACATTCAATGCCTCTGTAAAAACAAACCAACACTGACATAAAATCCCAGAAAAACCCACATATGAAAAACCCCACATATAAAAACAACATTAAAACCTCATGCCAAATTAAACCTAACATTAACTAATTAAACCAAACATGGTCAAACAAAAATTATATGATGACTTAGAATCAAAACAAACATCCACATTAATCTACAGAGCCAACTAGAGTTGACAAAGTTACGGTATGTGGGTTAGTTGTGTGGCCAATGGTGGTAACTGGGCTGATATGAACTAGCAGAGCCCAAATATAAAATAATTCTCAACCAGGGACAAGCAAAGGGTTCTTCCCTGCTCACCCAGGACAGGGACACTCCACATCTCAGATCCAGACCAAGGCTTCAAGGCAAGCTTCTGGTCAAGCAGCACCTGCCTTCATAGTAAAGGGTTTGGCCTCAGAGCAGGTCCAAGGAGTTCTTCGCTACTCCATACCTGATACAAACCAGGGCTTCTGGTCTAGCAGCACCTAACTTTATAGTAAAGCACCGAGGTTTAAAAGGGTTGGTCCTCAGAGCAGGTCCAGGGAGTTCTGCCCTATTCCATACCTGTACTTCACACATCTCAGACCCAGACCAAGGTTTCAAGACCTTGTTTTAATAACAAAGTACAGAATTTCCTGCATCTTGAAGAGGTTGTGCCTCTGAGCATGTCCAGAGAGTTTTGCCCTGCTGGTTGACCACAGGACAACTGAACTCCACAGATATGACGTCCAGACCAAGGGTTCAAGGCAAGCTTCTGGCTTAGTAACCCATACATTGGTAGCAAAGCATGATATTTCCTGCACTTTTGAGAAGTCAGGCCTCTGACCATATCCAGAGAGTTTTTCCCTGCTTACCCACCATAGGATCTCCACAGATCTAGGGTGCATCGACACTGCAGAATTAATGCATTTTGACACCACTTTAGCTGCCATGACTCAGTGCTATCAAATCCTGGGAACTGTAGCTTTGTAAGGTCATTAGCCTCTTCTGTCAAAAAATGTTAGTGTCTCACTAAACTACAACTTCCACAATTGCATAGCATTGAGCCATGATAGTTAGTTAGTAGTGTCAAACAGCATTCATTGTACAGTACAGATGCAACCTTGTCTGTATTACCACAAGAGGGCCTCTGAGCATGGCCAGAGATTTCTACCTTGCTCACCTACCACAGCTGCAGTTCACACACCTGAGATCCAGACCAGACCAGCAATCCAAAAATTCGTAGCAAAGCATTGAGTTTCTTGCAGATTTAAGAGGTTTGTGAAATGTTACTTGGTACAGGTGAAGAATCCCTTCCCCAAAATACTGAAAGCCAGAAGTATTTGGAAATTCCCAATAGATTTGGGAATATTTGGAGGTTGAATATGCCTTACCTGGAATATGGAAATACTCAAATCATTCAAAAGGGTGGCTGAGATAATGACATCTTTGCTTTCTTGCGGCTCAGCATACCCAATTTTATTTCCTGTGCAAAAGTATTGAAAATATTGTGTAAAATAAGGCAATGTGTAGAAGGTGTATATGATACAGAAATAAATGATGTGTTTAGACTTGGGTCCCATCTCCAGGATATCTCACCATGTATGTATGTACAAACACAGGTATTCCAAAATACTATTTAAAAAACCCCAACACTTCTGGTCCCAAGCATTACACATAAGGGAGGTTTGACCTGGAAATATCATGGAGAAGGGACTCAAATCTAAACACAAAATTCATTGATGCTTCATGTATCGCATGTTCATTTTATATACAACATTTTATGAAACAAAGTTTGTGTGTCTTGAACCATCAGAAAGTAAAGGTGTCACTATCTCAGTCACCCATGTGGGCGATTTTGGAGCATTTGGGGTTTCTGAATAAAGAATATTCAACAGGTTGTACCTTTCTAGTTAGCGGCAGTAGGGATACATTATTTTGGGGAGTACTGCTTGAAACAGGAGAAGACTAGAAAACAGGTAGAAGCAGCTTTCCCTTGAGCAGTGGTTCTCAACCCGTGGCTCCTTCAACTCCCAGAAATCTTAACAGATGGTAAACTGGCTGGGATTTCTGGGAGTTGTAGCCCAAAACACATGGGGACCCACAGGTTGAGAGCCACTGCCCTTGAGGAAAGACCCAAGGCACCTACAGATAGGTCTCCATGCACAAGAGAGGCTGGGTGGGCCTAGCAGTAACTGCCACCGCTGATTTATGATGTAGCGAAAGTAAGTAGAGATCAGTTCCTTGCAGTCATAACACTACAACCTTAGTTCTCTAAGTGAAACTAATTGTAATAGAAGTTTTTTAAGCAGTCTTTTGTGTTCCTTCCTGCAGTGTGACATTATTGTACAGAGTCTGTTGACACATGATGCAGTGATGACAACTGGTTTAGGCAACTTGAAAAGAGAATTATTGGACAAATTCATCATGACTGATAAGTCTATCAGTGATAGTTCCCTGTTTAAGCTATAGCCTGGCAGTGCAATTGCTGGGAGCCAAATAGCAGGGCTTGATGATTGCCTTTAGTTTTTTCAGAAAGCTCCTATCTGACTCCTGTCAGGAACAGGATGCTAGACTTCATGGGCCATTTTAGCAGCATTCTCCTTTCCTTAAGAACTTTCTCATCTTTCATATTCTGCAAACATTGAGTATATAGGAAACCTGCCACAACCAGATACCTTTTGATAATAAGCCTGTTCTTTGAGCATTGTTGCTACTAGATGGAGAGCAAGAGACAGGATTTTCACAGAGCTAACTGTCCATTATAAAGCGAATATGTGACAGAGGGTGAAAATCACAGTCTTTCTCTTTTCCAAACAACAGTGTTTTATTCATCTTAAAGTCTGACAAGTTGTATTTGGCATCCTTTCTGACATAGTAGGCTGTTAGTTTTGGGAGCAAGGTTTGGTTAAGCTTTGATGGAATATCCTCTTTCATGACTCTTGGTTATATGTAGCTCTGCACTTTTCACAGTACTGATTTTGAAGATGACAATCAGGGTTGGATTATATGGTCCTTGTGGTTCCTTCCGAATCCTAAGATCCTATGATACTAAAAAGGCATTGAATGTTGCACTTCTGCTCTTCCTGGTTACTTTTTAGCAATTAAGAAATTGTGGAGGTTGGCTAACCAAAATATTAGTATTAATAAAAGGCTTATTGGGCTGTTATTTATTTATTATGTTTTTATTATTCCGAGTTCCCATCTCCTTCATTCGCTCACTGGCTTTATGATAAAACACTTAAGTTGTTTAACAAAAGCAAAATGTACATAAAAGCAGACATAAATGAAAACAAAAATCCCACACAGAAAAAAACAGGGAAAACAGGAAATTCAATGAAGATAACAGATACACTTAAACACAATGGAAACAGTCAATACAAGAAAGCTTTAAAGACCACAGTTAAAATCACATAAATAAAAAGAAACAATAGATCTTTCACCTAAATCCCAGATTAGATGTCAAACATATGTTGGAA
Source organism: Anolis carolinensis (assembly GCF_035594765.1). Classification (NCBI taxonomy): domain Eukaryota; kingdom Metazoa; phylum Chordata; class Lepidosauria; order Squamata; family Anolidae; genus Anolis; species Anolis carolinensis. Next base: position 58,893,979 of record NC_085842.1, on the reverse strand, counting down.
TAAAATGATCTTGGCCTTCTGGCAGAAGGACAACAGAAAAGAGGCCAACTCAGACTCTCTCAGCATTTCTACGCCTGAGAGTGGCCACCCAGAAGGCCTTCTGCTGCATCTCTCTCCCATATGTGTCTCTGAGGGTGGTAGGACTACGCAGAATATCATCTCCCAGAAACCTTAAAGTCTGTGTAGGCTGATAAGGAAGAATATGAGCTTTGAAACAGCCATATTACAAATTGCATAGAGCAGCCAGCACTTTGAGCTGGAACCGGAAACAGACCAGTAGCTTGTGAAACTGTTATACCAAAGTAGTCACATCTCCCTATAACTTGATCAAACAGTCTGGACACAGTATTCTAGACCAGCTGAAATGACTGAACACTCCTCAGGTGCAACCTCATGGTAAAGACCTGGCTTTGCGAACAAGCGTTTAATGAATAATTTATGATGGCTTTAACTCGGTCCGGACTAAGGTTTACGTGCAAGGTTTATGTGGACGAATGGATTAAGTATTTTATTATACTGTTTTAAATGTATTTATTGGATTGTTTTAAATTGATTGTTTTAATTGCTATGTTTTATTTTTCTACTGTATTGTGAGCCGCCCTGAGTCCCTTCGGGTGAGAAGGGCGGCATATAAATGATGGAAATAAATAAATAAATAAATAGAGCACATGGCAGTAGTAATGCTTTCAGTACCTTCCAAAATGGCGTAATTGGGAGAGTAGCTTTAATTGTGAAACTACTCTCCAGAATTTTCTCCAGAATTTTCTTAGCAAGGTTTGTTCAGAGCAACTTTGCCTTTGCCTTCCTCCTCTGTGACTTGCTCAGGATTACCCATTGGTTTTCCATGGCTGGACAAGGATTCAAACCCTGGTCTCTAGAATTGCAGCCCAACACTTGAGCTACTATAGCATCCTGGCTCATAATTTCTGATCTACTGATTACCTTTTGACTGAAAGGGGTGCGTTTGTTATGTCTGGATTAAGCTTCCTTCGTTTAGTCTATTATACAAGTCCCTTCTAAAGTTGCTACTATGGGAAGGATTCAGGCCAAGAATAGTTCGAAATGCCATTCCAAACAATTGGCCCAGAAGGATATCATATAATCATAGTGTTGGAAGAGACCTTGTGGGCCATCAAGTCCAACCCCCTGCCAAGAAGCAGGAAAATCGCATTCAATATCAGAGTTGATGATACTGAAAGTAACTTAAGACATTCAGCGGAATCAACAAGAATATGCTTTCCCTATCCATTTCACAGTGGAGATAATCCACTTAGGTGACAAAAGCAATATATGTACTGTAAGGAGGCCTGAATTCAAACTTGAATAGATCTAGATGACTATTGTCATTTGGAAATTTCTGTAGCCCTGAAAGAACTTTCAAGGGGGTTCTTCAGAGCCTCCATTGTTTTGCACTTTAAATGGTGGGCTTTTACATGTCTGTTGAAACTCTCCTTGATATGAATAAACATGAATAATACAATTGATCCAACTATAATTGAACTTTGAAGGTTAAAATGTTTCTAAAAATTTCCTTGGTATGAATAAATACAAATAATACAATTGGTCCATCCATAATTGAACTTTGAAGGTTAAAGCATTACTAATTTTTGTATTTGAATTGTTTGCCGAATCAGTGTGCATATGAATGTGTTTTTCTATTTTTTTAATAATAGCAAAGCATTTATGTTCTATTCTTTCTCAAGATAACATCTATAATTTTCCTTTTTCCCAGTTTTATCTTCACAACATTGTTAGACTGAGGTTTGGACCTAGGTCTCCTGTGTCCTAGCCTGTCAGTCTAACCACATTTGCTTTTTGTAATGATTAATCACTGTGTGTTTGCTGGAGCATGCCTTATGGGGATACAAAACCAATGGCCTGTATTTTTAGTTTGCAATTTAGCACACTCAAGCCATGTTCAAAGTCCCTAAGATAGTTCCTCCTAGGTATTGCAGCTGAGAATAGATTAGGCGTGGGTCTTAGAATTTCACTCTTCCCTCAGTGTTCCAAGGCACAGAAATGAGTAACATGTTAGAAGATCCAACATGTATTTATTTACTAATCCGGTTAGTAAATAGTAAACATATTCACATTATCACTAATTCAGAGGTGGTCATTTACACCTCTGTGGTTAAGTGTAGTGAGAGGTATGGAGTGAGAGAGAAAGTGAAAGGAAGTATGCAGATCCATATACTGTATACTGTATTGGATGGACAAGAAAGCACTACCATCTGAACAAAGCTTCCACTTTTGATTTGTTTTCCTCTGAAAGATTCCAAAAGCCACATAATTACGTAGGCCCTACCTCACACATGATCTTTGGGTGTATATTTTGTAAAGGAAAAGCATAGCTTTGTGTTATATCTAATATTGTAGGTTAATGTAGGCTACAAATATTGTAGGCTACCTCAGTATCTGCTGGAGTTTTGTGCCGTATATATAATGGCAAAATCGAGGTTTGCTTTTTGAAATTTAAAAAAATCCTTCCAAGCCATCGATGATTGAATTCATGGATGCAGAATCCATGGAGGAACAGCTATATATGCTTCTAGCAACACATGGAATTTCTTTTAGAAAAATGGGGAAAACAGAATGAGTTCAATGATGATCCTTCCCCACAAAGTTTATATTCACACAGTATCATTTACCAATCCTAGATACATTGTGAAAGTCCGTTGGGTTTCATTACAGTTTACCATGAAGCCAAATACTGAGTGGTTTTAAGCACACACATACATGGAAAAAAAATTATCCCCCACCCCGTTGTTTCTCAAGAAGTGTCTTTCTTCCCATGTTCTCTGTCCAAGTGGACAAGTGGTGACTCAGTTTTGTTTTCCCCTTTCCCCTCCCACTTTTGGTTATTTCTCATTGAGCAGAGACTGTGAGGAGGCAGCTCTGAAAATGTGTGTTTGGTTATCCTTGCTCCTTCTTCCCACATCCCCTGGCCATTGCATTCCTGGGTGTGTAAAGTTCAGGGTGAAGACACATCAACTGCCTCATTTTACTGCTTTTGAGGTGAAAGTTTGCTATTACAATGTATTACTAAGTGGACATAATGGCTAGTAACAGCTAGATACGTCTACTTTCTTTTTCTTTTGAAAAGTTAACATCTAATCACAGCAGGATTTCTTTTATTCCTCATCTGGGAAGGATACGCAACCCACTTCTATCAGGGATCATAAACCATCTGTTTGATTTCACAGGCAAGATAGATCACAAAAGTTTAGTCCGCTCTCTTTCTCCCTTCAACAGGCAACGTCAGTAAGGTTTGCTCTGTTATCCAAATGCATTTGGCATGGCAGCTTTCAATGCTGTGCTTATTGCAGTAATTCATAGATAAGCTTTAATAAGGATCAAGTATGGGTTTTAAGCACCCAAAGCCAAGATATTGGTAATTAGATGGTGATTCAGTTAATTCCTTAAGGGTGAATACACTAAGTATGCTCACATATGCAATCACATGTTCCACTGCAACTGATTTATGTAGGCTAAGATTCTGATTTTTGCGGTGGCTAAACCACTAGTTAGAGTCAGGTTTCAAGTTCTTTGTAGGATAAAGCATAGCTTTTTTAAATATTGAAAAGAACCTAAAAAGAAGTTTTATAGTGATTCTTGACATCTGATGTTTAATTTTACAGTATTAACTTCTGTATCAAATAATTATGAATATGTTTAAAGAGGCTGGTTTTCCTTAAATGGACTTAATGATGTGCAATGGGTCCTCTATCTGTGGAGTTTGGTTCCAGGACTGTCTCTGAATAACAAAATCCATGGATATTCAAGTCCCAATATATGCAGTGGCATAGTAAAATGGTAGTTAAAGGTAAAGGTTTTCCCCTGACATTAAGTCTAGTCGTGTCCGACTCTGGGGGTTGATGTTCATCTCCATTTCTAAGCCAAAGAGCTGGAGTTGTCCATAGACACCTCCAAGGTCATGTGGCTGGCATGACTGCATGGAGTGCCATTACCTTCCCACTGGAGCGGTACCCATTAATCTACTCACATTTGCATGTTTTAAAACTGCTTGGTTAGTAGAAGCTGGGGCTAACAGCGGGAGCTTACCCCGCTCCCTGGATTCAAACCGCTGACCTTTCAGTCAACAACTTCAGTAGCTCAGTGATTCAATCCGCTGCGCCACCGGAGGCTCCTAGTAAAATGGCATTCTTTTTATAAAACAGCAAAATCAGGTTGTGCTTTTTGGATTTTCTTTTTTATCAAATATTTCCAAGCCATTGATATTTGAAGCCATTGGTGCAAGATCCATGGATATGGCCAGCTATATTTCTATGGTCTCATTATACCCTGTGAAATAAAGATAAATGTTTGATGTTTGATATTACATATGATTGGGAATGAGGGCAAAAAGATACGAAAATGTCAAGACGAAGGATACTGTGTGCATATAAACTATACATGCAACTCATTTTAACGAAGAATTTTTCTCTAAAGCTAAAAGTTCAATTTGTACTTTAGGTTCCCAGCATTCCAAAAAAACAATCTGCCATTTCATCCCAAAGCTTTTAAAAAGAGGAAATAGGGGGGAAAATAACATGCACACAGTGGTAGCTTCTCTCCTTAAAAGTATTATTTCCAGACTATCTTATGAACTTTGTGCAGTTTAAGGAGTACTGTGGGGAAACTCTGAAAGAGAGATTCTGGGGGGAAATAGCATGTTTATGTTGTGTTTTTGTAGATATTACTCACCACTTTTTTACTCTCAATAGAGCACTCCATTTCCCCTTGACCATTCTGCTGCATTTTCATGCTGGCTGCGGAAGAATGGCTTTTGCTTCCTCTGTAATTGGTACAAAGAAGCCGAGTGGGCTGATGAGGAAACAGACCTTTCTTTTTTGTGCTTTGCAGGGCTGCTTGGCTTCCATACTAGTTATAAAGGAAGTAAAGTCTACCCCCTGCCTGTGACCAATGTGGAAACCAAGGGTGCATCTATGTTGTCAAATTAATGCAGTTTGACTTTGACCACCACAGCTGAATGCTATGGAATCATGGGAGTTGTCGTTTTGTAATCGTTTTGTCGTTTTGATGGTGCCCCACTAAACTACAGTTCCCAGAATCCCATAGTATTGAGATATGACAATTAAAGTTAAGTCAAACTGTAATTATACAGTGTAGATGCAATCCAAGTCAATTAGCTAAAGGGAGATATTGTGGTCTATCCCTTTGCTATCTGTTGCTGAATGCAGGAGAACAGATATCACTTCCTCCATGGTCAACACCGAAGTGGAATGAGCTCTCAAAGGAGATACTTCTTTCTCATGTTCTCACTTGTCTGGAAAGAGCTGGATGCATGGGTTTCCCAATCACCAGTGGATCACCATTAGATACATGGTTAAATAAAATATGTTTAAGATGATTTCACTAGCACTTTATTATATGGGCCCATTTTTTCAGTGTGTCCAACATTGAAACTACCTCACTTTATTTTCCGTTCTTCCAAAATGATTTCTAATAATGTGCTATAAGTACTCCCATAGTCACCTTGTTGTTCTTAATTGCTGTCAAGTCACTTTTGACTTAAAGCGACCCCATGGTTCAGAGATCTCCAAGTCACCCTATCCTCAGCAATCCTTCTTCGGTTTTGATTTAGTCTTAACTATCTGCAATGTGGTCTTTCTGTTTTCCAGCTTCCTTCTATTTTACTATCAGTAAATATTATCTTTTCTGGTGAGCCATATCTTTTCATAATATGGTTAAAGTACTCTCATCTCATGACTTTCAGAGGGAATTCAGGCTCGATTTGGACTAGAACCTATTTACGGTATTTGTCTTTTTTCATGTTATTCATAGAACTCTCATCCAGGACCACAATACAAATGAGTTGATTTTCTTCATATTGGGTTTCTTCGACCTTCATAACCATACATAGAAAATGGAAATATGTTGGCATGGTCACTCCTAACCTTATGTATTCGATGTGCTTGATGAAAAGGGGCTATTTTTGATGTATCTGTTTCCTGCCCTTTCTTCAAGGAATTCTCATATCTACTTAGATACATTTGCTTCTTTCTCTCATGCTATCCTCACAATCGTAATGCGAGGTAAATTAGAAAGACAGAGACCCAGAGACATTGAGGCCTCATCTACACTGCCATATAATCAATTTCTGAATCAAGATTATCTGCTTTGAACTGGATTATATGAATTTACAATGCCTGTAATCCAAAGAAGATAATCTGGATTCAATCTGGATTATATGGCAGTGTAGATGACGCCTCAGTAAGTGGCCAAGGAGCAGTTAGAATTCAGGACTTTCTGTTCTTATTGCATATCCTTGTTTATTACTTTAACTCCCAGTTTCTGAACCATCTTATTTTTAGTGCTTTTTGTAAACAGACACTACACATGGTAATTCAATGGTATTAACTGCTTTTAAGTAGTCTGACTCAAGCCCCTTCTACACTGCTATATAATCCAGATTATCAAAGCAGGCAATGTACATTATCAACTTTGAACTGGATTATATGAGTCTACACTGCCATATAATCCAATTCAAGGAAAATAATCAGGATTTTATATGGCAGTGTACTTTTACTTAGGCGATCCCTCGTTGTCCGAGTATGATTGCCTTCCAAGTGTGGTGTTCTGGTGGTGGATACAGAAGTCACTGTGGAGCCCTATTTTTGACCCGCATGTTCTTCCACAGTGGGGACATCAGTTTCCAGGTGGAAGGTGGTCCCGATCAGGGTTGGCTTGACATGCCTTCCTCTTGGCACATTTCTCCCTTTCGCCCTCCATTCATGCTTCTTCAAATTCCACAGCACTGCTGGTCACATATGGCTGTGTAGAAGGGGCCTCAGTACCATAGATTGCTTAGAAGCCACCCTTCAGATGTTTGAATTATGGATATATAACTATTTTCTCCCAAGATACCTTCTCAGGATGTTTGAAGGGATCAGCCATTTTTTCCCCAGAAGGAGCAAATCGATCTTTCTAAACTTTGAGCAACTCAACTCATCTGTGGCTGGGCCTATAATGACACAACCACAGACTTAACATACCACAGTTTTGCAACCACATCCTACAAGGAAGCCACTTGGACTTGGCCCATCAAGCATGGATTTCATATGCGGAAAGCAAGAGCAAATTCACAGCCCTGCTCTCTACTTATTGTAGTGTAGCATGACATATAGAAGTGGTGTTTGATTCTGAATTATAACACCTTGAAGGGTCAGACTAAACATGATATAAGTATATTATTTAGGAATCAGTACAATAAAGATGTTTTTCCCTAACAAATACACACACATTTGTTTTTCCATTGTAAACAGGTGTCTCACCAAACTGCAACTCCCAGGACACAGTTACATTGAGCCATGGCCATTAAATTAGCCTCAAACTGCAATAATCCTACAGTGTAGATGTGCCTTAAGACTATACTCTTTTGTAATTCCTTGAAATAAGAAGTGGCATCTCTGGCTATTTTAGTTTATGAAGTTTTTACAAACTGTGTTTAAGTTTTTTTTAAAAATAATGTTTTTGCCTGTTTTATCTGTATGTTTTTAATGTTTTAAATAGTGTTTTCATCTGCTCTGCATTTCCTGGAGAGTCCTTGGAGGCTGAAACATGATGAACATATCTTCAAACAATTCCATAAATTCTGCTGATTTTTGCTGGCTTTTGCAGCTGGTTTTTGCTTTTTAAAAAAAAAAAAAAGTAGCAGAAACCTTATTAGCAACTGCATGTAATGTGTAGTTTGGCCCTGAGTCTAAAGCCCAAATCAAAGAATGGAGTGTATGGAATGATTAAATTGGGTATATGTGTAAGCTTTTATGATTAGCTGATTATCTTCAGGAGAAATATTTTAAAGCTCAAGAATGACTAAAGGCAATCCTGAAGTAATATGGGCCATACGTTTTTAGTTGAACTTAGAGCCCCAAGGCTGCTTTTTAAAGCAACTTATTTGAAAGTAGGTTCCATGGATATTAATGGGACATATTTCCAAGTCAATGTGTTTAGGCATGGAATAGATGCTACTTTGAAAATAACACCCGTAAAATTTAATAGATATAAAAAATAACTCTGTATCTCATCTAGTTTTCATAGCAATTAGAAATTATTTAACAATTACACAGTTTCATATTGTATTCAGCACCTGGCAGGATCATATTATTAGGTACTATAAAGGTACAGGAAAAGTTAGCCAGAATCATTAAGGGGCTATAGGTGTGAGGAATGGTTAGATTATCTGTGTTTTTTAGTTTTAGACAGAGGTTTATAAAATTATACATGATAGAACATGAATGGATAAGAAGTAATCCAAGACTATCCAGTGAAGGTGAATGGGAGATTGTTGACAGAAAATGAAATGTTTCTCCATGCTTCACACAGTTCAGATATGGAATTAGTTGCCATAAATTGTAATGGTGGATACCAACGTGGGATTCATCCACACTGTAGATTTTACACCATTTTACCTGCCATGACTCAATGCTATGAAATCTTGGTACAGTAGAGTCTCACTAATCCAACACTCGCTTATCCAACATTCTGGATTATCCAACACATTTTTGTAGTCAATGTTTGTAATACATCATGATATTTTGGTGCTAAATTCGTAAATACAGTAATTACTACATAGCATTACTGCGTATTGAACTACTTTTTACGTCAAATTCGTTGTATAACATGATGTTTTGGTGCTTAATTTGTAAAATCATAACCTAATTTGATGTTTAATAGGCTTTTCCTTAATGCCTCCTTATTATCCAACATATTCACTTATCCAACATTCTGTTGGCCCGTTTATGTTGGATAAGTGAGACTCTACTGTATTTGTAGTTTGGTGAGGCACCAACACCTTAGCAAAGAAGGCTAAAGACTTTGTAAAACTACAACTCCCATGATTTCTTAACAGACATAGATGGGTGAAAAAGAGATCTATCTGGACAATTTTATTAAACATAAGGATTGCAGCAGTTACTCGGTGCACTTATTATATACCGCATCAAAGAACAGATCTATTATCCTTCTGAATACCAGTTACTATTTATTTATCGTGTCAGAAGTGAATTGAGAATACAGTTATAATGTATAGAAAAAACACAAAGATTAAAACTTGGCATTATACTAAATTTCCTTTGACCAGAAGCTGGCTACTTGAAGTGCCTCTGGTGTCGCTGTAAGAAGGTCCTCCATTGTGCATGTGATAGGGCTCAGGCTGCATTGTAGTAAGTGGTCTGTGGTTTGCTCTTCTCCACACTCGCATGCCGTGTAGCCCAATTTCGTAAGGTTAGCTCTGCATCTCGTGGCGCCAGTCTGTTCAGCGCCTTCCAACTCATGTCACCCAGTCTTTTGTGTGCCTAGGAACGAGTTTCTCATCTGGTATCAGCCACTGATTGAGGTTCCGGGTTTTCACCCATCACTTTCGGACTCTCATTTTCGGAGGTGTTCCTGCGAGTATCTCTGTAGATCTTAGGAAGCTATTTTTTTTATTTAAGGCCTTGGTTTGCTGGCTGATGTCCAAACAGATGATGGTCCGGAGATGTCAATAATACCAGTTACTGAGAAACATGTTCAGTTGGAGCAGTGTTTCTCAACCTGGGGGTTGAGACCCCTGGGGGGTGGGGTCACGAGGAGGTGTCAGAGAGGTTGCCAAAGACCATCAGAAAATACATAATTCTGATGATCTTAGGAACCCCTTTGGCAGAGAAGGCTGAGGATCACTCTACTTATCCTTCTCTTCCTTTTTGGAAACAAATGGCAAATCTTCCCAAATTTGTGCCAAATTTGGTCCAGATCCATCATTGTTTGAGTTCACAGTGCTCTCCAGATGTAAGTGAACTACATTTCTCCTAAATCACTGTCAGTTCCTCCCAATTTCTGTTGGTCATGGGGGTTCTGTGTGGGAAGTTTGGCTCAATTCTATTTTTGGTGGGGTTCAAGGGGCTTTTTGATTGTAGGTGAACTATAAATCCCAGCAACTACAACTCCCAAATGTCAAGGTCTATTTTCCCCAAACCTGACCAGTGTTCACATTTGGGCATATTGAGTATTCATGCCAAGTTTGGTCCAAACCCATCATTGTTTTGAGTCCACAGTGCTCTATGGACTACAACTCCAAAATTCGAGGTCAGTGCCTACCAAACCCTTCCAGTATTTTCTGTTGGTTATGGGAGTTCTGTGTGCCAAGTTTGGTTCAATTTCATCATTGGTGGAGTTCAAAATGCTCTTTGATTGTAGGTTAACTATTAATCTCAGCAACTACAACACCCAAATGACCAAATCATTCCCCGCCCCCCCAACCCCACCAGTATTCAAATTTGGGTGTATTGGGTATTTGTGCCAAATTTGGTCCAGTGATTGAAAACACATCCTGCATATCAGATATTTACATCATAATTCATAAAAGTAGCAATATTACAGTTATGAAGTAGTAATGAAAATAATTTTATGGTTGGGGGTTACCACAACATGAGGAACTGTATTAAGGGGTCGCAGCATTAGGAAGGTTGAGAACCACTGGTTTGGAGACTTTTGCCAGAGGCAACAAGGTGCTAAGTGAGGTAGACCTTGGATCTGATCTGGCAGGGTTCTTCATATATCTAGAGCTGTATGATTTTGTCCTTGTTCTCTTTATTGTTATGGTATTACATTGTTTAAATTCAATTCTTTTTTTAAAAAAAATGTTCAAATAGCTGTTCTGTGGAAAAGTATGTAACATTCAGTAAATAATCTAGAAACAACTACAAAAATGAACTGTTTAAGAGACTCAAGGTCATGAGTCAGAGTGAATGTTAATTAAAATCCTGAGAAAAGCATTTTGTGGCGGTAAGCAAATATTTACTGAGGCTGCCTTGTAGAAGTTCTCATCAGTCCATGAATTCACAGTGTGCATCCTCCTGAACATGTTGTCTGCTATCAGAATTCTGAACATTTGAGTAATATTGTTGTTGTGTACCTTCGAGTTGTTTCAGGCATATGTGATCCTGTCACAGAGGTTTCTTGGCATGGTTTGTTCAGAAGGGGTTTGCCTTCCTCTGAGGCTGAAAGAGTCTGCCCAAGCTCACACAGGGAATGTTTATGGTTGAATGGGGATTTGCACCCTGGTCTTCAGAGATGTGAAGTGCATCTATGCTGTATAATTAATGCAGTTTGACATTATTTAAACTGGCATGGCTCAGTACTGTGGATTTATGGGAGTTGTAGTTTGATGGGACACTAGCACTCTTTGGCAGAGGAGGCTAAAAACCTTGTAAAACTGCAGTTCCCTTGATTCCATAGCATTGAGCCGTGGCAGGTAAAATGATGTCAAACGGCATCAATTTTACAGTGTTGCTGCACTTGTAATCTAGTACTCAAACACCATGTTGGCTCCATTTGCTGGACCTGGTCCTGTGAAAAACTACTATCCAGACCTCTGTGTTTGCTGGCATAGTACAGGACACAAAGATAGACCTATTTATTTGACTGTAAATAGAGAAACAAACTGATACCAAGAGAAGCCACTTTTCTTATCCTGAGACATTCTGCTGTGGTTTCAGGACTTTGGAAGTGCTCTCCAGGGACCAAGTGGCCCATTACTAGCTCAGTGAGCCTCAAATTCTCCCTGTCTTTTTCTCTTTTTTCCCTTATACAAAAAAGATCATTGATAGTGCACTTTTATTTGGTGCCAGAGTCCCATAGTGCTGAGTGCTGGGCTCTGCTGCGTCTGAACAGCAGAGCACAGATCAGGCAGCGCATGGAAATTACCTACTACTGAGCAGTGTCATTGAAGGTGGTGGAAGCATTTTGGAGGAAGAGCTTTGAAGTTTAGACCCAATGCTAGCAAGGGCTTTTACAAAATATTCGTTCTTTGCGTGCTCTGATTTTCGAATCTGTTAAAATAGCCATATTATTATTTCCAAGCATGCCTCAGTGGGTGAAAAACGTATTTTGAAAGTCCTTCGATAATTTTGGGTTGAGGAATTTAAAATACCCAGTGTGGAACAGGCTATTGTTTGCTTTTGCTTAACATTTTTGTATGTCTCATTAATTTGAATTTCTAAGTCTTTGAATGTTGACCATGTTCTCTTGAAGCCTTTGTCTGCTATTCTTTTGGAAAGAAACCTTTTCTTTCCCTCTCCTCATTTTTCTTTAGGATCATGATTAACAGAGTTAGGCTGGATCTACACTGCCCTATATCTCAGGATGTGACCCCAGTTTATCTTCTTATCTCATATTATCTGGCAATGTAGATTTATATAGTCCAGTCCAAAGTGCATAATCTGGGATCAGATCTAGGGATATAGGGCAGTGTAGATCCAGCATTAGATCTCTGTCAGCATTTTTTCTCCAGTCTTCCATTTCTGCCCCCATGTTGACAATATTCCCACATTGGGCAGCTGGCTATAGTTTTGCATTTGGGATATTGTACTCCTCCTCCGCCCCGGTGGCGGAGTGTGTAAAAGCACTGAGCTGGAGACGGAAAGGTCCCAGGTTCAAGCCCCGGGAGCGGCGGGAGCGGCCGCTGTTAGCTCCAGCTCCTGCCAATCTAGCAGTTCGAAAACATGCCAATGTGAGTAGATCAATAGGTACCGCTCCGGTGGGAAGGTAACGGTGCTCCATGCAGTCATGCCGGCCACATGACCTTGGAGGCATCTATGGACAACCCCGGCTCTTCGGCTTAGAAATGGAGATGAGCACCAACCCCCAGAGTCAGACATGACTGGACTTAACGTCAGGGGAAAACCTTTACCTACCTACTCCTCCTGAACCTACAGTATACACTTTATTTTGTTTAAAATAGTTACATCAGGATATGCAAAATGAGGTAAGGGAAACTGAATCTACACTGTCATACACTATCTGGTTTGAATTGGATTATATGTGCCTACACTGTCATATAATCCAGTTCAAAGCAAATAGTGTGGATTTTGTATGGCAGTGTAGGGCTGGACCTACACTGTCCTATATTCCAGCATCTGATCCCAGATTATGTACTTTGAACTGGATTATATGAATATACACTGCCAGATAATCTGGGATCCACAGATAATCTAGGATCAGATCCTGGGATATAGGGCAGTGTAGATCCAGCCTTGATCTAGCTCAGTGGCTCTCAACCTGTGGGTGCCCAAGTGTTTTGGCCTACAACTCCCAGAAATTCAAGCCAGTTTACCAACTGTTAGGATTTCAGGAACTTGAAGGCCAAGACATCTGGAGACCCACAAGTTGAGAAGCACTGAAGGTCCTCCTACACTGCCATATAATCCAGGTTATTAAAGGAGATCATCCACATTATCTGCTTTGAACTGGATTATATCAGTCTACACTCCCAGATAATCCAGTTCAAATCAGATAATTTTGATTTTATATGGCAGTGTAGAAGGAGTCTGAGTTACATGTGAGTCATTATGGTATAGACATTGCACAATTGCACTGGGTGAGTTCTGTGTTTGACTTTTCTTTATCACATGTTGTGACTCTCTTCTTGTTGCACTGCATTTCCATCATTATGGGATCACATCTTTTTACTCATTATTGCCTCCAATATTTTATCTGTTCAGCTATTGTTTCTGGTGCAATTGCTTTGTTCTGGCGCAGTTCCAATAATCGGACCCTCATGTGGTGTGAGTGGCCATGGTTCTCTCCTCCCTCTCCTTATCCCCAGTGAGGGTGAAGGCACATTGTTTTACTTTGTTCCCTGGTTGCTGTGTTCTAATTTGCTTTGTCGTAATCGTAATTGTGAAATTGCACAGCCATGGGAGGGTCACCAGCAGACTGCAATTATACAATTAGAGCCCCATTTTCCAGTTGAAACGGTGCAATTGTGAAAAGAAAAATTGAACAATATGTGTGTACTCTTTAGAGCAGACACGGGGTCAAGTGAAGCAGTTCATAAGATTAATTGCAGGAAGGCACAAAGCTGAAGCACCACCCTAGCACTCTTGGAGAGAAGACACGAAAGTGATTATTTCCTTGCTGATACGTTTCCATTTGCTTAAGCAACACAATAGCTGCAAGACAACGAGATGATGTAACAAAGACCATGGCTTCCAGAGGCTCCACTGCTACCCCACCATTTTTTTTTTTGCCTTAATTGGCCAAATGCAATAGAGTTAGCAATTTCCTCTATAATTTCAGAATGTTTTTAGCAAAAGTGACACTGGGCTGGATCTCCACTGCCCTATATCCCAAGATCTAATCCCAGGTAATCTGGGACCAGTTCCTATGATGTAGGACAGTGTAGATCCAGCCTGGGTCTTGAAATAATCCATTAATGACACTCTTTTCCACTCAAATTTGTAACTAATTTGGGTGCAGATTTCTCATAGTCCTTTCTTCTGTTAACAATCAATTAGTGAGTGTAGTTTGTGTGTGGCCAGTTTATCCCTCCCTTAAGGATTTTGAAAGAAATCTCTGGCAGAAAAACTCCAGACTATTTCCAGTGCTCTGGCTGAGTAGGAAGGTTTTTAAAAGTATGTTTAAGCTCCTCTTAACCCCATCTTTTGATTCCTGGTTATTATTATTTTGCCATTTTTTGGGGTCAGAAGCAACTTAAGAAATTGCAAGTCATTTCTGGAGTGAGAGAATTGGCCATCTGCAAGGATGTTGCCCAGATGTTTGATGCTTTTACCATCATGTGGGAGGCTTCTTTCATGTCCCTGCATGGGGAGCTAGAGCTGACAGATGGGAACTCACCCAATTCCCCAGATTCAAACTGACAAACTTTCAGTCAGCAACCCTGCTGGCAAAAGGGTTTAACCCATTGTGCTACCGGGGGCTCCATTTTGCCATTATGCCATTATAACATTATAGTTTTTCCTACTGCCACACTGTCATAGTGCTATTTCTATTGCTAACCAATCATAAAGTAGGGGTGAGGTGAAATAGTTGGCAATTCTAAAGCCATTTAGTGTAATTGTATCTTAATTGCTTTTAGGGTATATGTTGTAATGTTTTACTCATGTTTTAGTTTACTATGTCTTAATGGATTGTTTTTTTATTATTTCCCTCTCGATACTTAATTTTTTGTTGTAAGTTTACTGTTGTTACTGTTCATTATCTTGTATTATTTTGATGTATTATTTTTATCTTGTATCATTTGAAACATTAAATGTTTGCTTTTTTGTTTTATGTCTGTAAACCGCTATGAGTCCCTTTGGGGAGAGGCGGAAATCTAGAAATAAAGTTTTATATTATTTTATTATGACACAGCAAACAAGATAGATATGCTGGATTTTGTATCACAAAATCACAAGTCGAACACTTCCCAAGTGTCTAGGACTGTGTGATGTATTTTCGGATGATGCGCGCAGATCCCAGTAGGGTGGCCTTTTGCAGTTGGCAGATCGTAATTTTGTCAGTGTCTATTGTTTCCAAATGTCTGCTGAGATCTTTTGGCACGGCACCCAGTGTGCCGATCACCACCGGGACCACCTGTACTGGTTTCTGCCAGAGTCTTTGAAGTTCAATTTTGAGGTCCTGATAGCGGCTGAGTTTTTTCTGTTGTTTTTCGTCAATGCGACTGTCACCTGGGATGGCAACATCAATGATCCAAATCTTTTTTTCCCCACAACTGTGATGTCTGGTGTGTTGTGGTCCAGAACTTTGTCAGTCTGGATTTGGAAGTCCCACAGTATCTTTGCGTGCTCATTTTCCAAGACTTTTGCAGGTTTGTGATCCCACCAGTTCTTTACTGCTGGGAGGTGGTACTTGAGGCACACGTTCCAATGAATCATTTGGGCCACATAATTGTGCCTCTGTTTGTAGTCTGTCTGTGCGATTTTCTTACAACAGCTGAGGATATGATCAATGGTTTCGTCAGTTTCCTTGCACAGTCTGCATTTTGGGTCATCAGCTGATTTTTCGATCTTGGCCTTAATTACATTTGTTCTGATGGCTTGCTCCTAGGCTGCAAGGATCAGGCCTTCTGTCTCCTTCTTCAGTGTCCCATTCGTGAGCCATAGCCAGGTCTTCTCCTTATCAGCCTTTCCTTCAATTTTGTCAAGGAACTTTCCATGCAATTATTACTAGCCAGCTGCGCCCGGGCTGTGGCGCCGCTGGCTAGTAACCAGCTGCAATAAATCACTACTGACTGAGAGGTCATGAGTTCGAAGCCCGGGTCGGGTTAAGCCCCCGACCATTAAATAGCCCAGCTTGCTGTTGACCTATGCAGCCCCGAAAGACAGTTGCATCTGTCAAGTAGGGAAATTTAGGTACGCTTTATGTGGGAGGCTAATTTATCTAATTTACAACATCATAAAAACTGCCAGCAAAATATGAGGGAAGGAATGAGGAAGTACAGCCACTAGTGGACAGTGAAGCAATAGCTCCCCCTGTGGCTGGAATCGTGAAGCTGGGGAAAAAAAGTTAAATGCCTCTGTGTCTGTCTATATATGTTGTTTGTCTTTTGGCATTGAATGTTTGCCATATATGTGTTCATTGTAATCCGCCCTGAGTCCCCTTCGGGGTGAGAAGGGCGGAATATAAATACTATAAATAAATAAATAAATAAATATTATTATTATTATTATTATTATTATTATTATTATTATTATATCATTAATGTAAATGGAGAAAACATGCAGATGATGCTTTCAAAGTACAAATGTGGGAATGGTCCAAGCAATGCACCCAGGCTAATAATGCATTTTAACCAAGGATGAGCCTTTTAATCCAGTTTTATCCCAGGTTAAAAAACACCTCCAAAGATCCAAATCTCTGAGGATGCTCTGGCAATGGAAATTACTATCTCAGATCACTATGCGCGATCCCAGATGGGAGTCTCCATAGCCACCTCATGCTCCCAGGGCTCAGGCAGGCCAAGAGATGGGATGGTGGTACCTCCCAAGCTTTCCTACACTCCCAATTTCTTGCAAAAATTATGGGGAATCAACCTTACCGTCACAGCAGACGATCCTCTTCCTGGTTCTCCATCATTTAGGATGCAATGGAGCATTGGAGAGGGGAGAGGGGCTTCCTGTTCCAAAGCTTCATTGAGTCCTCAGTGATGCAGAACCAGGAAGCAAACAGCCTGCAGCAACAGTAAGGGCGAAACAGGTGCAGGAAGGCTCGGAAGGCAGTGCCCGTGTCCGGCTTGTGTTGAACTAATGTCGGACAGTATGGGCTGCCCCCTGCTGCTGAGGCCACATAAGGCAGCCATTCTTGAACCTAATGTGGCTCAGAACTGGCATTTTTACTTAATACCACTCCGAGCCACATTATGTGGCTGTGTAGAAGTGCCCTTGGATTAATGTTGCCTTTTGTTTGGTTCAAAATAGCCATTTTCTGAGAAACTACAATAATACCCAGTTTCTGAATTACTGTTAGTAACAATGTCTGCACTGAAGTTATTGTGACTGGGTTGTGTGTCAGTACACATCTGGTGAACAGTCAGCTTGCCAGAAGTGTGCATTGCATGGGTTAGTTGTCTTTTGGAGATGTATTTAATGTGAAAACAGTGCATGGCCTGGCACTTGTACAGTCATGATCTAATAGCATATCATGGCTTCTCTCAATCACAGCCTTTTTGTGCCAAAAATTGTTATAGTCATTTAATAAACTATACCTGAAAGAAAAAGTATTGATAGTGCAGACTTGTCTACTCATGTAGCTCCAGGACTGGTTTTTTTTTTCTGTTTGCATTCCCAAATGCATTTACATGTGATTCCACAAACAAGCCTAATTGAGCAGATAGTCCTTTTTCTCAGTAACCATGCAGAGCTTTTTGCTTAGAATAATTTAGAAAATGTCATTTGTCAGCGGGAACATTTTAACATTGCCTCTGGATTTCCTGGCTCTTGTGGTTTGCTGTCAGACCCCAAATATCATTGGAAAATGGTGTTTTTGTGGTTCAGTGACTGGATGGCCAACAGCGACGTCTACAATAATGAGTTGTTAAGTAAAGTGTACTGCTTGGATAAATCAGATAAACATTTTGAGTATGTGTACGTTTGAATTTGGAACTGAACCTAGCCCAAGAAAATGTTCCCAGAGTAAAAGTTAAATCCACATGGGAATATGAAAGAGCATCTGCTTACTGTCCAAATATACTCAAGCCTCTCAACTAGATGGAGGTTTAAAAGAATTGTGTTACTTTGAAGTCCTAATTTATATTAATCCAGGAAATCAAAACATGAAAATGATTTTTTATCTCTTTCCTACTGAATTTCCATGAAAAAGAAAATGGAAATTTGCACTTAATTTAAACTTTGAGATTAAAGCATTAATTCCTGTGCAAATATGGGCGGCAATCTTAAAGATACTTACTGGGATTCAGTCTCAGTGGAGCTTATTTCTGTTCTCTAAATGTCATGACTTCAACCAAATTTCTGTTTTATCTTTAAAAAATGTGGCTAACATAGTTTCATATCACAATAAATATTGTAATACTTCCTTTGCAAACAAATAAATATCAGTACCTCTTGCAAGAAGGTACTTTTAGGTCTTAGTTTGGTTTGTTCAAATTACAGGAGACAAATGAAAGTTTAAGTCAAAGGCCTTAGAATAAAAAGGCAAAAATAAGTTTGAGTATTCTAATGGAGACTTTTATATGATAATAAGACACTGGTTTGTATTTCAAAGTAATTTTACAAAACCCAACATTGTCCACATAGGACAGGTGGATGTGATGCCTTTCATGTTGGATGGTTCTGGGTGCAAAAACCTTATTAAAAATATATTGTGTGTAAAATTACTCTCACACTATGTTTGTAAGGTATATATGAAACATAAATTAATGTTGTTTTTAGACCTGGACACTATCACCAAGATATCTCATTATTTTACTGTATTACACTTACTGTATTATTATATTGTAAGATTCCTCGAGTCTCCTAGGGAAAGGGGGTGGGATATACATAAACATTATTATTAATATTAATATTAATATTCTTATTTATATGCAAGTATTCTTAAATCTAGAACAAATTCTGAATTGCTGAATACTTCTGGTTCTCGGCATTTCAGGTAAGGGATAAATAATCTGTAGGCATTCTGGACCATGCCTGGACAAAAAGTTCGATCATACTGGGCCTATGTCAAACACAAGTACAGTATGAAGTTGTGTTTGCTGAGCAATGGATTCAAGTCTACTGCTTTACCATCTGTGAAGAAACAATCTGAGAGCAAATAAAGGAATGAAAAATCTCTTTAAAATGATCCCTTTCATAGGGAGACAAATAGAATTTATTGAAATACTTGGACAGAAAGAACATTTATATGAAACATATGTTTTGAAATGTTGGTGGACTTTGACAATGCGAAGCTTCTTGGAATTTCTGGAGCTCTGGCTTCAGAAAAGACTGACCTGAAGTCAGTAAGTACATTTTTTTGTGTGACCCACAGATCACAAAGCAGATAATATTGCTCTTGATAACTTTCTTTCAGTATGTGTGTTCTGCCCACAGAGAATTTCCTTTTGCAAAGTGATTGTAATTCATCGCACATCAGAATCTTAATCAGCAATGGAAACCCATTGGAAGCAAGCCCTGAGAGAACTATTTTCATAGGGCAAGGGAAGCAAGAATAAATGTCAGGGAGACATGATAAATGATAAAACACACTCAACCCTGGACCCCTTCCCTTACTTTAAATCATTGTAGTCTTAACTATTAGCTGTAAAGACAGATTTAGACCTTGGGAGATTTCCATCTTCTCTGCCTCTTCTCCAACCTCTATCAGGCTAAGAATAAACTGGACACATGCAGGGACAGTCAGGGTCTTGCTGTCAGTTCATGCCAAAAGGGGAAAAAACATCTCTTGGAGATCGTTCGGCCAGGAATAGCTCAGTTTCTGCTTTGAGAGAGGAAATGGTGGTGGGAAAACAAGAAGTATGTGTGAATGTGGGCAAACAAGCTTGGGATATTTTACAGTTTTAGAGTTTGCGGAAAGAGTTTTTTTCCTTTTAGAAACCTGCTCTTCTGGCATAATTTAAAGGGGGTGTTGGACAACCTCAAAGGGTCTGTGGGCCATTTCTCTTCTCATCCACTACTCCTTTGTGTACACCCCACTCTGTGTGAAAGGAAGCCCATGTCCTTTAAAAAAAGATTTTGTTGTTGAAATAAAACATGACTTGAAGAAGAAAGAGGCTTCTGGGAGTATGACTTTTTCCCAAATTTTGGAAGAAATGAGTTTTAGAAAACAGCAATACAGTAAGTTGTTCAGAAATGTAACCACATCTGCAGTTTTATTTATCCATACCTAGGATTAATTTATGCTCTATAGGAACTTAATAGTCCTCCAGGTGACTAATGATATGTTCCCCCAGAATTTACCATAGAGTAGAGTTGGCAGATGTAGCATATTCTTAGAGTGGATAGCTATCTAAGAATGTCTAGGTCCTACTGCACAATTCTAGGATGTGTTGGGACTGGAAGTGAAATAATTATCCATGGTTTCATGTAATTACATCCTGACTGGAAAGCTGGACTACTGCGCTACTGAACTCAGAGGCTCCCTCATGAAAATAATCAGAGGTAGAGATGCTGCAAGAATGGATAAGAGGTGTATATGCCCCACTGCATTAAAGCACATTATAACAGATGCCTATCACTTAAAAGGTTATTGCTCTTTAAATGAATGAAAGTTGCTTAAGACTTTTCATTCAATCTTTTTCATTTCACTGAGACCTGAATAAAAACTCCTGTGGACTATGTCCAAAATTTCTATAACTTTTACCAATTTAATACAGGACTGGTGTAGCTTAATTGTTTCCTCTAAATATTAATTGTAATATTTTTCAGATGATCCATTAACATATTTTTGTAACTTCCCACATTTCAACTCCCGGATAACCTTTTCTGATATTCATAGACTCATAGAGTTGGAAGAGACCACATGGGTCATTCAGTTAAAGCACAACCAAAGCACCCCAACAGATGGCCATCCAGCCTCTGTTTAAAAGCTTCCAAAGCAGGAGCCTCCATTACATTTCAAGACAGAGAGTTCCATTGCTGAACAGCTCTTACAGTCAGGAAGATCTTTCTAATGTTCAGGTGGAATTTTCTTTCCTGTAATTTGAACCCATTGCTTCATTGAGTCCTGGTCTCCAGGGCAGCAGAATATAAGCCTTCTCCCTCTTCCCTATGACATCATTCCAAATATTTATACATAGCTATCATGTCACCTCTCAACCTTCTCTTCTGTAGGCTAAACTTACCCAGCTCTTAAGACCCTCCTCATAGGGCATGGTCTCCAGACCTTTGACCTCCTCTGGACACCTTCCAGCTTGTCAATATTGCTCTTGAATTGTGGTGCCCAGAATTGAACAGAATTGTTTAGATTTGCCCAGGCAGATCTAAACAAGACCACCAGATTTCATTTTTGGCCAGTGTTCATTAGTGTGGGCACACTTCAACAATTCTGGTGGTATAATTTCCCTGATGGCCCTTACCATCACATTCCTACTTATGTCAAAATCCATTGTTGCCATTACCTCCTCTGCATGTGCAAACCTAAACAATTCTGATGATGTAAAGCACACTTCCATATCAATTTCTACTATAGTAATTATCCTTCCAAATACAGCTTACATGAAGTTCTTTGCCAAAGTTCAGTAAGCACTGCCGCAGTTACAGCAGAGTCTTGAAATATTAAAGTAAAAAGTCTCATTCCAATGTCTTCAGGTGAGTTCAATAGCAGTCCAATTATACACATGACATCACTTACCTCTAGTAGCTGTTTTGTGATAAATATAACCCTTTCTGCTAGCAGATGGGGTGGGCTAAGAGAGGTTGCAAAGAGAACCTGAATGCACTGTTGTGCTCACTGCAAATCAATAGAGCATTGCAACTTTCTCTTAATAAATATAATCACTGTCTTCCTCACATTTTAATTTCAAAATTATTACAGTGCTAAAGATCAGATCAAACAGAATATAGATTTATTGTGTCTTCCTTATGAATAGAATAAATAAAAGTAACAAGTTGAGTATTCCTTACCAGAAATGCTTAGGACTAGAAGTATTTTGGATTTTGTTTAAATCTGGAATACCTGTACTTTCATATTCATATTTGTAATGAGTTATCTTGGAGAACTTAACAAGAAATTAATGTATGTTTTAAATATACCTTATCTACATAGCAGAGCCCCTGGTGGTGCAGTGGATTAAACCGCTGAGCTGCTGAACTTGCTGGCTGAAAGGTCGGTGGTTCAAATCCACGGAGTGGGGTTAGCTCCCGCTGTTAGCCTCAGCTTCTGCCAACCTAGCAGTTCGAAAACATGCAAATGTGAGTAGATCAATAGGTACTGTACTGCTCTGGTGGGAAGGTAACAGAGCTCCATGCAGTCATGCTGGCCACATGACCTTGGAGATGTCGACTGACAATGCCGGCTTAGAAATGGAGATGAGCACCAACCCCCAGAATCGGACACGACCAGACTTAATGTCAGGGGAAACCTTTTACCTATCTATCTACATTGCCTAAAGGTAATACACACACTCAGTAATTTTATAAACAACATTTTAAAAACACTTTGTGTATAAACCAAAGTTAGTGTTGGATGAGACGGGTGGAGTCAATCTCACCCAACTCTGTCCTCCCAGATACTCCATGCAGCACCAGCCAAGATCTGGAGGCGATGTTGCAGTAGTCTATAAAGACTCCATCCCCCTGACCAGGTGCCCCATCCCGCAGTCAACCCTGTTTGAATGTATCCACCAGAGGGTGGGTGACCGGGACAGATTAGGGATTTTGTTAGTGTACCAACCACCCTGCTGCACCACAGTCTCCCTACCTGAGCTAGCGGGGGTGGTCTCGGGCCTGGCGTTGGAGTCCCAGCGGCTTATTGTGCTTGGGGACTTCAATGTCCATGCTGAGACCATCCTTCATGGCCACCAACCATGGGCTGTCCCAACTGGTTTCTGGAGTTGGCAGTGATGAAGCGAAAGAAGAGGGAACTAGAGTGCATGTGGCGTTCGGAGCAGAACAAATCAGACCAAACACGGCTATGCTCCTATCTAAGGACATATGCCGCGGCAATATTTCTTTGCAGCTAATATTGCATCTGTAAAAAAAACGTCCGGCAGAGCTGTTTCGGGTTGTCAGAAGTTTGTTAAATTCTGTCTCTCAGGACGGGATCCCTGACAACTCGGTAGGCTGCCGTGAAGCATTTGCTCGGTTCTTTGTGGACAAAGTCGCTCTGATCCGCTCCAGCTTCAACACCATAGTAACGGCAGCTTCTGAGGATGTAACACGAGCACCTGCTTGTCCCATTTTGATGGATTCGTTTCAATTGGTTCAGCCTAAGGATGTGGACAAGGTGCTTGGAGAGGTGAGGGCTACCACATGCATCCTAGACCCCTGCCCATCCTGGCTGGTGAAAGAAGCCAGAGGGGGTTTGGCCAAGTGGGTGAAGGTAGTGGTGAATGCCTCCCTTTGGGAAGGCATATTTCCAGTGAGCCTTAAAACGGCTGTGATCAAACCGCTGTTGAAAAAGCCATTGCTGGACCCCACTCAACTGGACAGCTATCAGCCTATTTCCAATCTTCCCTTTTTGGGCAAGGTCGTAGACCGTGTGGTGGCTGCACAACTCCAGGCATTCTTGGTAGACACTGATTTTCTAAATCCAGCACAGTCTGGCTTCAGGCCAGGGCATGGTACTGAGACAGCCTTGGTTGCCTTAGTAGGTGAACTACACCGGGAACTGGACAAGGGGAGTGTGTCCCTGCTGGTTCTGCTGGACCTCTCTGCAGCCTTCGATACTGTCCATCACGGTATCCTTCTGGGGTGCCTTGCCGGGATGGGTCTCGTACTGTTTTACAGTGGCTCCAGTCCTTCCTGGAGGGTCGTTCCCAGATGCTGTCACTTGTGGGGTCCCGCAGGGTTCAGTACTGTCCCCCATGTTGTTTAACATATACATGAAGCTGCTGGGAGAGATCATCCGGAGTTTCAGGGTGTGGTGTCATCTTTACGCAGATGATGTCCAGCTCTGTCACTCCTTCCCACCTGTCACTAAGGAGGCTGTTCAGCATTGAAATGTCTTATGGGGATTTGGGGGATATGTTTAAAGTGGAAAACAAGTTGTAGTTTGAAATTCAAGTTAAAATGTATTTTAATTTATATCCAGTCTTTCTCCTAAAACTGGAACTTAAAAGAGTTTCTAGTAGCAGAAATAGCTTTTCATATGATTATGGCCAACACTAATGTATTCTTTTTTAAAATGTATCAAGGCTGGCAGGTACAAACAAGCACATAGAGTGCTGAGAGATACATTTGTTGATTTCCAGGCCTCTTGTTTGCAAAATATCCTCTTTGCCTCTTGTGCACAATCACTGCCATGCTTCTAGTCACTAACCATAAATGCATCCGTGGTCCTTATTGATTGCACACAAGATGTAGGCTCCATATCCTATGAAATGAGCCTGCTGGGATTCAGTCAAAGCATGATTGAGATGTAATTTTTACAGAGCATTTCACATGGCGGAGGGCTTGTGCTTTCGAAGGAAAAGTCCTAAAATATTCACATCAGTAATAAAGCAAAACATCCAGTATTCTGTGTGGAGCAAATTTCCTGCAGCCACACTGTCGTTTTCCCTCTGTCCCAGCATACACTTGACAAACGGCTGATATCTGAAGTGCTACAATCTTTCTTTTTGAGCTGGCAAGTTCCTTGTTTTTTGAAGTGTTATTCTGGAAAACTGTGGTTTGTTTAACACATAGGCTCATTCAGGGATAGAGATGCACTGTTATGTGTATGCATACTGTAATTGTGTGGAGCCCGTGGTGGTGCAGCGGGTGAAACTGCTGAGCTGCTGAGCTTGCTGACCGAAAGGTCGGCAGTTCGAATCTGGGGAGCAGGGTTAGCTCCCACTGTTAGTTCGAACTGCTAGCTTCTGCCAACCTAGCAGTTCGAAAACATGCAAGTATTAGTAGATCAGTAGGTACTTCTCTGGCGGGAAGGTAATGGCACTCCATGTAGTTATGCTGGCCACATGACCTTGGAGGTGTCTACAGACAACGCCGGCTCTTCAGCTTAGAAATGGAGGTGAGCACCAACCCCCAGAGTTAGACACTATTAGATTTAATGTCAGGGGAAAACCTTTACCTTTACCTTTAATTGTGTGGAGATCATACATGGCATAGCTAGAATTCATCTTGGAAGAAAGAGTTACAAGTAACCTAACTATCTGTAATGAATGATGGAATGTTTTGTTTGCTAACAAGAACACAATGATGTTACATTTCAAATAAAATGTAACAAGTGGAAGAAAATTACACTTCATTACATGTAATTACAAAATTACATTTCATTAGTGTAACAAGTAACATTTGCTAGTTTGCTACATAGATTGTTTGCAAGTTTCATACTGCTTTTGTATCAATGTTAAGGCAGATTATTTTTAGAGGGTGTGAAGAGATTTTTACGTCCAACATTTGGGGGTATTTGAAACACGATAGGTACACATATTTACAGATGCAGCCATTTATTCTTCTGGGTTGTAATTTTTTCCCTTTGGCGTATGGATACTCAGTCCTGATCTTCTTTTCAGAGATCAGAAAGGCAGATGTCTCAGGAGAAGGAGATGTCACCCCTTTTCTCCATATGTCAGACTCTGCTGTAGGTATTACTTCCATCTTTCTACACTAGTTGAGAGATATCAGTCATATGTTTTTGCCTAATTCATATGCTTCCAAATAGCCAGTCCGTTGTATAGTAACTAACACTATAAAAAGATGAAAAAGATGGCAGCTGAAACTTGCCTATGAATGAATTTTGGAATAAATTCCAGATTATGAGAGACTTATCCAGGAGGAGTCCAGATTCAGATCTGTTAAGGTATTTAAGGAACATGTGCTGCCAAAAACTCTTACAGCAGACATTATAAATCTTGCAGCCACAAATCTTATTTTTGGAAAGTATTTTTTCAACAAAACAGAGTTCTGTATGAAATAAAACATTGTATTCAAATATATAAAGCAATATGTAAGTAAATAGCTTTTTAAAGAAGAAAAATGTGGTTTTTAGATTCAGATTTTTTAAAAGCACAATATTGGTTATTATTATATTTATTTATACCTCACTGTTGGAAAAAGCAACCTTCTTCATTCCTCCACTAGTAATTTGTTTATATATGATTCTGCTTGCTTGTTGTATTATATATGTATGTTTTGGTAGGCAGCTTTCCCTTTACTCTATGTTTCTTGAGGTTGTGGGAGGGGCTGCAGACCACATGATTAGAAAAGAGACACTGAGATTTCAGACTTCATTTTTAGAACACTGAAATGCTTTAGCCATGAAGCTGTTTAGATCTCAGGTTCTATTAGAGCACAGACTCCATGAGAAATGCCATGTAGACTTTGGACTGTTAAGATGATAAGAAAGATGCCCTGTGTTATCCACACAGAGAAACTACTTCAAACTTATTTGTAACTGGATTGACAAGTTATGCACCTATATGCTGAATACATGAAGGTTGTGAGTAAACCAGATATGTTACTTTTAATGAAGTCTGCTTTATTTTTGTCTCTAGAGAGCATGATATAAAAACAAGATATTTTATGGGAGAGTAGGTGTTTTGGAGTACTGAAAAGAATCACTTCTGAAGAACTGCTGGGTTTTTTTTGTGCATTGGCATAATTTCTGTTTCTAACATATCAGAGACAACTAGGTTATCAGTCCAACAACTGGAAAGCCAAATTGCCTTAGTATGTGGATATATACCACTGAAGAGAAGATTCAGTGATATACATGTTTTTGACTCTTCTCTGGAAGATCATACTTTTACAAAAAGTTATGATTTTCAAATGGTTGTGAATGCCATTTTCTCCAAAAGGTTATGGAGATTCTGGTTTTTTCAAAAGGTTACAATCTCTAATAAAGGTCATGCCTTTCCAAAACCGCTTTATCGCCCCCTGAAGGGCTTAACATAAAAGCATTAGCATTACAGTTTAAAATATAGACATATACAAATATTAAAACAAGATTAAATATAAACAGTATTATTAAATATCCCAGTTAAAATCATTAAAGCAAATACAAAGTTAAAAACTGTAGCATTGATCTTAAGAACCTTCATCTTTAAAAGCCTGTCTAAATAAAAAAAAAGTTTTAGCAGATAAGATGTTGGGAATCATTGAATTTGGGTAGGAAACACCAATTGGAGGCACCAGTTTAATGAAAAGTGAACATCTGGTTGTCTGATGCTGACATGAGCATATTTTCATAAACTGCACTTTTTACAAAATAGCCCCATTTCCAAGGATTTCAGCATAAATATTTCCTAATTGATTAAATGGAAAATACATTTGGATTTCATCAAACTACTTTTGTAATGAGTGTGTCTTGATAGATGGATGTTTTATTGACTCATTTGTTGGCCACCAGTTCTTCACATCTCTGGTCTAAATTATTAAGTAATCAAAAGATTCTAAATATGTACAAACTAGAATTGGGAATGAAAACAATTCCCTTCTAAATCCAGATGCAACTCAAAATATACAATGTTATACTCAATCAAAGGCATATTAGTTTTTTTATCTTGTCTTTATACTGAAATATTAAAGTAGTTCATTATTTCCTGCTGCTTGCTGTCCTTGGATTTAAAAAAAACCCCTCAAAAACGCTTCACCTGTTTTCCTCTTTAGTATTCACTGTTGTTGGTGATTATTTGTTAGCCGGGCCGGGATCATACACGGAAGTGACCTTTGGGGAAATGATTTGTACATTACTTGTTCATATGACAGATCTACAGGATGCTTATATTGTAGATTGTCTTCTAGGAGAATTCTGTAATGCATGAGCCTCAGGGACTGAAATGCCCCATCCTATTGCATGACAGTTAATTAACATGAGTGAGCGTAACAAATACAAATATGCTTCTTATTTACCGAAGTATGTGCAACTCTTTCTATGCCCAAAATTGAATTTCTAGTTCTGACTACTGGTAGTCACAGGGAATTAATTTCTGAGTTGCCAGTCAATACTTACATAAGTTTAATTGATTTAATATTTTGGGCTATCCATCAGATTAAGGTGTATATCTCTATCTACACAAATATCAAAGAGCACTCCTTAGGTAACCGGCTGAGGGGGGAAAGGAAGGGGCCTGAGGCTCTTAGGAGTTGTGGGAGTTGAAGTCCAAAACACCCGGAGGGCTGAAATTTGCCCGTGCCTGTTTTAGCTCGTTAAAGAATAGCACCTTTACTGTGCTATAAACTTTTATGGAGTTGAATCTATTAATTCATCAGATGCGCAAAGTGTTATCTTATGAATAGGTTTATATACGTACTGTATTCATGTGCAAAGTGTGTGTGTGCAAAATGTGAAGGGAAACATGAAGAAAATACAAACAGAGACAATTACTTCATGAACAATAGCCATTCATAGAACTCTGAATGGCAATACCAGTGTCTGTATTTGTGAGCTTATGAACACTTTAGTGTGGTTTTAAAAAGAGATTCTCCCTATTCAAGCCATAGGAGTTAAAATTATTGATTCAATGTGGTTTGGTTGCGTCAGGCTGAAATCTGTCTTTGAAGTTTCTTTATTGAGTAACAACCACAAGTCTCTTGGAAGGTTGACACATTCTCGTACTGTTGAAATGTTTCCCAACTGTTCTTTTAAAGTTGTCATCTGATGGCAGGTTTGTTTCTGTTTATACACTGCATTGAGACTGGCCTGTTTGTCCTATGTAGGATATACCCAGCCATTGCACTTTATTCTGGGCCAGCTCTAGAGGTTGCAAGATATTGCACACATATAAATGCTATTGCCTCACTCCCAGTCTTGAATATCCTAATGGCGCCTTGGTTATTGGTTGGTTGGTTATGTTTTTATTGTATTTTATATATCTTGTTTTTATATGTTTACATGTTTTAAATGCATTTTGATATTGTATTTTATGCTGTATTTGGGATTGATCCCCATGTGAGCCACCCCAAGTCCCTTCAGGGAGACAGAGCGGGATACAAAATTAAAGTTGTTGTTGTTGTTATATAGAGATCCATGATAGCAGATAATGGCGCATGTCATATTGAAAGATTAGGTAAGCCCCAATGTAGTAAGTGTTATTAGAGTCTGCAAAGGCATTACCAAAGAGCTATATCCAAGTCCTGTATAAAATAGGAAGAGAAACCTTAATTTGATGTAATAACTGAAATCTTCACTGTAGCAACCCATTGTTCAATGAGACATTCCATGTCTCTTAATTGAAGTGAGTGATTTTATATTATTATGCAGTTGAACTGACAGTTCTCAAGTTTAGGATGTGAACCTGAAATATGACTTTGCTTCTTATGTATCTGTAACTTTGTCCTGATTTTAGCAGGTCCTGATACATGACGCAAACTGGGTTTGATATGTTTATTTGATCCTTAAAATATTTCTTTAATTCTTGGAAGGATCTGTTTTCGTACTTCTTAGAATCAGTTACAAAAGCACTGGGAAGCATGGAAAAATATTCTTTAGCTCATGACTGTATGCTTCAAATGGTAATTTTAGTATTGAATTTTACTATTCCTGTTGTTAATCAGTACAGTTATACCAAAAGCAGCTTACTTAATCAACTAAAATGTTTAACTTAGACTGGATATACACTGTCTTGTACTCTAGATATCAAAGTAGATAATCCATATTATCTGCTTTGAACTAGATTATATGAGCCTACACTGCCATATAATCCAGTTCAAAACAGATAATCTGGATTTTTACGACAGTGTAGATAGGGCCTTAGTTCTAATTGATTTAATGGAACCTAAATCTTTACCTTTAAATGTAACTAGAGAACAAGTGTGTTGTGGTCTGAGTGCCTCTGGATGCCAGGGTCTGAATCCCTATTTGTCCATGGAAATCCACATGGGCAAGTCACACTCTGACAACTTTAAAAGAAAGAAAGACAACTCCTCTCTGAAGAAATCTTGCCAAGAATACCTTGGCCCCATCTACACTGACCACTTATGCTGTAAAGGGCTGGAGATAGATGCAAAAGATGCAAGGCTTCAAAGAGACCCGGGGATCTGTGAAATAGCAGGAGGTGTGGATTTGCACTAAGTTCTATGCTTTGTGCAAATCCTGCCATTTCACAGATCCTTGTGTTTTTCTGTAGCCTCTCCAGCCTTGCAAACACAGTATTGTGCATACTATACTACTAGGGTTCTGTACAGTAATGTTTGATTATGCGGTTGGTTGAATATGTAGATCCTGAGCCTGGAGATATGTTAGGCTCACTGTAATTTGCCCATCGCTATAACACACCTGTGTTTTTTCTTTGTCTCTGTGTGCATTTGCTGTGTTGCTTAGCATCAGATTCTATGACATTTAGAAGTCCAGACAGAGGCAGACAATCATGGGAATTTGACAGTATTAATGTTGACATCTGATATATTCAGGTTTCACACAAGGGGCATCAAGAACACCAATTTTATTTGTAGAGAGGGGTATAACAAAAAAAATTAAAGTACAAAAAATGTACAGATGTAGTACATTATGTTTCCTTAAGAATATCTTGGATGTTTTCTGGCAGTATTCTTACCTCATCGAGAGCCTTACGCAATTTATTAAAAATTGCGTAAAAATTAAAAAAAATTCATTTTGAAAAACTCAGAAGAATACTCTATTAGAGAAAAGCTGTGGAATATATAGAACTGGAGTTCTAGTGCAGCCTCTGTTACATGCTTTATTTTGCATATTGATGTCAATCACAGTTTTGAACAGCCTTATACAGCTTCTGGATTACTTGAATTTTGAACTGAACAAATGATTTTTTGCCATTGTATATTTTATATCTGATTGAACATTTTTAAAAGAACCCAGTTAGTGTGACAGGCTTACATTTTCCCATAGAACTAGTCTCTAATCAGTGAAAAGGCCTTGGCACTAGGGCTATCAAGAGAAGAAATTCACTAGGTTCACTGCTTTGTGTTTTCTCAACACCTGGTTTATAGGTAATATTTTTCCATGGCTGAAACCCTGGATCCCTTCCTTGGGGGCATCTGATGACTAGGACACATGGAGGTTTCTCATTCATAGGGTCACCATAAGTAAAGTCAATAACTGTCTTTTTTCCAGAGGGATTTGAAGACTTGGATGTTTAAACAAGCCTTTGAGAACATCTGGCCCCAATGGTGCACAATTAATGACACAGCACTCCACTTTCATCCCCTGCCCTTGTTCCTTAGCTACAATTTGCAGCATCCCATTCCCTTGTTCTTGTTTACAGTTTGGCCTTGTTTTATGGCTATTATCACCATATCTTATTGGGCATTGTTCTGATTTTAAATTGTTGTTTTATATAGTTTTGGTTTTACTTTTTTGTATTGTACTGTGTGTTAATTTTATGCGTTGTTTTAGGGACTTTGTGTCATATGTAAGTCGCCCCGAGTCCCTTCGGGGAGATGAAGGTGGGGTACAAATATAAAGTTAAAGTTATTAAATAACAATATATTAAATGAAACAATTGTGTGGTGAGTTTTCTGTTACTGCCATGTATGAGAAAATGTTATCTTCAGAGACATCACAAGGCACTCCCATAAAAAGATAGTGAAGGGGGACACTTGGATTTCAGAAGGAAAGAAATATTAAAACTTGTACTATTTTTCATCAAACAATATATGAGCAAAGTGTGTTCTCCCAGAATTGCAACTTCCATCAATCCTAGGCAGCATAGTCAGTAGTGAGCAATGATTGGCACTGCAGCCCATCGACATCTGGAAGACTGCAGTGTGACTCTCCCTTCTCTCTCCCTCTGTCTTTGGAGGAGGGACAAGGAGGGAGGGAGAAAATGAAGAGGAATTTAGCAGCACCCTTAAGACTAACTGGTTTCTATTCCTTCATGAGCTTTTGTGGGTATAAATAAAGCCACTTTTTTAAAAGTACTATGGAATGATAAATAGGCCATTTTAAAAACATTTAAAGTGAAGAACATCACTTTTACAATACATGCGATGTTTTTTGTTAATTACCTTTAAAAACCAACTCATTACTGTTACTTGCAGCTAATTTTCAAGAAAACTAGGAAAGAATACTGGGCAGGCTACAAGACTGTCATTCACTGCTGTAACAGCCCCGTTATCTCCAAAATGGGTGCAACAATCTGCCAGTTAAAGAACGTCCTCTTTCAATATTATAATAGTGGTTAACTTTGTCAGTATACATTTGCAGAAATACTTTTGTATGTTTTTTTAAATGTCCTGAAATAGAATGACGATGAATCCAAGCTTATGCTTATTATTGTTAGGTAGACACATCCTGGATTTCTAATTGTTTTAATGGGACAGCAATCACTTTCTACTAGGGAAAGCCAAGTGAGGAGGGCTTTGAAATCATCTTAAGACATTTGTTTTCCAGAACAGTGGAAGCATGAATCATTGCTATAACTTTAGACATTACCATATATGCTCATGTGTAAGTTGACCTCATCTTGAGGGCAGGATTTGGGGCCAGAATTACAGATTTTGCTTTGACCCGTGGATGACTTCAGGGTAAGACTCTGAGACATGTAACAAACACTTCTGGCCCTCTCTTTTTGAAAGTGCATAGGGAGGACATACTTAGGAAGAGGAAAAGGGAAGGAGGGGGTCTGTTTATTTACAGGGGCTACAATTGGGGAACTGTGAACTGCACTGCTGGTCGTGATATGTCTTTATCTGTACAAATACAGATAGGAAAAGGGACATAAATGAGGGAAAAGAATGGGAATGCAGCATGAAAAAGGGGATAGATGTCAAAAGAAAACATCCCACCCCTGTTAGGGACCCATCATAAAAATAGGGACAAGAGGCAGAGGTAAAAAGCCCTTCAACCCCATTGTCTCTCCCTTGCCTGAACTGGAGAAAGAGAGGTAGTCTTCCTTCTTTCCCCACTTTCTTTTTTTGGCCCAAGCAGCATTCATTAGCAATGTGGGGAAACCATTTTGAGTTGAGGTGGTGTGAAGCAGTGGTGGACATTTTTAATAAGATCTTCCTGCAGCGCACTGGCTATTTCTATAAGCCCACATTCTTCAGGTTCCCCCGTGTTGTTGAAAGCATAGAATAAGTCTATTTGTTTTCTTCATTTGTTGGCTCTTACAAAGGCTGTAATTATCTGCTAGGGATTTTTGAATTAAAGCTCATCTGTAGGTCAGTGAGCATTGAACCTCATCCACTTCTATGAAAGTGTATTATGTTTTCCCTTTCATAAATTACCATATGACCTCAGGCAAACCATTTCTGTTTTGGGTTTGTTTTGTGTATTGTAACCCATTTATAAACAGTTCACTTGTTAGACAACTTCCCCAATCCCTTTTGATGTATTTCCCATAGACTCTTCTCCCTCAGACATTCCATTCATTCAAACTGTCCAGCATACATTTATTGGCAATGCTAGTGATAATGTCAGAGTGATGCAAAACAATAAAGTAGTGCAAAAAGGACCAAGGAGATACTAGTATCAATTAGCGCATTTGGATTTTTCCTTCCCCATCCCTATTTTAGTGTTAAATACAGCCTCTTTTATCAGTGGGACTGGTACCTGCACTTTCTTATATCCATGTCCAACAAAATATGCCAATGTAAGCATTTCCTAGGCACTGCAACACAAGCCTATGATTTATTTATTTACAAAAATGTACAAAAAAACCCCACAAAGTTAAAAACTTGGCATTGTGCTAAATTTCCTTTGACCAGAATCTGGCCACTTGGAGTGCCTCTGGTGTCACTGTAAGAAGGTCCTCTATTGTGCAAGTGGCAGGGCTCAGACTGCATTGTAGTAAGTGGTCTGTGGTCTGCTCTTGACATGAGAGAAGCCTCCCTGCAGGATAGTAACACATCTGGGCGCCCCCTGGGCAATATCTTTGTAGACGGCTGATTATCTCACCCCAGAACCGGCTTGTAGTATGCAACCAACCAAACAAACAAACCCTATGGTATTTGTGGACCAGAAGTCCTTCAATAGATTTTGTTATTATCTAATGTTTCTCATTTCCACATGCTGTCTGGAAATATATCCCCTACAGATACAGGGGTTTACTGCATTTTGAAATACTATCTATGGTTTGTTTCATGTGATTGACTTTATCTTAACTGATGTTTTTCAAGAATAAAACCAGTAATTCAGATTCTTGGCCACTAAGAGACCTGTTTAAAAAGGTAAAGGTTTCCCCCTGACATTCAGTCTAGTCATGTCTAACTCTGATGGTTAGTGCTCATCTCCATTTCTAAGCCAAAGAGCCGGCGTTGTCCTTAGACACCTCGAAGGACATGTGACCAGCATGACTGCATAAAGCACCATTACCTTCCCGCCGGAGCGATACCTATTGATCTACTCACATTTGCATGTTTTCGAACTGCTAGGTTGGCAGAAGCTGGGGCTAACAGTGAGAGCTCACCAGCCTCCCGGATTTGAACCACCAACCTTTCGGTCAGCAAGTTCAGCAGCTAAGAGGTTTAACCAGTAATAAAACCAATAATTCAGATTCTTATCCACTGAGAGACCCACTTAAATTTATTTAAAACATTAAATAGACTGTAAAATTAGTTATGATTGTAATTCTTCCTATTAAATGTTATCCTTCATAGTTTCTTTCCATTTCATGATGTGTGTGTGTGTGTGTGTGTGTGTGTGTGTGTGTGTGTCACTTCTGCTTGCTAAACAATGAGAGAGCAACACGTGGTTTGAGCCAAGCATCCTGCTGCTCTCCCTGACAATTCCCACAGAAACAGGCTCATTGGAGTCTGGGAACTCTACTCTTGTTTGCTACGTGACTCAACTCTCTGGTTTTTATGGCAGCTTACTATTGGCTGCTTTGGGATTTCTGAGTGAGTGGGTGGGCGGGAAGGCAGGCAGGGGAACAGAGGCAGATGACGGCAGCAACACCTGAAGCAAAGATAAAGCATGCAGAAACACAGCACTAATTCTAGATCGGTAGATTTTGTGCGGCAAGAGATGGAAAAAGGAAAGAGTGGAGCAGAATATCGTGTCTGGATTCCTGAACAGTAGTATCTATACATCAACACCTTATATGTTATATGTTCCACAAGCTTCTGGAAGTCTGTTTTGGTTTTCTTATGAAAATGAGCATATGGCTTATGCCATTAGGATGCTGTAGTGCAGCGTGCTTTGAATGTACTCTTACCAGAAGTAAGACCCAAAGTTTGAAGCTGGATCATTGTTTCTTGCACCCAGTAAAACAAGTCACTTCTGGTGGAGTCTGCGACATGCGAGTATGGGGAAGAGCAAACCACATAGTTACTACAATGCTGCCTGAGCCCTGCCACATGCACAATGGAGGACCTTTTCGCAGCGACACCAGAGGCACTCCAAGTGGCCAAATTCTGGTCAAAGGACTTTTAGTATAATGCCAAGTTTTTACCTTTGTTTGTGTTTTTAAATACATTACAGCTATACCCTCGGTTTTGCTTCTGATACAATAAATAAATAAAACCCAGCAAGACTTGTTTTCTGCAATGGCTATCTTCTATTTATCTCCTTTCAGTTTTAATGTTATATCTCAACCCTGTCCTCCCTGTGAGAGAACTTTGTATGTCAGGAAATAATTTTAGAAAAAAAACTGTACAATATCAGTTGTCCTCAGTATGTAATGAATTATGCAGTCTGAGCAGGGATGAAATCCCGTGCCCTTTCCCATAATGCTGTTGGCAGTCCAAGATGAACAAGGAGAGATGTGCAAAAATTCAGCATTTTGCTAAATTAAACAGACAAACGATTAAGTCCAAGGGATGAATAGTCATAATGACTACAAAGATGTTATTTGTACATGGGTATTTTTCAGAACAGAGTCGTACTTTATTGCTTCTGAAGCACTTTGAAGATCAGAAAGGCAGTGTATTAGTCGCTGTATTAAAAATATATCCTCTAAGCATAAGAAGCCAAATTTACCGTCAGTCCGAAATTCTCTCCTCTGGGAAAGTCAGGATATTTTGAAGTCTGTTACCAAAGCCAAAGTTAAACATAAATGAGAAACACAGCTTGAATGGTAAAAGGGGGTTCTCCTGAGAATAGAGCAGCTAAGAAAATATCGCCTGAATAATATAATATAGTCTGAATAAGTCCAAAGACTTATTCCAAACAATTTCAAAAGCAACATTTTAGCTGAGCTTTCTAAATTGGTGGAATGCCCTTGCAAAGAGGTGCTTTGACTTATGTCTTATATCCCAGGAGAATGTGGGCAGAAAAATAGTATTTTTTGAGAAGGGTGATTTTAGAGGACACAAAGGATTCTGTTACTTAAACATATAATATTTTGACTATAACTTCTCTTTTAGAGGCTGTTATTCATTAATCCACGAGTCTCTTCATTATTCTGAGATTTCTTTGTGTAATCTTCTAGAATTGTAGGATGAAGAACAGCCAGCTTTAAAATAGCATTATAAAGGATGTGCATTCTCTAGAAAGGGATTGACACCTTCACAACAGCTTCAGTTCCTGGAGTCTCTCGTGTCTTTCTTACATGGAAACAACATTATCCTGCTCTATTATAATACAAAACACCTGCCCTTAAAAATCATAGATACAACTATAGGGACTTCTGTAATGATGCATAATAATTTCTCACTGGAGCCCCTGGTGGTGCAGTGGGTTAAACCCTTGTACTGGCAAGACTGCTGACTGGAAGGTTGAGTTGCTGACCTGAAGGTTGCTGGTTCAAATCCAACCTGGGGAGAGCGCGGATGAGCTCCCTCTATCAGCTCCAGCTCCATGCGGGGTCATGAGAGAAGCCTCCCACAAGGATGGTAAAAACATCAAAAACATCTGGGCGTCCCCTGGGCAACGTCCTTGCAGATGGCCAATTCTCTCATACCGGAAGCAATTTCCAGTTTCTCAAGTTGCTCCTGACACGAAAAAAATTCTCAGTTTAAAAATATATGCAGTTATAATAGAGCAAGAGAACTATGTTAAGCAAATGCCGTTAGAGTTTCAATTCACATTCCTTATAACTTGATCCATGACACTTGTTTTTCAAAGAAAACTTTATTTTATTCCAGAGAAAGTGAGAGCATTGGCACAACCAAAGAGAAAAGTTGAAATGTAATTGGTCATGCTAACTTTGAGCTTTAAATGTGTATATGTATATACTATGGACCTCTGTGATTTTTAGGTAGCCTTTTAAGAATATGCCAGTTTTTATTAAATAATTTTGCTAAACATTCCTCGGGAAAATGTTCCCAAAAGTTTAAACATATAAAAGATGACAAAAAGCTACACAAGTATCTAGTAAAACTTTAAGATTACCAAAATTTGTTGCAACAGCTTTTTAAACTGCTTCAAAATATTGAAAGATGGATGTTGTTTGTGATTAACAGAAAGAAATTGGTAACATAAACTTTCATAGATTTCATCTACACCAGTTGTTTAATCCAGGGCCAGCCCAGAGCATTGTGCTAGAGAATGGCTGGATGCACTGGAGCGAACCTTATGTTGCAGTGCATTGGTGTTCAGTTGGTTCAACCAGACTGAGATCGCATAGGTCCCCTTGTCTACCTGTCGTCCAACACCCCTTGCAAGCCACAGGACTCCTGCAAATGTTGGACTCTTGCCTGTTGTGTCTGCTGAGGTTATAATAGGGCACCTCCCTCCTCCTTGTATATCACATGGGGACTACCTGCACCCCATTCAGGGTAAATAAGGGTTTCTTTTTAACTAGTGTATACTAGTCCTAACTCTATTCCATCAGATGTATGGAGTGACGTGCCTTGGAATATTTATACTTACGAATGATCAAATTGTATGTGCAAATAGCAATAGAAAATACAAAACTTTTGGGTATGATGTTGATGTGACAAGTTCAGCTTTAAAGATAGTTGAGTGATAAAGGTAGGAGGAAATATGTCACATAAGGCCAAGATAATTATAAGAACTATATTGAAATGTAGGCAGTGTGATATAAAATTGAAATGCTTTGATCTAGATTATATGATAGTATAGACGCATATAATCCAGTTCAAAGCGAATCATGTGGATTAATTTATTTGATAATCTGGATTATATAGTCGTGTAGATTTGTGGGCAAATTAGGCATCTACCCTGTTTCGCCTAAAATAAGACATCCCCAAAAAATAAGACCTAGTAGAAGTTTTACTGAATTGCTAAATATAAGGCCTCCCCCGAAAGTAAGACCTAGCAAAGTTTTTGTTTGGAAGCATGCCCAACGAATAGAACACCAGAGCATGTACGATCGGTAAATGTACGTACCATGGAGTGTTGTACATGGAAATAATGGAAGTAACAAGAAATTCTTGATAGGATTCACAGTTTGTCTGGTCATGCTGGTTTGTGATGGCAACTACTGCACAGTATATAATAAATGTTCATTTTTTGT
Organism: Anolis carolinensis; assembly: GCF_035594765.1. Lineage (NCBI taxonomy): Eukaryota > Metazoa > Chordata > Lepidosauria > Squamata > Anolidae > Anolis > Anolis carolinensis. Next base: position 58,855,788 of record NC_085842.1, on the reverse strand, counting down.
TCAAAGATACATGTGAATTTTTCTTCATTGACAAATAAGACATCCCCTGAAAATAAGACCTAGCGCATCTTTGGGAGCAAAAATTAATATAAGACCCTGTCTTATTTTCGGGGAAACACGGTAGGTAAGGTAAAGGTAAAGGTTTTCCCCTGACATTAAGTCCAGTCATGTCTGACTCTGGGGGTTGGTGCTCATCTCCATTTCTAAGCCAAAGAACCGGCATTGTCCGTAGACACCTCCAAGGTCATGTGGCCAGCATGACTGCATGGAGCACTGTTACCTTCCCGCCAGAGCGGTACCTATTGATCTACTCACATTGGCATGTTTTTGAACTGCTAGGTTGGCAGAAGCTGGAGCTAACAGCAGCCCCTCACACCACTCCTGGGGTTTGAACCTGGGTCCTTTCGGTCTCCAGCTCAGTGCTTTAACACACTTCGCCACCGGGGCTCCACTAGGCTTGTGGCAAAATCTTGTTCCCAACTCCCTATTGCGTATTGGTACGTAAGTAACTATTTGAGATTGCAAGGCTAAGAAGTGCCTGTTACCAAGAGCCCTTGAGATGGCATCATTCTCATCCAGAATGGGTTGTAGTTCATTGATGTTTCACCTGAGAGGTCTCAGTTGGGAGTTGTGTGTCATCAGCTTAAAGCATAAAACAATAAAACTAACTCAACTACTTTGAATTTTCTAATTTCATGGAAAGGTTTTCATTTTTTATCTGTGGATTAGTTAACCTGAAAGTGGATATATGGAGGGAAATGAAATGAATGTCAAAGATTACCAACCTGCCCCTTCCCAATAAATGGTTCAAAGAGCAAATCTATCGTAGAAGTCAAAATGACTAAACTGAGGTTATCATGTTTTGGTCATATCACGAGATGGCATGACTAATTAGGGAAAAAAACAATAATGCCTGGTAAAGTTGAAGGCAATTTATAATAATAATAATAATAATTATTATTATTATTATTATTATTATTATTATTATTATTATCATCATTATCATTATTTGTATTTCACCCTATTTCCCCAAGGGGACTCAGGGCGGATTTGAAAACAGAAATACCAAAATACAGATGTATTGACTCAATCAAGGAGGCTATGGCCCTGGGTTTGCAAGACTTAAGCAGGACTGTTAACAGTGTCCTTTAGGCCCCTTCCACATTGACGTATATCCTAGGATCTGATCACAGATAATCTGGGATCAGATCCTGGAATATAGGGCAGTGTGGAAAGGGCCTTAGAAGTCAAGAAGTCATGCTGAAGTCAGCTTGACAAGCAAAACATTCCTTGGATTGCACTCCCCACAAATGTTTGATTTTGTTGATAGACTACTTCAGTGCCAAAATAACTGAAACTGAGAAGACATTTTACATGGTCAGGACTTTTTCTCTGCAATGGTTAGTGTAGATTCTTTTGAATGCCTTTGAGGAAAAACAGTTGAGAAAGATATATAGTGATGAAAAGAAATAATGGATTTTTTATAGAGAGAGGGGCAATAGGTTTTCCTTTAGCAATTGTTCAAACCACTTGTTGAAAACCTGACTCTTTTGATAGCTAATATTTTTGTGAAAAGAAATCTGATCATCTCACACAGGAAGATTTTTGTGTATGTATTGATTTTAAGTCATGTGCTAAAATAGTAGTAATAGTAGTAGTACTAGTAGTAGTATAAGCCAAAAAAACCCCCTAGATTCATTTGTTTCTGTTAAAACATTTTAACTTATCTGTACAATCTGAGAAGTGAAGAGTGCATATCAGTTGATGTATTCAGCCAATTCCTTTTTATTGTATAGACATATGCACATATACTTCCAGTCATGGTATTTGCTTTTTAGAAAGGCTTGCTCTCTGTTGTTTTAAGTGTATGATTATTTGGCTTTTCCAGTTTCATCAGTTCTATGTGATATTTTTAAAAGAAGTGGGGGTTTGTTTGTTTGCTTGCTTTCATATTTTCTTCTGAATAGGTTTTATACTGGTTGTATTCAACATGACATTAAACCATGGTTATAAAAATGTGTTTAACTAACCCGACAAAATCTGTTGTTTTCTCTTGTGTGGTAGAGACCCAAGGGCACCAGCTTATTTATACCATGAAGTGCTGCACTAACAGGATTCCAGAATCAGGCCAAATTCAGTACACATGCCTAACAACAACAACAATAACAAAACTTTATTTATATCCCATGCCATATCCCTGTAGGGATTTAGGGTGGCTCACAGACATAAAAAGGCAAATATTCAGTGCCTTGTACAGTAATAAATAAGTAATATACAGTAATTCAAATAAAATATTGAGTCCTTTTTGGTTATTATATTTTTATATTGTGTGTTTTTCCATAATGGCTTTTGTTTTACATTTTGTGGCATTTGGTATTGCATTTTATAGACTTTTTACTGGATGTTGGGTCATCCCTCATTATTTATAATAGAAAATTCAAAATAGAAACAAGGAATTATGAAATTAAATTTGTTTACTATAGCTATTAATTCCATCCAGGACATACTTCAACCTTGTTCAAGAAATAAGCAACTCTCATCTTCACACTTTTCCAGCTGGTTTATAACTGATTGTGAATACAACAAGATGTAAATTTGATCAGACTCAGGCTTAATTTCTAGGGATTTACAATAGATGAGTGATTGCCTGCTTTTCTGCAGATGGGCTGCTTTAAGGTTAACACTGCGGATTTAGGCACATTTATCTTGTACCCTGAAATTGTCACATGTAGAATGAGACTACTTAAAAACAACCTTTTCCGTGATTGCCTTACGATGTTTTGTGCAAGTAATGACATTCAGCAGAGTTTGATCTCTGATCTTTCTCTTTTCATTTCCCAAATATTCAATACAGTGGATTAGGAATGCAAGTAGTAAATGCAAGTCTTCCAGCCACTGTAAACTGCAGTGTTTAAATAGACATAATTATGCCTGATTTTTACAGCTTCAACATCATTTTGTCTTCCTGCTGAGTTATCACGTGAGATTCCGTGCAGAAGCAAAACAGCAAGTCATCAGAGAAGGAGCAGAAAGACTTACATTGTGCCAGTCACTGAAATCAGGCGCTGCTGAAGGAGTGAAATCTGTTTTTCCCCCAGCATAGATTTTCTATTGGAGGACCTAGAAAATGCCTAAAGAGGTTACATTTTGTAGGAAGTGGATAAATGAAACCATAGTTCCTGCTCCTCGTGGTTACAGAGGTTATTGTGAATACTGGGTTTCTCCAGTCCTTTTCCTCCCAGCTTCCAGCTGGCTAACAAATGTATACATAATAAAAGTCAAAATGTGTATGTATGCATGTGTGTGGCTGGGGTGTCCACTTACACAGATAGGCTCCCACTTCCACAAATAGTAATAGCTCCCACTACTCAGGAGACATCAATGGCCCTCCCTCCAGTGACATTGCAGGTTATAGCGAGCTCCATGAACATGTCCAAGAGCCCTGCCAGTGTCCTGCACAAACACCATGCTGCCCACCACTCAAGTGAAGGCTTTCATATGGGGACAATTTCATCCTGGATTTTCTGTTTTTCCTCCACCACAGACATCCTAGTGTTTCTTACTCTCTCCATTGCTGTGGAATTTGCATGATCCCGCCCACTGCCTACTCATTTCCTACTCTTTTCTATGGTGCACAGCAAACAGAGGAATTGAACATACTAGAGAGGTTTGGGCAGAATTCACCATGATTTGTAGGAGTTGTAGGTACTGGGATATATATTTTACCTGCAATCTGAGAGCACTCTGAACTCCACCAATGATGGACCTGAAACTAACGTGGCACACAGAGCCCCCATGACCAGCAAAGGGAAATTTCACCTTGATTTGTGGGAGTTGTAGTTCATCTACATCCAAAGAGTCCTGTGAACCCAAACACTGATGGATCTAGACCAAACTTGGCACATATACCTGATATGCCAAAAATTGTTTACCAGAACAGTTTGGGGTCTTTACTGTCTTTTGTGGATGCAAATTTGATCAAACCCTATCGACCATGGGTTTGTTGTCATCCCATATGCATCTCTTTAGATCTAATGCCCACATTTTTGTTCAGTGGAAATTCCCATAGGGTCAATTAAGATCACAATTTGACCTTAAATTATTGTGATTTTGCAGGGGATTTATGCACCCTTGTCAATGAGAAAAAAGCTAACGAGAAAAGAAAAATAAACTGAAGAGAATGAAAGCAAACACTTTGAAGTCTGCTCCGTTAAGAGAATTCTTTCATCTCATTGTAGAAACTAGACGGAGTTGATGAAACAGCTATTTGCTTTCCTCAACTAATTCCACTGATTTTACTTGATGTCACTGCCTGTTGTACTGTGAATGCTCATGTCTAAGCACAAGAATGATTCATTCGAGGTTGACAGAGGAAATGGGTTAATGATTTTACATAAACAGTTACATTCATTCATTTAGCCGTTAAGTCTTCTGACTTTGATTTGAAAGTCTCCATTATAAATATATGTTGGGCATTCGTTTATTTTCACGTAAGTGGAATCTAAGGGTTTTACTCTAATAAATAGCCAAGCATCCTCTTTTTTTTCTTGCATTCCTCTGGGATTTTATTGTAGATCTTACTCACTAACCCCAGTCACATTCCTAAGGAGAGCAGCAATAAATGGTCTTCCATTCAACAAAATAGCGAGCCTTCTGTGTTTGAACTTATTGGGCAGACAAAGATATTTCACTTTACTATCTTACAGAGAGATCAAATTGTTTAGGATTGTGAAAGTGGATTCTTGTTCTGCTTGTAGTCAAGTAACTATGATTGCCTAACAAGTATAAAAAGAGATTAGTTTGGGTCAGAATTTGTGATGTGGCCAGATATTTTCCTATTGAGAGTGATACTGTGTGATAAAGGATGCTTTAAGGAAAACGGTTTACATGAAAAAGAAGGCTGGAGGTAAACGCAGACCCCATCTACACTGCCATTACAATGCAGATTGTCTGCTTTAAACTGGATTATATGGCAATGTAGACTCATATAATCCAGTTCAAATTGGATAATGTGGATTATATCACAGTATAGATTCAGCCTCAGGCCCCATCTCCACTGCCATAATAATGCACATTGAACTGGATTATATGGCAGTGTAGATTCATATAATCCAGTGCAACACAGTTCAATCTACATTATATGAGTCTACACTAACCATATTTTTCAGTTCAAACTGCCTTATATGACAGTGTGGTTGGGGCCTCCAATACACAGCTGCAGTTTACTATATGGGCTTTCTAGAATGCATGCATGCTTGAAGAATACAAGCCTAATTTGCTAGTCCTATTGCCTGTCCTAAAGCTTTAGCATAGGTTGTGATGTATTTTTATATTTTAGAAAATGATTTTCCATGTATAGTTCTGCAAATAATATTATTTCATGTTCATAAGGGTTTGTGTGATTCAGATTACAGGATAAAATTGTTTGAATCCAGTGCAGCCTTCGTTGTTGTTTAGCTGATCATATTTTCAAATTAGTAAAGGCTTCCCGTCCACCACTCTCTTCATTTAATAAACTCCCTGAGTAATACTAGCTTCTTGAACAAATGGTTTACATTAGAAAAGTTAGTCTCTTTTTATCACATGAATTATCATACAAATTAATAGTAAAGTCATTTGTGCAGAAGCAGATGCCAGATATTGGGCACGTGGTGGCTGCTGTGATGGCCCACAAATCAGCAAGTTTAGAAAGATAATCTGACGTTTACTGTGTCACTTTCCCAAGAGGAGGCATGCTGGGAGCCAGCAGTTTAATCCTCTGATAGAGATGCATGAAGAGGGCTCGAAGAAACCCCTCTGACTTCCTTGTGTATTGTGACAGTTCTGAATTTTGGCAGCAGACAAAGAGAAACAGCTTAAGAGAATAGAAATATATATCTTGATTTCCAGTGTGGAGAAGCTTGCCTCTGATTCATAACCCATGCCCGGACACACACCTATTTCTTGCTGGGCGAGAAGTGTTTAGATCTCACAAAATACAGGAAACAAAAATCTATTTATTCTGTTCTCTATTTCCTTGCCACCCCCCTTTCCTCTCCCCTTCAAAAATAGACATCCTGAAAATGTGCTTCTCTCGCTCAGTTTAATTAATCTTCCCTATGTCAGGAATGATTATTCATATTTTTTGTTTTATTTTTAATTCTTAATTTTTTGGAATTAGACAAAAATGCATTTGGATCAAACAGATTTTGTCGTATTATATGGGTCCTTCTACTCCATGATTATATTAATGGACTAGAAATACCTCTAAAAGTTTATCAGATTTCATTTTTATTAAGAACACAATCGTGCTGAATCAGTTGTCTTTTTGCCATGCTATATTTGTTTAGAAAGATATAAAATACAGTTCTTTGCACCTGGACAAGATTTTCTGTTTGTTTGCTGTATGTCCTAGACCTTATATCACTTTTTAGGAGAACATATATACCTCAAGTAATTACTTGTTTGGGAGCTTTGTAGCCCTGTGTCCAAGGATGTAATAGCAGCGTAGTAGGGAGCACACTTGCCATTCTTCTCCTTCCCTTTGTCTGATTCATCAGCAAAGAGATGCTGCAAAATTCCATATAGTTGAGGAGATTAGGATACATTTTACACTGTAGAATGAATGCAGTTTGACACCAGTTTAACCACCATGGCTCAGTGATATGGAATTGTGGAGCTGTTGTTTGATGCGGTCTTTAGCTTTCTCTGCCAAAGAGTGCTGGTGTCAGACCAAACTACAAATCCCAGGATTCCATAGCATTGAGCCATGGCAGTTAAAGTGGTGTCAAAATTCATTCATTCTACAGTGTACATGTGCCCTAGATTAATCTAGATAAGCCATTTCATTCAGAAACCTCTGAAATTGGGAGGTCACCACATAGTTAATACATTGCCCCAAAATGATATGTTGGGCCATTTTATGGCATTCAATTGTTTGTGTTTTAAATTAAGGCCCCACCCACAGCTGCCTCTTTTAGGCAAGTTGGAACATTGTCTTCTTAGTCTCCATTTGTCTTGTTTAACAAGCCAGGATAGGCAAGGATGTAGAACACATGTGGTTGCTCTCATGTCTCTAAAGAATCCCTTCCATGAGATCATTTCTCTTGCACCTACCATCTTGTTCCTTATCTTTAAGTCACTTGGAGAAGCAGGCCCGTAGCCAGGATTTTGTTTCGGGAGGGGCTGGGATTTTGGTTCACGGGGGGGGGGGGGCTGAATCTGAGCAGGAGAGGGTCTACCCTAGCAAACCTTTTGTATGGTTATCCCAATACCCCCTGCATATGGGATATATTGAGCATGGTGATCAGATCATGATATGAATAAACATAACAGTTTAAATAATAAATGTAAGGCCTTCTCGTGGACCACCCCGAGAATTTCGGAGGGGGGGGCTGAAGCCCCTCAACCCCCCCCCCCCCCCCGGCTACATGCCTATGGAGAAGCAAATCTGTCTTGATTGTAGGCCCTGTTTTCTCAACTCCAATCTCTTTGACCTCGACAATCACTCATCTCCATGTATAAATATGTGAGAGGAAGTCATAGAAAAGAAGGAGTAAGCTTGTTTTCTGCTGCCCTGGAGACTAGCACACAGAACAATGGCTTCAAACTATAGGAAAGAAGATTCCACCTGAATATTAGGAATAACTTCTTCACTGTTAGAGCTGTTCAGCAGTGGAACTCTCTGTTATGGGGTGTAGTGAAAGCTCCTTCTTTGGAGGCTTTTAAGCAGAGGCTGATGGCCATCTGTTGGGGTACTTTGAATGCAGTTTTCCTGCTTCTTTGCAGGGGGTTGGACTGGATGGCCCATGAGATCCCTTCTAGCTCTATGATTCTATGGTTCTATGATCCCACATTTCCCTCAGCCTGCACTTGTGGCAGGTTCTCATCGAAATGGAGATTGCCTTCACCGTTCTCTTGAGAACTGCCAGGAGATTCCAAAACCTCTCTCTCTGGGCTGCTTCCAGTCTCCTCTGAGCCCTCTGAATCTCTCCCAGCATCCCCTTCCTCCTAATCTGAGCACTCTGAATCTGACCAGACCACAACAGTATCGACTACAGCATCCAAGTCAGTCCAGATCTAAGTGTTTTGATCTGCAAATTGTTGTGCAAATTCTTTGCAGCAGATAGTTGAGTAATTTTAGCACATGAGGATCAGCGTGTAAAAGATCTCTAGCCACTAGAAACAACTGTCCTGGACAGCTCCTCGGAAATGCAGTGGTCACAGGAAAAACTGTCTGCTATCTGTACTGGCACTGAGTAGGCATTTGACTCCCCCGTCAACATCCCTCTAGCCTCCATCTCATTTGCTGCCTCATTGCCAGCTATCTGGAAAATGAAGGAGCTGGTTTGACTCCATTGGTGGTTGAGTACACCACTATGGTGATATGGCAAAAACAGACATAGTTGATGGTAAACTACATGCAGGGTACAGGATTTCTTTGCCTTAGGTTTGTTTGTTGTCCCCTCCCCCTCTTGCTTGATAGATGTGAAAGGCTAACATTCATGCATTTAGGGGAAAAAACAGCACTGTATTAATAGACACAATGGTTGTGGTAACGTAAAGATTGTCCTCTGTATCTGATGCCAGTTGGTACAAGCTTGGTGGATTTTTTAAAATAAAAAGTTGTGTATCCATTATTCTATATTCTGCAATTAGAAGTGGGCCCTCTTCCTCTGTTGTTTTTATGTTAAGGGATGAAAGTTGCCCTCTATTATGTTAAGAAGAAATCTGGATCTTCTAGCTAAGGAAACAATTATCTTCATCGGTGATTGCCAAATTCAAAACTGTTAAGTAAAGAAAGCAGCTGGTTGTGATTTTCCCAAGAGCTTTTCATATACTCATTTTTCTGAAAATACAATGTCCATTTGTTTCCAATTTATACTGTGCTGTCTGTATGTCTTTTGCCTAGGTAACCCTTTTGTTATAGAGATATCTTGTTTCTGAGTTATATAGTCTCTTGGGCTATACTTGTTGCAAAGGTAAAAGTTGTGCATTAATTTAACACTGTGCTTCCTAAACTGAATTGGGTAGGCACTAAGGTGGGCTGTGGGATGATTATTGTTTCCTGAGTTGCTTGATTTAGAGATTGAGAACTACTGGCCTGCAGCTAAGGATGATATTCTGCTTAAAAGATTCACTTATTCTTTTCTTCTTTGGTACATGCTTTTGTGGGCCTTTGTTTTAGCACTGCATCCACTGCTTGTTCTGGCAAATCATACATAGCATACCTATGACCTACCTTTATAGAAAATATAGTAAAGACAAGAATCAGTATATCCATTGCTTTATACACACACAGAGAGAGAGACACACACACACACATATGCTCTCAGCACATTTGCATATAGCACTTTGCCAGGAATCTTGGCTGAATAAAAAAAGGTAAAGGTTTCCCCTTGACGATGTTGTCTGTAGACACTTCCAAGCACATATGGCAGGCATGATTGCATGGAACGCTGTTCCCTTTTCTGCTGGAGAGGTACCTATTGATCTTACTCAACATGTGCATGTTTTCAAACTGCTAGGTTGGTAGAAGCTGGAGCTAGCAGCAGGAGCTCACCCCTGCTCCTCAGATTCAAACTGCCGACCTTTTGGCCAACAAGTTCAGCAGCTTAGTGGTTTAACCCACTGCACACCAGGTTTGATAAATAACTGAGATTTCTTAGCTTCTTCTTGATTAAACACACCAGAAATCTATATAATGTCCAAATTTGAGATTATTTTAGCCAAACAAGCCATGATTTGTAAACAAAGAACAAAATCTTGTCTAAATCTGATTTTTCATCTGGGTTTGTTTGGGCAGACTAAATCATAATCTTGGATTTGGATGCAAAAGATAATTTTCCCTTCCTCTTATCTGCTTTCAGGAAGGGATATGTGAAGAAATAATTGGTTTTTGTATATATTAATATACTTTATTAAGTGTTTAAACCAATTAAGTCCTATGGCAGCCAATGATCAGCTAAATCAGGTATCTGGTTTGACAACTGTGAATCCATTGCTAAAATGAGATAATGAAATCCCAGTACAGAAATCAGGAAGAAAGAAAAATAAGATATTGATTAGAATACTTATAGTATAAATACAGGACGAGTGCCCCTTATCCAAAATGTCTGGGGTCAGAAGTGTTTTGGATTTCATTTTTTCAATTTCAGTATTTGTATATTGATATTGATGTGATTTCTTGGAGCCAAGTTGAAACATGCAATTCATTTATGTTTCATATGTACCTCATACACATAGCCCCAAGATAATTTTATACACTATATTTTTAAATAATTTTGTGTGTGGAACAAAGTTGTTTGCAATGAAATCAGAAAGAAAATGTGTCACTGTCTCAGCCACCCATGGGCACTATTTTAGATTTTGGGGTATTTTGGATTTCCAGATAAGGAATACTTGACCTGTATTTAAAGAAAGGATTGTTAGCAAAAATTAAAGGGCCCCGTGCAAACTAAAAAGAAAATTTTGTTGCCCGGTTACGGAAGAAATATAAACATTGATTCAAACATCGGGCCAGTTTGGCTTAAAAAAATAGAATTAAATACTTCAGAACTGCAAAATATGTTTTACAGAAATCCTAGTGTTCCCAACACATTATCTTTTCTGCTTGGTTTCTTCCAAACTGTGCCTTATACTTGAGCCTTTGTTAGCCTCTTTTGGCATTGGTTCTAGTAGAAAAGGTTTTCAAATCAGTCTTCTCCATCCCACTGTAGCAATATAACTTACAGAGTCAGTTAGCTCCTGGCCTAATGCCTAGTGGGATAGGGAAGAATGGCTAAACATCATGTTTGTTTCTTTGGGTAAAGTATATATTTGAGTTCATTGTAAAAAAAAAAAAAAACCCTGAGTGCCAATAAAAAAAGGATTTAGATATCCTTAATTTTGCGCTGGCTATGATTTAGCATCAAAGCAGATTGTTAATGTTGCATTTGAACATGAAGCATATTATAGGTCAACTGTATTATATTTGCTGATGTCATCAAAGGCAACTGAAAACCTATGGGGAAGGCTAAAGCTGTTTATCCAGCAAAGCCTATTGTTTTATTGCCTCCTAAAAACTTTCTACCTATCTGTTCTAGCTATAATTCTGTATTTGTGTTTGGGGCCTTGCTTTACTTTACCCGCTTGCAAACATTACCCAAGCAGAAGTTAGCTATATATAGCAATGTTAACTACTGGATTTAAGACTTTAGTCTTACACAGCAAAGTCTAGGCTGTGGGTGAACCCTATTGAACAAGTGAGAGTCGTTTGGAGAAAATTGGGCTGCAAAAGCTCTTACCTTAGTTTTGTCAATGACTCCTGTAGGAACAGGCAAAAAATGATCTTGTACTAAGGGGCAGGGGATTAATTGAAAACTAGAATGCCATCATTAAATATATGTCCCAGGCCCCTGGTGTGAACACATCTATAACTCAGCTATCTGTTTCTTCATTATACTGTACATAATTCACCCTTGTCCAGAATTTCTAATTTATGAAATACTGATCACATTTCTCTCAATAGAATATAGATACATTTTTCAAGATTCTTCTTTTATGTCTACATTACATTTCAGGGTTTCAAATGCTGTTAGAACAATTCTGTAAAGTATTAGAACAGATAGATACTAGATAGATAGATAGATCACAATGATCAAGTCTGTTTTTGCTCATATTTTGTGTATTCTTTTTACTTTTTTACATCTATGCATCAACCTGCAATTTTAATTTAATTTAATTTTTATTTTGTTGACTATTGTTTTGTGCTTTGTATTCAGCCCTCTTTTTGCTTAGGACTGAAAGATTGTCCATTGGAACCTTTCAACCACAAACAAAAGTAGAAATTATTTTGGGGCAATACATTAGTGCCTTTGGATGGTCATGGGCTATATTATCCTCTTTGTTTAGAAGAAAGTCATTACCTCCAGTTCTGTAAGAACTATCTTGCTCTCTGTTGCCAGACAAATTAGAGGAATTATACATGTATAGGTTGGGATTGCCCCTTCCCCCCTTTAAGAACAGATTTGTCTGTGTTTCCAGTGCTACTAAGTTGCGCCATTATAGGCACTGAAACTTCCCTTTAAGCTAATAGTCACATGCTTTCTAAAGTTTGTTTCCTGGAAAGTCACATTTCTGCTGGCTGTTACATTCACCAAGGGCCCTTTCACATTACACAATTACAGCACTATAATTCCATTTTAATTGCTAAGGCTGCATCCTATGGAATTTGGGGGTTTATACGTATTTGGGAGAGGCACTATAGCACTATGGCTGATAAAACTAAATGTACTTCTTCAAACTGCAAATCCCATAATTTTATGGGATGTTGCTATGGTAGATAAAAGTGAAATGTAGTACTATAATTGTACAGCAGGAAAGCCCCCCAGTGAACTGTATATGGTTCAGTACAATCCATCCTTTTAATATGAACAAAGCAGTTTTTATATCATGTTTTTCCTTTCTTACTGAAGTGATGTCTGTATTCCACCTTAACTCTGAAAGTCTTCAATTATGCTCCAGTGTCCTTAGAGATCTGCATAATTTGGACATTTTCCACAACTGGAACCAAGGATTTTGGGCAGAGCAGAAGGGTTTTCCTATGCCAAGAGGTCCTAACAAGGAGCATGTTATGCATATTGGAACTCATGACTTTATTCTCCTTATCTGTCTGTCTGTGCTACCTGATGGCAAAGCTTCTAATATGAGAAAATGTATTCTATCAGGTCCTCATCTACATCCTTCCCCCAAGGTATTTGACTGGCCAGCATTTGCCGTGATGCTATGTCTGTCCTCAATTCTTTGGCTCTGTTAAGTGAGTTTGCTGCTTCGAGCACAGACTCTAAGCAGCAAACTCACTTACTAGAGAAGGTTTCATTAGCTGTAGAATTTGGTTATAGATATCTAAGGGACCATTACATGCCTGCATAGGCCTCAGGAATTAAAAGGAAGACCCTTCTCTTTGTCCCACTATTCTCAGAAGCACAGTTGAGCGGGGCATGAAAGAAGGCTTCCTTGAGCTTTGTCTTTTATTATTGAAGTAGCCTTTAGGTAATTGACTGCCTGGTGAAGCAGGGCTCCATACCAGCTGGGTGTTGTACTTTTCCTAATGATGTGTTTTAAAATGTAATTGTAAAGTGTATTTGTAATTTAATTATGCTGTAATAGTCACTCTTGTTTAGAGCTTTAGTAGTATTCTTTAATCTAATATTATTGTGATCTGCTCTATGTCCCAGTTTCAAGAGAAAGGCAAAATAGAAATACAGTAAGTGAGAAAGAAGAAAGACAGGTTGTTAGAGTCAAGAATGGAAGGGGACTTGGAAGGGGCCTCATTGGCCATCTAGACCAACCCCTTACTCAATGTGTCCTTCAGGTATTGTTCAGCCTCTTTTTGAAGGCACCCACAGAAGAAGACCCTGACCAAACACCTCTGTAGCTGACTGATTTAACTCATTGCTAAACAACTTAACAATCAAGAAGTTTCTTCTCATGTTCAATCCAGATCTACTTTCCTCTAACTTCAAACCATTAGTCCTGGTCCTGCCCTCCAGGACAGCAAAGAACAGACCTGCCCTCTCCACTCTGTGACAGCTTTTATGATACACAAAGAGTACAATAATGTCACCTAGTGGGTGCAGTTCTATAGAGTAAATGAGAAGAAATCAGTTAAGTACAAAGAAATACTGCTTTCCTTTAAGTACAGTTCTTCGAGTAGCAATTTCTGCAATCACACAACATACTTTCCTATTCTGTTTCAAGTGCTGTCGTGCTTCTATTGTCACCTTCCTAACATTTTTTCTTAACAACCGCTGCTTCAATCAGAAGTTGACCTAAGCAGAAAGGCTGAAGCTCTGCCTCTGATCTTGCAGTTGGAGTGTGGTGTTCCTGCCAATGATCAGGCCCATAGGACTTTCCCAAATGAAACTCGGCATAGTTATGAAATCCATATATGGGATTCCATAGAAGACCTGCAGTCGTGACTTTTTAAAGTCAGCAACCTTTTAAAAGAAGATGCTGTGATTGACCTTTTATTGTTTATTGAATAAATAGCCATGGAGGGAGCGGGTAGTCAATATACGTAGCTATGGAAAGGAGTAAACTGCACTTCTACTTGAAAGACAAGATTTGCTTGCCTAGTTTTATTATTTGAAAGGAGACCTTCCTTCAGTATGGCCAGATAGCTGAAAAACCAGACTTGTTTTTCCTTTAGTGAACATAGTTGTAATGGACAGCAGAGGTGAAGGGCCTGGCCAATATGTAGGTTAACCTATCACAAAATGTTAGGAAGGAGGACTGCAGAAAGGAAAAAGTAAGAAGTGAGAGTTTAATGCTTAGTTGGGTTTGTGGTTTGAAACGAAAACTGGAAGTGAAAAAGGGGTAACAAATTGACATAAAGTGTAACACAAAGAGAAAATATGTAACTTACTTGATGTTTACAGTTACAAAACCCCACTATGTAACAAAATTTGAAAAAAATATCTGTTCCTAGTTTGAAAATGTTATTTCCTGTTTAATTGTATGTTACTTATTTTGAAAGTACTTATCCAACATAAACATGCCGGCAGAATGTTGGATAAACAAAAATGTTGGATAATAAGGAGGGATTAAGGAAAAGCCTATTAAACATCAAATTACATTATGATTTTACAAATTAAGCACCAAAACATCATGTTTTACAACAAATGAACAGAAAAAGCAGTCCAATACACGATAACGTTACGTGATAATTACTGTATTTACGAATTTAGCACAAAAACTTTGCAGTGTATTGAAAAATTGAGTACAGAAACATTGACTACTAAAAGGCAAACTGTGTTGGGTAATACAGAATGTTGGATAAGCAAAGGTTGGATAAGCGAGACTCTACTGTAGTTGTTATACTCCAGTAACTTTGTTTTTGTTGCTGCCACAAATTATGTTGAATTAGTTGCGATTCAATAAGATATTCATTGAAAAACTAGCAAAATGTGTTGCAGAATATTCCACAAAAACTAAGTTTTTGCAGTTTAATCAACTTTCCCCCTGTTTTTATGATTGAACCAATTAGGAAATGGCATGTATTGCCCAGGGACAAAAATTGGGTTGCATAGTGAAAAACAGTGTCCTTTGCGGGTTTCAACTTCCTCCTAAATTATTCCAGCCTGCGTCTCTTCCACAAAAACCAAGAGCCCTGAAACATACACACTTGTCTATGTTTAAGGCCACCTTAGGCTTCTATATTGCAGGGATTTTTTGTCCCTGACTCCCCCAGCCCCAGGCCACACTGTTGCCCATGTACATCAGGAACAATGTTGTATCACTTCTAGGCACAATTTTGCACCATTCTATGGTGATTTGGCAAGGTTTTCTTTTTAGTGGGGAGGGGGAAAATCTGGAATGAGTAAGTGACATTTTGCAGTGGTTTGGTGATAGTTTCCCCTTTGGGTGTATAGGTGGTAGTAGTTGGGGTCTGTATCATAACTATAATGAGTTAACTACTTTTTCATTACTTTTCGTGAAGTAATTGTACCAATGGGGAAAATTAAGGGGCTCCTATCTCTCTCATTGTTAAAGCTATTGGCATGAAAATTGCTATGATTATAGAACACATTTACCACTGTTCGCCTATCAAGTTTCAGAATGTTTCACTCATCCACAGATTTTTGGGGAATTTTTGAAGTTTTTACAAAAAATATATATTTTTAAAAACTACAAGAGCTATTTTCTTCAATTTTCTGTACAATGAAACAAGATAGTGGGATCATTCCCCCCAACATTCAGAAATATTCAAACATCTACACATCTACTGATTTTTGGGAATCAGTGGATCAGTGGGATTCTTGACAGTCATGTATTCACTAAAGTGTTCTTCTCTTTTCAGTTGCAACCAGAACAGTTGGATTGTGGCGCAGCCCATCTCCAGCATCCCCTGTCGATCCTGCAACCTATCAAAGCCAGGCCAATGTTCACTTCACCGGGATTGACTTCAGTGGCAGTTTCCAGTGTCAACAATTACACAGTTGTGTTTCTGGGAACAGCCAATGGAAGACTGCTAAAGGTAAACATTACAGGATACCAAAGAGTTAATGAAACATCTTAAACATCACAAACAATAATAGAATATGGCATCTTTCCACTATGTACCCTTTGGCAACAGGCCCTTGACAATAGACAGCTACGCTGAGACAATTTGAAAGCTGTTGAACTGCCACCTCTTCTTAATGTAGCTTTCATACATAGTAAACAGGGTCAAGCTGGTTTGATACTTAACATGGGTGGCTGCCAGGTAGCTCTTGAATTCAGAAAAGAGGAAGAAAATGGTATCTGTGATTCATGTCCAGTCTAATGTTATGAGACAGAGAACCACTAAGCTTCTGGCACTGTCCATATATTCTGCATTTAATTTAGTTGTGATCCCACAATTTACCCTTATTTATTTTATTTTATTTATTTCCAACATTTATATCCCACCCTTCTCACCCGAAGGGACTCAGCCTTCCCCAGCCATGTGTATATACAGGTATATAACTCAGGTATACCTGTGTATATACATGTATAAGTCAGATAATTCAATAAAGGAGGCAGAAATAACTGAAAGAATAAGGATAAGTTGCTACACCACAAAAAGGAAGAACAATTTAATGTTTTAGCAGACCTTTTCTCCCAAAGTAGCAAATATACACCTGAAATGAAATAATCAGCTCAGGTAAATCTTGCATAAGTAAACCAAAATGATGTTGAACCATTTGGAGATTATTTGAGAGCTTTTGTCAAAATATATTCTATTCAGCAATGCAATCTTTCAACAACCTCTACTTTTCTTGTGATTTCTTACTCATTTGTTTACTTTTTATCTCACCTTTCTCTCAAAATGGGAACTCAAGGCAGATCTCCATTCTTAAGGCCAAATTTACCAAGCTCTACTTCTTTAACATACTGGATGTGGGGCAGCTGGTGACTCAGGCTTATATGTTCCTCATTTTCTCTCTATTTTGCTGGTCACACATGTTTAGTTTAGGGATTCAGGAGGTTGCCTGTTATAGATATGCACACACAGATTCTGCTAGACCAAAATCCTTTTTTTTCAAGCTCAAGATTTTATTCCATTGTTTTCAGAAAACACACTGCAACAACTGAACACAGAAAGTCTGTGTTTCTGCAGCCTTCCTGTACTCTCCTCCCAGTGCTGATGCTACTTTAATAACCCTTTCAACTAGATCCATGACAAGGAACAAAGAGGTCTGTGTGGGAATAAAAGATTTAGCAAAATAGAGAATGTTAACGCAGGATGCTTCTACTGAAATTTGGGGAAATCATACACCTAATGAAATAAGCTATAGTTCAAAGAAGTTCATGGTATAATAAAGTGATACAAGTTTCTTTGAATTATTTCCACAGTATATTTTCAAAGTAGCTATACAACATCCCAAGTGCTTGCAGTTGTTACAGATCCCATTCACTTCTCATAAACAGTAAAATGTTTATTTATGCACTCTGGGTAAATAACATTTTGCACAGTTGTGTTTTCTAAACTCCAAAGTCCCCAAGCAATTTCTTGGATGTACAGTGATATTTGATTATTTGGCCATTTCTTTTGAAAGTTTTAGATCAACCAAATTTCTCTCCCACCAACTTACTGAGTGTGCTATCCTTACAAAATATCAGATAAGCACAGCAACATTGTGTTGTAGGATAGGCATAAGATTTAATTCAGGCAGTTCAGTAAGAGTGTGTCTGTATAAGTCATGATCATTAAGTCTTGGATAAATGCCAGATTCTTTGGAATGTGAACAAAGATAATAAACACTGCCATGATCTAGCTAAGCAAAGAAGACGAAAATCACCAGCCTTATTTTGTGGGATGTGAGTATGAGGTGACCTATAATAACCTAGGCACATGATCTCTAGATAACCCTCCTTGGTAAGGTTAGGTGATAGACAGTCACAAGTCCAATGTATGGAAGGCAGAGTAAGAGGTGTGTTTGAAAGGGAGGAGCAAAGATTGTGAATGGTCTATGTTGAAAGGTCAAATGACAGTGGGAATAAAGAGAGAATCAAAAGAATTTGAGAAGAAGCTCTTATTAGAAATTAACTCTCGAATGCTTGTGTTTCACAGAAGCCGATTAGAGCTGTGTAATTCCTCAAACCTGAATGAAGTACAGTGTTCTCTCACTTATCGCGGAGGTTACGTTCCAGGACCACTCGCAATAAGTGAAAATCCGCAAAGCAGGGATACTATATTTATTTATTATACATTATTTTAGTAATTATACACTATTTTAAGTCTTTATCAACCAATCGTGTGTTGATAAATCGCCTCCTTCTCCTCCTGTTGCCACTTGGGCTCCTTTTCTCTCCCTTTGGCTTCTCCTTCCTCCCTTCCTTAGGCTGTAAATTGTAAATTTTTAAGATTTATAATATTCTTTGAGTTTATTAAAAAACCGCGAAACAGCGAATCCATGAAAAGTGAACCGCAAAGTAGTGAGGGAACACTGTATAGGCTAAATTTAAGGATGATTATAATGGCTACATTAAGTGGTATAATAGATAATTGTTACCTAGCCTGTTAAGAACTGAATAGAGCGATTAGGTTCTGTGAAATATCCTGCTGGAAGAGTAACATTTTGATGGCCATATGCTGATGTAAGGAAATGTATGATGCCTTACATTGACGTAATGGAGTGCAATAAATTTTAGGCACCCAGATATGCCTGTGTTTCTTCCGAAAGGAATTGTTATGCCTATATAACTATAAACACATATAATAAATAGCCTAATCAGTCAGAAAAGTCTGCTCAATTCCCATTTAAATATCCCCAGGTTCCAAGACTTAGGAGTTCTTAAGTGGGATATTGATGTTAACCCAGTCTGTCTGGTTTAACCACTATCTTGAGTTGGGCACTTAGGGGCCAGGAGCTGATAAATATGACTCCAGACAGAATCCAGAATTAGCTGACAGGGAACAAGGTCTAAGAGATAGAAGAGGGAAACCATGCCTGTTCCAGGTGGCATCCCTAATGGGACGTGGAGCAGCCAAAGACACCCTGAAGAGGGAGTGGGTAGATCTGCAGTTAAACTCTAGCTTCTTACATGTTTGCTTATGATCAGTTGAGAAATGCCAGAATGAATATGCAAAAATCTACGTATCTTAATGAGAGAGAGATGGGAAGCAGAGAGGAATCTCCTAACCCCAAGGCACAAAAAGGCAGGCAAAGATACCATTTTATATATGAAACAGCCCATGACAATACGCGGTATAATGGAGAAAATATAGGATATAGAGTCAACCTAGTGAGCCATATTGTTTCACTGTACTTATATGAAATAACAATTATTTGATATATTTAAGTCCAGCTTATCCATCAATCGAAGTTCTTCTAAGTCATTTCTGTACTACTATAGGTGTTCTCTTTTATCTCATAAGCAACTGCATGGATATCATGAAGTCAAATAAATAATAATTGGTTGAAATCTTTTTATGAAAAGAGCTGCGATATCATGAAGTGTTGATTTGATTGTGAAACTAAGCTTGAGTTGCAATGTATGAAATCTTTGCTTTTGCTCTAGCATCTCGAGAATAAATGGGAGGAAATACTGTAATATAAAAATGTGTATAAATTGTGTAAACCTTGAATACATTTCTGCTACCATAGCAAGATCTGTTGTTTCTCTAAGCAGGAGACATGCCCTTTTTGTGGCATTTTAGAATATGAACCTGTGCTGAAACTACTTTTATATACTGTACAACGAATGCTTATCTACTAGACCTTGTGTGTGTGTGGGAATGTGCTGTTGAACTATTCAACTTCTATATAGCTCATTAGTTACTCTGCTTGGGAGATTCACTACAATTTCTCATATTTCCGCATAGTTCAGAGTTAAATCATATTGATGGGACAGTGTGGTCAAAGTTGTGCTGATGTAGAGCATACTTGATCACACAACCGATGATATAATTAAGGAATCCCTACTTGATAAATGTAAAACTGGTATGTTAGTCCATGACTCTTCACTAAAACGGAGAAAAAAATCACTTGAGAAGCTCGATGCATATGCTTTTATTCTTCAATAAAAAAGCAATTGGGTGCGATTTTAAGCTCTATAGTGATATACAATATCTGCTAATTTTTAACTTTTAATCAGCATTTGTGGCTGTAGCGCAATCAAGATGCCATTTAATATATTACAGAAATAAATGCCTGCAGTTGAAATGCTATTGCAGAACTTTTAGTTATTAACAATGACCTCTTATAAATTGTGCCCTGCCTTGATTGGTACTTGTAAAACACACAAGCAGATGTGTGTTCGCGCGCGCACACACATCCATGCTGATGCATCCCATCCTTGGAAAAACACTGATTGGTCCTCCCCGTTGTTCAGCTATAGAAGTGGCGTTGGAAGAATGTATGCAATATGCCTATTTTACCTATCTTGAAACAATAGAAGCCATGATTTAAGACATGATAAATACATCAAGTCAAGAACAGCCACAAGCTGTAACAATCCCAATGTTACTTACTGAATAATAGGTTTGCCACTCAAAATGGCCATTCATTGTAGTTGTTTCAGTAGTAAACCTATTAAGTAGATGTCACCCCTTAAGGAAAGACATGACCAGAATCTGTTTTGTATCAGTCTGGAGATAATAACACATAATGTGGAATATTAGATCAAAATAGGGGAGTCGAACAGAAGGGAATCCAATTTCTTCCACTGCTCTCCAAATGTTCCCAACAGGAAGGTGGGAAAGATATCTGAGGTTCTCTGGTTTGATATTTGCTTGAAGGCAGGGTTACACAATAGAGTGCTAAGCATCTGACATCCAAATCGGCAGCATAGGACAGTGGCTGCAGATACATTCCTCATGTCATTAGCGTTCACACGGTAGTAACAGTCCGTCTTCCATTATCATATCAGTTTTATCTGCTAAACCTCCATTAGAGAGAGGCTCCTGGCTGCTCTTTGCTAGGATAATTTGTTCAGATAACTGTAATCTAATTCTACTACACAGCTGCACAACCAGAAGCTTTTTTACCTTGGGGGCTCCTTGTGACTTGGCATGGAATACAGAGTACTTGGTATGAGTTACAATTCAGATTTTCCATCCAAGACAAGAGAATAAAAGAGGCAGAAGCAATGTTTGGCCCGTTCCCCAAGGAGCAATTACGATTTCCTATCACATAGGGAATTAACCTGATCCGGTAAATTATAAAGTACATCACAGATTGACATTTCACAGAGACCATTATCAATGGCATAGTCAAGAGATCCATAAACAAACAAAAAGGAAGTGTGAAACAGCCATGTTTCCAGAATTGTGTAAAAGGATAGCATAATTGAGCGCTCCATGTGGAGATACAACATTTTGGCTAAGAGAGAATAGCAATATATTTTATATATGAACTACGTTATAATATATTTTTGCTAAGCCTTCCCATTGTTTTGGAAACACAGGGCCATGCTAGTTCCATTCTAAAAATATTACAAAGATGTCCTTCAAATTTCAGCCTTAATGGTAGGTCTATCCTAGACAAATCAAGGTTAGCCACTAATTCTTGCTTTTCTTCTGGTTTCTTATCCCATGTCCATTGCAACTGAAATGAAAAGAAGTAATAAAAATTAATTTAAGCATACGTTTGACAGACATTGGATTGCATAGTTTCTGCAAAATCTGGTTAATGCCTTTTTTTCAGTTCACTAGGAATGTCCTCTTTATGGTAATTCATCATTATAAAAACTGTATTTTAATTGAGAAGCATACTGCCTTGTAATATCCTGTTACATGTACATGCAGTATCTACACATTGGTGATACTTTTATAAGGCTAGTGAGGAGACCTTTCTGCCTCTATAAACCATTCACCGATAACACTTGAAGTCAGATATGCAATACTTTCACTTTGCATTAGCTACATGATTTTTTACCATCTTTATCGGGTGAAGATATCATTGGGTTTTGAAAATGAACATGATGTAATTTGTATGTTTCTGTTGGCCTAATAAGTCTAGAAATTTGAGTCTAAAAACCAACCCAAAAAACCTGGATCAATTTATCCACAGGTCAGTGTGAGTGCTGTATCTTAGCTATTATTCACTTCTCTGAGTAGTGAAATGCAAGAACATAGTCCATCCCAGGAAAACCTAGAAAATCCACTGTCCCCCATGCAACTGTCTCTGTCACTGTGCTACTTCTGGCCCTTTTGAATGTCTGAGCAGAAAAATGGCAGCAGTGGCCAGGAGCAACTGCCCATCCCTGTATTGGCATTGATGTTTTCCCTTCTCCGTGGAATGATCCTCGGCTTATTCTTCATATCAAAATCTGATAATATTAGCACCAAAACCTGCCTTCAACTTTTGCATGATGTTAACATATACATGAATATACATGATACTTATGGTTTCCTTTTTCCCCACACACAAAAGAGCTGCTGATCTTATGGTGATCTATTTCTTTCAGATAAACTTCAATAGCTTTATGGATGTGATGAGCAGAGAATCAATTACTATTGCTTATGGCGAACCCGTCCACCCCATCATGCAGTTTGATCCTTCTGATTCTAGCTATCTGTATTTAATGACATCTCATCAGGTAAGACTCTTTTGCAAAACATATTCTCTCAGTACCATGAAATCAGTAGAACTAGGGAATAATGTAAATATTGTGTACATTTGTGGAGATGAGCCTGATCAGAGATCAAGTTTATCCAAAAATTCCCTTCTATATCATTTATACCTTTTGAGTTGTTAACCTCTAGAGCAGTGGTTCTCAACCTGTGGGTCCCCAGATGTTTTAGCTTTCAACTTCCATAAATCCTAATAGCTGGTAAACTGACTGGGATTTCTGGGAATTGTAGGCTAAAGCACCTGGAGACCCATAGGTTGAGAACCACTGCTCTAGATAGCTGATATTATAAGCCCACTTTTCTTAACAAAATATCCTGGAAGGAAATGTTTTTGGCATAGTTGTCTACTTGATAATATCTTGGTACCATACTTCCATTTTTGAAAATTCAGGTAGCCCTTTCAGTGTTTTCAGTCTAGTTCCAAATAGTTTTCATTACCTATTTAGGATAATACTACTCAATCTTTCAAAGGATTAGTTTATTTATTTATTATTTTCCACATTTGTATCCCACACTTCTCACCCTGAAGGGGACTCAGGGCAGCCTTACAGCAGGCAGCAATTTGATGCCAACACATATAAAACCAGAGTAAACAAATACAATTAAAATCTACAGAATTAAACATTCATTATTTAAACATCAATTAAAATCACACAATTCAAATTGTAGTCCAAGGCCTGTCCATTTGTCAATCATAGCATACTGTAGAGTCTTGCTTATCCAACATAAACGGGCCGGCAGAATGTTGGATAAGTGAAAAATTGGATAATAAGGAGGGATTAAGGAAAAGCCTATTAAATGTCAAATTACATTATCATTTTACAAATTAAGCACCAAAACATGTTTTACAACAAGTCAACAGAAAAGGCAGTTCAATACACGTTAATGTTATGTAGTAATTACTGTATTTACGAATTTAGCACCAAAACATTGCAAGGTATTGCAAACATTGGCTACAAAAACATTGACTACTTAAAGGCAGACTGCGTTGGATAATACAGAACATTGGATAAGCGAAGGTTGGATAAGCAAGACTCTACTGTATTACTTATTTGGATTTTCTTGAAAGATAATAGATACTCCTGCCCTCGTTTTTTTTGCTATTGAGCCCACCCATTCCAAAAGTAAATAATAAATTTTTCTAGTTATCACTGAATTTTAGAACACTTTTGTTGTGCTAAAATGGTCATTATAAAAAAAAAAACTTTTCTCGGTACACAGTTGGTCTGTGTAATCAAATAGATACATCGTGCATTGTAGATAATTGTCTAGTACATAAAGAGTTTTTTGTGTGTAATTACTTCTTTCATAGTGCCTCAAAACTGCTAGCTGAAAAGAAACTAAATTTTGAAGCACTAGTGATCTAACCTGCATTCCTTTTAAAATTGCTGAAACAGATGTGCAACTAATAATTTTGTAGTTGGTATTTAAATCCTCCAGCTGTAATTTCTTACATAGTGCCCACTCCCACTGTACAGAACACATCCAAGATTCTGTGGAGGATGATATAATTTTTCGCTGAAGCCAATCAATATCTCAGAACACAACAGTTTACCCAGCACAGTCATATTATCCTGACAGCGAGCAAGTAAAATACTAACATCTATTGATACAAATTGTCTCTTCTCCAATTAACACAGGGTGCATGTACATCAAGTAAGAAACGCTGAGACTGGTGTGGAGTGGCTCACTTCACTGTTGGCCCCTGTCCCATTGCAACGTTGTACCCTGCATTAAGGAAAGTCGGGGAAAATTTGGAGCATTACCTGACTTTGCCCAATGTAAGAGCAGTCCCAGACTTCACGATAAAGTGAACAGCTGGGAGCAGTTCTGCTCAGATGCCACCTACCCGGTTTACCCACACTCCACAGTGCACTACCATTGAATGCAGTTTCAAACTAGTATTGAATAAAGTGGTTTCACTATGCAGTTGATTACATAGGAAATCCTGGAACCAGTTTGAGGCCCAGATGGTGGTTACACAAACCACAGAACATTGATGCGTATTAAGGGATTTCTTTCATGCACCTTCATGGGAGTTTGTTGTCTGGACGGCACACCCTTATCTTGTCCAAAGTTCATTGCCATAGTGGCCTCAGAGCTGCAGAGAGCTTGGGGTCATCGTTTGGCACCCTTGCTGATGTAAGCAAATGCATCTCCCAAACACGAATCAAGGAACATGAAAGGCACTGCAGACTAATTCAACTAGAGAAGTCAACCATAGCAGACCACTTGATGAACCAACCTGGACACAGTATATTATTTGAGAAAAGAGAAATGCTGGACCGCTGTAACAACCACCACATCAGACTACACAGAGAAGCCATTGAAATCCACAAGCATGTGGACAATTTCAACAGAAAGAAGGAAACCATGAAAATAAACAAAATCTGGCTACCAGTATTAAAAAAGAACTCTAAAATCAGGACAGTAAATAAAGAACCAACACTCAAAAAACAAGAGAATTCCAGGCATGAAACAATCAGGGCCAGCTAACACCTCCCAACAAAAGATTCCCCCAGGCATGAAACAGCCAGGGTTGAAACTGAAAGGCCATTCAGTGCTTATCAAGTTGTCCAACTGCAACATTCACCTTGTCTCAAGCAGACAAGAGTTCTTTCTCCCACCCTGGACATTCCACAGATATATGAACCCCACTTGCTTAGTTTCCAACAGACGCCACAACCTCTGAGGATGCCTGCCATAGATGTGGGCGACACGTCAGGAGAGAATGCTTCTGGAACATGGCCACACAGCCCGGAAAACTCACAGCAACTAAGAAGTACAAAGTTTAGCCATTATATAGTAGCATGCTTTTTGATCGAGGGCAATGCTAGTGGCAGTACAAGAAAATGCATTACTTCTGAGTGGTTTAAGATAAATATTCTGAGGGCTGGAGAAATTGATCCACTTGGCATATCATGATAGTGTTGCATATGCTCTTCTCAAGTCAGAGGTTTATAAAGTAGAGCAAACTTGGGACAGAAAGTCAGGTTGTTTCTGCATTTGGAAAATTACATTAAAATCGCTTCACACTTTGGAAATTCACTGAAGGCTCTTGGACAATTCACCATCTCCTCCCTTAATCTACTTCCAATGGATTGTTGCAAGGCTAGAAATTGCTACTCTAAGCCCTTGCAAGAAAGGCAGGATATTTATAAGAGATATCTGAAAATATCCAAAATGATTCATATGCATCCTGATGGACACATTACTGGAGCTGTTTTCATATTTCTTTTAACAAAACAGGAAAAAATAGAAGTTGCAAAGTGCATTCAATTAAGTGTTCTTGTCCACTGTGCAAATAAAAGACGGGTTTCATTTTCCCATTAGCACTTTTCATTTCTTATATTTCCTATATAACGGATTCAAGATGAGTAGCAACATTTAGACCAGGGGTCCCCAAACTTTTTAAACAGGGGGCCAGTTCACAATCCTTCAGACCGTTGGACTATAGTTGGCCACCGAGCAATAATAAATAAATAAATAAATAAATAAATAACAACAATAACAATAAAAAAGAGGGTTGGAAGAGACCCTTTGGGCCATTGAGTCCAATCCCCTTCTGCCTTTGTGCATCGAAAGCACAAGCAAAGCACCCCTGACAGATGACCACCCAGCATCAATGTGAAGAAGAAGAAGAAGAAGAAGAAGAAGCAGCAGCAGCAGCAGCAGCAGCAGCAGCAGAAGCAGAAGCAGAAGCAGAAGAAGAAGAAGAAGAAGAAGAAGAAGAGGAAAGAAGTGGGTTGAAAGAGACCCCTTGGGCCATTTAGTCCAACCGCCTTCTGCCTCTGTGCACCAAAAGCACAAGCAAAGCATCCCTGATAGATGGCCATCCAGCCTCAAGGTTAAGAAGGAGGAGAAGGAGGAGGAGGAGGAGGAGAAAGAGGGTTGGAAGAGATCCCTTGGGCCATTTAGTCCAACCCCCTTCTGCCTCTGTGCACCAAAAGCACAAGCAAAGCATCCCTGATAGATGGCCATCCAGCCACAACAACAACAACAACAACAATAACAATAACAACAACAATAATAATAATAAGGGTTGTAAGAGAAGAAGAGACCCCTTGGGTTATTTAGCCCAACCCCCTTCTGCCCTTGTGCTGTGGGGGCCGGATAAATGGCTTCGATGGGCCGCATCTGGCCCCCGGGCCTTAGTTTGGGGACCCCTGATTTAGACAATAAATAAAGTAAAATAACAAAACTATAAGGGTTGTGTATCCTAGACATGTTTGAAAAAAAAAACCCTAAGGAAATAAAATGCACTACTTCCCAACATTATTATAGTCACTTTTTTCCTGGGCTTCCAGGAAATGAGACTGTTAACAGCAACCAGTCTTACCTTTCTCAATGTGTCCTTTCTTATATGAGTGCAGGTGTGCATAGAATCAAAGTGAGAGCATTCCCAAATGGAAAAGGCCGGTTATTTTTAAAGGAAGATCATTCCCAGCTGCAAAAAAAATTACTTCTGTAAGAAAAGAGGTTTTCTCATGGGTAGAAAAATCTTGCAGCTGTGTATGTCAGTAGGACAGAAAGTGTGCTTTTCTTTTAAAAAGTAGCTAAGATTAACAGAATTTGCTTTCGAAAGAGATCATCATATAAAAATCCTACACCAAGCCTGGGCAAACTTGGGCCCTCCAGGGGTTTTGGACTTCGACTCCCACCATTCCTAACAGCCTCAGGCCCCTTCCTTTTCCCCCTCAGCCGCTTAAGCGGCTGAGGGGGAAAAGAAAAGGGGCCTGAGGCTGTTAGGAATAATGGGAGTCAAAGTCCAAAACACCTGGAGGGCCCAAGTTTGCCCAGGCCTATTCTACACTGTACGATTAATTCAACTTGACACTACTTGCCATGGTCTGATGTTGTGGAATCCTGGAATTTGTAATTTAGTGAGGCACTTACACTATTTGGCATGGAAGACTGAAAACCTTGTAAAACTACAACTTTCATAATAGCATAGCATTAAACTATGGATGGATCTACACTGCCCTATATCCCAGGATCTGATCCCAGATAATCTGCTTTGAGCTGGATTATATGAGTCTACACTGCCAGATAATCTGGGATAAGAAGGTAATCTGGGATCAGATCCTGAGATATAGGGCAGTGTAGATCCAGCCTGGAGCCCCTGGTGGCGCAGCAGTTTAAACCACTAAGCCGCTGAACTTGCTGACCGAAAAGTTGGTGGTTTGAATCCAAGGAGCGGATTGAGATCCCGCTATTAGCCTCAGTTTCTGCCAACCTAGCAGTTCGAAAACATACACATGTGAGTAGATCAATAGGTACCGCTTCTGTGGGAAGGTAATGGTGCTCCATGCAGTCATGCTGGCCACATGACCTAGGAGGTGTCTACGGACAATGCCGGCTCTTCGTCTTAGACATGTAGATGATCGCCAACCCTGAGAGTCAGACACGACTGGATTTAATGTCAGGAGAAACCTTTAACTTTACCTTTACTAGATCCAGCCTTAGATTAAAATCTAGGAATTTGTTTAAGCTGCTGAGTTTATTCATTTGTTGTTTGGCTATTTATTATGTGCTCGATAGAGCTCAGAATGCTTGATTATTATAAAATGTCCCTGTCTTGGGTCTTTTCTTCTCATGCAGATTGCCCGTGTGAAAGTAGCTGCCTGTGATCAATATACTATATGTACCGATTGTTTGGCTGCAGCTGATGCTTACTGTGGATGGTGCACCTTGGAGACCAGGTGGAATATTTTTGTAGTCTACAAGCCTCTTAATAAAGTCTACTTTGGGCTGAAAAGTCAGTGTCAGTAATAAGAGGAAATACTAATCTTATCATTTTAATCACTCTGTGCCTTCTTCTTGCAACAATATTAGCGTTGTTTACACAGACTTTGACAATCATTTCTAATTTTCACTGCTTATTTTGAAGCGGTAATTATCATGGTAAAAACCTAAGCATACAAAAGCATTCAAGAAACATTATGTAAGCAATTAACACTTTTTTTCCATAAGGGTATTCTCTTCATACACATAATAGTCTGTGAAAAAGAAATTTGTAAACAATTAAAAGTACATTATAATAAA
Source organism: Anolis carolinensis (assembly GCF_035594765.1). Classification (NCBI taxonomy): domain Eukaryota; kingdom Metazoa; phylum Chordata; class Lepidosauria; order Squamata; family Anolidae; genus Anolis; species Anolis carolinensis. The sequence goes on along the minus strand of NC_085842.1, from coordinate 58,827,182 downwards.
ATAAGCTGTAACTGACAGCATTGGAGTCCCTGGTGGCGTGGTGGGTTAAACCCTTGTGCCGACAGACTGCTGACTTGAAGGTTGGGTTAATGACCTGAAGGTTCCCAGTTCAAATCCAACCCAGGGAGAGCACAGATGAGCTCCCTTTATCAGCTCCAGCTCCATGTGGGGACATAAGAGAAGCCTCCCACAAGGATGATAAAACATCAAACATCCTGGTGTCCCCTGGGGAATGTCCTTGCAGGCGGCCAATTCTCTCACACCAGAAGCGACCTGCAGTTTCCCAAGTCACTCCTGACACACACAAAAGAAACAAAAAATCTGACATCATTGAATTTGACAAGAATAAAAATACTTAGCCTCTAATTAAAATCACTATTGGCATTATTCTGCCATAAACTAGATGTTTTAGAAAAGATTTGTCAAGGTCCTGTTGATAACAACGACAACAACAACAACAATTTTATTCCTATACCCTGCCACCATCTCCTAAAAGAAACTCGGGTTGGCTTACATATGGGACAAAATGCCCATAGACACAAATACAAAACAATCAAAACAAAAACATATTTAAAATAAAACATAGTAAAATATAGCAATCCAGTTAAAAGCACAAATAAAACATACAAATATAAAACAGCAGTGTAAACTCAATCAGTATTGAATGAAACCAAGTGCTATAATACAAAGCGCTTGATCAGGCTATAAAATAAAATATACATTACATGCATGCAATCTACATATATGTTTACATGTGGACATATATGGTGCATGTGGGCATGTATGCACATATTTTGTATGTATACTGTACTACACACATGTATGCCTGCATTGCTATCCCATTTAGACCATTTTCACTGACAACAGACATAATATAGGCCAGTGCCTGTTAACATTAAGTTTTTTTTTTTTACTCCTGTGTCATTTTTAACATCCTTGCCTGATCAGGAAGCCAGCGAAGCTTTGAAAACTTGCATGATCTATTTTGTGCATTTTAGTTGGCTAAATAAAAGTATCTCTGATCTGTGTCAAAACGAAACTGAACACTAATAATGCCTGATTGTATCATGGCATTCCTATATTTAACTTCTCAGTTCACATGATACAGGCAAATGTCAGAACTCAGCAGTAACTGTTCATATAATCTCATGCCATCACCAGTATCTTTTTCCTTTGAGTATTAAAAGGAACTAATTCTTTCTTTTTGGTTGTTTTGCTGTCTTGTGAGCTCGTGCTCCTTTTGTTTCCCTGCTACCCTGGTGACATGCTGCCCATCCTCATTCCCCCACCACATTTAAGACCACATTTTCTGCATGTGATGTGTGTGTACTTGCACAGTCCTTCTCACTGTTCAAACCATCAGACAGAAGTACAGCAGCAGTTCTTCCTGGATCTCCCCACCACAATCCCCAGTGGGAGGAAATGCCTTAAATGCAAGGGGGTTATTGAAGAGCAAAATGAAGGAGAAAAAAAAATCCATCTGCAAAACTTGGAGGTGGAGAAGTTACAAAGCCATCAGTCCGGACTAGTTCCAAACCCAGTTCTGAGCTGCCAGACCCATTGGGTTCATATGTGGGTATATTCCTTTGTGGATTTGAGGTGGCAGGTGGAGGCATATTTACATAGGCTGGATCTAGACAGTCCTATACCCCAAAATCGGATACCAAATTATCATCTTATCCCAGATTACCTGGAAGTGTAGACTCAAATAATCCAGTTCAAAGCAGATAACCTGGGATCTCTTCCTGGGATCCATCCATAGAAATCTCTCCCTCTCTCTTTCTTACACACCCTCCCTCTGTGAGTATTATTTTTGTTGTGTGCATGTGTGAGAGAGACAGGATAGAGTTGTTTACTTCTCACTGAGGAGAGCGGTTTTGTCCTCAAGTGACTCCAGTTTCTCTCCGGAAAGGTGAGGTTGGGATACAATCATTGCAGCAACAGCTCATCCTGTTGAGAAAGGCAGAGGTGCCTGCCATGTTTGACACATTGGAAAAATTGAGTTTTTGCATTGCTTACTTTTGTGTCTACTGGACTGGTGAGGTTCCTTCTGCAGAGAAGAATGCATATGCATCCTTATTCCACACATTTGCTCTTTCTTTTTTTAACTACTTGGTGGAAAGACATTTGGTTGGGAGTGCTTTTGTACTTGGCTTGGTTGCTGAAAATCCCTCACAGATATACATACCAGACAGGTGGGCATGAAAGCAAGGATCTAATATTAACCCATGCATAATACCAATGGGGAAACACTGTGGAGTGCCGGCTAACACCACAGTCCTTCAATTAAACTTCACTTTTAAAAACCACTATAACTTCTCTGATTTCTACCCAAACTAAAACATTGATCTTTCTTGTTTTTAGTGGAACTTCAGAAAGGTTATACACATACTATATATGTAGAACTGTTACTTCTGTGTCTATAAATAGGAATAACAGTGCTTTTATGTCAGGGGTCCCCAAACTAAGTCTCATGGGCCGGATGCGGCCCTTCAAGGTCATTTACCTGGCCCCTGTCCTAAACTTTAGACTTAGGGTTGACCTAAGTCTGAAAAGATTTGAAGGCACACAACAACAACAACAATCCTAATTTTGGACTATTTCATCATAGCCTGGCCCCCAAACAGTCTGAGGGACCATGAATCAGCCCTCCACTTAAAAAGTGGTGGAGGTTTTTAAGCAGAGGTTGAATGGCCATCTGTCAGGGGTGCTTTGAATGTGATTTTCCTGCTTCTTGGCAGGGGGTTGGACTGGATGGTCTCCCCCAACTCTATGATTCTATTATTCTATCCTGCCATGCTGGAACACATAATCAAAGCATTCCCAACAGATGGCCATCCAACCCCTGCTTTAAAACCTCCAGAGAGGAGGTTCTATCTCACTCCAAGACTGTGAGCTCTTTGTTGAACAGCTCTTACAGTTCTTCCTGTTATTCAGGTGGGATCTCTTTTCCTGCTTCATCATAAAAAATCTCTTATAGGACTGACCTGACTATTCTTCAACATGCAAGGTATGGAGCCGTAGTGGCGCAGTGAGTTAAATCCTTGTGCCGGCCGAACTTCTGACCTGGAGGTTGGCAGTTCAAAGCCGCAAGGCAGTGAGCTCCAGCCTGTCAGCCCCGGCTTCCCATGCAGGGACATGAGAGAAGCCTCCGACTGGATGGTAACACATCCAGGAGTTCCAGGGCAATGTCTTTGTAGATGGCTGATTCTCTCACACCAGAAGCAACTTGCAGTATTTTCAATTCGCTTCCGACATGATTAAAAAAACATGCAGGGTTCTCCTTTCCATCCCATTCCATACTAAGCACACCTGACATCCTTTATATTCTCTTGTGCAATATTGCTACCTGGACTTTGAGCTGCCCATTTAATGAAACCCATCTATTTTCATGAGCCCTGGACTTCCATTATCCAGGAGCATCATAACACATTGGAAGATCTAGTCTACATTCTCATTTTCGATAAGGCCACTAACATCAAAGCATGAGAGCGTGTGCAGGGACATGAAGCAGACAAGCTATTCACATGTAATGTACATTGCTGGAATTGTTGCAGGCACTATACCTTCCTCTTACTAATTTTTTAAAATGTCACTGTGGCTGTGCAGTCTATCTCTGATGTAATTATGGAAGTATTGGGTATATTGATGGAGTTCTAGAAGTAGTTACAGAAAAAGAAATAAGTGATCTCATAAGCAAATAAATAAGAACATTATTTACAAGTTAATAACCTACACACACTCTTTGTCAACTGGGATTTTAAACCAATCAATCCATAGTTTAGGCTAGGTTTTATACTTTTCACATAAAAGTTTTAAACTAGGAAATGGCCATCAATTGGCAGCTCCCTGGGAATGATTTGGGGATTATTGCAACTCCTTCGGCTGAAGGGTAAAAGAGTCCTCCTTTAAACCTTTGAGTACACTACAGCAGCATAGAGAGGAAAATAAAGTCTTTATAGGAAACAGGCCAGAACATAGTAAAGATAACCAGAGCAGAACAATCAATTTACTTTGCTGGAACAATATATTTATTTTAAGAGAAAAAATCAGATAAACAGAAATAGACCATTTGAAATGAAAGAGGAAAATTGCATAGCTAGCTGACAGTGCCTCCTCAGAGCAGAGTTCAAAAGCTTAATTTCTAGTTTACATGGTTTTGGCAATCATTTCTACCACATCAGATTTGGAAAATGAGTTTGTAGAAAAACACAAAGAAAGCATAATGGATGTAGCATTTCTCTTTTTTTTACTTGTGTGCAATTTGGTGTTACTATGGAGATTATTTATGTTATTTAAAATAAGCATTAGTGAAGTAACAAATATAAGGATGGTTGAAGTTAAAATATGATTTTTAAAACTTGATTCCGTAACTGTTTTTTAAATTATTTTAGATGTTCATTGCAACATGAGTGTGCTAATTCTGATGAGCCATATTACTGGATAAGCACAAGTGGAGGAGTGCAGCAATGTCCGTCAATGACCATTATACCTTCAGAAATAAACATGGAGAAGGAGAACACGGTATGTAACAAGAAGATTATTCTTATGCCTAGAATGAGACTGATTCTAATAACTGGAAGCTATTGGTATTTTGCTGTCTTGCCACAAAGTAAGACAAAGTAGCCTTTATGATATGATATTTTGTTATATTATATTTGGGGGATTTTTATTTAGTGAATTAATACATTCACTCAGAACAGATAATCAAAGAACCAAGGAGACATTGAGAGTATCAGTTGGTGGAAGTCATGCTGTCTAAAGCTGTATCCACATGATGGAATTAGAGCAGCTTGATACCACATTAACTGCAAAGGCTTAGTGCTAAGGAATTCTGGGATTAGTCGTTTTGTGAGATATTTGGCCTTCCCTATTAGAGAGCTGTGGTGCTACAACAAACTATAAATCCCAAAATTCCATGGAATTGAGCCGTGGCATTTAAACCGGTGTCAAACTGCTATAATTCTGCATGTGGATGGCCTATAGTCCCTATCCTTGGAACCCTATTTATTATATATCAATTAAGATATAACTGCCCTGATAATAGAAGATGTCACTATGATGCTTCTGGTCCAGAATCCTACCTTTGAAGCCTCACAGTTCCCCTGAATGGAGACACTGGAGAGTAGAGTGATGCGTTGTGGTGTATCTCGGAGGTAACTTTTAGTAACTGCAAGGTCCTATTGAGATTCTAGGTCCCACAACTGGGGGGCCCTCCACACTGCCATATAAAATCCAGATTATCTGCATTGAACTGGATTATATACAGTGTAGACTCATACAATCCAGTCCAATGTGGATTATCCACTTTGGTAATCTGGATTATATGGCAGTGTAGAAGGGGCCTGAGAAAGGGACACATCATTGCCCCGCTCTCCCATGCCTTGGTGATGTCTGTGTTTGTGGGGCTGCAAAGTTTCAGGCATATCTTGGAAGTGCTTTTGCTCATTGCAATAGGCAATGACCAGAAACATAAATCTGAATAATTATAATGTCACAAATCAAGCTTAGGACACTGTAATTAACGAACACGATGCAGTTCCTCAAAATTTCAGGGGAGTTATGTCAAATCCAAATAACTTTCCTGTTAATGAAATGTAGAAGATTTGTGTTCAACTTCCATCATTAAAATTCAGTCTGGTAGTAAAGGATTAGCCTAGCATAAGAGCCAGTAAAAAAAGAGAGTAGGGAGGGAGAGAACAGTTTTCTTAGAAATCTGCAGTCCTTGGGTTATTTATTGAGTCAAGAAATTTCATAATATTAAAATAAGTCAACTAAAATACACAGAGTTAAGTTTGCTTTCTAGAACCTGGGAACTACTGCTTCCTGTCTCTTCAATGAGAACTGTATGAAGGAAATCTTAGCCAGTGAACATATTAATTTTGTTGTTTTCACTTTTGAAATCCTGCAGTTGTTTTCCTAGGTTTGCACCTATAAAATAGAAGCTTATTAATGTTTGTTGGGCCAGTTGTTAGTGGTGAATGAATTCTATGATTAGATTGTATCCCAGTGGGAACTTCATCATTTTTAATGTTGCAATAGGCGAATCATGATCTCCTGCAAACAAAGTCTTCTATTCTTTCTTTATTGATGCTAGAGCAACACTGATAGAATTAAAGGTATCATTTCCGACTCAGAGTCATTTCCAACTCTGGGGGTTGGTGCTCATCTCCATTTCTAAGCCAAAGAGCCAGCGTTGTCGATAGACACCTCCAAGGTCATGTGGCTGGCATGACTGCATGGAGCGCTGTTACCTTCCCGCCGGAGCGGTACCTATTGGTCTACTCATATTTGCATGTTTTCGAACTGCTAGGTTGTCAGAAGCTAGGGCTAACAGCGGGAGCTCACCCTGCTTCCCGAATGTGAACCGCTGACATTTCAGTCAGCAAATTCAGCAGCTCAGCAGTTTAACCCTCTGCGCCACCAGGGACTCCAATAGATACTGATAGAATTATTTCCTACAATTGTGTTTAGTGGAAAACCAGACCCACCTTTCCTTTAAATGAGCCTTTAGAAGTAAGGTATAAACAATTACTTCTTTTCAGATGGTAACATTTAATTTTTCTACTGTTTAACATGAATAAAAAGTTAAATAATGAGATCCCAAGATGATAACTAAATTGATCCTGTATACTAGGTAAGCCAGACATGCCTGTTTCCATATCCCAAGGTCCTTCTACACTGCCATATAAAATCCAGATTATCTGCTTTGAATGGCAGTTTAGACTCATATAATCTGGATTATCTACTTTGATAATCTGGATTATGTGGCAGTGTAGAAGGGGCCTCAATCTCAATTATGATGGTTTGAAAAATGTAGCTCTGTTGGTCTTAATAGTTGAGTGCTCAGAATATAATTTTAGAAACATTTTTTACAGCAGTTGTCTCATAGGTTATTGAGTGTTGTTCTGAGTTTAAAGTGTTATTTTATATACTATTGGTTTTACTTTTTTATATTGTACTTTGTATTGATTTTATGAGTTGTTTTAGGCACTTTGTGCCATATGTAAGCCACCTTAAGTCCCTTCAGAGAGATGGAGACAGGGTACAAAAATAATTATTAGCCTATGCCTTTGTATATATAAGTAAAATGTTGAAAGAAAAATAAAAAATCAACCAATACAGTGGATCAGTTTAAACTACTATCAATCTTTTACTAGAACAATAATCTTTTTTGTCCAAATTTAGGCCATGATTATTCAAATGAATGGAAGTATTCCAAGTCTGAGCGGAATGAAGATGTCTTGTGATTATGGAAATAATATCGAAACTGTAGCTAAAGTCCTTTCACAGTCTTTGAACCAATATGTTTATTGCAATTTTCTTCCCAGAGAAAAATATCCAGCCTTCCCATCCAATCAAGGTATGTAATAAATAACTACATAGCACGTTGAAAACAAAACAAAAACCCTTTGGGGATGCATTGTTTCCTTGGAAATGAATGTAATTTTTTTTTAGTTGTTTCTGTTTATATGTTCAGTAAAATGCATTTCTACAGTCCTCAAATATTACCGTATGTTAAATCAGTGCTAGAATTTTGAGAACTTCATAGTTTTCTGAATTATCTAGTACTTTGTTTTTATTTGTGAATGGAAGGTTGGCATAATCTTCTGTACAATCTACCGTGCACTTTTGAGGAAGAACTCTGTGAATTATGCCCTAAAACTGCAACATTATAATGTAAAGAAAAAGAGAAATTTTGGTAGGACAAAACACAAAAGCTGTGGTGTGACTTTGACCAGGATTCAATAGTGTACTTTCACCAGATCCTGCTGCTTTTGCCAATGCCAGTGATTCCTTTCCCAAACTCTACATCTTAAAAATGTCTTCCAAAGGATACACAGCAGTATAAAATCCACATTGAACTGGATTATATGGCACTGTGGACTCAAATAATCCAGTTTAAAGCAGATACTGTGGATTATCTGCCCTGATATTCTGGGTTATATAGCTGTGTGGAAGGCCCTGAGAAACAGTTTTTGTTGCCATTGGTACAACTACAGAGTCTCGCTTATCCAACGTAAACGGACCGGCAGAACATTGGATAAGCGAATATGTTGGATAATAAGGAGAGATTAAGGAATAGCCTATTAAACATCAAATTAGGTTATGATTTTACAAATTAAGCACCAAAACATCATGTTATACAACAAATTTGACAGAAAAAGTAGTTTAATACACAGTATTGCTATGTAGTAATTACTGTATTTATGAATTTAGCACCAAAATATCACGATGTATTGAAAACATTGGCAACAAAAATGCGTTGGATAATCCAGAACGTTGGATAAGCGAATGTTGGATAAGTGAGACTCTACTGTATTTGGTTTTGGTTTTTAAAAATATATATGGAAGAGTAGTGTTACAGATCCTGGTATAGACAGAATATCATGTGATGCCATGTTTTTTTTGTTTTTTAAAAAAGGAAATATCACTCGAAAGTATAGAAAATCAATTGCATTCATAAAAGTAATTGACGGGAAAGGAAAATCGGGGTTAGACCTGAACTTTCTATCTTGGAAGTACATCAAGACTATTTTATTTTACCAGACTAGATACTAAAGCTTCTTAGACTTTAATTACCACAACCCAGAATTCATTACATGGCAAATACCATTTTAAAAAATAGTCAACTTTGGGTTTTTTCTTCTGTAATATCTTTATTTTAAGACCCAGTCAGAATAGCTGTAATGAATGAACATTGTTTTGACAAAAGGAAGCAAAATAATTATTTCCAAACATAATAAAATGGCTACAATTGGATAGTTTAATAATCCACTTACTCAGATGTAATTTGCAAACAGAATTTAAAACACATAAACATTCATTTGAGGCATATTGAAGATCTGAAATATGTAGTTGCAGAGCTACCCAGGCGCAAGCACAACTGCAGATTATCATGCTGTATTTAGGTAAAAATGAAAACCGATGATGTCCTGTCTGATCCTTCTTCTGCCTAGTTTTTACAATGTAAACAAAACAGTGTTGTATATCCCATGGGTATCATAGGTGAAGAGAAGACTAAGGAATGACATAGGATACATCTACACTGACCGCTTAAGTGTAAATGCAGCCAAATCCCACACAGACCTGATCCAGAGTAATATGTTGCAAGTCCAACTTAACATTACCTTGCCTTGCATTAACCAGTCATAATACTCTGTATTCTGGCCCAGAATTTCGTATATCCTCAAACCTCTGGCCCATCTAAACAACTGGGCTTGTTTTGCATGGCCCACGGACACAGGATTGCACTTACTACCATCTCCACTTTTTAACCATCTTTTCTTATCACAAAATACCTGTGTCTTTGGAAATTTAGCTGTTACACAAGGAATGGGAAGTTCTGTAAAGTTTGTGATCTTATTTCAACCATCTGAAGTTAACCAACTATGCATGTAGTCAGTAGTGGTAATTTATTTCTATTCTAATTTTCTGTGGTGAAACCATACGTAAAGCAGGTTACATTTACATTAGAAAAAAAAAGCCATAAAGAACCAATTTTGTGTGTTGTCGAAGGCTTTCATGACCGGGATCACAGGGTTGTTGTGTGTTTTTCGGGCAGTATGGCCATGTTCCAGAAGTATTTTCTCCTGACGTTTCGCCCACATCTATGCCATATGGCATTTATGCCATAGATGTGGGCGAAACGTCAGGGGAGAATACTTCTGGAACATGGCCACACTGCCCGGAAAACACACAACAACCCAACCAATTTTGTTCTAGCAGAGCAGAGGCCAAGTTGGAGAAGTCTAGTTCTAGCCCTGCTCTTTGGAGATTTCTATTCTTGACGGGCTGTCTAATTTCTAAAGAGTTTGGTGTCTGCCATGAATTTCATGTGGTAGTCATGGTTGCAGATGGTTTCTAATTAATAAAAAACTAATCCATTAAAAAACAAATTACTTGGAAATGCAGATGCCTCAAAATACCCATAGTATCCATCCCAAATTTTAGATTTGTAGGTTTCACAGTGTTAAACATACAGGGGAGACAGAGGCTGTTCTACACTGGCCATATAATGCAGTTTGACCTTCACTGGACTACATTATATGATCTGTGAAGAACCATATAATACAATTCAATTGAGTTCAAACTATGTTATATGGTCAGTATAGAACCAGCCACAGACATACACATGCACTAGATGATGATGATGATGATGATGATGATGATGATGATGATGATTATTATTATTATTATTATTATTATTATCATTTACTGATTACATACAGCCCTCCACAGTCACTGGGGTTAAAAGCACAAAATTCCTGTGAAAATGAAAACCTGGAAATAAAAAAACTGTAATTTAAAATATGAGAGAACACCTTTTAAAGAATCCCTAGGCCCTCCAATACAAAGCTATGTCCAACTTTCACCAGAAGTTTACCATAGAATTGCACTGGAGGATGTAGAGAATCTGGCCAGAGAATTACACTGAAGGACTTACAAATGTCAAGGGATCACACTTCCCCAGGCATCAACCAGTATCCTCCAATATCTACGGTCAACTTCCAGCAGAGTTGCACGGGGGACATAGAGATTCCTGAAGAGATCATTTAAATCAAATTTGTAAAAGTACAATCTGCAAATGTGAAGGACAGACAAAATTAATTTTTGTTCATGTAACTATCTTGTTTAAGGAAACCAAGTTTTAAGTGGTTGATTTAAAGAAGGTGAACTCTTTGAGTTTTGGAGAGAGAAAAATCTCATCCTTTGGGAAAACAGAGGGGCATTAGGTGAGAAATTCTGGGCATTTATCTTGTCAGGAAATCAAAGACAAATATGAAAATAAGTCTTATTACATGATATCTTTTGGCTTTTTTTCAGACCATGTGATTGTTCAAACATCTGTAAAGGTTAATGGCAAAAATATTGTGTGGGCCAATTTCACCATCTATGACTGCAAGAGAACTGGAAACATTTATCCAAAAACAGCGTGAGTGATCCCATAGTCTGTGAATTACAATGGAGAGGGAATGGCAGGTTGCTAACAAACAGTGGGTTGGCTGCCTTTAACATGCATCAGACTCCATGCTTGCAAGTCTTTTACTTCCTTTCTTTTTCTAAAGTAGAGGAGAGATTGTAAATAGAGTAATCTTTTTTAATAAGTGTGCATTCATCGCCCAGGAGTAATTATTCTACAGGGTTAATTAAGCAAGAACCACTTTGTTATCAACCAGATATTTTGGGTCCTGGGCAGGATTTGGCAGGGAAGGTGGTACAGTTTGCCAAGGTTTGCAGAGAAGGGGTCTTAGAGCATTTCAGACCATCTGGCCACTTTGATTGGTTTTGGCATTTTTTCCCTTTTAGACTTCTTAAACATGAATAATATTTTTTATCTGAAAGCTTTGAATTTAACCCTAAGAACTCAGTTATCAAGAGGGAAACATTATATATTTAATCATTGATCATTCTTCTATACTATAAAGCAGAAGACAGTTTCTGTTGGTTGGGTAAACCTGAATGTTATATGGCTTGTTCAGATTTCTGGAAAAGATTGGATAATAAAATGTTAATTATTTTCCCATTTGCCACTGCCAGCATCCCTAAAAATTTCTATGGGATAGTTTGCAATACTTAATGATAATTACTTTAGTCTAATAGTCACATTTACTATATAATTGTCCCTCCATAATCACAGAATATGTATCCACAGCTTCAACCATCAATGGCTTGAAAATATACATTTTTAAGATGCCAGAAATCAAAGCTTGATTTTACTCTTTTTAACCATTGGCTAGAAAATATTCAGAAAAAAATCCCAAAAGAAAACCTTGATTTTGCAGTGCACCAAGCACTATGCTGGCATGTAGAGACATACCCTGCTGTAGTGTCCTGCCTTTTCACAGATCCTCCTGCTCTCTTTGGCACTTGTTTAAATTATTTTCCATTTTATATAAGAAATGCCATTGAACTGTGTCATTGTATATAAAGTGTTCCCTCACTTATCGTGTGGGTTAGGTTCCAGGACCACCCGCAATAAGTGAAAATCCGTGAAGCAGGGACACTATATTTATTTTAATATTTATACATCATTTTAGTAGTTATACACTATTTTAAGTCTTTATCAGCCAATCGTGTGTTGATAAATCTCCTCCTCCTTCTCCTCCTGTTGCCGCTTGGGCTCCTTTTCTCTCCCTTTGGCTTCTCCTTCCTCCCTTCCTTAGGCTGTAAATTGTAAATTTTTAAGATTTATAATAGCCTTTTAGAGTTTGTTGAAAAACCACGAAACAGCAAATCCGCGAAAAGTGAACCGCAAAGTAGTGACTGAACACTGTACTTAGATTTCAGAATACATGATTTTGGTAGGGAGTTCTGGATCCAAACCTCATTGGATACTGAGAAACCACTCTATATGTGGAAATGAAATACTTATCTGGACTGTAGAAAAAAGAAGTGAGAAATAAAATAAAGGCTGTTGATGAGCCAATTGCAGACATGTTAGTGTGAGAACATGCAATTTTGGGAGGTGGGGGAGATCTGGAAGTTTACCAAGTAAGTGTGCTAGAAAAAAATCCAGTGTTGTTCCAGAACAACATGTTTGCATAGAGATTAGCAATGAAAGCATGACAGTTGCATGATGTCAAATTGCACATGCTGTAGAATGTTTACTGGGTGAACAGTGTTGTTTGTATCTATATCTCATCTAGTTATTTGCAATTGAAAAATGCCATTTTAAATGCCCACACTATGATTGTCAGCCAACAAACCTGTTTTTTTTAATCAAAGTTTCGTTGTTTGTGCCAGTTTTCCCACAATGATTGGCAGCATATCTTTAATGTCAAGTAGACATGGTGTTTCCAATTTATATCTCTGGTTGTGAAAGCTGGACAAGTGAAGAAAACTGATAGGAAAATTATCAATTTATTCAAAATCTGGTGCTGGATGAGAGTTTTTTAGATACTCTGGGTGGCCAGAAAGAAAAATAAATGGATCCTAGAGCAAATTAAGCACAAACGGTTCCTGGAAACCAAGATGATTCAATGGAAACTATCATGCTTTGATCTTATCATTAAGAAGACATGACTCACTAGAATAGACAATCATGTTTTGTTAGGTAGAGGGCAATAAGAAGAATGGAAGCTCATATTAGAGCTAGTTAGACTCAACCAAGAAAATCACAGTCCTGAGTTTGTGAAGCCTGAGGAGAACTGTTCATGACAGGGTGACTTAGAAGTCTTCCATCCATAAATAGTAGCAGAAGTTAGCAACAAAGAAATTGATTGTCTCTGGAACATAGAGGTTTGTCTCTAGAATATAGCCAATAGTTTGTTTATTATAGAAAGAGAAAAGAAAAAGTATAGACATTTGATATGCAAGATTTGGTGGCCATTCTTCACACTGAATAGTTTCAGCCTTTGGGTTCTAGGCCAAGGATAGACAACTGTGAGCACCCAGAGGACCTCCACCCCATTTCCTGTTCCAGCCCCTGGACCAGTTGTTCTCAATATGTGGGTCCCCAGGTGTTTTGGCTTGCAACTCCCAGAAATCCCAGCCAGTTTACCAGCTGTTAGGATTTCTAGGAGTTGAAGGCCAAAACATCTGGGGACCCACAGTTTGAGAACCACTGCTCTAGACCTTCATGGAACATCCAGCCAGACACTTCCACATTTATAATAAAAAATAAACTTTTTCAGCACCTTTCTGCAAGTCTCTTACCCAGAGGTATTTTGAGGGCGTGGTCATCCATTTGGAGGCTGAAATAATGGAGGGCTTTAGGAATCCCAGGACACAATAACAAGGGTCTTAATGGAACGAATGAGAGGCCATCCCTGCACTAAAGAAACCATAAGGCACATTCTACATCTTTTTCCCCAAATTACATTATATATGATTTTATAGTTCCTCTGTTTTGATAGGCTCAGAATGTTAGCTCTTTTCTGTAGGGCTCTGCCTAGATCTGCTACATGTGCACATACTACTCTGTCTCTTGAATGCTAACACCCTGTTAACAGTAAGTAACAATCACAGTTCATGAGCTTCTTAAAATCAATTGTAGCTATCAGGTAGCAAATATGTCACGAACTGTAAAAAAAAAAAAAGGCAGATAGCTTATTAGCAAATCAGATATTATTTATACATGTTTTGGACTTTTCCAAATATTTATCTTTTAATAAAATGGTTGTTGGAATGGGTAGTAATGTATTAGGCATCCTGTGGAAACTAGGCTTATTCTCTACCCTTTAATGTCAAAGTTACCCATATTAACCTCCAAAGCAATTTTACTGTTTTCTGCAACAGTAATTCAGAAAAAGAGAGCAGTATTTGCTCAGAAGAAAATGTGATGTAAAAGTTAATCTTTTTTATTATTATTTCATTCTTGCCCAGGAGAAAAAAAGAAATCAAAAATCTCACCCTCTGCTAGGTGGGACCGAGATGTTTAGCACATTTTAATGTCTGTTCAGATTTTGAGACCTGGGAAATTTTGTTTTGTGTAGTTTGCACAAAATGTAATGTTTTCCATAAAGAATGTACTTTGCACAAAATATAATACAGCGTTTTTGTGCAAATGACAATTTTCCTGCAAAATGGACAACATATTGAAAACTATGCTAGCAGCATCCTTTTTGTTTTTGATTAAATTTTGAATTTTCTTTACCCCTCTAGACATGACTCTTGTTTTGTGATTTCAATAGAATGAAAGAACAACTTTTAGATATTTAATAAGCATACTAATGGAAAATTAATTAAGTCAAAATAATGGAAAGTGAATTACTTAGCAAAGAATGATAAGAATTGTTACAGATTTATAGCTTTAGAGAATAGTCTGCAAGCTATGCTAATAAATAAATATACATGTTGTTTATTCATTTCAGGTGCATTAGCTGTTTCTCAGCTAAATGGAAGTGTCACTGGTGTACTAGGAAATATACCTGTGTCTCCAATGCAACTGAATGTGAGGATTCAATACAAATGACTGTGAGTATACTGTAGAACTTTCTAATTCATACTGTCCTTTCATTTGAATAATACATAGGGGTTTTTTTTTCATTTGGGGCAAATAATATATGCTAATAGAAATTCTGTAAATTCTGGAAATATCTATGGTTAAGAAAGTGTGACATAAAAAGTTATGCATGAAGATGAGATGTTTTGATTTCTATTTTTTTACTTAAATTGCTGTTGGGTACATACCTTTCTTGTGGACTAAGCACACTGTTACCAAGACCCCAGTACTTTTTTCCTGTTGTACATGCTGCCTAAGACAAAGGATTATTATTTATTGTATTGCTTATTGTATTGTGATGTGCTGTTCTTTTATATGCTGTTTACATTGTATTGTTTTGGGCATGGCCCCATGTAAGCCACCCCGAGTCCCCGTTGGGGAGATGGTGGCGGGGTATAAATAAAGTTTTATTATTATTATATTATTATAACTAAATGAACAGTGATTGAGTTACACAGAGATAAGATGATCTATTACTTTATGTGGAAGCTGGCTAATAATATACGTGGAAGAGCTAAATGACTTTCTAATAGATAAGCATTCCTAATTTTGGAGAGTTTAGGTTCATATTTTCCTAATTTTATTGACTTTTTGTTGGGCCACATCTGAAATTCCATATTCCTTTGGATTCCACATATATGGAAAATCATAATTATAATGCCTAGAGTGCTTAAAATTGTCATGTTGTGGTCTGTTTAAATAGGAGCAGCACTATTTCATATAGGTATGCAACTCTATTAAGGTTTTCTGCAGAATATTTGATCCCGTGGCATTTTATTGTTATTCAGAATTGGAGCAGTACCTTGTTTCCATATCCTTTGCAATGCCTGGACTTAAGTAATAAAACAACTCTAATAATATCTTAATTTTAAAAAAAGATTTCACTGTTCCATTGTGTGACATGTGTAAAATGGCAGCTAGCAAGCTAACAGTAATAAAATATTTAATTTGAAGCTGAAAATCACCTTTATCCAAAATTCATCTCCCAGTAATAGCCAAACTTGGCATATTTTTACTTTTTTACGCTTAAATTGAAGTTAATTTCGCTAAATTGGCCTTTTAGCAACCAATTTACTTGGCACTTACATTTTAAACTGAATATTACTTTGTCAGTGTAGTTGTGAAAATCAGACGCATTTCAAGCATATTCAGTCTCCTCTTGATTCTTACCCTAGTTAGTGAAACCCTTGGTCCTTGTATCAGATTTTCTATTTTTATTTTACAGTCTCACTTGTACTCTCCCTTTCATCGAATTTTTATTCTGCTTCAACTAGTACAAACCATTTAGAAGTAATTAGACAAAACAGATATTATTTTTACAGTATTGATTTATAAAAAACGTTTCTGTTTTGTACAGTTTTCTGTCAGGCTTACTTCAAAGGACCAGTCTGAACGCAGATCAAAGACAGCTGCTCTCAAACACAATCTTTATTGAAGAATACATGACTTTGGAAAAGTCGAGAATGACCTAATGTTTACATACATCTAATTTTATCACTTCTGATGCAACGTAATATCACACGCAAATATCATCATCAAACCCCACCTTCTGGATCACATTTCCACCAAGGTTTCTATCCCCCCCACACTACAGCAATTATAATTGTTTATACTTTCACCCCTGAGTTCCCAGGCTCATTTTATCTTCTCCCGCCAGGTGCTCGCATGTTTATGTTATGAAGTCAGATTCAGGGCTTGGAAATTCAGCCCTGGGATCTGGCTGCATGACATGGCGCCCCCGTTTTCTTCGTCCTCCTCTTCGGTTCTTCTTTCACCATAGTCCTGAAACAAATCAAACAATAACTCTATGGGTCCATTTTGTCTAAAGTCCCCATATATTTTTTCAGCAAGCTGCGATGGAAGACTGGGTGTATTTTCCCTAAACTTTTTGGCAATGCCAATTGGAAAGTCACTTCATTGATAACACCCTGTATTCTGAATGGTCCAATATATTTGGGGCCCAGTTTTCTTGAAGGTAACCCCAATTTGATGTTTTGGGTACTTAACCACACTAGATCTCCTTTATCTAATTTATCGCCTTCCACCCTCTTTCTGTCTGCGAACGTTTTATACTTTTTGTGTGCTTCTTTTAACGAAGCAGTCACTTGATTCCAACATTCCATCATTTGCGTTTTCCATTTCCCTGCCTCTGTTCCTTCATTTTCTGTCCACCTCGGCAATTGGGGTAAAGGTTGTATTTCATACCCGTAAACTACTTCAAAGGGGGTTTTGTTTGTTGCTGAATGTATAGTTGAATTAAAGGCTAGTTCCGCAAACGCCAACCACCTAGACCAGTCATTTTGTCTCATGTTAGAGTACATTCGAAGGAACTGCCCAAGCGTTTGCTGAGTACGTTCTACCGCCCCGTTTGTCATGGGGTGAAAAGCAGAACTTAAACTCCTTTCTGCTCCTAGCATTTCCAAGAATTTTTCCCAAAATTTTGCTGTGAATTGTACTCCTCTGTCACTGACTACTCTACTTGGACATCCATGTAATTTGTAAATATGGTTTATGTACAATTCAGCTAGTTTCTCAGCCGATGGTAGCTTCGTCAGTGCTATAAAGTGGGCCTGTTTAGAAAACAGGTCTAATACTGTCCAAATATAACGATGTCCTTTGCTGACTGGCAGTTCTCCCACAAAGTCCATAGCTACACATTCCCAAGGCCTGGTAGGTTCCGCTACTGTCTGTAACAATCCCATAGGCTTCCCTCCTCCCGATTTATTTCTGGCACAATCATCACATTGGACAACATGATTCTTTATGTCCTTCCTCATTCCTGGCCACCAACAATGTTTTGCTATTGCCTTTGTTGTTTTGGTAATTCCTGTATGACCAGCGCTCTGGTTGTTGTGAAAACGATGCAGAATCTTAATCCTTAATATTGCTGGGATATACAGTTTCTTGTTTACAAACCAAAATCCCCCCTTCTGGTCCCCCTTTTCTGCGTTGGACGCGATCCATTGATCTCCTTTATAAGACTGTTTTAGTTCATTTCCCCAGTTATCTTCCCCGCCGAGTTCGACAAAAGCCGTGTCCTCCTTTTGGGTTTGTGCTCTTGTCCTGACAGCTAAGCCCCATTGTTTGTCGGAGAATATTGTCCCCTCCTTTGCTGTGGTTAGGCCTTCGTGTTGAGGCATGCGTGAAAGAGCATCTGCCAAGACATTCTGTTTCCCTTGAAAAAACTTTAATTGGAAATCGAATCTGCTAAAGTATTGCGCCCATCTGATTTGTTTGGGGGACAATTTTCTAGGAGACTTTAAATACTGGAGATTCTTATGGTCAGACCAAATTTCGAATGGGATTCCGCTTCCTTCGAGGAAGTGTCGCCAGCATTCTAAGGCTTTTAATATGGCTAATGCCTCTTTTTCCCATATTGGCCAACTTTTTTCAGTTTCGCTGAACTTCCGTGACAAATATCCACAGGGTTTTAAGTTCCCATTTTGATCCTTTTGCAATAGCACTGCCCCGTACGCACAGTCTGAGGCATCGCAATGGATTATGAAAGGGCTCCTGATATCAGGGTGTTTTAGGATGGGTCCTTCAGTGAAGCATTCTTTTAAGGTCTCGAATGCCTTTTGGCATTCTGGCGTCCAACTCAGTTTGGCGCCGGGAGCTTTCACTTTTGCTGTCTCCCCTTTCCCTTTTGTTTTTAAAAGTTCTGTAAGGGGTGCGGTTATTTGTGCAAAGCCTTTTATGAAGGGTCTGTAAAAATTTGCAAACCCCAGAAATGATTGTAATTGCCTCCTTGTTTGAGGCACTCCCCATTCTTTCACATCTGCTACTTTAGCTGGATCCATAGCTAACCCTTCTGGAGACATCCGATATCCCAGAAAGTCAATTTGAGTTTTATTAAATTCACATTTGGACAGTTTTGCGTACAACTTTGCTTCTCTTAGTCTCTGCAAAACTTCCCGGACCAATTTTACGTGCTTTTCCTTATCTTCAGAAATGATCAAGATATCATCAAGGAATATGAACACCCCTCTGTACAATAACGGGTGTAGTATTTCATTTATAAGCTGCATAAAGCAGCCGCTTCCATTTTTTAACCCGAAAGGCAAAATTTCGTATTCAAAATGGCCGAATGCGCAGGAAAATGCGGTTTTCCAAGTATCCTCCGGTTTGATCCTTAATTTATGATACGCTTCAATTAAATCCAGTTTAGTAAATATGCTCCCTTTCTTCAATACGGTAATTAAATCCTTGACTAAGGGCATAGGGTATTTATTGTCCTTGGTAATTGCGTTTAAATTTCGATAATCAATGCACAATCTTAGGGAATTGTCTTTCTTTCTCCTAAATAACACTGGAGCCCCGAGAGGAGAATTAGATGGCTTAATGAAGCCTCGAGCCAGGTTTTTATCAATGTATTTTCTCAATTCCTCCTTCTCTTGCACAGACATGGGATACACTTTTGGTTTTGGTAAGTCTGCTCCTGGGGTTATTTCAATCCCTACTTCTATATTTCTTTTGGGAGGCAATTTACTGGCCTCTTTCTGATTGAAAACATCCGCAAAGTCTCTGTATTCAGGTGGCAATAGCTGTGGGTCTATTTCCCCTGCTTCGTCTTCCTCGTCCTCCTCTTCTGCAATGTTGCTTATCTCCCATTGCATCTGCTGTTCTTTAAATGCTAAGCTTTTTCCTCTCCAATCTACTTCAGGATTTGCTTGTTCGAGCCATGGTATCCCCAATATTACATGGTATGTGGCAATAGGGGCTATCACAAAGGATATTCTTCCTCCCCATTTGCCTATTTTGCATGGAACTCCCCGTAATTCCTTTGTAGATACTTCCCCAGCAGCGACTGATCCATCTAGCTGCGAAAATGCAATTGGGGAGTCAAGTGCCATCTGCTGGCATTTCAGCGCTCCTGCTAATTCTGGGGTTATAATGTTCCTAGAACACCCGCAGTCTACAAACGCCTTGCAGGTGGCCCGATTTTCTAGCCCCGAGAGGCAAATTGGTACTACTATCATGCGTTTGTCCCGACTCACCAATCTTTCCGAAGATTCTGGGGCCTGCACCTCCTCCTCCGCACGCCTCCCGGTTGCTGGCTTGGGCTTTGGGGCTTTTGGCGGCTCCCCCTTCCGGGCCCAGCATTCCGCTGCTCGGTGGCCCGTCTTCCCACATACAAAGCATCCCGGTTTAGGTTTGTTGTCGTCTCCTCTGGAGGGAATCCCCGGCCTCCCTCCGGGTCTTTCTTGCTTCCTCGTTTCTCCTCGACCTCTCGCCACCGGTCTTTGCTGGCCGCTGCTGCTCCTGAAGCGCTTTACTTGTGCCAGGGTAGATTCGACGCGCCCCGCTAGTTGAATCCATCCCTGGAGCGTCTCGGGGTCGTCTCTGTGCGCTGCCCAGCTGAAAACCTCGGGGCGTAGTCCCTCTTTAAATAGTTCCACTTTGGTTACTTCAGACCACTCCGGTACCCTTTCCGCGAGGTGGAGGAATTCCTCTGCGTACTCGGGCACCGTTTTGTCCCTCTGTTTTATTCCTTTCAGCTGGTCTCGAGCCCTCAATTGCTCTAGCCGGTCTCTGAACCGGTTCTCCAGTGCGGCGAGGAAGCGGGGCACTGACCTCAGGCATGGGTCGCGTCTGGCATGCAATTGCACATACCAGCTGGCTGCTCCTCGCTTTAGTGTGTTGCCGATGGCTCGAACCCTGCTTGCTTCGGAGGGAAATGTGTGTGCGTTGTCTTCCATGTATCCTCTAATGCTAATTAGAAAAAAGTTCAGTCCCTCTGATTCCCCTCCGTATTCCAGCTTGAGATCTTCCCTTCTAGGCATCCCTTCTGCAGCCCTTTGATATTGTCTGGGCGGCATGGGGAAGGGTTGCATCAGGTTTCCTCGGGTGGCTCCTTGGAACACGCCGCGCCCCACTCCGGTGGTCATTCTGCGCGGCTCCTGGAAGTCTGCCGCCGCTGTTGGCTCTTCCGCCCATCCGCATACTGGCCTAGCTGTAGCCCCCTCATCTCGCCTTTCCTCGTCGTACGGCACATTCTCCTCCTCTTCCTGGACCCCCCGCTCCTCTCCGCCTTCGTCTGCGAATCCACTGGACCCGATCCCTGGCCCCAGTGGCCTTTCCACCCCGACGCCCATTCGGGGGGTTGGGAGCTCTGTTGGAGACGGCGGCCTCAGGGTCCCCAGGGCTCGCTGACGCTCCACTTCTCGCGCCATGCTGTCCCGGAACTGCAGCTCCTGCCAGTATTCCTCATCTCCCTCGTCCCTTGCCGCCACGGGGCTCTGCGTTGACGCCCGCTGGCCCCTCTGGCTCCAATCTCCTTCTTTGCTTGGTTCTCTCTCGGCGCCATATCGGCTGGCCTCCTTCTGGAGATTCTCTTCCAATAATGGCACCAATCTCCCCACGGTTTCCGACAGCCTGGATAAATTAGTTTCCAGGATGGATAACCGCAGGGCCACGGTCTCCGGCATACTTCCTCCAGATCCCCAACTGGTTTCTGCAGCTGCAGAGACGCCTCTTCCGAGCCTGGGAATTCTCTGGGTCATGCCGTTCGGCTTGGGGTACCCCGTAGAGGAAGCTATGGCTTGCAGCGTCTCTTCTCTCTTCGGCCGGGCCCCTTGCAAAGGCCTCTCTGCCTCATTTGGGCTTTGATCTTCTTCCTCGCTCATTATCACTTCACTGCGAATTCCGCAGGAGGGTGAGAAATGGGATTCTCGACTTTAATGTCAGGCTTACTTCAAAGGACCAGTCTGAACGCAGATCAAAGACAGCTGCTCTCAAACACAATCTTTATTGAAGAATACATGACTTTGGAAAAGTCGAGAATGACCTAATGTTTACATACATCTAATTTTATCACTTCTGATGCAACGTAATATCACACGCAAATATCATCATCAAACCCCACCTTCTGGATCACATTTCCACCAAGGTTTCTATCCCCCCCACACTACAGCAATTATAATTGTTTATACTTTCACCCCTGAGTTCCCAGGCTCATTTTATCTTCTCCCGCCAGGTGCTCGCATGTTTATGTTATGAAGTCAGATTCAGGGCTTGGAAATTCAGCCCTGGGATCTGGCTGCATGACAGTTTTCTGTGGTCAATATTTATATTGATCACAAATTCCAGTTAATTTAAATCACGAAGGAAATTCTTCTAATCTCCTCCTTGCATATGTACTCGGGAATAAGCTGCTGCTTATTCACGTAATGCTAAACCATTGCTTATTATTATATCTGAACTGCTCCTTTCCCCTCCCTGAATCTCAGTATGCATGTTAACAAATACACATTGAAAATGTCTCCATCAGGGTGAATTCATAGGCCACAGTCTGCTGAGAAAATTGATAGGATGGAATTAATGACTGGCAAAGATGTGATGGTTCTTATTCTACCCCTATCCATTTCTAGTTGCCTTTATGTGTTGGTTGTTATTTATTTATTTAGTTAGTTAGTTATTTCCAGTATTTATATTCCGCCCTTCTCAACCCGAAGGGGACCCAGGGCGGATCACATTGTACACATATAAGGCAAACATTCAATGCCATATAACATAGAACAGAGACAGAGACAGACCCAGAGGCAATTTAAACCTTCTCCAGCTTCCAGCTTCTTGAGGGTATGCTTGATTCCGGCCACAAGGGGAGCAGCTGCTTCATCATCCACTGCGATGTCCACTTCCCCATTCCAACGGCGGCTGGATGATTTTTATGGTGTCGTAAATTAGCCTCCCCACAAATAAGTGGTACCTAAATTTCCTACTTGATAGATGCAACTATCTTTCGGGTTGCTTAGGTCAGCAACGAGCAGGGGCTATATTTTATTTTTAATTGTCGGGTGCTCACCCCGACACGGGCTGGCCTCGAACTCATGACCTCTTGGTCAGAGCGATTTATTGCAGCTGGCTGCTAACCAGCCTGCGCCACAGCCTTGTAGGGATTTCTTAGGCAAAGAAAACTTAGAGGTGGTTTTGCTCATTAATTCCCCTGAAATATAACCTACATCATGTGATATTTGTTGCTAGTCTCCCATCCAAGTGCTGACTAGAACCAAAACTCTTTAGCTTCCAAGAGCTGTGCCTATCGGGCATACAATATCTATCGGTATACAATGTTATTTGCTAATGGTTCCTATTCCCGTGGTGTTCTCGACCATAGTGTTGTCTGCAAGCTGATTCCACCACATGCATTTAATTTATTTTAAAAGGGTTTACTCCCCTCACTTAGGACCTTATCACATTGGGATACAATCAATTTATATCAGTATTCATCCCATATTTTTTTAAGACTGGATACATACTGTATTGAGATGGGTTGCATACTCTCCTCATCACAGCTGATTATTATGATTCTTATGATTTGAAAATACTACACTTTGACTCATCACACCACAGAAGGCTGGCTCCTCCCAGTCCATTCAAAACACCTCCTACATCACTCTATGACCTTTTAAAAAGTATCGTTGCTGAAGGGGATGCATACAGATTCAATATGAGTGAAATAACATGCAACAGGATGCTAAACCAACAGGAACAAACAGTACTGTTCCAAAAGCCAGCTGTAGATTAAGTATGTTTGTAGCTCCAGTAAAGAGAACCATCATGGATAAAGTAAAACTATTTCCATTTTTGCAAAGCTGTAGTACAGATAACACAAGATGGCTTGGTAATTTCATAAAATGTAACTTGTGTGCCTGCATGATTCCTTGGAAAACTAAATACAGAGAGAAATTAAAATGCTGGTTCTGAGTTCTGGAAAAAAATTCTCCTCCATGAAGTATAATTTGGAAGGCATGCATTACTTCTCCTGCCTTTGCACTTCACACTAAACCTTTAGGAAAGGTATAGCATTTTCAGTGGCCCTTGACCACCAATTCACCTTTTCAGGTCTCTAAAATCCTTGCACTGTCAGCAAAACAAACTTCCTAAACTGTTGAGGATTAAACTAAGCAGATGAGTCCAGAACATCCAGGAAGGATCATCATCAAAAGGGCTTGGCAAGGCTAATCTAGGAACCCCTGCGCTCACTTTTATATACCCTTTAAAACTCCTGGAGTCAGTAGATATGCTTGCTGTGGTAAGGTGGACTCAGGATGGGGGGGAGTAGTCAAAACCCTGAAGATTTGCATTAATCTAAAATTCATATAATGGCTTTAGTTAACTGATACTATTTCCTGTCAGCAATGTTTCAAATGACACTTGAGTGACATGAACAAAATTTTAATAGACCAGCACATCAGAATTTGTGTGCACAAAAATTAAAATATTCTGAAAGTAAAAGTTAGATCCTGTTCAGAAATGTGACATGAAAGTCATAGATTCATAAACCTAACATGGGAGTTAACACTAGTAGCATTGAAAGACACCTGACTCTGATACTATCAAGAAATGACTTCCAACAGTGGCTGAGGTTCTGAGCTTATTTCCTGAGGCAATGACATCTTCTGGACAGATTTCTGCTGATGGGCCTTGCTGCCAATAGAATAGAGAAGAGAGGTGCAATTCCTGATTCTCTCCCTCTCTGCAGACTCCAGAAATCCGCTCACATGGGTAAAACCGTTCTTTGGAACAGTAGAGTGAAGCAGCTGGCACAAGTTCCCTTTCTTTACTTTCTGGCAGTAGATTGGATCTTGTTTCCTATCATTCACCAGCACAGTGGGTTAAACCCTTGTGCCAACAGGACTGATAACTTGAAAGTTGGGTTGCTGACCTGAAGGTTACCAGTTTGAATCCAAACTGAGGAGAGCGTGGATGAGCTCCCTCTATCAGCTCTAGCTCCATGCGGGGACATGAGAGAAGTCTCTCACAAGGATGGTAAAAACATCAAAAACATCCAGGCGTCCCCTGGCCAATGTCCTTACAGATGGCCAATTCTCTCACACCAGAAGTGACTTGCAGTTTCACAAGTCACTCCTGACATTAAAAAAAAATCACTGGTGCTAGGATATAATCCCAAACTATAGTTATTTGCAGTTCTAAGATGAGAATGGTTACATATGATATCTAAAAATACTGGGATGGACAATACATTGAACTAATAAATGTCATTAATAACAGTTGCTGTTATATTATTATTTATACACTTCTTTTCTCTCTTGATTGAAACCAAAGTGGTAAGATGTTAAGTCCTATGTGACTTTTCATCAGATTGGGATAGAAAAAAAAAGTTTAAAAACCCATTCCTACTGGAGTTAAAGCTATGGGCTCGGTAGTCAGATTAAAGACCAAGTTGGAATCTTTATCTTAAAGTAAAGTATTATTTATCTCTGTGGATACAAAAACAATTGGCTCTCTCCATCTCTCGATAATGAGCTGTAGGGCTCTTTTCTCCCCAGGACCTTCCTGGGCTACAAGGAGTGCCATAATTACCAAAAATATTTTTAAGCCTAAAGTAGCCGGTTTTGTGTTTTGTTGTATTTTAATGCTGTGCTAGAGGTCCTGCAAGATATTTAAAAGATGAATTGCTGTTCTTGGAGGGAGGACAGAAAGGGAAAGTTGGAAAATTCTGGAAGGACCAAAGGTCACTAAAATTGCTTCCAAACGTCTTGGGCTTCCAGAGTCACAGTTCACCCACTCTTACAAGTCACTTAGAGTCCTTTATTCTCCCTCCCATGCTCCCTCCGCTAGCAGTGCTGAAATATGTATCCTGAAATCTAACAGGTTGCTTTCATCTGAAGCAAATATCATGCCTAACCATTTAAATGCACATTTTACATGAGTCAGCTGGCACACGTCTAATCCTATGTGTCACTAAGATGTAATGTGGGAACCTTGGATTTGTAGAAAAAACTGTGCTGAATGTCCAGATGAAGTCAGAGGTTGAGACCATCCTTTTTGCTGTGTCAGTGAACTGTGAAAACATGAGGCTTGGCAGCTGCAGTCCTTTCCCTGTCTTTGACACTAGCTTGTTTGTGACTTTGAATGCATCACTTATCTTTCATTCTTTCTTGGTGTCCCTAGTGCAAAATGATTTTTTAAGCCGATACAGCTGCAAAAATTAGTACTTTTTTATTAAAAAAAAAAAAAGCTGCTTCCCAGCCCAAGATCAAAGGATCTATTTAAATTCATAGTAATGGCAGTTTTCTAAAGGATTAAACACCAAATGTGAAAAGGTCTTTTCTATCTAAGGTACATTCAGGCAAACTATACCTGCTGTGCAAATGAATGTACAAGATTCATCCATCTAGAATGCGTTTGCTGGGGTGATTAAACATGAGGATGCGTAGGCTGGCATATTCAGTTGGTTTCCTTGGACTGGAAACAAAAGACAGTAGCGTTGAAAAGGAGGTAGTTGAGATTCTGGATTTAGTAGCTTAACCCTTAATAAGCATTTGTAGTGAACACTGTGTGCATGCTGGTAATAAGTTCAAACAAGGACTCCTGCTTTGTGGAATCCTTTGTCCTCTGCCAAAAGAAGGGGAGGAGCTGTTTTGGTGATCTTTCAGGGTCCGGATTGCCAGGATGAACATATTTACTCCTTTCAAAGTGACTGTGCTTGATTAATGTTTTACTGAATGGAGAAAGTATGTGGGTCATCTTTCTTTTTAAAATTGTCTTTGTTGTTTTAGAGATGGAGGAGCGATTGTCTAGTTGTTGAATGTTTGAACCTATTTTGGGGCAACTTGTTTTTGTCCACAGCTCTTCCATTCCACATTTGAGACCAGGGCTGTAACCAGGGGGGGGGGGATTTAGGGGTTCAACCCCCCCCCCCCCCGAAAATTTTCAGGTTTTAAAAAAAATACTCATGAATTTTAACTCGTTAACCAAATCCCCATGAGTGTCCGCTGAAGTTTATCGATGGAGCCTGATTTCTAAATTATTTTGCGTTATGGAAAATACTCTTCAGGATTCGTTTAAAAAGTTTCAATTTGTCCCCAAATGTTTTTTCTGGCTACGGTCCTGTTTGAGACCATAGCTTTTGCTCTGAAAATCAAATCCTATCCCAGTTCAGAGCAGTGCTAGTTAAATAACTATATTTGGTCATTATCTACACAAGCATGCTTTAGCACCCTTCCAGACAGGACCAATATCCCAGGATCTGATCCCAGGTTTTCTGCTTTAAACTGTATTATATGAGTCCACACTGCCAAACAATCTAGGATAAATAGAAAACCTGGGATGAGATCCTGAAATATAGAGCCTATTTGGAAGGGTCCTTAGTTAGCAAAACCTTTGACAAAGCAGCTCCTTTTTTATGAAGTCTCTTTACACCTGTTTAGACATACTATTCCTTCTTGTCTTGTTTTGGCTAGCTGAAATGAAAGCCCTTAAATATTAAACCAATGAGGAGAAGGCACGCCTTCCATATTCATCACATACTTTATAAAACAGACACTGCACAGCTGTCTATTGACAGCTTTAGAGTCCTCCTATTTCCTCTAATATTTGAGTTTGCTTGTTCTTGATACTAGCAGAGCAGTCGTTAATTTGAGTCATTAATTTCCTAAAGGCCAGTAATATTTTGTGAGAGCTGGAGAACTGCATATTGAACAATGAACATGGCATTCAGTCTCTTTTCCTGAGGCAACCATAAATGAAGGTAGCCATTGGAAAGTTCTGCCACACAAAGCAGGGAGAGCAACTGTGAGCAGTGAATTAATCTCTTCCCTGTTTGTTTTTCCAGCAGTCTGAGCTTGACATGCAAGGATGTACAGCACACTACACTGATACACTACACACTATGTTCAGTTCCCTGCTGGGTTTGCTTTCACCCTTTTCCCATATTAAGGAGGCTCGCAGATCAGAGTCACCGCACTCCCTCTTTGTTGACTTATTTCTATGCTTGCATATCTCTGTTATTTAATCTCCATGCTGAGGCAGCCTTGGAAGGTGTGTGATTAAGACCGGTGTCCCGATAAGCTCTGAAATATGTTTTTCTCCATCAAAAGATACTTAAAGATAATTGAGGAGATTTATAAATGGGCTTAGGGGAACTGGGGAGAGGCATTGTAAGTGCAGTTGTTCGCTTTAGCGGCAAAGAAGTGTTCTACCATTTCCGTTTTATATTATTATACAGTTGCTTTTTTAGTTATCTTGCTGCTGCAGTACAAATCAGAATTCAGTTGATGACAAAAAGGAAATTTTGTGAATACAGTATCACAATGTTGTTTTACCATAGGGCATCTTCAAATAGTAATAAAGTATTTAGAAGTCTCATCTCTATCTCTGTAAAAACCAATTTATTTTGGAGATCCATATGATATTTCATAATTCCAAAGTATTTTCTTTGGAGCTCTTGGAATTAGCAAAACCTTTCCATTGCCATCCACAGGTCAGTTTAAATTAACTCCAGTACTTTCTGGAGTGAAATCTATCTGTACCTGCCTATGTATTTCTACTATTTTGGACGCTGCCAAGTAAACAGACGTATTGTTTCCAGAACAGAAATTCAACAGAGATCAAACAAGGGAAAGAGGAATCTTAGTGTTAAAATAAAATGATCCTAATGTTTAACTTTAACCAGAACTCCTGAAGAATAATAAAAAGTCCCAATGGAAATTGCTGTAAATCAGTTTTTGAGATGTTGTATGAGACTCGATGTAACATACTTTCACGAGGAGAGAGATGGAGAAGGAGGGGAAGAAACCAATGATGTTTCAAGAAAGAGACTCATGAATATGCAGGTACAAAAAGATCTGGAATTTGTTGATATTTCCAGAGATATTTGTACCCATCTATAATCTATCTTTTGGATTTTTTTTTAATGAATTGGCTTTTGAAGTAAAAAAAATTGGATCTGTTTGAGCTTTTAATCATGCTGGCTTCAGAATGATTATATCATAAAGGTTGGACACATATTAATCAATCTTGTGTCTGTTCATTAATTTAAGCGATAATACTTTAGAGAGAAAGGAAATGGGCTCTTTTTATCTTTCAAATATAAGGGTGGTTTCACCTTCTCCCTAGATTTTTAAGCCTTCGTATAGTGCTAAAAGTAATCAATTGCAGCTCTTTTGATGCTGGTGTTTGGCCATTACACAGTCTTATGTTGGGACATTATTTAGAGCAGTGGTTCTCAACCTGTGGGTCCCCAGGTGTTTTGGCCTACAACTCCCAGAAATCCCAGCCAGCTTACCAGCTGTTAGGATTTCTGGGAGTTGAAGGCCAAAACATCTGGGAACCCACAGGCTGAGAACCATTCATTTAGAGCAATCAGGGTTAGCTAGAAGTTTGTACACTGAATAATTTCCAATGTTATAATATCTTTCCCTGGATCATTCTGTTTGTCCAAACAGCATTGCTTGGCCTCCCCAGAAATGGTGTAAAATGTACTGTCAAAATCCAGAAATGGAAAGATAACAGGTGGTGACCCTCAATCCTTCATGGAGCTGGTCTTCATCCTCAGAGTGTACAAACTGAAAGATAACTAACAGCAACTGAACTGATGGTGTCCTGACAGTATCCATCTCCAGTTGTCAAAACTATCGGGTCGACATCAAAACTCATAAGTTCATTTATGTCTACAAAATTCAGATTTGTCATGGTGGACATTTGAGTACTCTGTCAATTGATTTTCTGAAATTCTATACACCAGACCCTTAATCATTTGAAAAAGTTTCACTCACCAGCGTGCTGCAGATGGAAACAGAGGCAGCAAATAAAAGGATTTTGCTTCTATCACCACCACAGCTTGAACCCTATATGCATGCTAGTCATCTACTTAGTCCTTTCATTGTCCACATCTTTCTAGATATTAGGGAATCAACATGGCTCAGTAGTTGGGACAAAGATATTCAGGAGCGACTGTATAAAAATCCTGATAAGAGACCAAACTTGTTGGCAGAACAAAGGGCAGATATTCAACTCATTTGACATGATCAAGGAGATGTTGTTCTTATATAGTGTGGTCATTGTATCCTCCTGCTTCTCAAAGCATACTTTTGTGGTGAACCAGATGGTGAAGATATTGCATATTTATACCTCATCAACCTGCCCTTCCTTAGATAAGACTGATTGGGTGCACTCTTCATGGGTGAAGTGAGAGGCAGCCAATCCCTTTGTGTGTGTGTGTGTGTGTGTGTGTGTATCTCATGTCTCTTGTCAACCTATGGCAGCCTCATAAATGTCATAGAGTTTTTAGGCAAGAAATACTCATATTTGATTTTGCCTTCCTCTATAATATAACCTGCAGCACCTGGAATTTAATATCCCACCCAGGTGCTAAACAGGACTGACTTTGCTTTACTTCCAAGATCGGATAGGATCTGTTACTTTTACAGTACTTTACAGTATTTAGGCCTTTGTATTTACTAGCCTGTCAGGACCCAGGCTGCAGAGCACCAATAACCATGCGCAGAGGCCAGAATCTATCTAATATCTTTATTAAAGGAATATATAAAGTCAGTAAAAACAAGTGAAGAATATAGTTCAGAAGTAGACCTTTCAGGAAAGGTCAAATATAGTCCAGGAAAACAATGTCCAATATGAGATATTAAAGTCCAAAGTTATAATCCAATAACCGAAACACACACCTTGCCAAGCAAAGCGTGGGGAAATGACAGGGTCCTTTTAGTCCAATGGAGCTTGACAACAAAGGCTGGAAGCAAACTAGATGCTTGGCAAACAAGGCTTGATATGTGGCAACAAGAGGCAAGAAGCAAGAACGAGGTCCGTGGCAAGATCCGAGGACAAGGCAGGCTTGAAACTGGAACAAGGTCCGAGGGAACTGGAGTAGCGTAGTCCACACACAATCTACTCCCGAAGCTGACGAATTGACTCCGCAAGGATTTCTTTGTGGCAAACACCTATATAGGATCTTGTTTTCCCGCCAAGGAACACTTTCCCTGGGGAACAAGAAACGAAACCCATACTGTGTCCAGATGCATGACTCCTTAAAGTTTCCCAAGGGAAGCAGACTTAATCAGCTAATTGTCTGGCAGCTATCCTGGCGCTCCGGCGAGTCGCCTCCCGAGCGCCTCTATCTTGATTATAATAATCCCGGCGAGAAAATGGGGGAGATTTCTGCTCAAGGCTTGTTTGGCTGACTTCTTGTGGGCAAACATCTTGCAGGTGCAAGGGCTCCAATTCTGGCTGAAACGGTGGGAAACCCAAGTTTTCCTCTTCATCTGCCTCAATAGTACCAGGAACGGGACTACATGGCCCATGAGTCATCACACAGCCTGATATTTACCACCTGTGTTTTAAAGGACTGTACAAGAGAAGACTCATGTAGTATTATAAACATCCCCAAAATCAATGCAGTACAGTGATCCAGAAAATGGGTAGTGAAATACAGTAATTCTTTTATGTATTAATTTCCTAACCCATTTTAAGAAAAGTGACATTTTAAGAACATGTGACTGCCAATAGAAAATTGGGTGCTCATCATATATACTAGCAACAATGATAGGAATGCTCTTGATAAGCTTATTTGAGTTTTTAATTGCACTGAAGTGCAATGAAAGTGGCACAAACAAATTGTCCAAGAGCCTACTTGATGAGTAAGTAACCTGTGCAAAATTGAGAGTGACAGCTTTAGCATATTACATCAGTTATTGATTATATGCATTTATGTGCATGCATTGCTGGAATGCATTACAATGTTCTACCAAAACTGGTAGAACATTTTGTTTCTTCCTCAGATTTCCAGGAATTTCTGTTTATGTAGAAAATTCACTTTTGTCTTGTTAATATCATTTTGCCCCCTTCTTACAGAGTAATAATAGACAGAGTAGCTATCTCAGACTGGCAGCTGATGAGAACATATTGTTTTCCTTTTATTTTGTGAGCAAATTAATTTTACTGTGAAAAATCCCAGATTGATAAATGAGCTGCCGGATGTCTGAAAGCTTAGTGTTTATCCATAGGACAGATAATGAATTGAAAAAGAACAGTGTAAGCTTCACGAGCTCACACCCAAGGAAAGATGTCTGTGATATTCCTTGCTTTCACATTGATATGTCCTGGATCTAAGCAATTGGTTTATGTCTCACAGAAGTAGTGAGTCTGCTCTGATTTTCTTTCAGTTTTTGAAGGAAGTCTGGTTGTTTCCACCTGGAGTATCCCAAAGCATCCCCCAAATGGATTTAGTAGCTTGGATAGTTCCTTCAATAATAATAATAATAATAATAATAATAATAATAATAATAATAATAATAATACTTTTATATACCGCCCTATCTCCCGGACGGGACTCAGGGCGGTTTCCAGTCATAAGCAGTAGGTTCATTATCCTATTGGCGTAGAAGCCACTGGCACCAGTTCCAAAGCAGCCATGCACTTGGCAGCTGCCTGCTGACTTCAGAATTCACAATTGTACAATGCAAGCGTTTTTACTGGAAATGTGGAATACTTATAATTACATTTCTAAAGCTGCAGCTGTAAAGACTCTTACTGGGGAATAAATCCCATTGGTTATAATGGGATTTACTTTTATGCATGGGATAAGGCCATGAGTGAGCAAGCCAGAATATTTCCAGCAAAAGGATGTTGTAAAGTTGGACTAACCATTAGTAATGTTCAGCTGGACTTTAAAGTGGTTGTAAGAACTGTGTTAGGAAGGCTCCAGAGGCTTCATGTTAACCTTTATTTCATTTGCTTCTTTCCCGATATGCAGAACAGTACCGATTGTCCACAGATTGTGCCTGCCTCTGTTGCTCCTGTGTCAACCGGGACTTCCCAGGACATTGCCATCACCTTGATGAATGCAGCTTTTATAAAGGTAATGAACTAGATGGGCATTATTTTTAAAAACCCATCAGTCAGCCAAACAGATGGATTCTACATTTGCAGCGCAAGTCAGAAAACAGACTGTTAATGGAGAACCAATCCCAGCTCATAGCTAAAATCAAGATAATATACAACTTTTGTTTCACTCCTTTCATAATAACAGAAATAACCATCACAGCACATTTACCTTAATAGAAAACAGCCACTTTGACAAATGACTGGGTGGGCTAAAATAAATAGGGGGAGTATGATCTGTCCTTATGCAGACATTAACTAGGGAACTGTTATGTGTAATCCAAGAACCTTCATGGTATTATTTATACATTGCATGGATTTATAATATTGTAAAACTTTCACTAGAATAGGTTGTTTTGGGGGAAATCAACTTCATGCACTTAATCCCCCCTCAATTTCAGTCAGTGAACTTTGCAGGTGTGCAGCATTGCTCACAGGAGAAAATATACCAAGCCTTATTCATTGCAATGCTACAAGGCCCATGAATGATAAAGAAAGGGGAGGGAAACACTTTTTCAAAAGCAGCAAGTTGCAAAATCAATGCTTGTAACTGAATCAAGACCAAAAATAAGGTCATGATTTGTTTCTTCTCTGCAAATTATAGTGCTGCTCCTGCCTTACTGCTCTGAGCTGTACAATGCATTATACAATACAAGGATACATAATAATATAAACATGTTCACTAGCACAGAGTATTCTCTGAAGGACAGGGACCAGCACTTGCAGAGCTTCTATACTACTCAGACCAGTTGTGAGAAAAGTAATGGTAAAACCACAAAAGGATGTTCTTCAGCTGCAGATCCACCAGCCACCCTTGCTCATTTGTCTAGTCCAGTGGTTCCCAAACCTTGGTCCTGCAGGTATTTTGGACTTCAACACCAAGAAGCCCTAGCCTAGTGGTTCTGTCAAAGACAGAACGCCACAAGATAAAAGATAACAGAGTTTATTGGAGTTACAGAACCAAAAATGCCCGTAAAAGACAAGGGCTAGGCAAACACTGGCCTTAAAAGTAAAAAGAGACAAGAAAAACGTTCAAAAGATAAACCGAATTAAACCGGAGTTTAATTCGGGTTAAATCAAAACAGCTTGCTTCAGCCTGGGATTAAAGAAACAGAAGCTGGTGAACAAAAGGTTCAAAAGAATGCAACTACTTGGCAGCAGATGCTTCTCTGCTGCCAAAAACTATGTTTGAGTAACTTAGAGGTTACTCCTCCACACAGCAGGCAAATTTCCAATACAAACACAGCAGCCGAGGGTTGAAGCAGTCAGCGTAGTCCCAATCCGTTCCGAAGGTCGTAAGGCAGATGCAGACGTTTGTAGTTCACCAGTTCCAACGATAGACACAGGTAGGATAATCCGAGGCCGTAGTCAGTTCAGTCCGTAAGTCCAGAGTAGCAGATGGCGTCCGTCAAGAAGACGACGGAAGGTCAAAGGTAGTCAGCAAACGAATCACACCCGTCTTCAGGAAAACTTCCCACACAGATCCCAAGCGTTCGTCCAGATTACCTTGCCCAACGCAATTTGCTATTGCTCCCAAACCCCATTTTATGCCAGTTACAAGTCCTCATCGCTATCAGCTGTTCTCCTTAGCCCGGGCGTTTCCTCATCACTTTCCTCATCAGAGCTGGAACACCTCTGACTACGCCCCACAGCATCCCCAGCTGTGGATCCCGTCCCATCCCTCCAGCTTGTCCACGGGTCTAATCCTGAAGGTCCCCAATCGCCTTCCATACTATCATTGCCAGTGGCACCCAAATCCTCCCTTACCCGAGTCCAATCCATCTCATCCTCTTCCGAGCTAACCATCTCTTCCTCCATCCTCTCAGTAAACCCCTCAAAAGAATCCTCGTCAGATGGTTCTGCAAAGATATCTCGCAGCCGCTTCCTTTCTCGCTCCTCGAGAGTATCTGACTCTCGAGGAGTCTTACGCCCACGTCTCCCAGTAGTAGAGCCATGAGGCTCAACCATAACACTATCCCCTCTCACAAAGGCCTCCTCCTCCGAAGGCGGAGAGACGGCAGTGATGTCCTCCGCTACAGCACCACGACGACTGGAGGTATCTAACTTTAACAGAGAACGATGGAAAACTGGATGGATTTTAAAAGTAGAAGGTAAACGCAAACGAAATGCTACGGAAGAAATCTTTTTAACAATAGGAAAGGGACCCAGATACCGAGGCGCAAACTTTCCCCCAGCCTGTTTAATGTACTTAGAAGATAACCACACTAAATCCCCTTCTTCCAACTCTTCCCCTGCCTGCCTATGACGGTCGGCCTGAGTCTTTTGTGTTGCCTTGGCTTCCAATAGTAAACGACGGGCAACATCATGCAACGCAGCCATTTCAGAGGAACGGTACACCGGGTCAGAGGAAACTACATTGGTCGACGGCGCCACACCTCCCCGCGGATGAAAACCATAAGTCAGTTCAAATGGGGTATGCTGACTAGACGTGTGCACAGCATTGTTGTAGGCGAACTCAGCCACCGGTAGCCATTTTACCCAGGCAGTGGGTTGATCCAAACAAAAACAACGTAAATATTGTTCCAACAACCCATTAACCCTTTCCGATTGACCATCCGTTTGTGGATGAAACGCTGAGGAGACGTTCAATTTAGTACCTAAACACTCATGGAAGTGTCTCCAAAAGCGTGACACAAATTGTGGAGCCCTATCAGAAATAATCACCTCAGGAGCTCCGTGCAAACGATAAATGTGTTTGGTAAACAATAAAGCCAATGTAGGGGCCGCCGGAATGGTCGAACAAGGAATAAAATGAGCTAGTTTAGAAAATAAATCCACCACCACCCAAATACATGTGTAACCCCCAGACTTAGGCAAATCAGAAATGAAATCCATGGAAATAATTTGCCATGGTCTCTCAGGAACAGGCAGAGACGACAACAACCCTCTAGGGCGCCCAACAGGCGTCTTACTCTGCTGGCAAACAGCGCAGCTATCACAAAAGCGAAGAATGTCTTGCCGCATCTTTGGCCACCAGTAGTTCCTGGTGATGAGCTGCACGGTCTTATATCTGCCAAAGTGCCCAGCCATGGGTTCGTCATGGTGGGCTCTAATAACCTCCAACCTGAGTGCCCCCACCGGTACATAGACCTGTCCCCTGCGTACCAATACTCCATTCTGATCTTGCAAGTGAGGCAGTATTGTACGATTCCCTGCTGACAACAGCATGAGTTGTTCTTGAGTCCAAACATCTTCTTTCTGAGTCTCTATGATTTGATCATGTAACCCGACCTCACCTTCCACAACACATAAAGAGGCAGTAGGCAAAATGGTCTGGCACACTACCTGCTCATTAGTCTTAAACTCAGGCTTGCGGGACAATGCATCGGCCCGCAAGTTTGCCTTCCCTTCCACGAATTGAACTTTGAAATTAAACCTGGAGAAAAACAAAGCCCATCGGATTTGACGTTGGTTTAACTTCTTGGCCGTTTGCAAATGTTCTAGATTCTTGTGATCAGACCTGACCACGATTTGGTGTCGCGCCCCCTCTAGCCAGTGCTGCCACACCTCAAACGCCACCTTGATCGCCAATAATTCTTTCTCCCATATGGTATAGTTTTGCTCAAATGGTGTTAGTTGCCGAGAGTAAAATCCACAGGGACGCAAAGTCCCTGATGAATCTCTTTGAGACAATACAGCCCCCAACGCGTAGCTAGAAGCGTCTGCTTCTACTACGAACGGCTTGTCCACATCTGGATGTATTAGTATGTTGTCCGCCTGAAAGCTAGACTTTAATTGTAAAAACGCATCGTGAGCTTCCCGCCCCCACACAAATGGCTGTTTCTTACGCAGGAGCTGCGTCAAAGGTACCGTGAGTTTGGCAAAGTTTGGGATAAACTCCCGATAGTAATTTGCGAAGCCTAAAAACCTCTGAACATCCTTCTTAGTCTTGAGCTCTTGCCATGAGTTGACTGCGTCAACTTTATGTGGATCCATTTTGAGTTCCCTTCCTGAAACTACATGACCTAGGAACTCAACTTCAGGTACATGAAAGACGCATTTAGAAGCCTTAGCGAAGAGCCCATTAGCCCGCAGACGATGTAGTACCTGCTTAACATGCTGACGATGTTCTCTTTCATCCTTAGAAAAAATTAAGATATCATCCAAATAAATCACCACAAATTGGTCAATTAAGTCTCTAAATACATCGTTTATGAACCTCTGGAAGACCGCAGGCGCATTGCAAAGTCCGAAAGGCATTACACAGAACTCGTGGCATCCGAAACACGTGTTAAATGCCGTCTTCCATTCATCACCTTCCCGTATTCTAATCAAGTTATACGCCCCCCGCAGGTCAAGCTTGGTAAAGACCTTAGCCCCTTGCACCCTCGACAGTAACTCCGAGATTAAAGGTAGCGGGTACCTATCCCGAAGTGTGTGTTTGTTAAGGACCCGGTAATCACAAACCAACCTGAGGTCCCCTGTCTTTTTGGCAACAAAGAACACAGGAGCAGCAGTTGGAGAACTAGATGGGCGAATAAACCCCTTAGCTAAGTTCTCATCGAGGAACTCTCTTAAAGCTTGCCTTTCTGGTACTGTCAAGGCGTACAACCTTCCTGCTGGCAATTTTGCACCTTCCGCTAGTCTAATGGCGCAATCGTATGGTCTATGCGGCGGTAGCTTATCCGCTTCCTTCTTACAAAATACGTCTGAGAATTCCCCATACTCAGCAGGCACTCCCTCCATATCAGGCTGAGCAGGGCTTAGAGTACAACATTCCTGCCTCCTAAAAGTTAACTTACGCATCACCCAGTCCACTTGTGGATTTACTAAAGCCAGCCAATCCATTCCCAGGATCACATCGTATCTGGGTAAGCTCGTAATATCCCAAACAAACGTTCCCGTTACTCCCTGTACTTCCCACATTATTTCTGAGGTCTCATGATTAACCACCCCAGTCTCCAATAGTCTCCCATCCGCTCCTTCCACCCATACGTCGCATGCTTTACGCACTACAGGAATGCCATGCTTCCTAGCAAATTCAATATCTACATATGAGACCGTAGCCCCTGAGTCCAGCAGTGCCAAAGTAGAAACAAGTTCTTTTCCCCCAACAGATAACGAAATGGGTACAAACACATGTTTCTTTCCCTCAGTAGACTGCTTTAAAAGCCCTAATGCGTTGGACTCACGTCGCACTAGGGCTGGCCTTTTCCCGAAAGCTGGGAAGGTTTTACATTACAATTTTTGGCAAAATGCCCAGCATTCCCGCAATACAAACACAACCCCAGTTGTCTCCTACGATTTTTTTCTGCTAGAGACAGTTTTTTAAACACCCCGAGTTCCATAGGCTCGTCCCTAGACAGTTTTTTAAACACCCCGAGTTCCATAGGCTCATCCCCCTTTACCACAGGTGCCTTAGATTCAAACATAGGTGGCGCACACATTGCTCTTGATTGTTTACGGGACTCGAACCTGGCGTCCAAACGCAACACTTTAGATATTAAGGCATCCCAATTTTCTGCCGGCTCCGAGCGTGCCAATTCATCCTGGAGGTAATCATTTAAACCAGCAGTAAACAAAAGCATAAATGCATTTTCCCCCCAGTCTAACTGATGCCGGTACGAATTAAACTTATTTAAATAATCCAAAACAGTCCCCTTTCCCTGTTTCAACCGGTACAGAGCCCAACTAGCATTCTCCGTACAGAGGGGATCCCCAAAAGTATCAGTTAGTAGTTTTTTAAATGCACTCAAATTGTCCTTGACTGGATCATTTCCCAAAATCAAATTAGTGGCCCATTGTCCTGCAGGACCAGTCAACAAACTCAAAATAAATGCCACCTTGCTAGTGTCCGTAGGAAAAGCTTGTGCACTAAGCTGGGAAAAATAAAGCTCAATTTGTGCCAAAAAAGTTGGCAGTTTGCTCCTAGACCCATCAAAGCGTTCGGGAGTCATAACATGTCCTTTAGCTGGCTGTGCCGCTTGCACAGCATTAAAAGCAGCCTGTAATAAATCAAAACGAGCTTTTAACTCCTCCATCGTCTTCTTGACGTAATTAACTACTACAGAAAAACTGTTTTATGGGCGTTGGGCAATCTGTCAAAGACAGAACGCCACAAGATAAAAGATAACAGAGTTTATTGGAGTTACAGAACCAAAAATGCCCGTAAAAGACAAGGGCTAGGCAAACACTGGCCTTAAAAGTAAAAAGAGACAAGAAAAACGTTCAAAAGATAAACCGAATTAAACCGGAGTTTAATTCGGGTTAAATCAAAACAGCTTGCTTCAGCCTGGGATTAAACAAACAGAAGCTGGTGAACAAAAGGTTCAAAAGAATGCAACTACTTGGCAGCAGATGCTTCTCTGCTGCCAAAAACTATGTTTGAGTAACTTAGAGGTTACTCCTCCACACAGCAGGCAAATTTCCAATACAAACACAGCAGCCGAGGGTTGAAGCAGTCAGCGTAGTCCCAATCCGTTCCGAAGGTCGTAAGGCAGATGCAGACGTTTGTAGTTCACCAGTTCCAACGATAGACACAGGTAGGATAATCCGAGGCCGTAGTCAGTTCAGTCAGTTCAGTCCGCAGATGGCGTCCGTCAAGAAGACGACGGAAGGTCAAAGGTAGTCAGCAAACGAATCACACCCGTCTTCAGGAAAACTTCCCACACAGATCCCAAGCGTTCGTCCAGATTACCTTGCCCAACGCAATTTGCTATTGCTCCCAAACCCCATTTTATGCCAGTTACAAGTCCTCATCGCTATCAGCTGTTCTCCTTAGCCCGGGCGTTTCCTCATCACTTTCCTCATCAGAGCTGGAACACCTCTGACTACGCCCCACAGCATCCCCAGCTGTGGATCCCGTCCCATCCCTCCAGCTTGTCCACGGGTCTAATCCTGAAGGTCCCCAATCGCCTTCCATACTATCATTGCCAGTGGCACCCAAATCCTCCCTTACCCGAGTCCAATCCATCTCATCCTCTTCCGAGCTAACCATCTCTTCCTCCATCCTCTCAGTAAACCCCTCAAAAGAATCCTCGTCAGATGGTTCTGCAAAGATATCTCGCAGCCGCTTCCTTTCTCGCTCCTCGAGAGTATCTGACTCTCGAGGAGTCTTACGCCCACGTCTCCCATGAGGCTCAACCATAACAGGTTCTCAACCTTCCTAATGTCACGGCCCCTTAATACAGTTCCTCATGTTGTGGTGACTCCCCAACCATAAAAGTATTTTCATTGCTACTTCGTAACTGTCACTTTGCTAATGTTATGAATCGTAATGTAAATATCTGATATGCAGGATGCATTTTCATTCACTGGACCAAATTTGGCACAAATACCCAATACGCCCAAATTTGAATACTGGTGGGGTTGGGGATGTGTGTTTTTGTCATTTGGGAGTTGCAGTTGCTGGGATTTATAGTTCACATATGCTCAAAGAGCTTTTGGAACTCCACCAAGGATGGAAGTGAACCAAACTTGGCACACAGAACTCCAACAGGAAATACTGGAAGGGTTTAAGTTTTGGAGTTGTAGTTCACCTACATCCAGAGAGCGCTGTGGACTCAAGCAATGATGGATCTGGACCAAATTTGGCACAAATACTCAGTATGCCCAAATTTGAACACTAGTGGAGTTTGAGGAAAATAGACCTTGACATTTGGGAGTTGTAGTTGCTGGGATTTATAGTTCACCTACAATCAAAGAGCCCCTTGAACCCCACCAACGATTAAATTGGGCCAAACTTCCCACACAGAACCCCCATGATCAACAGAAAATACTGGTCTTTGGTGACCCCCTCTGAACCCCCCTTGCGACCCTCCCCCAAGGATCCTGACCCCCCAGGTTGAGAAACATTGCCCTAGCCATATTGTCCAATATCCAGGAATTCTGGAAACCAAAGTCCAAAACCCTAGACAAACACAGTTTAGGAGCAACTCATCTATGGTGTTACAAATAAAGGTTGATATACTCAATATCCTGCCTTAAGCATCTTTCTTTCCTCTCAAGTTACTGGAAGAGGTGAGCCAGAGCTGGTTTATGTTCTGGATCAGAAAATGCTAAGAAAGAAGGGTACTGTTAGAAAAAAGCAAATGGTTCAATAGAACTTCCATGTTCTGTAATGGTTTATGTTCTTAAACAAGGTAGAGTTGCAGTCCCAATTTATGTGTAGGCTTGCCCCAAAAAAACAATTCCCATGCGTACAATTGTGTGTGCACGTAGCCTCTCCTTTTTCTGTTCAGAGCAAAAGATTGCTTCAAAAGCTTCTTAAATTGCCTTTATTGACAGTTTTTTGAAGCTATAGCAGTACCCAACAGAGGAACTTAACAAGTCGTAGACAAAGGCTCAGTTTGCTTGCAACACCAGCAAAGGAAACTCTTTGTACTGTAGCTTTATTACAGTTGCTTCCCTGAGGTCTGGCAGTAGTAAATAAGGATGTGCCACTACATTGTCAGCAGAAAAGAAGAGGGAAAAACCCTGGCTTCCTTTGGGGTGCTGCAAGGTGACTACAGAGGAAGAAATTCTGTGTGTAACTTGATAAGAGGTGGAATAAACAGGAAAGCTCCTAAAGAACAACCTCAGTTCCCAAATGACAACTCCAGACAACCACTGGCTTTCTCTCAGCCTGTCTGTAATAACAAGAGGAGATTAGCAACACTTTATGTTTTTGGAACAAAAGAATTCAGCTCATGATTGCTTTGAATATGTGTACAAACACTTTGCAAACAAAAGTCACATACATTTGTAAACCATTTAACCATAACTCAGCAACGTTCCACTCAATTAATAACAAGCAGCATTATTATTATTTTCAAGTTAAGTCTTTTGTACTATGATTGTCAACATGCTTCTTCTCCCTTTGATGAAGATGCCCCCATGTTGTCAACCTTAAATGACAGCCAATTGTGCCTTATGGCTAGATTTGGATGAAGCATCGTGTGGTTGCAGGCAGCGTGATCATCTGTAACCCTGGCCTTTCATACATTTTCAATTCACATACCACAAATCACAATTTATTCTCTTTGGGGAAATTGATAGAATGACAATGCAGTGGCAGCTAGAGTATTCACTTTTCTCTTAAAAGCAGGGGAGGAAATGCTGCTGTCTCCAATCCCACACATGACAGCTTCTTAAAGAGGGTTTGTTGTTTTATTTTTGTTTTGAAGAGCACAGCTGCCGTTTCTGTGCAAAGTGCTCAGGTGAACAGATGGATCAGTTTAGGCCTCCACATCTGGAATCATGCCTCAGGGTCAGGAATGAAACATCCCTCCAGGAATTTAAAATAGACATCAAAACTAGATCAACCATGTTTATTGAGTTGTCAGAATGCAGGTGACTGAATGTAACCGTGAATCTTTGAGTCTTCTAGGGATGTAGGAGCATTT
Organism: Anolis carolinensis; assembly: GCF_035594765.1. Taxonomy (NCBI): domain Eukaryota; kingdom Metazoa; phylum Chordata; class Lepidosauria; order Squamata; family Anolidae; genus Anolis; species Anolis carolinensis. Next base: position 58,785,251 of record NC_085842.1, on the reverse strand, counting down.
TGTATGTTTCCCTCCTCCTGGAGTATTTGAGGACCATAAGAGTCCTTCTTTAGCAACACGAAATGAGCTAAAGTCACCCCTGTTCACTTTCTGTTTTGGAAAAGACCTCACCTGGCCCTAAAATTATCCTGGGGGCAAATCATGGCAAAATTGTATTGTCACAGGCTTTCATGGCCAGAATCACTGGGTTGCTGTGAGTCTTTTGGGCTGTATGGCCATGTTCCAGAAGCTTTCTTGACTTTCAGAAATGTCAGGAGAGAAAACTTCTGGAACATGGCCATACATCCCGAAAGACTCACAGCAACCCATGGCAAAATTTCCCCCATACGCTTTAGAGTGTATTTGGAGGTCAATTTGTTCACCTCTGTTTTAGGACACCCTAGGAAATCTTTCTGTATATCTAAGAGCACACATCATATCTTACATGTTCCTATAGAATATTCTGAATAAAGAACTATAATGAATCACATGTTTAGTATTGTAACTTCTTGCACACACCAGTTTGCCAAGTCTGCTGTGGAGATTTATAGCCCATTTAATGAGCATTTATAACTGAAAACACCATCCTACGCTTTCAAATCATGTATCCCTGCAATAGTGCAGCCTCTTTAATGGTATTATTTACCTTCTAGTTCAGAAACAGCAGGACCAAAATGAACATCCTTTAAACTTCATCATTAGGCCTATTGAACTCCATTGAATAAGTTACTGTTCTTGTTATTACATTTAAAATGTTCAAGATTTTATTTTTTATTAGTGATAGGTGTTATATACAGGCAGTCCCCAAGTTATAAACATCTGATTTACAAATGACTCATAGATAAGAGCGGGGATAGGACAACAGAAAGTGGGAGAAATCTACCCCCAGGAAGGGAAATTAATTCCTGAAAGAGTTATCACGAGGAAAAGGTGTGTCCACTGAAGTTTTATCACTCATCCTTATTTAGTTATTTATTTATTTATCATATTTATATCCTGCCTTTCTCTATCCCGAGGGGGACTCAAGGCGGCTTACAATTGCACTAGTGCAGTGCCTTGGACAGAAAAACATAAACATGAAATAAAAGTATATTAAAATTGATACAGACATAAAAACATAATTAAAATACATTCCAATATTAAGACACATCATCCAAAATCAAAGTCTAGATCCGTTCCATTCTGGTTTCCACAACAAGCCAAATTTTTCAAAATCCAACTATCACAGGGACAGAAAGTGAGGTGAAATCTTCTGAACAGGGACACAGACAGCAAAACAAATGCCACAGAGGTGTTAACCCTTCCCTATGCTATCCAAAGCTAATATAATATAATATAATATAATACATATGGGGTTGGAGTTACAATTAAAAATATACCTGTTCCAACTTACAAACACATTCAACTTAAGAACTAACCTATAGAAGCTATCTTGTTCGTAAAGTGTGCAAAGCTCATACTTGTTTTACTGCAAAACAAATTAAATATATTGGTATGTCTTCCCATTATCCAGGATAGTCCTTTGGAATGCCACTTTGAAACCGACAGGATATTTGAGGCCCGGTGGGTGAATGCATCTGCTGTTCAGTGCAGCAATGTGCAGGTGAGTTCGTGGCTAGTGGTATTTCTCGTCTCTTTTAAAGTGTGCTTTGCAGATGATTGTGATACAGTCATAGTCCATATGCGCTGTGTTTTAGTCATTCAGATCCTTGGTCTCATTATCTGGGAATATGAGCTCCAGCATTAGCATAAGTGCATTCAGTCCCAAGACTTTTAATTCTCTTTTTAGCATAATTATCAAGTAATGGTGGATCATTTGTTCAAAAGTGAAACTCTAGCTGAACGATTACTGTAAAGGCCAATTATACTCATAGCTTTAAGCTACACTCACTACCTGTTTTAGTTAGATTTTTTTAAAATATTAAAGGTGATCATATTCCAGGTTTTACACAGAACATGGAAACTATACTACTATATTAATTTTTCTTCCAAAGCTGTTTGGTTCTCTGTTGCCGAGTCCTGATTAATAAAGACAGGCTACAACCTTTTGTTTGCCCCATCCTCCTGAAATCTGAATATCATTTTCCATGAAACATCTTGTTGTAATATAGAACTGCTCTTGTGATGACAGCTATAAAAATGTATATTTTAACACTTCGGTCTGATGTTTCATGAACTGAAATAACTCTTTCTGCACTTTCTTCTACAGCTTCACACTTCAGACAAAAGCCACCTCTTTCCGGTGAACCTTCGACTAAAGGAAAAACCTGGTCGATTTATTGATAGTCCCCAGATGATGACAGGTTCGCTCTAAACATATTTCTCACCTTTTTCTAATTTGAAAATGATTAGATTTCCTAAAAGGGGGTTACAGGCTCTTGGCTAGTTGGTACTTTTTACCTCTTCACTGTCTCTTCACATATATTAACAGAAATGATGAAATCATACACATGTTACGTTTCAGATCATATGAATAATGTAGGCAAGCAAATCTTCAAATGCTTAAAATGATGCTTACATGTAATTTATCATGCTGTTCCAGCACAATATTCTATTTTACATACCCATCCTAGATATGTGCATATCAGCTACAACCAGTTGCACCTACAGAGGAGTCACACACCAAAATATAATGCTTCTGCCTGTGGACTCATCTAGACATGGAAAGATATGCATATGTTAAAACTATAAATAAGGCAGTTTCAGAATCCAGATTAGCTGCATTGAAGTGTATATGTTAGTGTAGACCAGGCATGGGCAAACTTGGGCTGTCCAGGTGTTTTGGACTTCAACTCCCGCCATTCCTAACAGCCTCAGGCCCCTTCCTTTCCCTGCTCAACCGCTTAAGCAACTAGAGTGACAGTTCTAACAAGAATAAGTGATTGTCTAAAACCAATTATGGAATGTTAATCAAAAGAAATCAATTTCTAGATAAAGAGAGACATAATGTCAATGCTGATTATATTTGGAGAAGTGCTTTTTCAGTACCGTGAAAGACAAATACAGTACTTAAAACACAGTTTTGCTGCTAATTTTGTCATTTGTTATATAGTTATTCCTAGCTCAACATTTACTTCTTGACTTTGGAATCAAAATGAATCAAAATCACATTCCATTCACAAAACAGTGTTCGATACTTTCATTTGCAATTAAAGTGGAACGGAAGAGATGTTGTCTGGGTAGTTTTGCATGGCCTACTAGAATGCTCATCATCCATGAATGTATTTCACATTTATTTTAATTCAAGACTGCATGGTCAATGTTTATCAAAACGTATGCACTTTACCTCTGAGAAAGCACAAAAAAGTCCTTTCTGCTTCCGAACTTTTGCCCAAATTATTGCAAATAGCAGGGACTCAGTGGTCCACTAGAAACCGGGCAGTGGACCACAATCCACTTCCTGTTCAGGTTGTATTGACTGCAGTCTGCATAAGTCAAGGAAGGCAATTTGTGGTTGAGCTGTAACTTCCAAAAGTTCCTCACTATTATCTTTGCTGGATAGCCACAGTCTGACAACATGCGGAAATCCACAAGTTGTTGAACTGACTTAAGTGATTAAGGTATATTAGGGATGCACAGCTATTTTGTGCTCAAATATTTCACGCTATATTTCATTTTATTCCCTTTACTATGCTTTTTCTCAATGACCTCATCCAGAATCACTCTTGCTTATCTGAAATATCCAGTATTGCTCCTCATTGTACTTGGGTCAATGGAATATATTCGCTAAAGCTAAGCACTGTTAAATCCCATTCATTTCAGTATATTATTAATTGGACTCAGTCTCCTTATCAAAGAACTGGAAGGTAGCCAAGAAACGAGGGCTCTGTCTGCCAAATTTTGCCTCAAGTTAAGACATTGTTATGGCTAGAATAATATATATAGGAACATAGCTTACCTGTCTCATAGAGAGCTGGTATGGCTTTTTCAGCCTAAGGAAGTCTTAATTATTAATTATTGAGGGGCGGATTTAGAATTCCTTAAGCATATTAGAAAATGTAAAATATTTAGATTTTCAAAAAGGTTTTTAATAAAGTCAGCTATAGAAGTGGGCATTATATTCGTAATAACTGTGGTGTGTGTATATACAATATGTAATTAACCTGTGAAGCCCAAACCAGATAGAAACTTTCTCTAGTCACATTTAAATGAATGGCTTTAAATATTTTTTATCAAAATCACTGAGTTTGGTTTCAGTGGAGTTTACATAGGAATGAGTTTATTTGAGCAAAAATGGAATTTATTAGTACAGGCTGAATGAGGGCCACTAGCTTAAATATGGTTTACATTGGTACTTTAGTGTTGCTGTTGCTGCTACAGTTCTTTTTCAGCATGATTGAAATTTTCTCAAATCACTGTCCTTGTCTGTGAAACCTAGTTATGTTGTATTAAAAGTTGAGCATGCCTTTTCCAGAATTTCAAAATAGTCCAAAATTAAAACTTGCCCACATAGGTGTCTGAGACAGTGAAACTTTTGCTTTGTAATGGTTGAATGTATCGAAACTATATTTCATGCACAACATTATTAAAACTATTGTAGAAAATTACCTTCAGTTGTATATAAAAGATAAATGAATTTTGTGTTTTGATTTGGGTTCCATCTCCAAGATATCTTATTCTCTATATGCAAATACTCCAAAATTGGGGGGAGGGGGGGGAAGAGAGAGACTCTGAAATCCAAAATGTTCCTTGTCTCAAGCATTTTGGGTAAGGGATATGCAGCCTGTGTATCTCGCAAATAAGTCACCTTACAGGAAAACAGGAATAATTGCTATTGCTGTTATTTCAAAACCAGAGAAGTAGTTGTTTTTGCATATTGCCAAAGTGGCCCCATAACCTACCATGATAAAAACAATTGTGTGACAGTAATAATACCATTAGGTCATCTTAAAGCAGTGGTTCTCAACCTGTGGGTCCCCAGGTGTTTTGGCTTACAACTCCCAGAAATCCCAGCCAGTTTACTAGCTGTTGAGAACCACTGTCTTAAAGAATTAGAAATGAATAAAGGCATTTACTGAGCATTGCTCCATGCGTGGTTAATATACAAACACACACACACACAATATCTACATAAAGAGATTAATACACCTCTGACTATAAGAATCTGGGTAGCAAAACTAAGTATATACTATGCCACTGACAAATATGGAATGGTTTAATAGACAATATTTGTAACAGGTTGTAACAGGATGCCAGTCCGTATCATTTATCCGCAATTACTAAAGAAAATCTTCCTCCGTCCATGATCATTTAGTGGTCACTTTCTATGTGATTTAAATTTGTTCTACAAAATATTTCCTGATACAATGTACAGGGTTTCCCATCTTTCAAGGGCCAAAATCCCCAAACTGAAATAAGAAGGTAATGGGAAGGTTAAAAGAGAGTGAAACAAGGACAGGCAAATATAAGGGAACAGGCTCCCACTTGGGGAAATGATGGGGAAATGCCAAGCATGGTATCTATCATTGTAGAGTTGAAAACTTGCACTTTTTAACTAGCTAAATGGAGTCAACTGCCTCTCTTGTGGATAGTTAGAATTTTGAAAATGCAGTACAAATTGTCAGAGGGCTTTGTTTATGTCTTCCCAGTACTAAATTATGCTGCTGTGGGAATAAGTGCTGAAAACTTCTGGGAAATCTTTAGGAACACAGCCAAAATTCTCTCCAGCTAATTCTAGGTCCAGACTCTTCTGTCTGTATGATTTTAATGTTACAGTGCCCGGGGAAGGGGTTATACTTGAACACCAAAATCATTTAGACTACTATTATAAGCAGTGTTGTCCTTTTTTCCCAGTGGAGATTTATAATTGTGCGACTGGAAGTGCTGACTGTTCTCAGTGTCTTGGGAGAGAAGATCTGGGTCATCAGTGCATTTGGAGTGACAGTAGTTCCAGCTGCAGACTAAACACAGAAGTCCTCCAGATCCCAGGACCATGCCCTCCTCCTGAGATTAGGAAGGTAAGACTTGGGGTTCGGTACAGAAAGAGCCATTCTGCCAGCACAGTTCTGCCATGGCAAATCGAACGGATTGTGAAATTTGAGAGTAAAGAAAGAGTAACAGAGACACCATCTTTGGGCAAAACTGAGACATTTGTTGCCCTTTGTAACTGGTGAGATAGGGACCTGCATTCTGGTCTTTAGAGCAAATACATTAAGCTAGTTGTAAATGACAAAATGAAGTACTGGTAATGCAATTGTGGAATACCATTGAATTCTTTGGCAAAACAATAGAGGATCTTAGATACAAACTTCAAAGGGAATATATCCTGAAAGCAAAGAGTTTAAGATGGTGATGCAAACATTTTCATGACATTAATGAAATCCTCACTCCTCTAAAGCTGGTAGGAATTTTGTTATTGGGCAATCTGGACTCTTTCTGTTTGAAAGAAAATGCCAGTTTATCCATATAGAGTTGAACCTTTCAAATACTGGGCTTCATCCAACCAAAAACAAAGCATTTTTAACTTCCATTGATTTCAGTGGAAGAAGGAATTATAGAGCCAGGCAGGAGAGTCTAATTCTGGAATAGAACATAAAAAATACATTAAAAAGACTGAAGAACCGTTTCAGACAGAGCAAATTGCCCAAATGGAAATAGTTTAAGTATAAGAATGCATCCACATGTGAAAGGAAACAAACATAGGATAAGTGTCTGTATGTCTTCAAGTGTGCCAGCACTGCAGCTGGATTTCTCAAGACATGTAATTGTGGCGATGTATTTCCATGTCACAGTTTACAGGGGAAATGTTAACAGATACTTTTACGGAAGTGATTTCTGAATAGAAAATCAGTATTGTGTGAATCGGCTATAAGCAAACAGATTAAAAAACAATAGTATAACCAACTGAAGAGAGATAATAAACAAATTTAAAGCTGGATGTGAGCAGGATTCCACTCTATTCATAATCTGGTACAGTGATTATAGTCTGTTCCAGTTTTTCAGGCCTGACAGAGAAGCAGAAATGGTGTCAGCTCCATTGTACAGTAAATTTAACATTCGATTCTGTGCCAAGATCAGCTAGTGAAAACAAACAAGGGGAACTGAGGTTATAACTTGTCATGAGATTGCTGCTATTTCCTTAGATTGGATTCCTTCAATCAAAACTGTTTGTTTAAAAAAGCAAGCTTTTTAAAAATGTCTCTGGAGTTGTCTTGGGACCAGGAAGACAAGCACTGTTCTGTTGGAATGGGCACTGAGCTGAGCAAGGGGACATTATCAGCCCTGTGCAGCTTGGCGGAAGAAGGGCCTCCACTCCTGACCTTCTGCTCCTTGGCTTATGTCACTCGGAGTTGGCAGCAGCAACACTGAATGGCAAGCTGCAGCTTCTCTTAACTGTACTTTGAGGAAGGAAGGCTGCTGTTCCTGTGCAGCTTCCACTGGCTTGATTTTTGTACATGTTTGTTGCAGTTTAAAAGGCCCTTTCTAAATGTAGGGCATTAAACTGGACCAGATGTCCAATGAAATCAACATGGCTTTGTGGCTGGCTGCAGGAAGAATGGTAGAAAATGGAACATCCCCGGAATATACTGTAGAATGCCATTTCAACCCCTGGCCATAAGACTTAAAACTGTAGTCCCATTATAAAAAAAAGTGGATATCAGGGTTTCAATGGAAATCCTCTCAATAATAATTAGGCAGTCTTCTTTCTGAACTGATGGCTGGCAATTATATACAAAAGCAAGAATCCATTTAGAGCTATTATATTTGTATTATTCATCATGATGGTGTTTAAAGTGCCCAGTGTTGTAAATTACTGAGTGGAGCTGATAAGCGTTGGTCATTAGCAGCCCAAGGTCAAGGAGCTGAGAGTGTCAGTGAAGAATTGTTGAGATTCATTTCTAGGTTTCACAGGAGGAGTCAAGGCCAAGTCTCTGCGCTGGCAAGGGCATCTCCAAGATGGAAACACTTGTTCCAGCACCTGAACTGCGTCTGCCACTCACCTTTTCTATAGAGGCTGATTGCCCAGCAAGAACAGCCAGATGTCTTCACTTTTTCTGCGGGGCTTGGCCTCCCCTCAAAAACTCTCATGCTTAGTTTGGTCATGTTTGTTGCTGCTTTAGCAGGAGGCACAATCGCCCAGAAATAATAGTGATTGTGCCTAGTATAAAGAATTTCTAATATTAAAATTGTTACTATTTCCTACTGATCAAGATCTTGTTTGTTTCTACTTTCCTAAAGTGCTCTACAAAGTTTTAAGGGATTTGTATTTGAGGTATATTTTCAATGGTATATGAAAGTGTGTCAATGTGGAGTAAGAAGTGTCATAAAATTGAAAGCAGGATATGCCTTCCAATCATATGGCTTGTTTATATTCTGTAGAATAAGGAGCACCAAAATGCTTATACAGTAGAGTCTCACTTATCCAATATAAATGGGCCGGCATAATGTTGGATAAGCAAATATGTTGGATAATAAGGAGAGATTAAGAAAAAGCCTATTAAACATCAAAATAGGTTATGATTTTAAAAATTAAGCACCAAAACATCATGCTATACAACAAATTTGACAGAAAAAGTAGTTCATTACACATTAATGCTATGTAGTAATTACTGTATTTATGAATTTAGCACCAAAATATCACAATGCATTGAAAACATTGACTACAAAAATGTGTTGGATAATCCAGAACATTGGATAAGTGAGTGTTGGATAAGTGAGACTCTACTGTATATATACAAGTATCAAACTAAAAGGCGCTCCCCCATGTCTTTGTTTTAACCCACCTTCATCAACTTTCTTTTGAACTTGCAGATTGAACCCCTGAATGGACCCTTGGAAGGAGGCACCTTGGTTACAATACGAGGAAGAAACCTAGGCCGTAGATTCAGTGATATTGTTAATGCTGTCATAATAGGAAATGTGAAATGCATACCACTCCAGGAAAGATACATTGTCTCTGAAGAGTGAGTAATTCAAGTGAAAAGAAAGCATTTGTGATCTTCCCCTTTTCAGCTGATTGACGATTTCCAATAGTCTTTCTTCACTGATTATGATTGTGATGGCTTGATATGAGTGAATTGATGTTTACGTAGATATAATGGCTATGTAAATTGAGAATGCATTTATCTACCGGCCTCCCGGATGTTAATAGTAGTTGCTGTGGTTTGCTTTCTGACCAAATCGATTTTGAGTCAGCTCATTTCCAAAAAAGATAGAGTTGTTTGGTTTGGTCTTACATTGTTTGAAGGATGCATATTGGAACTCTTTAACTATTTTCCCCAAGAGAAGTTGAGCTGGAGCAGTCACATCTTAGATTTCTGAGGTTATGTAGTGTTGAAGGCTTTCATGGCCGGAATCACTGGGTTGCTGTGAGTTTTCCGGGCTCTATGGCCATGTTCCAGAAGCATTCTTTCCTGACATTTCACCTGCATCTATGGCCGGCATCCTCAGAGGTTGTGAGGTCTGTTGGAAACTAGGCAAATGGGGTTTATATATCTATCAAATGTTCAGAATGTTAGCATTGAATAGCCAGGCTTTGAAGCTGTCAGGCTACTTAATGCTAATCAAGCTGGCCAATTGCAACATTCACACTTGCCTCAAGCAGACAAGACCTAGTTCCCAACAAACCTCACTACCTTTGAGGATGCTTGCCATAGATGTGGGCGAAATGTCAGGAGAGAATGCTTCTGGAACATGGCCATTCAGCCCAGAAAACTCACAGCAATCCTAGCATGATTCTGTTTGGAATGATTAGACAAATATAATTGGAAAAGTTACCTTAGATCCTGTTTGTTTGTTTGTTTTAAGCTGAAGAAAGCTACATGTGTATCTCTAGGAGGAAATGTTAGCATAACATTCCTGTGAATGAGCACTGAAATAACAGGAAGTGGCTTCCTAATTGGTACCAAGGATCTCTAGTAAATTCTAAGCTTCCTTCTGTCTTCTTCAGATTCATCCAGCAGATTGAAGTGGCAAACATCCTCAAACCTTGCCATGGTGTTGCAAATGGGAAATTTCACCAGTGCTTTCAAATGTTTCCCTAGCTTCCCATGCACGATATGTTTTGTAAAGTTGTCTTTATTATCAATGCAAGGCAGGCATTGGGGAGCAACTGAGGTGATTGTCTTCAGCTTACTTTGAAATGAAATCATCTATGAATGCCGAGGGAAAACGCACACGATAATTTCTTACAAAAATGGTACTGGCAGGCCTTGAACGAAGGCTGCCAAGATCAGCCGATCACATGATCTAGAACAGCTTTGCCTTGAGGCATCCTGTTGATACAAACAACATAGCAATGTCTAATTTGGGAAGAAACTGAGATTTCTCAAGGAAATAGCTGGGCATAACAACTATTTAAAAGATTATATTTTCAGTTGAGGAATGGGAAGAAATATCTAGGCTGTTCAGATATGTTCTGCATTTAATCTGTGTCTGCAACCATTTTTTTCATATAATTGTGTGCTTAGACCTATTACGAGTATAGTGAACTTTTTATCTTGGGTTTTGCCCCTGAGATAAGTCCATTCGGGGTTTCTCTGAATGAAAGGCAGCCTTATTAAGTATTCATTTTCTCTCAGCAATTGTAAGGAAGTATTCCAAAAAATGTCCTTAATCTTGGGCACTGTTACAGCTTCTTTTACTTTTGTATAAAGGTTTATAAAGTTTTTAATATTGCAGTAATGTGCAGAATGATGTTAATACTTTCTTGTGTGGGGCAGAGAGGATATTTCCAACCTTGGACAATGGTGGCTCTTTGTATTATCCTACAGAAATGTTCATCCATTTTGTAGGAGTTTTGTTGCTGTTGTGTTTTTGCTTTGTTTTGAGGCAGAGTGGTTGACATCAAGCATACAGTAGAGCATGTACATGTGCCTACATACATGTAGAAGAAGTTATTCGTGCCCATATTCAGCTTGGTGTTATTACTGTTTACTGTCAAAATTGCCTGAATAAATGTGTAGTCCCAGGGCCGGCCCCACTATAGAGGCCACGTGAGGCCTCCGCCTCGGGCGCAGGTCCGGGGGGGCGCCGTCAGGCTGGGCGGGAGGCGGGGCACCGCCCTGACGGTGCCCCACCTCCCGCCCAGTGCGCCCTGGCCTGGCTGGCCTTGCCCGGCCGGCTGCCGGCTGGGTAAGGCCAGCCAGGCCACAAGGCTTGCCCGGCCAGCTGCCACAAGGCCAGGGTGCACTGGGCACGAGGCGGGGCACCGTCAGGGCGGTGCCCCGCCCTCCCGCCCAGCGTGCCCTGGCCCCGCCTCCCATGCAGTGTGGGAGGCGGGGCCAGGGCGAATAGCGTGGGAGGTGGGACCACAGTTGGCCCCGCCTCCCACGCTATTCGCCCTGGCCCGTCTGGCCTTTTCTAGCTGGCCAGACTGCAGCGGAGGCCCTCCAGGCCGCAATCGCGGCCTGGAGGGACCTCCGCTGCAGTCTGGCCAGCTAGAAAAGGCCAGACGGGCGAGCGGGAGTAGCGTGGGAGGCGGGGCCAACTCTGGCCCCACCTCCCACACTATTCGCCCTGGCCCCGCCTACCACGCAGCGTGGGAGGCGGGGCCAGGGCACGCTGGGCGGGACCAGGGCGCGGGAGGCGGGGCCGGTGGTGGGGGCGCTTTTCAGCACCCCCGCTTAACATTGAAAAATATCTCCGGCCAGCCCTGTTAGTCCCAAGAGGCAAATGCATGTCTGGAAAAGGTATGTGTTAACAATAGCACTGGGGTGTGAAAGAACAAATTAAAATGCTAAGCATTTATTAATTAAAGAACGACAAAGGTTGAGCACACCTTGTATACCTCATATCAAATTCCAAACACAAGCAGACCATAAACTGAAACCACAAGATAATGTATACTAATGGAAAAACATATTTATATTGCCTGTTTAGTTTTCTGAACAAACTACATTTTCCCTATAACCAAAATAATGTCATGTGAGCCGATGTAAATTTACATCTATTTTCAAGATGTATTTTTTTTCAATCATAAGAATTGTTCCTAAAAATCTATAAAATTCCAAATTCTAACTAGAGTAAACCCATGAAATCAATTGACCTTCCATAAGTGTTGACTTACCAGGTTCCTGTTGATTCAGTAGGTCTACTGTGGTTGGGTCAAGCAAATCAATTTAGATGAAAGGGTTCAACATAGGCTACACTGCCATATAATCCAGAATATCAAGGGAGATAATTGACATTATCTGGTTTGAATTGGATTATCTGAGTCTCCATTGCCATATAATCCAGCTCAAAGCAGAACTGGATTTTATACAGCTGTGCAGGGCCCCTTCCAAACAGCTGTATAAAATCCACATTGAACTAGATTATATGGACTCAGATAATCCAGTTCGAACAGATATTGTGGATTATCTGCCTTGATATTCTGGGTTATATGGCTGTGTGGAAGGGACTTAGAAGGGGCCATAGAGAGTCTGCTTTATCCCAGCTTCTGAATTCCCTTAATGTCTCATGTGTAAACTAGTTCAGGTTTAGTACATTTTAATAGGGAAAGATTAATGAAAGATTGCTACCATGATAAATAGTGCTGGGTACAACTTCTTACAAAGACTTATCTCCTCTCATTCATCCACGGTGAATCTTGTAAATGTGATTCTTTTGGAAAGCCCATACCTAAATATTAGGAAGGAAGCAATAACCCAGTGGCTGTAGCACGCACCTGCTTTGCGTGTAGAAGACAATCCTTTTCATTTCCAGGTAAAGCCAAAAGGAAAACCTGTTTTAAATCGCAAAAAGATACTGCAAGGCAGTGTTCACAGTACTAAGCCAAAGGAACCAGTGGTCTAATTAATGCATAAGATTAGGAGTCCTTTTGTGGAGTGATCAACCCCTTGAATAGCAAGTACACAACGTCGTATGAAAAGTGGCTCTGACTCTAGTTTGAAGCTTTTGTCAGATAATATAAATTAGGAAGAACTTTAAAAGAGTCCATGTCTCATTATGTGAGCTACTGCTCATGGTCTAGTCAAATTTTATTTCTAAGTTGCAGTCTCTCACTCACTCACTCACTCACTCACTTTCTGCCCCCTATAGAATTGTATGCTGGACTGGAGAAGCCATAGCAGAATTTTCTGATGTGGTGACAGTTAATCTAAGCAAAGAAGGAAAATCCAGAGAACGGTACTCTTATGTGGTAAGTAATTTCTCATTTTTGACAGAGTTAGAAATTTCCATTTTGTCACTGGAGAAAATCCTGTTGATTTTCCTGGATTTGCACAAAGAAATACAATTAATTCGATGAGGCATGATTTTCAGACATTTACTCGTCTTACGTATTAAATGCTAGAAGTAGAGTAAGGATTGGAGGTCTAGTCTAAACATATTTGGAATGTATCCAAAGAAGTGTGACCAAGATTATCACATTTCTGGAAACCAACTGACTTAGGGAATTGTATGGGTTTAGTTTGGAGAAGAAAAGAATGGGAAGTGACATGATAGCTAAATATCTGAAGAAATATCATTTCAAAGAAGGAGAAAACTTGTTTTTTTCTGCTCCAAAGATTAGGACATGAACCAACAGAAATGACAAATCAAAAGAAATAATATTCACCTAAATATTAGCAAAAACATTTTTACTTGTATGAGTGATTCGACAGTGGAATAGTCTGCTTGGGAGGGCAGAGGACCATTTTGGGAATTAAGAAGGAGATTGGATAGGCATCTTTCAGGTCTTCTATAATTGCATGGCAGGAGGTATAGCCCATTTGGTCCCTTCCAGACTTGAAATTCTAACACATATGTTTAAAGAAATGTGAAGCTATTATCAAAATGGTATGCTTGAGTGCTATGGTGCTTTGAGCAAAGTGTTATATAGTGGTTTGAATGTTGGACTAAGACTATGGGAAACCAGGGTTTGAATACCTGTTCAACCATGGAAAGCCATTTAGTGATTATGAGCAAGTCATACATTCTCAACCTAAAACAAGGTTTCAGCAACTCGCTTATGGATAAATCTTGCCAAGAAGACCCTATGATAGTGTTGCCATAAATCAGTGTCAACATGACAGCGCAGAACAACAAAAATGCTGCTTTGAAAATAAATATATCTAAGGAAATTTGAAATATTAAATTGATTTTGAGACGATCCTAGGTTTTTTTTGCTTAGAAAAAGCTCTTTCTGTAAATTTTACATAGAAGCACTAAGTCATCCAGACGTACGCAATTCGGTAATCTTATTAAAGCTCTCAAAAATGGAATCTGCCATAGAAAGTATTACAATGATGAGCACAGAGCAGAAAAATGAAATAAGGATGTTTGAGAACTATTGATAGTGCAACAGGAACTTACATAATCAGGAAACACCTGAAGTGCTTACATTAATAACACTGTGTAACAAGTTTTTTGTTCCTGGGTTATAAATATCATTTCCTAATTGATTTATGAACAGGTACAGAATTTATGTTACTAAAGGAAAAATCAAAATGAAAATATATATTTTTAAAAACAATTTTATAGTATCTCCATTAAAAAAGCAACAAATACAAACAATAAAGCATATTATAAAATACTCTGTCTCTAATAAGAAGGGAGCAGGAGGTGCTTTTCCGTGCTAAGAAAGACATCAGGATGTGGGGGATGGCAGAGGAGGCAAATTAGCTTCTCCAGAATCTGGGAGCAGCCACCAAGAAGACTTATTCCCATGTTTTCACCACATTTGAGGGTGATAGGGCAATAAAAAGGATGTACCCTGAAGGTGTCAAAACCTTGCAGGCTCTTGCAGACTTCATTGGTGTGTCAACCAGATCTCTTCCTAGACTTCTGGACACAGTGACTCATACAATATTTGTCTCCTGATTTGACCACAGTCAGCTTACGGGTGAAAACCCACAAATAAATAAATTGCTCTTTTTACCTAAGAGCATATCTTTCTAGGAATGTTTAGGTCTTCTTGCATGACTATAGTAAACTTCCATTAGGAGCTAACCATAGGATTACATTGGAGAACTTAGGGCCCTTCTACACATGGCTAAAAACATGGAAGTAACTGGGATAAATGGGGTGGGGTGGTAACATGACATTTCAACAAAGTGCGGGTGGAATCAGGTTAACCGGTGAAGAGTACATGTTAAAAAGGTGCGCTTAAAACCACCCCCAAAAAGCACACCTTTGCAGGACTGTGTTTTCCTATAATCATGCAAAACATGTGCTTTCTTTCCCTTCCCCCTGTGTGGACTTTAAAAGCCCAAAACAGCTGATCAGCTGATCCGGCTGTCAGAAAGTGGGGCCATGGACACACAAGTGGCTCAAGGGAAGTGGAATGGGAAAGCAATTAGAACTCTCTACAAGCATTCATTTCTTTAGATCTTTATGAACTTTATGATATTAAAAAGAGCTTGAATTAACAATTGGATGAAGAGAGAGAGAAGAAATCTGCTTATGTGTACATTAAGATATTTGCATGCGTGCATTTGAGGTCCAGCACATTATGGAAATAATTTTTTAAAACTTCTGGCAGATGTGACCTGTCCACCTTCTATCTTGATCTGCTACAAAGGAAGGCTGTGAGGATGGTGAGGGACCATTTCTTGGGATAGACAGGTCTGTGTGTGGACCTGCTGTCAAGGCCCGGGATTTTTTTGCCTCAGTTTTAAAACGCGCATTTTGGTGCTGTCTGGAGACTCCTAGAGAGGGATTCTCTCTAGAAATCCCCAGGTCATTCAATATAACTAGAGTAAGTTGACCAGAAACCTAGAGATTTCTAGAGATAATATTTTAAATCAAATCTATGAATAATCAAACTGCAAAATTCAAACAGCAAATGTAGAGTAACGACTGTACTACAATGCACCCTTGAAAAGTATCTGGAAGCTACAGCTAATGCAAGATGTGGTGGCTACTGCTGTTCAGTGTGCACATTAGAAACCACATTGTCACTGGTCTTCTACCAATTGCATTGACCTCCAGCCTGCTTTCAAGCTCAATTAAAGGCATTGATGTACGAGTAGAAATCCTTACATGGCTTGAGAACAAGAAAACTGAAAGACTGCCTAGATCAGTGGTTCTCAACCTGTGAGTCCCCAGGTGTTTTGGCCTACAACTCACATAAATCCCAGCCAGTTTACCAGCTGTTAGGATTTCCTCTGCCCTGAGGGGTTAATTTGGTGAGTTCACAAGACAAGACTTTCTTCGTCATAGCACCTCACTGCTCCCAAGAGAAGTCAACTACTGGAAAGCATCCCAGGCCCCATCTACACTGCCATGTAATCCAGTTTCTGAATGCAAAATAATTGCAATGAAGTGTAGACTCATATAATCCAGTTTTATGCACTTAATCTGTATTCTAAAATTGGATTATATGACAGTATAGATCTAGCCCCAGGCTGCCCTGTTTCATGCATCTTTTGGTCCTTAAGACTGGGATGACTTTTCTGGTTGTTTTAATTGCATGTGTTTTGATCTCTTTTACTTGTTCTTCTGTTTTGGTTCTCTATACATTGCCTCAGGTGCCTTGACAGGTGGAAAGGAGAAAAATAAATATCAAATAGATGTTCATCAAGAAAGCTGACAAAACTTTTAGGTGACAAATCAATATTAGTAGTAATGTGGTATATGTACCACAAACACTTCCTATCTCAAAGACCTCAAATGGTACAACAAAAAGCTCAGAGGAGTGGAGACCTCTTCCTTCCTAAAACATTTTCCAGATAACATTTACTGAAGGGGATAAAAATGTTTTAAAAAACATCAACAAAGGATGCAATTAATAATGCAAGAAAGGGGCAGCTTATAAATATCTAGACCTGCAGTGTTTCCTTTTCCTCCTTAGAGTAGATTAGCTGCTTTGTTAAGGAAATCTAAATCAGATACTGGGCAGAAATGGAAAGCATTTAAGCTTCTCTCCTAACACCAGAGCCTTCAAACAAACCTACTCCCACTTCCTGCAAAATGCCCACTTTTCAAGAAAAGAAGGAAACTGGATATCTTTCCATTGTTGTCTCGTGTGACCCTTTAAAATTCTCAGTATGAAAACGATTAAACAAATAATTCTTTTACAACTGTTTTTAAAGGCACTGTTCCTTTAAAGAGGATCTGAAACGTTCTGTTTAAGCCAATACTTTTCTGTTAAAAATAACCTTTCAAAGTTTCAGTGCTACTATTTATTATGCCCTTCAGTAATAAATGTTGCTGTACAAGATCAAACTGAACGAAAACACAATTGAATATATTTCTTGTGGCCTGGAAAAGAAAGAAAACTCCTGTGGCATTTACCCACCTTTCTTTAAACATGCTTCTACAAAATTACAAGGCTAACCAGCCATTTATTATCTGCCATAGATACTATTCTTACTACCAAAGCATCAAAGCAGTTAAAATCGACCCATCTAGAAATACAATACACAGTAGGACACAAGCAATATAACCTGTGCTTTCTCATTCAAAAATCAAGAACAATTTCTTTGAATATTAGAGAGTTTTAAGCTTTGGAAAAAAATAAAATCCTCAAGGAGCATTCTTTTAGAAAAACCAACAAATAAGTAGTCACGGGAATGTGCTGGGGCAACACTATAGACAGCCCTCCATATTCACTGTGGTTAAGGGCACAGGGCCTTTATGAGAATGAAAAAAAGGAACCTCTAGGTCCTCCAGCATTACTTTATAGTAGGCATGGGCAAACTTTGGCCCTCCAGGTGTTTTGGATCTCAACTCCCACAATTGCTAACAATAGGCTGTTAGGAATTGTGGGAGGTGAAGTCCAAAACACCTGGAAGGCCAAAGTTTGCCCATGCCTGCTCTATAGTGAACATCCACTGACCATAGAATTGTGCTGCGGGATCTAGAAAAGAGCTTTCCAAACTGTGTGTCATGACACCTTAGTGCAGTGATTCTCAACCTATGGGTTCCCAGGTGTTTTGGCCTACAACTCTCAGAAATCCCAGCCAGTTTACCAGCTGTTAGGATTTGGGGGCGTTGAAAGCCTATATATATATAGGGCCCCTGGTGGTGGCGCAGTCTGTTAAAGCGCTGAGCTGCTGAACTTGCAGACCGAAAGGTCCCAGGTTCAAATCCTGGGAGCAGAATGAGCACCCGCTGTTAGCCCAAGCTCCTGCCAACCTAGCAGTTAGAAAACATGAAAATGTGAGTAGATTAATAGGTACAGCTCCAGTGGGAAGGTAACAGCGCTCCATGCAGTTATGCCGGCCACATGACCTTGGAGGTGTCTATGGACAACGCCGGCTCTTCTGCTTAGAAATGGAGAGTCTGTCATGACTGGACTTAACGTCAGGGGAAAACCTTGACCAACCTTTATCTTTATATATATATATGTGTGTGTGTGTGTGTGTGTGTGAAAGGGTTTTATGAGATATGTCATGTTCCTATATATTTTGTTATTTCAATTTATGTATGTGTGTGTCTCTCTTATAAGGAGTTGGTTTAACCTCTGGTTTGCTAGTAAAACTGTATTACTGTATTACTCGCAATGATGCATGACTAAAAAGTGTGCCACCAACATAAATTTTTTTGAAAGCTTTGATCTAGAGATTCCTAGAGATAATAAATGAATCAAATTCTCAAATATTCAAGTTTGTAAAAAGTGAAACTATCAATGTGAAGACCACCTATATTTGTGTTTAAGGTTTTGGAACCCACTTGACATCCGAATAGGCAGCAGGTGACCTTTCTTGGGGAGAGTTTTCTAAGACAGAATGCTAATCCACTAAACACCTGCTACAAAGAATTGACCAAGATTTAGGCCCCATCTACACTACCATATAAAATCCAGATTATCTGCTTTGAACTGGATTATATGACAGTGTAGATTCATGTAATCCAGTTCAAAGAAGATAATGTGGATTGTCTGATATGATAGTCTGGATTATATGTCAGTGTAGATCGAGCCTTCGCTTCAGTTTGTTCATCTTCAGGTTCGTTTTCAACCTCAGATTTCTGTGATTCAGACATGAAACATATATATGACTGGCTGTCAATAGATATGTAGCATTCTGATTACAATTTTACATGTATTTTTGTCTTGACAAATTCCTGTGTTGTGATACAAATTCTTTACATGTTTTCAAGTTGTAAGCAACAGAAAGGTGACCTCATTCAGCAGGCTTGTTAGATGTATTAAATCAGCAGAGCAGACTGTTCTGAGTAGATCTGAATAGAAACATTGCTTTTCTTTGCAGAATGTAGCATCTTGATTTCTTCCTGAAATATTATTGTAGGAGCATTCACAAGTACATTTTTTGTAACTATGGTATGTCCGCTTGCTGTACTATGATGCTAACACAAATGGATGATGTGATGAATACTCACCAATATTCTTGCCCTCAACAAGTATGTTTTGATACTCCAAGATTTGATACTCTCATTGAAAAAAGCATTTTTAAATCATTGTGCCCAGAAGAGGGTAATA
Source organism: Anolis carolinensis (assembly GCF_035594765.1). Classification (NCBI taxonomy): domain Eukaryota; kingdom Metazoa; phylum Chordata; class Lepidosauria; order Squamata; family Anolidae; genus Anolis; species Anolis carolinensis. The sequence goes on along the minus strand of NC_085842.1, from coordinate 58,765,966 downwards.
TTTTTAAATTATTAATTATGGCATGTGAAAACAAAATATAGAAATATTTACATTGCTGCTTTGACCTTTAAAAGCAGTGAATGTCTCACGTTAACTTTTCTCTCTTTCATCATCTTAGCTTCCAGTAGTGAAGTTTATATCTCCATCCGCTGGTCCTAAAGCAGGAGGAACTAAAATAACCATCACAGGAAGTAACCTCAGTGTTGGGTCTGAGCTCCGGGTTTTGGTTAATGGCACAAAAGAATGTACAGACCTCAGGTAAGTGCTTTCAGGTTGAACCATAATTCATCTGTGAAGACTGGAAATTTTGCTTTTCTGGTAGTCCATGATCTAATGGGTTTTTCAAGAAGAGATGCAATCCATAGCATAAATAAATGCTGCCAGTTAGGTACTGGTTTGGAATAATGGGCCTGGAAATGGCACAAAACATTCTAGACACAATCCTATGCATTAGTTCCAATTGAATCTGGCCTTTGAATCAACCTATTGAATCAACATGTAGATAAATTCCACTGTTTCCATGGGATTGACAATGAGTCAATTCTCTGAATGCTGGATTCTCCACCTCCAAAACAATTTGGAGGTTAAAAATCCATATTGTATCAGACCACAGATTGATTTAGGCATTCTGTTCCCATAGTAGTGAACAGCTCACAGTGGAAAGTCAACAATCAAGTCAGGACTGCAAAAACTCGTTTCCATGCATGTTCTTTGCCAAATGGTGTTCACGGGTATCCCCCCTCCAGAGCTCCAACAGCAACATAACTGTGATAAACCATACGTTTTTATTATAGTATTATGTTATTGGTAGCTTTATTTTTATTGACTAGGAACCAAGTTGAGATTTCTAGCTCAGTTGGTAGCATACCATTTTTGGAGAAGGGTGGAGCCTCGGTGGCACAGCAGATTAAACTGCTGAGCTGCTGAACTTACTGACTGAAAGGTTGGAAGTTCGAATCAGGATGAGCTTCCATTGTTAGCCCCAGCTTCTGCCAACCTATTCGAAAACATTCAAATGTGAGTAAAAGGTAATGGCACTCCATGCAGTCATGCCAGCCATATTACCTCAGAGGTGTCTAAGGACAACGCCGGCTCTTCAACTTAGAAATGGAGATGAGCACCAACCTCCAGAGTCGGACACGACTAGACTTAATGTCAGGGGAACACCTTTACCTTTACCATATCTCACTGGTTGTTAAATCAAGAAACAGCTTCCTAAGATCTACAGAGATACTCGCAGGAACACCTCAACAAGCGAGAGTCCAAAAGTGGCAGGCTAAAACCCGGAATCTCAATCCATGGCTGATACCAAATGACTCGACAACTCGAAAGGTGCTGAACAGACTGTGCTTTGGCACCATGAGATGCAGAGCTAACCTTAAGAAATGGGGCCATAAATTGGAGTTCACGACATATGAATGCAGAGAAGAGCAAACCACAGACCACTTACTATATTGCAGTCTGAGCCCTGCCACATGCACAATAGAGGACCTTCTTATAGTAGCGCCAGAGGCACTCCAAGTGGCAAGCTGCTGGTCAAAGGAAATTTAGTACAATACCAAGTTTTTACCTTTGTGGTGATTTTAATAAAAAGGTAAAGGTTTCCCCTGATGTTAAGTCCAGTTGTGTCCGACTCTGGGGGTTGGTGCTCATCTCCGTTTCTAAGCCGAAGAGCTGGCGTTGTCCGTAGACACCTCCAAAGTCATGTGGCCGGCATGACTGCATGGAACTCAATTTGCTTCTGACACAATAAATAAATACTGGTTGTCTCCATTTCGCTTGTTTTCTATTGTACCCAATATTTCAAAGTTCTTATTTCAAGGAATGCACTCCAGATCTCCCATTTTAGCTCAAAGAGTTTTCTTGTATTGTAACAGAAACACCTATATGCAATGTCTCTCTTCATATAGCTTATGGTGTATACATTTTCCGATGTCCCTTTGACATTGCCCTGTAAGTTTTCCACCCTGTTCCTATTTGACCCATCAAAAGCATGTCAGTCCCTCGGGATAATTCAGCCTAAACTGGACACTTCCCAGATTTTGGTGGTTTTCCCTTAGTGTTTGCACGCACACACTTTTCTCCCCTCCTTCTCCTTTTCTTTGAGACATGCCGCTAAAAAAGGAACAGGAGGTTGTTGCCAACACTCTAAGCTGACAACTTGCAAAATGGAGGGCTTCAAGAAATTAGGTCAAATTTTTATCTGGGTTCTGCAGCATACAAGCTGTACTATGAGATAGTTTCCCTCTTTCTCTGAATGATATCCTCCTTTTGGGAGATTCTCATTGTCCATGACAGCCAGGAAGCAGTTGCATTGCAACAGGGCTATTTCTGCTGCGTCCCCAAAGGTCTCATCCACAGGCTTCCCTGCTGGACCAGGTCAGCAACCTTGGCTTCAGATGAATGAATCCCTTCCCTGAGGACCAAGGACTCATTGCACGGAAGTACGCATACAGAAGTTTTGTCCTTCAAAAATAAAGCCATTTGGTGCAAAACATTGGGTTGCACATATATACATGATATCTACATTTATAACTGCTTTTAAAAATGTTCTTCTTCCTCTGTTCTGTTGGGGTTTTTTTTATAAACATCTTCATGTTTTTCAAGATGAACTTCCTTGGCTTTCTCATCCTCTTGATAGGCTCACACAGGTGCTTGACTTGCATAGGTGTTTAAAGTCGCATTATTTTAATGTTTGGTAGCTCTCTGGGAACTTATCCTATTTTTAAATCAATGGCTACTCTCTCCAACTGCTCCTGCAGCCAATATTCAGTCTTCATTTAAAAATCTTAATTTAAAAAGAACTATGTGTGAAAGAGAGGGGGAATGAATCAATGCATGAGTGTCTGGGCGTATTGGTCTGCAACTGTGAATCAGAGTTTTATCTGGGCATCTCTAAAGCTCTTCTAAGTAGAAATCTTGGTGAGCTAGAAAAATGCTTTATTTTATTATGTTCTAAATCTTCTACTAATCAATTTTATTAGACAATACTCCATTTTGCTCTTATGTGGGAAGACATTCATTACTACAGGCTAAGAATCCTTTATCAGGAAATTTGAAATCCAAAATTGACCATATGGGTGGCTGAAATAGTGACATGTTTGCTTTATAATGGTTGAATGTATTTCGTGCATAATGTAATTAAATATATTGCATATAATGTTACTTTCAGAGTATGTGTATAAGGTGTATATGAAATATAAACAAATGTGTTTAGATGTGGGTTCTATTTCCAAGATATCTCAGGCCCCTTCTACACTGCCCTATATCCCAGGATCTGATCCCAGATTACCTGCTTTAAACTGGGTTATATGAGTCTCCACTGCCAGATTATATGTGATAAGAAGGTAATATGGGATCATATCCTGGGATATAGGGGTAGTGCAGAAGGTGCTTCAATATGTATTTTGAGATATTCCAAAATCTGAAATCCAAACAATTTCTGGCCCTAACCATTTTGGAAAAGGGATTCTCAGCCTGTACTTAATGTATTCTTTCTGAACTGGTTGCCTTTCTATAGTGGTATGCCATGTAAAAGTCTTTCAGCAGATAGAATGCAGCACAGTTACTTCCTATGTACTAATACAATCCAGAACCAAAGTTATCCTTGATGTATATTCCAGAGCATAATGTGTCTTTTCTTTTTAGCCGAACTGACACCACCATCACGTGCACCATGCCAAGTGTGGAATTTACTGCCACTGCAAGTGTCTGTGTCCAGTTTGAAAATAAGTCTTGCATTGGTGACAACAACAATTTCAGCTACGAGAAAAATCCAAGTATAATGGATATCAACCCCAAAAAGAGTCAGATCAGGTAAAAGATGTAATTTTCTGGAAACTGTTAGCAGCATCAAAAGGATTAGATTGATAGTAGCAATTATGGGAGAAGCAACAGTGTCGGGAGAGTACTGTACTGTACTTTTATCCTCATCATTACATTTTTAATCAAAGTTGCGAGCTACTTTGCATCCCATATTGAGAGAAAGGTAGAATGTATGTTTGTTGACATACGTGGCAAATGATGGGGTAATGTTTTAATTTTTAAAAACTGCATATTGCTCTGAAGCTGGTATTATAGACATGTTACTGAGAAGAATAAAGCTGCCGAGAAAGTCAGAACACTTGTTCATTGTAAACCTGATTCCAAGCTAGCAGCACCAAAATCCAAACTGATAATGAAGAAAAATGTTAATTTGATGGGCTTCAAAGGAGATAGAAATTCAGCCCAAAGTTAAGCAAGAATCATACTCTTCTTACCAGTTCTGACTGCTGATGCAGTTTGCAATTTCTTATTCACAAGAACCTGCAAGGCCAACACATTCATTCTTAAAACATGTTGCTTTTGATTTCATTTTCTTCTTGAAGCCCTTGGGGCTTCTGTTCCCTTTTTAAAAATTTCTCCGTGAAATCACTCCCTGCGTAGTGCAGACTTGGAAGTATAGCAATGTAATGTGAACAAAGAAGTTTGAGAAATCAGCTAGTGCCCTTCAAGCTGGAGCGGCTCAGAAAGTGTATACTACCACCAAGGTTAGATGCTCAGTTCTTTAGTGGCATTGTGAATGAAGATCCCAAAATCAGAAGTAAATTGAATATGTTGAGAAATGCTTTGAAAAAAATTATAGCAACGTACACAGTTTCCAGTGTTTGATGTGAAGTCCAGTGTAATGACTATGAGGAAGGACAGAATTGGGTCAAAATGCATTAAGTAGGGGGAAACGAGCTTATGCTTGAAATCAGGACTATCCTATACTGTGATGTGTAAATAGCATTATTAGTGTAGAACAATGAAGCTTAGTAATTTATACTGCAGATTTTCACATGAGTTTCCTCTTATTGTGTTGCTGTGGTTTTGTTTTTCAAATGGATAATTATTGGATCTCTCATGATTTTTCTACAATGATCAACTGCCATTGAGTATGAATTTTCTTTCAAGGAAGTTTCATACCCCAGGCTGTTTCACAGATGTGGGATGAGCTACAGAATGCCTATGAATATGCATGACTATGAATAACTGCAGCATGCTGAGGTGTTAGAGAGGCCTTAAAAGACTTGTGAAGGCCGTGCTTGTAAGAACCTGCACACGAACACGTTAGTTTTGAAGGTCTTTTGGAGACAAGGTGGATAAATCACTATCTTTCTGAATTCCCTGATGTGACACCTGATGTTGCAATATAATTAAAGCAAGTAGTACATGAAATGGTTGAAGTAATGAAAGGCCACATGCAGGGGAAAGTCTGGATGTAGTTCTCGTAACCAATGGAGACAAGCCGTTCTTCTTTCCTTCTCTCGGCACTGGTGACATGTGCTAGAGCCATCTCATTATTTTCTTTAATTGATTTCACATTGATGGCGACACATTTAGCATTCCTTGGGCAGCTTGTCCAAGAAAAAAATCCAAATATTTTACTTTTTAATAACGCGTATTGAAAGATATAGGATTTGTGTGGCTGCAAATACTTATCCTTGGTTTGCACTACAGGTTAGAAAATGCATGCACACTGTGTATATTCAACTTGAGTCGTCCAAATAGTTTTGTTTTTGCTTGTTCCCCAACTAAATTGCACTTTTAAAGTCTTTTTGTCCAAGCTAAGGAAATTTGAGCTGTCATTTTAGGTCAAAACTACACAGAGACAGATGGTCTCTGGACTAGCCCACATTTTCTCATCTTTTCAACACTCCCACCCAACAAGCTATCGTTCCAGTAACAAACAGTTTTTGAAAAGTACTTGTAATTAATTTCATTTAGTGTTTGCCATGGAGGGCAAAATATGGGAAGAGATGAGCAGTGACAACTCACTGACATCCCATCAATCTTTATTTTGCCCACCCGCTAATCCCAGTTACACAATATCAGGGGGATGCAGTCTGCTGACATCCCAATCTCTCACTAAAACAAGTAGTTTGAACTTTAGACCGTAGCTTTCATAATGTGACAGAAGGCTCCCAGGTCTTCTTCCTGCAGCTGTTAGGGAAGCACAAGGTCCTCTCTGCCTGTTCTTTCTTCAGAAAGTTCATTTTAGTGCAGGCTTGGATTGGACCAGGGTGCCAAGTGCTTCTTTTCCGTCATTGTGGTATGCTTACTGAGCATGTTCATTCAGAGTTCAAGGCTCCAAGCTGTCTTGCTTGGTTTCCTAGTGACCATATATCTTCAAAACAATTCTGAACCCTTGTGCCCCCCCGGAGTTTGTCGAGTTTTCATCTGGGAATACTACAACAAATGCCACAAATGTTTTGTGGGACAAAGTAAGGAAGCTTCCAAGCCTATAAGTCAGTTTGTGAGAATACAAAAGACTGTTTGTGTGTCTCTTTATCCAAGCTATAGCTTGAAGGCTATGGAACCTAGATACTTTAAACTTGACATGTATACCAAAGGGCATGTACCCTGAGGTTGCTTGGTTTTAAAACTAATTAATGTAAATGTTTTTCTTTGTTCGTAGCTTGTGATGCCATTTTTAGTCACCAGGTTCCCTAAACAATGCATTGCTTTGCAGTTAATACAATTTGAATCTTCAGAGGAGGACCCTAAGGAACAGAATTGCAAGCTGCCCCCTTCCTTGTATTGTGGGGCAGCTTTTTCAAGGGAAAGGAGTGTTGATCCCTCGCTCCCTCAGGAAGTCATAGATGTGAACCATCAGTAGAGAAATGTTGCCTGTGGCTTTGCTCAGACAAAGAAAGCATAGTATAACTATACAACTATGCCTCTGGATTTTACTGTACTTCACTAAGCATGGAGCTGCCTGTCTGTGGCTGTGCACATTCACTAGTATTCAGATAAAGCATTTTTCCTGCTCTCCATTTAAGGAGCTATCTTACACTTGCAGGAATATATTTGTTGTAAGGATGTCTTGCTTTACACTTCACTTTATGTTAAGTATGCATGTGCATATAGGCAGTGTATATTTTCTACTATATACATGATACTGGTCTTCACACTGAAGAAACGTTATTAGTCAAATCTTCCCCCCACATGCTCATATATACCCCTGCATTTGCTGCTATATTATATGAGAAGTAGCTCTTCTTCTAAGGCATTAATGGATCTGGGCCATTACATAAATACCATACATTATTCTGGGTAAATATGCATGCCCCATTTCTCATGTGAAAGAGTAAAATATTTTAGTCTACAAGTTTGGTACAAACACCCTGTGTGTGTGTGTGTGCGTGTGCGTGTGCGTGTGTAGACAGTGAAAGTCTGCATATCTTGGTTTTTGTAGATTTCATCTGTAGTCAAAGTAAAGTTTTAAAGCAGGCCTGCACAACCTGTGGCCCTCCAGATGTTTTGGACTTCATCTCCCAGAATTTCTGACCATTGAACAAGCTGAACAGAGTCGGAGACCAAACAGCTGGAGGGACACAGATTGTGCAGGCCTGTTTTAAAGGGTGAAAGCCTAAGACCTTAGAGTAAAGCCTTAGGCAAACATTTTAAGCAGGGGGCCTGTTCATGGTCCCTCAGACTATTGAAGTTGGTTGGGGGGATATGGACAATAGTTTGAAAAAAATACGAATTCCTATGCATACTGCACATATCTTATTCATAGTGCAAAAACACAAAAGAACAAAACATAAGAGCAATATATTTAAAATGAAGAACAGTTTTAACCAATATAAACTTATCCGTATTTCAGTGGGAAGTATGGGCCTGCTTTTGCCTAATGACAAAAGTCAAGTTAATTAGGATTGTTGTTGTTGTGTGCCTTCAAGTCATTTCAGACTTTGGAGGGCCACATCCGGCCTGCAGGTTTTAGTTTGGAGACCCCTGCCCTAGAGAGATGCCCTGAGTCTTTGTGGTGTTAATGGTACTGGACTAAATAGGACAACATTCTTCTTTCTAAATTTAAGAGTGATATATGTGTCCTGATTTTTATCTGACCACTTTCCTATTTATTGTCATTTAAAAGTGGAGGCAGAATCATCACTGTGGAAGGAAATGGATTTTTGATGGCTCAGAATGTGTCTATGGTTGTTCACACTGTTGGTAAAGAACAAACGGTAAGTTTTCATCAATATGGCATGAAAAAAGGAAGTCTGCAGTAGATTTATAAATAATATAGAAGACCAAATAAAGGATGTAGTTTTTACACCAGGGGTAGAAGTATGCATCTGTCACTGCAGGATCCTGGAGGCCCAATTCCTCATTTTAATTCCTAGGTATGTCAACAAAAGTTTCACTAAAATATGTCCTGTAAGACCTCCCTAAAGTCTCTAGATAGTTATTTTCTGTTATGAAATAGTGCCCACTGACCTAAAAAAAACTGTAGAACCTAGAAATTAGGTAAAACAGTGAATTTCATACTACAGAAACTTTGAGGTGTGTTTTGTATTTTAGTGCTCATTCTTATTTTTTAATGGTTTTATACTGTTGTGTTTGAATATTATAGTTTTTTTTAAAAAATTATACCATTAGTTTTTCATTTGCACTTTGTTTTAACCTTGATTCAAGCTACTCTGGATCCCATATACTGTGAGATACTTATTTTTGCTGTGTTTGAGGGAGAGTGGGTTGTTTTAGGAACACTGGTTTACTTTCTTGTTAAATGAAACAACCAAAATTGATCCAAAGTATGCCAATGTTGCCCCGACAATCTCTTGGGAGGTTTGCGAGTTACTTAAAACATGTTTAAAACTAGAGGTGAATTGGGAAGCCAGGGAGCCCAGAAAGCACCCCAAGGCCCATTGGCTATACTTTCTCCAGTCCCTACCTTAAACCATTTCAGCTTTTAAAAAAAATCTTTTTGAAACTGTAGCTCATGAATTTTGCTTTCTCAGTTTTGAAAATGTCTCCTTCTGGGTATTTTAATAATTAGAGGTTTTTTGTGAGTGGTGATGGTCCAAAGGAGGCAATGAAAGTTTGCAATGATCGAGGGTTCATTAATGGTTAGCTACTCTCTCTTATATCACATTAACACCTGAAGTCTATGTCACTGAAACTTTTTTATGGATTTCGTTTTCAACTGATGCAAGTACAATTTGAGTATTTCTTATCTGTAATGTTTGGGGACCAGAAGTATTTTGGATTTCAGATTTCTTCAGATTTTGGAATGCCTGTGTTTGCATATCCTCATATAATGAGATATCTTAAAGATAGGATCCAAGTGTAAACACAAACTTTGTTTGTGTTTCATATACAGTACATCTTATACACATAGCCTGGAAGTAATTCTTTCCAGTATTTCTAACAATCTTGTGCATGAAACTAAGTTGTGTCATTGAACCATCAGAAGGCAAAGGTGTCAATATTATAGCCACATATGTGGACAATGTTGGATTTTTTAGTATTTTGGATGTCAGAATTCTTCATAAGGGATGCTCAATCGGTGCTGTAATTGCTGCTACTTTCTTATAGATTTTGTTTATGTGTTAATATGAATTGTTTCAGCCCTTGATGTGCATGCTTTCTCCTGCTTTCAGAACTGTAAGGTTCACTCCGACACTGTGATTACCTGCCCCTCTCCAGCTGCCTCCAACCTCACTGGGAGCAAGCCAGCTTCAGTGGACTTCTACATCAATGGCCGCTTGTATACGGATGAGCACCATTTCCCATTTGACCATTATGAGGAGGCTGTGCACATTAGCAAGTTCCACTTGGAGTACTACCCAGACCCCCAGTTCTTCACAGCCAAGAAGGAGAAGTGGATCAAACATCATCCTGGAGAGCCCTTGACTCTAGTTATACATGTAAGATCATAAGACATGAAGTACACTGAGATTTTCCATAGGATCATTTTATTCAGAGCTTTCTTGTGGACAGTGAGACCAAGTTAGGGTGGACGTTAAGACCAAAATTCTGATATTTAATAATTCATGATGAGAATAATGTTTTTAAAACCTGGTCATACACACGTCATTCTTAAGCATAACTCAAATGATGATGAAGTGGGGGTAATGTTCCTCTGTAGCAGTCACTGTCTGTTAGGAATTGTGAGAGTTGCAGTCCAAAACACTTGGAGGGCTGAAGTTTGCCCATGCCTGCTCTATGGCTTCATGTTTGATACACAACTTTCATGTCTACCTGAAAGATGTGCAAGTTGTTGTTATGTGGCTGGGTTTGTTGCACATTTTCCAATCAGGGGAGAAAGAAAGGGAGTATGGGGCAACTTGTACTTTTTGCCCTTTGCGCCATTGGATCATGTCCGCAATCATTTAAACTGCTTAGTTCTTATTTTTGTCTTTGGTGAAGGGAGATCAGTTTTCAGAACTGAGGCAGAGTGAGGCAATATATATTATGGAAACTTTCTCCATCTCTGAGGGAAGATCCATGAGGAAGTGGTCTGCACAGGACTTCCCAACCTTCCAACCAGAAGTTCTGTCCCCTACATCCAGATATGGATATGAAGTGGAGCACATCACTCATGTTTCAGTAAAGACACAGAAAATCTAGATATAGGAGGTCTGGGAAGTATCTATACCTTCATCAACAACTCCCAGTAATTTTGAAAAACCCAGGAACAGTAATAAAAAATAGTAAAACAAGAGAAAATTTTGAAAGAGGAACGGAGAACTGAAGAACCATTTTTAGTCAGAAATCTGTGTGTTATTCTGTCAATTCTTGTTAAATAATTGAGGAAATGTAGTCAAATAGAACTGAATGGTTGGCAGAGGAACAATGCTCATTGAATGGCTTTATGTGCTGTAGAATGCCCTCATGAGTACTATGAACTTCAAAAGCATTGTCTGGGGCATTCATCAGCAGGCAATCCAAACACCATCTCCCCTCTTTCCCAGTCGTTTCTATAAAGGATTATGATTATTTTTAATTGAGGTATAAAATGAGAAGATCAAAGGCATTGTCCCCAGGCCTTTAAGGCTTTTTGACTCTGGTTCTTCCAGTCTGAGAATTGGGAAAGAATTGGAAAATGTTTTCTTTTTTCACTGTGTTTCAAGCCCCTTCAAAATATGAAAGCAAGGAATGAGAACAGTGTGGTGTTTTCCCTTTGTGCCTTGCAAAGGTACAGCGTGCTCCGTGAAAGCTTTGGAATGAATTAAAAAATATAGAAATGTTAGGAACTGCATTTTAATGAGACTTTCACAAAGTGGCCAATATAGGGAAAGAGGATTTATTCGCTGTCAGTCATTTTGATTTTGATTATTTATCTCTTGGTTTGTTTCCATAATTAGAAAGAACCGGACAATCTTGGCCTGGAAAGCAATGAATATGAGGTTAAAATTGGTCTGATTTCCTGTGAGATCCAGATCGTTTCAGACAAAGTCATTCATTGCTCAGTCAATGAATCTCTGAGCACCTCAGAAAGACAGCTTCCTGTGACGGTAAGTTGTAGTAGATGAAAGTATTTACCCGCTTATATTTAATCTGCCTTGTAGCTTAAGTGCACTCTTGTGGGACCAGAAAATTTGGCTTCCCAACTCACTGTCCAAGAAATTTAAGCAATCCTCATGTTTTATTTTAAATCCTGGCCCCAAGTCGTTCAGGGCTTTGTAGGTCAACAGCACTTTGAATTGAGCTCAGAAGGAAATTGGAAGCCAAGTGCCGCTCTTGCATTATATGGTCTCTTAAAAGCACACTGGACACCAATATGACAGATGCATAGTATGTCATCCTGCAGCTTTTAACATGGTTGACATTGTATGATTTCTATTTATTTCATTTTTAGTCTTTCTGTTTGGAATTTTGGTGTGGTCACTTTTTCTTAGAATTCAGATAAATTCTGTTTCAGTATCGTGAAGCAGCTTTATTGGCATGCCATCTGTTCCTAGAAATTTATTTCTTCCTTGTAAATGGAGAGCAGTTTCTATTTTATTTTCTGAAAAAGTAAATTGTTCACCTGAAGGAATCCATCTACCTTTCATCTCTTCTGTATAGGTTTTCGTCATATCATATCCTTCCTCTCCCCATTTTGTCCTCATAATATAATATGTTATCCTTTGATCATTTAATACCTTTACTCTTGGTTTAAAGTTCCCTTTCATTTCATGAAATGCGTGGAAGAGATCTGTTACTTTGTGTTGTTTTCATCTATTTCTTTGCACTGTTTATTATCATAGTTCTCTTTTTTCCTGTGTACAAGTTTCTGAAGAGTGTGTTTGGTATTTTGATCCTATTTTTTTAACAATTTTTCCAACAAATACAGAAAACATAATAGTGGTGAAGATATTGGAAATGCTTAATATGCACCAGAGTTTCAAAGAAACGGGGCATCAGGGATTGTAATACCTATCAGACCATTGTATTAATCTCCCATGCAAGCAAAGTGATGCTTCAGATTTTACAACAAAGATTTTAACATATATGGCTTAAGTAATGGGAAATGTTTTGAGCCGGATTCAGAAAAGGAAGAAGTGAAAGGATTCATATTGCAAACATGCATGGACTAAGAAAATATACTAAAAAAGCCATTAGAAAACCAGCCAGTATTGTATAGATTATAGCAAAGCTTTTGACTGTACAGATCATTAAAACCTATGAGAAGTTATGAAAGAAAAAAATCGATGAACTAATACTTCAGTTATCTTGATATGCAATCTGTACTCCAGACAAGTGCCTGGGAAAAATAGAGAGACACAGAGTGGTTTCCAGTTGCCAAGGATATCGATGAAGGGTGCATTTTGTTTCCCTGCCTAATTTATAAGAAGAACATATCATATGGAAAGACAGATTAGACATGGAAGAAATAGGCTTGAAAATTGGTGAAAGCAATAGTTGTGGAATGGATGTGAAAAATGGGCAATGAAGGAAGCTAGCAAGGAAAAATATCATTTCAAACTAAATATGAGGATTTATAAAAATCACATGAACTGCCAAAAAGACTAATACATGAAGAGCAAACTATATCTCAGCTCTCAATAGAAGCCAGAATGCCTAAATTGGTTTTCCTATATTTTGGACACAATATGAGGAGGGAAAGCACTCGATGAAAAAGACAATACTGCAAGGACAAGTTGAAGGCATAATTGAGCAGGATTGTCTCTCTAAGGGAACTATCGCCCTGAGTTTGCAACACCCATACAGAGCTGTGGAAATCAGGATATGATTTATAAATCAAGGCCACCTTGTTGCTGTATGCCTTCAAGTAGTTTTCAAGTTATGAAGACCTTATGACAGTCCTATTACAGAGGGTTTCTTGGCAAGATTAGTTCATACTGGAAGACTGAGTTGCCCAAGATAATCCATGTTGGTCTCCGTGGCTGGGTGAGGATTTGGACCCTGATCTCCATAGTCATAGTCCAATGCTCAAACTACTATAACACAATGGCCCTCATAATCAAAAACAACCACCACCACCTAATGTTTTGATTTTGTTTGTACTCACATTGGTTTCTAAACTGAAAGGCAATCCATAAATAGATTGGTAAAGATGAATACATGGAGTCCCCGGTGGCACAGGGGGTTAAACCACTGAGCTTCTGAACTTGCTGACCGAAAGGTTGGCAGTTTGAATCTGGGGACCGGGGTGAGCTCCCACTGCTAGCCCCAGCTTCTATTCAGACATGCCAGCCACATGACCTTGGGGGTGTCTACGGACAAAGTACGTGTCTACGGACAAAGTACTGAAAAAGTAAATTGTTCACCTCGCCGGCTCTTCAGCTTAGAAATGGAGATGAGCACCAACCCCCAAAGTCGGACACGACTAGACTTAATGTCAAGGGAAAACCTTTACCTAAGGGAGAATGCAAGTAGGATACAGGCAACTTTGCTGCACATTATTTCTTTTGCATCCTCTCCCCACAAAAAATACAATAGCAGTTCCTTTTTATGGGGGAAATCAATGGTTGGAGCATATTCCTAATGTAGTTAACTTTGTAATGTTCTCATCTGGAACACTGATCAGTGCCTTAAGCTGAAACCCATTTATTTCACCTTGGGTTCTCTTTCTTTCTCACTCTAAAACGTTATGCTAAAGTGTGACAGAACTTTGGCAAGAAACAGAAAGACTGTAGTGAGAGGAAGAGGGAAATTTAAGAAAGTCAGAAATTGCCCTGCAGCTAAGAAGTAACTAAAATTCATTAATGATTGCCTGATGGGATTGTGTCCAATTAAAAAGTAACTAATTCTGCTGAGGATCAATAAATGAAATAAATATGAAGTTGGATATAGGATAAGGCCTGTTCCCAGGTGGCAGAGTAACAGTGCAGAATTGCAGGTGCTGCCTGTCATGTAATCCTTTTCTTAAATATGCTTTGTCTTTTTCTACACTTGTATAATCAGTATGGTAATTTTCACAAGTTTAATGTGAGCTGGCATCCTTGCTGCCGCTCTCAGTGGGGGAGCTGGGAGCTATGTGAATGTGAGAGCCTATATTACAATCAAGCAAGATAGACTGGAGATGCACATACATTTTAGCCAGTGCTACATTGAGGAAATCAGTTCCCGGGGCTGGCTTCCCATGGTCAGTATCTATGTGACACTAAATGGGTCACTGAGAACTTTGGCAGATTATAACATTTCTTTAATGCATTCGGAATAAATTTTATTTAAATGCCTCCTTCCATTTTCATCAAGACCACAGTGTGTAGAGAGGGCAAGTTTAATTAACAGTGACCCTGGTTAAAATCTCCACTTTTTTTTCTTTTTTTTTTTTTTAGAAAGCCCTCATTTGTGCCAGATTTTTTAACCTGATAGTCAGAGGGGGGCGAATTTTCATTGGGATTATTACTGAGGAATGAATATTTAAATTTTAAATTTTGTCTTCTCACATGAAAATTGAGGAGGGGGGTAATTCCCGTGAGCTATGGTCCTGATGAAAATAGTTGACACAAACATTTAAAATATGATAAAAGTCCTAATATCACAGGTAGTATCACATATCATTTGACAGTCCCGGTGCTACTTTCTTTTTCCTACATCACTTCATTGAGCCACGGTGGCACAATGGGTTAAACCAGGCATGAACAACTTTTTTTTTCTTTTTTCTTTTTCTTTTTTTCTTTCTTTTTTTTTTTTTTTTTTTGCCTTGAGGCCGCATCGTGGGCCTGGCTGGGAGGACCGGGCCAGGAGGGAGTCGGGTCAGACACATACTGGGTGGGGAGGGTCCGGGAGAGGGTGGGGACAGGAGGGTCAGGGCAGGGCCCGGGTCATCCTCAGGTTGTCCTCCCAGCATAAGGATGGGACTGCTCGCTGCCATCCTTATGCCGGGAGGAAGGCGGAACATGCGGCAACTGCCCCAAACCTCCTCCATCAATCCTCAGGCTGTCTTGTTGACATTCTACTGGGAGGAGGGCGAGACAGGAGGCGGCTGAGAGTGCTCCAGAGGGCTCTCAGCCGCCATGTGTCTTCCATGAGCTGTCCTTATGCCAAGAGGAGGGTGAGACACACAGTGGCTGAGAGCACTCCAGAGGGCTATGTGCCTTCCTACCCCATCTTTTTGGCCCACCATGTCCTTCTACCAAGAGGACAGGGAAAATGATAAGGGCCTTGTTGGTGTATTTTGGTGTAAGCGTGAAATGTTGAATCAAGTGTTTTGCTGTTGGAGTTTTGCAACTGTGTATTCTGGCATGCTTTCCAGCAGCACACGGGTTAATGGCAGGCCAGCTTGAGTGATAGCCTGCCTAGCCAATAGGTCAAGCCTTCCGGTCTCAGAAGTGCGGACAGGACATTCGTCATTCTGCTATGGAATGTGGGAGTTGCTGACAGAAGAGCTTTACAGATGATCAGCAATGAGAGAGGACATGCTTTGCCCTTGCTAGGGAAGCATGGGTCCTATGAGCGATGGACTTTGTAATTGTAAATAGTTTGTATATATAATAAAGTCTAGGAACCACTGTGATCAGCTGAATTACGACTGTGATGTCGTTTGTTGATGCTGCTTAACCGGATGCTTAAGCAGTCGGACGGAGGATGGATTGGTGAGAGGCCTGACTCACCAATAAATCAGGGTCGTTCAGAGATAATTAACCCCCTGACAGGCCTGAGGTAAGCACCCAGGGGGCCGCATCCAACCCCCAGGCCTTAGTTTGCCCATGCCGGGGTTAAACACTTGTGTTAGCTGAACTGCTGATCTAAAGGTTGGTGGTTCAAATCTGCGAGACAGGGTGAGCTCCCATCTGTCAGCTCCAGTTTCCCATGCAGGGACCTGAGAGAAGTCCCCCACAGGATGGTAACACATCCAGGCATCCGCTGGGAAATGTCTTTGAAAGTCGGCTGATTCTCTCACACCAGAAGCGACTTGCAGTATGTTCTCAATTCGCTTCTGACACGATAAAAAAATCAATTTGCTGGAAGTAGTTGAAGCTCCCCAGAAGGCAGGATCAAAATTTTGCTCTCCCACATAGGGAGGTTTTGCTCCTCTGTATAAGTTTTCTTCAGTTTAATGGTTTGCATCTGTGATTTTATGAGTCTTTATTACTGGGTAGGTTTCTCCCCCAGACTGTTCTACTAATTCTACTCCCTTCTCTTTTGTTTCTTTTTATTGTTGTTTTAGTACAATCTTTAGATCGTTTAGGATTGAGTTTAAACATGTTCACACTTGGAGACAGGTGGAAATATTAGGCCTGATGACCTGTAGTGTTCTTTCCTTCCTTTCCCCCTAAATTACAGTGGTTCCTTTTTCCAGTAAATGTGTTAATATTAAATTGGCAGCCAGACATGACTTTCACTGCAAAGGAAGGGAGCCTATTGGGACTTGAAAAGCCTGTGGCCAGATCTTCCCCAGGAGCAGAGCAATCCACAAATGTGGGATGGAAACTTTGGAGAAACCAGGATTTCATCAACGATAACTGTGTTATTTTGGGTCTTTATATGTGGAATTCCATTGCGAATCAAAACAAACGCAGGCAGAAATAGAAAGAGTCTGAATTTCCTGATCCATTGTTGCAGTGACCTATAAAATGAGAAAATTCCATTTTAATAGAAACTTAAAATGAAAGGAGTGGCACTCTTAAAACAGGAAAATGAATTTGTGATTTCTTTTGAGAGGCACTGGAAGTAACATGTTCTAGCTAAATATGTAAATTGCTTAGACTTGAAAAAGGCAGTCTATTACTTACATTTAGTAACTTAACTATCTGTCTATTACCAGGGTAGATGCATCATGCCAGGTATATATTGGCCTTCTTGATAAATATAGGGGATTAATAGCATATTTGGCAGGTCATGAGAGAGAAATGGGGAGAGGATGGCATATGACCCAGCAGCTGTATATGCTTTAGAGAGCGCATTTCATTTCCAGGAACACATATGTTTGCAGGTACTAATTCTTAAAAGAAGATATAAAGGCCAGCTTAAGAGGAAAGATGCCTCTGAATTAAGGACTTTCCTGGCTGTGAGGCCACGGCTGAATTGTATTACTTTATTCAAGAACTCTTCTGCCAAAACTAGTCACGTTTCTCGTTCACACTGTGTGACGACCTTTCCCAATCCCATTTTTCTGCTTCTTTCTGATACAAATACCTTAAAAGGTGTTTATGAGTTTGCTTCACCCCATTTTTTGTCCTTGTTTTCCCAAATTATCCCTGTTTATTATTTTCTTGTACTTCTATCACCCACAGTCACCCAAAGGTCTCCCTATTCTGTTAAATAACTACACAAAGAAGTGATTGAAATCCACAAACATGGGGACAATTTCGACAGAAAGGGGGAAACCATGAAAATGAACAAAATCTGGCTACCAGTATTTAAAAACTCTAAAATCAGGTCAGTAAATAAAGAACAACACTCTGAAAACAGTGGAATTCTTGACAGTAAACAATCAGGGCCAGCTAACACCTCCCAACAGAGGATTCTCCCAGGCAGGAAGCAGCCAGGCTTTGAAGCTGCAAGGCCATTCAGTGCTAATTAAGGCGGTCAATTGCAACATTCACACTTGCCTCAAACAGAAAAGAGTTCTTTCTCCCACCCTGGACATCCCACTGATATATAAACCCCCTTACCTAGTTTCCAACAGACCTCACAACTTCTGGGGATGCCTGTTAGAGATGTGGGCAAAACATCAGGAGAGAATGCTTCTGGAACATGGCTATACAGCCCCGAAAACTCACAGCAGCCCAATTTGTTGTTTCTTCCTAGTTTACCTCTGTGTTTGGAACTCCTTCACAGAACAAAGTCATCATCAGATTCTTCGTAATGTTCCCGTTAATTGCCCAGCTTGATCCCTGAAAGTCAAACTACTTGCTACTTAATATGTGTATAATTCACATTACTTTCTTTGGGTGGCATGGGGGAAGCTTCCATGCATGGTTTATGTATAAAACAGAACTGAAACACCTGAAAAAGGGGACATAATCCATTCCTTTCTCATTTATTTTTACACTGAAAGTCCGATGTTCCCATTTTCCCATTGCTGCTTCTCCTGAAGGTACTCTTTTGTTCACCTTCATGGAGAAAATTCATTTGAGGGGTATTTTTGGCAGCAAAAACAAGATTATAAGGCAGGGAGAATAGGCTTAAATCTCCCTGTTCACCACAGTCCTGATCCAGATTGGGAGCTTAAGCAGCTGCCTTTTCTCCAAGAAGTGTCCAGTATGTCGTCTTCTCATTGAATTCTTTTTGTTATCCAAATCACTATCAAGATTTAGATTGTAAGCTTCTTGGGAGAGGGCTTTTATTAATGTTATCCAGCCACATACATTAATAGTGTCAATGATGAAACCAGCCTTAAAAGGTTTGCATTTGAGTATGTAGAACGAATAGCACAGAATCTTTAAATATAAAATCTGGGGCTTTTGCAGCTCACAGTAATGTCAGTTCAGGGCAACTTGGCAAGAACTTTAAAAAATCAAGCATGAAAATGGGGACTCTGCATTGCAATTTTCTTAGACAAAGCATATGAAAACCCCAAGGTATTGCTTCTGCTGGCTGCTGCATTCCCACCATTATTATATGTTGAAACACTCTGCCAAAGCCTGTAAAGAGCTTATTGAATATATTAGTATGTTTTTTCTTATCTAATGAAGGACAAAAGCCTCATTTTATTTATTTAGGGTACTGTACAGTTCTTCTTTTCCCAGGCAAAAGTTTGGAAAACTGGGACATATGGATTCTGTGTTCATTTGAAAAGGAAAGTTTAGAAACTAGTCACTTGATAGATTTTTCTCTTGATAGATTTGTAAGGATTACCATGTCACCAACCAACATTTTAAAGGAACTAAATCAACCAGTTCATAATACTATTTTGAAAGAGAAAAAATTCTATTTAGGGAACTTTTCAGTGAAAGGTATTATTAAATTAAGCTACTCACAGCTAATTTATAACTATAAACACTACACCTAGTATCTCAGGGTGCCATCTACACTGTAAAGGTAATGCAGTTTGACAATGCTGCTATGGCTCAACATTATGAAATCATGGGAGCTGTGGTCTTACAAGGTCTTTAGCCTTCTCTTCCAGAGGCTGGTGGTGCCTAACCAAACTACAAGTCCTATGATTCCATAGCATTAAGCCATAACAGTTAAAGTGGTATGAAACTGCATTAATTGTACAGTGTGGATGCACCCTAAGATAGGGATTTTAAAGGGTATTGAATGACACTACATAACGTAAGACTGTTTAAAGCTCCATTCCTTTCTTTCTTGTTTGTTGTATGTCATTTGGAGAATTCCTGGCAGATCCTGGTAGTTTTTACCAGGGGCCTGCAATTACCTATGCACAGAGTTTGACAAAAGTGAATTTGCACGGATCCCTTGTTCATAAAAAAGTGGTACAGATTTTTTCCGTCCTAGTCGTTCTCTTTGGGGAAGTGAAACACAAGTTTGCAGAAGTGAGATTGCTACATACCCTTAGTTGTTCCAAGGATATTTTCCTCGGTTGCTTCACAGCTATTAACAAACTAAGCTGCCAATGCCCAGACTTTCCCTGGACAAATGTTAAGCTCCTTAGTATTCTGATAAAGAAGCAGTTTCCTTACAATCACACTTGAAGAAGTGAAAGTCAACTGTTTCTCATCCCTCTGCTGTCCCTTAACCCCTAAATCATTACTAATCCATCAACACTTCCCTTCATGTCTTGTTCTAATTTTTGATTTAGTTTTCCAGCCCGTTTTAAATTATCCAAGCATCTTACAATCGTTACTGGTAAATTATACTCATTTTGGATTCTAAAATTGCATAATGACAGAGCTGTACAGTTGTGATCCCCACCATATTATTAAAAAATACAAAAACAAAGTCAGACCTTGGATATTACTGTAGTATAAATCATATTGCTGGAACTTCTTGGCATTGCCTCAAGTAGGAATGTTGCAAACAATGCAGGTAATATTCTCTGTTCCTTGGTGCTTCTTGGGAAATTATTTTAATTAGAAAAACATGTAAAATAAACAAATTGGTTAGTATTAAAGTTGCTATATGACTCCTCCTATGTCTCCCCCCTTCTTTCTAATGAAATGGAGCTGTATCTTTGAAACCTGCAGATAATTTAGAAACTGCAAGTCACTTCTGGTGTAAGACAATTGGCCGTCTGCAAGGACGTTGCCCAGGGGATGCCGGAATGTTTGATATTTTACCATCCTTGTGGGAAGCTGCTCTCATGTCCCTACATGGGGAGCTAGAGCTGACAGAGGGAGCTCATCCGCACTCTCCCCGAATTCGAACCGGCAACATTCAGGTCAGCAACCCAGCCTCCAAGTCAGCAATCCTGCCTGCACAAGGGTTTAACCCATTGCACCACCGGGGCCTCCTAGATAATTTAGAATGAAAATGCTCAAAATCTAGCTCTTTGTGAGTGTGTGTTTCCAAACATACAGACTAATCCTGTTTGAACTTTTGCAGAGTCTTGTCTTAGTAAAGTATGACTGCGTTCACACTGAGTTCCTTCTGTTCACTACCTAAACACAGTTACATGAAATTTGTAGAGCTCTTTCCATCCTCTGTCCAACAGCATCTGGTGTCTCCAATGTTAGCAGTACAGTGAATCCACTCTGAGTTTTGTCTGAACTAACCATCCAAGATGCTGAACCTGTTTGGGTTGTTGTGTGTGTTTCCCTTTCTTTTCCAAATCAAACGTCTGAGGGGAAATGGAAGATGAAAAAAATACAGAGTCAAATATAATTATGCATTCCAGGTATTGTCCTGTTGCTAAGGGAGAAACCTGAGAATGTAATCATAAAAATGAATTAACAGGGGCTGAATAATTCTTCTCCATAGGCAGTCAGAAGCATGAGAGTATAGGATGATGCTTCAGTTTAAAAAATATTGCTGCATCATGGGAATTCGACACAATTTTCTATTTGCTTGATATCAGAACCAGAGGCTAGAACACGTTTATGGATTTATTCACAATTATTTCTAATCTGTTTTTCAATTTCAAAAGTATCAAAGGGTATCACAGAAAGACAGGATATGAATAAAAAACTCAAGTGTGGAGATATATTTTATTAATTAATTTATTAATTAATAAAATAATATTAATTAATTTATTTATTTATTTGCAAACATTTATTTATTTATTTATTTATTTATTTGCAAATATTCAATGCCGTTTTTAGACATACGACACATACAGACAGATAGAAGTACGGTGTTCCCTCGCTACTTTGTGGTTCGCTTATTGTGGATGTGCTGTTTCGCAGGTTTTTTCATATGGCCCTCCCTCCCTCGCAGGCGCAAAGGGGCCCAGGCACTGTCCTCCTCATCCGCCCGCAGGCAGCCCCAGTAGGCCCCGCCTGTACCTCATCCCCTCAGCGAACAAGAAAGAATATAGTACAGTACATTAAAAGGACTTCGTCTTTATTGAGTTCTGTGTTGAAGACAGTAAAGATGTTGGTGTAAATTTTGAAATTTACATTTCAAAATGTAAGGGAGGGAGGGATGCTATATTTATTAAAATAAATATAGTGTCCCTACCTCACGGATTTTCACTTATCATGGGAGGTCCTGGAACATAACTACCACGATAAGTGAGGGAAAACTGTAATTCAACATTTTTCAACATTACTCGATTCCGGCCACAGGGCTTCATCCACTATGACACCGGGTCCTTTTTGATCCTCCTTGCTCTTTGATCGTTGGCATTTTTATGGTGTCGTAAATTAAATTAATCTCCCCGCTTAAGCTGTCCCTAATTTCTCTACTCACAGCTGCAGCTGTTTTTGAACTACTTGGGTGGAAAGTAAGCTAGGCTATTGGCAATCGGGTGCTCAATCCGACTCGGGCTTCGAACTTGCCACCTTCCGGTCAGCAGTGATTTATTACTGCTAGTGATTAATGAGCTGCACTACAGCCCAACCCATCATTGAACACCAAAGTCAGGACTGCCCATGCTGTTGTATTTTTAATTTCTGTGAATAGTTGTGAACGCTGGATAGTGAAGAAGACTGATAGAAAGAGAATGAACTCATTTAAAATGTGACATTGAAGAGAGTTCTGTGGATACCCTGAACTGCCAAAAAGACAAATAAATGAGTTAAGGGCAAATCGAACCTGAACACTCCATAGAAGCCGAGATGACTAAACTGAGATTGTTGTATTTTGGAAATATCATGAGAGAACATGACTCACTGAAAAAGACACTGATGCTTGGGAAAGTAAAAGGAGTGAGAAAATATGAAGGCCACATGATGATTGATGATTGTAATGATAGTTTGCAAGCTAAATAGCATTAAGCTTCTTGTATTCTGATTTAAAGAGAACCTCAGAATATGATTTTTTTCCTGAAGTTTTACTGAGTCATACTGTCTCTGTGGGACAGATCTATTTTTGCAGTTCTGCCATTTACCTTCAGGCATGGACATGACACATGAAAGTGCACCGGTGTTGTTGTTTTTAAGATTAAGCACAGTGAGCAGAGAAAACCTGAACAAATTGTCCAAGGTCTTCCTGAACAAGAATATAAACTCTTAGCCTTTGATGTTTCAGTCCTAATTATCCAGTTTAGCGATTAAAGTGGAGATGCTCCTGTTTTCTACTGATATAGCTGAATATTATGCTCAGACCCATTTTCGAATGTGCACATTCACAAACACTTTGACAACTACCATCAGACCAGGCAACACTAATCAAAAAGAGCCCTGTTACGATGCCACAGGATTGTGATTCATTCATTATTTGCAGAGCAAGAAACTATATAATTTGTTAAGCTTATTTCTTTGAGCAGAACATCTCCCTCCTGTAACCTGATTTCTGTCCTGTGTCTAAATTTTCATTAAATAACTTGGTGACAGCTCCTTCCTGTTCTTTCGTAGATCCAAGTTGGGAAATTCAATCAAACAATTGCTATGCTGCACCTTGGAGGAAGTGAGACAGCTATCACGGTTTCCATAGTCGTCTGCAGTATCTTACTTCTGCTGTCTGTTGTAGGTAAGAAGCCTGGTGCTCATTTGTGGCTGCACCTTAAAAAATGCATACTCCATAGATATATTAATGTCATTTTCTTTTGTGTTAGAAATATGGCTGGACTCTAATAATGAATATTTCAAAGTTTGAAACTTTTTAAAAGGCGTACTCAAAGCCAGGTTTAATTTCCTTACTAGTGAAATGGAACAAAACGCACAGATATATAAGAAATGAACTGAGGCCAATTGTAAGCATTTTGGTATTCTGGCAAAGTCCCGAAAAGGCTCCTCCCCCTTTCCTCCTACACATAGCTCTGAGAGTCCTTTTAATCCCATCCATCACATTTGATCTTTTTCTCTTTATGTTCTTGTAAACCTATTCTGCTTCCTGATTAGTCCTCACTACATACACACCCAAATGCCCACATACTTCAGTGAGCTTTGACTCATTAATTCTGATAGGCCTCTACTGTTTACTGATCCAGACTATATCTTGACTGTTCCTGCTGGTACTTAAAACACTGTTGTTTTTCTCTAACATTTGAAAGTTTCTGCTCAGAAGGGGAGGCTTGGATGTTCACAGATCAAATCTGTAGAAGTTACCCTTTGACTTGCTCACGTTTTCTCCTACAACAAAAAATACTTAATATTATTTTTTAAGTATTAGGTTCACTGTTTTGTTTTAGTTCACTTCATTTATGATAATTGAACAGTCATTTCTGAAGGCGATGTCCAAGGTGATATCCAGTGGTGACTTTGCACAAGTGGACAACACTTACACTTGAACAAGCATACATTGTCTTGTTGATCTCACCTGCCCACACATGCAAAAATAGAGAGAACGAGAGACAAATTGGGAGATTAGCGTTTTATCTAAAATTTCCTATCCAGTCCAGAGGATCTTAGAAACATAAGTAGAAGTTGAGGGTGTCTGGATAATTGGACATTGTGCCTTTTTTAAAAAAATTAAAGGGACAGTTTGGAAGCTCTCCAAGAACTAGATGCAGCAGTTGCATGGCTAGAGTGCTAAGTGGATGTAATCACACTGCATTCATAAAAAGAGGGAGGGGCTATGTATATTTGCACATCCGTTTCATAGGCAACTATGCTAGACTCTTCTCTTTCAGCTAACCATGCAGATCAGCTGAAGAGGGAGTGTGCAAGTGGAACTCTGGATATTGAGTCTGTGGATAAGAGGACCATACTGTATAACAGTGGTTTTCAACCTCCCCGGGTGTATTGGCCTACAACTCACAGAAATCCCAGCCAGTTTACCAGCTGTTAGGATTTCTGAGAGTTGAAGGCCAAAACATCTGGGGACCCACAGGTTGAGAACCACTGCTGTATAACTGAATATGTAATAAATAAATAAATACAACTCAAGGCAAAAGCTATTTCTTTTGTTTTCATTGGTAACTGCATGGCTTATTTTCACAACTCTTAATTCTGTTGTCTGTAATATAACTTGGACAGATAGATCATACTAATATGCACATTGCCAACCAAATACAAATAAGATTGTCTCGTAAGGTCCGTCATATGTCACAAAGCCATCTGTCTTTTCGGTGGGATTAATTGAACATTCTGAACTTTCAGATTCATTCTGTGATACATGTTTCAAAGATTAACCTTTGATCTCAGCTCTGTCAATTATTTTTCTATCCAATTGGCCATGTTTACTGGATAATATTGGAGGAGAAGTCGCACTTTTCTCAACAATTAATAGTCAAGTCAGTGCTGTTTTTGCTAGCTAACATTGCCATTGTTTCTTATCATTTTAACTTTCATTCCCCAGCTCTCTTTGTGTTTTGCACCAAGAGCCGCAGGGCTGAGCGTTATTGGCAAAAAACTCTGCTCCAGATGGAAGAGATGGAATCCCAAATCAGGGAAGAAATCCGCAAAGGTAAGCGTCTGTATTTTGGAAGAGTAGAGCCAGTGCCTTTAGGCATCAAAGAATCTTTTCACATGCTCTCAAAGAGAAAGTTTGCAGATACTCTGTATACATATTGTTCTATAGAGTTAACATGCACAAAAATTGCAGAGCCCACATTTTGAGTCCTGTGATTCTGGTAATTCCAGAACAACAAAAATGGATGCTACAGCTCATGTTGTGAAATTCCTAATTGGTTTGCTGAATTTGGGGAACTTGTAAGCAGATATTCTATTTACATGTGAAAACTACAGCCTAATAAGAAAAAGGTAAGTGCCCCAATGTGTTTTGTTTTGTCAAAATTAATAAAAACTATTTTAAAAAAAAGAAAAAGGTAAGTGGTCTGACTAGAACGTGCTTCGTGGAGATGGGGAAACCTCAGATTTCTATTTCACTAGCATTGCAAGTTATACATTAATGAGAAAGGAATGTTAGGTCTATTCCTCTCTGGTGTCTTTTTACCACATAACCTCATAAGCTGATGATATTAATTGATGCTGGTAGCGTATCTATAGTTGGTGATTTATCTGTGAGAAAAAATAGTGAAGTGGGACTGAGTTGCATTTAATTCAATTAACCAGAACCAGGCTGGCAACTGTTAACCAAATTATTTTTTTATCAGCTGCCTTAAAATTATGGAAGAGATCTGACAGCTAGATAAATCTAATCTCTTCCAGCAGGCCTATCCAGATGGTTTGTAATTTGGTGATTTGGAGATAAAATATATACACACGCACACACATACACACATGTTGTGCTGGACTGTGGCGTAGCTGGTTAGTAGCCAGCTGTAATAAATCACCACTGACCGAGAGATCATGAGATCAAAGCCCGGGTTGGATTGAGCTCCTAACCATTTAATAGCCTAGCTCACTGTTGACCTAAGCAGCTTGAAAGACAGTTGCATCTGTCAAGTAGAACATTTAGGTACTGCTTTATGCAGGGAGGCTAATTTAACTAATTTATGACACCATAAAAACTTCCAGCAGCATGTAGAAAGGAATGAGGAAGTACTCCATCAAGGACTCGGTGTCACAAGTGGATGATGGGGCAGCAGCTCCCCCTGTGACCAGAGTCGAGCATACCCTCATGAAGCCGAAAGCTGGAAAATGTTAAATTGCCTTTGTATCTGCCTATATGTCATATGTCTAATGGCACTGAATGTTTGCCATGTATATGTGCACTGTGATCCGCTCTGAGTCCCCTTCAAGGTGAGAAGGGCAGAATATAAATACTTTAAATAATAAATAAATAAATATTTTAACTGGTTATGTATTTTATTGGTGTGTTTGTTTTTAACTGTTATGTGTCTATTACTGTATTTTAATCTGTTCTTCCCTGTCTCAATCCATAGCAAGAGGCAGGCTGTTGTTGTTGAAAAAACTGTTAAGCTTTGATGTTGCTCTTGAATCCATTGATAAAATGAGTTGAAAGAGCACACTGTTTTGCTGCATGAAGAAGCTTCAGGAATAGGTTACTTATTGCACAAAGCATCAGAGATTTTTCCTCCATATATAGATGTTGTTCTGGAAGCAATTCAGGGTGTTATATTTGTCAGAAATTAGCAATAACTATTGCCATGTTGCTGTAACATGCAGAAGAATCTATACACTACATGAGAGTGACTCACTGCTTTGATTGTGGTTTGGATCAGGTTTTGCTGAACTTCAAACAGATATGACAGACTTGACCAAGGAGCTGAATCGCAGCCAAGGGATTCCATTCCTGGACTACAAATACTTTGTAACCCGGACTTTCTTTCCCAAAGTAAGATATGTGGCATACAGTGGGTTCCTAATAATGCACTTTTTTTGTCTTTTGACTTTTTGTTCAAAGTTTATAGCATAGATTAATACAATTCAGTCATAGTTGTGGTACTAGATAACAATCATATTAACTCTCCCAAAGACACACTACTTCGTTTTTACTTCTTGTCTAGTGCAATTTATTGATTACAGGCAGTCCTCAAATTATGAACAAGATAGGTTCTGTTCTGTAGGTTTTTTCTAAAGCTGAATTTGCCTGTAAGTCAGAAAAGGTACATTTTAAAGTTTAACTCCAGCCAAAAAACATTCTTTTAGCTTTAGATAGCATAGAGAAGGGTTAACACTCCTGTGGTGTCAGTTTTGCTGCCTGTGCCCCTGTTCAGATTTCACTTCACTTTCTGTCCCTGTGACAATTAGATTTTGAAAAATGTGGCTTGTTGTAGAAACAAGGATTGGTGAAAAATTTCCGTGGAGACACCTTTTCCCCATGATAACTCTTTCACGATTGAATTTCCTTCCCTAGGAGTAGGTTTCTCTCACTTCCTGTTGTCTTACCCCATTTGTAACTGTGAGTCAATTGTAAGTTGGGGATTACCTTTACTAGAATTTTCAATTTGACAATTAGGGTTACACAGCCAAAAAAAAAATGGCACTGAGGAGACATTTCCAGTTGAACCAGTGCTTCAACTCGCCATGATTTAAGATCAAATGTTAATTTTTTTTCCAAATGATTTTTATTGAAGCTTGTTACAAGTTAAATCTAAGGGAAAAGGGGAGGGGCTTATTAGGTAAAGTTTGGTGGGGAAGACACGAGGGTATGGAGGGGTAGGGACCTATAAGGGGTATGTGAGGGGGTGGGGGTGGTTCTATTTTAAGGTATAAGGGGGAAGGTTTGGGATAGGAAAAACCGTAGGGAAAAAAGGGGTTAGGGAAGGGAAGGCTATCTAACCCGGGGTAGGGGTGGTAGACTTCCACTCTTCTATCTTCCGTTTATTTCATTTGTTGATTTATCTTCTTAATTCTTCTTGTATGTACTCTTCAAAATTCAACCAGCCCGTTTCCTTCATGGCTCTTCCTGTGTTTTTTTTAATCAAATATGTAAATTTATCCATATTTTTAATATCCATTATTTTTTCTAACCACATTTCTTTAGTGGGAGTAACTGTTCCTTTCCAGTGTTTAGCAATTACTAATCTCGCTGCTGTAATTAAATATGTAAAAAAAATTCTATATTCTCTTTATTCTTCAATTTTGCTCCTCTCTCACTATCTTGTATGTTGTATAATCCCAGTAGGTAGTAGTCTGGTTTACATTCCAGATTTATTTTTAAAATTTTCATACATTCAATATTAATTTGGAACAAAAAAATCAAATTTTGCCTTGCTACAGATCTCAAAGAGAACTGGATACAAACAATCCATAGATGGTACTTAACACCAAAAAAATTGGCTTAGTGTATAAAAATAGAGATAATAAATGTTGGAGGTGTAAGGAGCAAGTAGGGTCGTACTATCATATGTGGTGGAATTGTAAGGAAATAAAAAATACTGAAAAATAATTAATATTGAATGCATCAAATGTTAATTTTTACATGTTTAGAGAAAAGAAGGTAGTTGTCGTACCAGGCTTGGACTTGGGGACTATTACAGAGTGCAACTTTGCATTCAGTCTTCAATCTGAATTGCATCTGGACATTCTTAGTTTTAGATCCATATATTGCAAAGGCATTAATGTAATTTGATGGAACTGCTGTGCTTCCATTCTGAACACAGTTTTTAAAATTATACTCAACACAACAGCTGGCATCTGGTTATGGAGACATAACTGCATATTGATTTAGCTGTAATAGATGGAGGAATTTAGCATCTCTGTATGCTATAACCCCCTTGCCAAACTACCAATCTGTTTCCCAACTGGGAACCCCTCTTTATCCCATTCAATGACCAGGGAAGGATGAGGGGCAATGATGGGGTTAGCCAAGCAACCAGGTGGCATTGTTCCTGAAAGGAGGAAGAGGCACCTGGGCCCTAGAGTCCTTTCACAGTCCAGGGAGTGAAATCATTTTCCTGCAGCTTGCCTGGCTGTTCCTGGCCTTTCTTCCCTGAATTCCAGTCAGAAAACAGGATGATCAAACATGCAGGAATAGGAGGTGAGATGTTACTGCCTGGTGGAACTTTATGATCTACCAGTACAGCGCAAGGCTGTATATATTAAATAGCATGGAAGACCAAAGTGAACCATGAAGGACCTTAGTGTCTTTTTCTTCTTTTGATTCCCCTACCCTCCCAAGCTTGGAGGGGCTCGGCTAAGGATTAGTAAACTTTCACTTGCCATAGGCCTAAGACTAAGGTTTTCCCTGGAAGAAATATTAATCATATGAGTAGTGGCTGGCAATTATTTTCCAAAAATACTAGGGGTTAGTTTGATTATAGCAGCCATAATATGTGCCAGATCCTGTCATTTTCTCCCAGTCTTTGACTCACCTTTCTTATTCCCAACATTAATGGCATCCTATCTCTTCATTTCACTTTCTCATACTCTTCTAGCCAGTTCGTACTTCAAAACTTTTAAGCAGTCTTAGTCCCGAATAATCCCCCCTTAACTGGGGAACCATGAATGTCAGATTAGCCCGTTCATAACCTCAGTACTGTGAATGCCTTGTTTCTCCCAAAATGTATGCCTGTCCTTTGAGTTCTGTTATTTGTTCATTCAGAAGTCCTTTGCTAAGAATTAGAGCTTCCATAAAACATACCAAATTATTTCTTTCTTATGAGTGGCCCGAAGTCATGATGACATCTCTTCTTACCACTCTTTAACAATGATGCTCTGTTGGCACAAGACTTCGAGAAGATGCAAAGAATGGCAACATGCCCTTTAGCAAGTTTCAAACATACTTTAGATTTGTTTTCAGTTTTTGGTGTTCTCTGCTTTGGTTTTTTTTAGTGTTCATCGCTCTATGAAGAGCGTTACATTCTGCCTTCTCAGCACCTCAGTTCCCAGATGGGGTCACAGGTTCAAGAAACTCACCCATTGCTCTTGGGGGAATGGAAAGTAAGTAACTCTCAAGTAAATCCAGTTTCGCTAACACTAATGCATGCATAAAGAGATTACTTTATTATAGCATCTAAAGTATTCATGAGAAGTAAGATAAGTTTATGGTAATAGAACGGGAAAGATGGACCCACCAATCAAGTTTGGCTCCAGGTAGAGATGGAAAGAAATTTTGTTTCTTCATTTATTTATGACATTTAGCACTACTGGCTTATTTTATAACCTGTATCTGCATGTTCATTATCCATAATATCTGGGTTAAACTTAGCTATAGATGGTAGCTAATACAATCATACTAAATTCAAAGCTGGGCAACCATAATTTGTTCTGGTAAAAGGTTCTGCTGCAATTTCCTTTCTTTTACGAAGAAGATCAAGAATACCCTAGTAAAGTCTTGCTAGCAAGTTACAAGAAAGCATCATTGTTTTAAAAAGTTGTTAGAATAACTTGAAAGCAGTGTAATATAGCCATGTTTGAAAAGTTCTTACCTAGAATGACCTTAAACATCAACTTATTCATGAAGCAGATCAGTCATTCTCAAAATATGGGAATGCAATATTATATCCCCCTTTTAATTATTATTTGCAATATAAATATTATTTTGGGAGGCTGTAACCTGTGAAATACACTAGATAATTCCTGTAAAAATGTGAGCATACCCCAACATCAGTGTTTTCAATGGGACAAGATAAGAGAAAAGAATTTCAGAAATAACAGCGTTAATGGTGACCTTTCTAGTTAGTGTTTCAGGTTTTTTTGTGTGTATGTTTATCAGGAGCGACTTGAGAAACTGTGAGAGAATTGGCCGTCTATAAGGCCGTTGCCCAGTAAAATACATAATATTAAATCAGAATGGTAGGTCAGTTTTAAAGAGTAATTGGGGTAGGGGGAAGAAATATGCTTTTCTCATCTGTATTGCTGTTTTGCCTTAGATACCTGAAAACTGTAGACCCAATATGGAAGAAGGAATTGCATTGTTCTCCACTTTACTCAACAACAAGCACTTTCTCATTGTTTTTGTCCATGCCCTTGAGCAACAGAAAGATTTTGCTGTTAGAGACAGGTAAGACTCTGCTGAGATTTTATTGTAAACTTTGGATTTAAAGATTGGAACAGATTGGACAACACTTTGATTTCATCCTAATAACCTGGATAAATCCTTCTCTTTTGGCATTTGAAAGGATTTATTGCCTTTTCTCCATTTTGAGCAATTGCTCTCTGTTTTTGTAAACAGAGAGCAAGGATTGAATGCTTCCAGATGTTGTTTTTTTAATTAAAAAAAACTCAGAGCAGCCCCATGTTTTAAAGAGAATTGCCAACCTGTACAGATTTTGTGAAGTCCAAGAGAGATTAATGGTAATACTAAATGAGTTGCTTTCTGCTGGTTCTGGATTTGTTGCATGAAAGAAGTATTTATATTAGCTATATAAGAAACAATAACCTTCCAAAACCTTCTCACAGATAGGATTTTCAAAACGACTAAACCATTGAAAGCTAAAACTTGATGCATATGCTGCTCGGGACATTACTGAAAGAGAAAAACAATAACAAAGCATTTAAATTTTGCCTTCAATATATTGTGCAACAAATGGATTTTCCCTCATACTTGAAGACACATGAGATATAGAGGATGTGTTTGATATTCCTGAAGGATAAGGTCCATTGTCCTCCACTGAAATACAAACAAACTGGCTAAAATGTTTTTTAAATACTTTATTCTGTTTGTGCTGTACTGTTTCTGCAGCAAGTGCTGTTAAGGCCCTTTTAGTAGTTATTTACCTTTTTTTCTGGTGACTGCAGTGGTGCTAGTGTTAATTCAACAGCATTAAAGCACCCTGAAGCACTTTGGATATCTCTAACTGTACGCAAGAAACACAATATACAGTTAGCCCTCCACATATGCTGGGTTTGGGGGCACAAGATATCAGTGAAAGTGAAAAATCACAAATAAAGAAATGACTGTTTATTTTTACCTGAGAGAACACCTCTCTAAGAATCTGTAGGCCTTCCAACACAATTCTACAGTCAGCTTCCATTGGAAGCTGGCCACAGAAAGGCTTTGGAGGACATTGAGATTCTTTAGAAAATTATTTGTTCTCCAGCATAACTGGGTGAAGTTGACCATACAATCACATTGGAGGACCTACAGATTTCTATAGAGAACATTTAAATCAAATCTGCAAAAAGCCAAAACTGTAATTTGTATGTTCCTTAATTGTCCTCTAAGAAATACCCATTTGAAAAGCCAAATGATAACTAGGATTATCTAAGGATGAGAAAATAATTGAAATAGTTACCTGGATCTTTTTTCAATAGTTTTATACCACAGTGGATTTTGGTCTCCACTGGAGTTTGATTCCGGGGCACTCCACAGATACCAAAATCTGTAGATCAGTAGTTTTCAACCTGTGGGCCCCCAGATATTTTAGCTTTCAACTCCCAGAAATCCTGACAGCTGGTAAATTAGCTGGGATTTCTGGGAGTTGTAGGCCAAAACACCTGGGGACCCACACGTTGAGAACCACTGCTGTAGATGCTCAAGTCTTATTATATACAGTGGTATAGTAAAATGGTAAAATCAAGATTTGCTTTTTGTTACCATATTTACTCAAATCTAATGCTTACCTTTTAGGGCTAAATTGCCTTCCCAAAATTAGGGTGCACATTAGATTTGTGTAATATGGTAATCTTAGTACTAAGCCAAAGCAAAAGGGCAAGCTATTTAAGAAACACATGAAGCTCCTCATTGAGGGATATTATCTCTAATTTAATTGCCTTGGCTCAATGTTTGCAATGCTGGGATTTGTAGTTTGGTGAGGCATCAGCATTCTTTGGCATCCTCCATGATCCCAAACTACAGCCATATGCACAGACGTCTATTATATACAGCAAAATGGGGAAAAAGGAAAAGTATAGTATATAATATACTATAAAGTAAGTTATAGTTCTATACTTCCCCAAGTGATATAATCACTTATATATTATGATTGTAGTATCAGTTTATATATTCCAACTGTACAGATAAGTACATATTTCAATGTCCAATTTTAACAAATATAATCTTGATAATATTCTCAAGGTTTGTAATACTCTTCTTCAAAATCGATCATTCAAAGTAAATCAAAGTTCCATGTCAATAGTAACTCATTCAAAGTAAATCAAAGTTCCATGTCAATAGCAACGACTGGTCTCCCGAGTATGCATCCAGTTTCGGCGACCTTCTTCAGGTAGACCTTCTTTAGGTAATCCTGGAGTTCCCTCTGTTTGCTTTAGGTAGTATATCTTGAGGCTCTGCTGTCTTATTTCTTCTTATAGAAATAAATAGAAAAGAACTATCTAGTGCTCTATTTGTAAATTGAGTGAAAATAATACAAACCATACTAAAAATAGACATAATACAAACCATACTAAAAACTACAGCCCCCATGACCTCACAGTATTGAGCCAGGGCAGTTAAAGTGAATTCATTCCAAAGCATAGGTGCCCCTCAAGGTTTTATTTTCGGTTACTGAAGGCTTTGATATTCTAGCACTTTTGTTTTTAAATGAAGAATTATTTGCATGCAGCCACTGCAATGCACACCTTTTTTGGCCAAATTACAAAGAGTTCGCTTTTTTGCCACTGTGCATGCCATTTGGCAACAAATATTTTTGTTGGTTTGTTGGTTTTGAAAATTGTGGTGCGCATTCAATTTGATGGTGCATTAGACTCGAATAAATACAGGTATTTTAAATATATATTTTCTGGCTATGGATGGTTCAATCCATGGGTGTATACAGAGGAGTGATTGTTCAAGCCTGAACTGATTGCTTAGCATTTGTGGGCTCTGTCTGTAACAAAATACCATATCAACTAAAGTATCAAGTCTCCATGTTCCTGTTACTGGTTTTCTTTTAAATTCTTTTCAAAAAGTTATGCTGTTTTTCAGCTTGCAGGTGTTAATCTTCTCTGTTATAACTGAGAGTGCCAAAAGAGTTTTTTCCCTTCTTTGAACGATTGGCATCCATTTCTTTCGAAGGGTGGCATAATACAATGTGATTATGCACAGCTGTGATACAAATGGCTTGAAACTTCAACACTTTTGAGAGGCTTTGTGAAAACAATCTGGAATGTTACCATGGTTTTAGTTTTCATTTCAGCTCATGCTGATTGGTGAAGCCCATCATGCTCCATCGATCTCAGTATCTTCCATTAACTCTTCCTTCAGATGCAACCTTGCCTCTTTGCTTACCATTGCACTACATGGGAAACTGGAGTACTATACCAGCATCATGAAGGACCTCTTAGTGGATCTCATTGATGCCTCTGCCTCTAAAAACCCCAAACTCATGCTGAGGAGGACAGAGTCTGTGGTTGAGAAGATGCTGACCAACTGGATGTCCATCTGCATGTACAGCTTTCTCAGAGTAAGAATATAAATTTTTTGAAATATCTCTGGCTGTGGCAGCCATCCTAAAATGAAGAAATAGGATCCAATATTTGGTTTTTCAAACACATTGATGGGTAGTTGCCCAATATCTGGTGAAGACAAAGTATGAAATAGCTCAGATGGCTTCCTTGAAACCAGACTTGGCAAGTGAAAATTTATCCCAAAACCCTTTAGTCCTTTGGTGGCATTAGAAGGTATTTCTTCCCCAGGAACTGTAATTTGTGTTCATAATATTCCATCATCCTTTAATAATATGACTGTTCAGAAGCACAAATGAAGCTTTTCAAATATTTTAACCTGTGTTGGGAATATGGGTGGGAGGTATTGTTTGAAGATTTATTCTTTCATAGCTCACTAATCCACAGTCAGAGGATTTGTTCCTGGTCTATTTTTAGGAAACAGCAGTGCAGGTGAAGGATTAAAATATATTATCTCACTTAATCTTCACAGCAACACCTTGGCACAGATTAGGCTAATGGACAGCAAATTGCACAGGGCCACCCCAAAATCTTGTGCCTGAGCAGAAATTTCAGATATAGAAAATACGTGAACTATTACACTAGCCTCAAAACAACAATACATTTGAACTCTGAAAAGTAAGATTTGGTTTCCATTGCATATTTCCATTTAGCAGAACATCAGCTTTATCAATAAAACATAGTAAATTGATAACTCCGAATAGTGTTCCAAAATGAACTTTGTGTGTGGCACCCTATTCTGAAAAGAATCAAAAGAAAGTACAGAATTTTAATGTGCTTCAGAATTGGTGTATACAAAATACTGGAAAAATAAATATTGTAGAATGGATGTGAAAATAATGGATTTGGCTGAATTAGATAAACAACAAAGCTATTAAACGAAAACTATAAAACTTATACAAGAAGCTTCCAACTTTTTACAGACTATGTAAAGAAAGATAAAGGAGACATTATAACTATAGGATTTAATGTATAAAGAAGAAAAATGTTTCTTTTATTATCAGGAAAGCCAGTAAACATAATAGATGTAGTTTAGAGGAGAAGAATATTGTGTGTAAGTTAGCATATTGTAGTTAGAGAAGCACAGGAAGTGAATTCTAACAGCTGGTGCGAATAGAAATGATACAGTATTTATTTTTTTATTTTGCTATGTGTTTGCCTTTTTATGGAAAAAAGAAAAGGAATAGTTTAACTTTTCTAGCAAAAATATTCTCACTGTTGCTGTTGTGGAAATTCTCAAATGTCAAGTGTCCGACACATATTTTGTGTCAGAACCACTCAGTTTTCATAATTCGTCTTGGTGTGTTTTGTTTGCTCTTAGGCAGTTGGGAGACAAATTTTCTTATTGCCTAGCTAACATAAGAAGCTCGAACTTGAACACAAAGACCGCACCTGTTTATGCAAATTTAGTAATTGGCAGCACTTACAAATACTGTCTGTATGCTGTCGGCAAACGTTGGCTTTCAGTGTACTTGAGATTTTGGAGTTTGCGTTCAAAAATTAGACTTAACTGTACATTTTCAAAAGAAGTGTACGTTTTGACACAATCAATGATGATTGTTGTCCCAAATATGCCTCACTGCACTCAGCAATGTCCCTTATGTTACTTCATCTTATTGGCTTTGGAATCCCGACAAACGTTTATTTGATAAAGAACAATACAAGCCTATTCACATCTCCTCACAAGTAGGTTCCTTTAGGGTCAGTTGGGCTTAGTTGCAAGGACCAATGCTGGAAAAGTGTTTTTTAAAAAACACTGAATATTGTAGAAAGCAAAACTGAATCATCCATTCCCAAACCCAGGTAAATATATATAGAATTGCCGACTATTGTCAGCTGTGCATTGTGTAGGATTTAAAAATTATTCAGAACAATACGTTATCTAATTGACCAGCTTTTACATGAGAAAGTAATAAAAATACTATTTATTAGTTATTATAATATTGAAGAAACATTAAATTTATTATTAAATGTACCTGCTTTTACATGAGAAAGTCATAAAAAATACCACTAAGTATAATTTACCAATAATTATAATATTGAAGAAACATCTGCCTAGAATTCTCTTGCTAAAGGAGAAGATAATTGTATTGGTTGACTATAGCCTTCATACTCTCAAATACACCAGGAATTTACAACCAGTTTGTTCATGTTTGGTTAATAGTAGACATTGAGCAAGCCTAGAAAGGAAACAATGTCAGATATGAACAGAGTGTGTGTGTTTTCTTTTAAATTGTGCACTGCATTGCTAAAATCTGCTGCTCTTGCATAGCCCATGTCTCCCCATTATGTAAGTGGAGACCACTTGTGGGACTACACAATGCAGCTGGAATCTGATATAACCCAAATCAGCTGCCTAATTTTTTCTGTAGGGGATGTTATGCGAGAAAGCCTTCCTGGGGTGAGGGAAAGGACTGAGATTTATCTTATGGGGTTTATGAGTGGAATGGTTTACAAAAGAAATCCATGGTGTTTGCAATTTTCATGTGATTTTTTTTTGTTCCTCTGTGTTCTTTTTCTTGTAATTCCTTAATCCCTATACAAGTGAAGATCTCAATATGTATTCACAAACATTCTTAGAAAACACAGATCTTTACTTTGTGCCAGTCTGAGAGCAGGAGAATTATCTCAGAGCAAGAGTTTCATTTACTCTGCCAGAAAGGAAGAGATTTTGTAGCAGGAGAATGAAGCAAAGATTGAGATTCTTAAAATCTTAATCTAAAGCATGAAACTAGCTTGTAAATAATTTGTTCCCCCTGCCCCCATTTTTAAACTTGGCATAGTCCCAGCTATTAAAAGATGAAAGACAGATGTTATACACATAAGTTGATAATACATGTGGGCTGTGATATTGCTTTGATTCTTGTGCTATTTTGTGGAACAGCCAATGACTGGCTGAATCCAGGGGAAGCCTGCCAGTAAACCAGACAACTTGGAAGGAGGCTGGCTGATTTTGACAAGGGCGAGACAGTGCCACCT
The DNA here is from genome assembly GCF_035594765.1 of Anolis carolinensis. Classification (NCBI taxonomy): domain Eukaryota; kingdom Metazoa; phylum Chordata; class Lepidosauria; order Squamata; family Anolidae; genus Anolis; species Anolis carolinensis. Next base: position 58,728,671 of record NC_085842.1, on the reverse strand, counting down.
CTCCATCTGTTGTTGTTTGTTCTGCTGAAAATCAGCTCTTGTCCATGTAGCTATAGAACAAGAGGACTAATGTGATGTCATCCAGTATTATTGTATATTGTGTGCATCTACATATGCAATTACAGAACAGTTTTCATTAACATTTTGAAACAAAGATGGCAACAGTCACATACATTAGCAGTTTTGGAAGAGATATCGTGTTCTAATTTTTCCATAATGATGTGCACATATCTAATTGAAAACAAAGCAGATTAACTACCGTAGGCATCCCTTGCTTGATTATGTGAATGATAATCTGAAGATTACTCAGATGAATAGGCAACCTAACTGGGTAGCTCTTCAGTCTGTCTTCAAGAGTTTGGAAATATGTATGTCCTTTCTGCCCCTTCTAGTTGAGAATCTAGTGTCTGGATCACACAAAAAATGAATAGGCTCATCACCAACTCCTATCCACTGTGTGCCAAACTAAATATTTCAAATCTGATATGATTGCAGTCTTGGACATGAGAATAACTGTAGGCTATATATCACCTTCCAAAGCATCTTATTTCTTTAGTTTTCATTCCATCAGGGATTCTCAATCTCTCAAGTAGAGAATGTATAACATTCCCTACTTGAGAGACTATTTGAGAATCCCTGATGGAATTAAATAATGACCTTAAATAACAGGGAAGAAGGAAAAGAATCAGAGTTGACATTCAGAGACAAATGAAACCTGTCAGTTCCTAACCATCACCTTATTTTGGAGCACCTCTGATGTCCAACAGAACTAAAGCTACACGTCCAGCACTGGAGAAACTATTATGGAGTTTCACTAAACTCTGGGACTGTTCTGAACAGGAAAATATCCCTGTATTCCCAAATACCTATGTAGCATGATGCCACGTCAAATGCAAGACCTCTCCTATCTATTACAAAGCTGGCGGAAGAATGGGGATGGTAATCATTCTATAGGTTTCAACTTACTAACAAGAGCACCAAATTGTCATTGGAATTTGTCAGGGTTTGCAGAATATATGTGTGTTAACTGGAAAATCAAATGCATGAAGCCGATTGGCTGAGTTTGCCAGGACCTGGGGAATTGGTTTGTAACTGTTGTTGTCCTCCTGCTGGAGAACCAGTTTGAACAGGTTTCTCTGTGAGTGTGTGTGAGAGTCTTCTGACTACTGGCTGAAAAGAAGATGGCTCTGTACTCAGAGAGACCTGACTATTTCTGAGGCCTTGTTTGCTGCTGATCTCCACTGAAGCAGATTCATGGACAAAGAAAGGATTGCCTATAACTGCTGATTTCTGTAAGCTGTCAGAGGGACTATTGTAAATACCATTGTTCTGTTGATCTTTTGGATTTAGTAAAAGTTCTTGTGTTAATTTGTTCTGCAAAGCTGAATGGTGCATCATTCTGCAGGGTGTCTCTGGGTCACAGGCGCATGTAAGAGCTTCCATCTATCACCCACAATCTCCAACAAAATTGTCAACATTAAGGGTGAGGTTTGAAAAGGGGAAAAACCTGTTTGCTGTCCTATCCTTCATTGTGTGGATGATTTCTGAACCTGTCTGGTGCTTTGAGCAGTGGTATCCACTTTAACTGCATGCTTTTCAGCCTCGGGTTCTAACAATCTAGAACTGAGCCAGTGATTCAGTACAGCAGACGTTTTCCTATTTTTTCAGGAAATGTGAGATCTCCTGAGATGGTCAGATATATTTTTATTTGATATCTGGCATAGTCAATCAGAGGTGTTATACTCCTTGCCAAGAACAAACATTGGGATAATAGTTTCTTATTCCTTCCTGTGTGAAGAAAATTATTAGACTGCTAGCTGTCAGCCTGAGTCCACGAGTTCCCACTTCAATCCCACAGTCTATGATGGATGATGCACCAAAACAAAAGAAAAGGTGGTCCTATGGTAGAACTGTGGTACTAACAAAAGTAACATCACATAGTTTTGTCTACATTCTATCCATAGCTGTTGAGCCTATGGAACAGTCCCCACACTGTCTCAATGTAAGAAGGATATGGGCATTTTCTATCCTGTTCATAGCTACCTTTCACTTCTCTAATAGCCTATTTGTCTGTTTTGGGGGTCCTCAAAGAGAGCAACAAGTGTCACTGCAACAAATTTCTAAATTGGTTGTTCAGATCATTCAACTGGCTTATGAACTAGCCAAGTGGCCACTTTCTCATGGCATATGTACAAGAGTAGTGACTTCATCAGCAACAGTGCAATCTGGCATTTCATTACCTGACCTCCTCAAAAACCACTATGTGATCACAACTATCCAGGTTCATTCACCAATATAGACTGGACTGCAGATCCAGAGCAGATACTAGCTCTGGTCATACTGTGCTCTCTTCTGTTCTTCAGTGACCTGACCCACCAGCTACCAGTAAATTTGACAGTCACCATTAAAAGAATTTATTTATTTATTTATTTACAGTATTTGTATTCTGCCTTCTCACCCCGAAGGGGACTCAGGGTGGATCACATTGCACATATAAGGCAAACATTCAATGCCATAACATAGAACAGAGACAGGCTGGCCTCGAACTCATGACCTCTTGGTCAGAGTGATTTGTTGCAGCTGGCTGCTAACCAGCCTGCGCCACAGCCCGGCCTATGAGGCTTGTTCATCTCGAAATCACAAGGGAATTAGGAGAAGAACAAGCATATCAAATGAACAAGAAGAAAATGAGAGGCTACAGCTTATGTCAGCAACAAAATTCTGGAAACTTAATCTACTGAATTCAGTGGCAATACATCCAGACCCATCAACAGAATATTTATGGGGCAGTCTGCATTTGTGGTAGTAGTCAAATACCACATTGTGCACCTCTTTACTTTAAAACAACTCTTCTACTTATGCAAACATTGTTTGGTTAAAAAAAGTGCTAGCCATCCTGTAATACTGGTCCAGGAGACACATGTGACAATGGGTCTGTTTTTAGTTCTTGAATTATCCCATTAATCACAACATCTATTTGAAACAGCTGCTGCAAAAGGTCCTTAACAATTGTGCAGTGGAAAAATTCCAGCTGCTTGTGTTTTTCCTCATAAGTTAGCATTACAAGATTTAAACATTTGTTTTATATTAACGCTGTGCCAAACATTTTATCCGTTTGCGCTACAGAAGTGGAAGGTTGAAGAGCAAGCCATCTAAAAATGGAAACTTTCAAAATAGTCAACAATCATTCCCTATGGTCTAAACAAAGTAACTGTGATGGTGGGCTTGATTAGTTGGTTTATTATAAAGAGATAATTAGTTGCTTCATAAAAAAGGATATGTTTCAGTAAGCCAGCATGATGTAGTGATTTGAGCATTGGACCATTGGTTTTAATCCTTCCTTGGCCATGGAAGCCTAGTAGGTAACCCTGGGAAAGCCACATTGCCTTATCCTCAAAGGGAGGCAAAGGTGAACAAGTCTTACCTGGAAAACCCCATGATGGGTTCACCTCAGGGCCACCATAACTCAGAAACAACCTTGGAAGGCACACAACAAGTGGTATTGGGTTTTTCACAGTCTGTACTGCTCAGAAATAAATCTGTCTCACACAAAATTATCTTGATATCAGTAGACTATATTTTGTTCAATGCATTTGTAGTAACATGGCCAAGTGCTAAATTTATTTATTTATCTATTTACAGTATTTATATTCCGCCCTTCTCACCCCGAAGGGGACTCAGGGCGGATCACATTACACATATGGCAAACATTCAATGCCTTGACATAGAACAAAGACAAATGCAGGCTCCGAGCTGGCCTCGAACTCATGACCCCTTGGTCAGGGTGATTGGTCTCAGCTGGCTGCAGCTGGCTGCTCACCAGCTTGCGCCACAGCCCGGGCCTTTGTGTTCATTGATTTGGTAACTCTGAACACAGGAACTTAGCTTTGGGCATGCCATCAGCATAAGAAGTGCCACAGTTCCATATAGTGCATGTATGCAAATTGTATGATAGATGGAACAGGGATCTCATTGGTTTCTACCACAAAATCGGTATTGAAATATGGTTTTGATGAGTAGAATCATGTGTTTAATCGTTATCACTAGTATGTTGTCACCATCCCCTCCCTGTTTCTAAATTGATATCAGCCAAGCAGGCTTTGATAGCCAAGACTTTATCTTCTGTATAGGTCACTGCTTAGTCTTTAATATTGACATAGATACTTGCATTTGCTTCTTCAGTATTAATTGAACATGAATCCATCAGAATTGAAGGGCCATGCAATTCCTCCCTCTGATTTAGGCTCTAAAACTAAGATTTGGTGTGTCAAGACTAGTGAAAATGATGTAACTGCCAGGATCTTACTGTGAAACTGTTGCATGACTCATGCTGAAAAATACAACTCACTCTGCATTATTTTTTACTAGAAGTTGGAAGCTGCTCAACACAAACCTAGGCTTCTTTAAACAAACATAAGGTTTTATTTATCTGTAATGGAGAAGCCTCTGAAATATATTGCCTTTATCACAGGAACATAAGAACAACCATTTTGGATTAGACCAAAAGTGACCAAAGAGTTGGCGGCTGGAGATGCACCAGCAATATATGTATGTAGCTTCTTCATTCATCCTACATTCCCTTGATACTGGAGATGATACATACTCATTTAATGCAGGTCAAATGAATCATAACCTTAATTGCATGGTTTCTGTTAGACCAAGATTCTACATATTCATACAGTTCTGCACTGTTCCATATCTTCCTACTGTCTGACAGCTGTCAAGCCCCAGGAGAGACTCTTGCTGCTTTGCTTAATGATAGGAAGGCGGAGGAAGATGATTCAGACCATAGAGTAGCAGCTGCTCAGCTCATTTGGGAGAGGAGAGAAATGAGGTGCATACGGCAATGTAGTAGACCTGCTCCAGGAGCTCAGAGCAGCAGGACATCCATGGTATGAAGCACCCCTCTCTTCTTCCTCCTGGTAAGAAAGGAGAGCAATAGCCCCTCTGCACCCATTAGCCCTGTGTACAAAAAAGAAACACACACAAGTCTAAGCTGCCCCTATATTCACGTGAGTCACTAACAGGATCCTAGCCATTGTATTCACATTTTCAACAGCCCTCATGGAGCATCAGGAGTGGGGACAGGAGAGTTGATATACCCCCTTTCTCACATGGCAGTCCCACTAGAGTCCTCATATTTTCACCCCAGTATGCCAGCTACCTTAGTGATATATTTTGATTGACTGCAGCAGAGGATTCTGCAAGGTTAATGGTATCTTCCAGAGAAGATTCACTTTCAGTGGAAACACAGCATTGGGAAGACATGGTTGACTTTCCCCCACTGTTCCCTATGGACCCAGTCCTAATTCTCACTTTTAAATTAATAGTACCAAATGAGCCCTCCCTAAAACACATATTAACATTTTCCTTTCCTTGATAGAAGCAAGAAATGTCATGATTATAGACAGAACCTGAGGTTGTTTAATGCAAATTAATGTCCTCTAAGAATTCCTTTGTCCTCTAAGTGCTTATAGTTAAGATAGTATTAGCATGGTTCTTATAATCCTTTCCGCCTATGCTGAGACATGAATAGAGATTCTAAACCAGTCTTAGTGATGCTTACTGTGGAGCCCGGGAGGGATCTTATCCAAAGTTATTCTGGATAAATAAGCACAAAAATATACATGCATGGTGTATGGTATTAAGATGTGAACATAAAAGCAAAGCTTCGTTTTCACATATCAATAGAAAACAGGAAGGGAAAGAGCCAAGCATTCAGATATGATTCTTCCAGTAACAGAATTGGATCTATGCAGAGAGCTAGAATATGAAGCCAACATAGTAGATTTAAAACATTGAAGATTACTGCCTATGCACATCGTTGTCCTCCATTCAGTAAATAATTGGATCTGTTAGGAAATGGCTTCAAATTGGGGAACTTGGGATAGTTTGGTGTGTGCCTTAAGGCTTTTTTGGAGCTGTCTATAATGTGTTTTCTAGAAGACTTTTTTAACATATCGAACTCATTTCAAGAGTATCATGTAAATGTACCACAAGCTTTCAAACTTACTTTTTTTTCAAGACGTTTTTAAAATCCAGACATTTAGAAGCATAACTTCACACATCTTATATGGAAAAGTTCAAAGAATGCCAACACTAATTTTAGTTTTCATTAATACAAACTTGTTGGTGCCTAGGGTTACTTTTACAACCTCATAATAGTGTGACCAGAAATCACTAAGCATCTTGTTTTTTAGTTTTGTTTTTAAAAAAGAAAGAAATACAATAGAGAAGAAAATGTGCTCTGTTAATGTATTCAGAAGATCTATTTTTCCCTTGAATAAGCACATTAATCTCCCTCCCCCGCAACAGAAAGCTTGGTCTCAGGACTATTTTGTTTTGTGTCCAAACCAGTTTCCCCACAGTAATTCTGAGATAAATTCCAACTGAGACATTTCATTTGTAGTCCTTGACTGTCCACTTCCTTTCCCATCTTTTAAATACATTGTCTTTTGTGTTTTTTGTATATTTTCACAACAATTCATAGTTTTTGAAAATCAGGGCCAAAAAATTGAATAACGAAATAACATGCCAGAGGCTAGACCTTGTAGTTTATTTCTTGTGTAATAATTCTTCCTCTAAAGTCTGCAGCATTAACTCTGTACAGCTGAAGTGCCCATTTAGCCCTTTCTTGCTGTGGCAGGCTGGACACGGAGGGGGGGAAAAACTTGTCACCTACTCTGCTTAATCATATACAATGTTAGTTATTCAAGGGCAGTAAATACCAGATCTGTCTGTGTGGTGTTCTCGCAGAAGACTTTTACTGGCTTTCAAAGCAGCTTTATGATTCAAGTGTAATTTATCTCTCTCTCGCTGCCACATTTTGCAGAGGAGACTCAGTCATGTTTTGATGCATTGGAGAATGGATCGGATGGATCAAAATTTCAATCTAAATCCAGACCATTCTAATGACCTTGATGTTTGCAAAGATCTTAATCTGAATTTAAAATACTGTACAGTCATTCTCTAGGTGCGAGTAGCATTTTAGAGTAAGATCTAACTTTTCAACAAATGCTCACAACCTACAGCAGGAGTCCTCAAACTTTTTAAGCAGAGGGCCGGTCCACAATCCTTCAGACTGTTGAGGGGCCAAATTACAATTTGGAAAAAAAAATGAACAAATTCCTATGCACACTGCACAAGTCTTATTTGTAGTGCAAAAAAAAAAAAAACCAACAACAACAATGAAAGAAAAATACAATATTTAAAAATAAAAACAATTTTAACCAACATAAAGCTATCAGGATTTCAATGGGAAGTGTGGGCCTGCTTCTGGCCAATGAGATAGTCAAGTTAATTAGGATTGTTGTTGTTGTGTGCCTTCAAGTCATTTCAGACTCTGAGTGAGCCTAAGTCTAAAACTGAGGGCGGGGGCCAGGTAAATGACCTTGGAGGGCCACATCCGGCCCGTAGGCCTTAGTTTGGGGACCCCTGACCTACAGAGCCAAGGCTAAAGTTGCATTCATACTTACTAAGGGAGGTAATTCTATTTCGTATAGTGAAATTTAGCATGCCTCCGCAAGGAGAGCTCCTGGTGCTATCAATCAAGAATATTCTATAACTGAACTCTTTTTTCTCAACATATGTTCTTGTGGAGAGAGAAAATATGGAAGGAACAATGGGTTTTACAATGTTGTCTAGACCCAGTTCCCACCCCTATAAAACTCCCTGAATGGGGCAGGATGATTGCACGATGAAAGATTCAGCAATGGAAGCATTCTTATTTCTATGCAAGCATATATAGATTTGCTCTGCAAAAATCAGAAGCAGCAACATTTTTATCTCATAAAATTTCATAAAAGCTGGGTTGCAAGAACACTCATATTATACAGTGGGCTCTTGGTATCCTCTGGGTTTAGTTCCAGGATCCCCACCCTGTCCAGATATCAAAATCCATTGATGCTCAAGCCCCATTCTATACAATGGGATACAGTTTCTCTTATATAAAATAGCAAACTTCAATAAGTGCTAGAGAGATCCTGAAGGTCAGTGAAGTGGTGGGGCACTACAGCAGAGTATGCCTACATATCAACATAGTAAAATAAATGTTTGATATTTGGTTATTTTCAAGCCATGGTTGGTTGAATCCATGATGGCAGAATCCATGCATGTGGGTTGTCAACTGTACTTCTTTTCCCTCTAGATAAGTAACATCCAGAGGCAACACATCTTTATGTTATGCTTTAAGCTGAAATTCCTCAAAGAAATGGTCCACAGACTGGTGAACCTCCTTCCAGTCCCTAGAGCATTTCTAACAAAAAGTCAATGGGCATCAATATGGAGCTAGTCCCTGCTGGTCCTCCACATCAGATAACTTAAGCCTACTGCTAACATTCAAAATATACTGTTTTGCTTGATCAAGAATGGGTCTCCCCTACCTTTTAAAACTCTTAAAAACATTTTCTCTTTTGTTCATGGCATTTTAGCTTCTTAAGTGACTGCTGTGGGATTGTGCAGAAAAATGAAAGCAATCAAATGCTGTCATTGTAAATGGGTGAGCTTCACAGACCTTATAAATTGGATGTAGCTCACAAGGTTTTGACTAAACATTCAAAGAAGGAAACAAATTTTTATTAATTGTTGTTAATATAAGAAATGTTATTGATGGCAAATTAGATCCTGACACTACAGAACAGATGGCACATATCCGTCTATAGCCAGACAGTAGCATTTTAAGTTCTAGAAAGTCAAAGCTGGCATTAAACTAGGTGTTGCAGTAGTGAAAAGCTTTAATAATTCTAGCATTAATCAAGCGAAGAAATCAGAATGAACAGATGCTGACCACTTGAATTTCTGAAACATTTTCACAGTAATTATATTTCTCTTGCTCTGAGCAGTTAAGAGATTCAGAAGTGGGCTTATACGTGCATGCATAAGTAGAAATAAAAATTAAATTACAAAAAGCTAAAGTGAGATACGTGTGTTTTACTTTGAAAAAGGTGTTGAGGAACATTAAAGAAGTTGGTATAGAAATTATTTCTGGACTTACATTACATCGTGGTTAGCTTGCTGTTATTTGAAAGTAGATCTTTTTAAAAGTGTTTGAGAAGATGTGTAAAGTTATAGTTGTCCATTATTGAAGTACAATCATATAAAATTAATAAGGAATTAAAATCTATGGAGGTTTCAGCTCAACAAATTGAAATTGCTTCCTTTCCCCCCAGTATCAAAGCTTTCCAGACTCAGTGTTGTGACACATTACTGCAGTGATTCTCAACCCGTGGGTCCCCAGTTGCTTTGGCCTACAACTCCCAGAAATCCCAGTCAGTTTACCAGCTGTAAGGAGTTCTGGCAATAGAAGGCCAAAACATCTAGGGACACACAGGTTGAAAACCACTGCATTAGTGTGTCGGCTGTAATGTGTAGTTATGTCATGCAAGTGTAAGGAGAAACCTCTGAGTCTATGTGAAATTAGCAATAAATTGTGTATTTTTAAATATATATAAATGAAAAGTTTCCATGAGATATGTTGTATCCCCATGCATTTGTTATTACAACTTACCACACGTATGTGTCTGTATCTCTTATATGGGGTTGATTTAACATCTAGTTTGCTAGTAAAACTGAATGACTGTGTCGTGAAATGATGCATGTCTAAAAAGTGTGTCACCAACATGAAATATCTGGAAAGCTTTGGGATTTAAATATGTTACATTTTCTCAGGATATCAACCAGCATCTAAGGCTGCCAAAATCCTGACCATTTATAGGTATTTTTGATACTGTAACTTCAGCTTCTATTGTGAAACAGTTTGTTTGACCTGGATAATTTCATGTTTGCCCAGTGCACGTACATTGTATTACTTCTTCCATCTCTGCATCTGCTCTGAATGGATATATGTAGTTTCTATCAGTGGCAACTGGTGGCCATTGGTTCTGGATTTTAAATGTGCTTTCCAAGGTTCTGAGATTTATCCCCAAATTGATTGAACACCTGAATAGTTTGTTTAAAGTTCAGATGAAAACCTAGAATAGATTCTTTAGCCTGCCAACCTAAAAACCACCAGCCATCACTGGGTTGCATGATCATATTTCATGATTGTATATTATCTATACCAGTGATTCTCAACATTTAGCCCTCTAGGTGTTTTGGACTTCAACTCCCAGAAATCCCAGCAAGCTTACTGGCTGTTAGGGATTGTAGGAGCCAAATTCCACTTGAAGGACCAATCACTGACCTATACTATAGAGTGGTGTTTCTCAAACTCTGGTCCTCCAGGTGTTTTGGACTTCAGCTCCCACAATCCCTAACAGCTGGTAACCTGACTGGGCTTTCTGGGAGCTGAAGTCCAAAGCACCTGGAGAAGCAGAGTTTGAGAAACACTGGTATAGAATATTCTATACTATAGAAGAATGAACAACTGTTTTTGTTTGCTTGAAAACTTCTTTACCTCATCAGGATTTCAAAAGAACTTTGCTTTTTATATTCATGAGAATGAAATGGATCGTGTTGACTTATGGACAGTTTTGTGCCTTCACTGGTTCCTGATCAGTTAAATGTATCCTGTTCTTTCACCTTGCAGGAAACCGTTGGGGAACCCTTCTTCCTCCTGCTCTGTGCCATCAAGCAACAGATCAATAAAGGATCGATAGATGCCATCACAGGAAAAGCCAGGTACACACTGAATGAAGAATGGCTTTTGAGAGAGAACATTGAAGCAAAGCCAAGGGTAAGGTGTTTCTGCAATTCAATAAAAAGAGCTTATTATTTCCGTGGCTATATTTAAAACCTGGGTAATTAGTAGCCGCTTTAATAATAGATGAACCTTTGATGGATGATCTCTTTCTAGATTTTCATCTGGCACTTTGTTAGCTCTGGAAGTAGGGTGGAGACTTCATCTGGGTTCTGAGCCACCACAATTAAGGATATTCATTTCCTTCATGGGCAGAATGCATGACATAGTGACCATAAGCAAGAATACCAGAGATGGAACCTTGGATAAATGTCCATATGTACTTCTTGTCAGAAAGATCAACATTTTTCCTGAATAATTGAATTTTACTGGAATTAATGCATTAAGCAAGACTTTTCAAAGTCATTAAGGTTGCTCCCGAAAATAGAACAAAGCCATTGGAACATTACTAATAAGTGGCAATAATATTGACACAATGACAATTACAAATCAAGATACACAAGAATTTGTACACACCATCTGACTGTACATATCTATATTCTCAAAACAGCAATAAAAGTGCTTACGTTATATATAAAATTTTAAACCAAATTGTGTGTGTGTATAGATAGCTCATTTTAAAACATCTGGCCACTAAGAAGAGCACAGCTCAGAATATATCAAGTCTAGAGAATTCTGTCTGATTGGCTAAGGTTCACGATATCCTGAAAAAATAAATATACCAGCATTGGATGCTGTATAACAATGTGCTAGTATGATTCTTTTGTTTTCTTTTTTAAGGAATGTCTCATCTTTACAGTTTCTGGCAAAATAGTGACTTTTTGCCACTGAGATAGGTTGCTGCTTGTAAAGCTGAATCTATGGTGTGAAAGCTTTTATACAGGGTGTTACAGGAATTGTGCTGAAAAATGATGCTATAAAATAGTTCTTGTGGGACTATCTCACGCTAAAATTATAGAGTCTGGAGGAATATGTTAACTTCAACCTGACAGAAAATGCAATAGACAGACCTTTGCGAGATTCAAACTAAATTCTGCATTTGATTACATAGCATAAATCTGGAGCAGTTCTCCCAGAATCAGTGGGGTCACTGAGGAGCTGTGATGGTGTAAATGCGAACAGATTTTTGGCACTGCGTTCTTCCCTGCTTTACTGCAGTTTCCCATTCCTAACTGATCTATAATTCACGATGCATAGCTAAAGAGGTTAGCAGCAGGGCCCTGAGTATTAACTTACTCTTTGCAGAAAGATAACTCCATAACAACAAACTGGGAAAGTGCTGCTGACTTGTTTACATGTAACTGAAACAGAAGTGAATGCACCATTCCCAGGTGATGGTAAAACTTTATTTACCATGCAGAGAGGATAACATGCTTTCATTGCAAAATTTGTCATCACTTTACACATTCAGTTCTGCCACAAGTAATTCATGAAGCGTATTCTGATCACCGAAGTGTTACAATTCGACCGTTATGGTGCAATGAATACTGTATATGCTCTTGTATATGTATAGAAATTTTAGTTACAAGATCTGCTCCCAAAGACTAGGTGGAATTATCTATGGGTCAATGTAAGTACTGTACCTTAATTTTTTTTTTAAAAAAAATGAATTCCTTTCTCTGAAATTGATGAAACACCTTTTTGAATGTCTGGGTGGAGAAATGGTGACTCTGACTAGCTGACTCCCCAAGTTCGTTTTTTGAGTTAAGGTACAATACTCACATTTGCAGATTTAATTGTTAATGGATTTGAGTACATTGTTGTCTCTAGGAACTTGACCGTGAAGTCGTATTGGAGAACCTCGAGAATCCTAGAGATAACATTTCTTTAGAAATCCCTAGTTAATCACAGAGTCATGCTGCTAGAGATTCATAAATAAGTGTTTTCAAGGGTAATAAAATAGCATTTTTATATGTATCTTTTCACTTTTGCAGGAGTACTGTACCCCAAAATACAGCCAATGTGGAGGACTAACTGTAATTATTTTCCCTGTCCCCTGCTTCAATTGCTCCCGTGTTTCAGGCCTTAGGGTCATAGACAGGACATTTCAAGAGGGGCTTAAAGTGCTATCTGTTTTCGTAGCTCTTTGAATAAAATAGCTGCTTCCCATGTACAGGGCTGTAAATCAGCACTTCTCACTGGCTATAGAAATTTCCTCCTTAGTGCAGTGTATATGATGTGCCAAGATTTTCTTTCCAACCCATAGCTCACAGGCTTTTATGTCTTGCAATCCATGCATCCTACACTCTAAGCAATCATCTTTCTCCACAGAATCTTAATGTGTCTTTCCAAGGCTGTGGAATGGACTCCTTGAGTGTTCGTGTCATGGATACAGACACTCTCAGCCAAGTTAAAGAGAAGATACTTGAAGCCTTTTGCAAGAATATTCCATATTCCCAATGGCCAAGGGTAGAAGACGTTGATCTAGGTAAATATTCTGTTTCCCTATTCAGTCCTTAGTTTTAGGAAACAAATACTCATCGTACAGAAGCATAATATTCAAACATGAAACATTTGCACTCAGTATTTTACACTTGCTAGAAGGCTAGAGGAAATTTTAATTTCTCACTTGGGGAAAGTGCCCAAGTTAAAATCAGAAAGAGATGCATATAAGCAGATGGCATGACATGCTTGTAAAAAAATACTTGTTAGCTGTTTACAGCTCTCAAGTTGTGATCCAGAACATACATTTGAAATTAGTTGACCATACTTCCACCTAAATGTGTTCAACATAAGATGTTAGTTAAGCAGAATCGCTTTTTATTTAAAAATAAAACCACATACTGGAGAACCAGATATACTGTTGCTTTTACTCTGCACCCGGATGTCTTGTGTTTATAACACTGCAGATGTTTGCGACCAGTGTTTGAATTAGGATGCATGGTGTTAAAGATTTGTTATACCAGAATATGATGCAGTCATTTCATTTTTACCTACTTGCCACCACCTTGAAAGACTTTCCGCAATGAGGTGCCCAAAGGATCCCGCATCTGAGTCCTGTGGCACAAGAAAGCCCCTTCAGGAGCACTTGACACTGAAAACACCTGTGTCCCTTGTCAAACGTGGCATCAAAATAAGAGAAACCATTTGCGTTCTTGCTGGCACATGCTGTGTTCGGGCAAGGTTTCTATTTGCTCCATTTTCTTTATTTAGAATGGTTTGCCACAAGCACTGACAGCTACATCCTTCGGGACCTCGATGACACTTCAGTGATGGAAGATGGAAGGAAGAAACTGAACACGTTAGCACATTATAAGGTAAAAAGAGTGAATGCTCCTAGAACTTCCCTTCCTTTGGGCCTGCCATTCCTTGGGGACGCACCACGATTTGCCTTCTAAGCAGGATTAGCAAAAGCAAGCAGGAAGGTTGCCATAACTCCACAAGACCTTCCGGGGAATAGACATCTGCCCTGGCGAGAAACTCGTTAATATTGCAACACATCGAGACTAATTAAAAGCTCTTCATGCAAAACAAGTCATTGCTAGGGAAAAAAACTCTTTTCCCAGTGGCCGCTATCCATCCTAATTAAAATCATACCATTCCTCTTTCTTGTTGACAGTGATGTCAGAGTTCCCATTGGTCTCTTATGGGAACCTAGTTTGCCCACAAATGGTCCTTTTTTTACATTTCTTTTTTTAAGGAATCAAATTTATTTGAAGTGACAGTAGGTTAATTTAAGTCTGTATTTGAAGTAATTTCATGTGCTCTCAGTAATTCCATGACAGGTTTATTATTGTTGTATTTGATGCTGGAGCTTCAGGAAAGAACTTCATGCCGGTTGTATCAAGCAAGGTTCGTGTTTTGACCATTATGGCCAGCCAGTCATAAGGCTGGCTGCAGCCACAGCTATCTTTTAGAATAACCCACATCAAGAAATCTATGCAAAATATTTTTGTCATAATGAAAAATTTATACGTATCTTTCAGGAAAAATCTGCAAACAGAATATTAGATTTCTCCCCTCTCCTGTTCATGGGTCTTTCTTGGGAAATTCATGCAAATTTTATCATTCCTGATGTGATGTGTTCGACCAGCATTTCCCTACAGAACAGTATACATGTGAAATCACTCTAACAGTCCTATGTATACTTACCCATAAGTAAATCTCGTGGTCTTCAAAGAGCTTACTCCCTAGCACATTGGTGTGGGATTGCAGACTTAAGGATGCATGTTGTCTATGTTTCTTGTCACATTTTATTTGTTTTGTATTTTGCCTTCACTAATTGTTTGTCTCCCCTAATCTTCATGTGTTTCCCATCATAATAGAAAATTGCTACTTCTGTGTATGCATACAGATCCTGACAAAATTGATACAGCATGTTTTTAAAAAGGGAAATCTTAAGGTGGGATCATAACACAGTGAAGTGTAGAATTTGATAAATTATTTATGTGTATAGTGAGTGTAACAAAGTAGCACACATTCACAGCATTTTAAAATATGGAACTCAAGACTGTAGCTATAAAGAGAATCAGTACAAAACTTTTAACTAGAACATTTGTAAAAATTGTTGCCCTTTCCTAGGGCAAAATAATCTTTTGTGCAACACCTCTCCTCCAGTTATGGAGCTCTGAAATTGGTCTATATGGATTTAATAACTTCTTTTATATAATCCACAACAGTAAGTTCCACAAGAAAGTTCCACAAGACCAAATCTAGTTGCTTAATCCCTTCGGTACTTACTGGTGTTTACCTTCTATAAATAAACTTGTCATTGTTTTACATAGGAATCACAGCCTAATAAACTGTCTCTGATGGACTATTTATTTTGCATTCCTCCGCCCACAGATTCCTGATGGTGCCTCCCTAGCTATGAGTTTAACTGATAATAAAGATACCACATTAAGTAGAGGTAAGTTACTATTATTTCTCCAACCTTAATAGTATGTGGGCTTTGGGGATACCCCCCCCCCCCCAAAGAATGAAATCAGGACAATCAAGTACTACTACCAGAAGACTAAACATCATGCAACTCTTAGATGTGTATAGCAAAGGTAAAGGTTTTCCCCTGACATTAAGTCTAGTTGTGTCCAACTCTGGGGGTTGGTGCTCATCTCCATTTCTAAGCCGAAGAGTCGACGTTGTCTGTAGACACCTCCAAGATCATGTGGCTGGCATACCTGCATGAAGTGCCATTACATTCCCGCCGGAGCAGGATCTACTCACATTTGCATGTTTTTGAACTGCTAGGTTGGCAGTAGCTGAGGTTAACAGCGGGGGCTCACTCTGCTCCCCGGATTTGAACTGCTGACCTTTTGGTCAGCAAGTTCGGCAGCTCAGCAAATATTTTTGATTTATTTGGCTTTACAAAACATAGCTATGGAGGCTGTATTTGCCTCTGGACAAAAGGCATCTGGCCCAGTGATTTTACCAAACAGACAGCATGAGAGGAAAAAGTTAACTTTCTTCCTTGATGTCAGTCTTCTCATTTGTTTTTCAGTATCCAAATTTGTACTTGGGGAGGGGGGCAGGGGAGGAATTTGAGACAAACTAAGAACCTAAAGGCATACTGGCTTCACACAATAGCCAACCATTGACTAAAGCCCTAAAGTAAAACACAAGCACAACGAATCCTCCCCAAATTTATCCCTTCCCATTTTAAAGGATACCATTACATCCTGTGGAAGCAAATTTCGCAGTTTAAATTTTCATTTTGTGATGAAATATTTCCTTTTATTTGTCCTGAATCTCCCACCATTCCATTTGAGGGAATAGTACCAGATTCTAATATGAGGTATTATAAGAAATTAACATATTCACTTGCTCTCTCTTTTTTTACATAATCTTTAATGTTGTACATCTCTACACTTTCTCCCTTATTTAATTCTCCATCTAATTCACGTATTTTTCAACCACTGGAACATTTTCATTTTGCTTTCTGAGAAAAAGCTTGCTGAGCTGTTTTTGTTGTTTTGTCTTGTCTTTCTTTGCATTTTCCCTTTGGAATAATTCTCTCTGTTTGAGATACTGCGTTTCATTTTCTTGCTGCCTTGTCACCTTCAACAAAACCATGGAGGGGGCGGAGCTTTGAAGGTTTCTAGCTTGTTTGATAACATTAAACATAGTATCACACGTAGTTTTGCCTTTGAGCATAGCATAGTTATTGTCGCACTACGACCACCACCTTTTGAAATCGTGTTAGGCATGGAAGTGTGCGCTGAGGTTTGCCAAGCATAACATTCTGAGGGTCAAATTAGAGGTGATATTAAAGTGTCATTGCAGTTTATGGCTGAGATACTATATTACCCAGGCAGAATGCAGCTATGGCTGCTCCTTACCCATGAACTCACAGTTCTTCTGTAATAGCAACCCTGAGTGGTCATTCTGTGGCAAGTGGAAAGGCGGAGGGACCAGAATCAGAGAAGTGTCTGGTTATCCCCCATGTCTAGATGTGGGGTGATGACATCTCCTGCAGATATCTACCTAAGATTTCCAATCTTCCCCCACTCTCACTCATATGTAGAATAGCCATTCAGCTAAACTATAGGCCCTGTGGGGGGGATTTGACTGTTGCAGAGGGTGGAAGAAAATACAATTCTCTGTAGTAACAGCAAAAACACGTACACAAAATTTTGTTGTTTTTGTATTGTCAAAAGCTTTCATAGCTGGAATCACTGGGTTGCTGTGAGTTTTTTGGACTGTATGACCATCTTCCAGTCATATTCTGCCCTGGTGTTTTACCTGCATCTGTGGCTGCGATCTTCAGAGGTTTTGTTGGCAGTGAAACAAAACACTAAAATCAAGACAGTAAATAAAGAACACCACTCAGAAACAGGGGAACTCCAGACAGCAAACAATCAAGTGCCAGTTAACATCTCCCAAACAGAGGATGCCACCAGGCAACAGAGGCCTGATTGACTTTGCAGCTTCATGGCTACTCATGCTATTCAAGCTTGCTAATTGCAATATTTACAGTTGCTTTAAACAGACAAGGGTTCTTTCTCCCACCCTGGACATTCCACAGGTGAAACATCAGAAGAAAATGCTACTAGAACATGGCCATATAGCCCAAAAAACTCACAGTAACCATTTGTTGTTGTTGTTGTTGTTGAATATATCATTTCAGAAAACCTACATACACAAAAATACATATCTATCTATCTATCTATCTATCTATCTATCTATATAAAGTGCATGAGGTGAGGCTGTTAATATTGTTGCCTCAAGCTATTTCTGATTTATGCCAATCCTAAAATGAGCCTATCATAGGATTGTTAACATTTATTTGGGGGTGGGGTGCCTTTGCCTTTCTCTGAGGGTTAGGCCATATCTACACTGCCATATAATGCCGTTTCATAATATAGTTTAACTACATTATATGGCAGTGTAGATGGGGCCTAAGACTTGCCCAAGGTAACCGGAAAGGCATCTCAATTCATGTTCCAACATTCAAATCATTATGCTGCTCTGGGTCTATGGGAAAGAGGCAGGATACGATCTTACTTGAAACTCCAACTTATGGGGAGGGAATTTTCCTCTCCAGTAACAATCCTAAAAAAAAACCTGCAGACTCACAGGCAGACTTGTTATTAGCCATAACTTTCTCTTAAGATTAATAAGAGCAGAGAATATTATGGCTGTGAATGAGAAAGTTAAATCTCCCCTCCCTCCATGCTAATCTTACTGAAAATCAGAGTATCTCTTTAAGAAAGCCCCTGACATAGTTGTTAATGATGCATGTCCAGTGCATAACCATTAAAAAGAGAGAGTGTGCTGGCCACCAACTTATCCTCACATCAGATGGCAATTTTCTTCAATGTGTTTATATTCCACCTTTTCTTAAAGGAGCTCAAGACAGCATGCATGGCTCCTCATTTTTATTCTCACAACAAACCTCTGAAGTAGATTAGACTGATCAATAGGATATGACCAATATTTACCCATTGAGCTTCAAGGCTGGCTGGAAATGTGAGGCTAAACCTTAATCCAACAGTACTTACCACACAATAATAATCCTCTTAAATCCTGGTCTGTTTATTCTCCTACTGCCATTGGTACTGCAAAACAACTAAAGCCAGGGTTATGAGCAACTCTGGCTCAAAATATAGGCAGTGTGTGAAAAATACCATGGTGACACCACCCTACACAGATCTCAGAACAGTGCCCTATTTGTCATTACTATAGTCGTGATAGATATCGTGCCAAATAATCAGTCTCTTCTGTTATCTTTAATTCCTTTTTAACCTCAACAAGTTTTAATGCCCTCTGGATGAAGCAGGTAGTTCTGCTTTGGACAGTCCTATTTCAAAGGGTAGTTTGCTCCAAAGCAGTAGGCAATGTGTGTGCCTGCCTGTTGGTACCCTGGAGCCTAAGCTGGGAAATCCTGTTGGTGACCTGATTTCTTTTCTTCTCTTTTCCCCATCCCAAAATTATTTTCACACCATATAAATGCATTCTCACATCAAGGAGAATGCTAGGGAGCCAAGTATGATTAAGTGCTTGGGTAGAATGATTGAAGAGGAAATGTCAGGACAAAGTCTCTGAACCTGTATCAGAATCCGTTTTAAGCTCTGTTCTGTGATAATGATACCACAACATCAATGCAGTGCCAACCTACAGACCTATTTAGAACGATGAAAGGGGGCTAGTACATTTTAGACCCCAGAATAATGTAAATTGACTCTTGTCAGCTGACGTATGTTTCTAAAACATTTAACTGGCAAAATTGCACACATTTACTCTGCCTTGGACTTCGTATTCAGGTTAGGATTGGCGAAGAGATGACTGAACCATCTGTTTATCTGAATTTGATGAATGAATTCCATCTAATTCGGTGTAATGATATGGACAGGTCTTTTGGATGGGTAAATCTGTATCCATCCTGGCTGGAAAAGGTGCCAGATGAGGACTGTCCAAATATATTTTTTATCTCTGCTCCTTCTGGTTCAAATACTCTTGTTTTATATTCTAAATTTTGTTTTTGTGGACTTAAATTTTTTTTTCAGTTTTCTAGTAAAGCCAAAAGATAATTTCAAATTATTTTTGTCAATTAATATTGCCAGGTGTTTTCCCTCTGGGAAAATTTGAAACTAAGGACTAGGATGGGCCTTTGCTAGTTGGGTTCCCAAGATGGGCAAAAAGTTCATTCACTATGAAGTGTGAAATTGGAGTTGTGTACTCTGTGCCATGAAGGATTTGTCAAGCTCTGGTCTGAAAGTCTACCTTGGCCCTCACAGAATGCATTTTTTGGATTTTTAAGTATTTTTGGATTTTTCTTGACCAAAAGGTCAGTGGTTCAAATCTGGGGAGCAGAGTGAGCTCCTGCTGTTAGCCCCAGCTTCTGTCAACCTAGCAGTTTGAGAACATGCAAATGTGAGTAGATCAATAGGTACCACTCCGGCAGGAAGGTAATGGCGCTCCATGCAGTCATGCCAGCCACATGACCTTGGAGGCGTCTATGGACAACACCGGATCTTTAGCTTAGAAATTGAGATGAGCACCAACCCCCAGAATCAGACACAACTAGACTTAATGTCAGGGAAAACCTTTACCTTTACCTAGCTTCTTCTTAGAAATGCTTGTGCCACAATAAACGTTTTAGTCTTTAAACTAGGATGGGGAAGAAGTGCCTCCACGTGCCAATGATTATTGGATTTATCCAATGGGAACGGAAAGTTTTGGTCATATACAACAGTGGAATGTCACAGGAGGGCTCCACATTTCCTCATCCATGCCCTAAATAATGTATTTATTATTTTGGTTGGTTTTAAATCCTGCCTTTGTCTCAAAATGGAACTCAAAACTATTTTCAATGTTAGTTGAAACAAATAAGCTAAATAGCACTCATCAGGTATCTTTGCCTGTAAGGCTTACAGTAGTTGTTCCTCTGTTACATTTGTAAATGTTATACTGCCAGAAGGCTCCCTCCCACTTCTCATTCTGGATTAATAATGATTAAACATTCATATGCCTATCATAAGATAAACTCGAAAGCAATTTAAGCCTCATTTGTAAAGATTTTTTTGTCTTTCCATCCAAGGTGAAAGCACTCACGATGCCGTGAGAAATTTCTACAGCTTTGATGTAATCAGCTCCTCGTGACATTACTTTGTTGTAACTAGGATTTAGCAAGACTCACATCTCTGTGACAGTTACGATGATTAAGCTACAGTAATTTATGTTGCTGAATCCTACCATTCATCTAAAAGCCTTCAACGTCTTCCAGAGAACGAGGAGGATTGATGGCCAGACAAAGAGACAGAAAGGCAGAGCAGAGACACTTAGTGCCCTGTTCACTATGCTGCATGACATTCTCTGAATGGCAGCCAGCAATCTGTGAAGGGGGGAAAGGGGTGCCAAAGAACAGCAATAGTATTTTGGCAGAGCTCTAAGGGGCCCCCAGCCTGGAGACATCCATAAATATAAGATAACTTTGGTCACCAGACTACATGTTATGAGGTCATCCCCCACACTGTGGCAAAATAGACTTGTTTGTTGACCTTTGTACTTTAATGGCTGTCTTTTCTTATTGTGACATGCCAGCTGCCAATCGCCACCCACTTCACACATCAGGCAGAATGGCTTTTAGCCAGATAAGTGGTCGACAAGAAGACTATCAAATTTTTAGCAGTCACTGTGGCACTTTGAGGCAGGAGCTGGCAAAATGGTTCAGACCTGATAAGGAAATACTCAAAGGTCACTCGCAAACAGGAAGCTACTGTTTGTCTGTGCTTTTCTCTGAAAACAAAAGTCTCAAAACTAACTATGTGACAGGCAGGGAAAAGCAGCATATTTGTTTCCTACTTTCGTTTGTTTTAGAAATACCTTTCTGCATGTAGAAATTGGCCCTGTTCAATTCAGCGACACCTATTCTCAAGTAAACATTTATTGAAATACAGATGTGATCATGGGCCTTGCCATTATCATGAACAACACAACTGAGTGTTGATAACAATAAAGGGTTGATAACATTAGTGTTTGGTCACATTGATTGACATCAGCATTACATAGAATCAGCAGAAACCATGAAGGACAACAACCCAATGGGATTACTTGCCTGTGAGAGGTGTGAACGCTTCCAAACTCTTAGGTGATGAAGCTCATCAAACATGTCAACAGAAAGGCACTAGAGAGATTTTGATATCGATGTAGAAGTAGGAGAGGTGCTTCCTACTTGTCCATCACTTAGGATTCTTAGGATTCTTGGCTGTAGACTGAGCAAGAGGTCAACTGTATTTCATATCACATGAGCTTGGTTCTAAGTCCAAAATGGTAATGCCTATGTCCTGCTATCTCCCACTCATGCATTCATAGACAAATTCTCCCATTCATTACACCAACAGGAATATGTGCGAATTACTGTATATGCTCACATACAAGTTGACCTCACAAGTTCAACCCCCCCCTCCCGAAATTTTTCAGGTTAAAAAAAAAAACCTGGTTTACTCATGAATTTTAACTGGTTAACCAAATCCCCATGCTAAGTCTATGAGACGTAAAACATTAAGAGTCCCTCCAGGCACCATCTCAAGCAGATATTGACAGGTCTGAACCCAGGGGGGCGGGTGGGTCAGGGGTTCACACACCCCACCCCACCCCCCACCCCCCAAAATTTTCAAAACCCCTCCCGAAATTTTTTTCTGGATACGGCCCTGCCCATTGATAAGTCAAGGGGCATTTAATGGAGAGGAGAAAGCACCAATGCTACCTCAGGGAGCCTGCCGCCCCTAGCTGCTGCCGCCCTTTTTCCACAATTATCCATGCATTCTGTTTCCACACATTCCTTCATCCAAAGCTAGAAAATATCCCTGCACACACTTACACAAAATCCAAAAAGCAAGCCTTAGATTTATCACTTTAATCACCATTTTACTATGCCATTGTATATAACGGGACTTGCACATCCATAGATCTTGGAATCAAACTCCTGCAGATACCAAGAACCCATTATACTCATAAGTAACACCTGAAGGAAGGAACCTTCATGTACATCATATATGTTGCTAATGTAAGCTTGCATGCTTAGAGTCAAAGCTTTCTTTAAAATATTGCCTCCGTTCCACTCTTTTTTCCATGTGCCTTCATTGTGTGTGTGTGTATATATATAATTATGTATTGGATTCCTATTTTCTGTTGAAACGGGAAGACTCTGTGGAGTCAGAGGTGGAAAAGGGGCAAGTTAAAACTTTCAGTGACTTCCCACAAAATTACTGAAACTTCAAAACAGTATTAGGTGATGGTACCTGGTAAAACTGGAGGAAGATGGGACCCTCTCCTACTCAATTAGGAAACTTTTAGCATCAGCTTTAAGTGTTTTAGTTTAGCAGATGTTACTGTGTAATTTCACTATATCTGGTGCAAGGTAATGAGTAATTTTTTAAATCTTTTCCACCTGATTATTCCACTTTTTCCTTTAAAATAAACATACATTGTGTGTATGTTTTGTAAATCAGGGACCTGTTCACCATGTTTTAGCAGTCCGTAAACAATGTTCCCCAAAACGAGATGATATTCTTCACTTTGCTTCCTGTTACTTTAAAAACTGTCTTTATGCACATTTTCCTGTGAAGGACATCCATATTTTTCATCATATCCTCAATTGAGTCCACAACCACAAAAATCACTGGTTTAAATGCAATATAATTTTCTCGTCTCTTATCTGGAAATCCTAAACCTGAATTTGCCCCATATGCAGCTGAGTGACTATTACTTTTTGAGGGTTCAATATACACAGACTTTGTTTTATGAACAAAAATATTACAAACAATGTGTATTAAGTTGCCTACAGTCTATATGTACAAGGTGTATATGAAACATAATCTAGACTTGGGTCCTAGCTCCAACATACCTCATATACATCTATATATATAAAATGATAAAGTTGTTTGCGCAGTGACTATAACAACAAAACTAAACATCCCAGAAATACGAAATTTGGCAACACAATGCAAAAGGCTTGCCTCCAGGTTACAACAAAACAACCACACCACAAAACCACAATCTGGACCCACAAAACTCACAACAACGCATCATGCGATAACAACACAACTAAACGCCCCAGAAATACAAAACTTGGCAACACAACACAAAAGCCTTGCCTCCCGGTTGTAACAACACAACCACACCACAAAATCACAATCCGGACCCACAAAACTCACAACAACGCATCGTGACTATAACACAACTAAACGCCCCAGAAATACAAAATTTGACAACACAACGCAAAAGCCTTCCCTCCAGGTTGTAACAACACAACCACACCACAAAACCACAATCCGGACCCACAAAACTCACAACAACGCATTGTGACTATAACAACACAACTAAATGCCCCAGAAATACGAAACTTGGCACACAACTAAACACCCCAGAAATATAAAACTTGACAACACAACGCAAAAGCCTTGCCTCCCAGTTGTAACAACACAACCACACCACAAAACCACAATCCGGACCCACAAAACTCACAACAATGCATTGTGACTATAACAACACAACTAAACGCCCCAGAAATACGAAACTTGGCACACAACTAAACGCCCCAGAAATACAAAACTTGACAACACAACACAAAAGCCTTGCCTCCCGGTTGTAACAACACAACTACACCACAAAACCACAACAACGCATCGTGACTATAACACAACTAAACGCCCCAGAAATACAAAATTTGACAAAACAACGCAAAAGCCTTGCCTCCCAGTTGTAAGAACACAACCACAACACAAAACCACAATCCGGACCCACAAAACTCACAATAACGCATCATGACTATAACAACACAACTAAATGCCCTAGAAACACAAAACTTGGTGAACAATGCAAAAGCCTTGCCTCCCGGTTGTAACAACACAACCACACCACAAAACCACACTGGACCCACAAAACTCACAACAACGCATCATGACTATAACAACACAACTAAATGCCCCAGAAATATGAAACTTGGCAACACAACATAAAAGCATTCCCTCCCGATTGTAACAACACAACCACACCACAAAACCACAATCCGGACCCACAAAACTCACAACAGTGCATCGTGACTATAACAACACAACTAAACGCCCCAGAAATACAAAACTTGGCACACAACTAAACGCCCCAGAAATACAAAACTTGACAACACAACACAAAAGCCTTTTCTCCCGGTTGTAACAACACAACTACACCACAAAACCACAATCCGGACCCACAAAACTCACAACAATGCATTGTGACTATAACAAATACAAAATTTGAGAACACAACTCATCCACCTCCCCAATCCCTACATTCACACTTGGCCTCCAAAAAAACAATTACAATAATAACAATGACAACAACAACAACAATAAGAATCAACACCATCACAGGCAAGAAACAGCCAGGCACTGAGGCTGAGAGGCCAGTCAGTGCTACACTGGGCCTCCAAAAAACAATACAGTAGCATCTAACTTATCCAACCTTCATGACCACAACAACAACAATAATATTAAACACCAACACAGGCAAAACAAAAAAAGGACTATTGTACCACAATAAAAATATAAACCGCACTCAGCAGAATCAGACATTACAACTAACAACAAACCAAAGACAACAGGGATCTCAAGCAATTATCCATCAACACAAAAATTGAAGAAGGTAACAGACTTCAAATACTACTACTAATGTGCGTATAAAGAAGGTGGAGGTCACAGCATAAATACAACCTAATGTAGACTGACCAACACCACCAGACTCAGCCACAGCAACGCGTGGTCGGGCACAGCTAGTGTATATACAAAATCCAAAAAACAAAAACAACATCTAAAACACACTTCATTCTTAGCATTTTGGATACAAGATACTCAACCTGTACTTCATATACTTTTGGTCTTAAATTTTATATGGAAACTAGCTATCTCTCATACAGCCTAAGCTAGGTAATGTTAGGTTCTTCTTATTTGAATTCATTTTCTTGATATATGACTGTGACTGAAAGCTAAAACAATCAAATACCTATTGCAGTATTTTACTCTTCAGTAAAAAGTTTCTATTTACATATAATAGTTTACTCTATTTCACTCTATTTATGTAACTAAGTCATAGGTGAGGGGTTTGTGGGGATCAATTTAAATTAAATCTTTTTTCCATTAGTTGACTCAAATTCTCTCTAAAAGTTGGTTCAAAGAATTTTGAAAGAGGTTGATAAATGTTCAGTGATGAAGTGCAGCCAAGACCAAATATTGCTAAATCCATTTGAAGCCTAACAATTGGAAAGTGGGATTAGAAGCCAAATTCTGCATTTCCAGTTCAGTCCAAACCCTACATCAAGTTCTCAAATTATAAACATGGATTTCAATACCAGACTCCATGTAAATATAATCTAGGTTAGTTAATGTTTCATTGGCTCTTGTTATTTAAGTTACGAGTGCTGTAAGTATATCATGTCTTATTTTTGCTGATTATACTCACCAGAAGCAATACCCATTCTCTCTCTTAGCAAAGACTGTTGTGCAAACCGTTTTCTTTACATCATTTTCTCTATTTTATTTTCAGTGAAAGATTTGGACACTGAAAAATACTTTCATTTGGTAAGTATCCTGTTCCAAGGGCTGGATAATTGACTCTCCTACTGTGGGTGGGCCGGGGATATTTTCCATGGGGGGTCATTTCAACTTTTCTCTCCCATTTCCTCTGAAGAAAATGTCTTTTTGGGAACTAGACCCACACACCAAGATCGCAAGCGAATGACATGGTCCAGATAAGCTAAGAAAAGCCCCATCAACCTATACACACAAATCACAATAGCTTTGTGCAAAGCTGTGGAAAGAATTATTAAACAGAATGGTGTGATGTGTGGGAGGCAGGTCTGGTCCAATGAAGTTTTTCAAGTGTGTTTGTTAGGAAACAAGCCTCCTCCCACCTTTACCTCCCGTAGTTTAGCAACATATAGCAAAAGGGAGGTTATGTTGCATACACATGGTTTATTGTCAAAGGCAAATCCAGGAATGCTTTCCATATGTACAGCATATGCAGACTGATGCCTTTGTCAGCTGGCCAGCTTGCTGGCCTAGGATCAGACCTACCAAGGGGTTGATTGAGACCCTTGTGGTTCCTCCTTTGTTTGTGTAATAAGATAATAATTGAACGCATATTATGTTTGGCAAGGAAAAGGAGAGAACTCCGTTTTTTATCTTACTTAGTCATAATCCTGCATATATTTTTAACATATTTTACCTTTATGATGACTGTCAGTTACCAGAAAGGAAAGGAATTGTGTCTGGTGATGTTTCAGACAGCTGAGTTCATTGTGATCTTTAGCAAAACTTGTTGAGAGAGAAAATGAGAGAGATGCAGAGTGAGAGGAAACAAGGGCCGCAGCTGGCAAATAGTACAATTTATTTTTAATATTGTTTCAGTGTTCATAATCTGAATGCTCTGGTTTATTGCGTGGGACAACATTCTTCCCTCCTCTTCTCCATTGTTGTTTTAAACATGGATGCTTTTTTTGGCAGCCTTTATTCCAAATCATTTTAACATAACATAATCTTGTTCTCTTTTTTAAAAAAAAAAAAATTTGTAATTGTTTAGGTCCTTCCCACAGATGAGCTGAATGAAAATAAAAGATCTCATAGGCAGAGTCATAGGAAAAAAGTCCTTCCTGAAATCTACCTGACCAGATTGCTGTCCACAAAGGTAGGATATGTGAGAGATGCGCTTAACATAAAACACAGTTCAGTGAAAAGAGGCCAGCCTCCTTTGCATCTATCTTAGTATTAAATGCTTCATCCCAGCAGCCACCTCCTTCACATTTCTGATTTTGCCTTCCCAACAGATGGGGAAAAAGAAACTGGCAGCAATCACGTCCTTCAGGACGCATCCTTGAGCTGATTTTGTTTCACATCCAGAAAATGGTTGAATTCACCGATTAAAATGGAAATCCCACTTTGCTTTTCTAAGAGCTCTGCATAGAATTGCATTCATGGGCCAGGATCCAATCCTGTTTTTTTGTTTGGTTTTTTGTGTGTGTCAGGAGTGATTTGAGGAACTACAAGTTGCTTCTGGTGTGAGAGAATTGGCCGTCTGCAAGGATATTGCCCAGGGGACACTGGATGTTTAATGTTTTACCATCCTTGTGGGAGGCTTCTCTCATGTCCCTGCATGGAACTGGAGCTGACAGAGGGAGCTCATCTATGCTCTCCCCGGGTTGGATTCAAATTGGCGACCTTCAAGTCATCAGTCTTCGGCACAAGGGTTTAACCTATTGCACTACTGGGGACTCCATCCAATCCTGTAACTCCTTTGCATCCCACCATTTTGATGCAGGGAATAGAGAGAGAAAAAGAAAGATATACTTTTTCTTTTTCCAGTTTGCTGTTGTTCACCTATAACTTCCAACTTATAACAAAAAACCCTCTACGCATGGGTTCCAAATAAAGATTTGCAAGATTTGAGCTTTTTAAATAGAAAAAAGTCTCTTTTTTTAAATAAATTAGGAACAGTTTGATATGGGTTAAGGTAAAAGCACTGGGGGTGAAGGGTTAAGCACAGCGTCCTTCTGCTTCACCCATTCAAATCACCCTTCAGAAGTATTTTTGCTGATAAGATGCAAAGAATGCTGGTGTTCAACACATGGTTAGTTCCTCAGCAGCCTGCTACAAATAACTAAATTTATAGACCACTTAAAATAAATTGTGGGGACAAATTTCAAGGCCAGATTTCAACTATGACAGAATAAAACTAACTTGTTGTGATTTAGTACACTTCCCAATCTGCAGTGCTTCTTTGAAAAAGCTGATAAGATTTACAGCAGTGGAACTGTTGAGCACATGTGTGTCACAAAATCTGCTTCTTATATTATTGCTTATATGGGACTCAACGCAGTGTGGGAAATACAATAGCATTTCTTCAAGCCCTGCCTTTAACCCTCATGGGAAGTGTATTGGCCACACTAGGATCTCAAATGCAGCACTACACTTCTGCAGCGTCTGGAAAAGTTTGACGCAGTGGTGGTGAATAGTCCAGTCTACACGGAGAAACACCACTTTACAGCATCAGTGCGATTATTCTTAATGGACTTGGACACAGTGCTTGGCTTTAAGCCAGTCTGTAATTCCACTGTTTTGTGATTCATAATTGGAGGAGAGATCACAGGAGTTGCCAGGGGTCTGTAGCTTTTCCACTGTTTACCACACAGAACAATCACAGATGTGCTCTCAGATTCCAGCAACAGAGAAGGAGAATTTCGGTGCCAAAAGAGATTAAATGCAAAGCTAAAGCTAATTATATCACGATGTTAAAAATTAACCCATCTCTCACTCTACTTTCCCTTTACTCGGTCATTTATGGCAGGATTTCTTCAACTTTGCTAGAAAAAATAAATAATCATATAATAATAGCAGAATCAGCATATTCTCATGCTTATTCTTCAGGGCACGCTGCAAAAATTCCTGGATGACCTATTCAAAGCCATTCTGAGCTTCCGAGATGAGAAGCCACCTGTGGCTATCAAGTATTTCTTTGATTTCCTGGAAGAACAAGCAGAGAAACGAGGAATCTCTGACCCAGACACATTGCACATTTGGAAAACGAACAGGTTAGGACAACAGTTTCTATTCCTTTTGCTTTCCGCAAACATTGGTTTATTTAAAAATCAGATATGTGGAGTAAACATGGTTTATATTATTAATCACTAGAATTCTTAATAAGAGTATGTAGAGAGGTTGGAAAGCTTGAGGCTCTAGATTTAGAACGATGAGGAACTGGGAGGAAGCAAGCGGTAATCATACTGAGCAAAGAACCGACAAGATCATTTTTAATATATAACGTCTGAGTTGCAAGGCTAGCAAATTGAGGTAAACAAACAAAAAAGGAAAATATTGCTGTAATCTTGATGTATCCTTATGCTTGAGCGAGCTCATTGATTCCAGTTGTAGTTTCTCAAGAGAGAGCACATGCAGAAAAGGAATTGGGGGGAATGGCAAGGGAGCAGGAAATAGCTTCAGTACTGCTCGGCAGTGAAAAGTATATGCTCCTCAGAGAATATGAAAGAGACGCCTTTCAAGTTGTCACAAGGGAAACAAACATTCCAATTCCAATTTCAAGTTCAAAAATAAATCAAAAGTGAGTGTCAGCAAGTTCATATAAATATAGGTTAACACAGATATTTGTGTAAATGCATACCATTCAGAAGATTTCTTGTATTTTGTGACAAGTTTGACAAACTTACTAAAGGTGAAAACAAAATCTATCCCCTGATATGATCTGATTCCATTTAGCAGTAATCAGTAAGGCTTTCTTTCCTTATTTGCCAGATGTTCTCTTAAAAAGCCAATGTAGAAGTATGCAGGTTCTTTGGCAACAAGGCTACTAGATCTGAGTTTTCTGAGAACTATAGTAGCACAAAATTGCAGGGTGTTGGACCCAATTTCAAAGCAGTATATTTATTAGCAAGACGAACTCCAACTCCTAGCACAGCACCACACATACGATGTCATAGGCATCACTGAAACCTGGTGGGATGACTCCCATCACTGGAATTTAACCATTGAGGGCTATAACTTCTTTCACAGAAATAGAACAAAGGGGAGAGGAGGGGGAGTAGCTTTATATGTCAAAAACAGTTACGTTGCAGAAGAAATGCAAGACTGTAATCCGGGAAACCAGCTTGAAAGCATCTGGATAAGAATCAAGGGAACCGGGACTCAAAAAGATCTTGTCGTGGGTGTCTACTACAGACCTCCGAGTCAGGATGAAGGACTTGATGAAGCCTTCTGTCAACAGCTGTGATGACCCATGGGCCTTGTAGTCCTGCTCAGGACATTGTAATTCCTGATGAGGAGGAAAACTTGGGTTTTTTACCTTCCCAGTCAGAACTGGATTCCCCTCAGCCAGATCTTTCCCAGGCAGATCTGGGAACCTTGCACCTGCAAGAAAGTTGTCTCCCAGAAGTATGTCAAACAACCCCAGAGCCTACTTCTCCCGTGTTCTTGCGCCGGGAGTTTTGTAAACAACAGAGAAGTTTGGAATCAGCTTCGCGCAGGAGTGCGAGGATTGCAGCTAAGAATGTGGCCAATTAAGACTGCTTCTCGTGAGAATCTTTGGGGAGTCTCACATCTGGTCTCAGAGTTTAGCTTTCGGTTCTGATTCCCAGAGAACTGCTTCGGCGGGAAAGTTAGACTCTATTTAGGTGTTTTACCCGCGTAGTAACTTCGCGGAGTCAATTCGTCAGCCTACGGAGCGAGTTGTGTCTGGACAGCGCGCTCCGATTCAAGCCTCGCTCCTGCTCAAGCCTTGCCCTGCTTTCCAGCCTTCGCCTTGCTTCCCAGCCTTGTTTACCAACGGACTTCGCCTTGTTGCCCAGGACCAATCCTTGCCTTGTATCACGGATTTTACCAAGTTATTCCACGGACTTTGTTCTTGTTCCTAGTTACCTTGTTCCACGTTTTAAGCCTTGTTTCAAGTATCAAGTTATTTCCTAGCCTTGCTCAAGTTTATGGACTAAAGGACTTGTCATCTCCCCTCACTTTGCCTGGCAAAGTGAGTGTTTCGGTTATTGGATTACAACTTTGGACCTTAATATTTCATATTGGACATCGCTTTTTTGGACTAATTTAGACCTTTCCTGAAAGGTCTGCTTTTGGACTATTTCATATACTTGCTTTTATTAACTTTATAGATTCCTTCAATAAAGATATTAGTTAGATTCTGGCCTCTGTGTTTGGTTATTGGTGCCTTTGCAACCTGGGTCGTGACAGTTTGACTCCGCCACCCATAAGCACCAATTAACCAAGGCCAGAATGTCTACCGGAACCGTGCCGGGTGGGCAGCCGCTTACCTACACCATCGACAAGGATGAGGTGGATCGCATCCGCGACAGACTCAACGCTCAGGATGGAGAAATAAAGGGCTTGCGGGAGCGCGGAATCCGCCTCCCGGCCATGGCGTTGCCTACCAAGTTTACTGGAGAAGCTTCTAAGGTTCATGTTTTCCGTCGCCAATGTCAAGCTTATCTAGAGGCCCGTGATGCCGAGTTTCCCCAAGAAGACATCAAAGTGGCGTGGGTTTACAGTCTTCTAGACGGGCCAGCGGCCAATTGGGCGACGGCACTGTTCGACCAAGCCTCTCCACACCTAAGATCAGCGCAACACTTCTTGGACCACCTCAAGGAGACTTGGGGAATCGAGGACAATTTGGAGGCAGCCGGTCACAAACTCCGTCGCCTTTTCCAAGGAGACAGACCAATGTCTCAGTATATAGCCGAGTTCCGAGTGCTGGCCCACAACACCGGCTGGAACGATGTAGCCCTCAGAGGACAATTCCGGGAGGGTCTCAACATTGAAATGCTGGAAGAAATCTCCAAGGTGGATCCTCCCCAGACCCTCGAGGC
Source organism: Anolis carolinensis (assembly GCF_035594765.1). NCBI lineage: Eukaryota > Metazoa > Chordata > Lepidosauria > Squamata > Anolidae > Anolis > Anolis carolinensis. Next base: position 58,696,743 of record NC_085842.1, on the reverse strand, counting down.
ACTCATTGATCAATGTTTACGGGCTGAAGTCATGATTGCCAACAGGAAACAGTGGGTTCGAGGCCAGGGCAGTAGAGCCGGGGCAAAACCCCCCGCTCCCACCAGCGTTCAGCCACGTCCAGTGTGGAGACCCCCACCGCCAACCCCATACCCCAGAGGAGGCGAGGAGGTGCCGATGCAGTTGGGCAATGTGCGTCCCAGACTGGATGCCGCCGAGAAGGCCCGTCGTCAACGCTTTAACCTCTGTTGGTACTGCGGGAATGGGGGCCACTTCGCCAGAGAGTGCCCAGCCAAAGGGAAGCCTGCCGCCCGTCTTGCGGCGGCGTCCTCCACGGAGACGAAGGCGTCTGAGCCGACTGGCACACAGCCGGCGGGGGAAGCCAACGACCGGGTGTAGAGAGGCTCGCCAACCCGGTCAAAAAATCTATTCAAGAGCCGCCAACCGGGGTCCTGTTCCTTCTCGTGGTCACATTATGGTCAGCAAAAAGGGGACCCGTCATGATCCACGCCATGATAGACTCTGGAGCTACCAACAATTTCATTGATAGAGAGTATGCCGACTCTCTGGGATTACAATATCATGATTTCAAGAATGCCCGTGTGGTGCAAGCCATAGACGGCCGCCCCCTCAAGACGGGCCCCGTAAGTCAGTGGTCGGAACCCACCAGGATGTGGATAAGGGAACATATGGAAGAGATTTCCTTCTTTGTTACCGAGGTTCCCCATTTCCCTGTGATTTTGGGAATCCCATGGCTGACTCTCCACGACCCTAACATCTCCTGGTCCAACAGAGAACTGCAGTTTGCTTCACCGTATTGCCAAAACCATTGCCTCGTAGCCAAGGTCTGCCATGCCACAGACACCGAGCCCATCATCACCTTGCCAAAGAAGTACTCCGAGTATTGGGATGTATTCAATGAGAAAGAAGCCGAAAAATTACCCCCACATAGACCTTATGACTGTGCCATTGACTTGGTGGAGGGGGCCCCGATCCCGCGAGGGCATCTCTACTCCCTGACCGAACCAGAGCAAGAAGCTCTCAGGGAATTCATAGAGACAAACCTTCGCAAGGGATTCATCAGACCCTCTCAATCCCCAGCCGCCTCCCCAGTGATGTTTGTGAAGAAGAAGTCAGGGGAACTACGCTTGGTGGTGGACTACAGAGCATTGAACAATATCACCAAGCGGAACAGCTATCCCCTGCCCTTAATCTCGGATCTACTGGATCGGCTTCGAGGAGCCAAGGTTTACACTAAGCTGGATCTTCGGGGGGCTTACAACTTAGTTCGCATCAGGGAAGGGGACGAGTGGAAGACCGCCTTCCAGACCAAATTCGGATTATTCGAGTCCCGAGTTATGAATTTCGGTTTATGCGGAGCTCCCGCAACGTTCCAGCATTTTGTCAATGACATTTTTCAGGACTATCTAGACAGGTTCTTGATAATCTACCTGGACGATTTTTTGGTGTTTTCTAGATCACAATCAGAACATGAGAACCACGTCAAAATGGTGTTACAACGACTGCGGGATCATGGACTTTATGCCAAGCTGGAAAAATGCGCCTTTGATCTACAAGAGGTAGATTTCCTTGGTTACCGCATCTCGCCTCTAGGGCTTTCCATGGATCCAGCCAAGGTTTCAGCAGTACTGGAATGGCGGGCGCCAACTAACAAGAAAGAGGTGCAGCGTTTCTTGGGGTTCGCGAACTATTACCGCAAGTTCATTCCAGATTTTGCCCGCTGGTCCGACCCCATCACTAGCTGCATCCGTGGAAAGCAGCCTTTCCGCTGGACTGATCAAGCAGAGAAAGGATTCCAGCAACTAAAGAAACTATTCACCTCCCAGCCAATTCTACAGCACCCAAATCCTGGAACCCCTTTTGTTGTGCAAGCGGACGCCTCTGATGTGGCAATTGGGGCTGTACTCTTACAACCGGTGGGAGATCACCTCCATCCCTGTGCCTTTTACTCTCGTCAACTAACCACACCAGAGAGGAATTACACCATTTGGGAAAAAGAACTACTGGCCATAAAGGCAGCCTTTGAAACTTGGAGACATTGGCTAGAAGGGGCCAAATTTCCCATTGAAGTCCATACTGATCATCGTAATCTAGAACATCTAAGAACTGCCCGCAAACTGAATCAGAGGCAGCAACGTTGGGCTTTATTCTTCGAACGTTTCAACTTCCAGATTCATTACGTGACCCCAGCCCAGACCAAGCAAGCAGACGCCCTGTCACGTAAACCGGAATACGCTGCAGGACGTAAGGAGACCTTTGAATCCCAACTATTACAACCCGAGAACTTTGCCACGCTCACAGTGGGGAACACCAAATCCATTTCCATTGGTTCAACTTCCTCTACTCCAGGACCCATCTGTGCTCAAGAAATCAGGGCTAGTCAGCAAGCAGATGCCTGGGCGCAGGACCAACTTCGCCAAGGTCTGCATTTTCCCTTTTCGCTTAAAGATGGGCTGCTTTGCTATAGAAATCATGTTTATATCCCACCCGGACCGGGCAGGGAAAAAGCGCTTCGTCTGTGTCATGACTGCAAACCAGCAGGACACTTCGGACTATTTAAAACCATGCATCTGATCCTAAGGGATTTTTGGTGGCCCAAGATCCGCAAGGATGTGGAAAAATATGTCAACACCTGCCCAGTATGTCAGCGCTCCAAGATAAGAAGGGAGAAGCCCTCAGGGCTTTTACACCCCCTTCCTACCCCATCTCGCCCATGGGAAATAATTTCTGCGGATTTCATCACTGACCTACCACCTTCCTGTGGATTCACCACGATCTTAGTGGTGGTGGACCTTTTCACCAAGTTAGCCCATTTCATTCCCTGCGAAGGCCTCCCCACGGCCAAAGAGACTGCGGATCTATTCCTTCAACATGTTTTCAGACTACATGGATTGCCCAAGAGTTTAGTCACAGACCGTGGATCTCAATTCACCTCTCGTTTTTGGAAGGCACTACAAAAACTATTGGGCATAGACTCTCGCTTATCTTCAGCTCATCATCCCCAAACAGATGGGCAAACGGAGCGCACCAATGCCACTTTGGAACAGTACCTTCGCTGTTATGTAAACTACCAACAGGACAATTGGGCTTCTCTGTTACCACTGTCAGAGTTTGCCTACAACAATGGAGTTCAAGCTTCTACAAAAGAAACGCCGTTCTTTGCAAACTACGGCTTCCATCCACGTTTCTTTCCCCCTGTCATTGAAACTTCAGAAGTTCCCGCAGCAGAGGATTGGCTGCAGGAACTCACAGCGGTGCAACAACTTTTGCTCCAGCAACTGGACCAAGCCAAGGAGGACTATAAACGCCACGCTGACAAACACCGCCAGCCGGGCCCTGAAATCAAGGTAGGAGAACGGGTTTTTCTGTCCACTCGCTTTCTGCCCTCCCACCGCCCTTGCCGGAAGTTAGATGCCCGTTTCATTGGCCCCTATCCAGTGGTGGCGCAATTAAACCCCGTGACTTTCAAACTCCAACTTCCGCGTTCAATGCGCATTCACCCAGTGTTTCACCGTTCCCTGCTCCTTCCGGCGGATGGTGTGCGTCCTGATACAGACCAACCGGCCCCCCCTCCTGTTTTGATGAATGGGGAGGAGGAGTTCGAGGTTGAGGACATTTTGGATTCTCGCTTTCATCGCCGCCGCCTACAATATCTCATTGACTGGGTGGGTTTTGGCCCTGAGGAACGCTCTTGGGAAGACGCCTCCACAGTCCATGCTCCTGATCTAACCCGCCGCTTTCATCAGACCTATCCCGCCAAGCCGCGACCTCGCGCCTCGGGGAGAGGGCCCCAGTTTGGGAGGGGCCTTGAGGAGGGGGATAGTGTGATGACCCATGGGCCTTGTAGTCCTGCTCAGGACATTGTAATTCCTGATGAGGAGGAAAACTTGGGTTTTTTACCTTCCCAGTCAGAACTGGATTCCCCTCAGCCAGATCTTTCCCAGGCAGATCTGGGAACCTTGCACCTGCAAGAAAGTTGTCTCCCAGAAGTATGTCAAACAACCCCAGAGCCTACTTCTCCCGTGTTCTTGCGCCGGGAGTTTTGTAAACAACAGAGAAGTTTGGAATCAGCTTCGCGCAGGAGTGCGAGGATTGCAGCTAAGAATGTGGCCAATTAAGACTGCTTCTCGTGAGAATCTTTGGGGAGTCTCACATCTGGTCTCAGAGTTTAGCTTTCGGTTCTGATTCCCAGAGAACTGCTTCGGCGGGAAAGTTAGACTCTATTTAGGTGTTTTACCCGCGTAGTAACTTCGCGGAGTCAATTCGTCAGCCTACGGAGCGAGTTGTGTCTGGACAGCGCGCTCCGATTCAAGCCTCGCTCCTGCTCAAGCCTTGCCCTGCTTTCCAGCCTTCGCCTTGCTTCCCAGCCTTGTTTACCAACGGACTTCGCCTTGTTGCCCAGGACCAATCCTTGCCTTGTATCACGGATTTTACCAAGTTATTCCACGGACCTTGTTCTTGTTCCTAGTTACCTTGTTCCACGTTTTAAGCCTTGTTTCAAGTATCAAGTTATTTCCTAGCCTTGCTCAAGTTTATGGACTAAAGGACTTGTCATCTCCCCTCACTTTGCCTGGCAAAGTGAGTGTTTCGGTTATTGGACCTTAATATTTCATATTGGACATCGCTTTTTTGGACTAATTTAGACCTTTCCTGAAAGGTCTGCTTTTGGACTATTTCATATACTTGCTTTTATTAACTTTATAGATTCCTTCAATAAAGATATTAGTTAGATTCTGGCCTCTGTGTTTGGTTATTGGTGCCTTTGCAACCTGGGTCGTGACAACAGCTGACCAAACAGGCACAAAGAAGAGATATAGTAGTCATGGGCGATTTCAATTACCCCGATATCTGCTGGAAAACAAACTCAGCCAAGAGTACAAAGTCCAACAAATTCCTCACTTGCCTTGCAGATAATTTTATGGTCCAGAAGGTAGAAGAGGCAACAAGGGGATCAGCAACTCTTGATCTAATCTTAACAAATGTGGAAGACCTGATCAATACAGTTGAAGTGGTTGGATCCTTAGGGGCAAGTGACCATGTGCTCCTGCAGTTTGCAATACAAAGGAATGCTGAAACTAAGACAAGTCAAACACGCATTCTGGACTTTAAGAGAGCTGACTTCCAAAAAATGAAGGAATTACTGAGCGGCATTCCATGGACGCCGATATTAAAAAACAAGGGAGTTAAGGATGGATGGGAGTTTTTCAAAAGTGAAATACTCAAGGCGCAAATGCAAACAGTGCCAACAAAGAAGAAAAATAAGACAAGTGCAAAGAAGCCAGAATGGATGTCCAAAGAACTTCTAACTGAGCTAAAGCTCAAAAGTGACATGCACAAGAAGTGGAAAAGGGGAGAAATCACCAAAGAAGAATTCAAACGTATAGCCAACACCTGTAGGGAAAAGGTTCGCAAGGCTAAAGCGCAAAATGAGCTCAGGCTTGCCAGGGACATAAAAAACATCAAAAAAGGCTTTTTTGCTTACGTTGGTAGAAAAAGGAAGAAAAAGGAGGCGATAGGGCCATTGCAAGGAGAAGATGGGGTGATGGCGACAGGGGACAGGGAAAAGGCAGAACTACTTAATGCCTTCTTTGCCTCGGTCTTCTCACAAAAAGAAAGCCATCTTCAACCTCAGCAACATGGAATGGACGAAGGATTGGGGGAAATCCAACCCCAAATAGGGAAACAAGTTGTCCAGGAACACCTGGCCACTCTAAACGAATTCAAGTCCCCAGGGCCAGATCAGCTACATCCAAGAGTACTGAAGGAACTAGCGGAAGTTATTTCAGAACCACTGGCAATTATCTTCGAGAGTTCTTGGAGAACGGGAGAAGTCCCAGCAGATTGGAGGAGGGCGAATGTGGTCCCTATCTTCAAGAAGGGAAAAAAGAACGACCCAAACAATTACCGTCCGGTCAGCCTCACATCAATACCAGGCAAAATTCTGGAAAAGATCATTAAGGAAGTGGTCTCCGAACACTTAGAAACAAATGCGGTCATTGCTAATAGTCAACACGGATTTACCAAAAACAAGTCATGCCAGACTAATCTGATCTCTTTTTTCGATAGAGTTACGAGTTGGGTCGATACAGGGAATGCTGTGGATGTAGCGTACCTGGATTTCAGTAAGGCCTTCGACAAAGTCCCCCACGACCTTCTGGCAAACAAACTAGTAAAATGTGGGCTAGACAAAACTACGGTTAGGTGGATCTGTAATTGGCTAAGCGAACGAACCCAAAGGGTGCTCACCAATGCGTCGTCTTCATCATGGAAAGAAGTGACAAGTGGAGTGCCGCAGGGCTCCGTCCTGGGCCCGGTTCTGTTCAACATCTTTATTAACGACTTAGACGAAGGGTTAGAAGGATCATCAAGTTTGCAGACGACACAAAACTGGGAGGGATAGCTAACACTCCAGAAGACAGGAGCAGAATTCAAAACGATCTTGACAGACTAGAGAGATGGGCCAAAACTAACAAAATGAAGTTCAACAGGGACAAATGCAAGATACTTCACTTCGGCAGAAAAAATGGATATCAAAGATACAGAATGGGGGACGCCTGGCTTGACAGCAGTGTGTGCGAAAAAGACCTTGGAGTCCTCGTGGACAACAAGTTAAACATGAGCCAACAATGTGATGTGGCTGCTAAAAAAGCCAATGGGATGCTGGCCTGCATCAATAGGGGAATAGCGTCTAGATCCAGGGAAGTTATGCTCCCCCTCTATTCTGCCTTGGTCAGACCACACCTGGAATACTGTGTCCAATTTTGGGCACCACAGTTGAAGGGAGATGTTGACAAGCTGGAAAGCGTCCAGAGGAGGGCGACTAAAATGATTAAGGGTCTGGAGAAAAAGCCCTATGAGGAGCGGCTTAAAGAGCTGGGCATGTTTAGCCTGCAGAAGAGAAGGCTGAGAGGAGACATGATAGCCATGTACAAATACGTGAAGGGAAGTCATAGGGAGGAGGGAGCAAGCTTGTTTTCTGCTGCCCTGCAGACTAGGACACGGAACAATGGCTTCAAATTACAGGAAAGGAGATTCCACCTGAACATCAGGAAGAACTTCCTCACTGTGAGAGCTGTTCGACAGTGGAACTCTCTCCCCGGGGCCGTGGTGGAGGCTCCTTCCTTGGAGGCTTTTAAGCAGAGGCTGGATGGCCATCTGTCGGGGGTGCTTTGAATGCGATTTCCTGCTTCTTAGCAGGGGGTTGGACTGGATGGCCCATGTGGTCTCTTCCAACTCTACTATTCTATGATTCTATGATTCTAGTTTGCCACATTTATATCCCGCCTTTCTCATCCCAAAGGGGACTCACGTCGGCTCACAACAAGGCACAATTCAATGCCAAACATACATATATAGAATAAAACAACATATACTTTAAAATCACAAAATTAAAACATACCCACCTTAAAACAGTTAATTAAAATCACATAATCCAAAGGCATATTCCTGGAGCCATTCTGGGTTTCAATTGTATTGTTCCTTATTGCACTGGGAATCATTGTCCAAAGGCTTGGTCCCACATCCATGCATATTTCATGATGGCATGATATTACAATTACACAAAAAGTTACAAATGACTTTATGTGTTATCAAGTTTTACCAACCAGAAACAAATCTAAAAAATAACTCTGCAAATGGGAGAATATCTCATTAGGACTTAAATTGTGGGGTTGCCATCTTGCAAATGACTGATGCTAGTGGCCATTCATGTGCTGAGAGAGGCATTAAATGGCAATAATTTGAAACTCATGGTTCAAATTCTAAGAGTTTTATTCATAGGTGGTTCATCATTACAGAGACTGGGTCTATCATTTTGAAACAACCTGTAATTCTCAGTGGAACAATCAGAAAAGTTAGAATCCAGAATGTCATGACAGCCATAACATTCGCCCTATTCAATCACTTGTGTATGTGTTTAGAAGGAGTGTCATGTATTCCATGTTGATAGAGAAGATCTGCAAAACAACTACAACATGTAACTGCTTTCAGTTATAAATAGATTACAGAGCTCCATAATAACTTTGCCATGGGCCAAATAATGTGGACTCATCTCTCAGCTTCTGCATTCCACACATAACTGGATTTACAGCCAAAGCACCATATCCAGCCATTAATGCAATTCAAGGGTAGTTTCAAAAGTGTGGATAGCATCCACCACAGAATAATCAGGGAAGTATAGACACAGCTGTTAAAACCTCGTAAGACACACAGTCCAAAAGTAAGTTTAGTTGTGATTCCTTGACCTTCACTGTCAACGAGAGAGGAGAGATTTGGGGAGTGTGGTGGAGCTGTCAGAGTGCAGGCATATTCTCCTGCTTCACCAACATACCTACAAAAATAATACTTGGAAAAAATAATTAATATCAAACCCAGAGAACTTTCTCATGATAACAATCCCATCAGTTTAGAAACCATTTGTATGAGAGACTGCATTCTATATTTCATTAAAGCCATAACCCAGTGTTATTTCTGTCAGCCTACAATTGAGAGAGAAATTGCTGAACAGGATAACGTGTCTTTCAATTTTATGTTTTATCGGTGCAGCCTACCTCTGAGGTTTTGGGTCAACATTCTGAAGAACCCCCAGTTCGTCTTTGATATTGACAAAACTGACCACATAGATGCCTGTCTTTCAGTAATAGCCCAGGCCTTTATTGATGCCTGTTCCATCTCAGATCTGCAGTTGGGAAAGGTATGTAGCTTCCAAAAAGTTGATTGTTATGTTAGTTCTTCTCCAGAAGCATTATTGCCTAGAACATGACTTTGACTGTATACTTTTGATGTTCTGTCCCTTGGTGGAAATGGTGTTATGAATAACCCTGTCATCATTGTTGTTGTTTCATGTAGGTTTGCACAGAAATGTGCAAAATGAGAGTTATAATATGATACTTTTAAAATGAACTGATATTTATCTTTATATCATCAATATGGCAGTCAGTTTTCAGTGCAGTAGTGCTGGTGACTGAAATGGTCAATAACAAACAAGCCCCATTCATGTTGCTCAGATAAATCCAAGTATTTCTGAATGAATAGCTCTTGCATTAGTTGGACCAACTAAAGCTAACACTATGTTACCCAGAGTTGCTATTCTCTGTGTGAGGATACCCTTGAAAAAATGTCCCAGAACTCCATCTGGTGCAAAATGCAACATGGATCTTGACTTTTACAATGTCAACAGCTAGGCTCTTCTCATTGGCTGCCCTTAGGCTCTGAAAATCCCTTCTTGGGAGACCAGAAGGACTTCTCTTTGTACTTCTTTTTTCAGGAGACAAAGACTTTTACATTCTAAGAGACTTGAGAACTAAGTGAATAGGATACTGTACTTAATTTTAGTATTTGATTATATTGTTTTTAAACGGTTTGTTTCTTGTTCATTGTGTGTTTTAGATTGTTTTTAATGTTATTCATAGCTTAACTCCATCTTCCTGTTGGTATTCCATATACATTTAACTGTATTGTCTTTGTTTTACTTTGTAAGGCTGGATCTACACTGCCCTATATCCCAGGATCTGATCCCAGATTATCTGCTTTGAATTGGAATGTATGAGTCTACACTGCCAGATAATCAGGGATAAACAGATAATCTGGGATCAGATCCTGGGATAAAGGGCAGTGTAGATCCAGCCTAAGGCCCCCTTCTTCACCGTCATATGAAATCCAGATTATCTGCTTTGAACTGGATTTTATGGCAATGTAGAGTCATATAATCCAGTTCAAAGTGGATAATGTGGATAATCTGGATTATATGGCAGTATAGAAGGACCCTTACGCTGGATCTAAACTGCCTTTTATACCAGGATCTGATCCCAGATTATCTGTTTATCCCGGATTATCTGGCAGTGTAGACTCATATAATCCAGTTCAAAGCAGATAATCTGGGATCAGATCCTAGGATATATAGGGCAGTGTAGATCCAGCCTTACAAAGTTAAAAAAAAAAAAGAATCCTTGAGTCCCAGTTCTGGGAAAAATGGGATATAAATAAAGGGTAGTGGTGATGAGTGATGATGATGATGATGATGATGATGATGATGATGATGATGATTACACTTTAAATAATGGCCACAGTCAAATGACATGCTAAACCAGGGAAGTGTGAGGACCCTGGCTAGTGTTATATCTTAACAAGTAGCGTAATAGTGAATACTTATAATGGAAGCAGTAAGAACACTCTTGCCATTTTTCCATATTTAGTTCATGATCTCTAAAATGTAAATGTTTTCCCCTCTTCAGTTTGCCATTTTTCCAGATAAACTACAGAGCAAAATATGAAATAGACACTATATTACATCTTTAATTTGTTGGGAAACAAACAAACCTAAGAAGGGGAAAGAGTTGCATTCAGAAGACACAATAAGCAAATGATGGAATGAAGCACTGTAGTTCATTCATTGGTGTCTCCTTTTGGCATGAGCAATTGAGAGGCAGGCTGAAACACATTTTTCACAGGGGCCCTTATAGATCTTTAGTTAGCCAAATCCCCTTCCCTAGAAAAGCCAGTTTGTGAAAAGCAGTAGGCATGATATTTAAGGTTTGTTGCCATTTTTTTAGCGTGAGCTTGAAATATTTCATCATTTTCTAGTTTGAAAAAACAACAGTCAAAGGGTGATTTCAGGTTGAAAGGTTGATTTAAAATTATTTCCACTCTTCTGAAATAAAAGTTATTGCAGTTTGCAATGTAACTGTTTCCAAATTGGCTTTTTCATGGCAGGTTCTTTTGAGAGGGCAGGAATGTGTTTCTCTTATGATTAATATTTTATGCGTGCTTCACAGTTCTAAAGGCACTTTAAGAGCAATAGCCCCATTTTTAAAGGAGGATCAGCTGTTTTCCACCCACAAATATAACCTTTCCTGAAAGATAAGGCAGAGGCAATCTTCTGGGGAATAATAGCTATCATATCCATTCTAATTCTCTTTGTTCAGGCAAGTGGAAGGACAGATGGAGGGTTACATTCTCCGCTTTTGTTCTAGATATTAGAAATTGTGTTCTAATGGAGTCCATAAAGGTTCCTGATGCCAAGAAGCCTAATGCTGAATTGTGGGATGAATGAATGCTACAATAATTAATTATAGCAAAGTCTATTTGACATTGTTCTATGTTTTAACCACAACTGGACCATTTTGTGTACTACTATATTACCATGAATTGCATTTGAAAGGTTCATTCTAAATGTATCTATTATTACTCAGCTGGAATGTTTTGTCTTTGGGTATTCAAGAGCTTGTACCCATCTTCCTGAAGACACTACATTATGAATTTTCACTGAATTTTAAGAACTTAAGATTCATCTTGGGCATATTAGTAGTTCATAGAATCTCTTCTAGAAAGGAATCAAGAGTTTATATTCTTAATCGTGCTCCCTTTATCCTATTTTCAGGACTCAAAATTCTCTCGGTGGCTAAACAGATTATGTAGAGATAATTAATCATGATAGTAATTACTGTATTATTGTTGTTGTTTTCTGAATTATAAGGCAGACTGCTTCTGCCTTGTATTTCAGGAAAGGTTATATTTGTTAGTGGAAAACAGCTGATCCTCCTTTAAAAATTGGGCGTAAAGGTCTTCATTGTTTGAGGTATTCCAGTATAGACCAGGTTTGGCTGAGAATTCCTTCTAAAAATTACTACCTTCAACCCAGATAAGAATAGGAAAGCTTCAGGCTAAACCGCTTTGATTGCTGATAAATTCTGATGTTGCTCAGTTAACCAGTTCCAGAAAGATGAGGAAAACAGAATAGTGTGCTGAAGTTAGGATGGAAGGCAAATGCAAATGTGTTACAGAACTCCATGTAAATGATATTTCTGGATGAAGATCATGGACTATTTAGTACACACCTTCTTCTGTTCCTCCATAAAAGCTCCTGGAACAAGAGTAGGTTCAGGACAATCTCAGTCTCCAAACAAGAAAGGCATGTGTGTGTTTTATTGTCCGTATGGCTTTGCTGCGTTTGGTGTTGACATCTGAAACTTCCCAGCATCAATAAGTTTCATTAGGGAATGTTGTAAATTATACCTCGCTCAGGGCTGGCACATAGTTTGCATGACTCAGAGCCACCAAGTGGAGAGGTTTCTGTGCAGCGCTGCCACTGAGCATCTGACTCCTTGTTTGAAAGTGCTGGGAACCCCTCCTCAGAAGAGATTCATATCGGGTGAAGTTCTAATGAGAGGTGTCACTCTTGCCAGTGCTTAGGTTTCTGCAGATTTTTTTTTCATTCTGTTACGAAATGCCTTTTTTAAAAACTTGTCAGGCTATAAGTTAGGACAGGGTAGGTCAGTTGGGGTCAGACAGCAGATGGAAATGTTTTCAGGAATACAATTGCACAAAAGAAAGCATTGTTGAATAAGTGGGGGAAGTAAATCCATCGCATCAAAATAAAATTGCATGTGTACACAGTATGTCATTACTTGTGCGGGCCCATTCTTCTTCTTTTCCCTTGATTTAAAGACCACTGACTTGAGTGGAATCCCTCGGAGGGCTTATTCAGAGGTTCCTAGACAGACAAGTGAAAGTTGGCCGCCTTTAAAAAAAATCTCAACAATTGAAAGTAGCACTGGATTGAACTCAGTTATTCTAACCACAGGTTTTACATGGGCAATTTCACTTGAAAACTGCCAGTTCTTACTGGAGTAATGTGAATGTTCCATTTCTCTATCTTCTCCTCCTCCATCGGCAGTCAACTCCTCCTTAAAGTGCAGTGGTTCTCAACCTGTGGGTCCTCAGGTGTTTTGGCCTACAACTCCCAGAAATCCCAGCCAGTTTACTAGCTATTGGGATTTCTGGGAGTTGAAGGTCAAAATATCTGGGGACCCACTGGTTGATAACCACTGTTATATTGTGACCATTATTATCTGTATAAATCAGAGATAGAATCTCCTTATTTTTGCCCAAGGACTGCATTCCGTGGTAACCAACTTTGCAGGAGCTAGACACAGAAGATGAGTGGGAGTCCTAGCAAAAAGGAGGAAGGCGCAAAGGCTCCACTGGGAAAAGCCATCCCACACACAAAATGTTAATTCACTTCCAGAAGTGAGATTCACATATATCCATTCTCGCACATTCCCCCACGGGTGCATTCACATGTGTCATTGTTCACGCTTGTTCTTCCTGTGAATTTTAATGTTTTCTCTCTGGATTTTTCTTTCTAGGACTCTCCTACGAATAAACTATTATATGCCAAGGAAATTCCTGAATATAGAAAAATAGTTCAGAAGTATTACAAACAGATCCGTGACATGCCACCTCTCAGTGAACAGGAAATGAATGCACACCTAGCAGAGGAGTCTAGGGTAAGAAAAGAGCTCTTCTAGTGTGTTATTATCCAGATTTCTCTGGACCACAAATAGTAGTAATTTATGATAGCAACAATAGAATCATAGAGTTGGAAGAGACCTCGTGAGCCATCCAGTCCAACCCCCTGCCAAGAAGCAGGAAAATCGCATTCAAAGCACCCCTGACAGATTCCAGAATATGAGAACAACGGTTTTTAGTTTCATTAAAATTGTAAATTATTAAATTGAAATGTGTTATACAACATATTTTTAAGTTCCCTATCTTCAGCAATGAGGGCAACTGTGGAGCCCTTCATATGTTTTTCAACTGCAACTCACAATTAGTCAAACTGGCTAGAACTAATGAAAAAATGAAGTCCAATAGTATATAGAGGACATGCAGTTCCCATCCTGTTCTATATCCATAAAATGCTAAGGGATACTGTTAAAATAAAATGAGGAATCAAAGTATTGTGTGCATTAGCCAAACCATGTATAAATCAATCAAGTGATTGACCTTGGTTACAATAGACTTTCATTTTCTCCCACAACTCGGAAGTTATATATGTCACATATTAATTAACTATCTTCAAAGGGAACCAGTTGAAATATGCTGATGTTGGCTTGCAGTGCAATCAAATCCAAGTACCATTTTAGTGCAATTGATTTCTGTCAAATAGAATGGATATCGCTCAGTGTCTGTTGATTAATATTCTTCCCACTTTTTCCCCTTTATAAAGAAATATCGGAATGAGTTTAACACCAATGTTGCCATGACTGAAATTTACAAATATGCCAAGAGATACCGCAATCAGGTAAGCACCTTCTTTTGTCTGTTAGGCTGAGTCAGTTTTCACCATTGACCATAGATTCACATGACCTTGGGCTGATGTGGGTTGAATGTAACTAGGCTGTATTTTTTGTGGAGGAGGAAAGAGTCATGGGAGGTTTCATCCTGTGCTCATTGCACTGGTGCTTTGTCAGAAATCCAGATCCTGGGTTTTGGCTTATTTCACTGCATGATATTTTAAGTCACTGATGCCCAGTAACCAAAAGCTTTTGTTAAGTCTGCCATGTGTGTACACCAGGCATGGGCAAACTTGGGCCCTCCAGGTGTTTTGGACTTCAACTCCCACAATTCCTGACAGCCTCAGGCCCCTTCCTTTCCCCCTCAGCTGCTTAAGCTTAAGCGGCTGAGGGGGAAAAGGAAAGGACCCGAGGCTGTTAGGAATGGTGAGAGTTGAAGTCCAAAACACCTGGACGGCCCAAGTTTGCCCATGCCTGGTTTAGACCCTGAAAAATACAGATTCCTATGCTAAAATGTAATATTCAAATGACCACTTCACAAATTAAGCCCATGTACCTTCAGCTATGTTTCAGCAAACGGAGCTCTGAAATCTATTAATGGCATCTAATAATTATTCCAGTATATCTTTTGCCCTAGAACAAAGAAGGGCACACCATCCAAACCTAAGTCAGATTCCTATGAGTTTGTGATGTGCCTTTGGGATTTTAAACATCTGATCCAGATGCTGAAAATGCTTTTCCATTTTTAAGAGCTTTTTTTCTAACATACCTGTTTTAGCTCTCCCACCCCATATGTGCACAAAAGAGGGGGGTTTTCCCCCCCAGATGTGAGGGGCTTTTTTTTCCCTGTCTCGTTCCAAAATCCATATTGGTGCATGACTTTTTTATTACACCAGCAGCTATGTTTGAGCTTTCAGAGATCTCCAGATCTCTCCGTCAGGCCAGATTACAAAAGACAGTCTGGCACAGAAAGTTTTTAAAGGACAATGAAAAAAATAACTTCTATGTAGTTAAAGTAGTTCTTAAAGTTTCATCACCCCTACTCCTACTCCATTTCCACTCAGTTTTCATTTATATATTCCAGGCATTCAGAGCAAACCTTTAAAAATATAATCAGAACAGTATCCAAAATCAGAATAATGCCAATTAAATTTGATGGTATTTTTATTCACTGAAAACACACACAACTGTGCATCTGAGCAGATTTGCTCATAATTTTAGAGCACTGATATCTGAACACAGCTGTTGTTGCTTTCCTATTTGAAAAAATGCCATCTACTAGGGTGCAGGACAATGTTGGGCAGCATATTATTTTCAGTTGCTATAAAATATGTCTTCACATCTTTATCTATCTCTCACTTGAGCCCTAAGGGTGACAATGTTGCCAAATGACATTATCATATTAAGAATATATTATCACATTAAGAATATATGTTTATTCATGTCTACTAAGTGCCACTGATTCACTTTTGTAGCAATTTTAATGATATTTTAGTAATAGGATTTCAAGATCTCCTTCCCAAATAATAGCCATTTTGAAACCAGTTTAAAACACATATCAGTAACTAAAAACAATAGTACAACAATCAAGTAAAATAAATGGTTAAAACGTAACATACACTAAAACATAGAATGACCAAGCAAATGGAGGTAATAATACAGTTATTATTACAGTTATAGTACTGCACTATCAGAATGCAAGGATCTCAAACCAGTTTCTGTCTAAAATGCATCTTCAATTCCTTACTTCCTCAGATCGTGAGTGCGTTGGACTCTAATCCCACAACGCGGCGTACACAGCTGCAGCACAAATTTGAGCAAGTGATTGCACTTATGGAAGACAACATATATGAGTGCTGCAGCGAAGCATAGGTGGCAAGCTGGACTTATTTCTTCTCCCATGTCTAGAAGTGACCTTCTCTAAAGTGCACTGTCTTTTGAGAAACACCCTTTCAAAGTAGCTGTGTGTCAATATGTATTCTATTGTATGTATATGGTGACTAAGAAACCAACTTGATAGTGAGTTTGGCCAGTCTCCGTGAGCCACCAGGTAAAGTGAAGGTTGCCCACCCAACAGCCTTGCGTCCTTTATGTGATCCGCACTGCATGGCACCCATGACGTATTTGGTCTTTAAGACAGGGGCACAATAACTGGACCGCCAAATGTAGTCATTTCTTCTGAAGAGCTCTGACTCCTATTCAGAATGGCGGTCTTTTCCTTCATTCATTCTCCCAGAGAGACTGCTGGAAAGCAGATATCAGGATATGGAAATAATGCTGAGGTGGTTAAGAGAAAAGCAGAAGCACCTCGGGGAACAATGAATGGGGTTTCAAAAGGCCCTCGGAGCAACAGCGGAGCTCCCTCAAACAGTGCCCCTCTTTCTTCTGTGTACTTTAAATATCAGGGAACCCATTTACTGTACACAGTCTGCTGCATTAGATGTATTTTGTGCCTTTTATTTTTGTACTGTACATGTTAAACATAACCACACCTTCATCCGAGGTTGGAAAAAGAAGTGGGAACCCACAGACAATGTACTTGCTTCCTAAGTAGTCATGACATGTGAAAGCACTTTACCCCCACGACGGAAATGGCTGTTACCTTGCTGGAGGGATCGTTATTGTATAGCAGACAATGTCGGCAAAAGAACAAATCGGCGCAGCTGTTCCCACTTCCCAAAGCTTCCCAGATGTGTGTGCAGACTGAATTGCACTCAACGAATTCCCCTCTCAATGCTCATCTGGCTCGGGAATAGTTTTCCCTCGAAAGAAAATATATATATACATGACAAGGGTCAAGGGATGCACTTCCTTCCCTTTGTTCTGCCCCCCACTACTTTAGAGGGAATCTACAGAGCTGAACTCTTGGCTCAGCGTAAATCCACAGCTGGCTTAATGCAAGACCATGGGGTTTCACTGAAGCTAAAAGAGAAAAGTGTTTATCCCTGCTTTAGTTTCTATCACAAGGTAACATTCCTTAGTGCCATATTCTGTAATCCCAAAAATACGTATTATTTATCCCCATATAATGTCCCTTAACTGTTCTCTGTCTGCCTTTACACTGACTACACTATAGGAAGCATTATCTCTCTGCTGTGAGGAGGAAACTCAGTGTTCTTATCTCCCTCTCTTGGAATTCCTCTTCAGCATTTTAGGCAGCAGACTGAAGCCAATGGCTGTCCAGGACAGGAAAACCCAAACTTATTGAGGGCAATGGGGGCAGCTAATGCTGCCGACGATGCCAAGTTCATAAACTGCCAAATAATGCTTAAGAATCCTACACTACCTCACCAAAGGCAAGGTCTGAAGGGGAATTTGCCATGGTTTAGGAGGCTAAGATTTGATCACTTGGGTGGGAATTGGAACAGTTCAATTTCTTTTCAGTCGAAATTTGGTTGTTATAAGTGGTTATATTTGTCAGGTATATCTTTCAGAAATGTGTAGTGTAGTAAATTATAGGGGGAACTGATCTGTCATAATTAATTTTATATATCGGTATATGAAAAGTACAAATTTTATCAAAGGAAAAAAAATAAAGAGGAATATAAAACATGAAAAAGGAACTGCAAAAGGTAGAGGAACTCGCTGAGAAAGTGTTGTTTGCTGAGAAAGTGGCTGCAGAAAAAAAACTTTTAAGAATGTAGCTGGGCTACATTTAACTTTGAAGAGTGTTTTTTTTTTCTTTAAAACTCTTTATTTTTTTTTAACTGTGAAGAGCTGCCAGTTACACATGTGCTTGCAGAGGGTCGAATCAAGAATGTATAAAGAAAGCCTCCTGGACTTCCAGTTCAGAAGAAGATGGAGATGAAGGTATACAGTGATTAGTTGTCTGAACAGACCCTAGATCAAAGAGATTTGCTCTTTTCTATCCTGAGAGTATATGTGTATATGTTCCAAGTGATGAGCTTGGCACATGGGTGTTACAGCATATGCTTTATTATTTAATTCTTTGTCCAAATATTTGCTACAACCATTGAAAAGAAACGTCTACAAACCTGAAACCCTATTCCACTGTAATATATTTTTATCCTTGTCAAGTTATTTGTGGGTGCATTTTTCCTTACCTGCTGTTTAATGGAAGTGGTTGAATCTTTGCCGGGGGGGGGGGGGGATATCTTTGTAATAAAACAAGATTATCACATTTTTGTGGGGATGTGTTTCTTCAAAACATTTGAAAATTGAAAGTAAATTAGTGCACAGTTTGTTCAGCTGTATATGCTCTTCAAGTGCCCTAGCCCAGGGCTTGACAGACTTCATTCTCAGCAAGATCGACACTGTTTTTTGCTGAAATGCTGAGATCACCAATAAGAGCCAGGTGCAAAAGCCATATACGCAAGCACAATAAAACTCGAAGGATTTATTTTAATACCAGAATTAAACCTACCTTTGACCAAAAAAAATCCACATCTGGACGTAAGACATATCCTGTTCCTTAAATTCTGAGGTGCTTTTTTCCCATATAAACATCACTAAAAGAGGGTGCATCTTAGACTCAAGGATGATTATATAATATATATTCTTTTTCTGTTGGTACAGAAATTATTGTGCATTTTACAATCAAAGGTGTCTTAGCATTAAAAATACAGTAATGTGGTTTGGAGACGGAGGGAAGAAGAGTTATTTTTGTGCTGTCATTATTAACTGGCAAGTCAGAAATCCTTTCTGATCTTCACAAGTCTCCCATGTCCCAATGAACCTTCTACACAACACAAGCCTTGCCTATCCGTGTCGAAACTCTTTTACCTCCAGGTTGGGGGAAAGCCCACAAGGGATAAGCTAGTTTCTAAACTGGATGGGATATATTCACACACTCCTCTCCTGAGTAGAACAGCAGAAGGTGAGGACTTCTGGAGGGCCACAAGTTTGACACCACTGACTTTGACCATCCTGGAAAAACCTAAAAGAAGCACCACCACCTCTACTTTCTCCACTTCTGGCCTTCTTGAACAGGAAAATGATGCTTGTGGTCAGGGATAGATGGCTCCCAGAGTCGACTTTCCCTTCTCTGCAGAATGACCCTCAACTTACCTACAGGTCATGTCAAAATCCATAATTTGGCCCCCAAACCTGCCCTTGACTTCTACATGAGCCCGAATACAATACTCATTATAGTATGAGTATTATAGATGAGTATGTACAGTACCTCTCCTTGCCTGCCTCCCTATTTCAGTAATGGCAGCAGAAGTGTCATTCAGAGGGCAGAGCTGCTACTGCCATATTGGAGAGCAGGCAAACACTTGTGCTGCCACTGCCGACCTTGCTGGGTTTTCATTTCTTCTGTGAGCACCCACTTGGAAGAACATACTCCATTGTTCAGTACATCTACATTACTTAATGACATGCTTGCCATCACTTTTTGCTTTTGGAGCTTCATTGGTCCTGCAAGGACTTCACTTTCAGAGCATAAGAAAATACTTTGATCTTCAGTGTAACCAGAATAGAAAGTTAAACTCATTTATACATCTCTTTGTTCCCGGTTTCCAGCTTTGTAACTCACTGCTTTTGGAGTTCTATTTTCTTTCTGCAATCTAAATCTCGGCAAGTTTCAATAGCACATTGATATCAATCTCTTCCCTTTGTGACCAATCAACAGTCTTTTCCCTAGGAATGAATTTGCCACAGCTTTCTTTTCCCCAGCCTGATCCTATTTAACTACCAACTAAGGCCTCCCACAGCACTCCATCCATGTTATCAAAACAAGAAACTGAAGAATGATTGTTGGTAAATCCTCCTTTGTTGTGTAGACATTGTATAGAGTACTCACTGGCCACAAACCCACACACCTAATGAATGACAATCTCTACAATTGATTGAAGTCAGTACTACCATGGGCAATTTAAATGCCACTGAGGCTGAATCAGCAAGGAAGAATGACGTTCTAGACCTCCCACAACTGCCAAAATCCATCACGAAAGCAGACTGGGGTTCAAAGGAAAGAGTAAAGAATTGTGTTTTTTTTCCTATGGCAATTAAAGCTCCCAGTTGAATTGCAGCTTTCACTGGCTTTATGGAAAGGCATCCATCTCCACATGCGTTACTATGGCTCATTAACTGACTCTCATAGACTCTGAAATGGGAACATTTTCTCAGAGATGCAAAAGTTCTGTGATGACTCAATACACTGTGATAGTGACCAGATGTAAAGGTAGGCTGGGTGCCTATCTATAATAATGATATAGAACATGATACTGAAATGGCATACATTGGAAACGACGAGCCAAACGTGTTGGAGTTCACACTTTTACACAATAATTGATACAGACTGGGTCTTATCTTCCTTTGTCACTGATCATGCAGGTCTAAAACTATTTGGCAGCTTGTGATCCCTGTATTTTATCAGTTTTAAACTTACCTATTTATGCAGTGCTTTTGACACGAAATAAACTGACCATGCTAAGATGGATGTTAGCTGCTCAAATATTCAAACTCCTCCTTAGTTGTACCGCACAGGAAATAATATTCTTTTTCAATGATTGATCCTTGTAAAAAACAAATGAGTGGAGGAACAACTGAAGTGGAGCTTGCTGGCCCACTTCCTGACTGCTTGTCCAAAAATACATCTACACTCAAATATGTAAGCTCAGATGTGCTCCTCGAAAGGTAGGGATCATTTATATGGTAACCTCTTTCCTACAGCTCCAAGCAGATTGAATCCTGGACCATGTAGAAATTAGAGAAGAGCAAGATCTCTCCTTCCCTCTGTCTCATACATACACACGCACACCTAACACCCTAAAGCACCTATTTCTGCCAACATAAACATGCTGAAATTGCTGCAATAGAAAGGAAGAAGATATAGATTCTCAATACAACTGGCCTGTGTTGATTCACCTACATAACATGTCAATATTTTCACACTTGAAAATGCTAACAGCTGGCTAAGATTCTGAAGAGGTTACAGAGATCATCTCCGGTTGCTGTTATTACATTATAACTGCCGAAGGAGAATACAATCCTCAGTCCAATTAAACCTGCATCAACCAGGAAGCTGAGCCAGCTTGCAGTCAGAGAAAACAATTTCACTCAGCACTTGCTTGAACTCTGGCTGGAGCAAAGCACAGTCCGTCTGCAAGGACGGCATTTATATTTAACAATGACAGCTATTGGCTCAGAACCCATAGCTGAAAAAGGGTGTCTGTCTTCCCATTCCATCCCATTTTTAGCCCCTTCCCAAAGGAGTGTTTTTTTTTTTTGTCTCAGCAAAACATGGATTCAAATCCCATCTTTTTGTGCAATGCTAACTAGATGCCCTTAAATCACCCACATAACTTGATTTCATGTAATTTCATGTCTCCTCCAAACAACTCTGAGCAATATTCACAGCAAAGCAGATGCTTGGTGATCCACTTTTTCCTCTTGCAAAAGCTTTATGAGAACTATAGCATCACCATCCTGTTTCCATCATGTTTGTCTACTGCTTTTCTAAACAATGTGCTGAAAGTAACTTACAACCAGAAATGGCTATACAGAATATGAATGCATATCAATACATCAATAATACAGTAACCACAGAACCAAAATATCTTAAAGGCTTCAGATGCTGTCTGATCTTGAAAGTTAAGCAGGAACATCCTAGGTTAGTATTTGAATGGGAGACCACCAACAAATAGCTGGTGCTATATTTCAGAGGAATGCAAAACCTGTGCATTCCTTGCTGAAGGAATTCATTCCCTGTGAAATTCATGAGATCACCATAACTGCTGGCGATCTCATAACAACTGGAGATTCATGTTTCAGGATTTGAACAAACTAATATCACACACACACCACAACCAAAGAGTTTCCAAAATATTGCAGGTTAAGGAACTTGTGAGTAGTTGTGGCAGAAAAGGTCTCTCTAGCTGCCTGTTCTCCATTCCATTCAATCAGGGTTCTAAGAAGCTGCAAAGATGATTTTTAAGGGCTGACATCGTTCAACGTAACTGCAACAGTGGAGGTCTATTATAATTACATTGATGATGCTGGATTTCAGTCTGGATTGATTACAAAACGCACTCAGACTTCCAAATTTGCTGGCATTAGGGACAAAGCATCTTCACAAAAGTGAAAAATCACAAATAATAAAGTTGCTATTTTTAAACTTGAGACCATACCTTTCTAGGAATCTCTAGGACCTCCAGCATGACGATGGTCAATTTCCAGCAGAAGCTGATCATATAGCTGTACTGGAGGACTTAGAGATCTCTAGAGAGAACATTTAATCAAATCCACACCCTGGACTCTCCACAGATATATATTTTTCCTTTCCTTGCCTAGTTTATCCATGCCACACAGCCTCTGAGGATGCCTGCCATAGATGTGGGCAAAACGTCAGGAGAGAATACTTCTGGAACATGGCCACACAGCCCAAAAGACATACAACAACCCTGTGATCCCGGCCATGAAAGCGTTCGACAACACATAGATACCTCGATAGTTTCCACATTCTGTTCTTTCCCCCTTTTTGAAAAGGGTAATGATGTCTGCTGGGATTTTCTCGGTCTCCCACACTTTATCTATGAGCTGGTGGAGTTGTTCTGTCAGCTCAGGTCCACCCTCTTTAAAGATTTCAGCAGGGATCCCATCAGGTCCACTGGCTTTGTTGTTTTTTAGTTGGTTGATGGCTTTGCTGACTTCCTCCAAACTAGATGGTGTTGCAAGCTCATCCCTGGTTTATTGTTGCAGGATTTGCAAGAGAACTTTTTCGGCCACATTGGCGCTGCAGTTAAGGAGGTTGTGGTAGTGCTCTTTCCAATGTAGTGCACTTGGTATTTAATCCTTCAGAAGTTTGGTTCCATGTGATGAGTGTAGAGAGTGTATGTCATGATTTCTTGGTCCTTAAATTACCTTTGTGGCATTAAAGAATCCCCACGATCCTTGAGTGTTTTTTGGAGAAGAGCTCGTTTGGAGGACTCTTGAAGGGCTTAGGTGTTCATTTTTCACCTTTTCCTTCTGTGTTTGGGGGCAATCTTGATGACCATTGTGGATTGGATTAACCCACAGTCTGTCCAGCAGTCATCAGTACCTGTCATGGCTCTCGTGAGGAGCACATCTCAGCGGTCTCTGGCACATACAATTACATAGTCGAAGAGTTACCAATGTTTTGACCGGAGGTGCTTCCATGATACCTTAAGTTGGTTTTTCTGATGGAAGAGAGTGTTTGTGATAACAAGGTTGTGTTTTGCACATTTGATGAGAAGCAGGATGCTATTCAGGTTGGTGTTTCCAACCCCATTTTTTCCTATGGTCTCTGGCCACAGGATGAAGTCTTGTCCGACTCTTGCATTAAAATCCCCCAGGAGGATATCTCTAATATGATGGTATCCAGCTGACAGTAAAAACTTTCCCTTGATATCTTCATCAGCATCTAGTATTGGTGCATAGGCACTTACGATGATTGCCTGCTGGTTTTTGGCAGGGTTTATTCGGAAGGTTGAGAGTTAGTCGTTAATGCCGATGGGTGCTTCGGACAAATGCTTCACCAGGTTATTTCTGATAGCAAAGCCAACTCAGTGTATTCTTCATTCTCCCTCAGGCAGTCCCTTCCAGAAGAAGGTATAGCCTCCTTTTTCTTCCTTCAGCTGTCCCTCTCCTGCTCTCCGGATCTCCTGAAGTGCTGCTATGCTGATATTAAAGTGCCTCAGCTCCCTTGCAATAATAGCACTCCAGTGTTCAGGGCATTTGCTGTCTGAGTTGTCCAATAATGGCCGTACGTTCCAAGTTCCAAAGTTCATTTTGTCACTACAGTGCTTGTATCTCAGACTGGACATTAAATAATGTGTGCAACAGACTATCTGAAAGATACGAACCTGTTTGAGTTGTAAGATCAACAAGGAAATATTTCTCTTGGCCCCATCACCATCACATACTTGATTGTTGAGGACATGAGAAAAAGGGCCTTCTCAGTTGAAAAATATATCTGTTGAAGGATTTGGATATAGCCTACAAGAATAGAGTTGGAGCTACAGTTCCACCCCCATATCCACAGGAGATGCATTCCTGAATTTACCATGTAAACAGGAATGTAGTCAATTGCAAAATAATGACTTCTGCTGGATGTTCCCTCTATAATTTGGTGATGTGACTCTACAGTAACTTCTGGTTGAAGCATACCATAAAATTGCCTAGAAGACCTAACAAATCCCCAGAGAGGACATATTTCATTAGGTATGTGGGTTTAACTGTAGGTATCAGTACTGTGGGCATGAGAGGTAGTACTATATAGCCTTCCCACATTAAGTTTAGTTGTGTCCAACTCTGGGGGTTGCAGCTCATCTCCATTTCTAAGCCGAAGAGCTGGCATTGACCATAGACGCCTCCTAGGTCATGTGGCCAGCATGACTGCATGGAGCACCATTACCTTCCCGCTGGATTGATCTACTATTGATCTACTCAAATTTGCATGTTTTCAAACTGCTGGGTTGGCAGAAGCTGGGGCTAATAGCAGGAGCTCACGCTGCTCCCTGGATTCAAACTGCCAATCTTTCCATCAGCAACTTCCACAGCTCAACAGTTTAACCCACTGTGCCACCGGGGGCTCCTCCTGCGGTGCTAGTGTTAATAAAAGATTAAGCATGGGAAAAATGTGGACAGTTTTCTCAGGTGCCAGCATCAATGCTTTGCGTGTCAAGAGGGAGGGCCCCTCTCCCTACATTTGTGGAAGGAGTGCTCCACAGAGTCTCTTCCTCTAGTAACATCCCAATTTTAATCTCCATATATTTTCTGTTCAACTCTGCATTTTCCTAAATGTGATCAAGGCTTCTGTTGGAAAGTTTAAACTGGCATTATTTTTAAAAAGAAAATATTGCATTTCCATGCTTATCATTTTTAATGTATGGCCTTACATCTATAACGGACTACTCATGCAAACATGTCTCTGTCGCAACCAAGGGGTGATCATGATGATACTAATCAGCCCCAACATTTTCCCCCAGAAACAAAAACTGACCCTCGGCCCCCCAGACTGTGTGTATGCATAAACACGCACTACATTGAATGACTCAATTGCATGTCTGGATTGTTTTAATTAACTGTTTAGAAACTAACACATAGCTTCGGAAGTTGTGGCAGTCAGACACCATCCTCAGCTGCTAAAGGAAATGAATGCGGCTGCCCTTGTAGAACAACCCTTGATTGAATTTTGTTAATTAGTCCCATGTTATCCTTTCCTTAGGACTGGAAGATTGCCACACACTTTCAGCTTAGCTCTATTTCACCCAATTGGCATTTATCATTGTTCTAATTAACAAGGGCAAGGAAAGATTGAATGCATCACAGCTGGGGCCTCGTTCAGGTCTCAAGAAAGCTTTTAGCAGGAATGAAGAATCTAGGACAAAAGGAAAAGGCTTCAATTTGTATGGCAAAGGTGCAAGGTCCTGCAAAATGACACCGACTTGGGTATAAAGTGCCGCATGAGCCTTTCACCTTAGTTTACCAAACTGGGGTCACGCCTTTGGGCAATCAGCCATCCTGGAAAAATTTACATGTAGGGCTTTGTCACACCAGCCTGTTTTCTCACAGTAATCACATTGCTTAAGCAAAATGAACCGTAAGAGTATGGAAACATTCACGCCTTCTCTTTAGTAGTGCTATAGTGTCACTTCAGAGATGCAATACCCGCAAATAGGTCTTTTGCACTGCCTCGCTTGATCTCACCATGCTTCCTGTGTCTGTTTTATATGTAGCACATGTGCAAAGTTTTAAAAAATGAAAAGCACTATTTTGATGCTTCTCATAAACAAATGGCACTCCACAATCATTGTTGCATGCTGTCAACCCACCACAGCAGCTCAATCGCACAACTACAGCAAAATAAAAATTAAAAATTAAAATTAAATTAAACCTGAGAAATGGATTCTCCCATCAATGAAAAGATTTTATTCAATACTAAAAGAAATGCAATACAGCAACAGGAGAGTCACTTCATTCTGTGATAAGAAAAAATCAGTCACTAAACTTAGGTCCCTTCCACAAAGCTGTATAAAATCCCAGTTGGACTGGATTATATCACAGTGTGGACTAAGATAATCCAGTTCAAAGAAAATATTGTGGTTTATCTGCCTTGATATTCCGGGTGATATAGCTGTGTGGAAGGGCCCTTAGCTAGTGCAATCATACAACAAAGCTATCTTGTGATAAAGTTCTCAGACCAGTGGTTCCCAATCTTCCTAATGCTGTGACCCTTTAATACAGGTCCTCAAGTTGTGGTGATTCCCAAGCATAAAATTATTTTTGTTGTGACTTCATAACTGTTATTTTACTGCTGTTATGAATCATAATGTAAATATCTGATATGCAGAATGTATTTTCATTCACTGGACCAAATTTGGCACAAATACGCAATACACCCAAATTAGAATACTGGTGGGGTTGGGAGGAGATTGATTTTGTCATTTTGGAGTTGTAGTAGCTGGGATTTATAGTTAACCTACAATCAAAGAGCATTCTGAACTGCACCAACAATGGAATTGAAACTTGGCATACAGAACTCCCATGACCAACAGAAAATACTGGAAGGGCTTGGTGTGCATTGACCTTGGTTTTTGGAGTTGTAGTTCACCTACATCCAGAGAGCACTGTGGACTCAAACAATGATGGATCTGGACCAAACTTGGCACGAATACTCAATATGTACAAATGTGAACACTGGTGAAGTTTGGGGAAAATAGACCTTGACATTTGGGAGTTGTAATTGCTGGGATTTATAGTTTATCTACAATCAAGGAGCCCCTTGAACACCACTAATAATATAATTGGGCCAAACTTTCCACACAGAACTCCTGTGACCAACAGAAAATACTGGAGGGATTTGGGTTCCTAAGATCATCAGAAATATGTGTTTTCTGATGGTCTTCAGCGACCCCTCTGAAACCCCCCTCGCAACCCCCCCCCCCCAGGGAGTCCTGACCCCTAAGTTGAGAAACACTGTCTTAGACTAACAATTCTTTAAGCCTCCTTTAGAACAAACCTTTGTAGCTCAAGGTACCTTCTCATCCTGACTGTCTCCATTCACCTCATCAGATAATGGTTTTGTATAGGAACAAACACACAATAAATGTACATCATTAAATTATTCCATCAGTTTCAATTAGCAAATCAGACTGTTTATTACCAGCATAACACTGGAAATAAGAGTTCAGTCTTTTGCAACCTATAATAATCAATTTAACTCTAATGGGCCCTTCCACACAGTCATATAACCCAAAATATGAAGGCAGAAAATCCCACAATATCTGCTTTGAACTGGGTTATCTGAGTCCACACTGCCATATATTCCAGGTCAAAGCAGATAATGTGGGATTTTATTTAGGTGTGTGAAAGGGACCTCAATCAGTCAGATTTTAATATAGGGACACATTAGAGTGAATGTTCTCAACATGGAGGAATTATTGAACTAATTTTCAGGTCTCGGAGAACCTCTGAGTAAAAATTATGTCTGCAGCTCCAAAAAAATGTTTTTCTTCCTATGATTCCAGAGATGCCAGATGGAGAAACCCAGAGAGTGTTATCGTTATTAGCTTTTATAAAGCTAGAGGCTCATATTGCCAACCTGAGTGGACATTTGGCCACTTTGCTTGTGGATTTTGCATTCTGTGCAATTTATTTATAGTCTTCTGCTTTTTTCTTTTTCTTTTTTTTAGATGGAGGGAAACCAGTCTGCTAGACTTCATCAAGAGTTGTTCCCTTTATGACAAGGTTCTCAACAGCCTATGCTTGTAAGCTTGTGTGCCTACAAAGTGGTTCCTACATTTTAATACACTGCAAATTCACATCCGTTGAAATGGAGTTCTCATGCTGTCATAATACAGTAATTATGCAAACAAATGGTCTAGCATTTCCTGTTTTAATTTGCAGCGTTGGGAGTAGGTTTTATACTTCATACTTCTCATGCAGGAAACCGGGTTCTGCCTAACGTTCCCCATCCTGTCAAGTGTAGACGCTGTTGAGAAGCAGCTCCCAATCACAATAAAAAATCCCTTAAAGCACTAAGCAAGACAAACAGATGGGCGTCCTTCATTTGGCATCCAAGATTTTACCGTTGCTGGATTTTGCTTTGGGTTTTTTGCTCACAGCTTTTGGTTTCTCTTCTTTAGCATCTGTTGAAAAGATTGAGAGTAGGAAGCACGGAGAGAGGAGAGAAGCGCAGATGAAGCACTGACTTTTGTTTACAGCAGAAGCAGCACCATCTGAGGCTATTTAATCTCACCCACCCACCTGCCACTTTTTAGCCAGTAGGCCTAATTTGTCTATCAAAACCATAAAACACTGACACAGAGCTAGACTGGCCTCCAGCAGTTTAGCTGCATCGTCTTTCTTCCAGAATTGAGAAGGAAAATGGGCCATCAGATCCGGCATAGCCAAGTCCCAATCTCTGAATAATTCAATACAGGAGCCTGATGAAAGGCCAGTGCAATCACCCTGCGATAACACTGTGGGTTATACACACCCTGTATCTTCCTGGCAGGGTCGGAGAGATAGATGCATGGGATGAGAAGGCTTCGGTCAGAAGCTAATCTTCTGCCTAGACTATCAGGCTGAGACACTGGCCAATAACATGCTTTATTGACTGTGACCAATTTAACATACGATATATATTTGAGTATAAGCCGACCCGAATATAAACTGAGGCACTTGATTTTACTACAAAGAAACTGGGAAAACTTATTGACTCGAGCATAAGACGAGGATGGGAAATGCAGCAGCTACTGGTAAATTTCAAAAATAAAAATAGATACCAATAAAACTACATTAATGGAGGCACGAATAGGTTAAATGTTTTGGAATATTTACATAAAAACTGTAATTTAAGATAATAATAAGACTTTAGTAAGAGAAGACTGTCCAACTCTGATTACAGTAGAGTCTCACTTATCCAAGCTAAACAGGCCGGCAGAAGCTTGGATAAGCGAATATCTTGGATAATAAGGAGAGGTTAAGGAAAAACCTATTAAACATCAAATTAGGTTATGATTTTACAAATTAAGTACCAAAACATCATGTTATACAACAAATTTGACAGAAAAAGTAGTTCAATACGCAGTAATGTTATGTTGTAATTACTGTATTTACGAATTTAGCACCAAAATATCATAATATATTGAAAACATTGACTACAAAAATGGCTTGGATAATCCAGAAACTTGGATAAGCGAGGCTTGGATAAGTGAGACTCTACTGTACCTATATACTCAAGTATAAGCTGACCCAAATATAAGTCGGCCAAGACCCTCTCTCGAGTATAAGCTGAGGGGGGCTTTTTCAGCCCTAAGTAGTAGATGTTTGAACTTTAAATGAGCTACCCAAACCTGTTTCCCAAGATAGGTTCTACACACTGAATAACATCTTGGAAGTCCAGACTGAAACACACAATGGATTCACTATTCATTGACATGTAAACTACTAGGTACCACTGTACTCAGGACTATATTAAAATGGTAGTACATACTGTAATGTCATTGTCCACATCTATCAGTGTGCAAACAGATTTTTCCAGAGATGCAACATCCACAATTCTCTGGGGATGAATCCATTTCCAGAAAGGTTGATCAGAATTTCCAAGGGAAAGCAAGGATTGCATATTTATCAGCTGTGTATTCTCTTTGGTATGATGCGGGTTGTGCTATTATCCTTTGAAGTCAAAGTAAACCGAAGGCATTTACCCTCATTTTGCCATACGGGTGGCAACTTGGCAGCACTGAAGGGATACCTTCTGTTGTCTGCAGTCAATTTCACAGATAAGCTGGAAGGTTAATGCCAGAATTATTCATCTGAGGATAAATTACAAGCAAGAACAATAGACAAGGATGAGTACTTCTGTGACTGCACTGACGACATACAACATTTGGAGCTTGTTAAATGAGTTAACACACTGAGAATTCCCACTTCTTTAAAACATAGCAAGTTCCTACTCCTTAAGATTGTGAAAATCAAAGGTCAGAAACCGGCAGTTTTAAAAGCTTTGGGCAGCATTGAAGTGCTCTGTGCAGGTGGTGCCCTTACCCAGGCATAGCACAAATACTTCTAAAAGGAGCAGTAAATTAGGGAAGACTGGTTCAGACCATTATCTTGATCTAATTTAGCAGATGTACATTGTATTAAAATTGATTTGCATGGAAAGGAAAAGCCACACCAGTTGCATGCCATGTATCACCTATTCCTATTCGACAGCACTCTGAGATGTAAATATTTATGTATTTATGCAGAATCATTTATAGTCCCTGTCACAATTCCCCTCATGATGACGGGAAGAGTAGCCAAGATGCTTCCCGACTGACCGGGGAATGGATCTCAGTCAATCGCAGCATTTGCTGCCTGGTAAATGGGGATTCAGGGACTTTAATGGTCCCTCCATAGGATCTAAATTATGGGCTATACAGGTACCATGTATATATAACATTCTTAAGTGTGTATAAGAGTCTCCAGGTTATACATATGTAATGTGATACAGGATTCTGGCCTTATTCTTGTATGAACTTATGCACATATGCTGGCATGTATGCATGTATGTGTGTGTATGTATTTAGTATCCTGCCTTTCTCCTATCAAAGGACTAAAAGTGGTTTACTAATATATTTTGAAGGGGAATAAGAATCATAGAGTTGGAAAGGGCCATCGATATCACTCAAGGTCCATGCTGCTGCTCAACACAGGAATTCCAGATAGAGCATCCTCAGCAGGTAGCTGTCCAGCCTCTTTTTGAAGATATCAGGAGAATGAGACTCCCACCACCTAGATTGTTTCCATTGTTTTAATAGGTCTCTTCTAATGTTCAATTGAAATCCAGTGGACTCTGGAGTCCATGATATGCGAGAAGAGCAAACCACAGACAAGCTACTACAATGCAGCCTGAGCCCTGCCGCATGCACCATGGAGGAACTTCTGATAGCAACAGCAGAGGCACTCCCACGTGGCCAGCTACTAGTCAAAGGACATTTAGTATAATGCCAAGTTTTTAACTTGGTTTGTCTTTTCAAATACAACTGTATCCTCGCTTTGCTTATGACACGATAAATAAATATTGAAATCCAGTCTTACATTCTGGGATAGAAGAGAACAAACCTTGCTCCCTCCTCTCTGTGAAAGCCATTGAAGTATTTAAAGAGTGAAATTGTGTTATCCCTCAGTCTTCTCTTCACCAAGCTAAACATGATTGACTGCCTTGTGTATTTCATTCTCCTTACCTCTTATCACCCTTGTTGCCCTTCTCTGAAACCATTATAGTCTGTATCCTTCTTAAAATGAGTTCCCTGCCTGCAATTGAACGCAGTACTCCAGATGAGGCCTGGCCAGTGCAGAATATAGTGGGGCTATTACTTCCCTAGCCTTGGAAAAGGCAGTTCTATTCATGCGGGTTAAAGGGTTATTTGCTTTCTTTGTTTTCCCCCAATGCAGAGATAAAATAGGCATTATCCAAGACATTCTGTTGCGTGAGGGAAATGCTAAGATGTCACCCACACATTCTGTGTAAGAATCTAACTTGTTTCGCAGTTGGATCTTCTTTTAGTGCATGAGGGCAGCCAGCGAGTCTCTTGGGGGAGGGCGAGAAGAGGGCAGCATCTGTCCCCCTGCATGTTTACCGCCTGAGGCAGCTACCACACTCTGCCTTGGGCTGGCCCTGGGAGATAAGCGGTGAGAAAAGCCTAACTTGCCAAATATCCACATGTCAGGCTCCTCTCCTGGGATGTGGGGAGGTGACAACCCTACCAAGTAACCGCTGTTACAATTTATTCTGGTTTAAAGGTGGCAGCTAGAACAAGTCCCTGAAGAGTTGTCTTTTATTCCTGAAACCTCTCATTATCCCTGCTCTACCTCGCCCAGCCTCCTGCCTGGAAAAGCACTGGCAAAGTCGAGGCAGCCCCGCTGCCACCTGTTCCCAATCAGGCTGGCAGATGACTTGAAGGAGAATAATTAGCAGCTGCCTCCGCAGCCCCTTCAATTAAGATGCTAATCGGAAGCATTAAGAGGAGCACGGAGGTAAACCCATGAAGGCCCCATGCTCTGAAAGGAAAAGTTGCATTATTCATTTTTAATAATAACAATAATAAAGACTAATTGTGTTAAAGTAGGCAAGGATATGCTGACTTGAGTCACTCAGATGCAAGATGAGCCTGCTCACCAAAAAGGAAGGAAGATGGATCCAAAGCCATTGGTTTCCTTCATCTTGTTGTTATTACCCCAGCAGAACTGCTCTGCCTACACTTGTCAGAAGGTATGCCGTGCCCTCCAACATTTCACAGATGAAAAATGGAACATTACAAGTAGCATCAGAGGCTTTATCCAGTATCCACCAGGCGCCCCCGGTGGCACAGTGGGTTAAACCCTTATGCCGGCAGGACTGATGACTTGAAGGTTCGGTTGCTGACCTGAAGGTTTCAGGTTCAAATCTAACCTGGGGAGAGCGCAGATGAGCTTCCTCTATCAGATCCAGCTCAATGCAGGGACATGATAGAAGCCTCCCACAAGGATGGTAAAAACATTTTTTTAAAAAAACATCCAGGCATCCCCTGGGCAACGTCCTTGCAGACGGCCAATTCTCTCACATCAGAAGCAACTTGCAGTTTCTCAAGTCGCTCCTGGCATGAAAAAAATTGCAGAATAAATGCTGTTTGACATCACATGAACTGCCATGGCACAATGCTATGGAATTCTAGGATTTGTAGTTTAGGAAGACATTTACTCTTCTCTGACAGCTCTGGTGTTGCAACAATCTACAAATCCGAGCAATAAATCAGATGGAGCTACTACAATTAAAATTGTGTTAAGCTGTTGTAATTCTGTGGTGTGGATGGTATCAGAGTCTGGCCTTGAAGGCAATAATTATTAATGAGGAAGAATGCCCAATTTAAGAGAAGCCTCAGCTCTTTGCTTTTGCCTAAACCTACTGGGAAGGGCAAGAGTCCTTTCTTTTCACTCTTTTGTACTTTGAACACAGTTTGCAGCAATTAGAGTTAGCTGAGGAGGAAGGTGAAAGGTGAGAGGAGGAAAAAGAAACTTACTTTGAAAGCAGCTGGAAAATTGGGATGACAAAGGGTTAATTGGAGCTCTTCCTGATAAATGGGGACAGTTGGAGAGTATGGTATAGCTCTCTCCAGCACAGGATGGCAAAATTGCAGGGAGGAAACTTCTGCTTGTTAAATGCCCATCTGTCATTCAGCTGTTAAAAACAGCGTAAGGTATTTGTTGGGAGAAAATGTTAACTCTGCACTCTTCCCATTTATGCTGTTTTTTGAACTACTACTCCCAGAGTACAAGAACCAACATCTCTAGTAAAAATGCTCAGTAGAACACTCAGAATGCTCTACTTAACAAGTTATAGCTCCACAACTGCAACCAGCCCAAGTTCCATATACATATTAATACTGGCAGTGACTACTGGAAAACTAAGATTGGTGCTTCACTCAATTGCTAGAGCACAGTGACATTTCAAAACTGTTCTTCAGAATTTCAAAGTCCAATTCCGCAAAACTCTCTTGAACATACAGGCAGCCAACATACAGTCATCTCATGACAAAGAACCGATACAGTGTCGCTGTTGTATGCCTTCAAGTTGGTTCCAACTCATCCCAGTCCTAAGACAAACCTATCACAGGGTGTTCTCGGCCAGATTTATTCAGAGGAGGATCCTTTGCCTTCCTCTGGGGCTCAGAGTATGTGACTTGCTCATGTTATTGTGTTAATTCTGAGGCCTGGAATCAAACTTTCCAAAAGACAAAATCAGATGCAGACAGATAGAAGGCAAAATAAGAGGCATTGTTCTCAAAGGCCAGAGAGGATGTCAGTGGAATAAGCACTCTAATGAACTGACATAGTAGAATTGCAAATACAGAGCATTTTATTTGGTTTGACAGCTATTCAAGAAGCCTGCACCAACTCCTGATTAGCTCAGAAACTGTCCAGCTAGTATTCACATTGTGAGTGAATGAGGAATCCATCCAACATCATCGCTGGTTGGCCTGTCATGGAGTAAATAAATTAAATTAAAGAGGAGCACTATTAGAAAGGAATGTGGTGTGGCATTGGGAAATAGGCTCATGTTGAGCTTAATGGTTTAGCTCTGGTGAGGACAATAGGTTAGTCCAAGTCATAATAGGTGCTTAAAGGTGATGGATGTTGCAATGGATGTTGCAAGAGTGAGGCTGGCTCGAGGCATGGGTAGAGCCATTCCCACAGAGAGCCTCGATCACATCAAGAAAAACAGGAAATGGACCCAAGAACTCTGACGCAAATTCATTATGCTCCCCTCATGTCTTCCAATTTATTGTGAGGGGATAATGCAAATTGCAGGGACTGTTTCCTGAGGGTCAAGGTGTGTTTAGACAGCATTCCAAAAGACAATTCATGAATAAAAGGTTACTAGGGCATGCTCTTGTAATATGTCTTAATGGAGCCATGTCACATATTTTATATTTGGGGTCTGATTTCTCAATATCACTCAAGGCCATTCAGCTGGTTTCCATGGATGAATGGGGATTTAAACCCTTGTCCCGCCAGAGACTTAGTCTGACACTCAGATCACTACACATGCTGGTTCTCAAAGACAGAGTGTCTGCAGATGTAAATTGTGTTTGTTTGCCATGCATTGGCCCCACCAAGAAGATTAGGTAGCTCAGGTAAACATTTTATATGTACCGGTAAGTTCTTTCCATCAGAAACAGATCAGAGAAAACATTTGGTTTGGAAAAGACAGGTATTCACCTATGACAAATCCAGGACCTCTTAACAAGTTCTCAGCTTTTTCAAATATTCACATAGAGTTTACAATGTCTTTGCCTGACAACAAAGACATTAGCTCAAAAAATGTAGAGCTTGGGGAAAGCTACATTTTTGGACAACAACTGTCTGATTCTCCCAGGGGAAGTTTGGAACCATTGTCGAAACATGTAGCTTTCTCATGCTGTAACAATAATTGAGAATGACTACATAATAACACATAATCAGATCCTTTCAAAAGGCATCCATAATTTATGAAGGTTCTACATAGGTGAAGGAGATGATCTCACATAATGGTGCTGTTGGTGGGATAGCTATTCTTCAAAGCTGAAACCATTTTGAGTTCCTGAAGCAGAAACACCTATAGCAGCCATTGCTGCAAAGAAGGCTCATATTTTTTGGGCACTGCTTTTGGGAGAAAGGAAGAGGTGAAGAGACCAATGATTCAGGTTGGATCATAGAATCATAGAATCATAGAGTTGGAAGAGACCTCACAGGCCATCTAGTCCAACTCCCTGCCAAGAAGCAGGAAGATGACATTCAAAGCACCCTCCACAGATCGCCATCCAGCCTCTGCTTAAAAGCCTCCAAAGAAGGAGCCTCCACCACAGTCCGGGGCAGAGAGTTCCAATGCCGAACAGCTCTCACAGTGAGGAAGTTCTTCCTGATGTTCAGGTGGAATCTCCTTTCCTGCAGTTTGAAGCCATTGTTCCGCGTCCTAGTCTGCAGGGCAGCA
Organism: Anolis carolinensis; assembly: GCF_035594765.1. Classification (NCBI taxonomy): domain Eukaryota; kingdom Metazoa; phylum Chordata; class Lepidosauria; order Squamata; family Anolidae; genus Anolis; species Anolis carolinensis. Next base: position 58,661,225 of record NC_085842.1, on the reverse strand, counting down.
GAAAACAAGCTTTCTCCCTCCTCCCTATGACTTCCCCTCACATATTTATGCATGGCTATCATGTCTCCTCTTGGCCTTCTCTTCTGCAGGCTCTTTGAGCCGCTCCTCATATGGCTTGTTCTCCAGACTCTTGATCGTTTTAGTCACCCTCCTCTGGACACTTTCCAGCTTGTCAACATCTCCCTTCAATTGTGGTGCCCAGAATTGGACACAGTATTCCAGGTGTGGTCTGACCAAGGCAGAATAAAGGGGTAGCATGGCTTCCCTAGATCTGGGCACTATACTCCTATTTATGATAGGCTTTTTTTGCCGCTGCATCACATTGTAGGCTCATGTTTAACTTATTGTCCATGAGGACTCCAAGATCTTTTTCACATGTACTGCTCTCGAGCCAGGCGTCCCCCATTCTGTATCTTTGCATTCCATTTTTTTCTGCCTAAGTGGAGTATCTTGCATTTGTCCCTGTTGAACTTCATCTTGTTAGTTTCGGCCCATTTCTCTAATCTGTTAAGATCGTTTTGGATTCTGCTCCTGTCTTCTAGAGTATCCCTCCCAGTTTGGTGTCATCTGCAAACTTGATGATCATGCCTTCTAGTCCTTCATCCAAGTCATTAATAAAGATGTTGAACAGAACCGGGCCCAGGACGAAACCTTGCGGCACTCCACTCGTCACATTTTTCCAGGATGAAGAAGACGCATTGGTGAGCACCCTTTGGGTTCGTTCACTTAGCCAATTACAGATCCACCTAACTATAGTTTTTCCTAGCCCACACTGGACTAGCTTGTTTTCCAAAAGGTCATGGGGGATTTTGTCGAAGGCCTTACTGAAATCCAAATAGGCTACATCCATAGCGTAGGCAACTGTGATGTGAACCCAAGAACTGGATGTAAGCAAGACATGGATCCACTTTAAATTTGGTGTCTGCTTCCTGCAGAATTCTGGGGTTTGTAGTTTAGTGAGGCCCAGGACCTGCCTGGCCAGTTTAAAGATCACTCCCTAAACTACAAGCCCCAGAATTCTGCAGGAGGCAGAAACTGGATTTAAAGTGGATCCATGTTCCAGTGTGAAGAGGTCCCTTGAGTTACATAAAAGCTATCTTAAATGCTGAAATTCCTACAAATAACTTGTTATCATCTTTTAAAGTTCATTTCTTGCCATTTCCTAAAAAAAGACTCTGAGACTTTCCGGGATGGGCTATCATCCATTTGCAACCAGCAGTAAGCTGTCATGTGGAAAAATTTAATCTGTGGCATTTTGTATTTTAATTAGAATCTGTCTTGTAGAGTAATTAGTTTTAATAGCACTGCTTCCTGCTGAAGTGCTTGGAAAGGGGTGAATGGAATATGAGAATACCTCCATAGGTTGAAATCCTATGAGGAATTCTTGGGAAATGAGTCCTGGTGAACACAGCTGGCATACTTACAAATAAATAACATTATGTAACAAAATATGAAAAATGTTCTGTTCCTGGTTTAAAAATGTTATTTTCTTTTTAATTACGTGGTACTTACTTTGAAAGTAGTTGTACTCCAAAATTTTTGTTTTTGTAGCTGCCACAAACTATGTTGAATTGGTTGAGACTCTATAAGATATTTATTGAAAGACAATAGCAAAATATGCTGCAGGATGTCTCACAAAAACATATTTATGATAGAACCAATTTGGAAATGACATTTATAACCCAGGAAAAAAGTTGTGATATACCATGTAATAATACGTTTAACCTATAAAGTTGAGGATGAGACAAACCCAGCATCATACAGTTCAATTAGACTTTCTTCCTTCTCTATCCTCCAACCTTTTGCACCCATGAAATTTTCCTTCAGTACCAAACTATCTAGGACTGCACAGAACAAGACACCAAAATAGTTCACAGTTAAAACTTTCATTGCATACCCGCCAACATTTCACAGTTGAAAATGGTTGGCTACAAAAGTAGCCAAGTTATATCACAGCATGGACAAGATGTCAAAAATTGCTAATGGAGAAGAACACGCAAGCTAGTAGAGACGTTTGCCTGAGCCTACTGGGAAGGGCAAGATTCCCCTGCCTTCCCTCCTTTCCCCTCTGCTGTGTTAAATGAATTCACACAATCTTTTGGACCTTTAATCATTTTGCTCTAACTGGTATAAACTTTGGACAAAGGGATAAAGTGGGAGGAGGAAAAAGAAACTAGGACATTTTAAAAGCAGTTGAAAAAGTGGAACGGCAGATAATAAATTGTGATTGTCCCTGCCAACCTGGGACAGTTGTAGGATGTGATATTTGCTGTCTTCACATTCACTTGGTAACTTTGCCATCCCATTTACCTAAACTGTACTTCTAAATGTTTCTAGTTATTACAATGTCCCCTCCCCAAAGCTATGGTTCTGATGGCAACATTTGTGCTACTTTAGGGAATCATGGAGTAGAATAGCTGTGGCCATCAGGGGAACCCATCTGGCCTAATGGTAAAATATATCTGAGCCAAAGGCATTCCTATTTTCTTAGAATGCTTGTGCACAGGAGGCTTTGTGTGTATGCAAGCGATCCTCTGTTTTCTTGTGTCAAAGAAGCCTTTTGGGTAGATTATCCAGCTGCCAGTGTGCGCGCAAAAGACTGCAGAAGAAAGAAATTGGGGAGACACTTTTAGGCCACTATGAATTTCCTAAATAAAGTGTGGGGTGGGGGAATTCTCCACTTGTGAGTTCTAGGTTGAGCGCCAGCTGATGACCGTCACCCCGGCTTTCAAATTAATTTGAACCCGCAGCGGAGAGTTCCGCAGATCCATCACCAAAGGAACGGAGCGGGACCGCAGCAGACTATTATTAAAAGATCTTTTTTCTTCACTTTCCCCTTCCCTGAACTATGTAACAAATCCCCCAATAAAAGTAGCATTTATTTTAACAGTAACACTCTCTATCTGGTTATTTTGTGTCTTTCTCTGACTCCTTCCTTTGCATGAAATCTCTCTCTCTCTCTCTCTCTCACACACACTAACCCGTCCCTTTAACTCCGGCTGAGGCTTCTCCGCCATAGATTAATACGGCGGACGATACAAATTGGCTCATATCTTTATCAAAATTACCCCTAGAACGCTCCTCTTTTAGTCCTAACCCTTTCTAAGGCTCCTGACTCAAAGACCACCAACGGAACCGAAATCGGTCCAGTTTTCGGCACCTCATCAGCTGACTGTCAAACGGGACCGACTGCTCTTTTCAAGCCGGACTGCTCTCCTCCAGCCTTATCCCGGACTTTCCTCTCCCCGCGACCCGCGGAATGGTTCTAGGAGATCCCTAGCCCCTTTCTGTGAACTGGGGATGGGGGGATCGCTCTCCCGCTGGGGAGACATAGTTCTCCAAGGACCCTCACCCTCTCTACAGCTGCCAGGGGGTGCCCGGACGGGTGCCCTCCACGTCTCATTCATACCTTCATAATTTTATGAAGGAGAAGAACACTCTTCCCCAGATCTACCCCTGAACTTATGAAATCTTATACTTCAAAAGACTGCAACCCACATGTGCCTCTTCCCCATGCCATCTCTACGAATTCCTTCCACCAACAGATGAACTCTTTTCCTCATGTATGTACCTGGACACCCTCATGACCCACTGTTGTATGAATTTCTAATCGTTGGGCTAACTTCATGAATTGTGAAATCACGCTGCTAGAACTCCACTTCTATGACTTTCCATATTGGGTTCCCCAGATGTTGTAAACCTCGTTCTTATCAAATGTTTTCAATTGTTTATATCATCCATGATTCCCCTTTATGCAATGTAACCCACCTCTATGGATTCTCCCTTACTTCCTTGAAATCTATCTATCTGCCTATATGTATTTGTACTCTTTGGGATCCCCGGAAAATATGTGTTTTTCCCAGCTGGGTTTACGCTCCAACTTTATTTTATTTTTCATTTTATTTCATATAATTGTCAAATCATGAAATCAAATGGGAAATATTTTGACCCCAACATGAACCCCAGCTCCTATGACCCAGGTTTACCTTCCCCAAAACAAAAGGATAATCTGCCACAGCTTAACCCAATCTAATTCAGATTGCATGGACAATATAAGGCTTGAGTCACCAAATTCGGAGTACAGTCCTAAAGGTGATTCAGCCCCCAGGGCAAACATTGTCATATCTCAGGAAATTCCAGGACACCTCAGGAAGGCGCCCTGTGGAGCCTGTCAATTTTGGCTCATCAACACCCATCACCACTTCCCCCCTGACACCTCAAGGCATATCTGAGATCAGTGTACATGACAGGAACCCCGGATGGCTGTCATTAATCCCTTTAGAATTCGGCCGGACAAAAACTAATCCGATCCTTCCTGCTCAGTCATTTCATTGTTTCAATAGCTCCCGCCTTCTCCTCTCTGATTGGCCCGAGTGGGGACAAAAAGCAGCTCTCCATTGGGCCAGCCGAGCAAGGCGGGAAACGAAAGCCCGCCTCGTTCAACCTTCTAGCCTATCCGCGATCAGATGGGCGGGGGAGCGGGGCGGGAAATTCAAGGGGCTGTCAGACCGAAACATTGTATAAATATGGCTTTATTTTGAATGTATGATACGCTAGTAGACTGAATGATCGCTACTAGTGTCCTTTTCAGCTGAATCGCTCAATAAAGACTCCTTGGCGGATTTTCCTTCAACTTTGGCGGACCTTCTTCATTTCGGCTCCAGGTTGTATTGCGGCTCATATTCTCCTATTGGCTCCGCCAAGGTCCGTTCTCTCAGGACCGGATCGGCTCTCTCCTTAAGGGGCCCGATCCCCTAGAAACGCGGTCGACAACACAGCCACTGGTTGAATTCAGTTTGCCAGATGTTTTTTTTACTTTGAAAGATTTATTCTTGGAACATTCTGCTCTGATACAGCAAAGTAAGTTCACACATCTCTAGCACATAATGACTATTCCATTCTGTAGACCCCACAGCTCTAAAGCAGGCTTTTAACAGTTTTTATAGTATTTATGTGCTTATTTGGTTTTTTTATATATGATGTATTGTGTTTTTCCTTGTTTGTATTTGCAGCATTGAATTTTACCATATTGTGAGCCGCTCTGAGTCCCCTTCAAGATGAGAGGAAGCGGGATATAAATATAGTATAGTAAATAAATAAATAAACCTCTTACTTGGAGAAGTTTGATTTAGAAGAATTAGGTCCATAGAAATGAATTTGAATTGAATCTAGATTTTAAAAGTATAAAGGCCAACATCCATACAGTAAACAAGGCTGTTCCACTTGATACCTCCAAGGAGAGCATAGGCTGATCCAAATGTTCATCAGGAGACAAACTGCATTTGGAGGGGGAGAGAGTTTTTTTTAATGTTGTGCATGAGCCGCATGCAGTCAACTTTATTTTGAAATGACCATTCTTGAAAACTTCATGGAGGGGCCATTCATCCCCTCAGGGACAGAAAAATTGTGGTCATAGGAGTCTGGAGGGGTAAAGAACCCCCAAATACACTTTGCCCATCTCTGACCCAGTGACTGAGCTTTGCTCAGTAAATTTCCCTGTTTGTATTTCACTTACACTTACTGACACAGATGCAGACAGACAGAAACACCCACACACTACAGCAGCTAGCAATATAATCAATGTTTCCCTCACACAGCCTTTAGACTGTTGTGAGTCATGCAGACCAGGAGAAACCGGCAGAAATAGTTCACTTCACTCAGGATCTGTGAAGGCAGCCATTTGAGACAGTGCCAACCCAAGGTAGTTTTCGTGCCAGAAGGAAGCAGTAAAAAAATCACCAGTAGCTGGCATCCTATTGGGGGGTTACATCATTGCAAACCAACTCAAAATGATATAAAGTTGAATTGCCGCATTGCACAACATTTGTATGCTCAGGAGGGGAGCAGAGATGTACCTATGTCATTGGGACTACTGAGCGCACAGAGCCAACCGTGTGGCCATTGTGCAACATATGCTGTGCACAGTGTGTCCTAGAGCATGCATTTTGCAATGTGACATCAAACACCTCTCCGTTGTGCACTGGCACAATTCACTAGCATGGCTCTGGATCATGTCCAGAGAAGGGCAACCAAAATGATCAAAGGTTTGGAAACCAAGCTCTTTGAGGACTGGCTTAGGGTGCTTTAGCTTGGAAAAGAGAAGGTTGAGAGCCATGTTTAAATATTTGAAAAGATGTCACATTGACGAAGGGGCAAGCTGACTAGAGAGTAGGGACCTCATTCCACAAATCCTGGATTTTGTTTCCATACGTTTTGGAAATGGAATTCCACAGTAGTCTCACAGAAACCATCACATGACATAAGGCACTTCCAGTGGGACTCTGTGGGACTACATTTCCACAGCACATGGAAACAGAGCCCAAATGTGTTTAGAGGAATTGAGTGCTACCCGACTCTAACTGGGAAAAAGTGGGGGAAAGTGGGGTAAAAAAAAGGACTTTGATGAGGAAATGAGGTGGGATGGCTGGCCATCCCAGAAGATGGACCTCGATGGGAGGGAATGGAGTAAGATGGTTTCTTTCACTTTCCCCTGCTTTCCCCCCACTCGCAGGATGAGGTCCTAAGACACAGAGCATTGGATTCAAATGGCAAAAAAGAGATTCTTCCTAAACATTAGGAAGAACACCCTGATAGTAAGAGCTATTCAACAATGGAATATGCTGTCTCCTTGTAGTGAGGTAGAATCTTCTTCTCTAGAGGTTTTAAAGCAGAGGCTATAGCCATGTATCAGGGATGCTTTGATTGTGTGTTTCTGCATGGCAAATTGGGGTTTGATTGAATGGCCCTGGTGGTCTTGTCCAACTCTATGATTATATGTCAACAACGTAACTCTGGCATCTCTGGCATCATTGTCACTGACTATATATGTTTGATGTTCCAACCTTTGGTGAGAAGGGCATCATCATTATGATCAAATCATCATTGTCATCAAAGCCTTTGATGCCCATGTTTTTCAGAAATCTCTGTGCATAATTCAGACATCAATACTACCTGCATGTATCCCTTTGCATCAGTCTCAACGAATGGGAAGTGGTGGCCCTCCGAGAAGTTGTCTTACTGCAATTCCTATTGATTATTTTGAATTTAGATCAACAAAATCTATAGTCCAAGAATATCTTGATGATCCCACAGGCCATACCACAATGTCCCTCGAACAGTGTAACTATACATCTGTAGTGATATACTACACCAGCACTATACAACCTTCATCAAAAGCAGCAACATGGAGGAAAACATGATATCGGCTGGGTGCTGCTGAGTAATGGACAACTGTTGTGCACACCATGCAACTGCCAAACACAATGTGAAACCACCATGCATAATGTGCAGCTGCCAAACATGATGGGTCACCGCTAAACACAATAAGCCACCACCATGCACAATGTGTAGTCATCACGTGCAATATGCAGTTGCAATGCACAAGATTGCTATAATGCATAAATCCATTTCTATTGCTGTCAGAGGAATACATCTCATCCGCCAGGGCAAATATATCACACCATATGCTCAGCATGATTTTCACATGCATTTGTCACTCACATATACCAGCTCCATTCCCCTCCATCCCTGCTCTAAATTCTGCCACCTAAAGCAGCCTATTTCTCTTTGTCAGCCCTGGTTCAGAGAATTAAACTGGCTTTTTTTGGAAAGAAAAAGGTAAAAAGGCATAATTCAGCAGAGGTCCTTGTTAATTTAAACTTACTTATTCTATACCAGCGAGGCCATTAGCACAGGAAAGGGAAATGTCTTCTTAAAAGCAGCCAGCTAATGAGTCTAGCGAACAGGAGCCAGCAGGGAAGGACAAGTTACCAAAGATTTTGGAAATAATACAAACACTGAAAATGTTTCACTTTTAAAGCTGGAAATGAAAAAGCTGGAACTCCAACAGCACGCTCGCAGAGAGCTTTTAGAAGCCACACAATGAATTCACACATCTGAATGCAATAACAGGGAAGCCTGAATTGAATGTTCAACAGTTTGAAGCAGCAAAGAATTTGCTAGAAACCACTAAGAGCCGGAAGAAACTTCAGGTGAAGGCAGACACAACATTTGTGGAACAATAGGGCTACACAGAACAATGAGATAACTCCACAGTGTGTTCTTTTTATTAGCCAAAATTACAATTTGGGAGTAACTACTTACAAATAACTAGTTACCTTCAATTAATTCCCTTAACTAATAACTAATAAAGGTACAACCAAGTTATATTGCAGTAGTGAGTCTCAAAGGGATGATTTCATTCCCATTCCAATGGAAATGTAATGTGTGAACTACTTCTGCATTTTTAAGGTCTGGAACTGATTATTTTAATGTTGCATTTACTTTCCTTATGTATGCAAATAGTTTTATGTCAATACCACATCACTCATACAATCTTAGATGTTTGAGTCACTTTTCTTTTGCAAATACTGGGCTAGAACAGGAGAGTTGTTCTTGCGTTGGATTGTGATTATCATCATTGCGGCTGTTACAAACAATAATGTTGTTTTGAAATGCTGTCAAAATCTGCTTCCCACGCTTACTCCTGAATAATCCAATCCTTTTTATATACATTTTATAGTGTGCTGGTTTTTACTTTGTACAGGGCATAATTGTACAAAAAAATGCTCTGGAAATCCTTTATTGACATGCCTTTATTGACATGTCTTTGCTGTACAACAAATTACTTTTGAGCAAAATGCACAGGATTGCAAAAAAAACTCATTAGGTTTCTTCACACCCCTCCTCCTCCTCCTCTTTGAAACTCTGTGGATTTTACTCAAGAATAGGTTATCTGAGAGACTATCCACACTGGAGAATTTCAGTCGTTTTGAACTATCCTATGGATTCCTCGGATTTGTAGTTTTTTTGTGGCACCACAGCTCTCTGACTGAAGTTGCATCAACACTATAGATACAATGCAGTTCTGACACCACTTTAGTTGCCATGGGTCAATGCTATGGGATCCTAGGACTTGTAGTTTAATGAAGCACTAGCACTATTTGGAAGAGAAAGCAAAAGATCTTGTAAAACTACAACTCCCACAATTCTATAGATTGCACAGAATCTTACCTTACTGTGTTGCTGTGGAGATTGAGAGAGTGAGGGAAATCATGTGACATTGACACATACCCATATATCCTTAGTGCAGTGCCAATAAAAGAATAACAATAATATTAAGATTTTGTCATGTACAGACATTTCCAGTGGTATTTGCGTCAGAGAGCTTTTTAATTTTTGTCATCTATTTTTCACTAATGTCATAAAACCCACAGATCCATGAAAATACCACAGAATGGCCCTGAAAGTGATTGTCATTAGATTCATAAGACAAGATCTAAAGCCAGTAAGAACAAACAACAATTAGTAATGCAACAGTTAGTAATGCAGAATAAATGCAGTTGGGCCTCTATGGGTGCTTCCACAGAGGTAAAACCCACGTCAAAGGGGGTTTTAAAAACCTGCTTCAGTGTGGGTTTTTGTCTCCACAAGGTTCCCTAAACCCAGGCTTTCCCGGGCAGGGTGGCAAGATGCCATCCTGGAAACTACCGGGATGGCAGCCAGACACCCAGAAGCCCTCCAAAATAAGCCCTTAAAATTTAAAACTACTTACCTGGCCGCCATTAAGGTAATAATAATAATAATAAAATAATAATAATAATAATAATAATAATAATACTTTATTTTTCTATCCCGCCACCATCTCCCCAAAGGGACTTGGGGCGGCTAACATGGGGCCAAGCCCAAAACAGAAACAAAACATAACAAGTTAAAACAAGTATCAATAATTAAAAACAGTGTTGACACAACAATCAGATAAAATAAACAATTGATTGCAATTAAAACACAAAATACAGTATACTACCATCATTACTATATGAAAGTGAGGTAGTAAAACAAGCATCACCACTGATGGACAAAATGGGGGCGGTCATATAAAAGTGCATAATTTCAAGGCCATTCAGTAAAGTGCATGGACATGAGTCAGAGGATTTCTTGAGAAGATTTGGGATAGAATGGATAGGGAGGAAAATGAAAGTGCTCCTGGGGTCCTCCTGGTGCATATTGATGATGTGCCAGGAGACGGGGAGAGGGCAATTGCTCTCCCCCCAGTGTCCAGCTGCATCATTTCTACGTGCCAGGAGGACTCCAAGAGTACCTTAATGGTGATCGGATAAGTTGTTTTAAATTTAAGGGCTTATTTTGAGGTTTTGGGAGAGGGGGTGAGTGCCTTCTTGGTCTTCTGGGCTCCTGGAATCCAGAAAAGCAAGATGGCTGAGTGGATTGGGCCCGGGAATCACGTGACAGTCCCCACAGGGTCCACACCTTTTAAGGCCTGGATCTGTCAGACCCCTGGCTGCTGGGCACCAATAACCGTACACGGAGGCCAATCTCTATCTAATATCTTTATTAAGGAAATATATAAAAGCAATAAAAACAAGTGAAGAATATAGTTCAGAAGCAGACCTTTCAAATGAGGTCAAATATAGTCCAAAAATGTATTGTCCAATAAATGATATTAGAGTTCAAAGTTTTAATCCACTTGACCGAAACACACACTTTTGCCAAGCAATAGCGTGGGGAAATGTCAGAGTCTTGGAAGTCCAATGAAGCTTGACAACAAGGCTGGAAATAAACTTGGTTCTTGGCTAGGTCCGTGACTAGAAACAAGGCAAAACGTGAAACGTGGAGCAGGGTCCGTGGTTAAACAGCAAGGCAAGGCAAAGGCTTGAAAGCTTGATCCGGGAAGCAAGGAACTGGGGTTACGAAGTCCACACACGATCTCTCTCCTGAAGCTGATCAATTGACTCCGCAAAGAATCTCCCGCGCCAAACACCTATATTGGGTCTCGTTTTCCCGCCAACAATCTCTTTCCCTAGAGAACGAGAAGCAAAACCCAACTCTGTCCAGATGCATGACTCCTTAGAATTTCCCAAGGGAAGCAGTCCTAATCAGCCTGTTGTTTGGCAGCGATCCGTAAACTTCTCCGATTTGCTTCTCTAACTCCTCTGTCTCTAGAGTAAGATTCCTTCCTGGGAAACGGAGGGGAGTACTGTCCAAGGCCTGTTTTACTGAATTCTTGAGGGCAAACATCAACATCCGGCAGGTGAAGGGACTTCGGCTCTTGTTGAACCGGCGAAAACCCCATGTTTTCATCTTCATCTGCCACGATAGTACTTGGAACAGGACTACAAGGCCCATGAGGCATCACAGGATCTTACCTAAGATCCGGGTCTTAACAGATATCTGATTAATTCAGAACAAGGCAGGGAAATCTTGCTTTGTTCCAACTTAATTCATTTTTACCGAAGATGATGTTTGGACGCCACCGGTAAAAGCGCGACAGGCCCTGCATTTTTGAGCCTGTCTGGAAGTGCCCCAAATTCACAGATTTATTTTTTTTTACATGGCTTCAAAATATTTTTTTAACTTTTTCCCATTTTATATTAGGGACATCATTTTACTGTGCCATTACATATAGCACCCCTGGATTTTGGTATCCCTAGGGGCTCCTGGATCCAACCTCCAGCAGATTCCAAGGCCCACTATGTTATTTTAAATCTAAAACATTTATCTTTCTGTTTGAGCATTCATCCAAAAATGTGCGTCCCAAACAGCTCATCTCTGCTAGAATGTTTTTTGTTAATGCATGGTTAAGGTGATAATATGCATGTCTTTTTTATATTTCCATTTTCTTTACATCCTAATACTAATTACATCCTCTCACCCCAACCATAATATATCTGGCAATTGAATCAATCCTCTGATGTATCTGATGTAATGGACTGCAGATTGAAAAAGCTTATGTCAAATCTTGTTAGACATTAAGGGTAGACAATTGTTGGCTAGAGAAGAACAGATGCTTGGTTTTGCTGCAAATGACTAACATTGATACTCTGTTGAAAACTTTGAAAGGTATTCCTTAGTGTAAAAAAAAATCAAAACACATGCCAATCTAATGTGGCAGATGTACTCCTTCTCCGCTTCTTAACTCCATCAACATACTTCTCCTTGACATAAATCCTTTCCATATCCTCAGCCTTGTAACTGCTGTTTATTTTGTAAATTGTAAGTGTTCATAATCAGTTCAAAGGCCCATGCTACACTCCCAAAACAAATGTGGAATCAGTCCATCAAAAAAGATTCAGTCTCCTCATTCTTATTGCTTGGATCCACTTTTGAAAAATTTAAAGATTCAGAACACACTCTTACATTAATAAGCTTCTGTCTAATTTCTCCTCTTATCTTTGGACTTCATCAGATGGGGGAGAAATGAGGAAATGCAAGGGGAAGAACCGTCTTACACCATTCCCTCTCATCTTTCCCAGTCTTAAGGGATGGCAAGCCATCTCACATGCTTACCCATCTTTCTCCTGCTTTCTCCCATCTTAAAACTGTTTGGAGTCCAGTAACACCTGTGTCTTGAAGAGGGGTATAAGGCTCCGTTTCCATGTGCTGCAGAAATGGAGCCAAACAGAGACCCACCAGAAATGCTGTTACGTCATCTGATTACCTCTGTGAGGCTCCTGCAGCACATGGAAACGGAGCCCTACACGCATCCAATGTGGTCCTTTGTCTGGTTTTTTCATTCCTCAAAGTATCATCATGAGATGACCACAAGAGAATGCAAGCATGGGAAGAATTATTGTATATATACTGTTGTATAAGTCGACCTCATGGATGTCAGTGCATGTTTTAATGACAAAATTGTGGGTTTTCATATGATTCATTGATAAGTAGAGAGTCATTCCATGGGGAAAGTACCAATGCCAGGGGGTTAGTCACCTCTAGTTACTGCTATTTTCCCACCCAGGCATCAAAAATGGCCCCATGCAGCACCATGAGGAAGAGAGTAGAAGGGGTCAGTACTTTTTTTGTGTTCTCCTGGGATGGACTAAGCTCTCATCTTTCACCACTCTACTCAGCGAAGGTAATGCCTTCTAATTCATTAAGAGTTAAGCTACAGGACTTACATTGACCCATGAATAAGTTGATCCAGATTTATTTTCTCTATAGATAAAAGTCAATGTATGTATGTATGTATGTATGTATGTATGTATGTATGTATGTCCGTTTCTACCATAAAGCTGTTGCTAGGTGAAGTAGCCCTCTGTGATGTCACTGGGAAAGGTGATGTCTGTAGAAGGAGAAACATTTCCAGACTGTTGCGATGGGAAGCTGTTACTAAGGAGGCTGTTCAGGTCCTGAACAGGTGCTTGGCAGATGTGACAGTCTGGATTAGGGTGAAGAAATTGAAACTGAATCCAGACAAGACAGAGGTACTCCTGGTAAGTCGTAAGGCCAAACAGTATAGGGTGATAGCCTGTGCTGGATGGGATTACACTCTCTCTGAAGACACAGGTTTGCAGCTTGGGAGTGTGATCATTGAGCCTGGAACCCCAGGTTTTGGCAGTGGCCAGGGGAGATCTTGCACAATTAAAACTTGTGTGCCCGTACCTTGGGAAGTCAGACTTGGCCACAGTGGTCCACGCTCTTGTTACATCCTGATTGATTACTGCAACGTGCTTTGCGTGGGGTTGCCTTTGAAGATTATTTGTAAGCTTCAAATAGTCCAACAGGCAGCAGCCAGATTGCTCATCAGAGTGGTGTACAGGGAGCATTCAACCCCCCTGCTACGTCAGCTCCACTGGCTGCCAGTCTGCTATCAAATACAATGTAAAGTGCAGGCTTTAGCCTATAAAGCCCTAAATGGTTCCGGCCCAGCTTACCTGTCTGAACGTATCTCCCTCTGTGATCCACCTCAGAATTAAGACTGGCAGGGGAGGCCCTTCTCTTGGTCCCACCACCCTCGCAAGCGTGACTGGTGAGGACAAGAAACAGGGCCTTCTCAGTGGTGGCCCCTCATCTGTGGAACTCTCTCCCAATGAAATCAGGTCAGCTCCCTCCCTCCTGACATTCAGAAAAAACTTAAAACATGGCTGTGGGATGAAGCATTTGAGCAATAATTGAAGCAGTGCAATAATGAGTATGAATTAATATGATTGACAAGTGGACAGGCCTTGGACTATGGTTTGAATCTGCTTGATTTTAATTGATGTTTTAATAATTTTAACTGTTTAATTGTAACTGTTTATTTTTGCCATTGTATGTTGTTGGCATCGAATTAATGCCGGTTGTAAGGCCGCCCTGAATCCCCTTCTGGATGCGAAGGGAGGGGTACAAATGTGGGAAATAAAATAAATAAATGGGGACATTGTGAGATAGGCTGGAGAAGGGAGGAAGTAGGCAAGCAGCAGTCCCAATGAAACCCAGGGAACGAGTATATATGTTGGTAGACTTATACTGAGTATATTAGGGTAATTGCATTGTTCCCCTTCTTTCAGGAAACTCATGTGGCTGCTGCCTTGTTTCCTTCATTGTTAATCTAAACTGCCCCACTCTTATTCTTCTCCCTTCCTAGACTCATCTCCTACCTCTGCTATGCTCTCCTTTCTTGTTTTGTGGATTCTGTGACTGGATCTTTCTTTCCTTTGCCTCCTTCTTTCACCTTATGACCCCACATCTCCCTCTTTCCCCCCTTCTGCCTCTTTTAGCTTCCTCTGCTTTCCCTCCTATTCCAGGTAGTATGGCCACCCTTATCTAGACAAATATAAGGCAACAGTTCAAGAGCTTATTTTAAAAGTGTCTGTATCTCTGTGACAAAGTGGTGATTATCTGCACTGCTAATGGAGTGATAATATTGGTCTGAATATCTCAGATGGGTCAGAGTGAGAAGCTCGTTGGCTCAGCTCCTGCTCTGGTGGCATATTTATAGAACATGTAATAATATTGCTAATACTGTAAGTGCTGTGACATTCCAACGTTGCATTTTAAATGTCTTTTCCCCCAGAAATGGGTTGCGGAATGTCCTGCACTTTGGTCTCTCCTCAGGGGAGTCTTCATAAGGTGTTCCTGGCACTGATATTTTCTCCCTGGGGAATCATAATAGCTCCTATTATTTACAGGTTTGACCCCTACAGCCATAGATGTGTACATAATGTAAGACTGTCAAAAAAAAAAAAAAACCCTGACATCAGATATTTGAGGTGATTAACCATAAAAATGAATCAGTGAAAGCTTCAATCCTAAATTGAAAGCAAGTACATTTCTCCTTTCCTTCATCTATTTTATAATACACCTTGTTATGAAGGGGGTTTTTGAATTAAAATATATCCAAGCAAAATTGAAGTTTCCAGTGTGCCTCCATTTCTACCAGAACTCTCTAATATGCCAGGAAAAAGTTTTTTTTTTAAATGTAATGAGGTGCCAGCTTAAGTACAGAGAGCTTAACTTGTATGAATGTCAGTAAAATTAATGAGAAGGACAGTCCTTGCAAAGAGCTCTTTATTGAAGATTTAGCTTTCTTGTTTCCTGCTACCTTCCCTATCACTCTCGGAAAAGCTGCCTTGGATTAAAAACCGAAGAGGATCATCATGCTGTACAGAAATAGTTTCCAACATTGATAATTCCGAGCAGAGTGAGAGATTTTTAAAAAATATAACGGAGCTAAAAATAAAAATCCAAATACTTCAGTACAATTACACTATGCCATCTTGCAGCGCATCAAACATATGTCGAATTCTCAGGTCCATATGCTCAATTGCTTTGCTTGTTATAGAGAAAGGGGAAAGCTAGCTGCCCGTTAATCCTCCAAAGAAAGTATGTTGGCCAAGAGCGTTGGGTTTTGGGCATCCCGCCAAATGGAATTGCCTCTAAAAGAAGAAGAAAGGTGCCCGCCAGAGTCTGGTACAAAACCCAAGGTCAGAAGCTGTGTGGTCCATTTGAGGGAAAGGGAGGGGAGCTGAGAGAAATGACAACCTGTGTATGCTACCATGGAAACAGCCACACGGTACGGAGAAGACATATTGTGACTCTGTCTCAGCCGCCTAAGGCTCTTCTCACACAAGCCTTTGCTGATATAAATCATTTATGCATAGTTTTCCAGGAGTAAAGGGAAGCAGGGGCGAGAAGAGAGACAACAGCAAGATGAATGGATAAGTGACTAACCCTTCCCAAATGAGTTCTCTTTCTGGCCAAAAGGCAGGTTATAAAATAAGTAAGTAAATAAATAAATAAATACATGGTGGGTCGTAGTATGGGTATTTTACTGGCATATGTAAAAAGTGTTTGAATTGGGTGGGTTTTCTTAAGGCAGTGGCTCTCAATCTGTGGGTCCCCAGGTGTTTTGACCTACAATTCCCAGAAATCCCCGACAGTTTACCAGCTGTTGGGATTTCTGGGAGTTGAAGGCCAAAACATCTGGGGACCCACAGGTTGAGAACCACTGCCTTAAGGGCTGAAATCTAGGCATCTAACTCACCTGGCTTCTCCTCCCCTGTTTCACCTGAATCATGACTCCAGTAATTGTATTATTTTTGCACTTCTGGGTTGTCAGAGCGGAAGCCTAATAGCAGGGGGATTGGTGGATGGCCAAAGGGTTTGAAGCTGCCAGATTTGGTCTCCTTGGCTGACCAGCAGCCTGCTGCAATGGTCCAGATGTGGTCTCCATTCTGGTTGGGTGAATTGCTGAAGCTCTCCTTAGTTTGCTCTGAGCTTCTTCCCATCCACACTCTATATCTTTTGAGTTTTTGAAGATTGATAATTCATCACAATCTTGTAGGGTGGCTGGCATGGTCGTGGATCCAGAATCAGGTGACCAATACACACTAGCACTGACGGCACAGAGGGTCCCATTGGTGGACTCTGGGAGGTGTGGTTCAGAGTTGAGTTGGTCCAAGCAGGTTGCAGACACTACACCTTCCCTGGTGGCTGAGAGACCACTGCTGGGATGGATCTGGGGATCTATCTCACACCATTCATATGGGATCTGGCACTGGACTAAATTGAAATGGTCATCAATCAACAGTCATGTGTGGACCAACCCTTGTCTACAACTATAACCAAATGAAGTTGTGGCTTTTTCCCTCCAAGTCATCCCAATTCATGTCTCCTGTGACATGGAGAGTCTATCATACACCTAGACAAGCCATTGTACAATATGTGAAAGTTTAATGTATCAAATTCCTTCCAAAATTCAAATCTTAATTATGATATCTCACTGAGAAAACACAGGGTGGAAAACCAAGGATTGGAGCCTAACAAAGAAAGAACAATTTGGTTATTGTGCTATTTAGTACCCGGTCCCTTCAGGGTCCTGATGAGATTATGCAGGCCTAGCCATGCAAAGGGGATTCTGCTTAAAAGAAAATTGTTTAGGTCAATGCATTCACATGACCTTCTCATGCTGGGTATTCTGACTCACCTCTTAAAAAGACAAAATACAATTATATTAATCTCCTCAAAAGAGTAGCTAAGGGCTAAGTAGCTAAGCAATAGGGCTAATTATTTTAAATAAGATTTAGTCATCCTTTATTTGTGGTTTTCTTCCCATTTTGGTTCCTTAGACCACTCTTCTCATTCCTCCCTCAGCACTTTCACATATTCTGCATCAACGAAGCATAGGCTACTTCCACACAGCTGTATAAAATCCACATTGAACTGAATTATATGGCAGTGTGGACTCAGATGACCCAGTTCAAAGCGGATATTGTGGATTATCTGCCTTGATATTCTGGGTTATAGGGCTGTGAGGAATAGAGTCCCAATTAAGGAAGGTATAGTAGTAATCTCACTTTCTTCTGCTTTGGTTAGACCCCGCCTAGAATACTGCATCTATTCCTAGGGACTACAGTTCAAAAGGGATATTGGTAAGTTGGACTGTGTCCAGAGGAGAACAACCAAGGTGTTCAAAGTCTGGAAATCAAGCCTTATGAGGAATGGGCTAGGATGTAAGTTGGATATATGTTTAGCTTGGAGGTGATATGATTTGTTGTTGTTTATTTATTTATTTATTATTCAAACTTATATGCCACCACTCCCCTAGGGCTCGGGGCGGCTTACAAGAACAGGCTAAAATCAACAATTTAAAAACATCTTTAAAACATCTTTAAAACATCTTTATGCCTTCAAGGCATTTCTGATTTATAGTTCTCCTATGCCAGTGGTTCTCAACCTGGGGTCCCTAGATGTTTTTGGCCTACAACTCCCAGAAATCCCAGCCAGTTTACCAGATGTTAGGATTTCTGGGAGTTGAAGGCCAAAAACATCTGGGGACCCCAGGTTGAAAAGCAATGTCCTAATCAAACCTACCAATAGATTTTCTTGGTAGGTTTTAATAAGGGGGGAGGGCTTTGCCACTCAGTGAGTTTCTATGGCTGACTGGGCATTTGAACCCTGGTCTTCCAATCAAATGTTTGAATCTTCACACCACAGTCACTCTCTAACATGACCACTACCTTTAAATATATGAAGAAATGCCATGAAGAAGATGGAGCCAGCTCTGCTGCTTCAGAGACTAGAGGGCAGGAACTAATTAATTTAAAATTACAAGAAAAGACATTTCATCTGAACATTAGGAAGAACTCTTTTACTAGAAGAACAGTAAACAATGGAATGATTCCTTCAAAAGTTGGTGTACTTTACTTTCCATCATTCAAGGTCTTTAAACAGAGATTGGATGAAGATATTTTATGGACAATTTAGTTACTACGTGACAGGGACCCCTTCCAACTGTAAGATTCTACAATTCTATGATCCATCTCCTCTCCTGCAAACTGTACCCAACCTCTTTTGTCTATAGGCACAATATAAGCATCCTATTTCATTATCATCATCACCAGCAGCAGCATCCTCATACTCCGGCTTTTTCTTCAAATTGGCACTCAAAGCAGCTTACAGATTTCAATATTCCATCACAGCTCTGAACCAATTCTGCTTTTGTTTCTCTCAGCATTCAGCTTCCTCCATCTCCCCTTCCCTCTAATTCCTTGAGCATCTTGCTCATTGTGCTTCTTGGATCCCATTTTGGCTCCCTTCATTTCTCTGCCTCCTAAGCCATCTTCCAGTTCCGCATCCTCGCCTTCACTATCTCCTTGCTCTATTGTGACTTATTATTAAATGTGCTTGCAGCCAATGTGCCAAAAATAGCTGTCATGGCAGTATTTAAAACATTTAAGATGTTCAACAGTATTAAAATAACGTATCTGAATCTTCTTACAGAAGCTGTGGTTTATGAACATTTTATTGCTGATAATCCTCTAATGCTTGCAGCAGTTGGAATATTTGGAAATGTTCTGCGGAACATGTAAAAGTTACATTTTGGGACTATAGCTCCCAGAATCTGGGCAGTTTGGGTGCTGTCATCTATAAAAGTTCCTATTCTAGCCGCCTGGCCTGTCCTGGAGTTGGGAGAAGCAAGCACAAGTTTTATACACTTTTTAAAGGTTTTCTTAGGCAATTCATCATTGTCTGAGCATGATGGCCTTCCAAGTGTTAACTTGGAAGGCGCCTATGCATGAGGTTTTTTAATGTGTGGAGGTCGGAGCACAGCCGATCAGCACACAATCTTCACAGAATAAGGGTCCCAACCAGTGGTATGGTTAACATGATGACGGTGGCTTTTCAATCTGTTGCAACCTTCTTCCGCCTTCACAGCCGTTGTAGCATGTACTATGTTGTCTTCTGCCAGATCCGCCATTGAGGTCTTTGGATTGTGCTTGGTCTGGAACCTCCCCTGCAGCCCCTCCTGGGAGTACATGACTCCGACGGTTGTGCCGGCAGGTTCATTGGAACACGCAAGTCCCCTCACCACAACAAGGTGACAATCCACCGAGGGGGTACTTTAAAGGTACAGTAGAGTCTCACTTATCCAACATAAACGGGCCGGCAGAATGTTGGATAAGTGAATATGTTGGATAATAAGGAGGGATTAAAGAAAAGCCTATTAAACATCAAATTAGGTTATGATTTCAAAAATTAAGCACCAAAACATCATGTTATACAACAATTTGACAGAAAAAGTAGTTCAATACGCAGTAATGCTATGTAGTAATTACTTTATTTATGAATTTAGCACCAAAATATCATGATGTATTGAAAACATTGACTACAAAAATGCATTGGATAATCCAGAACGTTGGATAAGTGAGTGTTGGATAAGTGAGACTCTACTGTACTTTGAATCATAAAATTATAGAATTGGAAGAGCACAAGGGCTGGCCAGTCGAACACCATTCTGCCATGGAGAAACACACAAACAAAGCACCACAATATCTAGTCACCCAGCCACTGCTTAAAAGCCTCCAGAGAAGGAGACTCCACCAAGCTCTGAAGCAGAATAGTCCACTGCCTAACAGCTTTTACCATCAGGAAGTTCTAAAGGAAGTATATGGAAGTTTGTCCATATATATTTAATGGACAAACATATGGAATTGATGACAGGTGGTGACCTAGAATAATTGCTCCTTCCTTCCTTCCTTCCTTCCTTCCTTACTTACTTACTTACTTACTTACTTATCCTGTCTTTCTCCCTGGACTAGGATTTTCCAAGGGAGCTCATAACTTGATTTTTAAAATAGATATGCAATCTAAAATGCAGTATATTAAATAACACCCTAAAACACATTATAATATTAAAAGACTAGTTATCATGCTAAACCAATAACTGACTTAAAATGAACTTACAAGTGAAGAGAAAGAATAGGGGATGGAGCATAACATTTTCTTTTGACAGTTCAACTTCAGCAGCCATTCACTCACCTAAATAATGTCTAAATGCTACTTGCTTTGTGGCTGAAGGACATCAAGAAAGGGCCTGAGTGGGCCTCCCTTGGAAAGGAGTCCTATATGTGGATTTGGGGTAATAGAAACAATGTTCTTGATCAAGACTCCTAAGATGTGTCAATTCAGATTTTGTTCTGCATCTCCATGAATAGTCTGTATTTCCTTCTGGTATTCATCTGTGGGGTGTTAAGTATGGTTCTATAAAACGTAATGTTAGTTGCCTTCTCTATGTAGTCGGATTTGTCCATGATTACTATAGTGCCTTCCTTCTCAGCCTCTTTGAGAACAATATTGAGATTGTTCCTGAAACTATGTATAGCAGCAGTTCCCAATCTTTGGTCCTCCAGATGTTTTGGACTTCAACTTCCAGAAATCCCAGCCATCTTACCAGCTGTTAGGAATTGTGGGAGCTAAAGTCCAAAACACCTGGAGGACCAAAAGTTGGGAACCACTGATGTATAGCATCCTACTCCTTGTGGCTGAGGACTTTATTGCATAATAGATTTGTTACACAATTGCACTGGGTTAGTTCCATATTTGACCTTTCCTTATCACATGATGCCATGACTCTTGTTGTTGCATTGCCGTTCCATCACTTTGGATCACATCATTTCACTGACAGGAAAATCCTGACAATGGCTCCAGTATCTCTGCTGTTCAACTATAATTTCTGGTGCAATCATTTCATTCCACTGATAATCCAGCAGTTATGCCATGTAAGTGCATGTGGTTCTTGTTTTCCTGTTCTCCCTATCCCCAAGCAGGATGCCATCACATTGCTTTACTCTCTTCCTTGGGTTTTATTGTGTTATTTACCTTTGTTTTGCCATGATTGCACAATCGTGCTGCCATGGGCAATTGCCAGCTTGCTGCAATTATGGCAGCAACCTCTAAATCCTGAATCCCAAATTAATTAGTTGCCTTGAAGTGTGCTAGTCTCTTTCTCTGGAGGTGTTTGAGCAGACTGAATGGCCATCTGTCAGGGTGCTTTGATTGTGTATTCCTGCATGGTAGAGGGTCAGACTGGATGGCCTTTGGGGGGTCACTTCCAACTTTTATGATTCTCTGATTCTATAATTTGAGGGAGTTTATGGATCGAAGGTTTCCCATTTTTTCCTTCCACTGCAGCCACATGTGACCCCAGAATGCCTCAATGCTTTAGCAATTCCCTCTTGTGAATTGTGATGTTTACTATTCTTATCCTTCGACAGCCTTTTCTGATGGAAAACGTCCTTCTGTTAATTTGTTTAATCTACCTTAAGATCCATGGTTGCTTTGTTTTCTGTAAACTGCCTTATGAACGCTGATTGGTACTGAAGTTGCAAGAACTTTGGGAAAATAGATAAGCTGATAGAGGGATAGATAAAGGCTAAGAGAAAACGTGTGTCGACTGAAATTAACATCCTTCCTTTAAAAATTTGCAACCACAACATATGAGCAGTAATGTTGGTGAGAGGTGCAGCATGTTTATTGCATTGAGTACAGGCTTGAAAATAAATAAACATCTGTGTAATGCTATGAAAATATGAAATCAGTATGAATTCAAACTCACTCCTAATACACAAAAGTTCCATTCTGGGAGAAAAGTGGGATATAAATTCAATAAACAAGTGAATAAAAGTGGGATTTGCTCATTATTTCTTTGTAACATCTGGGGATTATATATCTGTGAAATGTTCAGAGTGGGAGAAAGAACTCTTGTCTGTTTGAGCCAAGTGTGAATGTTGCAACTGATCACCTTGATTAGCATTTAATGGCATTGCAGCTTCAAAGCTTGGTTGCTTCCTGCCTAGGGAAATCCTCTGTTGGGAGGTGATTTACTGACCCTGATTGTTTCTTGTCTGGAATTCCCCTGTTTTTGAGTGCTGTTCTTGATTTACTGTCCTGAATTTAGAGTTTTTTAAATATTGGTAGCCAGATTTTGTTCCTTTTTATGATTCCCACCTTTCTGTTGAAATTGTCCACATGCATGTGGATATCAATGGCTTCTCTGTATCGTCTGACATGGTGGTTGTTAGAGTGGTGCAGCATTTCTGTGTTCTCAAACAATATTCTGTGTCCAGGTTGGTTCATCAGGTGCTCTGCTATGGCTAACTTCTCTGGTTGAGTTAGTCTGCTGTGCCTTTCATGTTTCTTTATTCCAACAAACCTCACAACCTCTGAGGATGTCTCCCATAGATGTGGTAGAGAATGCTTTTGGAACATGGCCATACAGCCCAGAAAACTCACAGCAACCCAGTGATTCTAGCCATGAAAGCCTTCGACAACACATCAAATGATACTTTTTTTAAATTTTATATGGGAAAAATCTATGATGAAGATTGGAAGGCCAGAAGTGGGAATGGATCCTTAAGTAAAGTCACACATCCTCAGGCAAGCCTATAAACACAGATGGGACAGCTGCAGAACAGAATTAAAAGAATAGTGGAAATGCAAGCACTAAACAAGTAATTTGATTTGATTATTGGTTCTAGACTGAAAGTTCATTTTTAACATTTTTAATGTATGTGACTTGTCAAAGCCATAGGCCTGGCTTGAGTTCCATATCAAATGCTTCTTAGCAGGGGGTTGGACTAGATGGCCCATGTGGTCTCTTCCAACTCTACTATTCTATGATTCTATGAAATGCAGTCATAAAAATGACAACCTTAAAACCTTGTTTTTCTGACAGTCACAGAAGAAGTTCATTCTGTCAGGTGAGTTGCAAATGGCCTGCCGCTGATTGTGTGGGTGGCAGTGCAGCCATGCAGAAATTTTAAAGTTAAGAGATTTTCTTGGTGGATTCAGGCAGGAGAAACCTGACTTGTAGAGACTGTGGACGTCTCTGTCTTTGTGCCGGCAGACGTGTCCTCATCACCCAAAGGATTCTTTCCACAACAGAGGGTCATGATCATACAGTTACGGAACTGTAAATGAAAAACCAACAGCAGCAATGTGTAAACACTTCAGCATTAGAAACCTACTGTAGAAATCACATTAAGAAATTCTGGGCATCCAAGCATTAACATGTGAAAAATGACTCCACTATTCTCCTAAGTCTGAGCTGAGAGAGTCGGCATGGTGTAATGATTTGAGTGTTGGATTAGGACTCTGGAGACCAGGGTTCAAATCCCAACTCAGCCATAGAAACTCACTGGGTGACCTTGGTCAAGTCACACTCTTCCAGCCTCAGAGGCCCCCAAAAACCCCAACATCCAATAATAAATTCACCTTAGGGTCATCATCAACCAAGAGCACATAAAATGCAGAAGAGCCTGCAGAAGAGAAGGCTGAGAGGAGACATGATAGCCATGTACAAATATGTGAAGGGAAGTCATAGGGAAGAGGGAGCAAGCTTGTTTTCTGCTGCCCTGCAGACTAGGACACGGAACAATGGCTTCAAACTACAGGAAAGGAGATTCCACCTGAACATCAGGAAGAACTTCCTCACTGTGAGAGCTGTTCGACAGTGGAACTCTCTCCCCGGGGCTGTGGTGGAGGCTCCTTCCTTGGAGGCTTTTAAGCAGAGGCTGGATGGCCATCTGTCGGGGGTGCTTTGAATGCGATTTCCTGCTTCTTAGCAGGGGGTTGGACTAGATGGCCCATGTGGTCTCTTCCAACTCTACTATTCTATGATTCTATGATTCTATGAAATAACAAAAAAGAGACTGGCCACCTGTTGAGAGTGGTTTGATTGTGTGTTCCTAAATGGCAGGGAGTTGGGCTGGATGGCTGTTGAGACTTCTTTCAATTTATTATTTCTCTGCTGTTCTTCTAATCCTATAGTCAAGAGGGGTATCATGTGACTATCCCCAGGTGTTTAGACTATATGGTAAAAGGTAATGGTTTTCCCAACATGAAGTCTTGTCATGTCCAACTCTGGGGGTTGATGCTCATCTCCATTTTTAAGCCAAAGAGCTGGCATTGTCCATAGACGCCTCCAAGGTCATGTGGCTGGCATGGCTGCATGGAGCACCATTACCTTCCCACTGGAGCGGAACCTATTTATCTACTCATTTGCATGTTTTTGAACTGCTGGGTTGTCAGAAGCTGGAGCTAACAGCGGGTTCAGCAGCTCAGCGGTTTAACCCACTGTGCCATCAGGGGCTCCTAGACTATACAGTGTTCCCTCACTTATCGCGGGGGTTATGTTCCAGGACCATCCACGATAAGTGAAAATCCGTGAAGTAGGGACACTATTTTTATTTTAATATTTAAACATTATTTTAATAGTTAGGTGGCCTTTCTCCCCCTTGCAAGCCCCAGGGAGAGTGAAGCCTTTCCTACCAGAGCCATGGGCCCCTTGTTCTGGCTGCCTCTGCCCCTGCAGCCAGAGAAGAAGGAACGCTGCTCCGCCCGGTAAGCGAGGGAGGGAGGGTGGTTGAGAAAATGACAGAGTGAGAGTGAGGGTGGGCGGCAGCAGCAGCAGAAGAGGAGCCTGGAAAAGGCGACCAGGCTCCTGTTTCTGCCGCCGCTCCAGCCAGCCATACCGGGAAACGTGGAGGACATGGAAGGGGGGGAGGGACTCATGGAGGACTCCTCTGCCCCCTCTTCTGAGTCCTCCACGTTTCCCGACATGGACGGCTGGAGCGGCAGCAGAAACAGGAGTCTGGCCACCTCTTCCAGGCTCTTCTTCTGCCACCCGCCTTCACTCTCTCACTTTCTCACTTTCCCACCGTCCCTCCCTCACTTGCTCTCTCGCTCACTAACCGGGCAGTCATGAAGCAAGGAGGAGGAGGAGGAGAAGTGGCAATGGGATGGGTAAATAAATAAATAGATACATGATAGATAGATACAGTAGAGTCTCACTTATCCAACACTCGCTTATCCAATGTTCTGGATTATCCAACGCATTTTTGTAGTCAATGTTTTCAATATATAGTGATATTTTGGTGCTAAATTCGTAAATACAGTAATTACTACATAGCATTACTGCGTATTGAACTACTTTTTCTGTCAAATTTGTTGTATAACACGATGTTTTGGTGCTTAATTTGTAAAATCATAACCTATTTTGATGTTTAATGGGCTTTTTCTTAATCTCTCCTTGTTATCCAACATATTCGCTTATCCAACGTTCTGCTGGCCCGTTTATGTTGGATAAGTGAGACTCTACTGTAGATAGATAGATAGATAGATAGATAGATAGATAGATAGATAGATAGATAGATAGATAGATGATAGATAGATTTCCTGTGAAACAGCGAGTACGTGATAAGCGAACCATGAAGTAGCGGGGGAACACGGTACCTCCTATCATTTTTCACCTCTGGCTAGCCAGACCAGGGCTCATGTGAATTGCAGTCTAAAAATGGCAGAGGAGCTACACAAATCCTCCCTCCACATATAAATACACTTGAATTATTTTTTGCAACTCCCACTCCATTGAAATAGGAAAGGCGTTCTGTGTTTCAAAGCAAGTGAAAAGCCTCTGAGATTGTTTGCTTATTCCTTGGCATAGCCCAGTTCTCAGAGAAATAATTGATAATGCTATAATTCACCCAGTGAAAAGTGCTTAGGCTTAGTCCTCTTGCCCTGAATGGTTCACCAATGGCGAGAGTCATTAGCAGCTTGCTGTGTTGATAAAAAGAAAGTGGGGAGAAGGCTTTCTAGCAACCAGCTGAGAGCAGGCATCCTCCCCCAGAGAGACTGCAAGAACATCTTCTCTTGGTCCCTCGCCACAGCATTTGACTTGAAACAGGTGATTAGGGATTTTTCAGATTAAATACTACCACCACCCATCAAGAAATGCATTATATTCCGAGCACAATTGGGAAGGAGCGAAATGCTGTAAAGATAATTTTAGTGTACGAATGGAGAGAGCCTGGTTCAAGTCTCTGCTCAGCAATGAATTCGCTTAGGGGGGTCTCTGTCTCTCCATTCCCCCCTCCCCAGACACACTCATACGCATCTGTAATAAAGAGGATTAACCTACAGGGTTTGTTACAAGAATTATTAAGGAAATGTATATAGGAAGCACTTTAAGCACTTAGGGAAAGTGCCATAAACTCTTGAGTGTTATTATATTGTTTTTAAAAAAGCCCAAGCCACATTGCCAAGTTACCTGTTTGTTCATTAAGATGTAAATCACAGGATTGTAGATGGCTGAGCTCTTGGCAAAGAAAGCTGGGATGGTCATAAAGACAGGGCCAAAGTCAGATCCTTGGTGGGTGAAGATGTAGAACGCCACGCTGGCATAAGGAACCCAGCAAACCAGGAAGGAAATGACCATGATGACGACCATGCGGGTGACTTCTCTCTCAGCTTTCTGCGTGGTTGCAGACTCTTGTTGCTGAGCTGCAGCCTAGAAGCATGAGAACAGTGTGCTGTAAGCATGCTGCAACAGTACAGCTTGGGAAATGGACATATAACTTTTCCAACCATTTTCTGGGGGCCCATTTGCCATAAGCATTACCAAAAGAAACATGCCATTGAAAACCAGCACAGTCACGAAATGAAAGCATTTTCTTCCTTTTTTCCCCCCCCATCACTGAAAGGACTCTCTGGACTACCAGGGCTTTATAGTGCAGGAGCACTGAACTATAAAGCCCTGGGGCACTGCACTATAAAGCATCGTAGAGACTATACACACTTTACTGTTGTATTCATGAATCCATGACAGGAAAGGCACCAGTGTAACCTCCTCAGTGATGGGGTGATGTCCACTGAAACAAATACTGGGGGGGACGATGTCCACTGAAACACACATTCATCTGTGAACACAACACAGAGAGACAAGGAGGTTGTTCTATGATAAATAAAGAGCTAGCTTCTAATTGTTTCACAGGTGGATCCAAGCTATAAAGGATTTTACCTAACATTTACCTAACATCTCTGGTGCTTAATCTCTTCTCACAGGACTAAAAATTGCAAAATGATTACCTATTTTCACTCTGGTTTGCGTCAGGTAACCTCTTTTCTGTATGGTTACTTACCGCTTTCACTGTACAGACGAGGCGTCCGTAGCAGAAGAATATAATGGTCAATGGTGTGACAAAATGGACCAAAAACATGTAGATGACAAAGGACTCGTTGTGGACTTCAGGGGTTGGTGTATAATAATCAACTCCACATGAGCATTGCATGCCTTCTGGGATGTACCTAGAATTAAATCCAAAATGTCAGTGGGTGAATTGTAGCCTGCGCAGTCACACTATGGTGGCAGCATTGAAACCAACTATAGTAGACCCACTTTTTTATCGTGTCAGAAGTGCAAGACGCTTCTGGTGTGAGAGAATTGGGCATCTACAGAGATGTTGCCCAGGGGATGGCCAGATGTGCCCAGATGTGTTACCATCCTGCTGGGAGGCTGCTCTCATGTCCCTGCATGCTAGAGCTGACAGACGGGAGCTCACCCCATCTCATGGATTCGAACCTGCAACCTTTAGGTCAGAAGTCTAGCTGGCACAAGGTTTAACTCATGGCACCACTGTGGCTCCAGTACACCTGCTGAATTTACTGAACTTACATTAGTGTTACAAAATTCCCATTGATACGGTGGGTCTAAAGATTTGAGCAAGTTGGGACTAATAGTTGGATTTAGGCATTGGTATTGTTAATGCACACTCTATTTCCCTGAATGAGGAGAAGGATTCACTGCGATTTAGTTTCTTTTGAAGCTTGAGATCCTTGAAGATTCACAAGGGTTGCATAATTGTTTTATTTAAAAATAAATAAGGATAACATCAGTTACAAAACCAGGTGCCCTACATCATGCCCCAAGATGTAACCCTGGAATTCTAAAAAATAATAATCCTATATTACTCTTTTCAAAGTTTTCTCCCAGTCTTGCTCAAAACTACAGAGCTTCATCCTTAAGCAGGGCATACATGGCACTGCATTACATTAACCTTTGTTGAGGGAAAACAGAGGGTATACCTTGTCCAAGAAGGTAGGAATAAAAAGTGGAGAGAGCACCTGTACCTTTAACAGGAGTATAGAGGAAGGAGTTTGATCAAGTGTTGCTTGTTACCTGGTTGAATGATAAGAAACACCTGCGACATTCCTTTTATACACAACCATTAAGGAACAAGAGACCCTTCCACTTTTTACTCCAGCAACCCTATAAATCATTCTCTCAGCCCAAAAGTATCTCCAGGGGTTGCTATGTCAGTCTGGTGCACTGGCATTATAATTGCCTCTGAGTGTCAGAGATGGCTAAGAAGTCTTCTTGATAGCATTTCCCTTTTCATCCCTTACAACTCTTGAATTATCCACGCCAGAGATTTCATGCATACTTACCTCGACCATCCAAGGAGAGGAGGACCAGCACAGGCCAAGGCCATGATCCAAGTGCAACTCACCCCAATAAGGGCGTGAGTCTCACCAAAACGGAAGTTGCTCATAGGTTTGCAGATCACCACATATCTTTCCACAGCTAACACTACCAGAGACCATAGGCCCATCTCGCCTAGAAGAGAGCAAAAGAAAAAAAATATTTTAGCATTTTCCAATTGTGGGATTCTTGAAAAAGGGAACAGAGAATGAGAGAGAAACAGAAGAGCCACTTCTTTTAAAGATTCTTCTTTCTTTCTGCCAGTTTTTATTTTAAATAATGACAAGAGCAAATATTAGGAATATTTGGGGAGTGAGAATCCATTTAGTTGTAATTCAACACATGCTTTCCATGGAGAAGGTCCCAGAGTTAATCCCTGGCATCTCAGTTTAAAAGATAATTGGTACTGAAAGTCCCTTGCCCTTGCCTCCAAAGAGGTCCTGCCAGGCAGAATGACATTCCTAACTTGTTTTCAAGGCACAAGTATATTATGCTTTGCTATGTGCTCCTAATGTCTACTAGTCTATTGTCTATGCGTTTCTACATCTGGTCAGACCCCTCCCTGACTTCCTTATGGTTGATGTTCAAACCACATGTGCTCTTGGAAATTGAACCAAGAGCAGCTTCAGCTGTACAGAAAGCAAGGTGGGTGGGGTTGAATGGGATCCCATTTAAGAACAAAGGGATGTTGGCGCTGGACTCTTGTCTTGTCTGTTATGAATTCATCTAATCTCTTGCAACATTTCTATATTGGTTTTCAGTATTCATTGAGAAAACCAACATAGTTGTTTGCCAGTCCCATTTTCTTTTCTCTTGGTCAAAATACAAACTAAGGAGTAAGGAAGACCAAAATGTGGTATTTTGGACAATATACAGGAAGGTGAATTAGGGACAAAAGTTGAGAATTCCTGACTCATACACATCTTTTGCTCATTACATAGACTCCTTATTCAATTGTGTATTATTTGTGATGTGATTGAGGCAAATCTGAATTCTTGATTTTATCCCTTGATTCCTCACTCCTTTTATTTCAGAGCTTTGGTTTTCAGCAAAGATGTCCAAACCATCTCCCAGGGCTGTTACCATTTACGGTAACTACTATAATTAAGAACCCTGCTAAGTGGATCAAAACTAAGTAAAGCTAAAGGTAAAAACCCATCACATTTACTACTCATACTGCTCTATTGCCATTACACTGAGCTTTAGCTTTAAGCACATACTATACTGGTTTTGATCCTTTCATAACAGATATTCTATTATCCTATGATTGTTACTCACATTTTTCAGTCCTTGAAAAACAGGGTGCCCCTCTCAAGGAGGGACACTTGACAGGTAAGTATTTGAGTCACGTCACTCTTGAGTCTTGATGAAAGATTTATGTTCTCTGCAGTCTGCCTTTAGCCAAACAACTTTGGGAACAGATGGTTCAGAGAAGTTTGTTTCTTTACAAGCCACAGTAAAACAAATGGGGGTTGCATGGAAGCAAGTGTAAAAGGGATAATACTTGGATTCTTGCCCTTCTTGGTCATGGATAAGAGACTATTGAAAGAAACTGAGCCAACTTGATGGCATTAGTTTGCTTTTTGCGGGTTTGTTTGGTTTCAGATTTAGGTCTTCTCTGCCCTGAGGATTGTATGTCAAGTGAATAAACCAGGGTGTTGTTGTTTTTTTTTAAGAAGATAGCATCATATAATCAAAATGATTGAAAGATGGAGATTGAAAATGACTTGAACACAGAAAAAGTTTTCATCTGCTTTTTGTTAATGACAATTTAATTTCATTCCTGCCTGACATGTAGAAGAAAAAAAATAGCTTCATTAAATCCCTGCCTTTTCAAGTAAGGTGTGAGAACTTGCAGGTCATATCTCCTGAGGCTCTGCAAAAGTCTTCCATCTGAACCAGAGAATAATCACAGCTCTGTATAAAGAACTGTGGTGCAAAAAGTCCATATATTAAGAACATTTTTGTACTGTGCATGAACCTGATTTTAACCATTTGACAGCATACCCCTAAATTCAATTGATAGTTGCTGCTACTGGAAACTCATTACATAATGAACTTACCTAGGTGTAGACATACTGAGTCCGTATTGATTTAGTTTATTTACCCTAATTGGAACAATCACATTTTAGTCTTTGTTCCCATTCAGTTATATTAATGTGCTGCTTAAGCTACTAAATTAGTTCAAGAGGTCTGGACAGCAAAACATTACTAGGATCCCCAGATATTCAAAATGTTTGGAATTTCAAGTAACACTTTGAGGACCCTAGACACAGATCTTACATTTGTATTTTTCCCCAATAGTTAATGTTTAATAGAATGACACCTACCTCCCAGAGTGGCAAAGAAGCCTTCAATGTTGCATCCTACTGTCCCAAAAATAAAATATCCATTCATAGATGTGTACATGGTGGTGGTGAAGCCCATTAAGACCATGAAGAGATTGGCTACGGCAAGATTTAGAAGAATGTAATTCAAGGGTGTCCTGAGTTTCTTGTGCTGGATGGTGACAAAGAGAGTGAGGAAGTTGATAGGGAATCCCAGGAGAATCAGAAGAAACATGTAAGCCGCCAGTGCAGAGAACTGCCAAGGATCCGCCAAATAATACTGAGGATACTCAAAGGGATTCCGAACCACACCAGTCTTGTTGGACATGGGAACATAGAAATTTTGGCCTTCCGTTCCATTCATAGTGACAGCTGTCTGAGTACTTCCTACCAGCAAGCAA
This sequence comes from Anolis carolinensis, assembly GCF_035594765.1. Classification (NCBI taxonomy): domain Eukaryota; kingdom Metazoa; phylum Chordata; class Lepidosauria; order Squamata; family Anolidae; genus Anolis; species Anolis carolinensis. Next base: position 58,629,681 of record NC_085842.1, on the reverse strand, counting down.
GTATTTTTCTAGATCTCTATAGTAACCCCCTCAATTGCAGAAGATATTCGTGGGGATATTCCAAGCAGGCGCTCCTGTCTTTATAAAATGTCCCAGCTAAGCCTGTGTTATTGGTGTCAGCATAATCTAGACTTAAGACATCTTTAATTATAATAATCCAAGTTAAGGTTGGTACTATTAATTCTGTATCCATGATTGACAGGTGATATCTATTGCTATATTACAAAGAAACTGCAAACATATTGAAATCCATGGCTTGGCTATAGTCCAGAGGTACAAAGTGGGTAGATGAAGTAGCTACTTTCCTGCCTGTCCCTTTCAAGACATGCTCTTTGCCATATTAGAAGGAAGTTCCAAGGTTAAAGAGCAGCTACCAAGTCCACCTATTTCTGTGCTTAGGCCAATCATACCTGAAATTAAGAACTTTTACTAGCTCTGGCTTGCATACACTTTTTTCCATATTGAAATGCCCACTCAATTAAATGCCCATAAGGCAGTGATTCTCAACCTGTGGATCCCCAGGTGTTTTGGCCTACAACTCCCAGAAATCCTAACCAGTTTACTAGCTGTTAGGATTCCTGGGAATTGAAGGCCAAAACATCTGGGGACCCACATAAGGCAATGAAGGGAGACCCAAGACATTTCACTGCCTTAGCTGGTCAAGCTCCAAATGGCACTTCTTACTGGTGCCTCAGCTTTCTCTGGGATTCAGGCTAAAATTTAAATAACCTATTCAGCTGATTTTTTAATGAGCCAGAACACTATTCCCAAAAATGGGTTTGGCACATTGTATGGCCCCTTTAACATTCAAATTAAAACCAGAGTTGGATTCACTGATTCACTAATATGGTTTCCACCAGCCACTATTACTCTTAGCCATCCTGATCAAGGTACATAATACCCAAACACAGGCAAGTTACTTTGACACAGGACGCCAAAAAGTCCAGGATCTCTTTTTTTCCATGAAAATTCAATACTAAGAAAATAAACAACTTTACAATTTGCAACTTTTTAAAGATCCCCCAAATCTGTTGGCTGAGCTGCCTCACTTGTCTAATGTTAGAGAAACCCGATACTGTGTAGATAAGCTGGTTGCACTGAGATGAATTTTCTGAAAGCGCTCTGGGGACCATGGAGATGTTAAAATTACTTTTGTTACAGACCTGTCCTCCACAGAATTACAAAGTTCACGTTCCTGTGGTTAGGAGGCAGGGTGGCAAAACAGGAACAAATGCTTTAAATTTGTTAGAGTTTGCACACCATCCATCATTCATAATGTGCCTCTCAACCATGTCCAAAGTGTCTTGCAATAAAAACAAAAATGTAAAGCCAACTGTAAATCAGTATAGTAAAAGTCAACATTAAACCATCATAACAATAAACAGTCATAAAAATCAACAGTAAAATTGAAAAGAATAAACCAGTGCTTTATACAGTACAGAAATTCACAGGCCATACTCTACTTGAATTGCAGGCACATGATCCATGCACTGGGGTTGGTTGCTGATGGAACTCCATCGAGGTGTCCCAATGTACACACATAAATACCCAATATGCATTCCTAGAAAGCCTTATCCTCATCTAATCGGCTTTTTGCATCTGATGCCAGTTAATTGTGCTTATTCTCTGAACAGATCCTTCCCTTTTCAGGGTGACAACTCTTTAGGGAGCAACATGAGGCCATTACTATCCCAAATAATTCTGCCTACCTTATGAAATTTTCTGTTAAATTTCTAGCATTGTGTAGAGCGAGACATTGAACAATGTTTACAACTCTTCTGTTTGCTGTGTTTGCATTCCCATGGTAACGTTGCCTTCCGCTTTTCTTTGGATGCCTAAACTGAATTTTAAATGCTCATCCGAAGCATTACAATATTAGAAATCTGAGGACTGAAGGAAAATTTTAGATGGGGGAAGAGTCCTTATTTGGGAGGCATTGTTGCTAAACCTGCTCTTGATGCTTTCTAACCACAGAATTCTCTACTCTTTCATTATTATCATCATCATCATCATCATCATTATGCTTATTTATACCCCACTTTTTCTCTACAAAGGAAACTCAAAGCGGCTTACATTAAAAGCATTTCAATACCATTTAAAATCAAAATATTGTATACACAAACATTAAAATAGAACTAAATAAACCCCTTGCTTTTTTATACAGTATTCAGTGAGCAGCTCCCAGAACTAATGCATACACAGTAGACTCTCAGTTAACTGGCACCCAGGGGGACTGGTAGATGCCAGATAAATGTAGTTTCTGGTTGCTTGAGAGTTACTGTTAAAAGTATACCTAATATGATATTCCGTTCTATAATATACCATAAACTTTGTATTGACTTGATAGGGATATTGAAATAGAGTAATTAAAAGCAAATGAAGACAAAGACAAACGAACTCAATTTAACACAGTTTTGCTGTTGTTTATTCATTCAGTTGCTTCCGACTCTTTGTGACCTCATGGACCAGCCCACGCCAGAGCTCCCTGTTGGCAGTGGCCACCCCCAGCTCCTTCAAGGTCAACCCAGTCACTTCAAGGATACCGTCCATCCATCTTGCCCTTGGTCGGCCCCTCTTCCTTTTTCCTTCCTTTTCCCCCAGCATCATTCTCTTCTCCAAGCTCTCCTGTCTCCTCATGATGTGGCCAAAATACTTCATCTTTGCCTCTAATATCCTTCCCTCCAGTGAGCAGCCGGGCTTTATTTCCTGGAGTATGAACTGGTTAGATCTTCTTGCGGTCTAAGACACTCTCAGAACACAGTTTTACTATATTATAAAAGCAGCTCTTAGTTAAATGGCAGTCAATTAACATGTGCCAGTTGCTTAAGCGTTCTGATTGCTTGAGTTTCAATTAAAAGGGAGTCTACTGTAGTATGGAAGACCTTCATCTTAACTAGCGGTAAGGAAGCACTGAATCTACTTTACTATTTCTTACTGAAAGACCACAATCCTATACAGAGAGGTGCTTGTAATTGACTAATTTAATTTGTTTCAAGTATTTGTAATTTTGTGTTAAAACTACAACTCCCATTATTCCATGGCATTGAGACTAAGCAGTTAAAGTGGTGTCAAATTGCATTAATTCCCCTTCCATAAAATGAGCCTTGTGAGATGGGACATGATGTTCCATCCAAGCAGAATGGAGACTGCCTCCGGTCTCTTAACAGTGCTGCTGTTAGTTGACTAACCAAACTCAGAGCTGGGTTGCTGTGAGTTTTCCAGGCTGTATGGGCATGTTCCTGAAGCATTCTCTCCTGATGTTTCGCCCACATCTATGGCAGGCATCCTCAGAGATTGTGAAGTCTGTTGGAAACTAGGCAAGTGGGGTTTACAGGATCACCTGCAGTGACAATCCGCGAAGTAGGGACACTATATTTAAATATTTATACATTATTTTAGTAGTTATACACTATTTTAAGTCTTTATCAACCAATTGTATGTTAATAAATCGCCTCCTCCTCCTCCTGTTGCCGCTTGGGCTCCTTTTCTCTCCCTTTGGCTTCTCCTTCCTCCACTTCCTTAGTCTGTAAATTGTAATTTTTTAATGATTTATAATAGTCTTTTAAAGTTTATTGAAAAACTGCAAAACAGCGAATCTGTGAAAAGTGAAAGGGTTAAACCACTGAGCTGCTGAACTTGCTGACTGAAAAGTTTGAATCTGGGAAGCGGGGTGAGCTCCCACTGTTAGCCCCAGCTTCTGGCAACCTAGCAGTTCAAAAATGTGCAAATGTGAGTAGATCAATAGGTACTGCTCCGGTGGGAAGGTAACAGTGCTCCATGCAGTCATGCCGGCTACTGGACCTTGGAGGTATCTATGGACAATGTTGGCTCTTTGGCTTAGAAATGGAGATGAGCACCAACTCCGAGTCGGACTTAATGTGAGGTGAAAACCTTTACCTTTACCTATAGATGGGGCCATAGTCTAAGTTTTCTAAGCCCTGCCTATTTTTTACTGTCTGCTTCCCTGTGCTGCCCTTGTAAATTTAAATAAATGAAATGTATTTATAATGGAAGCCAAATGGATGCACTTTTATTCAGCAGTTTTAAGAATCATTCTTCAGGAGACGCTGATGCTCCAAAAGAGAGGCTGCAGGATCTGTGTGGGAGAGGGAACCAGGCAAGCGTGACTTCCTCCTTTCCTGGAACGAGGAGCATCTTGGTGGGAAGTCATACTAGTTTTTTCTCAAGAATGCTTCCCCCGCTACAGAGCTGATCCAAGGGCATGGGAAGCTGCTATATGGACATGACCCAGATAGCTTAATAGTTTCTTCACTACTCCATGGATTTGTCCTTGTAGGATTAAAGGTTTATCTTTCGGATACACAAATGGGTCATATTAAGCCCTGATTCAGTAAGTCATTGCAGAGGTGGACATGGCTTACAGACGAAAGGGTGTCACTGACATCAACTCGGAGGAAAAAGAAAGGCACAAAATAGAGAGACAGAGAGAGAAAGTAGAAGGAAAGAGGCGTGGAATGGTTTCATAAAATTGCTTAGGGAATGTAGGAATAATGAGTAAGTAGCAAAGGTGATCTTTGTATTCCAATTATATGTTGCCATGTCTATATCAAGTATGGTATTTTAAAAAAAAATCATAAACATCTGACAGGCTTCAGCAATTATGAAAAGGCACCTTTGATGCTGTAGGACAATTCTGCTGCCAAACATCTGTTAAAGTCAACATTACAGTTGTGCTTGCCAGCACCATCTGTACTCTGCAGTGGCTTATGTCTGTTTCCATTCCTAAATATGACATGAGAAGCTGATTTGTATTTATTTGGACCAGTCATCCATCTTCCTCAATATTATCCACACTGACTCCAGGGCTCAAAAAGAGCTTCTTCTCTCCTGCTCTATTTGGCAAGGCTGCCTGGAGTGAAAGATAAGGCACGGCTCCTCCTTCCATGTACAGAAGAATTTTCTTTGACATCAGTAGGAGGCTGTGGACCAAGTGGCTGGGTGGGGTTCGCTCCTAAATAGTGGAGGAGACGAAGTTCCTCCTTGTATTCAGACCATAAATTCAACTATTATCCAATAAGGGGAGCCTCCCTATGTGTCAGGGACTGATATTACTTTTACATTAGTCATCCCTACACATTTATGGTCTTGACTTTTGTGGATTTGATAATTCATGGATTTTATCAAAAATGGTCTCGCTAGGGCCTTCAGTGTGACTCTGGTCAACTTCCTTCAGTCATGCTGGAGAACTTAGATATTTTTATAGAGAAGATCTTTCTAGTAATTTTAGGTCCTCCAGTGCAATTCAAGGTTCAGCTTCCAGTAGAGGTCAACCCTACAGTCTTTCTGGAAGACTGAGAAATACCTATATGCAAAGCACATGCTTAACCATTAAGCTATGGCCTTGAATACAAATCCAATGAGAAATTTCAACTACAGTAGAGTCTCACTTATCCAAGCTAAACAGGCCAGCAGAAGCTTGGATAAGCGAATATCTTGGATTACAAGGAGGGATTAAGGAAAAGCCTATTAAACATCAAATTAGGTTATGATTTTACAAATTTAGCACCAAAACTTCATGTTATACAACAAATTTGACAGAAAAGGTAGTTCAATATGCAGTAAGGTTATGTTGTAATTACTATATTTACGAATTTAGCACCAAAATATCATGATATATTGAAACATTGACTACAAAAATGGCTTGGATTATCCAGAGGCTTGGATAAGTGAGGCTTGGATTAGTGAGACTCTACTGTAGTTCAACACTGCTGAATTAAAAAAAAGAAAAAAAGAAAAATGAATAAGGGTTATGGTAAGCTTCTTACTATAAAAGAAAGTAAAACATTTTCCCCACCAACTGAGGTCCTTCATAGGAAAAAAAACTTCCACATGCCCACTTTTAAGTAAATGAATATTTTTTTATTATTGTTATTTATATACCATGCAATGGTGTTTTTTTCCTCTTCTTGCTGCTGTGGATGGTTTTAATGTTACTCTTATTTCCAGCTCTCATTTTCTTAGTATTTTTATTGTTTGATTTTATTGGAAGCTTCGTATTTAACTATGTTGTTAAGCCACTCTGAGGTCTCTCATAACCAAAAGGCAGGATAGAAATTCCCAGATAAGCAAATACACTTAATTTACTGCTAAGGGTTTAACATTGCTGAAAAATAATTTACGGTGGTGATTACTTTTATACATTCTGGAACCAGCATGCCTCTGGGAAATGAGCTCAGTTGTCTTCTGGTTCTCATTGCAGAGCGTAACTATCTGCAGATTTAATGACAACTTTTTTGGAAGACGGGGTGACATGGGTACTAATGATTAGGACACGTAAAGTTCTACAATGCTAGTATGAGCTCTCAGGGTTGCCATTAACGACGACAGGTCTGAATTCCACAATACTTAAACAGAACTTTCTCTTCTCAGAGAGATCTGCCAAAAATAAGTGTCTAAACTGCAAGGTTGTCAGTTGATACACAAACCATTGCAGGTCCTCTAAGAAGAAAACTCGAGATTAGAGATTCATAGAGCCTGGAAGAAGAGCTTTGCTGAGGCTGATGTGTGTATGTTGTGGGAGCATCTTGGAAGTGGGAAAGGGGGATGTTTCTATCCTGCTACTCTTCTGAGGCCTTCCTCTGTTGTACTAAAAGGGAAAAGACCTTTCGGCTAACTCTGTAGAGAACCACTGTCAGAATAGTCAGTATTAAACTAAAACCTGCCAGTGTTTACTACTGCTAGAGTGTCTCAATGAAGGTTATATAGTACTGGCGGAGGGATCTAGAAAGTAGGGAAAAGATTGATAATTTTGTATTTCTTTATCCTCAAATCTTTCTGTATTGAGGAAATGAAACCCTAGCCTCATGGCACATTCCCCACCATCACCTACTTCTCTCCCCTACCAGAGTATTTTACTGTCAGCAGTGAGATCACCAGCAGGTTAGTTCCCTTATGACTCCCTCCACCTCTGTTCCGTTGTATTTCCACTGGCATCTTGTGTCATTGTCAGGCCATGTGTTGAGGCCTGTGAAGCCTCTAAGGATGAGAACAAGGATTTTCTGGTTGAGCCTGGTGTTTCTGTGGGGGAAAGCAAAAGTGTTTTTTTAAGACAATGGGAATGATTTAGGTAGATCTGTTGTCAGGAAAACAGACAGTGATTCTCATGACAATTGGCCAGGGACAGGCCCATAGTCAGGATTTTGATTCGGGGGGGGGGGGGGGGGGGGGAGTCTGAGTGAGAGAGGATCTACCCTAGCAAACCTTTTGTATCGTTATCCCAATACCCCCATGCATATGGGATATATTGAGCAAGGTGATCAGATCATGATATGAATAAACATAACAGTTTAAATAATAAATGCAAGGCCTTCTCGCGGACCACCCTGAGAATTTCGGGGGGGAGCTGAAGCCCCTCAAGCCCCCCCCCCCTCCCAGCTACATGCTTGGCCAAGGATTGACTCTGAAAGGAATGTGGAGGAGACAGGAGGGTTACAGATAACCCATCAATTACAGATTAGATGGGATAGTGTAAAACAGAGACAAATCTGGTATTCCCAGAGTCTGAAAGACAAACAATGGGAACTCAGGTGTGAGAAAGAGTGATGCCATGGACCAGAGGGAGCATTCTTAAGGAACTGGAGTCAATGTTCAGTGGGGAGATAAACGTTGGATTCTCATGTATCAAGTTGCCTGTCTTGGGAATTCTGTTCTTGGGTCTGTATCTTGTTTTCCTGCTTCAGTTCCATTCCTCCTGTTTGAATTACAAATCTTGTTTCAAGTTTCAAGCCTTTGGATTATGGTTATGGTCATACTTTCAAGCTTTTGGATAATTCTAGTTTAAGTGCAACAACCCTTACATTACAGTTGCTTACTTTTGCTTTAAGTGATTTTTAGAATTCTTATTCAGAATTGGTCGTTGCTTTTTGTTAATCTTCTGGAAATCTGGCTCCTGGATGTATTTTGAAACTGTTTTTATATTATATATTCATTTTTTTATATAAACTTACTATTCTTGTTCATCTGTTTAGTGTTCAGTTGAAAGGGGGATCAGGTAGGTGGCTGAGCTACAATACCATGTTAATTACAAGGGAAATAAACCATTGTTTTATTTGGAAATAGGTATATTTCTGCATACCTAAGGAAGCATCCATGCAGACAGAAACTAATAGGTAACAACCACTTTATTCCACATTCCCGATAAGCATTCCATCAAGTTAATTAACTACTAGGAGAAACACCTGGGGTATGCAATAGTGTTCCTGTGCCACTGACTGGGATACCAAAGTTTGGGAAAGGGTCTTGCAGTGCTAGTCAAGCCTTGAGGCATGTCCAAGTTTTAGGGATGCTCAAGTCCCATTATATGCAGTGGCATAATAAAATTGTGTCCCTTGTATATAACGTGAAATCAAGGCTTGATATTTTTTTTATTCTCTAGCCAGAGTAAACAGCAGCTAGGTTTGGGAGCAGAGATGTGCCTGGTCTCATCTGACGATTGTTCTGTGTCCAATTAAATACTGGAATCATCTGTAAAAATAACTTACACTGGAGTAAGTGCAGTTCTGTATAACTCAGCAAGAGGATTTTGACATACCATTCCATGCTAACATGCTCTTCAGGAACTTCAAGTGTGCATCATCTAGGATGCCCAGAGGGAGAAGGTGAATTTAGGAAAAGAGTCAGAGAGGAGTTGCCTGTATGTGCTTTGGATACTTCTCCTCCCCCCACTCATCTTGGCTCAACCGCTGCCACCAATCTTTTAAGTCTGGCAACTCATACATGCCTATCAAGCTGTTTGGTGGTTTAAAAATATTGTTTTAAATTATAAATTGGTAAGCAAATTCCTGCATTTAGTGAGGGCTCTCTGCATACAGAGAAATCACTGCTTCTCTTTAACTTCCAAACTGATAGGCACCCAAACTGTTGAGTCTGCTCATTAGAGGAAATAATGACAGATACACTGTGAAACTCCCAGAGAACCTCCATAAAGCTCTGTGAGTTCAGCTCATTCCCTGCTGTTCTGTTCTGTAGTACATTTTTGTGTGCTGGGTTTTAACTATTACATTTAAAAATAATAATAATCTCACATGATATACTGACATGGTTCTATACAAAACTACAGGTTTGCAGGTGATGTGAAAGTAGAAGTGTATATTTTAGAGTATACAATGATTAGTATCTCTTAGGCCTCATGATATTTAAATGTGACCTGTGGACCGCTGTTGGTCCCTCGACTATTTTTTTGCCAATTATTGGAGTTTCCAGGAAAGAAACACTCTGTAGTTCCTCATATCAGATGTCCTAAGAAGCACTGTGTTAAACAATATCTGTATTAAATTTATTTTTTCTAGCAAATACTTTCTAGCTAACATAGGGTAGCTTAATTATTTGTGAGTATACCTTAAGGTCCCACTTTCATTCAGAGATACAAAATGTCACATCATTGTATGTTTCTAATTATCAGAATAATTTGAACTATATGTATATCAAGACTCAGTTTTGCAAATAATGCTGGCATATTTGGAACCTTTTGGTCTCTATTTGGAGACTGTTTTGCTAATCACTGTGGCTGGACATATACGAAATAATGGATCTTCTGGACATAAGGAAAGTTGACAACTACAAATAAGGATATTTATGTTTTAGATTCTCTGGGACTGCTGCTACAAGAATATTCAGCACTTCTGAGCACAGGGGATCTTGAAAAACATTTCTCCTCTATCGTTTTTTGTTGAAACTGTAGAAGCTCAAGAAATCTTCAACAGAAAATGTATAATTCAAAAATATTTTATTGGAAATTATGATAAAACCTGAATATGAAGAGATTAGCATGGAACTAATCTGAGCAGGCACAGAAACAGCAAAGTTTACTTCAACCAGGATCTCAATTTAAGAGGTTCTTATTTGGTCCATGACAAATTGACAGGCCGTTTTGAAAATGTCAAGAATATATTCTAACATAACAAGATTATGTATATTATGTATATGTTTACAGATATAGTTACAAAGAGCCTTCTTTCTGTTTAACTTGGTAAATGTACAAACAGTTATACAAATTCCTCAATTACACACATCAAATATGTACCAAAGTAGTTAATTGCTTATTCTTCTCATATTTTCCTCTCCCCAAGCAATTGATTACAAAGACTTGGAAAGAGTTTATAAGACTCCCGACAGAAGAACTGTTCCATGCCTGAGCGGCTGGTTTCCCTCATTATCAGGATTCATCTGTTCTCCTCTGACAATATGGACAACAGTTATACTGCAGCACCAGGAGTTCATAATCTTCTGAATGAAACATCTGCAAAAGAAAGCTTCAGGTGTTAAATGTGCCTGAATATAAAGCACAAGATGGAGGGTGAGTAGGTTAGACTGTTCTGAGATTATTTCTGGCACTTTCTTCCTGTGTATCAGCAGTCATACAAACTATAACATAGAATCCTATCAATATCTGTCTCATTCACAACTTCATTTACAACGTCCTCTCACATAATACATATCATCACCAGTCAGCAATGTCCTCCTGTGGTTTCCATAGGCCAAGCATGCTGACTCTATGTAAAAGAATGTAAATAGACTCAAATTTGATAGTTGAAAAAGGGCAAATTTAAGAAACCAATGAAATCATTTCAGTGTTCCAGTACACTCTGTTCCTGACATCAAAGTCACTAGAAAAAAACACAAGGCTACAATAAAAACTGCATAGAGAAAATGATGAAATGGGGTTTTTGAGTAAAATATTTGTATTGTGTATAGATTAATTCAAGATTGGGGTATTATTCCCACCAAAGAAATTGTTCTTCAAATATTAAACATTGTTATTGTGTGACACAAGCTATTTCCAACGTCTTGTGCCCCTAAGATGAAGCTATCATATCATGGGGGCGAGGTGGGATGGACTGGCAAGATGTGTTCAGAGGGCGTTTGCCTTTGCCTCCCTGTGAGGCTGTGAGAGCATGCCTTACCCTAAGGCGCCCAATGGATTTTCATGGCTGAATGGGGATTTGGAGACTGACCTCTAGAGTCATTGTTCAATGTTCAAATCACTACACACCATGGCCGCTCTCTGTTTTTAAAAGATAGCAAATTTAATAAAAATGTAACTTAGGATAGCAAAACTTTAATCTCCAGTGACTGTAGCAGTAAATGCATCATTCTATTGGTTTTTTTCCCTGCATTTCTAGGCTTTGCCTTGCAGCACAATAGTCCTGCTACCGCCATTTACATGCAATGGTCTTTAAACTTGTGTATAAATATATGCCAGCTTAGGATACACTTCATGCATTTCAAAAACACTTTCATGCTCCAGTCCATGAAATATTGAGCCAAGATATATTTGTTAGTCTTTAAGGTGCCATGTTCCTTTCTGTCTACAGACTAACATCGCTATCTCTCAGGAAGTAACAGAATTGTAACAGAATGAATTGCTTATCTGTGTACAACTTTTCAGTAGATTTAGTCTCAATCATCCACCTCCAACAACAAAGTGCACCACTTGGGATATCATAAACAACGATTCACAAGCACCATGCAAAGTTTTCTATGGAAAGGGTTGAGTTTTGATTAGCCGCATATGCTGAAGACAACATGAACAAGACTATGGAATGCAGGCTCTTAATCATGTGTTCCTCCACATTAAGCACCCTCTTCTCCCACAAAATCTATTTACTATCTGATTACTTCTACTAAAGTAAGGTAAAGATTTTCCCCTGACATTAAGTCTAGTCGTGTCTGACTTGAGCAGGGTGGTGCTCATCTCCATCTGTAGACACCTCCAAGGTCATGTGGCCAGCATAATTACTTCTACTAGATGGTCAGAAAATGAGAAATAAAATTGCCAAAGAGAAACACAATTCACCCTTCTGCTCCTTTTTTAAAAATAGCTTATCCAACAGATTTAGCCATTGTCTTTGATAGTTATTTACGTTTTCAAAACATATCAGAACAATAAAATAGCTATGAAACCTACTGAATGAATTGTGTCAAAACATATGTAAATCTCACTGATTCAATGGGTGTAATCTAGTTGGGGTTACTAGTAGTATTCCATTCTTTCTGTTTTTATTTTATTTTAAGCCTTCATTCTATTTTTATTTTCAAGATCAGCCATTTGTATATACAGTAATAACCAAACCATAACTTCCTGGTATTTATTTCTGAGAAAAAGCACTCTCCGTTCCCAAGTAACATTCTGCTTGTACCTGAAAGCAGAAAGGACACATGGTGATGGGATTGTCTGGCAGCAGGGACCGGAAGTACTGCCACCGCAATGGCTTTGGCCAGCGTTTAACCAGCACATCTCTTCTACTCATTGACCTGAGAATGGCACGGTTCACTACCACAGGAACAAATTCTGATCCTCCTTGCTGCAGGAAAAGAGTGATCAACAAAGGAATAAAATCTTTGAATTTTGCAGATCACTGAGAAGATTAGATTTTTTCAAAGAATAAACATGTATTTCAATAAAATAAGACTGCACATAATGAGGTTGCATTTGCACTGAGCTGTCAGGTTCTTTCTCAGTTCTGTTTAGCCCTGAAAATATTCCTACCTCTGAGAGGCTTGTACATGTCCTACTGCACTCGAGGCTTGCAAAGCATTGAAGAGATTCCCCTGCAGCCCAGAACCCTTCATCGCCAGCACTAAATCAGTGCTGTCACCCAAGGCAAACATTATATGCTTCAACCATTCCTTGTGTATTTATTGTCCCATAATTTGTCATGCTTGTGGAACTACAGCAGGAATAGCTTCCACAAATTATTGCTCTTTCAGTGACAGGAAAACATCCTACTCACTTTCAAAAATGATACAAGGGAGGTGTCATGATATCTGGCGCCCCAAAGTGCACCCAAAGAAAATTCAGACCTTTGAGATATTTCAGAGGCACCGTATCTTCATGTAGCCACTTCTTTATATCATTAAGGCACTGCTTACTGCTCTGCATAGTCTTTACCGATCACTTAATATTCACGTGCCACTGCAAATGCCTTTGAGGACTAATTTTAAAGACTGACTTTGATGGGCTAATTTTGACAGCTGCTGTCCTTAGAAATTAGTAGCTTTATGACTTTTGCTGCCAAGTCTTCTAGAACAATAAAATGTTATACTCTGAAACTGTATCCTCATATAGTCCCAGATGGCAGTAGGTAGCTAGATTATGAGTGTGGGATTCAGCCCAGCATCAGCCTATGGCACAGTAGAAGATGTCATAGGGGTCAGTGACACTCACTGGGCCTAAAGCCACTACAACTATTGCTGCAGCCGACACCATCACCATCAGGACTGCCTGATTTCCCATAGCAGTCCTCTAATTTCAGTTTGAAGTTAAGAAGTTTTCTGAACTTGAGAAAAACTTGTGTATTTCATTATGTATGAAGTTGAGATAAACTTGCCGGCTGTAAGGCCACCCTGAGTCCCCTTCCAGGGTGAGAAGGAGAGGATACAAATATGTGAAATAAATAAATAAATGTATATCTCACTTAAAATAAAAAGCAGAAATGTTAATATCCAAAATGTTTTAATCAGTGTTTTAAAATCCACTCTGAGTGATTTTCAAGAGTCTCTTTGGCATTTTAACCACTTGACCTATGTCATTCTAGTTGGTCAGGCTGAGCACAAACCATCGAAACCTCTTAAGAAACAAAAAAAAAACTTAGATGGGTCTCATGCTCTCCAAAGAGCAATTGAAAATAAAATGACCAGGAAAAAATCAAGGCAATATTATACAGCACAGCACTTGTATCCACAGGATTGGTATCCATGTTTCATTTATTTATGTCCAACAAAGTATGTCATCTACGGTATAGGCATTTTTAGGATCTCCAGCATGACTGTATTGCATTCTTGGGCCAGAAGTACTTCATTACAATAGGATTTGCTATTATCCACTGGTCTGTATATCCATGCCAGTTCCTGGAATGTGTCCCTGCAGATATGGGGCTTGTACTGTATTATACTGTAGGGGTGATTCGTTGTAATTCATTAACAGCACAAAAAACAAAAATATCTTTGCTGGAGGGGAGGGCCAAGGGGAAAGACTAACCTCAAAACTCAGTTTTGCTGTGAATGGATCATCCTCTTCTATCTCCTCTGCTTTGTAAAGAAGACTCATTGTCTGTATACCTATGAATGTTTGTCAGGGAGGAAACATGGCTCCAATATGCACATCATGTAATGGCACTCTGTGCAAAGGTAAAGCTAGAACCCTATGATTTTTAATGTTCATTTCTACAATCCTCAGGTCCAACAGTGAAAAGCTATAAAACTGATATATAATTTTAGCAATTTCTGGATTATGACTTCTTAAAACTGTATTTAGCCAGCACCATCTCGCGGAAAGGAGCAAACTATGAAAAATACATTCATGTAATTGAATAAGATGTTACTCTTATCCTTTCAAACTTCCGTAAAATTCCTTAAATCTTTTTCCTCTCCCATTTTCTTCTGTGTATTGTACATTCTGTCTCATCTTCTCTAACTTCATGCCGTCATCCAGTAAGCAATACAACATTTTGACAGTGAAAGGAGCACCTAAACTACCAAAATGACAAGAATTGGCAACACTATCCATAATGATGGATTGCAAAGTAAGCCCACTCTACTCTTCCTTTGGTGAAGGATGTAATAAGAAGAAAGCAATTACTTGAAAAATAAAGCAACAATTATTTTTAGCCTTTACATTTTGATTTTTTTGTTGAAGGAGGTTTAAATATATACATGTATAGGATAGCTATATATTTGTCTCAGTGTCATATTTTCCTAAGGAAGCGCCAGGAACAGAAGGATACTGTCACTCATCTGCTCTTGCCATTTACTGTCTCTCTTGTTTAGTCTTGGTACTTCCAGGTCAATCAAAGCAACAGCTTCTTCATCAGTGATCCCTTCCTCTAAATAGAACTCAACCAAGTGCAAGATATCTGAAAAAGATACAAGTGAAAAAGGAAAGGACAGTCACTTCTGTAAAAAGCCTGTGGTATCAGACTGAGAGATGGTGGTGGTTTTGCCTTACACTTCTCGACCTTAGATCGTCAGAGATCAAGGTGGGTATAAGAACCCAGATGGTAAAACTGTATTATTCCACGCATACATACACACATATTCTGAGCTTCCATTAGTATAGGGTTTAATATACTTGGTTAACACAACTGAAAAAGATACTATGATTTGTAGCTCCTTTCCATGCTTCCCTCTTCTTCCACAGGGTTCCACAGGATTCAAAAAGCAATTCAGGATTGTCCTCATTATCGCCCTCCTCAGGCCACTGCGGCACCAATGAGCCCAGGAGGGCCTGGGCATCACCCTCCTCAGGTCGCCGCAGCATCAATGGGCCCAGGAGGACCTCGTCATCGCCCTCCCTAGGCCATTGCGGCTCCAGTTGATTTGTTGTTGTTGTTTGTTTATTTTGGCAATGAATGTTTGCCACTTTGTTACTTTTCTCTGTAAACCACCCTGAGACCCTTCGGGGACAAAGGGCAGGTTACAAATAAATTGTTATTATTATTATTATTATTATTATTATTATTATTATTATTAGTAGTAGTAGTAGTAGTAGTAGTAGTAGTAGTAGCAGTATTTGAGAGAAAGATTTAGCATCTGTATTGGGAGCAGTAACCCTAAAATAAGTGGAAGTTACTGAAAAGCTTTCTTTAACATGTTGTCAACCTGAAAAATGTCACAGAATGATTTGTCTAGTTAGGAATGTGGGGATAGTCCAGTACCAAATTGTTAGTTCTACTTTTAACAATGTAATTTGAATTTTTTTAAAATATTAGTTACATTTTACAGGCAGTCCCCATGTTACGATCAAGATAGGTTCTATAAGTTTGTTTTTAAGTGGCAGTTGTATATAAGCTGGAATAGTTAAATTTATTAAGTGTAATTCCAGCCATTTTTTAAAAAGTTTGGGTAGCATAGGGAAGGGTTAACACCTGTGATATTTGTTTTGCTGTCTGTGTCCTTGTTTAGAAGATTTCACCTCACTTTCTCTACCTGTGACAACTGGATTTTGAAAATTTTGGTTTTTCATGGAAACAAATATTTGTGACAGAACATCAGTGGAGACTCCTTTTTCCCATGACAACTCCTCCAGGAGTCAATTTCTCTTTCTAGGGGTAGATTTCCTCTCACTTCCTGTTGTAACTAGGAGTTGTGTGTAAGCTGTATTTTTGTAACTTGGGGACTGCCTGTACTAATAGGTTTGATCTTTCAACATACCATAAGATGAAGCTGCAAAGACAAAAGGTTGCCGGCAATTGATACAAACGTTTCCCAGGTTGTTCAGCAGGGGGTTGTGTGTGGAACATCTGTAACATAAAGGCACAAGCTCCTGCAAAGAGTGGAAAATCAGTATGAGAAAACTGGCACAATCTGAACAGATTTGGTGGCATCACTCTAGGGTGGGTGTTGAACTGAGAACTCTCGTCCTTCGCAGGTTTTCATCCTACTCATAACTGTGGAATGACCTGCCAGAAGAGATTTGATTGCTAAATCAGATATCGGAATTTCAGACACAACTGAAGACCCATCTCTTTCGGCAGGCCTCCCCAGTCAATTTTAAGGACTTCATGACAAAGAGCTGGAGAAAATGAGGGAAAGCGGGGGAAAGGGTGGAGTTTCATGAGGTTCTGTCTTTAAGGAAGACAAAGAATTTATTCCCATCACACTAAGAACGCCTCCTCCAGCTTCTAACTTAACTATTTGCTTAATTCCCATCACACGGACAGACAATGACTCCTCTCATTTCAAGGATACCAACACACTTTTTAAAATAAGCATCCTTTAGGGCAGCACTACCTTCAAGACCCTGCACTCAAGACCCTTCCACTGAAACAGAAGCACCTTTCTTAAGGCGGCACTTTCCCTGGGGTCATTTGCACTGAGATTTCTTCCCATTGTCCCTCCAGAATTTTGATTATTTATCTTTTTTTAAAAAAAAAATCCCGGATCTTAGGAAGTGGTTTTAAATTAACCCTGATCTTTCTTCAAGCCTCTTTGCATTGGCGATCTGAGGACATGGGCATTTTGGCTCCTCCCACACAAAACGTCATCTTTTATTTACAAGCGAGCAACAAAAGCAGACAACAGGGATTAACATCACGTGGTGAAATTGGCCATTTTACCCATCCTCTATGTAGGGAATTTAAAGATAAGTTGATTGCCAACCAGCTTAGGAATCATAGGAAAACCCAACACTTTAGAAACGACGAAATACCTCACCCCCTGCTGATTTTACTATGTGTGATGAAATCATAAGTTGTGAATTTTAATTTGCAGTTTTATCAGTGGATTTTAACTTGTATTTTAACTCTGGGAAACTTGTTTTATGTCTTTCAGTAGTGTTTTGGCTCTTGCTTTAATGATGTTGTATCCCACCTTAAGCCGCAGAGAGATGTGGATAATACATTTGTTGATGTTGTTATTGAAGTATCAGACCACCTTACAAAGTAGCTTCCAATGGAACCCGCCAATACTGGGGTAAGCATAAGAACACCTGTATGCACTCTCTGTATTCTGAATCATCTGTCTGAATCATCGCCACCGCAATTATCTATCTATCTATCTATCTATCTATCTATCTATCTATCAATCAATCATATTTCTAATTACTCACCACCATTTAGAAATGCATACAAGTAATCAGAACATCAACAAGTATATAGTTTTAAAAAACTAATACATATGTGTTGGTCACAAGAAAAATGTAAACATCTCTACCACAGATTACCTTTTTCGTCCAATAAAAGCTTATTTTATTACCATCTAATTTAGCCTAATAACGATTTTGGAACTCGTGTGCCAATTTTCCTTTCAAATCACATCAAAACAAGGAATTCATTGAGCCATAAAATTTCAAGATTTAAACAGGAGTTACAGTAAAGTTATAAATGTGAGCCATCTTATTATCTCATATTTAGAAGATGCAACTGTAAATAGGTAGTGCTCAGTAGATAGCAGCATTCGTGAAAAGACCGACTGGAGGAATCCTTCTCTGGAATGCTATGGGCACAAGTTATGTAGGCTAAGGTTTAGTTTCTGTTTCATTTTGAGGTTTTTTTAAAGGAATAGTGTGAAAGAAAGAGAAGCCAAAGTGTTGTTGGACAGAGGAGTATCAAAACCCACAAGTGTATAAAAATAAGAAAAAAATATTTACTTTCTCTCCAGCTCTGTAAGTATAAAATGATAGGTGGTCATTTTAGGATGAGGAAGGGCTTTTTGTGGCTTTTTCCACAAAAAGTATTACCAAGATGAGGAATTCATTGCCACATAAATGTGATGGCAACTAATACAAAGGGCTTAAATTAAAAATACCTGAGGGAAAGTGTTTATTAGCCCCAGAAACTATATACATCTGGTGGCATATGAACTATCTTGGAGCCATTTTCACGGCCACTGTTAGCAAGTCAACATTTTTACTTAAATGAATCCCCAAATGATCTCAGTCAGCCTAATAATTCTTATTTTCTTAATGTTCTTTTTACACCAATGGAATGATATCAGTATCAGGCCAGACATATAATAGTGAAACTGGGACCTTTAAACTTTTATAAATATATTTCCAGAATACGACTGCTTGAGTCATTACCGATTTGATTTTCCATTGCTGCAGAAGCAGATGAATTCTAGGCAACACAATGCCAGAAAGATGTGGACAAAGGTTGCTGAAGCAGGTCTTGTGGCTTGGAGGCTTGACGAAGCATAGGACCTTTGATTCATTCACTTCTATGTTCTTTTAAATTGCACAATTACTTCAGGCAGCTATATGGATCTCCAGGGCCTTATTGTATTTATATTATTTCAGGTGGCCAGATGGACTGTGTTTTTTCCTGTTCATTTAAGGTTAAGCATTTGTACCATACAATTTATTTTGACTGCACGCCCTTTTAGATAGAATTTCACTGAACATGGGAAAGGCTTGGACAATTACTAAAATGAGGAAGGCCAGCTTTTAGCAATATAATTTACAAGAAGGCATAGGTCCCAAGAGCTTGAAAAGATGGGGTCCAAAGTATGGGAACTGCTTTTTCCTGTGGACAGCCCCAGGAAAAAGAAAGGCATCACTCCTGGGAGTACACAGAAACAGAAACTTTGGAGGAATATGGTAAGGCTTGGTGGACTGGTAGGAGAAGGGAGAGGGGCACACACAGATTACAGGGCAAGGTAAAAACACATGCAAAAATACAAGTTCTCCTTTCAAATTATTATTTGAATTGCGACATCAAACGCAAAGTAACCTATTGCTGCACAAACACTGCATTTGATTCTAGCATGTCTCAGATTTTATACCAATGCCAAAGTGATCTCTTGTGTCATGTCAAATTTTAAAAAATGAGAACAATAAAAAACGAAACTTACTTCACTGTCAAGGAAAGGCTTGGATCGGATAGTCAAACTTCCCAGCTCAATTGATTTCTGAAATCTTGCTGGAATCTGCAGCCCCTGCAACTTGTCATAGGCATGACGAGCCAATTTATAGGCGCCCAGAGCTTTGCTCTGCTTTGCCAGTGCAAATAATGTATTGCTGTAATCAAATTAAGGAACAAAACGTACACATGACAAGGAGGAAAAACCACATCATTGCTTTCAATCAGAGGAGGTATGCACTGAAGCACAACCAAAGCAAGAGATCTTGACTGGAGAAGTCAGTTTACATCAACATGTTTACATAAACACAGTATTAAACAACAACTAGTTTGCTGAATGGAATGGTATGGTGGGAGGCGGCAAGAAAGCATGTGTGCCTGAGCAAGATAAAGGGATACAATCAGTAAGAAGAGACCTTTTTATGTCAGGGATTTGTGATACAGAGAGAACATGGGACTTAAAGATGGCTTGCAATAAAGAATTTATGCCATATTTGATCAATGTTGTGCAGCGTAAAATAGGTATCCTCAAACTGTGGCCCTCCAGCTGTTTGGGCCTCCAACTCCCAGAATTCCTGACCATTAAACAAGCTGGCTAAGACTTCTGGAAGTTAGAAGACCAAACAGATGGAGGGCCACAGTTATAAAATGCCTGGCATAAAATGTTACATGCAACATGCAGCATACGAAGATGCATTGCCAAATCTACTTTGCAAAACAAGTACTATAGCCCATCACACAAAGAAATGGGTTTTTTCACAGTGCATAAGTGATCAGCCAACTGCTAAGAGGTCAAATCTAGTCTTCCAACAAGCCCTATCTTAAAAATTGAGCATTAAAAGGTTTAAATATAAAAACTTTGCTTCATCTGGGTTAATTGGATTCCAAACCTTTCATCCAACATCACAGGGTAAGGTACCCGTGGCAAGTTATCAGGCACTTCTCCTGAACGAGGCTAGCCCTGATTATCTTCTACACTCTGAGCTATGAAGTATATTGGTAAGATTTGTAAGCATAGTGATCAAAGATTTTGGCATCCTTCATAATTTAAAAATTATGCTTGTTCATTCTACCTTCAAAACCTTGAAAAGAGAGCACTAAAACTTGGCTTAAGTCTGATACAAGGTAGATTGACTGGACTAGGACAAAACTACTAGGGACGCAATCCTAGGAGAAGCTAAGAAAGGTATGCTGTCAAAAACAGAAAATAGGAAAAGGGAGCTGCTTTTCAGGCAATTCATCCATCTATGCTTAGTACTGCGTATACAAAACAGCAATGCTCCAGGATATCAAACACATGTTGTTCTTAAACATACCTGGATATGTCAGGGATTGAATCAGACAGTGATGGAATGCAAAGTTGCTGCAAAAATTGTAGTGCTGTGGCTCTTTAAAAACCAGCCAATTCAGTGTGCTGCACGCTCTTCTGGACTAGAGTCTTTAACGTGAGATGATTTGATGTATTGGGCTCTGACTATCTGAAGGAAAACATTTCTAAGCTCCATGCCTGCATGGCTTATGGGTGTCTTTTATGGTACTGAGGAACTGGCTTTGGATTCTGAGTGTTAAAAAGATTTGGAGGCTCTCAACTCTGCGGAAGTAGAGGAACCATGAAAGATTTTTCTAGGCAATACATTTCTGCTTAGAATTTTAGGCATTTCAGCATATAGCCCACACTAATAAACCTTTTGTTTGGTTTAGAAGGCATCGCTTTGATTTGGCTTGTTGTGAATCCGAGGGGAAAGATGGGGTATCAATCAATCAATTTCAAAAGGATACACTTTAGAGATTCCCAAAGGAGTTTCCTTAGTGAGACTATGAAGTAAAAACCTGGACACATTGAATAGGGTTTCAGGCAAATAGTGATTGAAGGGTTCTTCCTGCAGTGTTTAAAAAAAGGTAACACTAGTAAGAAATACACAGAATTAGGCATTAGCTGATTTCTATCTGACATGACACTGCTTTCCTTTATACAAAAAGTAGCAACCCTGGAACATTCCAAAAATAATAGATCTAATCTTTTCTTTAAAGACAGAGGTCACAACAAAAAGCCATTCAGGGGACATTTCAAACCAGCTTGAACACATGAGAGCAGATTCCTAAAACACAAGAAATGTAAGAAACAAAACATATTATTTAACTGTTTACTGAATAGTTTAAAGCACAGAGAGTGAACTAAATGTGAAACTTTTAGGAAATATCTTACAGTGCACTTGTGGATGAAGTGATAGGCATGATAAAGTTCTGCCAAATGCTGGAAGTGATGAAACTTCTGTAACATTTCAGTCTTCTGCTGCTCATTGTCTGAGGGAGGAAAAGGCAGTATCAGTTTAAAAACCTCCACTGATCAGCTGCCAACCAGTTATGACAGATGCACTAAAGAAACAGCACAGACCATTTTGGTTACTACACTAGCACTCCAAGGGGATTATTTACTGCTGAACAAGTATGTCTCAAAGTCTACCATGTGTAGTCTGATGAGCTTCATACGCAATTCTGTACTCTTAAATCAGAAGAATTAAAATGACAAATGGCACTGGTGAATAGTTTTAACATGACCAGGGGCTATGGCTAACCGTAGACCATATTTGTCATTCATTTCTGGGAACTCAATCTACAGAAGTTACAGGGAAAAGTAAATAATACTTTCCTTGTCTACATTTAGATTGAACAAACATCCTAGAATCATAGAATCATAGAATCATAGAATAGTAGAGTTGGAAGAGACCTCAAGGGCCATCTAGTCCAACCCCCCGCTAAGAAGCAGGAAATCGCATTCAAAGCACCCCCGACAGATGGCCATCCAGCCTCTGCTTAAAAGCCTCCAAAGAAGGAGCCTCCACCACGGCCCGGGGGAGAGAGTTCCACTGCCGAACAGCCCTCACAGTGAGGAAGTTCTTCCTGATGTTCAGGTGGAATCTCCTTTCCTGTAGTTTGAAGCCATTGTTCCGTGTCCTAGTCTGCAGGGCAGCAGAAAATAAGCTTGCTCCCTCCTCCCTATGACTTCCCCTCACATATTTGTACATGGCTATCATGTCTCCTCTCAGCCTTCTCTTCTGCAGGCTAAACATGCCCAGCTCTTTAAGCCTCTCCTCATAGGGCTTGTTCTCCAGACCCTTAATCATTTTAGTTGCCCTCCTCTGGACGCTTTCCAGCTTGTCAGCATCTCCCTTCATCTGCGGTGCCCAAAACTGGACACAGTATTCCAGGTGTGGTCTGACCAAGGCAGAATAGAGGGGGAGCATGACTTCCCTGGATCTAGACGTTATTCCCCTATTGATGCAGGCCAAAATCCCATTGGCTTTTTTAGCTGCCGCATCACATTGTAGGCTCATGTTTAACTTGTTGTCCACGAGGACTCCAAGATCTTTTTCGCACACACTGCTGTCAAGCCAGGCGTCCCCCATTCTGTATCTTTGATTTCCATTTTTTCTGCCGAAGTGAAGTATCTTGCATTTGTCCCTGTTGAACTTCATTTTGTTAGTTTCGGCCCATCTCTCTAGTCTGTCAAGATCGTTTTGAATTCTGCTCCTGTCTTCTGGAGTGTTAGCTATCCCTCCGAGTTTGGTGTCATCTGCAAACTTGATGATCGTGCCTTCTAACCCTTCGTCTAAGTCATTAATAAAGATGTTGAACAGAACCGGGCCCAGGACGGAGCCCTGCGGCACTCCACTTGCCACTTCTTTCCATGATGAAGACGACGCATTGGTGAGCACCCTTTGGGTTCGTTCGCTTAGCCAATTACAGATCCACCTAACCGTAGTTTTGTCTAGCCCACATTTTACTAGTTTGTTTGCCAGAAGGTCGTGGGGGACTTTGTCGAAGGCCTTACTGAAATCTAGATATGCTACATCCACGGCATTCCCTGTATCGACCCAACTCGTAACTCTATCGAAAAAAGAGATCAGATTAGTCTGGCATGACTTGTTTTTGGTAAATCCGTGTTGACTATTAGCAATGACCGCATTTGTTTCTAAGTGTTTGCAGACCACTTCCTTAATGATCTTTTCCAGAATCTTGCCTGGTATTGATGTGAGGCTGACCGGACGGTAATTGTTTGGGTCGTTCTTTTTTCCCTTCTTGAAGATAGGGACCACATTCGCCCTCCTCCAATCTGCTGGGACTTCTCCTGTTCTCCAAGAACTCTCGAAGATGATTGCCAGTGGTTCTGAAATAACTTCCGCTAGTTCCTTCAATACTCTTGGATGTAGCTGATCTGGCCCTGGGGACTTGAATTCGTTTAGAGTGGCCAGGTGTTCCTGGACAACTTGTTTCCCTATTTGGGGTTGGATTTCCCCCAATCCTTCGTCCATTCCATGTTGCTGAGGTTGAAGATGGCTTTCTTTTTGTGAGAAGACCGAGGCAAAGAAGGCATTAAGCAGTTCTGCCTTTTCCCTATCCCCTGTCACCATCACCCCATCTACTCCTTGCAGTGGCCCTATCGCCTCCTTTTTCTTCCTTTTTCTACCAACATAAGCAAAAAAGCCTTTTTTGTTGTTTTTTATGTCCCTGGCAAGCCTGAGCTCATTTTGCGCTTTAGCCTTGCGAACCTTTTCCCTACAGGAGTTGGCTATACGTTTGAATTCTTCTTTGGTGATTTCTCCCCTTTTCCACTTCTTGTGCATGTCACTTTTGAGCTTTAGCTCAGTTAGAAGTTCTTTGGACATCCATTCTGGCTTCTTTGCACTTGTCTTATTTTTCTTCTTTGTTGGCACTGTTTGCATTTGCGCCTTGAGTATTTCACTTTTGAAAAACTCCCATCCATCCTTAACTCCCTTGTTTTTTAATATCGGCGTCCATGGAATGCCGCTCAGTAATTCCTTCATTTTTTGGAAGTCAGCTCTCTTAAAGTCCAGAATGCGTGTTTGACTTGTCTTAGTTTCAGCATTCCTTTGTATTGCAAACTGCAGGAGCACATGGTCACTTGCCCCTAAGGATCCAACCACTTCAACTGTATTGATCAGGTCTTCCACATTTGTTAAGATTAGATCAAGAGTTGCTGATCCCCTTGTTGCCTCTTCTACCTTCTGGACCATAAAATTATCTGCAAGGCAAGTGAGGAATTTGTTGGACTTTGTACTCTTGGCTGAGTTTGTTTTCCAGCAGATATCGGGATAATTGAAATCGCCCATGACTACTATATCTCTTCTTTGTGCCTGTTTGGTCAGCTGTTGACAGAAGGCTTCATCAAGTCCTTCATCCTGACTCGGAGGTCTGTAGTAGACACCCACGACAAGATCTTTTTGAGTCCCAGTTCCCTTGATTCTTATCCAGATGCTTTCAAGCTGGTTTCCCGGATTACAGTCTTGCATTTCTTCTGCAACGTAACTGTTTTTGACATATAAAGCTACTCCCCCTCCTCTCCCCTTTGTTCTATTTCTGTGAAAGAGGTTATAGCCCTCAATGGTTAAATTCCAGTGATGGGAGTCATCCCACCAGGTTTCAGTGATGCCTATGACATCGTATGTGTGGTGCTGTGCTAGGAGTTGGAGTTCGTCTTGCTTATTTCCCATGCTCTGAGCATTAGTGTAAAGACATGTAAGCCCCTGTGACCTCCCCTCGAACTGTTTATTTGGGATTATTGTGCTCTCTGTACTTGGTCCTTGCTGTGTTTGTGCAGCCCTCCGTTTAGCCTTACGGCGGTTCCCTGTGGTCGTGGGTAATATAGTGTTCGCCAGGCTGTTGTTCCCCTCCCCCAGTGGATTTAGTTTAAAGTGCGCCTGATGAGGTTTGTGAGTCTGTGTGCAAAAAGATGTTTTCCTACTTGTGTGAGATGCACCCCATCGCTTGCCAGTAGTCCATCCTCTTGGAAGAGTAGACCATGGTCAAGGAAGCCAAAATGCTCCTCTTGACACCATTTTCTGAGCCAGTTATTGACCTGTACTATTTTTCCGGCCCTTGTAGAGCCATGTCCTACAACGGGGAGGAGGGATGAAAAGATCACATGTACATTATACAGTTTTAGCTTTGTTCCCAGAGCTCGAAAATCATTTGTGATCTTTTGAAAAGTATGCCTAGCGGTGTCATTGGTACCTACATGAATCAACATAAGGTGGGGAGGGTGATGGGGCTTTAGGAGCCTGCTGAGCCTCTGAGTGATATGGTGTATTTTTGCCCCCGGGAGGCAGCATGTTTCTCGAGCCATCCCATCCGGTCTGGAAATGATGGCTTCCGTTCCTCTAAGGAGGGAGTCACCTACTACCAAGACCTGTTTCCTTTGAGGATTGACAGGGTCCCTTTTGTGCAAGACAGTGTGTATGTCCCCTGAAGAGTGTTCCTGTTGAAGTGAATCATGTAGGTGTAAAGTGTTGTCCTCCTCCTCAACATCCCCAGTGCATTCATCAATGACAATCCATTGAGATACATCCGAGAGCCCATTACTCTCCCAAGGATGTTCCTGTTGCTCCTGGTCTATGATTGGGGATGGGGCATTTGCATGATTACATAAGTGTGACTGTGGTGATGCACTGTCCCTGTCAGGGCTATCCCCTGCGCATTGATCCAGGATGGTCCACTGAGTGGTATCTAAGAAACTGTGGTCCTCCACAAGATGTGTTTCCTGATTGTATGTTAATGATGTAAGAATTTCAAATCTGTTGTGTAAATGCAGCTGAGCAGAGGAGTTCTGTGGAGGCTGCCTGGTCCTGCGTCTCCTTCTATGGGTGACCTCCTTCCAAGCCTGAGGGTTGTCTACCTTTGAGTTGATCTCCCCATAAGGTTCCTGATCATGGTCTTGGTGGTGTTGGTGTGATGCAGGCTGCTGATCTACAGCAGCGTGTTGTGCAGTGTCCAAGAAGAGCTCGAGTGCCTGAATGTCCTTAAGGGTCTTAATACGGTGCTCGAGCTGTTGGATCCTCTGCTCCATCAGAGTCATCTGTTTGCATTTGGAGCAGATGTAGTTGTCTAGTTTTTGTGTGAAAAAGCGGAACATGCCACAGCTGGTGCATGTGATGGGAATGTTTTGCTTTTGTTGCATCTCTTGGTGAGCGTGGTGGCCAAGTGGGATCTTTGTACAGTTAAGTAATATGCACGCACTTTATGTGCAGACTGCAACAAACCACGTCTTTGTGTATTTGTTTATGCTGCTTTGTTTCCTGTATGTACTGCAAAGGATAGTTAGTAAAGGTGCCTTTTTCTGGCAAATAAAGCTTTCCCAGAAACTCAATTAACAGGGGACAATGCCTGCTGTCAATCAACTTACGTACCTGGCTCTCTTTCAACACAACAGTCACACAACAGTTAGACTTTGACCACAGGAGCCAAGCCCAAACTCAGTTTAAAATCTTAGCCAAATCTTAGCCAAATCCTACCTGAAGCCAGGGAGCAAAAATGTCCTCCTGCTTCCTCTGCTTCTGCGAGAACCAACTGCCCTTCTGGGATCAGGCTCTGGCAGAAACTCACACTGGCAAATAAAGCTTTCCCAGAAACTCAATTAACAGGGGACAATGCCTGCTGTCAATCAACTTAAGTACCTGGCTCTCTTTCAACACAACAGTCACACAACAGTTAGACTTTGACCACAGGAGCCAAGCCCAAACTCAGTTTAAAATCTTAGCCAAATCTTAGCCAAATCCTACCTGAAGCCAGGGAGCAAAAATGTCCTCCTGCTTCCTCTGCTTCTGCGAGAACCAACTGCCCTTCTGGGATCAGGCTCTGGCAGAAACTCACACTGGCAAATAAAGCTTTCCCAGAAACTCAATTAACAGGGGACAATGCCTGCTGTCAATCAACTTAAGTACCTGGCTCTCTTTCAACACAACAGTCACACAACAGTTAGACTTTGACCACAGGAGCCAAGCCCAAACTCAGTTTAAAATCTTAGCCAAATCTTAGCCAAATCCTACCTGAAGCCAGGGAGCAAAAATGTCCTCCTGCTTCCTCTGCTTCTGCGAGAACCAACTGCCCTTCTGGGATCAGGCTCTGGCAGAAACTCACACTGGCAAATAAAGCTTTCCCAGAAACTCAATTAACAGGGGACAATGCCTGCTGTCAATCAACTTAAGTACCTGGCTCTCTTTCAACACAACAGTCACACAACAGTTAGACTTTGACCACAGGAGCCAAGCCCAAACTCAGTTTAAAATCTTAGCCAAATCTTAGCCAAATCCTACCTGAAGCCAGGGAGCAAAAATGTCCTCCTGCTTCCTCTGCTTCTGCGAGAACCAACTGCCCTTCCTGGAATAATACAACCTTATAGCCACTGCTGTGAATGTTGAAATTATGAAATAAGCATGTCCTATTTCATAGATTGCAGCTTAGACCAAGAGGGACCAATATGCTCAGTATATTTTGTTGTCTATAACTGAGCTTAGAAGTTGGGCCCACCTTGACTAATCATACCACTTTGAAACACTGGATGTCTTATAGCTTAGTAAGAATAAGAGGAAACATATTTAAGATTAAGGTTAAAGTTGTCATCCTCAGAAAAATTGTGCATCCAGTACATTCTACAGAGCCAATGTGGTATAACTAGTACGCTAGGATTTGGGAGACCCAGTTTAAGGTTTTGATGAAGTGATAAAACTTTGGCCCAGTCACTCTCTCAAACTGATATGATTTTGTGAGGGGAAAGTAAGGATGAAAGCCTTGCCACACTGGGTTCACTGTAGGGAAAGTGAGATATAGATGTAGCAACTAACTAAACAACATAGCCAGTAAAAACAAATAAATCCCTGTGACTTCCAACAATCCAACGAGGATATTTAGAAACCTTTCCAACAAGCCACAGCTGTGGAACTGTGGGCCAAGGACTCCATTAGGGCCCACAACTCAACTTTCCCAACACAAGTGCCAAAAGAAACTTAATGATAGAGTCCAATTAATTAAGGTCAACCTTTCTCTCCTATAAAAATCTTGACTATTTAAAAACAAGTAGCTCTGAACTTTAGCCCCCCAACTACCGGTTCAGTAGTATATTAATGAGAGAGGTTTTCCCCCTGTCACACAGAGATCCTTCTTTAGGTGAAGGGGAAACACTTTAAAGAGAAGGAAAATAAAACAAAAGGTTACACAGTTCCACATTCAGTGTCTAATGTGTTGGAAGGGACTATGTTTAAGAGGAATTGGGGGGGGGGGGGGAGAGAGAGAGAGAGCAAGAAAAATGTTACTGGTCTCCAAGGAAAGAAGTTCCAAAAGAGTGAAATGCCTGTAAAAAAAAAAGAAATACCCCAAGTGTTGCCTAAATGGAAACTGACATAGCCAGCCCAGTATTATTCAGAGATATACAGTGGAATATCCCTCCATCTGTTAAGGAACCGGGAAAAAAATGAAGATATAGATGAACTTGAATTAAGAATAAGGTTTGTGTTTTGTCATCAATTCCAACCATACATAAAAAGGTAAGATCATAAAGCAGACAGTATAAATATCTGACTACAAAAGAACATAGTCTTTAAGTCTTGTAGGGTGCAATTTACAAAGAAGTGTCAAACTATTTAACAGTTTGTGAGATGTTCTGCCTTCATGCATGAATACACCGCATGCAAACATACTTCCATACCTTGAGCAATATCTAAACACTGCATGGAGAGCATCCAGTAATAATACCCTGCATCATTGAACCGGCTTTCTACCACAGCGTTCTGAGTTAATTGTTCCAACACTTTGACGGCCTCAGTCTGTCTGCCAGCTTTGTGGAATGCTGCAAAGGGGGCCAAAACAAAGAAGATTTTACTGAGTGATTAAACTAATTAACCTGATTAAAATTAAGAACAGGTCTCGCAACTAAACAAAGAAACAGATGAAAAGGATTATACTCTGGCGGTTTTCTACACGCTTGTGGGGAAATTAACGTGGCTCTACATACATCAAAAAGGTACTTTGTGGCTTTTGTGGCATCTCAAGCTTTTTAAATGCTTTCTGGGGGCATAATCCACCAAGCATGGTGATGGTGCAACCTCCATTCAATTGAAGGATACTTTTGTATTGTTCCTGAGTAGTTCCATTAAAACAAACAAAGTTAATGCATAAGCAGTGGGAAACAGATGACACTTTACTAGTAGGTGGAGATAAGAATACCATAATTGCTACTTTTCAAGCTAGCTAACAATTAAATCAGTGTCAGTCTCTTTTCTCCAAGTAACACTTTGTGTTATTCATATCTTGAGTGCTCCAAGTTAACCATGATTTAAAAGGGGCTACACAGAGAGTTAATTCATACTTTAGTTTGTAATTGTAGGATAAACTTGTTAAAAAAGTCAATGACATAAATATTGCTAAGCAACTGAAGAACAGCATATGTCTATTTTAAATAGCCATGTTTCCCCAGTGAACCCTGATCCCTTCTCAGCTGGTACTTCTGTTCATTGTTGACAAACTCCTTCATTTAGAAGACACACAAATAATTCCAGACCAACCATGTCACAGGTGTATTTGTCATTTTGATTCAGGTTCTTGTACTGGATTTCAAAATGCAAAGTACATTTCAGCTCTAACTATAATGAGTCCCCAAGTGCACTTAAACTCAGTCACAGGGCAGAATGCGATGGTTAACTTGCATCTACCACTGATGGCTAGAAGAGTCAAATTCATTGGAGCTGGAGGGCGATCCCCTTCTCTGACTGCAGCTCCCCAGTCGACCTAAAGCCAGATCTGGAACACTGGAAACACTTCTGAAAATAGTTTTTACAAGGTGTGAAGTGAGAGGGGAGGAGAAGAAAGTTCCAAAAAGTCATTCAGTGAAATAATGGGTTTAGTTTATAGATTGTAATTTGATTGTTGTCTACAAACACCACATTTAGATGGGTTGAGGGTTGATTTGCTCCATGTTTTCCATTAATGTGATTGTTGCCATTTTTTTTGTAATTTTTGTAGGATCACAAATTCTAACAAGTTGGAATTAGTCACAAGGACTATCCAGAAATATGCAATTAAAGCCCTCCTGAAAGATGTCCATCCAACCTCTGTTTAATGATCTCCAAAGATGGAAAGCCCACCATCTCCCCAAGCAAACTATTCCACTGTTAAATAATTCTGAAAATAAATAGGTTCTTTCTAATTTATAAGTGGAATCTTGCAGCGAAAATGTTGTATTTTGCGTTCTGGAACAAGAGAAAGCAAGCTCAATAGTACTGTACTTGTAAGATCAACCACAGAGTAACTGCTGATCCGTATGCACATACTCAAAGTGCATAAGCTTTCCACCATGCATGCATGCATCCCAGAAACCCTCTCTCCTTGCTAGAAGCCTTATTTCCCTCATCCCCTTAACAAAGAAAGAGTGCCCTGCAAGAATTACTGTATTGTTGTCTCTCAACACATACAAACACAAACCTGCATGGAACCTGTGGGAAACTAAGAAGAAACATGTCTGTGGCAGTGGACTGAGAAGGTTAGGTAGCTTACTGGAAGCTGTACAAATCTAGGGGACACGGATTGTACATCCCTCTAACACAGTGATTCTCAACCTGTGGGCCACAGTCCAGCAGTGGGAGATAACGAAAATCCGGTCCGCGAACCTCCTTCCTCATTGGGGTTGTTGTATGTCTTTCGGGCTGTGTGGCCATGTTCCAGAAGTATTCTGGAAAGACATACAACAACCCTGTGATCCCGGCCATGAAAGCCTTTGACAACTCCTTCCTCATTATTTATTTATTTTATTTATTTTATTTCTGCTCCTTTCCGCAGAGCTGTCCATTGCATTGGATAGACCACATCAGCTCTAGATTATTAAATATGGTTTTCTGTGGGTGAGCAGATGGAGACTACTGGATGACATATGTATGTTCTGTATCAGATATTAGAGCTGATGTGGTCTATCCAATGCAATTTTCCAAATCAGCACCCCAAATAACCAAACTGAATCTAAAGTTGACCAAAAACTTATTCGTAACCCTTTTGGTACTAATGTTGGAGAGTGGTCCCTGGTCAAAGTGGGCCCTGATCAAAATGGTCCTTAAAGTGGGCCCTGGTCAAAGTGATCTCTGGTCAAGTGGGACCTGGTCAAAAAAAGGCTGGGAACCACTGCTGTAACAGGACTTCGTTTTTGTGTGTTTCATTTCTGTCCTATGAGGGTTGAATGAAAAGTAATGCCTCCACCTTCATAACTCCTCTACAGATGGCAGTACTGGTATGTGGCAGGTACTGGCTTGTTCAGTAGACTCTCCTCTACAGTTCCATTTGACGGGAAGCCTTAGCATTGAACAGTTGTGTTGTTAAAGTGAAAAGTATGGAACCCTGCGCAGACGGTCGGTCTATGCGACTTAAGCAGGGTGCAGTCATTGAATTTTTAACAGCAGAAGGTGTCACCCCAAAGGAGATTCATCAGAGAATACAAGCTGCTTATGGTGATTGTGTTGATGTCATGCGTGAGTTAGGGCCTTTTACCCTAGCACTCAAGACCTGGCTCTTTACTAGAGCTTTTGATCTATGTTAATTTTATCAATATTTGTATGTATGTTTTTATCCTTTACAATTTTATCTTGTAAATCGCCTAGAGCATCTTGGATGGAGGGTGATTAATAAGTAATTAAATGATGATGATGATGATGATGATGATGATGATGTGAGTACTGTGTGTCGTTGGGCAAGTAAGTTTAAAGATGTTGAGGTGGGAACATCTGACTTGTGTGACAGACAAAGAGTTGGATGTCCTGTGACAGCAACCACCGAGTTTCACAAGCAAAAGGTTGACAAATTGATTCAGGATGATCGTCGTATCACTGAGAGAAATTTAAAGCATAATCGACATTTCACACGAATGTGTGGGTCACATTATTGCTTTGCTTGGCTATTGGAAGATCTGTGCACGATGGGTACTGTGAGACACTGGTTGCGGAAACAGAATGTCGACTTCTTCCGTGACGGCTTCAAAAAACTTGTTCATCATTGACAGAAATGTATCCAATTTTCTGGTGATTATGTGGAAAAGTGAATAGTGGTAGTTAAAGAGCACATTCTAAGGATTATTTCTGCATTTGATTTATTAAAATATTCCCATCCATACCAAAGTAACGAAGGTGGAGGCATTACTTTTCATTCAACCCTCGTACAATAAAAGTACTTGGAAATTCAGAGTGTATCCTTCATATTTTAGTTGGTGAGAATCCAGTTAAACTTCAATTTCAGGTTCTAACATAACGTTGAAAATTCAAAGATGGATGTTGAATACTTCTGCAAGACACTGCAATGCATAACAGCCACATCTTTTGAACTGGTGATTAAATTTGTTCTCAATTAGGCATTGTTTTATCAATTAAACAATATTCCTGTCACATCCAAAATATTTAAGATCTGTTCAGAATCTTTCAATACTTTTATTGCATCCCTTTGAGTACCTTTCCTAAAAAAGAAATCGTTTGGGTTTTGTTCTTTGAGTATCATTACAATAGAAACAACAAAAGGAGCAACAAGTAATTCTACCTTTTTGAGCCTCTTCAAATCTATCATTTTCTGCCAGCCACTGAGCATAGGGAACATAGACATCATCCTTAAATTCAGGGTGCTTTTCACACAAAGCAAAAGCCTGATGAACAAGATAAATTCAAATTAATAGGATGCAAGATACAACTGAATGTTATTATTTCCAAATTCACAAATATATCTGAGAAACCATTTTTGACAGTTTCAAATAGTTCCAAATAATGAAATATGTGAACTTGATTTTAGAACATATCCAAGAAATGATGCTCTGATCAGCAAAAATTATGGACTTTGGGCTCATTAATCTATTCCTCAAAATAGTTAAAACAAAAGCACCAATCCTTTATACATTTCCCAGCAAATAGGCTTCGCTGGAACATAAGTTTGAAATCAGGCTTACACTCATCTAGAACTAAACGTCACTGCAGTTTATGTCTTAAGTGAGAATTATTTCACACTAAGAACACATGGACTGAAATGCATAGATCAGTCTAATTGTCAAGAAAGATCAAATATAACAGGAAATTCTAAGAATGATTTACAATTCATAACAACTAGTTTCCACTAGATTGCACTGGTTTTCTCCCTTTTTGCTTGTAGTTGGGCAGATGTGTCCTTCCAAAATAGAAATACAACATAATCGTGTTGATTTTTGCTGTGTCTTAACAAGTTTTGAGAGAAAGTAAGCAATATGGCAGAAGCCATGAGCAACTACTTGCATAAAGACATCAAGTGCAGAAATTGAAAAATAAAAAGCTCAAGAAGTAGACAAAAGAAAAACCAGGGTGAGCAGAACCATCATTTGTGGTTTTCTATTGTGGCACAGTATTCATAAATCCTCTGCTCTCAGCAGTGAAGTAAAGCTATACTCACTGAATTAATGAGTGAAGGTAAACATGCAACAGATTAATATCTCTCTCTATAACTTCTGCCATAAAACAAACCCCATAGTGTCTAACATGCTGAATGTTTGCTAGTTAGTTGGGACTGTAATTAATGAACTTCCTTCCCTTAGTTGGCTTGCTTCCCATGTAAATGCTTGATTATTTTCGTAGAACCTCTAATAACAAGATTACTCTCACCCGTACTATACAATTTACCAACAGAAGGTAAACAGCAGCCCTGAGCCTGCATGCAGCCACCCGCTAGACTGGGTATCGTTGGACAAAAAAGCAGGAGCAAATGTATTGTCCTAGAAGTTTCCAGGAGCATAATTCACAATTAAATAGGTTGCAAGTCTTTCTGTGCTGTTTAAGATAATGAAATACCTATTTATTTATTTTTCGAAACTGACTTCTACTCAATTTTAATGTTCCTTTTTTATTTTTATTGCCCCTTTTGGGAGTATTTCTGGCAGTTTGTGTGGTCCTCACAGGAGCCTAGGGACAGAAAATTAACACCAGGACCCACTTAGAGTGAAGTGATTTTCTGAGTGGCAACCCGTATGTAGCCGAAGCAATAACACTCCAAACAAGTGGAAAAGATTAGCACGCTTGAGGCAGCTTTAGCCTCGGAGAAAGAAAAAAGAAAAAAATTGCTTGTACCCCCTCAAGAATAAATATAACTGATAAGCCTTTAGCAAAGGACTGCACTTGCCTCATCCCACTGCTGAGTCTCTACATAGAGCTGTGTCAATGCCTTCAAATCACCAATCTTCATGTATGTTTCTGCTGCATAGCCATGATTGAGTAACTTTTTGAAATAATATGCACACTTTGTCAAAGGCTCCCGCTCAGCTTTATCAAGCTTCCGAGCAATATCGATCAGACTAGATTTAAAGCAACAATAACAGACAATTAAACAGACATCTTGCCTTATAAATCATTAAAACTATTCTTAATTCTTGCTGCATCTTACACATACGCACATGCATAGGCTGCTCTCTATAGGTTCACACGTGCAACTGGAGGATTTTGTTTCCATTAATTAGCAGTTCTAGCTTACTCGGAAATTTATCTGTTCATCAGAAAGGAATTGAAGGAGCACAAGAACTCCAGTAAGCAAAACCCCGAGTAAACAAATGCAACTGGAAGACATCTGTTAGCAAATCCACGATTACCTAATTTTATTTTCTGAGTAACTCAAACTCAGGATAAAACTGAATGATCAAGCTGGGTGCAAATTTAACTGCGTTTGTAATTTCAACAGTGCATATTTTGCTTTGGAAATGCAGCATTGGCTATGCAGCCAACACTTTCGGAACATTATGTAGAAAGCAGCATTCACATAAGCAAATGAAAACTTGGAAGAGAAGTTGACTAAGCATTTAAATTGTATTAGGAAATAGGAAAGACTAACCTGCAACTATGTTTTAATTGAAAAGCATCCTGCACAACTGAACCCTAGTTGAGTTCTTAGGATCCTGAACTCTTCAAAACAGATCCTAAAAGACCTCATCCTACTGTGTTTTTCAGCATAGGCAATCCACAGAATAAGCACAGCCAGAAAAGTACGTTGAAAAAGGTTCCGGGGGGGGGGGTGGGGGGGGCAAAAACAAGGTAGCCTATTTTTCGGGGGGAAAAACCAAATGAGACATACACATCAACCCAGCCCTGATCTCCACTGATTTCAATGGCCTTCATGTGCTCGCCTGCCGTAATGTACATTTCCACAGCTGCTTTCGGTTCATTGATGTTCTTGGCCCAGTCTGCTTGTTTTGTAATTAGCATCTTTGTATCTTTGGGATCTCCAGAACCAAGGAATTCCTGAGGAAGTGTAACAGATAACATTTGTCGTATCAGTGCCCAATTCCAAACACAGATATCCCCATGAAACAATTTTTTATTAGTTCTTGTAACTAAATTGGCATTTATATCGTATTGACAGTAAAAGATAAAAAGCAAAAATTATCCAATCAATTGTCTAGACTTAAGCATATCTTTCATTACAAGGCAACTACAGAAATGGTCAATCTTGATTTGCTGTTTCACAGAGAACAAACAAAACATCAGTTTTGTTTCGTTTGCTTTCAGGGATTCGCCATAAACAACTGCTTTAAATAAAGCTAAAAGATAGTTGACAATTTCCTTTATAAAGCTCAATCTTGATGGAATGAAACTTAAGATTTACTGCTTCTCTCCCTTACAGGTGTGATTCAGGATAAACAGCACTCAAACTTTAGAGGAAAAATACAATTCCTCAGTGAGTTGGAGCTTAGTAGAAGAGTGTATGCTTTGTGTTCCAAGGGTTCCAAATTTGATTTCTAGCATTTTCAAGTATGAATGGAAAAGACCTCTCTTTGAAAACCTGGAGAGTTGTTGCTAGTCGAAGTAAACAATGAAATAAATCAATGGTCTCACTCAGTACAAGGCAGATTTTATGGGTTCATTTAATGGGCATGGGATTCTCAGGCTTTCTTTCTCAAAATGGTAACCAAAATGGGCTAAAGCACAGAACTACTGTTAAAACATTACTTATATAATTTTGTCTTTACTAGACAGTTGACACAACTGAGCAAACACTTTAAATGTTATTAAAATGTGTACAGCAAACTACAAAAAAAACCCCTATTATTAGGTACTCTGGTACTCTCAAGTGCACTGGTGTCAGGACCCAGGCTGCAGAGCACCAATAACCTTACACAGAGGCCAGAATCTAACTAATATCTTTATTATAGAAATATATAAAGTCAATAAAAACAAGTGAAGAATATAGTTCAGAAGCAGACCTTTCAGATGAGGTCGAATATAGTCCAGAAATGTACTGTCCAATATAAGATATTAGAGTTCAAAGTTTTAATCCACTTGACCGAAACACACACTTTGCCAAGCAAAGTGTGGGGAAATGACAGGGTCCTTAAAGTCCAAAGTAGCTTGACAACAAGGCTGGAAAATAGACTTGATTCCTGGCTAGATCAAAACTTGAAACGAGGCAAACATGAAACATGAACTGAGTCCAGAGAAGTCCGTGAAACAAGGCAAGGCTGGAAACTTGATCCGTGAAACAAGGCAAGGCTGGAAACTCGATCCGGGAAACAAGGAACTGGGGTTCGAAGTCCACACACGATCTCTCTCCTCAAGCTGAACAATTGACTCCGCAAGGTTCTCCTTGCGGCAAAACCCCTATATAGGGTCTTGTTTTCCCGCCAACAGAACACTTTCCCTGGAGAACAAGAAGCGAAACCCAACTCTGTCCAGATGCATGACTCCTTAGAATTTCCCAAGGGAAGCAGACCTAATCAGCTAATTGTTTGGCAGCGATTCTGAGACTCCGGCGATTTGCCTCCCTGACTCCTCTATCTCTATTATAATTGTCCTTTCGGGAAAACGGGGGAGAATTCTGCCCAAGGCTTGTTTGGTTAACTTCCTGAGGACAAACATCCTCCAGGTGGAGAGGCTCCGATTCAAGCTGAACCGGTGGAAATCCCATGTTTTCCTCCTCGTCTGCCACAATAGCACTAGGAACGGGACTACAAGGCCCATGAGACATCACAACTGGCATAAAAAGATGTGTCTGTCTCACAAAACATTGCATGTCAACCACTGTTGTATGAATACACTTCCACTCTTACAGCAGGACTTCTCCCCTCCTCCTCTGCACCTCCCTCAAACCTGGCAGACCTCATAAGCTCTCATAACAATGATGGTATTTGTTCTATTAGTGGGCAGACATAGCTGAATACTAATGACACACACTGTGTTTACAAAATCAGCTGTTACAAAATAGCTCAACTCAAGAAGAAAAAAGGTGGATAGAAAAGAAATGTGTGGATCGTCACAAATACCAACAGTAACCTTGAGCAACAGTAAGCAGAAATTTAAAATGGGAGCAACACTATAATAAAGCTTACAGAAAATCACTTCATCTTGAATAGTACTGGGGTCACAATCCATGTTGGCACATCCCTGCAATTGATATAATTCTACCATGCAAGAAAAACCTCCACAGCAACAAACAAGGACCAAGATGGAGAGGATGGTGTGAGATTGTGGGCACCTCATATCTGCAGCATCCACTGAGACATTTAGGCCACTTTACACATGTGAAAGGCCACAAGTCCATATTAGTAATACGTAGAATAACAGATAAGATATGGTACCTGTAGTATGTCAGTGCTAAAATAAGTTTTGTTGATTGGGTCAGTCAGACCCAATCAACAATTTCTTTCCTTTCAAATAATAAAATAATAAAATTTCATTTTATTTTGTGTACTGTGATAAATGTATCAGTCTATGGAGAAATATCTCCAAATTTGGGCTTTTTATAACTAAAGTATGCATAGCATGGTATGTGCATAATTTTAAATTCAATTGTTCTTAAGTACGTCATGCAGTTCTATGTAGCCAAGTTAAGAGCATGCCAAGTTGTATGCTAGTTAAGAAGCTAAAACGAATTAGAGGTGGTGTTTGTTTTATGTAATTACATTTTGTATCTTAGATGACTAAACCAAATTAGAAGCAGAAAGTTCAGTTTCCTGAACTGCAGTTAATTACTTAGAAGTTGACAGTAATATGTGGTTTGTTATACCGATAAACAGTCAAAAGCCACATGTGCACATGGTCTCTAGATCTGTTCCCAGATTATGGGATTCTTCAGTACAAACTGTCCAGTCATTTGCAGCTATCAAGGCACTGAAGAAATGCTTTGCAAATCAATACTAGCCTAAGGCTTAAGGGTAGCTGGCTAAAAAAAATAACATTATTTTCTAAATAACCTTTAGAAAAGAACAACCACCTGAAATATTATCTAAGTTCAACGACAGTAAATAACTTCCTCAATTCAACTTTTCTCTTTGTGCATGAACTTCATTCATGAGGTTCACTCATGCATTATATATAAATACTTCTAATGAGGCCAGATAGCTTGAGGTTTTCCAGTACAGAAAAACAGAAGGCAAGGAAAAGAAAACTCACAGGATCCTTTCTCAAAGTTTCTATTCCATCCTTCCATACATGAATTTAGAAAGAAATCCAAGCACTTGCACAGCTTAGTACTTACATGGAACTCTGCCTATGAAAACCACGCTGAAAAGGTATCAATTGTATTGTTTGATAGTGCATCTTATACATGTCTACCTCAATGAATTCAAGGGGACTTATTCACTGAATAGTCTGTATAGGATTCCAAGATCAGTTAGCTGAGTGGAACTAAGCACTGCCAAAATTCACATTAGTATAATGGCAAATTTCTAGTCCGTGAGTGAGATTTATGTTCAGAGGCGTTTAAATACTACCCTTCAGAAAGACCTTGTAGTTAAAAAAAAATGTCATTCATGCACTGGTAGCATAGCCTGCATTTCAGAGAGTCTCCATCCGCCCACCCCAACAACAAAATCCAGGTCTACATATGTCACCGCAAAGCTTTTGTCCAGTAATAGATGGAGTAAGTCTGCAATGAGTGATTAATGAGACTACACAGTACAATGCTTTTCTGAGATTTGATAAGAAAATTCCACAGAAGACGTTAAAAGCTCCCTCATCTGAGTATAAAGCTGTCACATTCTTCAAGCACAGTACAATTTATTTCTATTTGGGAATTCAATTTTCAGACATATACAAATACAACTTCAAGGTTCATTTACAGGATCAAAGAAATCAAATAGGATGTCAGTTCAAGATTGGTATTGTGAAATCTGTCACAGTACCCTGGATCTCCCAGGGTGTTCTGATCACATCTCTGAAGCAGTGCCAATTGGTGCAGAGTGGAACTGCTAGGACGGAGGGCCAGATGACCAGAGGTAGGATGTGGGGCCGGGCTGTGGCGCAGCTGTTGAGCAGCTGCCTTAAATCACTCTGACCATGAGGTCATGAGTTCGAGGCCAGCCCGTGGCGGGTTGAGCACCCGTCAATTAAAAATAAAAAATAGCCCCTGCTCGTTGCTGACCTAGCAACCCGAAATATAGTTGCATCTATCAAGTAGGAAATAAGGTACCACTTATAAAGTGGGGAGGCAAGATTAACTAATTTACGACCTGGAATGAGGAAGTGCCGTCAGTGTGGATGATGAAGCAGCTGCTCCCCCCTGTGGCCAGAATCGAACATCCCCTCAGAAGAAGGTTAACTGCCTCTGCGTGTGTCTCTCAGTCTCTGTTTGATGTGTTTATGGGCATTGAATGTTTGCCCTATGTGTGTTATAATGTGATCCGCCCTGAGTCCCCTTTCGGGGTGAGAAGGGCGGAATATAAATACTGTAAATAAATAAATAAACAAGGTCCAGAATCAGAAGCCACAAAATCTAGGGTTGCTAATTCTAGTTAAGGAATTTTATGGGATCCCCACCCCCCATCTCAGATCAAATTTCAACATGTAGCTTACCTATCCAAATTTACCTCTTTATTCCCTTTTACTATTTAAACTCAAACTTGGAGAATCAGATCTTTCAGAAGACATGTTTAATAAATGAAAGCATATTCCTTATATTCATTTCATTTATTATATCTTATTTTTGGTTTTGTTTGTTTCCTTTTCTCTGTCTATAGAAATGGGAAGCAGAAAGAGGATTTTTTTTACTTTTGGCTACAACTGCCCTCTGACATTTATGCATAAATTTCCATCCATTTCTCATCTGTGATCTGCTCCTTGCAGACTTCCTCAATTACTTGTGTTAACACACAGTTGTTATTGTGCATTTTCTTGGGAACTGGAATGCATATTGAGCATCTCCAATATGTTGGACATGGTTTTATTTTCTGTATTTGCTGTCAGATTTTTATTAGAATCTGAGTAGCTTCTGCTCTATAGCTTGAGACAGCTCTATTAGAATGTTGTATGTTCATCGTGATGTATTTGCCCCAAGTCCTCTGAGTGCAAATTTCACATCACTTTCTAATATTGTGGGGTCATCTTCAATTTGTCCTTCCTTGAACACTGCTCTGTAAGGATGGACTGTGTGCTTCCTTACATCAGTTGAGACTTTGGTAAGGAATCCAGGTTGCAAATCAAGATTGATAAAGAGCTAGTCAGGAAAAACCTTGTAAACCTTTGTTGTTTATTAGTTCAGTCGCTTCCAACTCTTCATGACCTCATGGCCCAGCCACGCCAGAGCTCCCTGTGTGCAGCTGCCACCCACAGCTCCTTCAAGGTCAAGCCAGTCTTTTCAAGGATACCATCCATCCATCTTGCCCTTGATCAGCCCCTCTTCCTTCTTCTTCCATTTTCCCTAAACCTAAACCTTGTAAACCTAAATGAATTCAAATCTGCAGAGCCACATGAGATGCATCCAAGACTATTGAAAGAACTCATTGACATACTCGCAGAAACACTTGCCATCATTTCTGAGAAATCTTGGAGAACAGGTGAGGTGTCAGGGAACTGGAGGCAAACAAGTATTATCCCTCTCTTCAGAAAAGTAAAATAAAAGATGATCTAGAAAACAACAGACCAGTCAGCCTAATCTCAATTCCAGGAAGAATATTGTACAAGAGTCCCTCTACAAGTATCTTGATAACAATGCGGTGATTAGTAGAAGCCAGCATGAGTTTGTCAAAAGCAAATCCTGACAAACTAACTTGATATTCATTTTTGATTGAGTCACTAATTTAGTAGATGCTGAGAATACTGCAGATGTCATTTATCTAGATTGCAACATAACATCTGATAAGATATCCCATGATTAGCAAACTAACTAAATAAATATGGAATAGATGGGAACACCATCAGATCGATCAATAATTGCTTGGAATGCTGTCTTCAAAGAGCTACCACTAGTGGCTGAACTTCAGATTGGAAGAAGTTATAAAATGAGGTGCTGCAGGGGATTGGATCTGATGGCTGATTTCATGGCTCTAAGGACATACAATCTCACACCATAGAAAGATAGTGCCATAGTGGGCACATCTCCATTAGTGGCTCAAAAAGTATTTTGAAGTTTGAAATCAATTCCGAGGCTCCAGGTCAGACCTATAGTGTTGGCTTCTGAGACAGAGTTCAATTCATGTCCATTCCAGGCTAAATCTAGAGGGAAGCCCAAAATGAAAGGCATCTCATTACTATTAAAGGTACAAAACTAAATGAGAAGATGATTGCAGCAATTTGTTTTCTGGTGCTACAAAGAATTGAGCCCAAG
Source organism: Anolis carolinensis (assembly GCF_035594765.1). Taxonomy (NCBI): domain Eukaryota; kingdom Metazoa; phylum Chordata; class Lepidosauria; order Squamata; family Anolidae; genus Anolis; species Anolis carolinensis. The sequence continues at coordinate 58,588,003 of NC_085842.1, read as the reverse complement.
TCAAAAGATTCAATTGACAAGAAATGTTAAGATTCTAACTAATTATTAGGTAAAGCTTCTTGATATTCCATGCTGTGCAGAAGTAGAACTGAGTACCTTGTAGAGTGTCATATTTTCTTCATTGCAGGTTTTTAAACAGATATTGGATAGCTGTATGTCAGTGATACTTTAGCTGTGAATCCCTGCATTGGCAGGAAGCTGGATTAGATCACTCTTGGGATCGCTTCCAGTTGTATAACTATGATTCAATGAGGATGAAATTACTTTTGCTCTCTGAAATATGATATAGTCAAACGTTTCTATTCTTACTGATTTTTAAAGGATAGTCCAGAGAAAACTGTCTGGAAGAGATCTTAGAAATATACTTATGTTCTTATTTTAGGGCTGGAAGACTATACTGTTTGCCTGTTTATTTAGTTTTCAGATCAGGGAGTGATGCCTGCTATTTCCTTGAATAAGTTTGGATGGCAAGGCAATCTTTACCTGACTTTCAGAAATATCTACACTGGAATAAAAAAATAAGTGAACCTGGGAAAACAACAGAGCTTTGGTCTACAACTCAAAGAATACAATATGAATGGCCATGCTTGTGAAAGGATTCTGGAAATTGTAGTCCAAAATGCAAGTTCCAAGCGCTGCATTTTCTTTTAAATCCTCTGCTGAGTGAAAGAACCCATTTCATTTGATGCTTTTTGCATAGTAACCTCAAAAGGAGCAAGTCTTAAGCTTGAAGAGCATCAGGTAAATGGACAGGTTGCTTACCTGTAACCATGTTTCTTCGAGTGTACTCTGTGAATTCACACTAATGGAGAGGCTGCGCCTGCGCAGGTCCCAACGGAAACTCTTCCCAAGCTGAAGTTTAAATTTTGGCGGTAGCCACGCCCCTCCGTCCCCGGAGGGCATATAAGGCAGCCCTCGGCGTGTCCTCCTCAGTTCCTACGCCGCTAAGGCAACGAGAAAGGAAGAGGGTTTGCCAGAGGGGAAGGAAGGGCGGGCTTGTGTGAATTCACAGAGTACACTCGAAGAAACATGGTTACAGGTAAGCAACCTGTCCTTTTTCTTCGTGTACTCTGTGAATGCACACTAATGGAGACTAGCAAGCTTAAGTCTCGGAGGCGGGCTAAGCAAACCCTGACAACGAGAAACTGTCCAAACATATGTTTATTAGACATGAAAAATATGAAAAAACATGAAAAACCATGGTCCGAGGACCCAATAAGGTATTGCATCAATACACACCAAGTACCGAGAACAGACCGGTAAGGCATGATATAACCCTTGTAAGAGCACATGTGTAGGCAGGAACATCATTCTCCAAGGGAGAAGGTAGTAACAATAAGGCACAAATTGTCAGAGAACAGTGCAAACGTGTACTGAACAGGAGAAAAAACAGTGAAGAGAGGCACCTGAGAAGAAGGGGTAGCCATAGAGAAGTCATAAGAGCAGAAGGTTTAGGACAAGCATGAGGATAAAACTGCTCTAGCAAAGGCTGAGTCCTTTAAAGTCCTTTGGTCTACCCTATAGTGAGACACAAATGTAAGGGGGTTGGACCAGATTGCTGCTCTGCAAATAGAGTCCAGTGGAATGCCCCTTAGAAAGGCAGTCGACGTGGAGAGACCTCTCGTCGAACGCGGGCGAACCGACGGGGGGGGGAGGCCGTTTGGCTAGTTCATAGGCCAGTTCAATGGCCTGGGCAATCCAATGGGACAGTCTCTGTGAAGAAATGGGATTGCCCAGTTTATCTGGAGCATGGGCCACAAAAAGTTTTGGGGTCTTTCGAATGTCCTTAGTACGGTCCCGGTAGAAAAGAAGTGCTCTACGCACATCAAGGAGGTGCAGTCTCCGCTCAAGGGAAGACGAGGGGTCCGGGAAGAAGGCGGGAAGGACAATGTCCTGGTTAAGGTGAAAGGCCGAGACCACCTTGGGGAGGAAGGTGATGTCCGGACGGAGAACGGCGCGGTCGTGATGAAAATGGAGGTAGGGTTCATCAACCCGAAGGGCCGCCAGCTCCGAGGGTCTGCGCGCTGAGGTTATGGCCACCAAGAAGGCAACTTTCCAGGAAAGGAGACGTAGGTCGGTCGAGGCCAAGGGTTCGAAAGGAGAAGCAGTGAGCTGGGAAAGGACAAGCTCGAGGTTCCATCCTGGGGTAGGAGGTTGGGCCGGTGGGCAGATGTTGTTGTATCCTTTCAAGAAGGTCTTGACGAGGTGATCGGAGAACAATGATGGTCTACCATGTTGTTGAAAGCACCAGGATAGAGCAGCCAGGTAAGATTTCATAGAGGCAAGAGAAAGTTTTTGCTCTGCTAGAGACATAAGGAAGTCCAGCACAATCGGTACCGAGGTTGGGAAAGCAGTGATTCCTCGGGAGCGAAGAAAGGAACGAAAGCGAGAGACTTTATAAGTGTAGGCCCTGGTTGTAGCCGGCTTGTGAGCTGCGCGGAGGACCTCTTGTAAGTTCTGCGGGAGGGAGGTCAGGCGAGAATCCTCCAAGCAGTGAGATGTAGAGAGGGGAGATCCGGATGCAGAATCTGGCCGTTCTCCCTGGATAAGAGGTGTGGTAGAAGAGGCAGAGTGAAGAAGGTCGCCTTGGAAAGACGAAGAAGAGCCGGGAACCACGGTTGACGAGGCCAGGCTGGCGCTATCAGGATCGCCGACATCGGTACCGACCGGAGCTTCTGGAGGACCTTCGGTATCAGAGGAAAGGGCGGAAAGAGATAGATCGGTTCCGCCGACCAGTCCAGAAGGAAGGCGTCTCCCAGGCAGCCTGGAGAGGAGGACGGGAGAAGTCTTGCCCCGTACCGAGGCAGCTGAGCGTTCTGGGGAGAAGCGAAGAGGTCTAGGGTGGGGAAACCCCATTTGAGAAAGAGAGAAAGAAGAGTCTCGGGGTCGAGCATCCATTCGTGGGAGGAAGTCGTCATTCTGCTGAGGGCGTCTGCCAAGTTGTTTTGGATCCCGGGAAGGTGAATCGCCGAGATTTGGATGTTGCGGGCTATGCACCAATGCCACAGCTGGGAGGAGAGAAGCATCAGCTTCCTTGAGCCCGTGCCGCCCTGTTTGTTGATGTAGAATACTGCTACTGTGTTGTCTGACTGTACGAGGACAGATCTTTGGGAGATCAGGCGGGAGAAGGCTTTCAGAGCCTTGAAGATAGCAAGGAGTTCGAGAAAGTTTATGTGATTGGCCTTCTCGGAGGGAGACCAGAGGCCTCGAACAGTGAGGCCCTTCATGTGGGCTCCCCAGCCGAAATTGGATGAGTCTGTGGTTATGGTGATCGAGGGAGGAACCGAGTGGAACGGAAGACCCCTGCAGACGTTGGAGAGGGACTTCCACCAGAGGAGCGACCGACGAACGTGAGGCGGGACCGAGAGAAACCTCGAGTTGGGGTGGCGAAATGGCTTGAAAACATCTATGAACCACCTCTGCAGGGACCGGAGACGGAGCCTGGCGAACGGGGTCGTGAGGACTGTGGAGGCCATGTGGCCCAGCAGTATTTGGATGGATCGAGCCCGAACCCTTCGGTGGGTCTCGCAGAAGATGATTTGTTGACGGAGAGCTAGAAACCTGTCGAGCGGGAGCGAGACAGTCTGAGCGATTGAGTCGAACAGGGCGCCGATGAAGCGGATTTTGTTCGACGGGTTGAGGTGAGATTTTTCGTGGTTTAGCTGGAGACCGAGAGAATCTAGAAGAGAGAGGGTGTAGTCGACGTGACGACGGAGTAGGACAGGGTCGGATTCGACCAGAAGCCAGTCGTCTAGATAGGGAAAAACTGTGATCCCCTGGAGCCGGAGGTGGGCAGCCACGACAGCGACGACTTTGGTAAAGACCCTTGGGGCGGTAACGAGGCCAAAGGGTAAAAAGGTGAACTGGTAGGTTTGGTCGAGGACCTTGAAAGAGAGGAAGCGCCTGTGGTTTTCTCGAATCGCCACGTGGAAATAGGCGTCTCGGAGGTCTATAGACACGAAGTAATCTCCGCGGTGAAGCATCGGGAGGATGGAGGCGATGGAGACCATCCTGAACTTGGTTGGGCGTATGAAGACATTGAGCATGCGTAAGTCCAGAATTGGGCGGAGGCCCCCACCCCTCTTCGGGACCGTAAAGTACCTGGAGAAGAAGCTTTGAGGGTCCTGTGCCGATGGAGAAGGCCGAATAGCCCCTTTGGCGAGGAGGGTGTCGACCTCTGCGAGAATTTCTTGAGAGGGGTTGGAGAGAAGGACCTGACCGGTGGGAGGGAGTTCCTCGAATTCTAAGGCATAGCCTTCTTGGACAATTTTTAGAACCCAGGCATCTGAAGTAATAGATTTCCATCGGTGAAAGAAGGGAGCCAGGCGGTCTATAAAGAGACCATGAGGTTGATTTGGTGGAGGAGAGGGGTGCGGAGGAGTGAGAACGACATCGGTACCGGAGAAAGAGTCTTTGGAAGGAGAGATGGCGTCAGGAACGCCGGATAGGTTGACCAGCGGTGGGGGTGACCCGGCCGCGTTGTCTTTGAGGTTGTGCGGCCCGACGGGGCTGTTGGCGATTTTGGTTGTTCGATACCGAGGGACGTCTGAAAGATTGCTGGCGGTAAGAAGGAGGCGGGAAGCGTCGAAAGCGTTGAGGAAACCACTTGGTGCGGTGAGCCTGGGGTTGATCGCCGCATTTAGTGGCCAGAACTTTAAAGTCATGGTTGGTTTTAAGCTTGTCATCGGTGCCAGCATTAAAGAGGCCCATGGCGTCGAAGGGGAGGTCCTCGATGACCTGCCTCGAGGAAGAAGATAAGCCGGAAGATCTCAGCCAGGCGTGGCGGCGAATGGCAATGGCGTGGGCGATCATCTTGCCGGCCGTGTCGCCAGTATGCTTAGCCATCTGGATTTGATGATGCGCTAAGGAATCGGCCTCTTGTTGGAGGGTGGACATGACCGACCGGTCTTCGTCGGACAACTTCGCGAAGAAGGGCTGAGCTTTTTCCCAGAGGATCTGCTGGTATGCCCCCATACAGGCCCCATAGTTCGCCATTCTACAAAGTAGAAGGGCTCCGGAGTAGAGCTTTCTGCCGACCGCGTCGAACCTTTTACCCTCTCTGTCTGCAGGGGTAGTGGATTCACGACCGGAGGACTGAGAGGCCTTCACGACCATGGAATTCGGGTCGGGGTGGTGTTTAAGCCATTCTAAGGTGTCGTCATCCGTACGATACCAGGACTCGATTCTCTTCGAGGTAGGAGGGATCGAGGAGGGGGTTTTCCACGAAGATTGGATAACATCGAGGAGATAGGGTAAGAACGGCAACAGCGTGGCTGGAGGGGCCTGGGCTTGGACCCGTTTGAAAACCGGGTCAGTTACTGCTTTGGAAGTCTGTTTAATTTCTAAACCCAGGGCATCAGCCATTCTAATCATTTGCTCGGAGAAAGCCCGAATGTTGTCGGTAGGCGAAGGAGGATCCACCTCATAGGCATCATGGGGAGGGGAGAGATCGAGGCCTAAGGATACCACCGAGGCCGAGAGAGCAGAATCCGGGCGATCAATTTCTATCTCATCGTCCCCAGCCCCTTGAGGGGACTGGGGAGGAGATGACAACACAGTCTCTGGTGGCGGCACCGCCTCAAGAGCAGGAGCTATCTGCGGCCGAGTTTGTTTGGAGGCCGAAGCCTGGACCGCTCGAGCCAGGCGAGTGGTTTGTCTACCCCGTTCCGGTGTCGAGGTCGGGGGAAAAAGCTGCTGACGAGATGAACGATGAGAAGCAGCAGGTCGAGGAGATGGGACCCTGACCACTGTCTGAGTGGAGTGGTGGGGTGAGTCCTGCAACTCGCCGTCCGAGAGTTGGTGGGGAGAAGGCTGGCGAGGTCGCTGAGCGGGAGCGATCGGAGAAGACCTTCTAGAAGAAGTTGCCGAAGAAGGGGCATCCATCTTGGAGGAGGCAGAAGAGGAAGAGCGTTGGGTTGCCCTCTTCTTAGCGAGCGGTTGTTTTGATGGAACCCTCAGGGATTTACCCGGTGTGGGAGGGATCATTGCTGAGTCGGATTGGGTCCGACGAGCTTCCTCATGAGCCCTTTTAAAGGCGATCTTCATCGCGGAGGTCGATGGAGGAGCCCCGAGCTGGGATCGAGCCGAGGAAACGGAAGCTACCGAGCTCGACGTCGAGGAAGGACCGACCCGACCAGAACGTGTCGACACCGTGGCCGTGGTGAGAGTGCACGGTGGTTTAGCGGCCTTGGACGACCTGGAGGCTCTGGACGCCTTAGACGAGACCGAAGGGGCTTTAGCCGCTGAAGACGACATCGGTTCCGGGTTAAGCGGCGACTTCGTGCCCGAAGTCGACGGGGCGGGTTCAGGAGCGAGCGATTTTTCGTAGAGCGCCGCTCTAAGCCTCGCGGCTCTATTTTTGCGAGCCTGGGCCGTTAGGGCCAGGCAGAAACGGCAGGTACCGACGACATGTGCTTCTCCAAGGCAGTAGAGGCACTTGGCGTGGCCGTCGGAGTCAGGAATTTTAGCGGCACACTGAGTGCAGCGCTTGAAGCGAGTCGTAGACATGAGAATCCGAAGTGAACCTTGCGGCGGAAAAAAAGGAACTGAGGAGGACACGCCGAGGGCTGCCTTATATGCCCTCCGGGGACGGAGGGGCGTGGCTACCGCCAAAATTTAAACTTCAGCTTGGGAAGAGTTTCCGTTGGGACCTGCGCAGGCGCAGCCTCTCCATTAGTGTGCATTCACAGAGTACACGAAGAAAAAAGTCAATTTACTGCATTCAGTAATACACTCAGGTATTTTTTCACAGGATATATACACTATATATACCATGTAAGCCGCCCCGAGTCCTTTCGGGGAGATGGGGCGGGGAATAAAAATAAAATTATTATTATTATTATTATTATTATTATTATTATTATTATTTATTACAGTTCTGCCAGTATTAAAACACTTGGTCATGATGCTAACCTACAGCAACCAGAGATCTGTAGTATCACAGGGCACTTAGAAGGTACAAAAAAGAAAAAGACAGAAGATTAAATCAGGTTAAAGATGAAGTATTGGCAAGTACTGTGAGTACCACAGGAACTCAGGGGAGAGTACACTGCATCTCTGTAGCAAAACATTCTAAGGACCTACCAAGCTACAATTCTCAAGATTTGTAGAATGGAGGCAGATCAGTTAAATTGTGCACCGCACATATGCTCTAATTCAAACTAAACTGAGAGTCAATTCTCTTGTTTTCAAAGAGAGCAGTTTCCCCCAAGTCAGAAGCCTCCAGAAACACTGGTTCTAATTATCTGGATAATAGGATAACCTGGTTTATGAAACATATGGCTATTACTCAGTATAGATAAATAAAACCTTTATTTTCAGATGTAGCGGCATACCACTGAGACTACAATTCTATATAGATTTCTCACCAAGTAAGCCCCTTTGAAACCAACAGGAATTATCCTTGAATTGACATATATGAGATTCTACTGTGAATTTCATTTGCTGGGTACAAACAACAGAGAATGCCCTGCTCCTATCCTATCAGCTTGATCTGATAATGCTGTTATTGCATTTGTTTAGTTATTATGTTTACATTCTATCTGTTCCCCACAGAGATCAGGGTAGTGTGCATGGTTTCTGCTTCACACATTATTACTGACAATGACCCTAGCAAAGAAGGTTGGGTTGTGAGTTAGAATATTTTGAATAAGCTTTTTAAATATACTTTTAAAATGTTCTATCTTTGCATTGTTCTGCTTGATTTCTATTTGTTCATCACTTCAGGAGCCCTTGAATACTATCGAAATACTATAAATAAATAGATGGACACATATGTGAAACTCCATGGTTATATCCTGTACATCTCCCTCTTCCTCTTTTTATTCTTTTTCTCTTCTCTATCTCTGTTTTTTTGTATTTGTGAGAAAAAAGATTCACTTTTCATGTAGGATAGGAATTACTTCACAGATTTATATTTCCAATTTCCCAATTTAAAAAATTAAAGTATAATTCTTTCTGCCAGTCTCTAGTCCTGAGAGACTGTGGGCCCGAGATCAAAATGTTGGAAGAAACAATAATTGGGAGAAAAGGATAAACACCTATCTTCCTATATCCCACCCCCAAAATCAGGTAGTTAAAACTTTAAGAGAATTAGGTTTATTAACTTCTGAAGTGACACTTGCAAGCAGAGGCTTAAAGGTACAGAAATCCAAGGAGAGAGAGAGAGACAGAGGGAAAGAAAGACTTTTACACAATTGAACCAGTTTATGTCTACTACAGAGGTATTCAGTCTTCAGAACCTCACAGAACTATTCATCTGATACCTACATGATGGCAACTTTATTTGTAATCTTACATTCATTCCATCTCCCAGAGCATTCACAACTGTGATTTCCGAATAATTTTTTCAGTCCCTGACATGAGAGAGAAGTCTTACACAGATGCTTCAATGAAAAAGTCTCCATAGTACTGGCTCTAAGTAGAGCCTAATGTGCACCCCTATTTATCATGTTCAATCTCCACATGGCACAGAAAACAGTATGTTGGCATACCTATTTTTGGTAGCTTGGTAAGAATGGCTGCATATAATAGTCTCTACATTAAATTTCTGCAAAATGGAAATCCTTTTCCCAGCCCCCCCCCCCCCCCCCCACCCCACCTATTCTGTAGATCTGCCCTTAGTGAGCATTGGGCCCAAAGTGACAATGTTTGCTTATCCATATCTTCCATTTTGCTTTAATCTCAGTCATAGTTTTTGTTTTCTAGATGCTGTATTTTGCCTGCTTTCCACATTTGTCCCTTTATATCCCATCGAATTACACTCACAAGAGAAAGGATTTTTCCACCTAGAGGGGAAAAAAGATGTCTCCTAAGGCTTGCTCTTGGTAGTCCACCTAGATTGCTGGCTTTGCATCCTTGTATGACATGCTGCAAATATAAATGTGGAGCATATAAAGCAACATACCACCATGTACATCCCTGAGAAATCAGTCAAGTTCAGTGAGGGTTTGTAACAAGCATAAGAATAGGAGACACATGCACCAAAGAAAACAGCTTGATTCTTGCACACGTAGGCTGGTTTAAATAAACATACCATAAAGAACATCCACATACCTTTGCATAGTCAAACATGCGTAAGTCTGTGTACATATCAAGAGCCAGGTTTTCATGGCCACTTCTTTTGTACAGTTTGGCTGCCTCGTGAACCTTTCCCTGGTATGCATAAACATCTGCGAGAAACAAGTCATTGTTGTTCTCTCCACGCTTCTTCCTCTCCTTAAAAAATAATAAAGGACAGGAAATATTTTAGCCAACATAATTACTCAAGAAACATGATGACTGGCCACAGCCACTGGAAACATTAAGCAATTATTCACAAGGCTTTTATACTGGATTACTTGCATTTTAATTTTAAACCAACTTAGGTCTTTAGCTATCAAAACCACGGTTTGGTAAGCTTCTTCTACTAAACTGTCTCTCTCCCACCACTAACATTCCAGTAGAACGGAGAAGAGGGGAATCCAAATTAAATGTAAGGAAAAGAGCCATCAAAAGGTAGAACAGAATCTCATTTAAAAACAGGCATATGGTTCATAAGGCAGATCAAACTACTTTTAATTGTATATTGGCTGTTTATTAATGACTAGCAGACATACTCAGCATTGCCCGCATGTCATTGGGATGTTGCCCACCTACTTTCTTCCTTCTCCCCTTTCCTTTCTTTCTTCCTTCCCTTCTTTTTTTTTCTTCCCCCTCCCTCCCTTCTCCTCTCTGACAACACAGAGGGCCACTTCACCTCATACTTTTGTTGTACACACAGACAAACATACATACATACAACCTCTGACTCAACAATGTCTACAAACCATAGCCTTAGCCACAGTATTTTTTAGAAAACTTGATCTGACCCTCTATTTAGAGGTCAATAAGGCAGTTTTCTTCTAGCAATCTTAGAATGGTCAAAATTCCTACACACGACTCAGGGAGGCTTAGGGAGAAGACATGCATGTGAAGGGTTGAGGGGAATGAGACACTATTTCTGTTTTCATTAAGTTTAGACAGTACTACACTGTGGATTTTTTCGAAGCTTAGGCCTCTTTCACATTACATAATTATAGCATTTTGAGACTAGCTCCATCCTATGGGATACTGGGATTTGCAGTTTGTAGAAAACAGAAAATAAGATCTAAGTTCTTTAGCAAATAACACTAAATACTTTGTGAAAGAAAGATTGTTTTTTTATTAAACAGAAGTAATAATTATAATAATTAATTATGAATAATAGATAAATATTAGAGCTAACTTTTGTTTGCTTTCTGAAGAATAACTATTCACTACAGCAATGTATCTTTTGCATGTGTACTAGCAAAACTGATAAGATTACAGAAGGAAGCATATTTTATATAATGTTAACAAAAGATGGGAGAGCATTAATTGGGATTCAATTATAGCAGCTATTGAAAAGATTGTAAGCCACTTTTACTTTTTAATTCATTCTTTCTTCTCTTTCCCCCTCTTTTTTTCCCCTTTCCCTCCATTTTATGTAGTATATGGATTGTTTTCTTCATATGTTTTTATTCTACATTATTACATAACTCACAAAAAAGAGGAGAAAACTGAAAGGACACCTCTGGGGAAGAGAATGGAGCCACTTAGATTTCTTTCTCTTTTTTCAGCACAGCTTTCTTCAGTGTTCGCTCTCTCACACTCACACATGCACAAAGAATGCAGACTCTCTCAAAGAGCACTGATCTATGATCAAAAGCACTTGAAGAAGTCATCAGCAAAGAGCAGAACACAAAAGGCAGCCAGATGCTGAACAAATCTGTTCTGGACAAATCTGTCCTACAAATTGCCTTGATGATTATATAGGATGGGTTTAAGACTACTCTCAGGTTCATTCCCCTGAAGCCACTTGATGGTGAGTGGATCAGCAGTAAGTAGAAGCAGATGTCACATTGGCTGGAACATTCCCTTAAGCTATACTCTCCTCAAATAATCCCACAGTGTCACACAACAGACTAAGATAAAACCTGGCATCACAACTTGAGGGGCTGAAACAGTTACCTTGGACCAATTGTGACTGGTAACTTGTAATTTAACGAGGAACTAAATGCAATCTGAAAGTGACTGTGACTTAGTTTAGCACATTTCAGTGCTGTTCTTGAAACAGTGCCAAAGTCTCCATTAAGACAATGATGTTGAACCACCAGACTTGTGTTCCCATTATTCTCTCACATGCTGGTGAGAAATGAACTTCTTGTTGTCAAGTAAGAAAACTCAACAGTTTCACCTTGACATTTCACATTACATCTTTGCATTTTGGAATAAGATAAAATCATCAAATTCAATAGCCTTTTCCAGGCCAATGTATCTTCTTCTCAAACAGATATGGGGGTACTTGTTTGCATACATGCAAAATAACTATATGTCTCCTGAGACTTTTTAATCTAGGTTATTCATCCATCTCACTTTCCCATCAGTCTTGTCCTTTTCTCAAAGTCCTTATAGGACATACTGTACATAAAAACTGGACAAATTTGATGCATATATATTCTTTTTATTCTTTGTTGTCACGTTTGTTTCTTGGCAAAACTCTTAGAACTAGGACAAGGAATATATTGGCACAAAAAAGAAGAAATTTCAAGTGTCTGGTAGCTTTAGATTTTGTAGCATAATATGAATTTAATAACGAAGATTATAAACATCACAAAGTGTTGTATCTTATTTATATTCTAAAAATTAATGGTTACCATCTGTACTATCAGTGTGTTGTTATAATGATCGACACCACAGAAATGCCCATAATTTTTAATTAAGTACTTTGCATTTTAAAATCTGTCTTTTTCAAGTTAGGAAACATGGTACTAAACAGAACTTCTAAAAGTATTTTTTGACAGACCATAAAGAGCAAGTTTCAATGAAGTACTTTCAAAGTCATTCACATTAAAAAATTAAGAAAATATCCTTCAAGAAGTGGACCAATCCTATGCCCTACTCCTAGTGAAATAAATTAGGTTTTTGGAAGTATTACCCTTAATTCACGATCATTTTGACATGCACATGCCATCAGCAGAAGTAAAACCAGTTTCTGGTCAACAAATAAAATCTCTTGTACAAAATGTATGAATTGTGTGTGTGTGTGAACATATCCACCTCAAACACAAATATTGTTAGAATCCAGATGAGCTCAAATTCTCCCAAGTACACCACATTACTTTAAAAGCAATGGCTCACAGATTTTTGCCATTAAATATCTGAAAGGAAAAGCTGGGCAACCCACCTGGATTACTTCTTTAACTGTTCAAAGAATCGTTCTGTCTTTTAATCCTGTCAGAACTGGAAATAAGATCTAAGGATTCGATGTGCTTTTTAAAAAGCACAGTGTATCATTTTCAATCCCTTTATTTCTTAGTACTTCTGGCATTTTATATCTGTTATTCAGAAATTGGCCTCACTAAAACCTGTTCCATGTGAAAGAGTTTCATATCCTAATATCTTAACACAATTATGTGTGTGTGTGTGTGTGTTGATATGCTCGCTGAACCTCTCCAATGCTCATGATATACCTAATAATCTAACACAGGATAATTGCCACCACAGTTGTCTCCCTTTTCCTGTACTCTATTTCTCTACAAAGACTGATCAGTATGGGAAAAGACTATTAATATTCTATTTACCCATTGAAGAAATCAATTCATATCCTGTTCTGCTTACTTCTGTGTTCTGCAAAGCAAGAACATTGAATTCTGAAAGTGATCAAATTCTTTCTTTGCTCAGCAATTCTAGTAAATATTGGGAATGTGAGAAAAATGTTGGTGCATATGTCTTGGAAGAAAGCCCAGAAATACGGAAACACCTAGGATGCTAGATATAATTGTTAAAGTTAAAATCAAAAGGCTGGACCCTCATCTAGAAGGAAAATATAAAATACTAGCTGTGCCCGGCCACACATTGCTGTGACGAAGTATGGTGGTATGGGAAATAAAGTATTGAGGAATCGGTGGTAGTTAGGGTAAAGGGTAATGGTTTTCCCCTGACATTAAGTCCAGTTGTGTCTGACTCTGGGGGTTGGTGCTCATCTCCATTACTAAACCAGCGTTGTCCGTAGACTCCTCCAAGGTCATGTGGCCGGCATGACTGCATGAAGCGCCGTTACCTTCCCGCCGGAGCAGTACCTATTCATCTACTCTCATTTGCATGTTTTTGAAGTTTAGGGTTGGCAGAAGCTGGGGCTAACAGTGGGGACTCTCTCCGCTCCCCCAATTCAAATCTGCGACCTTTCAGTCCAGAAGTTGTTGGGAGGTGTTAGCTGGCCCTGATTGTTTCCTGTGTGGAATTTCCGTTTTCAGAGTGTTGTTCTTTATTTAGCGTTCTGATTTTAGAGATTGTATTGTTCTGTTTTATTATACCACTAGCTGTGCCCGGCCACGCGTTGCTGTGGCGAAGTCTGGTGGTATGGGAAATAAAGTATTGAGGAATTGGTGGTAGTTAAGGTCAAGGGTAAAGATTTTCCCCAGACATTAAGTCCAGTCGTGTCTTACTCTGGAGGTTGGTGCTCATCTCCATTTCTAAGCCGAAGAGCCGGCGTTGTCCGTAGACTCCTCCAAGGTCATGTGGGATGACTGCATGGAGCGGCGTTACCTTCCCACCGGAGCAGTACCTATTGATGCACTCACATTTGCATGTTTTCGAACTTCTGGGTTGGCAGAAGCTGGAGCTAACAGTGGGGGCTCTCTCCGCTCCCCCAATTCAAACCTGTGGCCTTTCAGTCCAGAAGTTCAGCAGCTCAGCGCTTTAACACGCTGCGCCATCAGGGGATATTATTTCCTAAAGGTTGTGAATATACAATATTTCTGATTGGTTTTTTTTGTTTGTTGGAGGCAAGTATGAATGCTGCAATTAGGAAAAATGATTAGGATGTAATGGCCTTGCAGCTTTAAAGCCTGGCTGTTTCCTCCCTGAGTGAATTTTTTGTTGGGAGGTGTTAGCTGGCCCTGATTGTTTCCTGTCTGGAATACCCTTGTTTTCAGAGTGATGTTGTTTGCGATATTGTATGTGCTTCTACTGTCTGTGGCCCTGAGAAAACAGGATTTGCCAGACTTTGATGATGGGAATACTTTGTTGGGAGGTGTTAGCTGGCCCTGATTGTTTCCTGTGTGGAATTCCCCTGTTTATTTACTGTCCTGGTTTTAGAGATTATATTGTTCTGCATTATTCTATCCCAGTAATTATTTCATATTAAAGAAGAATCTCACTTATCCAACATTCGCTTATACAGTGTTCTGGATTATCCAACACAGTCTGCCTTTTCATAATCAATGCTTTTGTAGTCAGTGTTTTAAATTCATTGTGATATTTTAGTGGTAAATTTGTAAATACAGTACAGTAGAGTCTCACTTATCCAACATAAACGGGCGGGCAGAACGTTGGATAAGCGAATATGTTGGATAATGAGGAATTAAGGATAACCCTATTAAACATCAAATTAAGTTATGATTTTACAAATTAAGCACCAAAACATCATGTTAGACAACAAATTTGACAGAAAAAGTAGTTCAGTACACAGTAATGCTATATAGTAATTACTGTATTTATGAATTTAGCACCAAAATATCACGATATATTGAAAGCATTGACTACAAAAATGCGTTGGATAATCCAGAATGTTGGATAAGCGAGACTCTACTGTAAATACTACATAGCATTACTGCGCATGGAACTACTTTTTCTGTCAAATTTGTTGTATAATATGATGTTTTGGTGCTTAATTTGTATAACAATTACCTAATTTGATGTTTAATTGGCTTTTCCTGAATCCCTTCTTATTATCCAACATATTCACTTATCCTGCCGGCCTGTTTACGTTGGATAAGTGAGACTCTACTGTATATTTCTAATCTTATATTATCTGCTCAGAACTGGATTATATGAGGCCCCTTCTTCACAGCTGTATAAAATGCACACTGAAGTGGATTATATGGTAGTGTGGAGTCAAGATAATCCAGTGCAAAGCAGATAATATAAGATTATAAATGGGTTATATAGCTGTGTGGAAGGGCCTTGAGTCTACACTGCCATATAATCCAGTGCAAATTAGATAATCTGTGGAAGAAGACTCAGTGAGGCCTAAATCTGCCTGTCCCCTAACTGAAACCTGGCTGTCCCTTGGCTGGTTGCTAGGCAACCAAGTGGGCAGAGATTAGCCCTCTAAACTGGCAGCAATTGGATAAAAAAAATTATTGCTCTCCCTCTAATTAGGACTTTATTTTTCTTTTCTTTTTGTTGTATCAACCTTGAGGCGTGGATGATGGGTTGTGTTGTCAAATTTTGAGGTTGGGGGGCCTGTACTTTTGTTGTTTTGTGAATTGCCGTGATGCCATCACTCTTTTATATATATAAGATAGTAATTTTTATATATTCTGATTTTAGTGTTTTTGAATACTTGGAGCCAGATTGTATTCATTTTCACAGTTCACAGCAACACAATAATAATAATAATAATAATAATAATAATAATAATAGTAATGATAGTAATAATAATGACTTTGGTAATACAGACTGCTTCACTCCCTTCTCAGCTTCCTTTTCTGGAAGAATACTTTCTTGGGAGGTGTTAGCTGGCCCTGATTGTTTTCTTTGTGGAATTTCCCTGCTTTCAGAGTGTCGCTCTTTAGATATTATATTGTTCTGTATTATTATACCACAGTAATTATTTCATATTACAGTAGAATCTCACTTATCCAACATTTGCTTATCCAATGTTCTAGATTATCCAATGCAGTCTGCCTTTTAGTAGTCAATATTTTTGTATTCAGTGTTTTAAATTCATTGTGATATTTTGGTGGTAAATTTGTAAATTTGTATGTATGTTACTACATAGCATTAGTGCACATGGAACTACTTTTTCTGTCAAATTTGTTGTATAACATGATGTTTTGGTGCTTAATTTGTATAATGATTACCTAATTTGATGTTTAATCAGCTTTTCCTGAATTCCTTCTTATTATCCAACATATTCACTTATCCAACGTTCTGCTGGCCTGTTTATGTTAGGTAAGTGAGACTGTACTGTATATTTATAATCTTATATTATCTGCTTAGAACTGGATTATATGTGGCCCCTTTTACACAGCTGGATAAAATGCACACTGAAGTGAATTGTATGGCAGTGTGGAGTCAAGATAATCCAGTTCAAAGCAGATAATATAAGATTATAAATGGGTTATATAGCTGTGTGGAAGGGCCTTGAGTCTACACTGCCATATAATCCAGTTCAAATCAGATAATCTGTATTTTATAGGCAGTGTGGAAGAGGCCTAAGTGAAGCCTAACTCTGCCTGTCTCCTGGGCTGAGTGGGTTGCTAGGAGACCAAGTGGGCTGAGCTGAGCCTTCTAACTGGCAGCAATTGGATAAAAAAATTATTCCTCTCCCTCTAATTAGGACTTTATTTTTCTTTTCTTTTTGTTGTATGAACGTAGAGGCATGGATGAGGGGTTGTGTTGCCAAGTTTAGTGTTTCTGGGATGTGTAGTTTTGTTGTTTTGTCCTAGGCCGAAATTTCATTACCCTTTTATAGATTACTACGATATATTATAACTGCAGCAAGAATTGTCTATGTGCAGAGATGGAAGGAGCTAGCTCTAACAGAAGAATGGGTTCATTGGGTGTTCCAAAACTTCCTACGGTAGGTCCCATATACACTGTCATATAATGCAGTTTCAGAATGCAGTTTAACTGTATTATATGGAAATGTAGATCGGGGACCTGTTTCATTGCTTGCCTCATATACATGGATCTTATCGCTTACATACAGAATCCTTAACTCAAAATTGTTCTGGACTAAGTGCTCCAACAGCAAAGTTTATACAACTATTCATTTTTTCCTAAACAGAATTTCTCCATTAAAAAAGAGAGAAACAATAGGAATACTGGTCGTCCCTGAGTTACAAACATGGAACTTTCAAGCGACTCATAGTTAAAAACAAGGATGAGACAACAGGAAGTGAGAGAAATTTACCCCTCAGAAAAATGTATCTGTTCCAACTTACATAAAAATTCAACGTACAAACAACCCTACAGAACCTATCTTGTTCGTAACTTGGGAAATGCTGTATACCGGAAACAGCTTCAAGAGTTTCTGTTAACTTATTGAAAGCAGTATGATTGCATGGTGATAGCTCTGTCTAGAAGCACAGCAAGTTTAAAAAGTCAATTCAGTTCTATTGGAATTATTTTAAACTAAGGCTGCTTTCAAGTATTTGAGTGGAACAAACTGGCCTAGTTCAAATGCTCAGTTTCCAGCTTGCTAAATCACACTTGGGAACAAACTATGAAAATCTGTTCTCCCTCCTTATCTTGCCTACATCCTTCTTTAAAAACTATAGCATAGACACTGACAACTGGGAAGCCCTGGCCCTTGAGCACTCTAATTGGAGGTCAGCTGTGACCAGCAGTGCTGCGGAGTTCGAAGAGGCAAGAATGGAGGGCTTAAGGGAGAAACGTGCCAAGAGGAAGGCCCGTCAAGCCAACCCTGACCGGGACCGCCTTCCACTTGGAAACCAATGTCCTCACTGCGGGAGAACATGCAGATCAAAAATACGTCTCTTCAGCCCCCTAAGAACCCACCCCCAAGACACCAGAGATGGAAGACAATCGTCCTCGAACTACGAGGAATTGCCTAAGTACATCCTTCTTTGCCACTGAATTCTTGGTTTAATAAAACTATAACTGTGATGTCCAAAATGAGAAATGGTGGTTTAATGTCAGTTTCCTAAACAGGATCTAAAATTAATGTCTACAGCTAACTGAAAATTCTGATATTAAAGTAAGGTTCCAGTTTAGGATGCAATGGTTAACTGTGGTTAATTGAAACATAGTATATAAGTATCAATGTTGAGCAAAAACATAAGAAAGAAATTCTGAATTAAAGCAATGTGGCAAGAACCACACTAAGAAACAATGTATTCTGTCAAGTAGATTAGGATAGAGCTTTTCTTTGCTTGTTTTCTTTCTTTTTGGGTGGTTGAGGAGAGGTCAATCTCACTTATCCAACATTCGCTTATCCAACGTTCTGGATTATCCAACCCAGTCTGCCTTTTAGTAGTCAATGTTTTTGTAGTCATTGTTTTCAATACATTGCGATGTTTTGGTGCTAAATGAGTAAATACAGTAATTACTACATAGCGTTGCCACATACTGAACTGGTTTTTCTGTCAAACTTGTTGTAAAACATGATGTTTTGGTGCTTAATTTGTAAAATCATAATGTAATTTGATGTTTAATAGGCTTTTCCTTAATCCCTACTTATTATCCAACATATTCGCTTATCCAATGTTCTGCCGGCCCGTTTATGTTGGATAAGTGAGATTCTACTGTACTATGAATGGAAAATCTGAAAAGTAACATGCAAACTGTACAGAAGTGTTCAACTATATAAAATTATAATATGATGAAATGTAGTCTGTTAGCTCCGTGTGTAATGTGTGAACACTGTTAGATCTGTAGTCTATAACTACAAATATATTATTATATATATTATTATATGGAGCCTCCGGTGGCCTAGGGGATAAAAGCCTCGTGACTTGAAGGTTGGGTTGCTGACCTGAAAGCTACCAGGTTCGAATCCCACCCGGGGAGAGCGTGGATGAGCTCCCTCTTTCAGCTCCAGCTCCATGCGGGGACATGAGAAGCCTCCCACAAGGATGGTAAAACATCAAAACATCTGGGCGTCCCCTGGGCAACGTCCTTGCAGACGGCCAATTCTCTCACTCCAGAAGCAACTCCGGTTGCTCCTGAAACGGAAAAAAAAATTATATAAGCATACAAATGCCCACTAGCAACTTTTGAAATGTACAAAAAAATGAGTATGGCAATTCCAAATCACATCTAGTATCTTGTTTCAAGATATATCCGACTGGTGTCAAAAACTGCCATCCTATGAGAGCCAATATGATATAGTGGTTTGGGTGTTGGATTACGTCTCTAGATACCAGACTTCAAATCTCTACTCGGTAATAAAAATCCACTGGCTAACCTTGAGTAGGTTACATTCTCTCAGCCCTAGAGGAAGGCAAGGGTAAACTCCTCTATGAACAAATGTTGCCAAGAAAACCCCACAATCAGATCTGCCTTAGGGTCACAGTAAGTTGGAAAGGCTTGAAGGCACATGGAATCAATTATCTAGGTTTGAAGAAAAAATAATCAGATAAGAATGTAATGAAAGACTCAAAAATTGGCAATTATGTCCCTTACTCAATTAGTCACAGTCAGTAACATGCTTTCACTGAAAAGAAGGCAGCTTAGTAACATAGCATAGCTGTGGGATACTTAATTATCCCATTACGTTTCAGCAGTAGTATTTGCAAAGGCCACTATGGACTTCTTTTCTGAAGCTTGAAGAATTATGAGGGAAGGGAGAATGAGATTCCTGTGCTTTTTCCTACTGTGTGTCTTCAATGAGGTATGAGGGATCATTTTCTCTTTCATCTTTTTTCAATTAATTTGATTTTGTTAGCATATGTCCCACAAGTTATATTGACTTGTCTTTGCAATCAATAGGGCAACATTCTATTTCTTCCAGCTCCAAACAGCGAAATACCCTCTCTCGTATATTTTACTGATTCATTTTACATTTTACTGTAAGATACAGCCTAACTATATTTTGTTTTGTGTGTGGTCCCATTTATTCTTTGCCAATGGTACTAAAACAGTCCCCAATGGATTTGGGGTTGAGGGTGCATGTCTAGCTCTGAAGGATTTAGATTCACTTCGGAAGACTGCCAGATTGCTGGGTGTCTCTAAGAAGGAGACACTAGATATACGCTGAGGAAGGTGGAAGACATTTCTCATTTCCTGGCTCAAAACATCATAAATGCGTTTTATCAACTCTGCTTCTCATAGCAAAAGTGATGATGTGAAAACTGTGCTCTCAGGAGGGAAACTATACAAGCTTCAAATGGAAAAACAACTAAAGGCAAAATCTGTATGATAAAATGGGAGAGAATGTGAAAATCATATTTTCTAATTCATGAATTGCACAGCAAGGAGTTGAAACACTAGCAAAAATTAAAAGGTTGTGGAATGGGATCAGTAGCTTAAGTACATGGTACTGATTCACTTATACTCAGTAACCTGCATCTATGTTCCTTATAGTGAGTGGGTGCATCTATACTAACTAAACAATTCTAGCAGTGTGATACCACTGTAACTGTCATTGTTTTATCCTACAGAATCCTGAGATTTCAAGTGATGATATAGTTTGTAAATTTGCCTGCCTATGAGCTTTAGTACTGTAGTTCAGGGAGTGGACTACCACCCTCTACCATAGAATTTTCAGTATCTAAGTAGACTACAAATCCCAAATGCAAAAGCATCCAGAATTCTTAACTGCTATGGTTGCTCATAGATGAACTAAATATTGGGTCCCTAAATATTGGGTCCTTATATATATTAAAGTGAAGGAATTTTCTACACTGATAAATGGATTCTCATGAGAATACATTCAACATCTAGTAGTCATTAGGGCAAAATGGATCCTATGAGTTCTAAAGCAAAACAAATCTTTTAGAACAGTTGGCCATGAAAACGTTGCACTCGCAATGTTGGGAAAACTATATAAGAAAGACATTGGGTCCAGAGGTTGGGAAAATTATGTTTGGACCCCAACCCCCAGAATGCCCTAGTAAGCATGATTATTGGTCATACTGGCTGGTGCATTCTTGGAAAATGTGGTCCACAAAGTAATTTTTCCAACTTTTGAACTGAGCTGAACAAGGCACAAAGGCTTTCCATATATAAAGCCTTTAGTTAATATACCTGTACTTAACAGAACTCGGAAAGAGTTCTATGAGGTCTTACAGTCTTGTTTTATTTCTTTTGACCTTATCACCCAGATGAGTTTTGCTAGGAAAGTTTGACTTACAGTACTTTTGGTAAGTTCACTTTAAATGAGATTCAAAATAATCCTGAAATAACAGGGGACATTTTACCTCTAAAATGTCTGATAATCAACAAGAAGGGATGTGGAAGGGTGGCAACCACTTATGCAGCCACCTTCAAACCTAGAAAGAGCTACACAAAACTGTTCTGGGCAATTTGAGAGCCTTTGCCATTAATTTTTAAGCATGATGACTGGCCCAGAGATTCTGTTCATCAACAGGGCAGATGAAATCTGATTCAGTAATTTGAGTGTACTTTTATTCTGTCATGGTTCATAAAAAGAATGATAACTGTGCATCCAATGCCATCTATATCTATAGCAAACTGCTTCTGGTACTGTGATAAAACAAGGACACATTTGCCACAATGAGGCTGCAAAAAGAAAATTGCATCCCTACACAGGAGACAGGAACCCCAATTAAAATCTGCACAAAAGATTCCCTTCAGACTTTTCCTTGCAGACCTACATATTTTCCATTATTGCACTATCCTATAGGAAGGTCAAAGTGGTGATAGATTTGTTTTTCTTTCAGATTCTTCTATAATTAAAATTCCATCAAGTCATGGACTAGGCACCTGAACAGGTTAAGAGCACAACGTGAAAACTGCAAGCCCCAGTTTTTAGTCCCAGCTGTCACTGGGGTGTCATGTGACCTTGGGCAAGTCACAGTACCTTTGTGCCAGTCCCTTGCTCTGCAAAATGGAGATAAAAATAATTACCTATCTCAAGAGGATGATGTAAGACTTAATTAATTCCTATTTTTAAAATACTTTGAAACAAGCCAGAGCATTGGAACACTGATAATTGAATATCCATTTTTTTCATTAAGTTTCTGTCATAGGAGTGGATCAAAGTTGGTGTATATCTGTCACGACCCAGGCTGCAGAGCACCAATAACCATACACAGAGGCCAGAATCTATCTAATATCTTTATTGTAGGAATATATAAAGTTAATAAAAACAAGTGTAGAAAATAGTCCAGAATTAGACCTTTCAGGAAAGGTCAGAATTAGTCCAAAAAAGCAATGTCCAATAAGAAATATTAAGGTCCAAAGTTGTAATCCAATAACCGAAACACTCACTTTGCCAAGCAAAGTGAGGGGAGATGACAAGGTCCTTTAGTCCATGAAACTTGAGCGAGGCTAGGAAATAACTTGATACTTGAAACAAGGCTTGAACGTGGAACAAGGTAACTAAGAACAAGAACAAGGTCCGTGGAATAACTTGATAAATCCGTGGAACAAGGCAAGGATTGATCCTGGGAAACAAGGCAAAGTCCGTAGATAAACAAAGGCTGGGAAGCAAGGCGAAGGCTGGATAGCAAGGCAAGGCTTGAGCAGGAGCGAGGCTTGAACCGGAGCGCGCTGTCCAGACACAACTCGCTCCGTAGGCTGACGAATTGACTCCGCGAAGTTACTACGCGGGTAAAACACCTAAATAGAGTCTAGCTTTCCCGCCGAAGCAGTTCTCTGGGAATCAGAACCGAAAGCTAACTCTGAGACCAGATGTGAGACTCCCCAAAGATTCTCACGAGAAGCAGTCTTAATTGGCCACATTCTTAGCTGCAATCCTCGCACTCCTGCGCGAAGCTGAATCCAAACTTCTCTGTTGTTTACAAAACTCCCGGCGCAAGAATACGGGAGAAGTAGGCTCTGGGCTTGTTTGACATACTTCTGGGAGACAACTTTCTTGCAGGTGCAAGGTTCCCAGATCTGCCTGGGAAAGATCTGGCTGAGAGGAATCCAGTTCAGACTGGGAAGGTAAAAAACCCAAGTTTTCATCTTCATCAGGAATTACAATGTCCTGAGCAGGACTACAAGGCCCATGGGTCATCACACTATCCCCCTCCTCAAGGCCCCTCCCAAACTGGGGCCCTCTCCCCGAGGCGCGAGGTCGTGGTTTGGTGGGATAGGTCTGATGAAAGCGACGGGTTAGATCAGGAGCATGGACTGTGGAGGCGTCTTCCCAAGAGCGTTCCTCAGGGCCAAAACCCACCCAGTCAATGAGATATTGTAGGCGGCGGCGGTGAAAGCGAGAATCCAAAATGTCCTCAACCTCGAACTCCTCCTCCCCATTCATCAAAACAGGAGGGGGGGCCGGTTGGTCTGTATCAGGTCGCACACCATCCGCCGGAAGGAGCAGGGAACGGTGAAACACTGGGTGAATGCGCATTGAACGCGGAAGTTGGAGTTTGAAAGTCACGGGGTTTAATTGCGCCACCACTGGATAGGGACCAATGAAACGGGCATCTAACTTCCGGCAAGGGCGGTGGGAGGGCAGAAAGCGAGTGGACAGGAAAACCCGATCTCCTACCTTGATTTCGGGGCCCGGCTGGCGATGTTTGTCAGCGTGGCGTTTATAGTCCTCCTTGGCTTGGTCCAGTTGCTGGAGCAAAAGTTGTTGCACCGCTGTGAGTTCCTGCAGCCAATCCTCTGCTGCGGGAACCTCTGAAGTTTCAATGACAGGGGGGAAGAAACGTGGATGGAAGCCGTAGTTTGCAAAGAACGGCGTTTCTTTTGTAGAAGCTTGAACTCCATTGTTGTAGGCAAACTCAGACAGTGGTAACAGAGAAGCCCAATTGTCCTGTTGATAGTTTACATAACAGCGAAGATACTGCTCCAAAGTGGCATTGGTGCGCTCCGTTTGCCCATCTGTTTGGGGATGATGAGCTGAAGATAAGCGAGAGTCTATGCCCAATAGTTTTTGTAGTGCCTTCCAAAAACGAGAGGTGAATTGAGATCCACGGTCTGTGACTAAACTCTTGGGCAATCCATGTAGTCTGAAAACATGTTGAAGAAATAGATCCGCAGTTTCCTTGGCCGTGGGGAGGCCTTCGCAGGGAATGAAATGGGCTAACTTGGTGAATAGGTCCACCACCACTAAGATCGTGGTGAATCCACAGGAAGGTGGTAGGTCAGTGATGAAATCCGCGGAAATTATTTCCCATGGGCGAGATGGGGTAGGAAGGGGGTGTAAAAGCCCTGAGGGCTTCTCCCTTCGTATCTTGGAGCGCTGGCATACTGGGCAGGTGTTGACATATTTTTCCACATCCTTGCGGATCTTGGGCCACCAAAAATCCCTTAGGATCAAATGCATAGTTTTAAATAGTCCGAAGTGTCCTGCTGGTTTGCAGTCATGACACAGACGAAGCGCTTTTTCCCTGCCCGGTCCGGGTGGGATATAAACATGATTTCTATAGCAGAGCAGCCCATCTTTAAGCGAAAAGGGGAAATGCAGACCTTGGCGAAGTTGGTCCTGCGCCCAGGCATCTGCTTGCTGACTAGCCCTGATTTCTTGAGCACAGATGGGTCCTGGAGTAGGGGAAGTTGAACCAATGGGAATGGATTTGGTGTTCCCCACCGTGAGCGTGGCAAAGTTCTCAGGTTGTAGCAGTTGGGATTCAAAGGTCTCCTTGCGTCCTGCAGCGTATTCCGGTTTACGTGACAGGGCGTCTGCTTGCTTGGTTTGGGCTGGGGTCACATAATGGATCTGGAAGTTGAAACGTTCAAAGAATAAAGCCCAACGTTGCTGCCTCTGATTTAGTTTGCGGGCAGTTCTTAGATGTTCTAGATTACGATGATCAGTGTGGACTTCAATGGGAAATTTGGCCCCTTCTAGCCAATGTCTCCAAGTTTCAAAGGCTGCCTTTATGGCCAGTAGTTCTTTTTCCCAAATGGTGTAATTCCTCTCTGGTGTGGTTAGTTGACGAGAATAAAAGGCACAGGGGTGGAGGTGATCTCCCACCGGTTGTAAGAGTACAGCCCCAATTGCCACATCAGAGGCGTCCGCTTGCACCACAAAAGGGGTTCCAGGATTTGGGTGCTGTAGAATTGGCTGGGAGGTGAATAGTTTCTTTAGTTGCTGGAACCCTTTCTCTGCTTGATCAGTCCAGCGGAAAGGCTGCTTTCCACGGATGCAGCTAGTGATGGGGTCGGACCAGCGGGCAAAATCTGGAATGAACTTGCGGTAGTAGTTCGCGAACCCCAAGAAACGCTGCACCTCTTTCTTGTTAGTTGGCGCCCGCCATTCCAATACTGCTGAAACTTTGGCTGGATCCATGGAAAGCCCTAGAGGCGAGATGCGGTAACCAAGGAAATCTACCTCTTGTAGATCAAAAGCGCATTTTTCCAGCTTGGCATAAAGTCCATGATCCCGCAATCGTTGTAACACCATTTTGACGTGGTTCTCATGTTCTGATTGTGATCTGGAAAACACCAAAAAATCGTCCAGGTAGATTATCAAGAACCTGTCTAGATAGTCCTGAAAAATGTCATTGACAAATTGCTGGAACGTTGCGGGGGCTCCGCATAAACCGAAATTCATAACTCGGGACTCAAATAATCCGAATTTGGTCTGGAAGGCGGTCTTCCACTCGTCCCCTTCCCTGATGCGAACTAAGTTGTAAGCCCCCCGAAGATCCAGCTTGGTGTAAACCTTGGCTCCTCGAAGCCGATCCAGTAGATCCGAGATTAAGGGCAGGGGATAGCTGTTCCGCTTGGTGATATTGTTCAATGCTCTGTAGTCCACCACCAAGCGTAGTTCCCCTGACTTCTTCTTCACAAACATCACTGGGGAGGCGGCTGGGGATTGAGAGGGTCTGATGAATCCCTTGCGAAGGTTTGTCTCTAGGAATTCCCTGAGAGCTTCTTGCTCTGGTTCAGTCAGGGAGTAGAGATGCCCTCGCGGGATCGGGGCCCCCTCCACCAAGTCAATGGCACAGTCATAAGGTCTATGTGGGGGTAATTTTTCGGCTTCTTTCTCATTGAATACATCCCAATACTCGGAGTACTTCTTTGGCAAGGTGATGATGGGCTCGGTGTCTGTGGCATGGCATACCTTGGCTACGAGGCAATGGTTTTGGCAGTACGGTGAAGCAAACTGCAGTTCTCTGTTGGACCAGGAGATGTTAGGGTCGTGGAGAGTCAGCCATGGAATTCCCAAAATCACAGGGAAATGGGGGACCTCGGTAACAAAGAAGGAAATCTCTTCCATATGTTCCCTTATCCACATCCTGGTGGGTTCCGACCACTGACTTACGGGGCCCGTCTTGAGGGGACGGCCGTCTATGGCTTGCACCACACGGGCATTCTTGAAATCATGATATTGTAATCCCAGAGAGTCGGCATACTCTCTATCGATGAAATTGTTGGTAGCTCCAGAGTCTATCATGGCGTGGATCATGACGGGTCCCCTTTTTGCTGACCATAATGTGACCACGAGAAGGAACAGGACCCCGGTTGGCGGCTCTTGGATGGATTTTTTGACCGGGTTGGCGAGCCTCTCTACACCCGGTCGTTGGCTTCCCCCGCCGGCTGTGTGCCAGTCGGCTCAGACGCCTTCGTCTCCGTGGAGGACGCCGCCGCAAGACGGGCGGCAGGCTTCCCTTTGGCTGGGCACTCTCTGGCGAAGTGGCCCCCGTTCCCGCAGTACCAGCAGAGGTTTAAGCGTTGACGACGGGCCTTCTCGGCGGCATCTAGTCTGGGACGCACATTGCCCAACTGCATCGGCACCTCCTCGCCTCCTCTGGGGTATGGGGTTGGCGGTGGGGGTCTCCACACCGGACGTGGCTGAACGCTGGCGGGAGCGGGGGGTTTTGCCCCGGCTCTACTGCCCTGGCCTCGAACCCACTGTTTCCTGTTGGCAATCATGACTTCAGCCCGTAAACATTGATCAATGAGTGCCTCGAGGGTCTGGGGAGGATCCACCTTGGAGATTTCTTCCAGCATTTCAATGTTGAGACCCTCCCGGAATTGTCCCCTGAGGGCTACATCGTTCCAGCCGGTGTTGTGGGCCAGCACTCGGAACTCGGCTATATACTGAGACATAGGTCTGTCTCCTTGGAAAAGGCGACGGAGTTTGTGACCGGCTGCCTCCAAATTGTCCTCGATTCCCCAAGTCTCCTTGAGGTGGTCCAAGAAGTGTTGCGCTGATCTTAGGTGTGGAGAGGCTTGGTCGAACAGTGCCGTCGCCCAGCTGGCCGCTGGCCCGTCTAGAAGACTGTAAACCCATGCCACTTTGATGTCTTCTTGGGGAAACTCGGCAGCACGGGCCTCCAGATAAGCTTGACATTGGCGACGGAAGACATGAACCTTAGAAGCTTCTCCAGTAAACTTGGTTGGCAACGCCATGGCCGGAAGACGAACTCCGCGTTCCTTCAAACCCCTTATTTCTCCATCCTGTGCATTGAGCTTATCACGGATTCGGTCCACCTCTTCCTTGTCGATGGTGTAGGTAATCGGCTGGCCGCTCGGCCCAGGTACGACTCCGGTAGACATTCTGGCCGAGGTTAATTGGTGCTTAGGGGCGCGGAGTCAAACTGTCACGACCCAGGCTGCAGAGCACCAATAACCATACACAGAGGCCAGAATCTATCTAATATCTTTATTGTAGGAATATATAAAGTTAATAAAAACAAGTGTAGAAAATAGTCCAGAATTAGACCTTTCAGGAAAGGTCAGAATTAGTCCAAAAAAGCAATGTCCAATAAGAAATATTAAGGTCCAAAGTTGTAATCCAATAACCGAAACACTCACTTTGCCAAGCAAAGTGAGGGGAGATGACAAGGTCCTTTAGTCCATGAAACTTGAGCGAGGCTAGGAAATAACTTGATACTTGAAACAAGGCTTGAACGTGGAACAAGGTAACTAAGAACAAGAACAAGGTCCGTGGAATAACTTGATAAATCCGTGGAACAAGGCAAGGATTGATCCTGGGAAACAAGGCAAAGTCCGTAGATAAACAAAGGCTGGGAAGCAAGGCGAAGGCTGGATAGCAAGGCAAGGCTTGAGCAGGAGCGAGGCTTGAACCGGAGCGCGCTGTCCAGACACAACTCGCTCCGTAGGCTGACGAATTGACTCCGCGAAGTTACTACGCGGGTAAAACACCTAAATAGAGTCTAGCTTTCCCGCCGAAGCAGTTCTCTGGGAATCAGAACCGAAAGCTAACTCTGAGACCAGATGTGAGACTCCCCAAAGATTCTCACGAGAAGCAGTCTTAATTGGCCACATTCTTAGCTGCAATCCTCGCACTCCTGCGCGAAGCTGAATCCAAACTTCTCTGTTGTTTACAAAACTCCCGGCGCAAGAATACGGGAGAAGTAGGCTCTGGGCTTGTTTGACATACTTCTGGGAGACAACTTTCTTGCAGGTGCAAGGTTCCCAGATCTGCCTGGGAAAGATCTGGCTGAGAGGAATCCAGTTCAGACTGGGAAGGTAAAAAACCCAAGTTTTCATCTTCATCAGGAATTACAATGTCCTGAGCAGGACTACAAGGCCCATGGGTCATCACAATATCAATCAACATTCCAAATCAAAAGTTCTTAGCACTCTTTTTTATCTGAATAGATTCATTGTTCCTTTAATACTGCACTATACAGATTCCACACTAAGCCCAAAACGCTGTATGGATTAGGGAAGACTGGTCTTGACACACAGCTAAGAAAATTAAAAAAAAATAACAAGGTGGGATCCTATTGGTGCCAGTGAAGGTAGCAGTAGGAAAGGTGCTGCAGGTGCAGCAGGGGCCAAGGAAGTATACAAGATGGTGCTGGCTCTAAGTACTCTGTTTCTCCAGTCCTGGCTTTAGAGGGGTAGGGTCTGCAGAGCCAAAGTAATCTAGGAATGCTGTTTTTCAGAAGAATTAGAATCATAAAATCGCAGAGCTGAAAGAGACCACAAGGACCATTCAATCCAACCCCTTGCTATGAAGGGAAATACAATTAAGGCACTCCTGACATATGGCCATCCAGTCTCTGCTTAAGAACCTTCAGAAAAGAGATTCCACCATGCTCCCAGGCAGCATATTCCACTCCCGAACAGCTCTTGCTGCCAGGAAGTTATTTCTAATGTTTAGGTGGCATCTCTTTTCCTGCAATTTAAATCCTAGTCTCTAGAGTAGCAAAAAAACAAGCTTGCCCCCTCCTCAATATGACATCTTTTCAAATATTTAAACATTGTGCTACAGGACGGGTGATCCTCCATGCCAGCCCTCTCAGAAAACTTGGCTCAAAGGAACTTCAAAGAAGCCAGGCACTGGAGAAACGAGTGGCTTAGAAATGCAGACTTCTCTTCTTGATGACAGTGACTTTGTGTTGTTTCCTTTGCTGCTACTTCACAAGCTTGGAAGAAGTGCAACCAGTTGTTTAATTTGGCTATTATGTGTGCAGAGCACTCCATTTAGATTCTGGCCTAAACAAGCAAGCATGTTTGATCTCAAATCACACTTTCTTTCCTTTACTTTACCTCTATGCTGCTTATCAGTTCCAGATATTGAAGATCTCGCACTCTGGTAAACGCCTGTCAAAGCACAAGAAGAAAAATACGTCAGCAAAGAGTAATATTTTATATACAGATAGGCAACAAATATAGTAGTGATAACTTCTACTGTGTGGCTATGCTTTATTTTTCCTCTATACTAAAGGGGGGGAAATGATAAAATAAATGGAAATGGATAAAAATACTGTTTATACACTTCACCTATCAAACCAGAACAAATGGAATGTCTAACAGAATATCAGAAATAAATATACCATAGGTAAAATTAATTGCAGAATCAAGTTATAGGAAGCACATTAAAATCAGTAAAATGAATCTAACTCTACAGTGCATTAAACCTTATGTGTGTAAGCATATTATAATTCAAGCAGTGAATATCTGTTTGTATTTGCCCCATGCTGCCTCATCTGCCCTTGAGACACAGTGGATATGTTCATAAGTCACAGTAAGCCAGAATTCTTGAGGACTGAGGTAACATGCTGCTGTATGCTGCCTGACCATTCCCACTGAAAACAATGGCTCTTCTATCTGCAAAGTGCTTAACCATGATGTGCAGAACTCTGGCAGACAATGAGAGAATTTTATGTAGACACAAGGGAAAGCTTTCGAATAGTTGTACTGTTATCTGTTCAGCAGCTCAAATACAAAAGTTAGACAGAAGTCAGGGTTATCTCTCTTTGTTATTTAATATGTTATAAGTTATCAAAGGTCATTAGCTTACATTCCAAGCTCGTGCTTGGAATGTGAATATTCAGGATTTCATCAACTGAATATCTAGGAGCAGATAATCTGAACCGATATCAGTGTCCAAAGGCCATGATAAAATTGGTGAACCCCACATCCAGAAAAGATCAAGTTGATGCTTTGAATAATAGTTGATGTGCTCAGCAGGGTCTTACTGAATTAAATGTACAGGCTGTGGAACTACCTCATCTTGGTTTAAAACTGCAACAAAAAACATATGCGAGCTTTGGCCAGAAGCTGATTTGATAGATTTTCTCTATTCCTTCCTAGGGAACCAGATCACCCACCATTGTCAACTGTACCTTTGCTTTTCTGAGTGTAGACTAGAGTAAAACACTCTGTAGGTGGTTCCCTTTGAAAATGTCTTAAGCTAGTGTGAAATGTTTGAGTATATTCTGGTCAATTTAAGAAAGCAGGAAGTTTCTGTGACAATTACACTGCTTGCCAGTGACCTTCAGGTCAAGTTCAAGGTAATGACTTTGACCTACAGAGTCTTCCACAGTCTGGGAACATAATACACAGTGAAGACACACACATCTCTGCCTTTAATGGTGTGCAGAAAACACTGAGGGATGTTTGGTTTGGAAACTAACAATGCCCCCCTCCCCCTGCCATATATGTCTATTCAGGCAATTAAGTCTCACTGACTTAAGGGAGGTGAATGTTGGACTGCAGATATGTGGACAGACCTGTAACGCTCTTAGCACTGATATGACAGTACAAATACTGTCACTTATTGCTGATAAATTTTCAATTTTTTTAAGATGGTTTATTTTATTCATGGTTTTCATTTTTATAGGCTACTCTGTTTTGGAAGAACAGTGCATAAATTAGAGTGGAAACGTTCAATTACAAATCCTGAATATATTACAGTGGCTTAGAATATAATCTCAACATACCAAATAAATTGTGTTTCTTTTTTAAAAATTCTAAAAGCAACTGAAATTAGTATAGTGATGAACCTTTATGTTAAAAATATTCAGTTTACAATAAATACATTAAATGTATAGTTCTATATAATACGTTCTACATATTAGCTGCTTTTGTCATGTTAATCTGCTCTAATGCCAAGAGAGAAGATTACAACATTTTCAAGTAAATGAAAACTGCTTCCCTTTAAATGAAATACATACATAAATATCTAGCAAAAGAGATAGACCAAATGCATGGATTGGATTCTGAGGTCTATTGGAAAAAAATGTAAAATCAATCCAATTTGAGGCTTCCACTGGAAGATAGGAAGAAGCCAATTTTGACATATTTAGCTTTCACTCTGAAAGCTTCATGCCACTCATCCATCCTATTGCAGAGAGTCGTCCCTCCCTTATCCCTCTAGTGAAGATTTTTGGAAATGCAAGGTGCTGAATAGGGAGAGAGGATTAGTCAAAATTGTCTCTACCGAGGGAATGCTTTAGCAACACAGCACCAGTTAAGCTACACAAGTTACTGAGTTCTACTGCACTGTAGGTTTCTAATAGCAACAAATATTTTCTTGCACAAGGCAAGGCACTGCATTTTTAGTATTATCCTCTATTCATTACAATGTCCAGTCTGCCCTGAATATTTACAGCAGTCTGGGATATGGCATGAACAGTTGCAGGAGATGTGCATGAATATGAGATTTGGCAAGCATAGCAGTAGATGTGCATGTATCTGGTGAAACTGGTGAAACTGGGTGCCTCACCTTATCAAAGTAGAAGCACTTTTCACTACAGTAAAGCTGTCACAGGATAAATTCATATTTTTTACTATATTTCTGTATAAATGTTAGAAGTACTTCAATCTCTAAATCAAGAGACATAAGTGGTGTGTGTGTGTGTGTCTGTGTGTGTATACACATACATACATACATACATACATACATACATAAAACATACAACAACGATGATGATAATAACACATTACCCAAACTCTATGATCGTAAAAAAGTGCATATATCTATTCCTGCAAATTAATGCTATATTTTTAGATACATGGAAATGTGTTTTTAAAATAATATATCTTATCTTAACCAAAGGAGAAAAACAGCAGTGTTTGTCATCAGTATTTGTTTGTCAGCAGCCAGAAACCTTTCTAAAGCTAAGCTGCTCTGGGTCTGCTCATTGCCTGAGAAAAGAGACTCCTGAAGCTCTACTTCGAAAGAAGGGTGAAATTGCAAATGTAGGTTTGTCCATGCTCCTTCAGAAGTAACTTGAAGGTGATGCTAGGGGGAAGAGCAGAACAAAAGCTTGGGAAAAACAGGTCTGTCCAGTCCTAATAGAGAGGAAATCTGAGAGAAGACTTTAAAAGCAGAGAAAGAGAAAGCACAAGAGAGGAGGAGAAGACAGAAAGCTGTGCTCCCTCTTCTCAAGTTTGTAAAGAATGCCCCAAAGCTCAGCCCCACGTGTGCTACAGATGCACAGTGAAGCAAGGCATGTACTGCCTGAATACGTACAGTCCCCACAGGAGAACATTTAAAAGGAAATGTTCAAAGCCACTCTGAGTGAGAAAGTATAAGCAATAAATTGCCCACATTCAAAGCTAAAATACTTCGCAGTGGAGACGAAAAAGGATAAGAAATCCGAAAGTTTTTTTTTAAAAAGAAGTGGATTTACTATATTATAGCAAAACAAATCATTTCTGCCACATAGTGGTCAATGATGGCAGTAGCAGACTAATATTAGTATTTTATTTCCATAGTGAAAGTGTCATTCCATTTTAACTTAATTTTAACCATTAGCTATGTCTGGAATTCAAACAGAATTAGAATGTTTAATTAGCATTTTAGAGACTGAGGATAAAACACACATCCTAACTTCCACTCAACTTCCACTACATTCTTAACAGAAACTGAAGAGAAAACAATTTATCATTTTTAACATAACAATGTCAGGGCTTTGTATAACTTCAAGATATACATCTTTCTGTTTCAACTGGCATAGTTTCATATATGTATTTCAGTCAATACAAATGAGAGAAATGCCAAATGCATTTACATATGAAGATAAAGTGCTTTACCTTCTTAGCTGTTTCAAACTCAAGTCCTTCCAAAGCCTCCATAGCCAGTTCTTTCCAATCTGTGTCAGTCACTCCCAAGCAGGCAATCTTGTAGGCTTCTTTGAACATTTTCCTCTCCAAGTATTGATACATAGGTGCTGACTGCAAGTGTTCATTTAAAGAAAAGTAAGCTATTGAGACATTAGTTCCATTTCCTAAGTTTAATAGGAAAAAATATACTTTTAAAACATAGTTGCAAAAGGGTAACAGAAACCAAGGCATGAAGTGTGTTTCCACTGTATGCCCTCAATATCAAATCAGAAGTGCTGGGAAAACCTCTAGAGAATGTCTTCAGGCAGCACACAATGTCTGCGTGTCTGTGTGTAGAGACAAGTCCCATTGAAGGCCTATGGTACCTGAAAGGGGACGAACTGTCCCCATTCAGGTTGGCCACACGTTCCCAGCTCATAAGCTCCTGTTACTCACTTTGCCTTTTTACTCTTAAGATCCTTTCATGGATCTCAAGGTGGCCCCTAAACTGGACAAGTAGATGTGCCAATTAATGGATACAGTATAGTCAAGTCCAAATATCCTTGTTACTTGTTGTATTAAAATATTTAGACAGAAATGGGGGGGCATTAAAGATTTATTGTATAAAAGAAGATCTGTCCTTATGCCGGTTCCATCTCACAATAAACTGAGGTGTTACGTTCCCCTGAAATCCATTTTTTCCACAATAAGTGATATATAAGCACCACTTTTAAGTGCAACTTGTTGGATCAGTGGGCATGCTCCCCAGTAGCAAGATTTGTTTATGACAGATGTTTCCTGCACAAAAAGTTTTGTAGGAAATAAAACCCTAAGTAAATTCCAAAATGCATCCCCTGGCTAACTTGTTCGGTTGCCAAACTGTTCTTACAGATGGCAGTTTGTTTTCATTCTCTTAGAAGCAACAGAATGCAATTATTCTGTCCCCATTTATAGCAGCCTTTTAATGTTTGAAAACGATTCCCATGGTATCATCCTGTTTAATACTCACTTTCCTTAAGGCCATTTTTAAACCAATCTGTAATGAAAAATAAATCTACATCTATGTACTGTCTTTATCTAGAACCTTCATCTTATTTATATTGTATCAAATCCATCTAATTTATCAGGTGTGGACAACCAGAAGTTCTTAAACTTTAACTTCATCATCCATCAAAACTTACAATGCTGACTACAATCAGTGGGAGCTGAAGACCAAAAACATCGGGCCTGGGCAATAATTGCTGGTGGAAAATCCATGATGCAAAATGTAAACATTCCCTAACCTAGTCCCTAGTTATAATGCCCATACCCTAGGTTCCCTGATAATATTTTGTTCTCTGCACTTCATCCAATACACCAGCCCTATGGTACGCAGCTCATGCCCGGCCCTTTTATAGCCTGGTCATGTCCATTGTTCTACTGGCTATTGGTTTTTACTGAGCATGGTTTCTGATTGAGTTCCAAAACTACTGTTTTATATTTTTATATTTTATTTTAAATTGTGCTTTTAACTGGATTGTTTTATTCTACTATGTGCTTATTTTAATTGTGTTTTGCTTTAATTGATTGTTTTATATTTATGTCTAGTGGGCATTTTGTCCCATATATAAACCATCCCAAGTCCCTTCGTGGAGATGGTAGTGGGGTATAAGAATAAAATTATTATTATTATTATTATTATTATTATTATTATTATTATTATTATTATTATTATTATTATTATCCTAATATATATGCATTAGCACTGCTTCTTTAACCCCTTCCATTTTGATGTTCTTTTATGTTTACTGATCTCCTCTAATATGCTCAACATTTGACATTTGTACCTCTATTACTGGACTACTTTTTCTGAAAAAGATTTCTGTAGAGGCCATATACCACCTAAGAGTGATCATATGTCTGCCTATGCCTTACAAACAAACCTCTTACCATTACAGACTCATTCATATTGTCTGTTCTCAGTGCCAGATTTACCATTGTGCTTAATGTACTTAAGCACAGGGCTCTGTTGGCCAAGGGAGCCCATCTTCCTGTCCTGCTCCCAATTTTATGATGGATTTTGCTTATGTAATGCAATTCTAAATCTGAAGGCGTTCTGTTTCAAAGTGATTCCAGACATAATGATACAAGTTGATAGTTGATGGGAATGTGCCTGTCGCGCTTACCTCGTTCAGGACCCAAGGGAAGGGCCTGACAACTTAACTAGCACAGGGCTTCATTTGTTCTAAATTTAGCACTGCCTGTTTGTGAGGTAATGTACGTTAACATCCAGTTTATAATTATCAGGCCTAATATTTATTTATTTATTATTCAAACTTATATGTCGCCACTCCCCTAGGGCTCGAGCGGCTTACAAGAACAGGCTAAAATCAACAATTTAAAAACATCTTAAAAACATCTTTAAAAAATATCTTAAAAACATCTTAAAAACATCCTAAAAGCACCTTTTAAAAACATCAATAACAGAACTCAAAAGCCTGCCGAAATAGGTGTGTCTCCTCTGCAAGTTTACAATCTTCTGCATTTCTACATTTATTTCTGCTGGATTTTATCTTAGTCCAAATTATAAAAAATGTATCCAAAATTCTAACACTAACTTCTAAAGTACTTATGCCTATTAGTTTAAAATTGTCCAGTTTGTATAACCATGCTGTCTACTAGTATTCAACTCACTGTTTAAAAAAAAAACCAGTAAAGACATCCCAAGATGGTAAGAACAGTTCCTATTACTGAGCAAATTTGATAAAAGATCATGATCTACTTTGATCCTACTAATCGTGGTTTAGGTGTAATTAAAGCTACTGTTGACTGTAGACCAACAAAAAATTACTAAGAATGTGGTTGGGAGGAAAACAGAGAAAAGGAACATGTAGGTAAACAACAGAAGGTTTATACTGTGTTTCCCCGAAAATAAGACCTCCCCAAAGAATAAGACCTAGCAGGGTTTTGGGGGGATTGCCAAATATAAGGCCTCCCCTGAAAGTAAGACCTAGCAACTAAGGCTGCAGCAGAGTTCCATTGGGAAGCATGGCTGCAGGGCAGAAGCAGCACTCATTCATACACCGGAGGGAGGGAGGGAAAGTGCTTGCTTTCTGTGCCTCCCTCCCTCCCTGCCTTGCCTTGCCTGTCCCCCAGCCGAGGCTTGAAGAACCTTCCGTGGCTGCTGCCGTTTCTTCCTTCCTTCCGTCTCCCTCCTGGCCATGCTGCCTTGCTTCCCAGAGGCTTCTGATTGGCTCCTGGAGCCCGGGCAAGGGAGGGTGGGAGGGAAGGAAGGAAGAGGGCTTTCCACTCCTCCCCAAGGCTTCGCTCCTTAAAGGTACAGGACGCATTGGGATTCTCCTCTCATCTTCCTAACCTATGCCATGAAACTGATTATTTTATACTATTATTATATTGCCATATTATTATCATCATATTCTGTTACTATTATTATATCCCATTATTATATTATCCTATTAATATATTTTAAATCATTATATTATATTTTTCTATTATTATTATATCATTATATTATTATTCTATTATTATTCTATTATATTTTCATATTATTATATTATTATTCTGTTATTATTAAATTCCATTTTATATTACCCTATTAATATATTTTATATCATTATATTCTATACTATTATTCTATTATATTATCATATTATTATTTTATTATTATTAGCATATTCTGTTATTATTATTATATTCCATTTTATATTATCCTATTAATATATTTTATATCATTCTATTCCATTCTATTATTCTATTATATTATCCTATTATTATTATATTATTATGCTATTCTGTTATTATATCCCATTATTATATTATCCTATTAATACCATATTATTATCATTTTCTGTTATTATTATATCCTATATTATCTCATTAATATATTGTATATCATTATATTATTATTATATTATCATATTATTATTATAGTATATTATATTATTCATCATTCATGACTAAATTGAAACTAGAATAGAGAGAAATCAGCGTGGAAACCTTGTGAAACCTAAATTGCAAGAGGTACCATAGATTGTTGTACATGTAAATAATGGTAGTAACAAGAAATTCTTGATAGGATTCATAGTTTGTCTGTTATGCTGGTTTGTGATGACAACTACTTTACAGTATATAATAAATGTTCATTTTGTTGTTCAACAATAAATGTGAGCTCTTCTTCATGGAAAAATAAGACATCCCCTGAAAATAAGACCTAGTGCATCTTTGGGAGCAAAAATTAATATAAGACCCTGTCTTATTTTCGGGGAAACAGGGTATATATTTGGGGACTAGCAGTCCAAGTTCTGAATAGCTTCAGGATAAGCTTCCCATCCAATTAGAATTAAAAACTGCAGATATATCTCAGTTTATTAAGGTGTAGTATTGCATGCTCAAACCAGGCAACAAACTATAACTTAAAGAAGGTTTTGCTATTTATCAAAGCTGGCATATAATAATTTGTCTGTTCTATTTTTGGGACTTCTTACTATGGCGAAACAATTATTTTGCTCAGATTCAAAATTCCTGAAGGGCAAATCAATTTGCCATTGCTAAAAAAATATTTCATATAAACAGGATTGATCAACATGTAAAAAAGTCAGCAGAGAATGAGCTGGTACTTATCAAAAGACTACTATTGTAGAAATTACTAGAAAAGAACACATAATTAATTTGTTAGGGCCCAATTCTTCTCATATGAAATATTGGAACAAGTAGCAGTAAAGTGAAAGAATGTTAAAGGAAGATTATCAAAGGTGTTTTCTAATGCAAAATTTTATTAAAGTCTATTCTTCTATATTGTGTCATTGATCAAAGATAGAGAAGGACAGGTCACACACACTACTACAGGCATAAATCAATTTGAGGAGGTCAAAAGAGACCATGGTGAAATATTTGGAACACATCGCTTTTCTTTGAAATAATGCTGATGTTAGCAAATACAAATGAATGAATGAACAGGGCTAAAGATTACCTGAGGAACTTCAACAGCAGTCATTGAGAAAACATGGAGACAAAAAATTTTAGAGCCGTTGTAGCCAACCACAAATCCCTGAAGTTTCTGCTGATGAACAGGAAAGTTGCTAGCTTTGATGTTGAGATATCCGCCTCCAGAGAAACAAAGCATGTCCTCACACTGTGTGTTCCAAGCCACACTATTAGCGTTGGGTTCCTAATGGGCACATTGAACAAATTATTAAACATACTCATTAAACATCATTAATACAAAAAAAAAAAACAAGAAGAAGTGAACATCAGTCATATAGGATATTCAATAGTGCTCAAATTAAAGTACTTCTGTGCATTTTAGGTTTTTGATTAGAAATAGATAGCTCTTAGAGAAACGCTTGCAAAAATAGCAAGAAAACTGCTTGCAACTAAGAATATTTCTTTGGTATTATTGCTATAGTTTCCAATGAACTGAATGTTAATTATACAGAAGCATTCTGAAGAGGAACAAAGCTTTCAAAGTCAAGAAAAGAAGGAAAGAGAAACAGATTTTATTTTGAGAAAGAAGAAGATTTTTAAATATCTTAGAGCTGAGGCTATACACAAGCAGAAAGATGCAGGAAGAGACAAAATCTTAGAAAACTAAAAATAATATCTAAAGGGGCAGGAATAAATGTAAAAGGTTAAAACAAATGTAAAGGTATCGTAGAAAAGGGCAAGGAATCTTGGAGAAAATGTACTGGTCTGAATCTACATTGGACCTGAAAATAGGCTGGTGACCCATCAAATCTACTGTGAAAGGAGCTAAGGTGTCTGGACACATGAGCCAAAGTTTTTAATAGTGGCACGCTATCTATATAATGCCCTTCCCAGAGAGACCCACCTGGCACCTAATAATGATTTTATTGACTTCAGTTGATGACCATCTTCCAGGCATTTTCAGAACTGATTTAATAATTTACCTCTTTGCATTTTAATTTACCTCTTTGCACTTGAATTCTGCTGCTGTTTAATTTCATTTTATATGTCAAAAGGCTGTAATCTCTACCCCTACTTTAATATTCATTTAATCTCCTGCATCTTTAGTCATTATTTTTATTATATTTAAATAATAATACAGTTCTATACTACTGACTACAGGATAATTTTAAGTTTTCCACTGTCCAGAGAATTTTGATTATTGAATAATTTAGAAATGCAATCAATATATTAATGAGCTATCTTAACAGAAGGAATTCCATCATATAATCCCTGTTTTTCTTAGCTGATCTGGAAGTCAATAGATAGTTGAATTTCTCTTTATACAAAACAGAATTAAATTAGAAAAATACTACAACAATCCCTTAACCCAAACATTATCCACAATTTTTACCTGAAACAGCAATTCTTTGGTGTTAATGTCATACACTAGACATGTGTCATTTTCATCCACCACTGCCAGCTTGTTTCGAGATGCACTCATATCCAAGCAGCGTACAGCTGTGGATTGTTTCAGCAAGACAATTGCAAAAGGATTGTCCACAAATATCTTTAGAATCTGGATGTAATTAAATTCAGAGGATGAAGGAGGTACATGTTAAAAGCAGTATAATTTCCATTTGAGTCTCATGCAATAGACTAGATCTATATTTTTAAGAAATCAAAACCCAGGAAAACAATTTATCTGACAAATTTAAATAAATTTATTTGCTTTGGTTTCAATTATAAATAATTACTGTGCAAAATAATGATTGACTTTGGGGGCAAAAGCTTTTCTCACAGATGACAGAAGCAAAATTTAACTCAACACATTTCTTGGCTTATATCAAATGTATTGAATTAACACATAACAGAATGAGCTCAAGAACTTGGGATTCTCAAATAGTTTGAGAAACCATATTTTTATGTTACTCTCTTTTTTAAAAAAATAATTTTTATTGAGGTTTTATTATGAAGACAGTCTAAGGGAAAAAAATTTATGTTACTCTCAATTGTATCTCTTAAAATCTTTTTAATGCTTTACAGAACACTAAACACTGTCAACCATATTTTAAGAAGGGGAACACAGTTGCAAAGTTAGTTTTTAATTAGCTCCCACTTTCTCTGAACATGCCACTCTAATTTTTATCAAATATTAGTATTGTTAAAGGTGGCTGCCTGAGTTGCAGATAAGCAAATATTAATCTTGTATATACCTCATCTATTCTAATCAAATGTTTTATTTTATTCTTTGAACTTTATGATGCAACCTCACCTGCCCATTTTTTAAACCCACTAAAAGGCCTTCTCTGCCTGGAGGTCCTCCAATTACTTTTATGTAGCGAATGAGAGATTCCATTACCCATTCCCTTTCTTTAGTGCCATTGAATGAAAGGCACTGGAGTCTTTTCTCCTAAAAAGGAAATAACAGATTTTATTCTAATAAAAGTTAGTTCTCTTGCATCTTTGCCTCACAATGATGTACAGATGCTGGCCTCTTTAACATTAAGTATCAATCTGATTACATGCCAACAACTGGTTTATACTGAATAGGGAGGGGTTTCACAGAATCAAACATAGAATGTCTTAATTTCTTTTAAAGTCATTAATAGTATATTGTTACAGACATACTTCATAATCTAATATTCAAGTAGGCATCAAGACAATACAGCAACCTTCACCACAAAAAGACAGCAATCAGATGTTAATTTTAAAAGTGTGCAATTGTGTTCCTTCAAGGCAAATTACAAAAGAAACACTTCCACCATCACAAACTTCAACTTTCAATTGCTTAGAAAATAGCATCCGTTGAACAAGTCTGCCCACGCAAAGCATGTGAATATAACATGTAGAATAATCACAGGATGTCTCAAACCTATACCTGTTGATAAACTCTATAAGCTAGCTGCAAACTGTGAGAGAAATAAAGTTGAACACTGTGAAAGTCATCCACTGCATGGCTATCAGCCTCCTCCCAGTAGACTCAAATCAAGGAAATGTTTCATGAGAACCAGCACTCCACTGAATGTTCCCCCAGCAATTGGGCAGCTAAACCAGGAAATCCCAAATAGATGCCCCCCCCCCCATAAGGGTATGCCTCCAGGGGCAAACCAAGAATGGGCACCCTGGAAGTCCCTGAACAGACTCAGAAGTGGTGTTGTGAGATCAAAAGACAACATGGCTAAATGGCACTATCTAGAAGAATCCTCCACCTTGTGCGACTGTGGAGCATAACAAAGAACTCAGCATCTGTATGCTTGCCCACAATGCCCTGCCTCATGCACAGAGGAAGAACTGTTTAAAGCTACAGACAATGTGGTCACTGTTGCCTGTTTTTGGTCTAAAATTATTTAGCCGGTTGTGTTTTGTCTATTTTATCAGTTTTATACTTGTTTATGTATGCTTTTGACACAAAATAAATAAAAACAAGTAATCTGAAATTTGTCATCAATAATATATACTTAATGAGATTTACAACTGTGGCACATTTCAAATCATTTAATTAAAACATTGTTGCAGGGACATATTAAGCTGTGCTGAAAACCGACATCTTTTTATTCCATTTTCTAGACTATCATATCACCTATTATTATTATTATAAATTTTGACAAGAACCACTAGTGTACGTTATTCTCTGTGCAGTTTTCACAGATTGTACACATGCAGAACGTTTCATATGAAACGCACAGGCACACAGTCAATAACGCACTGTAGATGTACTGAATGTACACCTCAATAACTCCTATATTGCTATGCTGTTGTGATGCCATCTTGTGTAAGAAAGTTGGGATAAAGCGGGGGTTTTTTTAATGAATGGCACATTTATTTTTGTCTCCTGATTAGAGTTACATGTCCAAAGTTCTTTAAAAATTGTTTTTTCTTCTAAAAATATCTAAATCTAACCTTTGGCTCATCCAGTATAGCAGGAAAACTGCCTATATAAAGTTCAAGACAGATAACAAGGAATTTAAACTTTATTCTTAAGAAAAAGCATATGGTATTTCAGATCTAATGGGAAAAGGAACATGTAGCTAACAGTTGTCTCAGATCTATCACAGCAAATAATTGTGATATTTTTGAAATATGATTTTCTGTTCCTTACCTGGCATAAGATAATATGTTCAGAACATACAACCAGCAAGTTACATTCAAACTTTTTTGCTATCTTTTCCTTTACACGATAATGCATGTCTGACGAGTCATCTGAATATAGTTCAAAAATCTGGATTTTCTCTGGCAACTGAATTGCTAATCTGTTTTTGTAGATTGCAATTTTCTTCACAAGCTCTCTATTTTTTATTCTAACTGAAAAGAAAGAACATCAGTAAAATAGTTTGCAAAATGGAATTAAAATGTTTAGTTAATCTGGATTCACAAGAAACACAGCAGATCAGATGGTTATCAAAAGTTCATATATTATTAATACTTTTTGTAATTTAACCAGCTAAAGCCTTGTGAAACACCGTGAATGGACACATCTTCTCCATTCCCTGTCCCTCCCCATAACCCCAATACCTAAGTCATTGCCTCATTATTCCCATACACCATCATTCTTTACTCTAGTCTTCTTCACTCTTCTGTGGGGCCAGCTGTAGCAAAACTGCCCACAGGATCTACAACCATGTCACAGTTCTATGGGATCATGCAAATTATACTAGAACTGTTCTTTTTTTCTAGGAAAAATGAGATTATGGGTACATATCAGAAGAAAAGAGCAGCCAGGCTGAGCTGCACTAGACCTGGGTCCTGGTCACTTAAGACAGTTCCTGCCTTATAGAGGAGGAAGAGAGGAGTGTTCCAGCACAGTTCTATTGTGTCTAGAAAGAAGGGAATGCCTAGAGCAGGGGTCCCCAAACTAAGTCCCGGTGGCCGGATGCGGCCCTCCATGGTCATTTACCTGGCCCCCGCCCTCAGTTTTATAATATAATATGTTTATATCAGTTTTAATAATATAATATATTGTATATACATATAATATTGATAATAATATTATGTTATACAATATAATACTAATAGTAATACCATATAATAATATTAATTATATGTTATATATTACATATTATATAATAGTATAGTGGTATAGTTCAATATAGTAATATATAATGCTAATATTGTGTTATGCTAATAATATAATATATTGTATGTACATACAGCTGCTCTGAGTCCCCTTCGGGGTATAAATGTAGGAAATGTAGGGTGGGATATAAATGTACTAAATAAATGCAGTAAATAAATAATTAATTTTAGACTTAGGCACGGCCAAAGTCTGAAATGACTTGAAGGCACACAACAACAACAATCCTAATTAACTTGACTATCTCATTGGCCAGTAGCAGGCCCACACTTTCCATTGAAATCCTGATAGGTTTATGTTGGTTAAAATTGTTTTCATTTTTAAATATTGTATTGTTTTTTCGTTGTTGTTGTTTTTGCGCTACAAATAAGACATATGCAGTATGCATAGGAATTTGTTTTGTTTTTTTCAAATGATAATTCGGCCCCTCAACAGTCTGAAGGATTGTGGACCAGCCCTCTGCTTCAAAAGTTTGGGGACCCCTGGCCTAGAGGCCTTCCCTCCATTTCAATTGACACTACTGTGATCTTTGAGAGGGAAAGAGAGCAGCCAGGGGCTGCTTAATTGAATTGCTGCCCCACCATCTCCTTTCCCTTGTGTGTCATGCCTTTCTTACATTGTAAGCCTGACTAACTAATTTCAAGTCATTCTCAAAATCTTTGTGATTGAAAGATGGAGTATACTGTATATACTCCAGTATAAGTCTAGAAGTTTTAGCCAAATATCAACCCCAAAGAACCTGAATCAACTCATTCACACGTCAGTGTAAACACTATACCTTAACTAGACCTTATCAAAAAAGGAACCATCCTATTCTCTGAGTAGAGTGGCAAAAGATGAGAGCTTGCTCCATCCCAGGAGAAACAAAACAAAAAACAAAAAAACTGGAGCCTTCTACTCTCTTGCACACCTGCGACGGGAAATGCCGTCTATATGTATAAGAATTAAAACTTTACCTTAACTTTTATCATCGCCTTTTCTGAGTATAGTAGTAAAAGCCAATTTTGGATGTTTGGATGGGAAAATTGTGACAATTGTGGCAAGGAGTGGTTGCCCCGCTAAAGTGGCACTGGCACTTTCC
The DNA here is from genome assembly GCF_035594765.1 of Anolis carolinensis. Taxonomy (NCBI): domain Eukaryota; kingdom Metazoa; phylum Chordata; class Lepidosauria; order Squamata; family Anolidae; genus Anolis; species Anolis carolinensis. Next base: position 58,544,042 of record NC_085842.1, on the reverse strand, counting down.
CCTCTCCGTGAAATAATCCTTGATTAGCCACAGGCCACATCAGACTCCACCATTTATTTATTTATTTATTTATTTATTTATTTACAGCATTTATATTCCGCCCTTCTCACCCCGAAGGGGACTCAGGGCGGATCACATTATACATATAGGCAAACATTCAATGCCTTTTAACATAGAACAAAGACAAGACAAGACAAACATAGGCTCTGAGCGGGCCTCGAACTCATGACCTCTTGGTCAGAGTGATTCATTGCAGCTGGTTACAGCTGGCTTGCTCTCCAGCCTGCGCCACAGCCAGAGCCCATCTTGGCTTTAAAACTTGCCCTCTGCTTATACATGTGGTAAACTTCTGCACAAGTATATATGCAACTACACTTGAAGTGTACCGAAAAGCTAAATGTAGAATGCAAAACTTTAAAAATGGGAAATGAGTGCCTTGTTGTAGAATGGAGTTAAAGGTGAGTCCTGAGTAACCAAATTTCCAACTTTCCTTTCTCAAAAAAAAGCTCTCAACACAATTTATCCCACTCTCAATTGGGGAGCAGTGAAGATAGTTGAGACGCTCTCTCATCTGCTAAAGTGGGATAGAGAAGTGACACTGCATAATGTAATGCTTTGTCTGCTTTCCCATACTATCATTTTCTTCACAATGAGTGCTCCAAACAGATTTGAGACAGAGCCACTTTGGAAGACACCTAAAGGTCAAAATAGATGAGATACTGAGCTTAAATCTAGAAAGAGTTATGTTGAATGATGAAAGTCACCTAAATGTACAAGTAGTATTTCCAGAAATAATGCTACACATTTTGAACTCTTACCATGTTGTTTCTTTCACCCATATGAAGTGGCAATCCTGCATCTTGATTTCTTGCCATAGAGATAAACAACAAAACATCTAGCTCATCCCCCTCTGCCCCCACTGCTTTTCTGTTTTTCACTATTAAACGTAAAGGTTTCCCCTGACGTTAAGTCCAGTCGTGACCAACTCTGGGGGTTGGTGCTCATCTCCATTTCTAAGCCGAAGAGCCGGCATTGTCCATAGATATCTCCAGGTCATGTGGCCGGCATGACTGCATGGAGCACCGTTATTAGCATTGTAAAAAAAAACTCTTGCAACATATTTTACTTTCTTAATAAAAGTTTCCTTCCTAGAGTGGAGATATGATATCTGCCCTACACCATGATGCCATGAATAAAAATCAGTCAATGTAGAGCTGTGGATTAGCTGATTAACTGTTTTCTGCCCCCCCCCCCCCCTTATATTTCTCTAAGCAATGGGTTTAGCACACTGGCCAACAAAACAAAACAGGAGACCATATTAAAGAGATTTGGTTTCAGAGCCAGCTTGTAGGGTACTGGTCAGTAACATTTTATATCTTATCTCCTGGAGTGATTAAAAACATTTTAAAAGAAAGAAAAAAATCTACCATGCACTATTTTTCAACTCACTCAGAGATGGGAAGTAAATAATGGTATAAATGGTAATGGATAGATGAATAGATGAACTGGAAAAAACTTGCATCTGAATATGTGTAGGTACAGAGTTACAAAGCAAATAATCTTACCAGTCTGATATAATTATTTTGCCAGACACATACCATTAGTGTAAAATGTCTCAATTTATATCCCCAAAGCTAAGCTCTGAACTTTCTTTGCTCCAGAAAGCGGGGCAGGAATTTAGGAAAATCTTAGTTCTCCCACTTCTCTCCCCCTATGTTCAAAACTCCACTGTGAGAAGGAAAATGGTTTAGGCTGATCAAAAGATTCTTAGTTTTACCTTTCTGGTTTATTGTCTGGAAATTATTCAGTTATAATATCAATCTGAGGATAAACCCAACCTTTCATTATCTTATTATTCATAATAACCACAGCAATTTTAAGTTAATGTTAAAATGCAACTTCCAATACCATTGAAACTATTTAAAATGTACAACTTAAAAATAGTCTGATGAAAAGTACAGCATCCTATTAAAAGTACTTTCTTTTAAAACACTGAGATCATGAAAGCCTAAAAAGATTTTTGCCTAGCAATGGAAGGATCATTCTAGACTCCAAAGGAAAGGTATTCCAGCCACTAAGAAGGATCTTGTTTTCATAGTAGCTTTGATTAAAGAAAGACAAGCTAATGTTGAATAAATTATTACTATGGAGGATTAAGGGTGATTTTTTTATTTCTTCCTTTTCCTCATAATGAGAAGGGTGCTTGCTAAGGAGGACACATGAGCAAATTCAAGTCCGCAAACACTCCCCAGAAAAAGGGCACAAAGAGACTGACACAAACCTGCAATTGCTTATCAGAAAATAAACACAAGCTTTTTTTGCAGAACCATTTGCCCAGGCTCATAGTCCTAAAGCAATTTCTTATCTCTTTAAAAATCACCTTCTGAACTCTCTTCCTCAGTATGCACTTTTTTCAATAAAAAACAATGAACAGTCATCCAGGAGTCCTGGATTTTCTAGTCACACTTTGTCAAGGACATAATGATACTCGGAAGAGGGGCTATGTACTTCCCTATGTATTGTGTAACATGGCAGAATTGATGACCAGATATATTTCACTGATTCAATTGACTGTGTAAAGCAGTGGTTCCTAACCTTTTTTTTGACCAGGTACCACTTTGACCAGGGACCACTCTCCAACATTAGTACCAAAAGGGTTACAAACCAGGTTTTGATCAACTTTAGATTTAGTTTGGTTATCTGGGATGCTGATTCAGAAAAGTGCATTAGACAGACCACATCAGCTCTAGTTTCGGATACAAAATATATGCCATCCAGAAGTCGCCATCTGCTCGCCCACAGAAAACCCTATTTAATAATCTAGAGCTGATGTGGTCTATCCAATGCAATTTTCTGAATCAGCACTCCAAATAACCCCAGGAACAGGCCTAAAAACAAAGACACCAAAGTGCCCTCACTTCCAGAGGCCACGTGGAACAGCTCTGCTCAGGGGAAGAAGGAGAAGCAGAAGTCAGGAGGCTTTTTGTCATGCCTTTTGTGAGTAGTCAGCCTCTCTTCTCCTGATATACCCATTGCCTCAGCACTATAAGAGGGTTTCGCGAGACCAGTCGCTCTCGTTACAATGGTGTAGTAAAGGTGAGGCCACAAACCATATTTTAGTCCTTGGGGGACCACTGGTGGTCCACGGACCACAGATTGGGAACCACTAGTGTACAACTATAATGAAAATGTAAACACTATTTTAAAATATATTGTCCAAATCCAGGCTTTACTCCTACAGGCAGAAAGCAGAAAAAACAGGTACCAGTTCCTTTCACTGCAGCTCCTTATGATTTCTGGGAATCTGCCAGAGGAACTAGGGGCTGATGGGAAAGAGATGTTGACAATAGACTCCTTTGCTTCCAACAATAAAATCCCTCTGGTAGATCAAAGCTTTCCAAAGACAGTAGGCAACAGAAGGCAATGCATAATTCCAGCCCTGTATTTTTCATTGCTGTGCCTTAGGGCGACATGCAATTCAGGCATAAAAGCAAACAAAACCATCAAATCAATTTGAAAAAGAACTTAACAATCAATTTAATAAGCAATCACTAGCAACAAGAACAAAAAGCCAAAATAACATTCAAAGCATCAAATCCGGGTCCGCTGAGGCTGTAAACAGGGCCTTCTCAGGTAACAGAAAATTTTTTCATAAAAAATGAATATCCAAGGAACACACTGGCAAAAGAACACATTCCACATAGCTTGTTGGTTATTTTTTCCTGTCAAATATGCAGATTAGCTGCTGATTACTGACGAAAAGGGAGCAACCAAAATCCCTAAGTATCAAGCTAAAGGAACATCTGCCAAAAGCTACCTTTCTGCTCAGTGATGAGATGTTGGACAATGACATCAGTCATACTGTCTCTGTAAGCATAGCGATCCTTATAAAGGCCATGGACTGTGCTGAAAATCAGTTGATAAAATGAAATTGTTCCATCCTGGCTTCCTACTGCCTGAAGAAAAAGAAAAAGATCACTAAAAGTTCAAATTCATGTGTATTTTGACTATAATTTTAAAAGACTGAAGGAACTTTTAGGAAGGAGTTTTAATGGAATTACCATTTTAATATGTATGATATGTAGAGAACTCTGGTTGTCAGGTAACTAATAAGCATTAAAGATGAAAACAATCTAAGATTACTTGACCTTTATTGAAAGACTATGGTATCAACTCAGTAGAAGTGAATTTCTTTTTACCCAAACAGAGAATAATTTTCATTGTCAGAAGAAAAGGGGAAACAAAAAAGAAGATTCTGAAACTTTTGTGCCCCAATGTATCTCTGAGATAAGTTTCTGAACCAGAAATTATAAAGTAAATGATCCTACTTGTCAGTGAATTTTCATTGCGGTATATACTAACTGATCTCTAATTGTACTTAATAAAATGCACATTTTCTTTAATTTTGCACAGTTATTTATATGATTCTCCATGTAATCAAACATCTTTTCCCATAGATGTATGTACTGTAAAATACATACATCTATGGGAAAAGATGTATGTATTTTACTTAAATAAAAGACTGTATATGGCCCAAAGAAAGAGAACATATATGGAAGTAGAGATAATCAAGGAGAAAAAGGCCATGCAACTGGGTAACTGTAACTTGAGAGCAAAGAGGCCAGCAAGCTGTACAAACAAGGAGAGAAAAATAAAAATGGTCCCTGAGGTCAAGGTATGCTTGCTGCAAACCAAAAAGAAAAGAGGGATGCAAATCCTGCTGCAACAGCAGCCCAAAGGAAATCCACTAGGCTCTTTCTCAATCAGATCCGCTTTACACATAACACCTTTAAGTTTACATGTGAATATGCAAGTAAGAACTGAGGTCCATAAGAGAGCAGTGGTTACCTGTGTATGCTTGAGCTTCTTCATAATGTGTGAAATGATTTCTAGAAATGACATTTGAAAAAATATAAAGTGCCATTTCAAAATGATTGAGCTCCTCAAAACTACATAGGTAGACTGGCATCTGAAAACAAAAGCAAGGACCCAAAAGGAGAAGCAAAACATATATAAGAGCAAAGTTTTTGTAAGCAAACTCTTACCACATAATTGGAATCTGGCTTAGCTTTACATGTCCATGTCCAAGTGTTTTGTTCTCCTACAGTACCCAGGCGCACACCATCCTTTGTATAGAGGGATACTTGCTTGTCTGAGCCTCCAAGTAAGATGTATTCGCCCTTTGAAAAATAGCTAACACAGCAAGGGTCAAAGTTCAGGACTCTGTCCTTTCCAATCTAAAAAATTTTGAAAGAAGGCAGCAAAACACATTAGAAATCTTATGTAAATCCGACATATAGACAAGACCTCCTAGAGGAGGCCTGCACAACATGTGACCCTCTGTGTATTTGGAAATCCAACTCCCTAGCCAGTTTGTCCAATGTTCAGGAGTTCTGGGAGCTAAAGTCCAAAACACCTGGAAGGCCAAAGGTTGTGCAAGCCTTTCCTAGAACAACTTTTTCTTTTCACAATGCACACTTTTAAGGTAGAGATTCTGGTCAGTGTTTGGGTCTATCTGTTCCTTTTGCCAGTGGAGGAAGCCCATCAGTCTTTGACTTTGAGGCAAATGATATTGTTGGTATGCTGCTGAAGGCTTTCATGGCTAGGATCACTGGGTTGCTGTGAGTTTTCTGGACTGTATGGCCATATTCCTGAAGCATTCTCTCCTGACGTTTCACTCACATCTATGGCAAGCATGCTCAGATATTGTGAGGTTTAACCTCACAACCTGAGGACGCCAGCCATAGATGTGGGTGAAATGTCAGGAGAGAATGCTTCTGGAACATAGCCAAACAGTCCAGAAAACTCACAGCAACTCAGATATTGTTGCGCAATTCAACACATCTATGGAGATACTCTAAAGCTAAACTTGAGAAATTGCTCAGCTTGAATTGGCTAAAGATCAAGAGGACAATGCTTCCTCCTTAGCAACTTCTAAATTTGATACAAATTTTGGTTGTGACTTGTATAGCAACCAGCATGGGCGGGGAAGCACTCAATTCAACAACTGTGGATAAAGGGAGATACAGAGTGGGGAGACAGTGTTACCATCACGGGAGAGGGAAGAACCACAAGGTATTTTGCCACCAAACTTTAAATAGTCTGCATAATCTCAGCAACAGGGTCCCTGAACTGAAAATGCTAATGCTGAATACCAAATCAATTAATCAGAAAACATTCTTAATCCAGGACTTTGATCCTAAATGAGCACGTCATCCTGGCTTTTAATCTGGAGACCTCCCTGCTTTGTCTGCCTGGGTTCTCTGTGAAGCAACAGGAAATGCCTGACGGGGGAGCAGAGTTGTGATGGTTTACTGGGATTACATCTCCCTTGTCAGATTATTCCCACAGTTGGCTGGATTTGTGTGTATTTAAAAGTGGGTGGCTAGCACAGACTAGACATTGTCTTGAAGCACTGCCCACCCTGCTGCTCAACAGTCTCCCTCCTGGAGCTGGCTGAATTTCTCAGCAGAGGTACAGTGTGTGTCCCCAACTTGTTGTGTTGGGAGATGTCAACATTCATGCAGAGTCCACTCTGTCAGGAGTAGCTGAGGCCCATAAGCCTTCTATGATGACCATGACCTTGTTCCAAGTAATATCCGGGACCACTATATTTACTGTGTTGGGCTGGATGATGGTGATCTGGAGGTGAAGGAAATTTCAATAATTCTGTTATCATAGACAGATCACTACCTGGTCAGGTTTAGTCTCACTAGGATTTGGAGCCTCTGCAAGGAAGGAAACAATATTGTTTACCCCAGGAGGTTTGTGGTTTCAGATGTGATTCCTGACAACTCTCAGGGAACTTACTGTTGCCTATGATCCTTTCAAAGTCCAGGCTGATTTTGAAATAGAGAAATAGTCAAGCTAGTGGACCAACTGTAACTGCATGCTTTCTCTCATGGAGTGAATCTAGGCCCACCGGGGTTCTAGAAAAATTCCCTCTGAATCTCACCATATTGTACAGTTATTGGGCAGTCACCAATATTCTTTTCTTGGGAAAGATTCTAGAGCAGTGGTTCTCAACCTGTAAGCCCCCAGGTGTTTTGGCCTATAATTCCCAGAAATCCCAGCCAGTTTACCAGCTGTTAGGATTTCTGAGAGTTGAAGGCCAAAACATCTGGGGACCCACAGGTTGAGAACCACTGTTCCAGAGTGCATGAAAGCCTCTCAGCTCCAGGATTCTTGGATAAACTGGATCACCTAGATATATTTCAATCTGGCTTCAAACTTGGCTATGAGACTGAAGAAGCTTTGTTAGTCTTTGTGGATAACCTGTGAACAAACCTAGGTAAGAGGAATGTGCCCCTGTTGGTTCTGCTGAACCTTTCAGTGGCTTTTGATACCATTGGCCATGGTATCCTTTTGGATTCTTTCTCTGTGATGGGACTAGGGACTAGGGAGTGATCCCTGTGCTTCTCAGAAGGATATTACATAATGCTGGGAGATGCCTGTTTAACAATCTGGCCACTGGCCTATGGAATTCCTGGGTTCATCACTGTTGTTTGAAATCTACATGAAGCAGCTGAGGAGGTTTACTTCCCCCCCCCCCCCCCGCCCGGAAATGTCAAGTTTGCAGCTTGGACCTACTCCCGGACCTGCACCCATTACTTGAGAAGTCAGATCTGGCTGAAATGACATGTATCTTAATTACAGTAAGTCATTTGGACTACTATAACACACTCTATATGGGCTGCCTTTGGGAACTATCAGGAAACTCTAGAATGTGAAAAAATGCTGCAGTCAAACTGACTGGGACTGGTTATAGAGATCCCCCCATTGAAGGAGATTCTCTGGCTCCAGTGTATTTCTGGGCAGAATTCAAAATGCTGGTTATGACCTTTAAAGCCCTACACAGCTTGGGTCCAGTAGACTCAACTACAGGGTAAGAGGAACTTTCAACAACCAACTCCAAAGAAAGAAATAACTAAGTGTATTTTCAAATATGCTGTATTAACATATAACTTACTTGCTTGCCACTCAGCTGATAAAAGGAAAGCCTTTGTCCCCAATCTGCCACAGCTAAGATGTCATTGTGTTCATCTCTGCCAAGTACAAAAGAAAGCCCAATTATGTTGTGTAGTAAACAGCTCTCCTCAACTACAAACACCAGATAGCCTCTAGTATTTCTACCATGGTAACATATGTCAAACAACAGTAAGTGTCAAGAGGCTGCATCAAATTTTCACCTTTTCTAAAAAGCAGATCTTTCCCCCATTGTGAGGTAGTTCTGTTTTTAAAGAAATCTTAAAGGCTTGACCTAGTAGAACATAGGGAGCTGTCTTACACAGTCATGCCATCTAAGCCAATACTGGAAGCAATATTCTGGTGTTTTGGAGGAGTGCCCATCCTAGCCTGGAGACACCAGGGACACAAAGTTCAAAGCTTTGCATTCAAAGCATGTACCAGATCTCCATAGTGTGTTAGATTTTTAGTTTATCATTTTATGTACTGTGAGAATTTATAATTTGAATTTGTAGATGAAGTTGGATTTAGCAGTCACCAATGGTTAGGAAATGCATCTAAGTTTATCTATTCAAGGAGAATTTACAATATATAAATGGATGTGGGATTTGACAAAAATCAATCGCCACAGAAAACCTGGATAGACTTATACATGCCAGTACTGCAAATGGGACCAGCACAAAGGCAGTGAGAAGAGGTACCCTTTCCTTGCCCATACCAGAAAAAAGGCAGCCCTCCCTTCTCCCTCTTTTTATTGCCTTTGCAATGGGTCCCTAATAGAGGTAGGTTGCTTTCTTTGGTAATCTCCCCCCACTCTTCTTATCATTCTCATTCTTTCCCTGCATTCTCATTCTTTTCCCCCATGCTTATTCCTTTCTCTACCTGTATTTGTACAAATGGAGACATTTTAAGATCAGCAATGTGATCCCTCAAATAAGCAGACTGTCTCCTATTGAATCCCTGATCAATAAGTGGAATCAAAATCTGGGCAGGGCTGTTGATATAATTACTCCCAAAAGTCTTCTCCAGCCTATTTACTACCCAGGCTCCTTAGTATACAGAGACTTTCAGGGAAATGAAATGGGAAGTGTAGATAGTGGAAAACGTGACTTCTATGCGACAAGACACAATATAGAGGACATCTTCGCTCCTATATGGTGGCAATATGTCCAGCAAACAAAGCTTTCTTTGCACATATTGGGTCTGTGGATTCACATCCAGCTGAGCTGTTCAAGGTGGTTTAACTCAGCTATTCTCCTCTCTGAACCTGCTGCAAGAACCTTCAGTAGCTCACTATGATGCTTTTAATGATCATTTCACAGATACACATTTTGGATAAGAGCTGACTTAGAGGCTGTCATTAGAAAAGTCAACAATGAGGTATCTAGTAAATAGAAGTGGGATTACACTGGATCAGTTTCAATTGGTGAGTACTGTTAATGTGGACAAGCTGCTGGGGCAAGTAAGGAGAACAAACTGCTTTCTTGATCCCTGCCCCTCTTGGCTGGTCATCCAGGAAGGAGATACAATTTGATCCAAATACAACCAATTATCAATGCATCCCTCAGAGAATGGAACTTTCCAATCTGTTTAAAAGAAGTAGTACTTAGACTGCTGCTTAAAAAGTCCTCCATGGATACTCTGAATCTTAATAATTACAGAACAATCTCCAACCTTATTTTTGGGGCCAAGGTGATTGAGAAAGCACTTGCCCTCCAACTCCAGGTAGTCTTGGAAGACACAGACTTCCCTGACCCATTTCAAACCAACTTCAGAGCAGGATAAGGAGTTGAGACTGTTAATGTGGGATTTGTGTATTGGTAGTGTTTAAATGAAATTTGTGTCTTGTCAGTATTGCATACTGATTGCATCATCCAGAGTGTGCTACAGTCTAGAAAGAGTTAATTGCTAAGAAGCTATGATGACCTTGATGTGTGGCTGAAACTGGGGAGTGTCCAGACACAAGTGTGTGTGCTTTACTGATTGCATCAGTTCAGTTCAGAGTTCTGTCTGCCTAGAGTGAGAGTCCTGTGTCTATTGTCTGCAAGTCTGTTTGTCTTGATTATTGCTGAAGTCAGTAAAACTTTGTATATAGTTTTACCATCGTCTCTGATGTCTCTTCGTTCTGCGTTCCACTGATTCCATCCAACTACTGCTACGCTGCTAATACTCTGACAGAGACTGCTATGGTCATCTTAATGGATGATCTTAGTCTTAACACTGACAGGGGGAGAGTATCCCTATTGGAGCTTCTAGATGTCTCAAAAATGTTCAAATATATTGGCTGTAGGTTCCTTCTGGAAAGCCTGGGGGAACTGGGAATTGGAGGCACTGAGCTGCAGTGGTTCCAGTCATATCTCTCAGGCAGGTTCCAGATGGTGGTACAGTAGAGTCTCACTTATCTAACATAAACGGGCTGGCAGAACGCTGGATAAGCGAATATGTTGGATAATAAGGAGGCATTAAGGAAAAGCCTATTAAACATCAAATTAGGCTATGATTTTACAAATTAAGCACCAAAACATCATGTTATACAACAAATTTGACAGAAAAGGTCATTCAATAAGCAATAATGCTATGTAGTAATTACTGTATTTACAAATTTAGCACCAAAATATCACGATATATTGAAAGCATTGACTACGAAAATGTGTTGGTTAATCCAGAACGTTGGATAAGCGAGTGTTGAATAAGTGAGACTCTATTTATATAGTATGTCTCCTCTGAATGAACGCCTAGAGGAGGTAATGGGCTGGATAAGGAAAATAAACTGAAACTGAATCCAAATTAAGAGGTGCTTGTCATTAAAGTTCCTATCCTGGGGATGGAGATATGTCAACCAGTCTTAGATGGGGTTACACTCTCCAAGAAAGACTGTGTTTGCAGCTTGAGAGTGCTCCTGGATCCATCCCTCCAATGTCAGCCCAGGTAGATGCAACAGTGAGGCATACTTACTACCAACTTTGGCTGATACACCACCTGCTCCTCTTCCTAGATTTAGAGGACCTAAAGATGGCAGTGCATGTGCTAGTAACCTCAAGACTGAACTTCTGCAATGTGCTTTATATTGGGAAAAATCTGTACAAAGGTCTGAAACGCCAATTAGTTCAAACCATGGCTGCCAGACTAGTTACAGGAAGATCTAGGAGTGAGCATATCACACCTATACTACAGTCATTCCACCAGTTGCCAATTAGTTTCCAGACAAAGTACAAAGTGTTGGTTTTAATTTTTAAAGTCTTACATGTTTTGGGTCCAGGTTAGCTACAGGATCACCTTCTCCTGTATAATTCGCCCCTTAGGATACTTAGGTCCTCTGGAAGATGTTTATTCCAACCAAGCACTGTCACTCAGAGGACCTCTTCCTCTGCCACCCCAAAGACTGTGGAATGACTTGCCAGAAGAGATCCAGTAGCTAAATGAGCTATCGGAATTCAAGACACAACTTAAGACCCATCTCTTCCGGCATGCCTACCCTGTCAATTTTAAACCATGGATTAAAAATGTATTATATTACTATTGCATTTTAATCTTTGTACCTTGTATTTTAATACATGTATTTTATAGAAATGTGTTTTAATGTATGCACTTTATTGTACTATTTTATGGTTATGTGTCTTGACTGTGCTGTGCCTTGCCTCAAGCCAAGAAGAGGTGAGAAACAAATAAAATGTTTATTATTATTTTATTATGACACAGCAAACAAGATAGATATGCTGGATTTCGTTTCACAAAATCACAAGTCGAACACTTGTCTAGGACTGTGTGATGTATTTTCGGATGATGCGTGCAGATCCCAGTAGGGTGGCCTTTTGCAGTTGGCAGATCGTGATTTTGTCAAAGTCTATTGTTTCCAAATGCCGGTTGAGATCTTTTGGCACGGCACCCAGTTATTATTATTATTATTATTATTATTATTATGTTCTTCCTAAATATGTTCTCTTTATTCATTTTTAAGAGAGGAGGAAAAGGTTTATTACATGTTCATAATGTTTACCCTCAACATGCACAGATCATAGCAAATCTATAATTTCAGCCACCAAACTTACCCTCAACCTATATACAGGTATATATGGTAATATAGCCAAACGTAAAGCAACATCCCTTCATTCATATTTAAAATGTAGATGCTCAAATTTGTTTAACTTCTAAGTTTCAACACATGCTCTGATCCTCATTCCTTCATAAATGCATCCTCCTTTCTTGCAGCATTTTTCACCTGCCACAAGGACTTATCCCTGTCTTCTATCAGCTAAGTATTGGAATCTCTATTACTCATCTCCATCTTCCATTACAAGAATCACATCCATCACCTTCAGTCTCATACAAGTGCATTTCTTACCAAATATATATTTTTCCTTCATACAGCTGCACATAACTCAGCAAATGGCAAGATATACACATTTATAACTAAAATATATCTCTTATCCTGCCAGTTCCAGAAGTGTATCTTATTTTCCTTCAGAGTTATTTTTGCAAACTCTGCTACTCACATTTTAAGTAAACATTTCTCTAGTTTTCAGTCACAACTTTACATTTAATTAAATTTTATGAAATATGGGCCAATTTCTGTTCAAGTCAAAATGTCAGTGTCTGACTGGCAGAAAGACAAAACGAAGAGCTCTGTGCACAATGTCCCATTTTACTGCTCTCTGCTACTCCAGGGAGCTTCTTCAAGTTAGACAGAGATTCCTTGAGTCAATCAGCATGACAACAGTATGGCTATTTTTCCCAAACATGCCCCAAACCAGCTTCCTTCAAGCTCTGAGAATTTACTGTATCAAGCAAATTAATTAAGGAAAATATTAATCTGTGTTAGGCCGAGACATATATTGGACATATTAGAGTAGTAAAATGGAGAAACATGTTGGAAAGGTGAATGTGGACAATCCATTTGAGATTATTCTTGAAGAACCTCTAGGGAACACACAACACTGCTCATATACTATACAATAAAAATACATTCTGATAATAAAATAACAGCAGGTTAGGATTTAAATCTACAACTTTATAGAAATTCTATGTTTTACATCCTTGACTCACGAGCTGGTATTCCTAGGACTCTCATCTTCCTCATGCTCTTCTTCCTCTGCCTCACTACCCTGACTACTGCATGTGATGGACTTCAGAACGGGTATATTCTCTAAACAGGTGTGACCTGCCTCCTCCTCTTCTTCACTCTCTCTAGCAGTCCAGAGATTCTCCCATCGGCTGTAAACACCAATTGTTCATTCATATGACCATTGCTATAAAACTCACATTTTGAAATAAATTAAACGAAGATCAGCTTTTCTGGCATTAAAGAGGTATTTTCAGAAAGATTTACAAAGGATCATCCCCAAATTTATTAATAGGAATAGTAAGTCATTAGATGGGAATGACATGGCTCTCTATGAGGTACAGCTGAATACAATTTGGAGAAAATGTCAGGAAATCGTCAGTCAAAATTGTCATGCCCTGTCCAAACACTGTCATGTTAAAAAACTTGTGAAAATTTTATTTCACATATACTTACAAACAGCTTACCTAAGTATCTATTCAACTGTTAAGATATTATCCTGATGTGATTACATGTACCAAAGATCCGGGATTGGCTGAAACTCCTTGCTACAAGTACGCACAATGAAAATGAGCATTTTCTGCCATATACTGTCAGGAATAAAGAACCAGTGTGTGTTGGAGTATTATTCTGGAGACCAGGCTGTGAATCCTTGCACAGCCATTGAAATCTATTGGCTGACCCTAGGCAAGTCATACACTCAGTTTCAGGGAAGGAATAGGCAAATCCACTCTGAAAAGTTTTGTCAAGAAAGTCTGTGATAGATTGGCTTTAGGGTTGCCATAATTCAGAAACAATACGAAGGCACACAACAACTGTGTTAAATGGTTCTCGATCTTTATGCCTACTCTAAATGCTATAATTCTCCCTAAAATTATCTAAGAGTATCTTGCAAGACTACTTTCGGTTAAAGCAGCTAGGCAAATGTGGGGGCACTTCTGGCAACTGAATTATAAACTATGAGACTCCTTTTACATAGAAATCCAGCGAGGCGACAGAATTGTTCAGAAGCATTTGAAGATCACCAAATTGGCTTTTAGGCACTGGGCTAAACTTGGAGAAAGATCGGATCTTATACAAGTTCAGTTGTTTCCATTTATTTTAAATTAAATACATTTTACATTTGTTTCTCCATCTGTTAGTGTTACTCTCTCTAATGAGACCATTTGAAAAAAATAAACTGGTCAATTATTCTGTGATTTATTTCTCCAATGATTTCTCAAGACTTGGATACAGTTTAACTGCAAAAACTATTTTTTTCTTTCATTCATGGAGTTTCAAACTTGTTCTTGTCAAAAAAAAATGAAAAACACAGTTTTCTAAGTTCCTTCAATATGGTGGGTTGTTTAATGTTTATGCATTGGTTATTAAAATGAAATGCAGAAACTAGTGCACAGTGTTGGCAACAGTAAATACAAATAACAGAGCCATGGGAACATTTGTGCAACCTATAATTTTATATAATTATTGATATGTGTTTGGAATATAAAATTGGTTTACATTTTTAAAACAATAAATAAAATGAGAGACAGCATGTGTCATAAGTAGCCAGGCGCCTCAAACAGTGAACTGTAAAATTGGCCAATTCTACATCTGTTAAAACAGAAGGAAAACCAGCACACAGCCTTATCTGCTATGATCTGGGGGTTTTTTTCAGATGTCACAAATCATTTCAAAACATTGTGTAATTAAATGTACAGATATTTTCACCAACTTGGTCAACATTGGGCAATCACAGCAAAGATTTCAGAATATTCACTGCCAAGACACACCACTGGTCAAATGTTATTGTTACTGTGTGGCTCTTCAGAAGGAGCATGTCTTTGCCTTCCTCTGAAGCTGAGAGAGCCTGACTTGCCCAAAATCACACTATGGATGTCCATGGCCAAGCAGACATTCAGACTCTGGCCTCCAGTCAAAGCACTACACCATACTGGTTCATTGGCTGTACGTACTTACTCTATTGTTACAATAGAGAGAACTTGCACCATCACATCTGACCTGGCTACAGGCCCTGATTTGGGACTAAAACAATCTTGACTGCCTGAGTAAATAACCTATACTAGAAACTAGACAGAGGGAAGACTCCCCTCCTGGTTCTGTTAGAACAGTGGTTCTCAACCTGTGAGTCCCCAGGTGTTTTGGCCTACAACTCCCAGAAATCCCAACCAGTTTACCAGCTGTTAGGATTTCTGGGAGTTGAAGGTCAAAACATCTGGGAACCCACAGGTTGAGAACTTTCTGTGGCATTCACTATTACCAACAATGATACTTTTCTTGTACATTTAACCCTTGTGTAATCTGGAAATACAGGGGTCTTGGTCCTCTCTATCTGAAACAAATGTTGCAAGACCATTGTTTAGCCCTGTTTTCTAATAGCAATGTGAAGTTGCTTTATTAGTTTGGGTCAAAATGCT
The DNA here is from genome assembly GCF_035594765.1 of Anolis carolinensis. NCBI lineage: Eukaryota > Metazoa > Chordata > Lepidosauria > Squamata > Anolidae > Anolis > Anolis carolinensis. Next base: position 58,528,601 of record NC_085842.1, on the reverse strand, counting down.
AAAAACAAATAGTTCTAGCTTCCCTTTTCAATTACTGCCACAAGGCTGTGAAAGTACTAAACCAATGACAGGATGAAAGAATGAAGTAGAATAAGGCCAACAAAGTGAAGCTCAATCCAAATAGGACAGAGATAGTACTAGGTCATAGATAACAAAGCTTAACAAAAAAAATTGTTGGTGTCTTGGTTTAGGTCTGTTCCTGGTTTTAATTGGGATGCTGATTCAGAAAATTGCATTGGATGGACCACATCAGCTCTAGTTTCTTACATGTGTTTATCATGCTTTTCTATGGGTGAGCAGATGAAGACTGGAATATGGCATATTTTTTGTATCTCAAAAATTAAGAGCTGATAGGCAAAGCTAGTGTCATTTTTGGAATCAGCAGGTTAAATATACCCAGAAACATTTGAGGCACTAAAATATGTTTTCACCAGTGATTGAGAAGTATTGTTCATTACAGTCTCTCAGGTTAGCATTCTGGTAAGTTAGAAGACTGGGTCAGTTTATCAGTTTGAGAGTGTTCCTCAATCCATCGTTGTCCCTATATGTATAGGTGGTTGTTATGATCAGTGGCCAGTTATTTTATTTCAGGACAGCCTATTCGATTTTCAGTAATCATAAGTGGACTATCATTGGATGTAGGAAACGCTGGATTCTGGCACAATTTTTAAACCTGATCCTCCAGGAGCTCATGACTTCAGTTTAGAATATAACAGCTAACATCATCTATTCCCTCTGGAATACTCCATCTTCTGTATTCGGTGACAGCTTTGCTTTCCAGAACATCTACAAAGGCAGAATCTACAACAGCCTTTCACACAAGTCATTTTTTCTGTGTTGTTATTTATTTGAATACATTTATAAACTTAAGTAATTAACTGCAATATTCTGGCATAGAGAGCAGACTTGCTTGTAATGCTATTTGATACCTTAAAAACTGTCTACAAATGTGGTTATTACAAAACCGAGACCAAAAAATTAAATTTAAATATGTCAAACACACTGAACACATGCAAGGGTTAATAATCACGAACAGTGACAGTTTCATATGTGCTTCATTTTTTCAATGCCTAGCAGTAAAATTGCAAGATTATAATTAAAATTATATGCTTTATTATAAATAGGGAAGGTCTTTTCTTCTGCTTTTCTCTTCCACCTCAAATAATTAGATAAACGTCCCAGGAAGAGAATACTCTTTATCTTTAACAATCCTAGTCAAGTTTTGTAGTAATATCAACAAGAACCTTCCACACATAAACAAATATATGACATAGAAATTAAGAGCAGAAAATGCTGATCCTTTTTTCCCTAAATGCTATAAATCTAGAACAGGCATGGGCAAACTTTGGCTCTCCAGGTGTTTGGGACTTCAACTCCCAAACATCTGGAGGGCTGAAGTTTGATCATGCCCGATCTAGAGTAAAGATATAGATATTTGCTTCCATAAATAAGGTCTAAATCAGTAAAAAGGACAGAAACCAAACACTATATAAGTCTCAAAAACCTGCAGTGCAATATGCAGAAAGAGTCACTGTAGACATTAAAATATGAAAGCCTGTCAATGACTGGAATTGCAAATATTTATTTCAAAGAAGAGATAAAAAGTTTACCTTGATGGATTCCAAGAAATAGACCACACTGGAGATAAAGATCCACCTGGTCTTTCAATTTTCACTTTCTCTTCACCATTTTTATTTCTTATGCTGACAACACCATTAAACATTCCTAAAGCAAGGTACTGTCCATCATTTGTCCAACTGAAAGAAAAAAAAGAGCAGGGTGAAAAAATATTCATCACTTGAACACTGGAGAGGGTCAAGATCCCTGCAGAAATTAAATTCTGTATTGGGGAACTGGAATATCAAAAGCTCCAGAGAAAATGTTTGTCTCTTATATGGCTTTACTTCACTTATAAAGTGACAACTATTTATCTGAAGTTATAATTTCACCAAGAAAACCTTCCAATATGCTTCATGCTCCAATGCACTGATTGGCAAAGTGCAGCCTATGCATCCCAGTAGCCCTTGGGACAACTACGTATCATGTTTATGATCCATAGAGGCCTCCAGAAGTCCCTAGACCCTGCCCTTCAAAATGGCTTTTTTTTGAAAATGGGATTTTTTGGAGTAATTATTGGCCCTCAAACTGACCAAAATGTTTGGAAATTGCCTGGAAATTCAGTGGTTTATTTCCCCTGAATTCACCTACACCAAACTCAACCCCCTAGAAATATAAAAAAGAAAAACAATCAATCCAAATGACTACCAGAAGTGAAATTGCATCACTGTCAGGGACCCCCAAAGCGTGTGCACAGATAAGAAAAGTATCTCCCACTCCATGCACAGTTTTCCCCACTTGTTTTAAAGGCAAAGAGTCATAGGATTCGAGAATTCAAACAGCAGCATAAGGGGATCTCTATGCTGTGATTGTCAACATAGCTTTGATAAAGTGCTACTGATTACATTTCATCATGGCTCATGAGTTTACCTATGGAAACGATTATTTTGCTATCACAATATCACTCTGTACATATTACTGCAGTGTCAGTATGTTTTATTTTATTTCTGAATGTGTTGTAAATTAACTGAATTGTTCAATCTATTACATGGAAAGCCAGCTCATAAAAACTTTTTCATTTCAAGAAAAAAAAATTAAACGACATATCTGCTTACCTACAACAGGTGATTTTATTGCTAACTTTGTGTTTATTGACTGACTTCTGTTCTGGAGACCACAGACCTTCAAAACAAGACAGCAAAGTAGTGAGATCAAAATAATTTTGTTGTAACTGTAAGAAACATTCATAAGAAACTGAAAGTCAGAAGCAACAAAACATCTGCTCAGGACACATTTTCCTTTGCTTAATGTAGTCTTCACAGGACATCTTATCTTTGTTTATTTCTGTGTCACACAACAACTATACATAACATGGCTAATCATCAGCCAGGAGAAGGATCAAAGAGACCAACTGCATTTCAGTGTTAAAGCTCTACATATGGAAAGTCTGAGGTTCAATCTGTCGTTAAAATGGTTCCAGGGAGTACCACAAGTAAAAAAACAAACTTTGGCTAAGTTCGAGAAAAACTGTCACCAATTAGGAAAAATATTGTCAGGTGAACAAACAAACTAAACAATTTACTATGTCTAATGAACCGCTGTCTTGGGGTTATATCCATTTGGGCCTTCCTGCCAACAAGACCACCAGCAGATCATTTTGTCTCCCCTATGGGTTCTATACAAAATCTATTCTGGAAGGAAATGAGGATATGCAAAGAGAGCTGCAGTGATGGAAAGAGAAGGAAAAAGTTCGATGGCATGAGGAAAATTCAACTCACACAATATTAAGAGTTCACCACTGGACAGTTTACACTTACGGTATATACACCTCTGCTGCATCCTTTCTAAGTAAGCTTTAAGATTAACCTCTACGAAGTTTAAAATGAAGAAGACATACCAAAATCACTGGAAGAACAGGATGCCAGTTGGTGTGTAACAGGATTATAGGATACACATTGTATGGAATCATTGTGCCTGAAATAAATTAACCAACAACACTGAAAATCTGTAAAGTAGTAAAATCAACCAAAAACTTTAGAAATAATGTAAAGGAGAACCTTTCCTGAGCCACCAAACCATATCAGGTGATTTAACAGAAATCAAATCCAAACCAATAGGTTTCAACCAACGTTAACGTGTGAAATATTAAAAAGAAAACACATTTGAGTATGACAAAAATATTAAGGTATTTCTTGCATTTTTCTGCACAACACAGGATCAGTGAAATGCCCTGTGACAAATACAGGTTGACTATCCCTTACCTGAACCATACATGTTTAAGCTTTTGGATTTCTGAATAACTGTATTTGCATTTACACACAGAATGAAACATCTTGGAGATAGGACCCAGGTTTGAACACAAAATGTATTTGTTTCCTGTACACACAGACTGAAGGTAATTTCATACAGAATATTTTAACAGTTTTAACAGCTTTGTGCATGGAATCTATATACATTGAACTACCAAAAAGTAAAGGTGTTATTATCTCAGTACCTGTATGGATAACTTTGTATTTCTGGATTCAAGATGCTCAACCTTTACACAGTAAGAATGATGCACTCTTATTCATACACCATATCTAAACACCACAGATGCTGTCGTTTAAGCAATTTTCCCTTGAGTCTCATTGTCTATGCCAGGGAAAAGCCTCTTCACTCTAGGCCTTTCAGAAACTGATTTTAAATATAAATTTGATCTAACTCTTTCTATCTGCTACTACTGATTTATAGTATTGATATATATTTGTAATTTTTTTAAAAAATAACTAACAAAAGTACCTGTCTTCATACAGAATGGAGCAGTCCTCAGTTTAATAAAATGACGTTTTTAAGCAAGGTTGCACAACTGTTAGAACAGGATACATCACCCTGGCCCCATCAGTTATCTCACTACTAAGGTGCATCTGCACTGTAGAATTAATGTCATTTGATATCATTTTAACTGCCATGACTCAATGTTATGGAATCACGCAAGTTGTAGTTCGGTGATGCACCAGCACTCTTTTGTAGAGAAAGCCAAAGGTCTTGTAAAACAACACCTCCCATAATTCTATAGCATTGAGTCATGACAGTTTAAATCAGGGGTCCCCAAACTAAGGCCTGGGGGCCGGATGCGGCCCTCCAAGGTCATTTACCTGGCCCCGCCCTAAGTTTTATAATATAATATTTTTATAACTTTTTAATACTATAATATATTGTATATACATAAAATATTGATATTATGTTATACAATATATTACTAATAATAATACCATATAATAATATTAATTATATGTTATATATTACATATAATATTACAGTATAGTGGTATAGTTCAATATAGTAATATATAATGCTAATATTGTGCTATGCTAATAATATAATATATTGTATGTACATACAGCTGCTCTGAGTCCCCTTCGGGGTGAGAAGGGCGGGATATAAATGTAATAAATAAATGTAGTAAATGAATAAATAAATAATTTTAGACTTAGGCTCGCCCAAAGTCTGAAATGACTTGAAGGCACACAGCAACAACAATCCTAATTAACTTGACTATCTCATTGGCCAGAAGCAGGCCCACACTTCCCATTGAAATCCTGATAGGTTACAATTGTTTTCATTTTTAAATATTGTATTGTTATTTCATTGTTGTTGTTGTTTTGCACTACAAATAAGACATGTGTAGTGTGCACAGGAATTTGTTCATTTTTTTCCACAATGATAATTCGGCCCCTCCACAGTCTGAAGGATTGTGGATCGGCCCTCTGCTTTAAAAGTTTGAGGACCCCTAGTTTAAATAGTATCAAAATAAATTAATTCTACAGTGAAGATGCTCCTCCTAGAGTCAAAAAATGTTACTGCAGGCTTCAAACAAGGCAGGCAAAAGACCAATGGCTCTTCAGCCAAAGGGAAGAGGTCCTCAACTTGCTCTTTTCCTCAAAAATGTTGGTAAAGAGGCAAGTTAGCTGAGGATCCCTCCACGGCAGCCGGGGAAACAGCTGGCTTTGTGTCTTTTGCCTGCCTTCTCCAGATCTCTTCCCCTACCCAACCTCGCTTGGCTATAGACAACTGACAGAAAGAATCCAGGTGACAGAGAGAGTCTGGAGAAGGCAAGCAAAAGACAACAATCTGTCCCACCACCCACAACAGAGGAATCGTTGGTCCACTTGTCTCCTCAGAGAAGATAGAGAGGAGGAGACAAGTTTTCTGAGGATCCATTTGCCACAGCTGCAGAAGAAGCTGGTTTCATGTCTTTTGCCTGCTTTCTTCATATCATCTTCATTGCCCAACCTCACTGTGATCCAATATAGACAACCATGGGTGGGCAGTTGGGCATCAAGGAGAAGCCTGAGATGAGAAACCATACATCTCTCCAGTGGATGATCCAGAGAAAGTGACAACCGAGGCACAGCCCACTTTCAGACCAACCATCTGATGGGGTTGGAAGGCCAGCTGATGGCAAAAGGGAGTGAACAGCTACTACGGGTTCCTGCATCACCTGACAATGTCCACACCTCACAGAAGCAGGGAGTGACCCAACAGCAGCGGTAATACTGAAGAAGATTTGTTGGATTCTTTATCCACCTCAGTTGTCTGCAGCCAGCCCACTTGTTTTATCAAGCAGGCTGGCTATAAAAAGCCAGAGGCAAGTAATAATGCAGCAAAGAGTCCTTCTTGTGACAACCTGCCCTAAAATAAGCAATGGCACCTTCTACTCTCTCAGCCAAGACCACGGTAGAACCAGTCTCCACCATAGCAAGGAGACTGGGAGGAATTGGTGCTTATTCTAGGTTGTCCCCAGATGAATTCTGGCTGGACCTTAGTCCATCTAGGGGAGAAGCACAGAAGAAGTGCCAAAGAAGCAGCACTATTTTTTGAACAAGACATTACAAAAGGCCAGAAGCAGTGTCTTGTTGGACGGAAATAACAACACTAAGTTAACCCAGGGTTTTTTGGGTCAATTTTGGGGAACAGGTGTTCAACTTGTACATAGTATATACAAGTAATCAAGACATGCATAATCATGAAGGAATTCCTTACGTGTATTTCAAGATTCCTTCTAATTTTGATGTCCAGATGATGACAGTTTTGTCTGCACCTCCTGATGCAAAGCGCTTTCCTAGGAAATTTTGTGAAAGACACCAAAAGTTATGAAATATTTTTTACTGCAGCTGTTAATCTAAAGTACACTGAAAAGTAACGATGTGCATCAGTGCTAAGGGAAGATGGACAATGTCTGAAAAGCCTTCTCCAACACCTCATTTCTTCAGGATCACAGAACCTGAAGGCTCAGTCATCCTTCCATTATCACCTATACCAGTGCAGATACGCTGCCACAGAGCAGCAAAATCATTCTGGCCACAGTCAGCTTCCCTGTGATACTGAGAGAACTGAGAAGCTGTAGTTGGAAACAGTTTTGGGGGGAGTTGTAGAAATGTACTAATGCCGACCCCAAAATAAAAATAAATTTTAATAGTACAACAATACATGGTAAGAATATTAGATATATAAATAGATAGTATTAGATATAGATATATCTATGTAACCAATAATTAAATGCCCAGTTTATCACATATTTAAATTCACAGGAATTTAGAAAAGCTCTGTTGCTCAGAAAGTTAATCAGATAAATAGATTTTACAATCTAACAATCCTATTATTATTACTGACACAAAGACAGAGTATGACACAGCAAACAAGATATACATGCTGGATTTTGTATTACAAAATCACAAGTCGAACACTTCCCAAGTGTTTAGGACTGTGTGATGTATTTTCAGATGATGCCAAAATACCCCCTCATAGGTGCTACCTTGTTGTGGTGGGGGGGGGGGGACTTAACTGTTCCAAGGATGCTGAGAGCTGTGCTGGCAGTAGTGCAACTACCAGCAGGTCCAACCAAGCCAGAGAGGTCTCAGATGAGGAGTGGAACTAAGAGCACCTAACCCATTAGTGCTATGGAGAAACATTGCCCAGGACTAAAAGGACCGCGGTGGATGCTGCCGATTCTGGACATCCATCGATAAGTAGGCTACACAAACCTATTATTATTGTTATTATTATGTTTATGTTTATTAATATCCTGCTTTGTCTCTCCATAGACTCAATCCAAGCAGCCTGAGGATTCATGTGGTAGTGATGAAATGTTTTTGCTACCATTTCATTATATAATTTTATTACTGTATTAATAAATACAGTAGAGTCTCACTTATCCAACACTCGCTTATCCAACGTTCTGGATTATCCAACGCATTTTTGTAGTCAATGCTTTCAATATATCGTGATATTTTGGCGCTAAATTCATAAATCCAGTAATTTCTACATAGAATTACTGTGTATTGAACTACTTTTTCTTCCAAATTTGTTGTCTAACATGATGTTTTGGTCCTTAATTTGTGAAATCATAACTTAATTTGATGTTTAATAGGCTTATCCTTAATCCCTCCTTATTATCCAACATATTCGCTTATCCAACATTCTGCCGGCCCGTTTATGTTGGATAAGTGAGACTCTACTGTATATATATTTGCCAGTTATGGAGGAGTTGGAGAGTAAAATAAATCAAGGAGTTAAAAGCTGAAAGCTTGCAATACCTACTCCACATCTCTGCATCCAATACAAAGCAAAACTATTTCTCTGGGGGTAAGGCAATGACAGAAAATAAAAGCAAAAATATCTTTTGTGTGCCCCACTCACACAGTTCTAAAATGCAAGGACACTGAAGCAGCTTTGGCAGTATCTGACTGATATTGGACTTTTGATGTTTGCAATTGTAATGACTGTGCTGTAACTATGTCAATGGCAAACAGGATTTAACAGTAAAACTTCACACATTCACCCATAGATCTATTTATTTGATTGCACTATTTATATCCCAACTAATATAAATAGATAATGGAACAGCATAAAATAAATTCAACTTAACCAATTTTTAAAAATGTAACCAACACAAAGGTTTTAAAAGGCAAAAGCATATTCAACTATTCACACATTTTTAAAAAGATAGTTTACAACTGGTTGAAACAGTTTAAAACAATTAAAGTCATGCACATGTGCAGAACTTGTGTGTAACCGATTAGACCAGTGGTTCCCAATCTGTAGGCAGCGGTCCACTGGTGGACCGCAAGACATAAAATAAGGTCTGTGAGACATGTAGGGAAAATCAGCTCTAGATTATTAAATATGGTTTTCTGAGGGTGAGTAGATGGCAACTACTGGATAGCATATGTTCTGTATCAGAAACTAGAGCTGATGAGGTCTATCCAATGCAGTTTTCTGAATCAGCACCCCAAATAACCAAACCAAATCTAAAATTGACCAAAAGCTGATTTGTAACCCTTTGGGTACTAATGTTGAAGAGTGGTCCCCAGTCAAAGTGGTCCCTAGTCAAAATGGTCCCTGGTCAACGAAAGGCTGGGAACTACTGAATTAGACCATAAAAGCTTTATGTATTTCGCATTGTGTAGTACTGCTAACGCAAACAACTTAAATGCATTGACACCGTTTTGCTAGAAAAATAACAGTAAAAGTGTCAATAAAGCAAGGATGGGCAACTGTGAAAGGGATATGGGCAATTTGTTACAGGCACAACCCCCTGCACCAGAGATTCAGTAACATTTTCAGTCCAGCTAGAAGTGACATCTCATCACTTTTAGCTTGGGTTTTTCTGCTGAAAGTCAGCACTTTTTTCATTCTTTGTGAGAGACAAGGAAACTCAAATTGCTACATTTTTGTAGTAGTTTGGAAGTGATTTTAGCAAATTTTTAGCAGTTAGATCTGGGGGTCTCCAGGATGGCTAGAACAGAGGTATTGATGGTCACATATTTTGTTTTTATTTTTAACTGTAATATCTTCTATCAAGTATTTTGTTTTATACAGCTTTCTGACTCACAAATCAGATTGATACAGTCAATTTTCCCATAAACAGGAAAGTTAAAAACATTTATGAATAATATATTGTGTTATGAGAACAAAAGATTAGAACTATTTTTTGACACTGATGTTTCTATGAACCACATGAGCCTGATCAAATAACAGAAAGATTGAGAAATCTAGGAGATTCAAATTACCATCTTTAGCATAAGCTACACAGAATACTGTCTCCTTATGAGCTTTCAAGGGCTGGATTAATGTTCCATCAGAAGTGTCATATACCTGCAGATATAAAATATGAAGAGAAGAATAGGATTTCAAATGAAAAAAAAAATCAATGCCACTGGACTGAGAGTTAACTTGTTTACTAAAATAAAGTTAAGCTGCACATAAGTGCCATCTCTGTTCAAAGTCTTTCATAAGTGAATTATTTTTAGGTAATCAAAATGAATCACAGTTCTGCAATTTTCCACAATTTTTAAATGCACTTGAAATTAAAGAATGTAATTTCTTAGATAAATTACATTACTAGATGTATCAAATTTCCAATTAAGAAAACAGGATATTTATTTTTTAAAGAAATATGACATACCAATAGTCTATTTCCTGAAGCAATTATCAGCTGGGTTCCATCAGGCTTAAACGCAAGGTCATAAATACTGAAAAAAGAAAGTTGTTAAAAGGCAAACCAGATTCTCAGTTATTTACAATATTTTTATTCATTACATCCACGTGACTGCTGAATAAATGCCATTCCCAGAAATAAAATTAAAGTATCTTTTTCTTCATCATGTATATGTTTCCTCTAGACCAGCAGTTCTCAAATGTGCTCTGCAGAGCCCTTGGAGCTCTGTGAGGCATACTAAGGGGCTCCAGAGCTCCACAGTTTTCTCCCTCACCCACTCCAAGCTTTTCCTCCTCTTTCTTGCTCCTTCCCTGCCTCCTTTCTCCCAAAAGCCTTATTTTCCATCTCCCTCTCCACCCAGATACTTTCCTTGCCTTGCTTTCTTCCAAAACCCCATTTCCCTCTCACTACTTGGGGGCGCTTTGATTGTGCTTTTCCTGCATTGCAGAAGGCGGTTGGACTGTATGGCCCCTGGGGTAAGTATTATTATTATTATTATTATTATTATTATTACAAAAGCTGAATGGCAGAAGGGGGTTGGAGCAGAAGGCGGTTGGACTGCATGGCCCCTGGGGTAGCTCCTACTACTACTACTACTATTTTTATTATTATTATTATTATTATTATTATTATTATGATTATTATTATTATTATGAAAGCTGAATGGCAGAAGGGGGTTGGACTAGATTTTAAATATTGACTTGTTCTTTCCTTTTTTGTACTACAAATGCAATATGCACAGTGTACATAGGAATTTGTTCATTTTTTCAATTAGTTCACACAAACACTCTCAATCCATCTGCCACTGGCCCAGCCTATCTGTCAAATTTTAAACTGCAAGGCATCAAAAAGGTTGCCCATCCCTGATATATAAACATTATATATATATTACTAGCTGTGCCCAGCCACGCGTTGCTGTGGCGAAGTATGGTGGTATAGGAAATAAAGTACTGAGGAATTGGTGGTAGTTAGGGTAAAGGTTTTACCCTGACATTAAGTCCAGTCATGTCTGACTCTGGGGGTTGGTGCTCATCTCCATTTCTAAGCCGAAGAGCCGGCATTGTCCGTAGACTCCTCCAAAGTCATGTGGGATGACTGCATGGAGCGCCGTTATCTTCCCGCTGGAGCGGTACCTATTCATCTACTCTCATTTGCATGTTTTCAAACTTCTGGGTTGGCAGAAGCTGGGGCTAACAGTGGGGGCTCTCTCCGCTCCCCCAATTCAAACCTGTGACCTTTCGGTCCAGAAGTTCAGCAGCTCAGTGCTTTAACACACTGCGCCATCAGGGGATATTATTTTGTAAAGGTTGTGAACATACAATATTTCTGATTTTTTTTGTCTGTTGGAGGCAAGTATGAATGCTGCAATTAGGGGAAATGATTAGGATGTAATGGCCTTGCATATTTAAAGCCTAGCTGTTTCCTTCCTGAGTGAATTTTTTGTTGGGAGGTGTTAGCTGGCCTGGATTGTTTCCTGTCTGGAATTCCCTTGTTTTCAGAGTGGTGTTCTCTGCGATATTAATTAGATAATCTGTGGAAGAGGCCTAAGTGAAGCCTAAGTCTGCCTGTTCCCTGGAGTGAATCGGTTGCTAGTAGACCAAGTGGGTGGAGCTTAGCCTTCTAACTGGCAGCAATTGGATAAAAAAACAATTATTCCTCTCCCTCTAATTAGGACTTTATTTTTCTTGTGGTATCAACCTAGAGCCATGGATGATGGGTTGTGTTGTCAAATTTCAAGGTTGGGGGGCCTGTAGTTTTGTTGTTTTGTCCGCTGCCCGGATGCCATCACTCTTTTATATATATAGATATAATATATAAACATTTGGGTTCCACGATAAACTTTTGCTTCAAAAAGGGCCCCACAGCTGAAAATGTTGAGAACCCCTGCTCTTTGTCCCCTTCCACACAGCTGAATAAAAAACCCCCTTTTCTGCTCTGAACTGTAATATATGGCAGTATGGACTCAAACAACCCAGTTCAGAGCAGATATTATGGGATTTTCTGCCTTGATTGTCTGGGTTATATGGCCTTGTAGAAGGGCCCCAGGCCACTGCTTCTTAAACTGTGGGTCCCAACCCTTTGCTTTACAACAGCCTTCCTCAAACAAGCATATTCAGCAACCAAAATGTGGAAACTACCAGGTTGTGGTAGTTTGATAAAGCACAGATTATTTATATATATATATATATATATATATATATATATATATATATAATCTCCTGTGCTTTATCAATGTGTTTTATCAATGTTGTACCCTATCCATATCTATGAGGAGAGGTGTGTAACTTATTATTATAATTATTATCACCATCATCATCATCTCCACCATCGAAGGGTCCCAGGATTTTAAAGAGTTTACAAAAATGCATAGATAATATTACTAATAATATTACAATATATTTTATTACAGTACAATATATATATTACAGTACAATATAGTAATTTATTACCAGTATTGTACTATGCTAATAATATAATATTGTATGTAAATTTAATTTGTAAGCCGCTCTGAGTCCCCTTCGGGGTGAGAAGGACGGCATATAAATGTAGAAAATAAATAAATAATAATCCCCAAAGCAGCATTTCATGAAATGACAATAGGAATGGGATAACAGTGGCCACTCTTGGCACATGCCAGGGTCAGTATCCCTTTGGTTTAAAAAGAAGGGAGATTCATCCAAAATCAGTCACGATTCAGAAAACATGGAACTTGTTAACTCACATCTTTCTCTCTCCTTCACTTCCACACTGCATAAGGTTTCTCTTTCTGCTGGAGATTACTAAAATGGGAACTCTAATTAATCTCAAACCAGGTAAACCCCAAGTTGTTTTGCAAGTTGCTTTGACCTGTGTCTGATACCAAGGTACATTGCTGACAGTTTCAACGCATGAACATCTTTTATCCTTGCTGCTACTGGTTTCTGAATGTTGTTAAGTGTGTTCTTGTTATTGGAAACCATGTAAGTCAGAATTGTATCATAACTGTGTTTCAGTATAATATACTGTAATGTGGTTTAATGGTTGTGTTGTATGCCTCTCCATCATAGAGTCAGTGTTATCATTGTATGCATTCAAGACAAATCTGACTAAAAGCTGCTTGATCACAAGGTTCTCTTGGTAAGATTTGTTCACCGTGGGTTTGTTTTTGCCTCCCTCTGAGGCTGAGAGAATGTGACTCCTCAAGGTCACCCACTGGGTTTCTATGGCTGAGTGGGGATTCAAACCTTGGCATCCAGACGCATAATCTAATCCTTAAAGCACACCACAATTACTGCGTACTCTCCAACATCTCTATTGTACGATGAGATTTGTGTTTTACATATTTTTTTGGTTGTCATTTAAGTCTTTTAAGTTTATATTGATGTTATTTATTTGTTGATTTGTTTTGTTTTGATTTGTTACTCACTTTGGCACTGAATGTTTGCCTGCTTTTTCTGGAAACCACCCTGAGTCCCCCTGGGGAGATAGGGTGTGTTATAAAAATTATTATTTTGTAGACAGAACCATTTGGCCAAACAGCAAAAGAATGGCAAAAATTCTCCATGAGGCAAAGGCAAGCAGAGGGTGCATCTACATTGTAGAATGAATGCAGTTTGACTCCTTAAACTGCCCTGGCTCAATGCTACGGGATCCTGAGTGTTTTAATGTGGTAGTACTCTTGGGCAGGGAAGGCTCAAGACCTTGTAAAAAATCACTACCCAGAATTCTTTGGTGAGCTATGCCAGTGCAGTTCAAGTGGTGCCAAACTGCATTAATTCTGCAGTGTAGATGCACCCTAGGAAAGGCTGCAGCAGACTGTGTTTGCGTCTCAGGAAAAGCAGGGTGCATCAGTACCAGGCATGGGCAAACTTTGGCCCTCCAGAGGTTTTGGAATTGTGGGGGCTAGGAATTGTGGGAGTTGAAGTCCAAAACCACTGGAGGGCCAAAGTTTGCTTATGCCTGATCTAAACTGTTGAATTGCTGAAGCTTGACATCCCTTTAACTGCCATGGCTCAATGCAATCTAATCCTGGGATATGTAGTTTGGTGAGGCACCAGCAATCTTTAGCAGAGAAGGCTCAAACCTTATAAAACTACAATCTCCTTGTGTTGTCATAGGCTTTTATGGCTGGAATGCTATGTGTTCCTTTGTCTCAGGGTAACAGAAAGTACAGGCAGTCCCCAAGTTATGAACAAGATAGGTTCTGTAGGCTTTAATGGCTGGAATCACTGGGTTGCTGTGAGTTTTCCGGGCTGTATGGCCATGTTCCAGAAGCATTCTCTCCTGACATTTCACTCACATCAATGGCAGGCATTCTCAGAGGTTGTGAGATCTGTTGGAAACTAGGCAGGTGGGGTTTATATATCTGTAGAAGGTCCAGGGTGGGAGAAAGAACTCTTGTCTGTTGGAGGAAAGTGTGAATGTTGCAATTAATCACCCTGATTAGCAGTGAAAAGCCTTGCAGCTTCAAGGCCTGGCTGATTTCTGCCTGGGGGAATCCTTTGTTGAGAGGTGTTATCTGGCTCTGATTGTTTCTTGTCGGGAATTCTCCTGTTTTCAGAGTGTCATCCTTTACTTTCCTGATTTTAGAGTGTTTTAATACTGGTAGCCTGGTTTTGTTCATTTTCATGGTTTCCTCCTTTCTGTTGAAATTGTCCACATGCTTGTGGATTTCAGTGGCTTCTCTGTGTAGTCTAACATTGCAGTTGTTAAAGTGGTCCAGCATGACCTCACAACCTCCGAGGATGCCTGCCACAGATGTGGGCAAAACATCAGGAGAGAATGCTTCTGGAACATGGCCATACAGCCCGGCAAACTCACAGCAACCCTACAATCCCCAGTGTTAGCTTTCCTCTTCTACACTGAGAAATTAATGCAGTTTTGATACCAAGGATCATGGGGGGTAGTTTTACAAAGTGCCTCACCAAACTACAACTCCCAGGACTCCATAGCACTGAGCCATGGCAGTTGAAAGAAGTGGTTTTCCAAGTGCCTGAATCTCACAGTGTAGATCAGTGGTTCTCAACCTGTGGGTCCCCAGGTGTTTTGGCCTTCAGCTCCCAGAAATCCTAACAGCTGGTAAACTGACTGGGATTTCTGGGAGTTGTAGGCCCAAATACCTGGGGACCCACAGGTTGAGAACCACTGGTGTAGGTGTACCCCCAGCTTCTCCCGGCCCGGTTGCTCTTACCACTGCTCGGCCTTATCCCTCCAGGTTAACGCAGCTCGCATTCTGCCCCTTTCCACAACAGCCACCAACGGCCGCTGTTTCTTTTATTTATACGGGCTCCCCAGGCAACACGCATGCGCACTCCTCCCCTCCTTAAGCATCTCTTCTTCGGACAGACTTGCGCATGCGCATTTCCTTCTTCTCATCCCTCCCTCTCTAGATTTCCAGTTACTTGAAGTACCGCTTGTGATGGTGAAGAAACACCACAAGTACGCACGCGCAAACGATACCTTCCTGAGCGTACTCTTGCCTCTCGCGATATCTCACACGACTCTCTGCCCGGCTTTCTTAATAGGCCACTACCGCTGTATCTAGTCTCAAGTGTCGAAAATGCGCATGCGTGCTGAGCAGAAGAGTTCCCGCCTTAATACAGAGGAGGGACAAAATGCCAGGTGAAGAAGCAATGCAGCTAGTCGCACTCAGGTATGGATTTCCTCAACAGGAGGAATGTAGGTTATGGACAAAGAGGTGATACAATTATTCTTTTAGTGGCTCCCAAGTTTCCATCCTACACGATTGTGGACTTCAACTCCCAGCAGCCCTCAGCTAGCTTGGCCAACGGCGAGAAATTCTGGGAGTTGAAGTCCAGAACAGTTTGAGAACTTCTGCATGGATGGATTCTGTCCTGAATGGCCTGCAGCCTGCACACTTCGAAGAATGAATAGTTTGGTCTGGTCCTTTTTCACAAGTAGAACAGGAATTCAGTGCAAATAATGCCATGAAATAAGTGCCTGTGTTCCATTATGACAGCACTAAGTTCTGTCAGATGGAGATCACAGAAGCATTCCAAACTGAAGATGGTTCCCTTTCCTCACCACTCAAGGAGCATGGAGTGCAAACCATCAGTGGATAAATAAATATCTCCTAGAGCAGGTTTGGGCAAACTTGGGCCCTCCAGATATGATGGACTTCAACTCCCACTGTTCCTAACAGCCTCAGGCCCTTTCCTTTTCCCCCTCAGCCGCTTAAGCATTATCTTTTGGAATAACCATGGAGGCTGAAGAACAAACGTAGAGATGGGCTATATCTAAAAGTAACACTGATGCTAAGGTTAAACCTGTAAAATGTTTTCTATCTTGCAGAGGAGTGAAAGTCTTCTTGAATATATAAACTATTAATAATAAATTTATTTTTTACCTGCCTCTTCATGGCTCAAGGTGGGTTACGAAACAATCGGACCCCACTCAATTGAACAACTTTTGGCCAGTTTCCAATCTCCCCTATTTGAGCGAAGTCTTGGAACGTGTGGTGGTCTCGCAACTCCAGGTGTTCTTGGAAGAAACTGATATTCTAGACCCGTCACAGTCTGGCTTTAGGTCAGGACATGGAACTGAAACAGTCTTGGTCTCCTTAGTGCAGTGGTTCTCAACTTGTGGATCTCCAGGTATTTTGGCCTACAACTCCCAAAAATCCCATCCAGTTTACCAGCTGTTAGGATTTCTGGGAGTTGAAGGCCAAAATATCTGGGGACCCACAAGTTGAGAACCACTGCCTAAGTGGATGATCTCTAGTGTACTTGACAGGAGGAGTATGTTCCAGTTGGTTTTCTTAGACCTCACAGTGGCCTTTGATACTGTAGACCATGGTGTCCTGCGACAGCTTGCAGGAATGGGGCTTGAGGGCACTGTTTTGCAGTGGCTTCAGTCCTTGGATGGTCGCTCTCAGAAGGTGTTGGGGGACACCTGCTTGGCCCTGCATCCTTTGCCTTGTGGGCTCCCACAGGGTTCAGTGCTGTCCCCCATGTTGGTTAACATCTACATGAAGCTGCTAGGGGAGATCATACAGAATTTTGGAGTTAGATGTCATCTGTACGCAGATGGTGTCCAACTCTATCACTCCTTTTCACCTACTGCTAAATAGGCTGTTCAGGTACTGAATCTGAGCTTGGCAGAAGTGACAGTCTGGATGAGGGCAAACAAATTAAAATTGAATCTAGACAAGACAGAGGTACTCGTGGTCAGTCGTAAGGTCGAACAGGGCATAGGGTTACAGCCTGTGCTGGATGGGATTATACTCCCTCTGGAGACACAGGTTTGCAACTTGGGAGTTCTCCTGGATTCATTGCTGAGCCAGGAACCCCATGTTTCAGCGGTGACCAGGGGAGCTTTTGCATAATTAAAACTTGTGCGCCAGTTGCCCCGTACCTTGGGAAGTCAGACTTGGCCATGGTGGACCAGGCTCTCATTACATCTCAAATAGACTACTGCAAGGCGCTCTACATGAGGTTGTCTTTGAAGATGTCCTGGAAGCTCCAGGTAGTCCAACGGGCGGTAGCCAGATTTCTCACTAGAGCGTACAGGGAGTACAGGGAGCACACAGTCTGAATAAGGATTATGAACAAGGATTATGGATGAATCGAATGAAGCACTTTATATATATTTTTATGTTTTTATTGCTTTATTTGTTTATTTGCTCATGTGTTTAATTGTTTTATAGTTGATGGGGTCTGTTTTTATTGTAATGTTTATACACGGCATTGAATTTTGGCAGAGTTGTAAGCTGCCTTGCATCCCCTCAGGGGTGAGAAAAGTGGAGTATAACTGAAGTAAATAAATAAACACAGTAAAAACACTACAAATACACACACCAAAACGCACCTCCATAAAAGTTATATACCAAAACATATCTCTATGAAATACATATTATGACACACAAAACAGAGATTTAACAAAGGACATGAATTAAAAACCATGTTTATGGAAGTGGAAGCGCTGGATCAGTTTGCATTAAGAGAATACGAACTGTCTTTAAGGACTGATCAGACCAAAGGGCTGCTCAGCTCAGCACACTGGGTGCTTTGAGAGCAGAAGCTTTTATTGTTCAGTAGCCCTGCCTCAGTTGTGGAATTTTACAAGGAACATCCAGATGTTTGCTTCCATTTGTAAGCATCCCAGGTGATCTTACCACATAAAAATGTCAGAAAGAGAAAATGAGAGAGGAAAAGAGAAAAGTCTTTTGATGGATGTCGTTAAGAGCCATGTGCCTAGAAGTGTCCTCTGTCAAGGTGACCAGCCATATAGATTTTGGTATCATCCTAAAGGGGAGACTGTCTTGTTTAATCTGATTTTAGTGCCAGTTAGTTTCATTGTCAGAAGTGTCCCTTCTGTATCAGAATGAGTGAAAAATATTTCTATGGAATAGTGTTTTTTTTAAAAAAAAAAAATAAGTGTCTATAAACTGCAATGAGGAAAAAAGTTGTGATGCATATGTGACAGGTGTAAAAAAGAACATTTTAGTGACCAACAGGGTAGAGCAGCTTTTGTACTAGGAAAAGCTACAAAGATAGGGCGAATTTTGATAGTATTGTATTCATTTGCAGTGATATAAGCAATGAACATGTGACGGAAGATATAAACAAAGAGAAGAGAGAAGCCACAGCGCATCTTGACCCCAAGAAAGAAGAGACCGAGACCATACAGGGGAAAGAAGATGAACCGGCTGTATCTTTATCAGCTTGTTTGTGCCATAAAGGTGTTCCAGAAGGTTGGGAAAGGATAATCAAGCAAAGGCAGGCTGGTAAAACGGCAGGAAAATATGACATATATTTTGTCAGGTAATGCTAATTATAAATTTTGGGAATCTACTGATGTGATCCATGGGGCATTTTGGTTCAGAGCAGAGAAAAGAAAATATTATGAAGAATATACATAGTATGTAAACATGGGTACATAGTACAGAGACACCTCAGTTAACAAAGCAGATGATCTCCAGGCATTACATTTCAATTGAAAATGTGTTGCCTGAGGCAGAAATAACATAGAATAGTGACACCAAAAAAGAGCACTTTACTATGGACATTTGAAATGAAACATTCAAGTCAGGCAAGCTTTATATTAGTAAATGAAAACATTTTTAATCTTCTTCGGAAGTGCATGACAGCTTCTTCCAAAATGTATCTAGGAGTTTTTTCTTTACCAGCCACCAATTTTGTTATGCTTTACATTTTTGTGACCAAACTTATAGAGCCACTAGCTGTGCCCGGCCACGCGCTGCTGTGGCGAAGTCTGGTGGTATGGGAAATAAATATTGAGGAATTGGTGGTAGTTAAGGTAAAGGGTAAACGTTTTCCCCTGACATTAAGCCCAGTCATGTATGATTCTGGAGGTTGGTGCTCATCTCCATTTCTAAGCCGAAGAGCTGGCGTTGTCCGTAGTCTCCTCCAAGGTCATGTGGGATGACTGCATGGAGCAGTGTTACCTTCCCACTGGAGCAGTACCTATTGATGCACTCACATTTGCATGTTTTTGAACCTCTGGGTTGGCAGAAGCTGGGGCTAACAGTGGGGGCTCTCTCTGCTCCCCCAATTCAAATCTGCGGCCTTTCGGTCCAGAAGTTCAGCAGCTCAGCGCTTTAACACGCTGCGCCATCAGGGGATATTACAGTAGAGTCTCACTTATCCAACATAAACGGGCCAGCAGAATGTTGGATAAGCGAATATGTTGGATAATAAGGAGGCATTAAGGAAAAGCCTATTAAATATCAAATTAGGTTATGATTTTACAAATGAAGCACCAAAACATCATGTTAGACAACAAATTTGGCAGAAAAAGTAGTTCAATGCGCAGTAATGCTATGTAGTAATTACTGTATTTATGAATTTAGCACCAAATGTCACAATATATTGAAAACATTGACTACAAAAATGCGTTGGATAATCCAGAACGTAGGATAAGCGAGTGTTGGATAAGTGAGACTCTACTGTATTTCCTAAAGGTTGTGAATATACAATATTTCTGATTGGTTTTTTTTTGTTTGTTGGAGGCAAGTATGAATGCTGCAATTAGGGAAAATGATTAGGATGTAATGGCCTTGCAGCTTTAAAGCCTGGCTGTTTCCTCCCTGAGTGATTTTTTTGTTGCGAGGTGTTAGCTGGCCCTGATTGTTTCCTGTCTGGAATTCCCTTGTTTTCAGAGTGGTGTTGTTTGCGATATTTTATGTGCTTCTGCTGTCTGTGGCCCTGAGAAAACAGAGGATTTGCCAGACTTTGATGATGGGAATATTTTGTTGGGAGGTGTTAGCTGGCCCTGATTGTTTCCTGTGTGGAATTCCCCTGTTTATTTACTGTCCTGGTTTTAGAGATTATATTGTTCTGCATTATTCTATCCCAGTAATTATTTCATATTAAAGTAGAATCTCACTTATCCAACATTAGTTTATACAATGTTCTGGATTATCCAACGCAGTCTGCCTTTTCATAATCAATGTTTTTGTAGTCAGTGTTTTAAATTCATTGTGATATTTTAGTGGTAAATTTGTAAATACAGTACAGTAGAGTCTCACTTATCCAACATAAACGGGCCAGCAGAACGTTGGATAAGCGAATATGTTGGATAATAAGGAGGGATTAAGGATAAGCCTATTAAACATCAAATTAAGTTATGATTTCACAAATTAAGCACCAAAACATCATGTTAGACAACAAATTTGGCAGAAAAAGTAGTTCAATACACAGTAATTCTATGTAGAAATTACTGGATTTATGAATTTAGCACCAAAATATCACAATATATTGAAAGCATTGACTACAAAAATGCGTTGGATAATCCAGAACATTGGATAAGCGAGTGTTGGATAAGTGAGACTCTACTGTAATTACTACATAGCATTACTGCGCATGGAAGTACTTTTTCTGTCAAATTTGTTGTATAATATGATGTTTTGGTGCTTAATTTGTATAACGATTACCTAATTTGATGTTTAATCGGCTTTTCTTGAATCCCTTCTTATTATCCAACATATTCACTTATCCTGCCGGCCTGTTTATGTTGGATAAGTGAGAGTCTACTGTATATTGATAATCTTATATTATCTGCTTAGAACTGGATTATATGAGGCCCTTCTTCACAGCTGTATAAATTGCACACTGACGTGGATTATATGGTAGTGTGGAGTCAAGATAATCCAGTGCAAAGCAGATAATATAAGATTATAAATGGGTTATATAGCTGTGTGGAAGGGCCTTGAGTCTACACTGCCATATAATCCAGTGCAAATCTGATAATCTGTGGAAGAAGTCTAAGTGAGGCCTAAATCTCCCTGCCCCTAACTGAAACCTGGCTGTCCCTTGGTTGCTAGGCAACCAAGTGGGCAGAGATTAGCCCTCTAAACTGGCAGCAATTGGATAAAAAAAATTATTGCTCTCCCACTAATTAGGACTTTATTTTTCTTTTCTTTTTGTTGTATCAACCTTGAGGCATGGATGATGGGTTGTGTTGTCAAATTTCGAGGTTGGGGGGCCTGTACTTTTGTTGTTTTGTGAGTCGCCGTGATGCCATCACTCTTTTCTATATATAGATGGTTCATTTTTTAACATGCTAGAGATAGCCAGAGACGTAAATATATCCTGTTGTTGTTACTGTGCCTTCAAGCTGTTTCTGACTTATAGTGGCCCTAGGAAAGTCCTGTCATAGCATTCTTGCCCATTTTTGTCCAGTGTTTTTTCCTAGGTCTTCCTCTAGGCCCTTCCACACAGCCATATCTCCCAGAATATCAAGGCAGAAACACCCACAATATCAGCTTTGAACCACGTTATCTGAGTCCACATTGCCATAGATTCCAGTTCAAAGGAGAAAATGTGGGGTTTTATTCAGCTGTGTGAAAGGGGCCTCTGAGGCTGTGTGGCTTGCCCAAGGTCACCCAGTGGGTTTCCATGGCTGAGTGAGTATTGGAACTCTGGCCTCCAAAGCCTCAAACTACTTGACATCTCTCGGTCTTCTTTCTTCTTTGTTCTTCTGTGAAGGGATTCTTGAGGCAGTTGTTCTGTGTGTTGCTTGTTGTGGCTACAGTACAATTGGCTAGAATTCAGTCTGTGCCTCCTTAGCTTTTCTCCTCAATCTTCCCAATGCTTATGTTGCTGATGTTAGTGCTCCAATTGGTGTTCTCCATCATGCTTTATCAACACTTCTGAGTAGAGTATTTTGTTGGGCGAGTAGGCTTATTAACAAAAGACCCTCCCCATAAATGTATAGCAGAGTAACTTATTAGCAGCAGTGTGACCCAGTACCAATAGCCAAAAGTTGATAAAAGAACAAAAACACACAGACCAATGTTATCTCTTCCTTAGGAGACTTTTCTTTATAACAAAATAATATGGTTACACTATTTACAAGAAAAAGGTTTCCATTATGCTGATAAAGTTCTTTATATTTCTATCTTTGCTTCCACGCTGCGCTTCTTTCTCACCAAAGCTTCTAACAGGGACCTTATACACGAAGCTTTACACATCAGGCCTTCTCACACTGAGGCCTTATTCATACTGAGGCATTCTCACACTCCTTAGGACAACGCTAGCTTTGGCCCACTAACTCTAACAGACTTCAGCCTACTTTTTGTAATTAAAATATCAAATTATTTTTTAATATTTCTGACATATTTGCACGTACAAAGTCCACTATCTAATTTATTTAAAATACTGTTTTCCTCAATTCTAAGACACACTCTCCTCCTATATAAACATCTCTAAAATGGGGTGCTTTTTTGTATATATAGTTTTTTTTTATTTTGGTGGTATTGAAATTTGTGCGTGTCTTAAAATTGATGACATCTTAGAACTGATTAAATACAGTATGTATATCACCACATTTTTAATTTCTTGGCAGTTAAACTGTAAATGTATTTATGAAGACTTTCAGTATGCTAGCTTCAGTTTTGTTAATTATTTTGCAAAAACATATTTTTGTTTGGAAGATAGATTATTAATATGGATTACTGCACTAACGAACTCACTCATTGCATGTGTTTTAGTCCACAGGGAAAGAAACTAAGATCTAAACGTGCTCTATTAGATTACTTTAAAAAGAACAGAGAAACTGGTCTTAAATTAGAGGATTTTGATTTTACTACCTCTGTTCAGAATAATAAGCAAAGAACCAAAGAATCCAGCATCGTACTTGGGAGATTAAAAGAAGAGAGGTGTGTCACTCGGAGCCAGATTCTGGATATTGGGCTGCAGAGCAATGAAGGAGAAGAACTGCAAAATGAAATCGTGGCATTTCAAACAAATGCTGGAGATTTAGAAAATATTTCCACCTCTTTACAGACTGAGACAGTTGCAGATGACAACTCAAAGGACTGTTGTTTCAAATCCAAAGAAAATGTTAAAATAAAGAAAGCTAGAAAAAGTTCAGAAAATAGGTATTTGGAAGACGGCCCAAACAAAAGACTGAGAGCATCATCACATAAAAAACAAGGGGTTGGAAAACTTCCAAAAACAAGACGAAAGAAGGCAGCATATGTTCCTTGCTTGAAGGATGAAATACCTCTTTCCCAACCAGAACTGGAGCCACATGTTCAACCGGTTGCAAGTCTCTTGGAACACAAGTCAAGCGCAGACCATTTCAACTGCAATGTGGGTCCCAGAGGGGTAGTCGCTGTAGCCCCTAATGAAAACCTTTCCGGGCTGGAAATGCAGAGAAACCTGATGCTGCCAGGAAACCAAGGCGTAAAGATTGCTCTCAGCGTGGAAGTTTCACAGACTTGTGATGAGACGTGTTTTACTTCAATAAAAGGTATATATGTCACAGTGAAGTACTCTTTTCAATGCTAGTAATGACACATACAGACTAATAGAACAGAGAAACATTGTCCCCCTTCTCTTTGTCCTCTAGCACTAGATCTATACCAGCATTAAGTGAATTTTTCCTTCTGTTTAAAGAAAGAGATATGATCTTTATTATTCTCCCTTATTCCTCTGGAGAGGAAATTTTTCCAAAGAGGTCCAAGAAGGAAGGTTTCAGGGAAAAAAGGAAATTAGTGAGATTGGTTTCCTACTCTTCTTCAGCACAGAGTCTTCACTGAATCTGAGTGAACCTGGTTCTAGTCTTACAATGTGATACAGCTACAGTTTGATCACATTCACAAGTAATCATATATTTGCATTTGTTTTTCATACTTCTTCTTGACAGAGAGCCATATCCGAAGAAGGAAAACCAGTCCATATTTTTCCAGTAAACTCACCAAAATAGGTAAAGTCCTATTTGTAGCAATGTTTAGTGGCGGGTTTATCAGTTTTACCAAAAGGGTCTGCAACCAAATCATAACTGTTCTTACATGGAAGTAAATCACATTGATTGGATATTTATATGGTAAAAAGTAAGTACGTTGCTCTTGGAACACAACTTTCCTGAATGAGGGTGGGACTTTATTCCAAATAAAAATAGTCTGGCTGCTCATCTTCCATTTTTGTGTGAACACAAGTCATGACACAACAATTAAGTCACAGAGTAGCAGTTTGCACTTTTAAAGGCCACTTCATTCAATTGAGGCTTGGCTGATACATAAATTAGAACAGGCATGGGCAAATTTGGTCCCTGCAGGTGATTTGGATTTCAACTCCCAAAATTCCTAATAGCCTCAGGCCCCTTCCTTTTCCCCCTCAGCTGCTTAAGCAGCTGAGTGGGAAAAGGAAAGGGCCTGAGGCTGTTAGGAATTGTGGGAGTTGAAGTCCAAAACACCTGGAGGGCCAAAGTTTGCCCATGCCTGGATTAGAATAATGATCATTTCAAAGTTGTCCAATTATTATAAGCAACTGGCTGCTATAAGTATCATCCCATAATCCAATGTGTGTGATATGAGAGAGAGAAATATATTTGAGTATTGGACAGCTTTTGTAATTATGATCTTAGAAGCTGAGATATTTAGAACAATTGGCCCTCCACATTCGTGGGTTCCCCCCCCCCCCCGTTTTTAATTCAAATTTAACAGGAAAAAACACAAAATAAGAAAACAACAATACTTATACAGTACATACATACATACATATAAACATACCTAAATAACAACTGCATAATTTCTCTTACCAACATATATCTCTACTCTTAATTGCCCTAGTAAATGTGGAGAGCTGGCTATATTACACAAAATGACATTGATCTCATAAGAGTGTAATGGGGAACCATAATTTCCTGGGGCATCAAAGAGCCAATTTTAAAATCCTCCTTCCTTAAACTAATCACAGTTATACTGAGAAGCTGAGGTCTATTTGACATAAAACCTGTGACTCCAAATATTTTGGGATTTTCTCGCATAATCCTTCACTATTGCCTGCGCTGCCTGGAGCTGATGGGAATTGTAGTTAAGCAGAATCTGGACAGCCATATTTGCATCCCTTTCATTTACAACTCTTAACTAATGAAAAGAAACCAAGGTCAGTTCATCATTGTTCATACTGATTTGGATTCACTAAGGATTATGCAAACCACTATCCTCGGTACTGATCAGGCAGGATAAAGGAAGGTTAATGACATTTGCGAATATATCTGCTATTATGTATTGCTGATAATTTCATATAAACTATTAAAACTGCTACATAAGTCAGAAATCGCTTACTATACCAGTTCCAAACTATAAACAAACATAAAGAAAACATAAACAACTGATTACGACATTTTGATTATGTATGTTTGTACAGCTCCAAGCCCACCTAGAAGGAAGGCTTTCAAGAAATGGACTCCCCCTCGGTCACCTTTTAATTTGGTCCAAGAAACACTCTTTCATGATCCATGGAAGCTTCTAATTGCAACTATATTTCTGAACAAGACTTCAGGTAAATACGCATAAAACCTTAAAATCTCCCACATAATAGGATGATATTACTTCCCTATTCTATGTAAAATTCACACTGAACATGAATCAGACAATTATTTATTTATTTACAGTATTTATATTCCGCCCTTCTCACCCCGAAGGGGACTCAGGGTGGATCATATTACACATATAATTATAATTATAAAACAGGTATTCCACATGTACAATATCTTCAGCAGTAAGAAAACCATGCCCCATTTGGCCTAAAGTGTATAAAATGTGGTCTCTGCGCTCTGCTTGGGATAGCATGCCTACTGGTTTAGGGTAATTACTGATCACAAGCTTGTGCTTGATTAGTGTGAGTCTCCAACACTTGCTACTAGAGGAATCATGAGGCAGAATCACCTTACTCGGGGTTTTGATATAAGGCAAACATTCAATGCCATAACATAGAACAGAGACAGACCAGGCACCGGACTGGCCTCGAACTCATGACCTCTTGGTCAGAGTGATTTGTTGCAGCTGGCTGCTAACCAGCCTGCGCCACAGCCTGGCCTATTATTATGTTAAACATTATGTTGCTGGATGCAACTCCCATTAGTCTTAATAAAACTGTTAAAATTATTATGGGGATTGTGGTCCTACAGCAGCCAGAGGGCTGTACATTTCCTTCCCATGAATTATGTGAATGGAGCTAGTCCAAATAATGGACCTGTCCAAATAATTGTTTTATGAATCGTTCTTACTGGTTACAAATTGTTTTAGATATAAGTATCTGCTTTGCTATCTTTTAAGAGACTGAAAGCCATGATTGAAAGCATGATTCATCCCAAGTAACTGCTTATAGAAGCTGTTGTTAACCTTCCGAAAAAATGTTCACGCTTGTCCTTACTATTCACAGCATCTTATTTCTCACTAGGAAAGATGGCCATCCCTGTGTTGTGGGAATTTTTCAAAAAATATCCTTCGCCCTCAGTAGCAAGAACTGCAGATTGGAAGGGAATGTCGGAGCTCCTTAAACCACTTGGCCTATATGAACTCAGGGCAAAGACTATCATCAGGTTTTCAGGTAACTTTGTGGGGGGGGGGCACATTGTAGACTCGGAAGAGACCTTAAGGGCCGCCCAACCTCATTCCTAAGCGTAATACTGTGATTAAAGAATGTTCTCTGTAGTAGCAGCATACAATTTCTTTGCTTTTTCCATTTTAAGTAAATCTGTGTCTTTCTCTTTTCATCATTCTCGCCCATATTAGAAGCACTAGAATTTATCAAATTCACCAGATCTTTTGATAGACCTTTTTTGTTCCCTAGATGAATTTTTAGTCAAACAGTGGAAGTATCCTATTGAGTTGCATGGGATTGGAAAATATGGAAATGACTCTTACAGGATCTTCTGTGTCAATGAGTGGAAGGAGGTAATAATAATAATAATAATAATAATAATAATAATAATAATAATAATAATAACTTTATTTATATACCGCCCTATCGCCCCAAGGGGACTCAGGGAAGTTTCCAATCAAAATAACAACATACATTACATAGTCAGCAATTGAGAGACAATATTAAAACAGATACAACTATACAATTAAAATAAACAATAAATAACAGTTACAACTAACCATAATCGAGAGGACAGGGATCATTAGCCAAGTATCCTAACAATCCGGTTAGGGATGGATGAATCTTATATAACATGTTTCAAAGCCATAAGTCGGAGGTATACAGAGTGAATTACTCAAAAACCTGCCAAAACCACCAGGTCTTCAGACCCTTACGAAAGGTGGATAAGTTAGGGAATTGCCTGATCTCTTTTGAGAGTGCATTCCGGGGGGGGGGGGGGGGGGCACTGCCGAGAAGGCCCGATCCCTCGTCCCCACCAACCGTACTTGGGACGGAGGTGGGAGTGAGAGAAGAGCCTCCCCAGACAATCTCAAGGCCCGCACCGGTTCATAGGGGGAGATGAGATCACAGGGATAGGCAGGGCCCAAGCCGTTTAGGGCTTTATAGGTTAATACTTGCACCTTGAATTGGGCCTGGCAGTTTATCGGCAGCCAGTGGAGCTGTTTCAATAGGGGCATTGTATAATAGAAATAATAGAAATGATGCAGTATGCTTAAATCCATAGAAGACAATGGAACGTCTGTGGTCCTGAACTGAGAACAGGAAAGGGCTTACTGCTGTTAAGAATGGTGGGGGTTGAAGTCCAAAACACCTGGAGGGCCAAAGTTTGCGTATGCCTCTCCTAGAAGGTGCAAGGCCTACAATAATAGTAATACTGTGCGTGAATTGCAACTATTGAAAATAGTAATATGATCCAATGTTTTGCCTCAGTAGTCTCCAAAGGGATAAGGGCAGCCTATGAATTCTTGCTACAGTGCTGACAGTTGGCCCAGTTTAGGTCTTACAAAAGCAGGTGCAATTAATTGTGGGGAAGCGCTTTTAGGCAGAGGAATCTGGACTATCCAGAGCCTTCTGATCTTCACATTCAATATGTCTTATTTTGTGCTGGCAAATAATTATTTCAGAATATGTGTACATATGTAAATATATAGATGGGATGCAGTTTTAGGTCTTGGTTTGCTAGTGCACTTCCAGGGAATAAAATAGCTAGGCAATGGCAAAAGTTTACCGGAAGGTATCTTATAGTCACCATAGGTCTGAAATGAATTTGAAGGCACAAAGTTACAAAAGTTCAGTAATGAGCAAAAATTTGGTTTCTATTGTATGTTTAATGGCTGCAAATATGGTCCACACTTTGTGTTTCTGAATTAAAATTATTGTAACCTTGACTCTCTTTCAGGTACAGCCAAAGGACCATAAACTGAATATATATCATGCCTGGCTTCAGGAAAACTACGAGAAACTGAAACTTAATGACTCTAAATAGATGCACTTTTTACTCTTTTAATCAGCTTCTTGCTTTTTCTACCACCCCTCTCAATTAAGATAAATATAACTTATTTTATAATTATCCGGATACTATATAAAATTCTAGTGTTGGTCTGCATAGATAATATCATTTAGATATTGTAATTTACTAACACAACATAAATGACAGCTTGTTCAAATCATTCAATCATTTTAACAGTATAAGTTGTGGAGCATGTTCAAATGCAACATAACTGCAGAATATTCTTCCAGTAGCTACAGTGTATGGCATTTAATATTGTATTTACTTTGAGTATATAATGTTTGAAATACAGTTCCAAGAGATACTAGGCTCATGCACTTACTTGGCATCTTCCTTTTGCCAATTTTGAGGGTCACTGATACAGTTGCTTAGCCAAAATTTGAAGGAAAGAAATCTATATAAACTACTAGAAAGAAGCCTGAATGAATGTAGAATGTAGAAAGTTTTCTTTCAGGAGCTACATTCTTAAAATCTCCCAACCAGCAAGGCCAATTGCTATGCTGAGCAGCTTCTGGAAGTTGAAGTTCAACAATTGCTTTTCTAAGTTCTATAAAGGTTAACTGTATTGGTATAAATAGCATTAAAAGTAACAGTGATGTATAAGACACCATTATTTTTAAAATGCAGCTGTTTACTGAGCACAGGCTTCTTTTCTGCTGTTTCAAAGGAGAGTGCTAGAAAATTAAAAGTGTGAGAGCATGAAATTTCAATAGTGACTTTCATGTCACCTGGAAAATTTCCTCCGTATAATGTTAACTTGTCTTTTGACAGATGCAAATTATTTGCCCAGTTTTGTAAATAAATGTTTGCTACATTTATATCTTACTTCCCCCATTGAACTTTTTTAGTAAAAGGGAATGATTCTCAAAGGTTTGTAAACATAATTATGCAAAGTTTCAGCAGAAATGTTGGATTTACACTTGATTATTAATCATTATATTTAAGCTAGTCCCATTGGTTCCAATAAAAATTATCTCTGTAGTGTTCTGTTAAAAATGAATTCCTGCCTAGAGTTGTATAAATTATTTTTTTAAAAATAAAATATTTTTATTTTACCCCTTCATCTTGAGACCTCAGAATGGCAAACAGATAAAATAATATGAGCAATACAGACAAAGGTCTGGAAACCATGTTGTATGTTACACTGTTTGGGAAGCTGGGTATATTTAGCCTGAGTAAGATCAAGAGGGAACATGTTAGCCACTGTTGTGCCTCCGCAAGAACTCTCATGGTTTACCCCTATTTCAGCCCTTTTTAGTTAGAGGTCTGAAGATTACCTAGGAAGGAATCCCACTGGAGCATTGCAACACACCAAAATACTTGGGAGTTACTCTAGAACGTGCTCTGACTTACAAGAAGTACTGCTTAACTATCAAGCAACATGTGGATGCTAGAAGGAATATAATATGAAAGCTGACTGGCACCACCTGGGGATCACAACCAGACACAGTGAAGATATCTGCCTTTGCACTTTGCTACTTTGCTGCTGAACATGCATGCCCAGTATGGAATACATCTCACCACATTAAAATAGTGGATGTGGCTCTTAATGAGACATGTCATATTATCACAGGATGTCTATGATCCAACACGGCTAGAGAAATTATACTGCTTAGTATTGCACCACCTGATATCCACCGGGAAGTAACACCCAGCAATGAAAGGGCCAAGGCAGTGACATCTCCGGTTCATTCCCTGTTCAGATATCAGCCAGCATGCCAACGACTTAAATCAAGAAAGAGCTTCCTAAGATCTACAGATACTCGCAGGAACACCCCTGTAAGCGAGAGTCCAAAAGTGGCAGGCTAAAACCCGGGACCTCAATCAGGGGTTGTTACTGAATGAGACACACACATCCCACCCCCACCCCCGGCACACAGAAGACTGGGCGACTTGTAAGGCACTGAACTAACTTAATTTAAGATAGCATAAAACTGTCAACAGCGTGCAAAGAACGTGGGTTAGTACTACCATCAAAAGGACTCGGCATCACAGTGGATGATGAAGCGGCAGCTCCCCCTGTGGCGGGAATCAAGCATACCCTCATGAAGCCGGAAGCTGGAAAAATGTTAAAAATAGCCTCTATTTGTCTTTAAATGTTTGCCATATGTATGTGCATTGTAATCCACCCTGAGTCCCCTTTGGGATGAGAATGGTGAAATATTAATACTGCAAATAAATAAGTTGTGGATTTCAGTGGCTTCTCTGTGTAGTCTGGGAAAACCAAAGTGCTGTTCCAGCAGTCGCCAGCCAATCCCTCTGCAATGCCAGGAATACAGGTTAATGGTGTAACATCAGAAAATGTCGACCATTTCCACTACCTCGGCAGCCACCTCTCCACAAAAGTCAACATTGACGCCAAAATACAACACTACCTGAGCTCTACGAGTGCAGCATTTCTCTGAATGAAGTAGAGAGTGTTTGAGGATCGGGACTTTTATTTTATTTTTTTAATACCCCACCTCCATCTCCCTGAAGGGACTCGGGGCGGCTTACATGGGGTCGAGTCCAGGTAAATACAGTAATACAATAACAACATAAAACATCAGTAACAAAACCACGCGCAAATATAAAATTTTAACATATAAGGATAAAATAGCAAACATTAATAAAACATGATTTAAACAGGAGAAAGAAAACATAACGAACTGGGCAATGTGCACAAGTGACATCCATAGGGATACCAAGGTGCTTGTTTATAAATCTATTGTCCCCCCAACCTGTTATATGCTTGTGAAACATGGGATGTCTACAGATGTCACACTCAACTCCTGGAGCGATTCCATTAGTGTTGCCTCAGAAAAATCCTGCAAATCTCTTGGGAAGACAGGTGGACAAATGTCAGCGTGCTGGAAGAAGCAAAGACCTCCAGCAGTGAAGCGATGCTCCTAGGCCATCAACTCCGCTGGACTGGCCACATTGTCCAAATGCCCGATCACTATCTCCCAAAGCAATGACTCTACTCCCAACTCTAGAATGGGAAACGTAAAAGAGATTTAAAGATGGGCTCAAAGCCAACTTTAACTGTGGCACAGACACAGAGAACTGGGAAGCCCTGGCCCTTGAGCACTCTAACTGGAGGTCAGCTGTGACCAGCAGTGCTGCAGAATTCGAAGAAGCACGAATGGAGGGCTTAAGGGAGAAATGTGCCAAGAGGAAGGCCCGTCAAGCCAACCCTGACCGGGACCACCTTCCGTCTGGAAACTGATGTCTTCACTGCGGAAGAACATGCGGGTCAAGAATAGGTCTCCACAGCCACCTACGTACCCACTTGGAGGACCATCATCCTCGAACTACGAGGGATCACCCTAAGTAAGTAAGTAAGCACAGTAGAGTCTCACTTATCCAACATAAACGGGCCGGCAGAACATTGGATAAGCGAATATGTTGGATAATAAGGAGAGATTCAGAAAAAGCCTATTAAACATCAAAATAGGTTATGATTTTACAAATGAAGCACCAAAACATCATGTTATACAACAAATTTGACAGAAAAAGTAGTTCAATATGCATTAATGCTATGTAGTAATTACTGTATTTACGAATTTAGCACCAAAATATCACAATGCATTGTCTGAATGTGTCTCCCGCTACGACCCACCTCGAAGTTTAAGATCATCAGATGAGGCCCTGCTCGTGGTCCCGTCAGCCTCACAAGTGCGGCTGGCGGGGACGAGAGACAGGGCCTTTTCAGAGGTGGCTCCCCGCCTATGGAGCGCCCTCCCCATTGAAGTCAGGCAGGCTCCCTCCCTCCTATCTTTCCGTAGGAAGGCTAACTTGGTTGTGGGGCCAGGCTTTCGAATAAGAATCAGCAGCGTTAATTACTATTTATGTATGCTGGAACTCAGTTGACAGACCCAGTCTTTTAAACTTGAACACGCCTATCTGTATTTTATAATGCATTTTATGAATGTCTGATGTAACTTAATTTTTTAACTGATTTATAGTGTACTAGCTGTGCCCGGCCACGCGTTGCTCTGGCGAAGTATGGTGGTATGGGAAATAAAGTATTGAGGAATTGGTGGTAGTTAAGGTCAAGGGTAAAGATTTTCCCCAGACATTAAGTCCAGTCGTGTCTGACTCTGGGGGTTGGGGCTCATCTCCATTTCTAAGCCGAAGAACCGGCGTTGTCCGTAGACTCCTCCAAGGTCATGTGGGATGACTACATGGAGCGGCGTTACCTTCCCGCCGGAGCAGTACATATTGATGCACTCACATTTGCATGTTTTCGAACTTTTGGGTTGGCAGAAGATGGAGCTAACAGTGGGGGCTCTCTCCGCTCCCCCAATTCAAACCTGCGGCCTTTCAGTCCAGAAGTTCAGTAGCTCAGCGCTTTAACACGCTGCGCCATCAGGGGATATTATTTCCTAAAGGCTGTGAATATACAATATTTCTGATTGGTTTTTTTTGTTTGTTGGAGGCAAGTATGAATGCTGCAATTAGGAAAAATGATTAGGATGTAATGGCCTTGTAGCTTTAAAGCCTGGCTGTTTCCTCCCTGAGTGAATTTTTTGTTGGGAGGTGTTAGCTGGCCCTGATTGTTTCCTGTCTGGAATTCCCTTGTTTTCAGAGTGGTGTTGTTTGCGATATTTTATATGCTTCTACTGTCTGTGGCCCTGAGAAAACAGAGGATTTGCCAGACTTTGAGGATGGGAATATTTTGTTGGGAGGTGTTAGCTGGCCCTGATTGTTTCCTGTGTGGAATTCCCCTGTTTATTTACTGTCTTGGTTTTAGAGATTATATTGTTCTGCATTATTCTATCCCAGTAATTATTTCATATTAAAGAAGAATCTCATTTATCCAACATTCGCTTATACAATGTTCTGGATTATCCAACGCAGTCTGCCTTTTCATAATCAATGTTTTTGTAGTCAGTGTTTTAAATTCATTGTGATATTTTGGCGGTAAATTTGTAAATACAGTACAGTAGAGTCTCACTTATCCAACATAAACGGGCCGGCAGAATGTTGGATAAGCGAATATGTTGGATAATAAGGAGGGATTAAGGATAAGCCTATTAAACATCAAATTAAGTTATGATTTCACAAATTAAGGACCAAAACATCATGTTAGACAACAAATTTGAAAGAAAAAGTCATTCAATACACAGTAATTCTGTGTAGAAATTACTGGATTTATGAATTTAGCACCAAAATATCATGATATATTGAAAGCAATGACTACAAAAATGCTTTGGATAATCCAGAACGTTGGATAAGCGAGTGTTGGATAAGTGAGACTCTACTGTAAATACTACATAGCATTACTGCGCATGGAAGTACTTTTTCTGTCAAATTTGTTGTATAATATGATGTTTTGGTGCTTAATTTGTATAACGATTACCTAATTTGATGTTTAATTGGCTTTTCCTGAATCCCTTCTTATTATCCAACATATTCATTTATCCTGCCGGCCTGTTTACGTTGGATAAGTGAGACTCTACTGTATATTTCTAATCTTATATTATCTGCTCAGAACTGGATTATCTGAGGCCCCTTCTTCACAGCTGTATAAAATGCACACTGAAGTGGATTATATGGTAGTGCGGAGTCAAGATAATCCAGTGCAAAGCAGATAATATAAGATTATAAATGGGTTATATAGCTGTGTGGAAAGGCCTTGAGTCTACACTGCCATATAATCCAGTGCAAATTAGATAATCTGTGGAAGAAGACTCAGTGAGGCCTAAATCTGCCTGTCCCCTAACTGAAACCTGGCTGTCCCTTGGCTGGTTGCTAGGCAACCAAGTGGGCAGAGATTAGCCCTCTAAACTGGCAGCAATTGGATAAAAAAAATTATTGCTCTCCCTCTAATTAGGACTTTATTTTTCTTTTCTTTTTGTTGTATCAACCTTGAGGCGTGGATGATGGGTTGTGTTGTCAAATTTTGAGGTTGGGAGGCCTGTACTTTTGTTGTTTTGTGAATTGCTGTGATGCCATCACTCTTTTATATATATAGACTAGCTGTGTCTGGCCACACGTTGCTGTGGTGTTGTCTGGTGGTGTTGGTAAGAAATTGTTGAGGTAGTGGTGGTATTGAATGTCTGTTGTATGGTTGTCTTTATGTTGAGTATGCATTTGGTTGTTTGTGTACTGTGAAAGTGGTTTGGGTAGAGGGGGTCTATGTCCCTGTGTAGTATTGTATAGTATTTATACGTTGTCCATGTGTTGTGAATGGTTGGATTGTGTCCTGCTGCATAGTAGAAAGGGTTGGGCTGGATGGCCCTTAGGGGTCTCTCCAAACTCTTGTGCCTGTCCCCTGGGCTGAGTAGGTTGCTAGGAGACCAAGTGGGCGGAACTTAGCCTTGTAACTGGCAGCAATTGGATAAAAACAATTATTCCTCTCCCTCTAATTAGGGCTTTATTTTTCTTTTATTTTTGTTGTATCAACCTAGAGCAGTGGATGATGGGTTGTGTTGTGAAATTTCGAGGTTGGGGGGCCTGTAGTTTTGTTGTTTTGTCCGCTGCCCTGATGCCATCACTCTTTTATATATATAGATTGTACAATTTTTATATATGCGTTTTATTGTAAGCCGCCCTGAGTCCCCTGTTGGATGAGAAGGGCGGGATATGAATATTGTAATAAATAAAATAAATAAATAAAACATTGACTACAAAATGCGTTGGATAATCCAGAACATTGGATAAGTGAGACTCTACTGTAAATAAATTGTGGATTTCAATGGCTTCTCTGTGTAGTCTGACATGATGGTCTGGTGCCACTTTATTTGCCATGACTCAATGTGGTTTGGTAGTGTACCAGCAGAGAAGGCTTAAGGCCTTGTGAAACTGCAACTCCCAGGATTCCACAGCATGGAGCCATGGCAGTAAAAATTGCATTAACCCTCCAATGTAGATGCACCCCAAGAAGAGCTCTTTCAGGCTCCTAGCTCCCTAGCAACCCTAAGGCAACCTCTTGCTCCTCCCCTCTCTACAAAAGACCTGAGCCAATGAGGTGCGAGTGAGCGTGCCTGTTGCCTTGGCGCCCGCGCAAATGTCACTTGTGCTCTCACGGAGGCCTGGGGGCCTTTCTTCTGCCTGGGAGGAGGACGGAGAGGCCTGCGCCATGCTGAGCAGCTCCGCCGACATCGCCAGGAAGCGGCGTTCTTACCAGGGAGGGAGCCGGGTCTCCCAAGCCCAGCCCGGCTCCCTCTCGACGACTCAAAGGGAAAAGAGGCCCAACAGCGTGTAGGTCTGCTCCCCTTGGCGTGGATCAGGGCCGCAGGCCAGAGCAGCCCTGCTGTAGAGTTGATGCGGCTTAGCACCGCTATGGCTCAATGCTTGGGAATTATACTTTTGCAGTGTCTCTGACAAGGAGTCCTGGGCCCTTAGTGAATTACACCCTTCAATGCTATGGGATGCTGGGATATGTAGTTTGGCGAGTCAGCAGCACTCTTTGGCAGAAAAGACTATAAACATTGGGAAACTACAGCTCCCAGGATTGCATAACAATCAGCCATGGTGGTTAAAGCAGTGCCAAATTATACAGTAGATACACCCAATGGTATGAAATCAGGAGAGCTGTAGTTTTACAAAGTCTTTAGCCTTCAACTCCCGGGATCTCATAGCATTCAGCCATGGCAGCGAAAATAGAGTCAAACTGCATTAATTCCACAATGTAGATGCACATTTCAACACCTGGACTGCATTCACACTATAATTATAATTACAGTAGAGTCTCACTTATCCAACATAAACGGGCCGGCAGAAGCTTGGATAAGCAAATATCTTGGATAATAAGGAGGCATTAAGGAAAAGCCTATTAAACATCAAATCAGGTTATGATTATACAAATTAAGCACCAAAACATCAGGTTATACAACAAATTTGGCAGAAAAAGTAGTTCAATACTCAGTAATGTTATGTTGTAATTACTGTATTTACGAATTTAGCACCAAAATATCACAAAGTATTGAAAACATTGACTACAAAAATGCGTTGGATAATCCAGAATGTTGGATAAGCGAGTGTTGGATAAGTGAGACTCTACTGTATTAATAATAATAATAATAATATTAAAGGGGACTCGGGGCGGCTCAAACGGGGAACAAGCCCAATATAATCCCATAAAATCATAAAATAACAATTTAGACATCAGACAACACAATTTAAAAACAATTTAAACAAGTCATAATTAAAATCGACATAGTTAAAATGTTAAACAATAATCCAGGCATGAAAGGTCCAATATAGGATAACATCTGGGCGACAATCAAAACTGATTTAGGGAGTGTCTATTACAAATAGGACATATATCAAATAGATACAACAGGTAGGGAAGATAAATCTGAACGGGAATCAAACTAAA
The DNA here is from genome assembly GCF_035594765.1 of Anolis carolinensis. Lineage (NCBI taxonomy): Eukaryota > Metazoa > Chordata > Lepidosauria > Squamata > Anolidae > Anolis > Anolis carolinensis. The sequence goes on along the minus strand of NC_085842.1, from coordinate 58,491,609 downwards.
AAGTAAGCAGGGCAAGTTTCAGTGTAGCTATGGACCAGGTTATAACGGACTTGTCTACTCAAATTGTAGGTTATAACTGACTTGTCCCTCCAGGTGTTTTGGATTACAACTCCCACAATTCCTAACAGCCGGTAGGCTGTTAGGAATTGTGGGAGTTGTAGTCCAAAACACCTGGAGGGACAAAGTTTGCCCAGACCTGAACTAGACACTTTTAACTACAGTAAGTCAATGCTATGGCATTGTGGGGGTTGCTTGTGAGGCACCTGCACTTTGGCAGAGAAGGCTAAAAACCTTGTAATACTACAGCTCCCAGGACTCCAGAGCATTGAGCCATGGCAGTTTAAGATGTTCCAAATGGCATTCGTTCAGCTATGTATAGATTGCCCTCCTGGTGAAATAGCAATAGGATACACTCAAATCAGGTGCAGTTAACAGATCTCTCTGGCCTAAAGGCAATGAGAGTACATAGTCCAAAGAGAAAAGTTCTATCAAAGCCATGGAGTTCACTAAAAGCATGTTTTTATATGTACTTCCTGATTAATTGTTTTTAGATGCTATACCTTGCCTTCAGGGCCCTGGTAGATTTTTTTTTTTACTTGAGAAACTTCAGGTTGGTTGTTGTGAGTTTTCCGGGCTGTATGGCCATGTTACATAGCATTCTCCTGACGTTTCGCCCACATATGTGGCAGGCATCCTCCCAACCTCTAAGGATGCCTGCCATAGATGTTGGCGAAATGTCAGGAGAGAATGCTCTGGAACATGGCCATACAGCCCGGAAAACTCACAGCAACCCAGTGATTCCAGCCATGAAAGCCTTTGACAACACAACTTCAAGTTGCTTCTGGTATAAGAGAATTGGCTGTCTGCAAGGACGTTACCTAGGGGACGCCCGGATGTTTGATGTTTTACCATCCTGTGGAAGGTTTCTCTCCTGTCATACATAGGAAGCTGAAGCTGACATGAGAGATAGATACGTACATACATATGTCTTAAATAAGAATAAAACTTCTTCATCAGTATAATGAGTGATCATTTCAGCCCTTTCAAAATTATTTTAAAACCACAATTGTATAAGGACTTTGACAGGAATGTTTCAAGTTTTATGCTGCTCTGCTATAAATCCTATCTGTTCCTTTTTCTCAGATTAAGATAAAGTACAGGCAGTCCCCAAGTTACAAACAAGATAAGTTCTGTAGGTTTGTTGTTGAAGGCTTTCATGGCTGGAATCACTGGGTTGCTGTGAGTTTTCTGGGCTGTATGGCCATGTTCCAGAAGACCCCAGGAAGATCCCTCAAATCCTTATTATCTGCAGTAGTGATTCTTAACCTTAAAACTTCCAGATTTTTGGAGAATTTCTTTAGCATTTGTCATCTTGGCTGAAACTTCTGGGAATTGTTATTGTTACTATTACATTTATTTATATCTTTCCTTTTTCCCAGTTGAGCACTCAAGGTGGCTTTTAGCAGTTGAACATAACTAAAATGCAACCTATCATTGCAAAAATTCTCTTATTTTGCTTTCAGTTTCCAAACTTCCGAAATGAATATATGTATTAATATATATTTACTCTTATTTTTATTATTTGCAGAGTTGTGCATTGTTCAAGCCCTGATTTGAGGTAAGCTTATTCCTCTTTGCAAATGGGTGGAAAAAGAACGTTAATCACAGAAATTCTACATTAAGGTTTTGCTTTTGGAGCTTAGGAGATAAGATTGAAACTTTGTGAAAATCTGTTGAATGAACTGGGATAGCAGATCCAGACTTTTTTATTAAACGATTTTTATGGAAATCTGGGTGAAGGGACAAAAACAGCAAAGGCTTGAAGAAATAGACAAAAAACTTTAAAACAGGAATTTTATTCTTTAAAAAATTACTTAGGCTCCTGTGCTAATCTTGCATCATTTTAGGGAAAGGATGAAAGAGGAAGGGGCTGGAACAGAGAAGATGGGGAAAATATGTCTAATAGTATTAATTTATATATCTCACAGAGGAGTCAGCAGAGGCAGACAATATTATTAATATTATTATTATTATAAAATCAATTTAAATTGGTTTTATAAGGTATCCTTTAGACCACTGCATTTCAACAACAAAAAAACTTTATTTATATCCTGCCCCATCTCTCCGTGGGGACTCAGGGTGGCTCACAGACATAAAAAGGCAAATATTCAATACCTTGTACAGTAATAAAAAAGTAATACAATTTAATACAATTTAAATAAAATAATTTAAATAGTAAAAAAAACAAATAGTTATAAAAGCAATAATAACTATCTGTTTTAGTGCAGCACCCCATGGTTGTGGCTGATACCGATGTAAATTGGGAAGTGGATCATGGGAGCTCTGGGCCTGTGAGCCAACATGAGATTTCAAGTCCTAAAAATTATCAGTCTGTGTCACCAGCTGTTAGTGAAGGTCTTTTTATATAAACTTTAATAAACTGCTTTACTGATTTTTTTAAAAATAATTTTTATTGGTATTTTTCAAATACAGTGCAGGTTTTAAAAACGGGGGTAGGTGCGGGGAAATGGAGGGAGGGGAAAGGGAAAGTTTTAGGGATGAGTGGGGGGGGGAACAGGGAAAGGGGAAGGGAATGAAACAGAATAAATTTCAGGGAAACATCACCAATACAGGGAAGTAATCTTCCATTCTTTACCTATACACATAGGTTCACTGTATTAAACATTTTTCTAGTTCTCAAACTCTTAATCTGTATCTCTACATTTCTTAAGGTATTCTTCCATTTTGCTCCAATTTGTCCTTCTTACATATTTTCCTCTCTTATCCTTCAGAAGGAACGTAAGTTTGTCCATACTATGCATCTCTTCTAATTTGTACATCCAAGTGTCTTTCTTCGGAGTTTCCTCTAATTTCCATGCTTTCGCAAATGTCATCCTGGCGGCTGTAGCACAATATGTAAATAAAATTTCATCATTTGTGTCAAATTTAGTCTCAGTATCTGTAATTCCTGATAAATAATATTCAGGTTTTAATAAAAATTTCTTTTGTAAGATAATTTGTGTTTCTTGGTGGATCATTTTCCAATTTTTTTAGTCTTTTCACAAGTCCACCATAGATGGTAGAATGAGCCTTCCTGAGTTTTACATTTCCAACATTTTCTATCATAGTTTTTATACACCTGGCCTAATTTTTTTGGCGTCATATACCATCTGTGGAATAGTTTAAGCCAATTTTCTTTTAAGTCGGAAGCATATGTATATTTCAACTTCTTATTCCAAATTTCTTCCCATTCCACTAATTTAATTGGGCGGCCAACATTCCTGGCCCATTTCACCATACAATTCTTAATTTCTTACGTTTCTGTCGACCATTCTAACAAAATAGTGTAAATCTTAGAAATTGTTTTCTTATTATTTAGTATTATTTTGTCCCAAACATTGTCAGAGTTGCTAAAACCTATTATATTATCCTTATTAAACTGTTTCTTTATTTGTGCATATTGAAACCAGGAAATAGCAGGGAAATTCAACTTTATCTCTTCTTGTGTTTTTAGTTTGTACTTATCTTTCCTTTTAATCAAAACATCTTTATATTTTGGCCATTTTAACCATCCTAATATATTCCTTTGATTAGCCTCCAGTGATGAAATCCAGAGTGGGGTCTTGTTATTATAGAAGCTCAACTTATATTTTTCCCAAACTTTGATTAAGGCTGATCTAATAAAATGATTTCCAAAATTTTCTCAATTTTCCTTTTTTTCATAGCCAATATATGCATGCCAGCCTTGACATAACTCCAACCCCTCAAGAGTTAATATGCTTTCATTTTCAAGTGTTGCCCAATCTTTTATCCACTGTAGTGCACTTGCTTCAAAATATAATTGCCAGTTTGGAAGACCAAAACCACCTCTTTTTGTTGCATTTGTCATAATGGTATATTTAATGGTATATTTTTTATTTCTCCAGATGAATTTAGATAATACTTTATTCTAATCCTTAAAAATATTATTGTTCCTAATAATCGGTAAGTTTTGAAATAAGTAAAGTAGTTAGGTAAAACGTTCATCTTAATAATTGCAATCTAGCCCAGAAGTGAGATATTTAAAAATTGCCAATGTTGTAAATAATTCCTTATATCTTTCCATTTAACAGAGTAATTATTTTCTAATAATTGGGCATTTTTTGCCGTGATCCAGATTACTAAGTATTTAAGTTTTGGTACAACCTTAATTCATGTCATTTCTTGTAATCTTTCCTGATTTTTCTTAATCATATTTTTTTGAGATAATTTTTGTTTTATCTTAATTGATATAAAAACCTGCTAATCTGCCGAATGTTTCAATTTTCTGAATCCAATTTAAAATTTGATTTCTAGGTTCTTCAATTATACATATTAAATCGTCAGCAAATGCTCGGATTTTAAATTCTTGATTTCTTAATTTTATTCCTTTTAATTGGTTGTCCTGTCTAATATTTCTTATTAATATTTCTATGGCAAAAATAAAGATTAGGGGGGGAGAGGGGACAACCTTGCCTTGCTCCCTTCCCGATTTTAAATTCTTTTGTTTGTTGCCCATTTATCGTAACTCTGGCATATTGTTTATCATAAATTGCCTCTAAGGCATTCAAAAATAATATCCCAAATCTAATTCTTTGCCTAATAATTTTAAAAAGTTCCAATTTAAATTGTCGAATGCCTTTTCAGCGTCCAGGGCCAGCAGAGCTGCTTCTTTCTGATGGTAATGTTCATAATACTCAATAACATCGACTACACATCTGACATTGTCCTTTATATTTCTATTCGGTAAAAATCCATTTTGTTCCTTCCCAATCCAACTATTCAGAAAAAAATTAAATCTGTTTGCTAATATGGTAGTAAATATTTTATAATCCACATTTAAAAGAGAGATGGGTCTATAATTGCGTACATCAGTCTCATCTCCCTTTTCTTTTGGAATTGTTATTATATCCGCCTGGGTCCAAGAATCTGGTATTATTCTTTCCTTCATGGCATCATTCATTATTTTCTTTAACCACGGTAATAGTTCTTCCTCCAACACTCTATAAAAGAAAATTGGGAACCCATCTGGTCCAGGGGCTTTATTTGGTTTCATAGTTTTCATGGCTTTCCTAATTTCCTCTTCTGTTATCTCTTTATTTAATTGTTCTCTCTGAAGATCAGTAATTTTTTGAAGATTTTGTATCCCTAAATATTCCCCAATTTCATCCAAATTAGTCTTTTCTTGATTGTATAATTCTCCAAACTCCTGCAAGATGTCTTTGTCCATTACTAAAATTTATTTTCCTTTTTTATTTTTACTATCTGTTGTTGTTGTTTTTTCTTTCTTATTTTTCATGCTAACCATGCTCCGGGCTTGTTTGCATTCTCAAAATTATATTGTTTTATGAAATTTAATTGATTTGCCGTCTAAATCTCTTTTTCTATTTCGCAAGTTTTTTAATTTGATTATTAAATTTGATTTCTGTGGGTCTCTCTTTAATTCTTTCTCTGTTGTGTTTATTTCTTTATTGATCTCATTTAATTTTTGAAATTTCAGTTTATGTTTCTCAGCTTTTCGTTGTATGAAATGACCCTTTATTACCGCCTTATGTGTGTCCCAAATTGTTTGATCTTTGATTTCTGAAGTAGAGTTCAAATCAAAAAATTCCCTCGTCAGTTTCTTGTCTTTAATTATATCTTCCTCTTTCTTGATTAAATTATTGTCCAATCTCCATTTCCGGATTTTTTTAAAAATAATTTATTCTCATAATTATTGGATTATGGTCAGATTTATCCATCGGTAGAATAGTAATTTCATCTACTTTCGTACATAATGTGTTTGAGAGCCATACCATATCTATTCTCGACCATGTTTTATATCTGTGTGAAAAAAAGGTATAGTCTCTAATTTCTGGATTTTTAATATGCCAAATATCCTTCAAATCAAATTCTTCTTTCAAATTCCTAAAATTCTGCGGGATTAATCTTGCTTTTTTGTTTTTCTTATTTTTAAATACCTTACTTATATCTAATTTTGTGTCCATTACTCCATTATAGTCTCCCAAAATAATTAGGTGGTCAAAATCCAAAAGGGTTATAATGATTTAACTTGGACTGAAGTGTGGTGGTTAATTGGACTGAAGTGTGGTGGGCCCGGGCTGTGGCGCAGGCTGTTGAGCAACCAGCTGCAGCCAGTGCAACAAATCACTCTGACCAAGAGGTCATGAGTTCGAGGCCAGCTCGGAGCCCCGTGTTTGTCTTTGTCTTTGTTCTATGTTAAGGCATTGAATGTTTGCCTTATATGTGTAATATGATCCGCCCTGAGTCCCCTTCGGGGTGAGAAGGGCGGAATATAAATACTATAAATAAATAAATAAATAATTTCAGAGGTGTTTCCTGGCCTGGAGTGCAACACCATCCTATAAAACACATTTAAACAACATTAGTAAAGGGGAAATTTAAAAGTCATTTTCATAAACTATTCCATATTTCATAAGTCCATGTATTCATTCATTAATTTCACCATACACTTGGGAACATAGGAAAGTTACATTCAAGTTACTTGATGTAAGAGAAAATGAACTATTTTTTTCCCCAATGTGTCAGCGACCAGCACTATATTTGTGCCCATTGGCTAGCTATGACTACTTCTTTATTTCCTGGAAACTTACTAGGAACTGACGGGTAATGATTCGTGTGCAACACTGGTTTGTTAACCAGACACACATGCACACAAACTTTGAGTAGAACTGAATTTAGCTTTAAAAGATTGCTTTAAAGGGGAGACATTTTGCTTAACAATTTATTTCAAACCCACATTGGTTTTGTTTTGTTTTCAGGGAAAGCAGCATCATGGATACAAATGATCTGTGCAAGGAATCCCCCCTTCCCAACCCAGATAAGATATTAGGCCACTGCTTTAAACAATTCAAACTCAGAGAAGCCTATCCACATTTTTTCTTTAAAGTGAAAAAAAGTCGGTTTGGCCCACCCAGATCCAGACGCCGCATTTTCATTGCCCCACCAATGAGAGGAAAAGCTCCTTTCAAGCCCACACTTCAGCCCCACATGCCCTTCGACCTGACGGGGAAAGCTCAAACCTTGGAATTCCCTCTAGAGGACGATATCTCTTCGGAAGAAGATGACATACAAAAACTGGATGCTTGGATTGAGAAGAGGAAACAACTATGGGATCTTCTGAACTGTTGTGTGAATCTAGAGGAATGGCTGAATGCCAAGCAACCTGGAACTGAGCTGGAAGCGAGTGTCTTAGGCAGAATAAAAGAGGACAAAGAACCAAAGGAGGTTAAAATGGAACCTGCATTAGAAGCTGTGAAAAGTATTGAGGTCAGTGTAACAGAGAGGCAATGTGGCTATGTAGCTGGAAAGGAACCTCCAGCTCTTAAAACTGTTCTTGCCCAGAAAGGTTCTTGCCCAGAAAGGTTATAGGTCTAGCCTACAAGGAGTATAGCCGAGACTGCTCCCCCTCACATGAAATCAGCGAAGATCTCTTGTGAGCATCTCATTTTACAGATGAGAAGGATAACTGCAGATAGGGGGATCTCGGTGCTATCTGTGTTCTGATATTGAGTATAATAGGAATTTCCCACCTCCCTGTATTCTGTATTGAGCATTAAAGCACTATGTAAAATGCCCCACTGGCAAAAAAAACCAAACCCCCCCCCCCCCCCACCTTCTTGTAACCATGAAATAATATTGATTAGACTGGCTGCCTTGTGAGAACATTAGGAATGTGGATGCCTTCTTTCTCTGTATTCTTCTCTCCTGAAGTCCTGCTGCTATTTCTTTTGGAAATAACTGCACCCACCATCTGGGCACATAACCTTTTGGAAACCATAACCTTATTGAAAAGGAAAAATGATGTTATATCCGTTTGGCAAATGTGAATTGCCAAGAACACATGGAGACCATCTTTTGGAAACCACTAGTCAATAAAGCATGACCTTGCCCAGAACATATACACCCCCTTGAAACCTCTTAGCTTAAAATATGCGCTCAAAGAAAAATGACATATCTTGTTTACCCATAAACATCTTGTATTAATTCACCATACAGACACATTTCTTATTAAAGTTCAGTCATAGATATGATGTAGTTCTCTGTGTTGTGAACACAGGTTATCATTCTTAATCAATAATCCATAGTATTTAAATATAATTGTACTCACTGAAGTCCAAAGTCATACTTCTCTACTGAAGTCTCTAAAGCATACATGCATCCACCTCCACTGAGGTCTAAAGCATACTGATTCAATCGAAGTCCAAGAACATATACTTCTTTACTGAAGTCCAAATAGCAATTGATAACAAAATGGAGTCCTGAGTCTGAACACGCTCAGTACATGTCTATAGCTCCTCCCACACTAAAGAGGTACAGTTAAACTGGCAAATCAACATGCAATGCAGGTTAGCAAATATATACAGGATGTTTGAAAAAGAACTCCTTATTTCACCATTTAATTAATGGTGAAATAGGGAGTTCCTTTTCAAAAACCCTGTACATTGACAAAAAAATCAGTGAAGCCTTGGAAGGTTGCTATTTCCAACAGTTTCCTCATTTTTCTTTCTGTCCTTCCTGTCTCATTGTTTTTTTCTCACTTCTTTCTCCTCCTCCTTTGATTGTTGGTCAGTTGATGCAAATACAAAGCATACATACCCATTGTTAGCTCAGAAAATCACAAAGCTGGATGAAAAAGTATAATTCCAGGAATCACAGTAACAGGCCTTCTCTGTCACTGGAATGTAGTTGACAATGTTATTTTTATTTGTTTATGTCTTACCACGATGATCATCAGATATTGCTGGATTGCAGCTTCCATAATCCCTCGTCCTTAGTTATGCAGCCCATGAAAACCTGGAGGCCCACATGTGGAGAGGGGTAGATCTCACATGTCAGCTCAAAAGACTCACAACAGTTCACATATGAATCAGTGTAATTCATTGAGGAAGCCCTTGTTATTATAGTGTTGTATTGGGACTGAGGAGTTTTATAGTTCCCCAATGTACCATAAAACTCACTGGATGACTTTTGACCAGTCCCTTACTCAACCTTTCCAAAGTGGTTTTGAACTTAAAATGGGAAGAATAATGATACCCAGGCATGCCAGCTTGAGCTCATTAGAGGAAATGTACAACATTATAAAGATAACTAAATAAATGTAACTTTGGTCTTTTAAAAACATTTTGCTGCCTTTCAGCACCTGATGCCAAAGAGACCAAAAAAGAAAGCCATTCCTCTTATCACAATGCCCTATCCTGAGGCCCTCAAGACACTGCAGAACCTTCTACACAAGCAGAAACAGAAGCTCGTGGACATCTTCAACAAAGCTGACAGGTCCAACACAATGAAGTTCAAGAGAGCTGATATCATCAAAATAATCCAAGCGGTGGGTAGAAAAACATGGGGTTTTCTGTTAGTGCTGAAACGGGGAAATTGGACTGTTAGAGCAATACGTCTTTAAATTACACCTCCCTCTGTTGAACAAGTGTTTAACATCATTTCACTTCATGGGCAGAAAAATCATCATCCAGACAAAGGCAAGCAGAACTAACACACTTAGTGTATATCTGTTGTAATCAGTAAAGTTTAAGGTAGCCATTCATCTCAGCAGATCTTTATGTAAGCATAACTTCATTTGGATCCAGCTTGTAGTGTTGTAACCATACCAGATTTCCATATAGAGCTGATAACTCAGTATCTTTGCAGATTTTTTTTTTTGAGGAAGAGTCAAAAGTGGGAAGTGTAGAATCATAAGAAAGCAATTCTGCTTCTGCCCACTACATACATACCTTTATCTCTCCCCCACTCTCTATATATACTGTATATATATATACACACGCACACACTTTTGTTCTGCTGTTCTTCAGCAGAACAAAAGTTTCTCCAAAACTTCAAATAGGTGTCTGTTTCAAAATACTTGGACTTGCATTGAATAGTGTGTTCAACTTCAGTCCTAGGAAGTCAAAGATTTTTCTTTTGGTACCCATGTGACCTTGGGCCAATTATTTTTCAATCTTTTGTACCTCACAGGACTTGTGCAGATAAAATTACCTCTTCACATACCGCTAGTGAGAAATGTGTAAGGCAGATTTATGCTTGTAACGAAATGATCATGGGACTGTGTGATTTCTCTTATAATACATATGTTTATACATTCTCTTGACTGTATGTATATGGGTATAGCTAGATCAGGGCAATTGGTCAGTACACCCTGACTAATGGGGCCCCCAGATGAGAAATTCTTGGAAATGAAGCTACTCTTGCTCTCTGCTCTTTTCCAGACCAACGTGCCTATCAGTCAAAGGGACCTGGAAGATATAGCCATCTACCTCACCTCTTTACAGAAAGGGAATTGTGTCTCCGGCGATGAACTGGCAGAGTGTCAGAGAATATGGATGGAGAGCTTAAGAGACCAGTGGAAAAGAACTAAAGAGACAAAACCAGGTAAACACAAAATGAACAGTGGACCAGTTAGTTGTGGAAAAGATAGCTCAAATCTTTCTGTAGTAACATGGGTATACCTTTTGGTACCTTGACAAACGGTATGGTAGCTCATTTTGAAAAAGTTATTTTTTGGAACAACAGCTCTTTTAGCCCATGTCCATTAGCTGGCAGCTTCTAGGGAATTTTATTTCTGTATTCAGTTGCTGGGGAACATGTGGTATTTCACTCACATCCTCATTGTGGGCATCTCATAAGTAACGTGCATGATCCATCGGGACTTATGCCTTTTTATGTTATGTTCTAATATCTCCTCGGGTTCTTCCATAAACAAAGAGAAAGAGACAGTATGATTTGGTGTGGAAAACTTCAGGGTGTCTTTGAAGTTTTTTTGGAGGGGGGCTGTTTTCTCGGGAAATTTTTTAAAATGTATTTATAACCTGATGTACGTTCCCTCTCTTTCTAACCCTGGCAACCTCTTAATAAAGATACCAGAGGGCCCTGTGTCTCCAAAGTATGTTCCTGTGCTCAGAGCAAGAGCAAATTTTTATTGCGTCAAATGGACTATTTGGAAGTTCCTCCTATCAACACTGAGCCAGACCGCATGCACCTCACCTATAGTCAAATGGAAGTGGTTGGGAAGAGATACAAGGAAATGAGACGGATGCTAAAGGTACTGTGGAACATAGTTCTTATCTTCATCTTGAGGGTTACCTGATAGCAATTGCTTTTCAGTGGCTGATCCCAGACTTTGGAATGCCCTCCCAAAACATATCAGGATAGCCTTAGCCTTGTTTGCCCTTAACAAGCAAGTTAAAACATTTCTTTTTCATCAAACACACACACACACATATATATATCTATATAATAAAACTTTATTTATAGACTGCCCTCTCTCCTTGAGGGGACTCAGGGCAGTTTACACATTTGGGAAAGTATGAGGGGCACACTGCTGGGGAGATCGTGAGTGGGATTGGGAGTTTTAAATGTAATTTTAATTGCATTTATTATATCTTAACTGTATTTTAACTTATATCCATGGCATAATTGTTTTTTAATAATTGTATTTATTAGGTTATGACTGTTAGCTGCCTAGGCAGCAATGTTAATTATAATCACAAGCAATAAACGCAGTGGAAGAGAAAAACAAACCCACCTGAAGAAAATAAATAATTCATATCCATCGAAATAGCATGTTTTTAGTCCCTACTTTAAAGCAGGCGATGAGACGAACAGCTAAATTTCTTTACAGAGAGTATTTCATCATGTAACTAACCAGATTATCTTACAACAACTTTGTAAGATGGCAGTTGTTATGTCTGAACTCTGTGGACAATGCAGCTTGGTTGCTTGTACTTCTTTGTATACGTTTATCTTGTCTGATGACAGACCTTCAGCAACAAGCAGCTGATTTCATCCTACAGGATAAAGTGACAGAGATCTTGCACTACAGAATATGAGAGTACATGAACTAGGCCTCTGCAGGAAATCTTGATAGGACAGCGGTTTTGGGGGATGGAACTAGCACAGGCATGGGCAAACTTTGGTCCTTCAGGTGTTTTGGACTTCAACTTCTACACTTCCTAACAGCCTATTGGTCGAAGGGCCAAAATTTGGGAGGGCCGAAGTTTGCCCATGCCTGAACTAGCACCTTCTGGGTATTAGTGTCTTCTGTATAGAGAGGATGCTTAACTACATGATTTTTTGGTTTGGTCTTCCATAGCTATTCTTACAACCAAAATTTAATTGTCTTTTTGTCACAGAGGAAAATCGACCCCCTAGACTTTGCAGAACAATGCCGAATGGTGAAAACCGGGGACCGGGCAGTGGACGGACACTGCTTGCCAAGTACTATGGAAGGCGAAGTGGGGGAGCTGGTGGACAAACACCGCCTGGCTTGCCATCTGGTCTGGACTCAGTGTGTCAAGCGTTGTAGGAAATTAAGAATTCCAATTTCTGAAAAAGCGCTGAAGAAAGGTATAGTAAAACCAGGGGATATGGAGGGAGAGGGAAAATGCCATAAATCCAAGCCATTTGGACTCTGCATGTGCACAAGATGGATACAAATCAAAATGCAAATATGTATTTGTAGGTTTTATGGAGTAGGCTCGTTATATGAAAGAGTGCAGTTGATTGGACCAGGGGCCCTTTCAGTTATGTCACTATGGTTCCACCTTACTTTGTGGAATCCTGGAGTTTGTAATTTGCTCGAAGACAATAGAGTTCCCTGGCTGAAACTTCTCTGTATTCTTCCCTCAACTGCAAATCCCAGGATGTCATAATAAGTCAGAGCCATGGCAGTTAAGATAGAATCATAGTGCTCTATGTGGTGGGACAAGCCCCCAGCTGTAGTTGTGCTGAATTCAGAAGCTATCTAGGATGACTTGCTCTGACTCTGCTTTGCGCTGATGTTGTGTCCATGGACTTGGTTGTGTCTCCTCTATGCTCTGCCCCTTTTATTGACTTTTCTGACATCCCTTCTTGAACAGCATACCAATTCTACAAGTAGATCCCACAGTTAGCAGTTCTCTGAGATCACCCTGGTGAATAGGATTCTGAGGTCAGAAGGGGATTTTCACCAGCAGAAGAGGCTTGTGCCTAATATCAATTCCACTTTAACTGATGCATTAACAGGATTATAATGTGAAACAAGATCCCTAATCTTAATTGTTACAGAGCAAATTTCATTGAATTTGTGGGACTGACTTCTGAGTAAAGATATGTAGAACTATACTGTATAATTCAGAAAAGGGCTGTATATATTGCTGTGACTCATTTTGCATAAGAGTTCCATAAGTTGTTCAGAATCCCAGTAATCTTTGCTTTGATTGGAAATATAACATTAACAGAGATAATGAGTTTTTTGGTCCTCATGATAATGGAATTCATAGGCTATAAAATAAGAGGAATGCCAGATAAATCCCCAATAAGATGGGATATTGAGTGAGATACAAAGATTCATACCCACTTAATTCAAATTAAACATTTTGTTAAATGAATCTATAATGGCAGTACCAGTAGAACCCAGTGGCTATTTTAACCTCTTAGAATCTAGGTTTCCATCGCTCAATGAACTCAAGGAGAACCAAATCAACAGATAATCTAGGATAAATTGGATAGCACAGAGTGGACTCGTAGAAATATTGCCATACTTGGGTACCATTATCTCTGACTTTTTTTTATCTATACATTTTTTTCTGTACAATTAGGTCTCTTGTACCCAGGAGATAGAATCCTAAGAGAAGAAAACCAGTTCCGGAAGATGAGGCAACCTGGGGGTTACTATTCTGCTTCTTTTCTTCCTGAATCATCATCATCAGATGAAGAATCACGAAGCACTTCTCCAATTAAAAGGGGGTTGGTTCAATCTTCTTTTTCTCTGTTCCCCCTTCCTCACAGGCCTATTTGGTATTTCAGGAACCTTTTCAGTGGCTGATCCCTTTCTATAAGAGGCTACTCTTTCTTTGACCAGCAAAGACCTTTTCATTCAAACAAGAATTTAATGATTGATTGGTTGCAAGGAGTCTTTATGAGAAGTGATAGATTTTTAACTTCATTACTGTGTTTCTAAATGATATTACACTTCAGAATTTTAATAGCATTTTAATACAATCACTGTTTTAATGGTGCTGTAAATTTTTTATCATTCGTTTTTTCTTTATCTTGTTTTAGCTTAGCTGTAAGAGGCCTTGGGTCCCACGCCGGAACAAAGGCAGAATAACAATAAATCAAATACATTGAATAAATAAGTGATTTTTTTCAGGATGATTCCCTTATAGTTCTCCCAGTGTGATTGACACAGAAATCCTCGCAGTTTCTCAGACTGTATAAGCATCACTGTGCCTAATGTTAGTGGTTGTGACCAGACATACTGAAGACTAGATGAATTATTTTGCTGTTATATTTATTCTTTTTCAGCTGGTTAAGTAAACAGTCAAGTGTGCTTAAAGCTTATAGTATTTTCAACAGGAAATAATTTTTACCTTTTATAAGTGTTCTTTTATGTTCTGTGATATTGTTTTATTGCACTGTTAATGTATTCTGCCTTTATTTTATGTGTTTTGTGGCACTGTTGTGTGCTGTTCTGTGAGCCGCCCCAAGTCCCCCCATGGAGATAGTGGAGGGATATAAATAATTTTATTATTTATTTTATTATTAATTTTCTGTCAAAATAGATCCAAGATTTAGATATTACATATTTTTTAGTGTTTCATTCCATTTTGGAGAACATTATTTTTAGTATTAATTTAAGAATTTACATAGTTTAGTAGGTAGGATGAAGCACTGGGAAACTGGGGACATGGTTTTACTGCAGCTATGAACTTACTCTGTAATGTTGGGCAAAGCATTTTATGTCTCTTTGAGTGACCCTTCTAGTATTTTTAAATGAAAAGATCTTATAATTATTTTTAACCATAGCAACAACTTGCATACCAGTTAGGACAGAGCAAAATTTACAAAAAATTGCTTTCTTGTAGTACAAGATGCTAGTAACAAATTAGGGATGGCTATAACCATCATGTGTCAAGAGGCATCTCTCTGCTGCTGATAGGAAAGAAAGTAAACATTGAGATGTTCTTAGGTTTAGCTCCACTATGTTCGCATATACTTCTATGCATTGCCTTTATGGGCTGTGGCTGCTCACATGTTCTAATACCAAGATATAGTATTCTTCATGGTATCCAATCTTAAAGCATTTACAGGCATAAACATGTATATTTTCTCAGCAATATTTGAATTTTTAAAATGTTACCTCATTTCGATGCAGTGTAACAAGGATTTGGAAAGTCCATGTTAAGTTTTTTATTCTCTTGTTTTTCTGAAATCTTTTCTTTTTCATTCTCCCACAGAAAGCCTAAGCTGACGGATGAAAAGGAAGACCTCAAAGAGGAGAAGAATCTGAAATACCGCTGGTTGTCATATGCAGAATTTAGGAAATTAATGAGGTATGTCAGATGTACTAGGGACAAGTAAAATTATCCAGTTCACCTTCTACTCACTTCCTTTACCCAATCTAGCAACTAGTTATCCCATCTGGTAGTATAAAGATTGCTAAATTTCTCTGTTTTTCACCACAAAAGGAATCAGTGAGGTTCAGTTCAGGATTGGGGGGGGGGGGGGGGGTCTGAGCATTAAGTGGCATTTCAGATTTTTTAAAATGGAGGAACAAACTTTTCTAAAATCTAGTGCCTGCCTCATTTCAGTATTTGCAGACCCCTTCTTCCCTCCATTACATCTGCTGTCACCATGCAGATCCCATAGTTTTAAGAAATCTTTTTTGTTTCTCCGCTTACTTTTTGTAACTTGGTGCATGATGAAGAAAGAGCTCTCTAAACCTCTCAAAAGCAGGCATGCATTTTATATTCTAAGAAACGTATTACTCTAATATAGATGCATAAATATATGTTACTGTCTCAAGTCTCTACACTTGGGATTAAATTCTGGGTGCTGAAGTCCAAGACATTTGGAAAATCAAAGTTTGGGAAACACTGTTACAGGTGATCTGGATGACATTGTCCTGGCCAACACACATTTTGGCGGCTCAAATGTTAGCCCTGTTTCTGGATGTATTGGACCTGCTGATTCCAAAAATGGCACCAGTTTTCCACTTTCAGTTCTAGTTTTTGAGATGCATAACATAATCATCACCACCCACTCACCCAGATAAAATCATGACAACCATATCTAAGAAACTAGAGCCAATGTTGTCTATCCAATGCAATTTTCTGAATCAGTTTCCCAAATAACCCCAAGAACAGGCCTAAAAACCAAAAGCAGATCTTTTTTGTTGTTGTTGGGCTGTGAAATTATTCACAACTAGAACTATTACATTTGCAGTGTTCAAATTCCCTTAGTAACTTTGCCTGTCCCTTTAATTTGGATACGTAAACTATGTCTCTAAACGCTCTGCTGGAATTTTAACTAGTTATTGCAGTACTAGAAAGCTGGGAAGTGAAGGAATACTTCATTAGATAGAAGAATGCCTTTGGCAGGAATTGTGGTCTCATTGGTCCCTCGCTCCAACTCTATCCTAGAGTTGGACACCAGTTTCTTATTTCCTTCTTGACTTTTTCTGAGTTGAATATGTATTGCTTTTCCAGAAACCGCTCAAAAAGAATTCTTCCTCCAGTGAATTTCTGGAAACATAGAACCATCTATGAAAACATACTAGAGACACCAGAAATGGTTGAAGAAGAATACATAGAAAGGTATCATGCAGCATTCTTTCATTAATACTTAAAGTAATAAATGGGTGGCTATTTGCTAAGTTAAGTAAACTATTTATTTAAAAATTGAGTTTTAAAACTTTTCTATATGATTCCTTTATACTTGATGTGTCTTCTTTTGAAGAATAATTAAAAATTCTCATTTCCTCTTGTTTTTTATATATTTGTTTGCTGTACACTCTTCCCCTTCCTTGGTTAATGGTTGTATTATTTAACTCTCTCCCCACCCACAATTATTTTATCTCTTTCCACCTTTTGTGCAATGTTTTTCCCATAGCCATGTTTTAATTTTTTAGGTTGTGAGCATAAACATTTGGGGGCCTTATTTTTGAAGGTAAACCACAGTTCAACATAATAAGAGCAATCATTGGGTTTTCATGCTCCCCACACTTTCAACACAACCACTGAGATAGTTTGGAAGCTTTTTCTTCTTTTTCTTCAGTCATTTTAAGCTTATTTTGTCATCCAAACCCAGATAAACTGTAGTTAATTTTAACTGTTATGTGTGGAAACAAGGCTAATTCGAAATGTAGTTGACGAGTCATAATTTAGGGCAGAGATGTCAAACTCATTTTCATTGAGGGGCCACATCAGCCTTATGGTTGCCTTCAAAGGGCTGTTGAATCCACGGACAATTCATGGATACAGGGGACCAACTAATTTTTTTCATAGTGTTCAGTGCTGTCTAGTTTTTCCCCAGTTTGGATGCTCAGATGTTGTTGAACAACAACCCCCATCACTTTTGATTATCTGCCATGCAGACTGGGGATAATGGGAATTGCAACTCAACAATACTTGTGTCTGGGGGTTGGGAAAAGGTTAAAGGGCATTTTAAAGTTAGACATGATATCTAAATTGTATCTAAATTCAAACCCCACTATCTTGACTAAACTGAATAAACTGCAGCCTTCTAGATGTTACTGTATCACAACCCTCATCAGCTTTAGTCTAATGTCTATTGATGAAGAATACAGAAGGTGTAGTTCAGCATCTGGAGGGTCATATAAAATGACATGGCGAGCTAGATTCAGCTCACAGCCTTGAGTTTGACACATGTGTTTTATGACATGGATTATATCTTAAATTACAGATAACTTGAAGCAAAAGCTTTCGCTTTTTTTCCTCCGGCTGTTGTGTTGGAGCAGGGAATGAAATAGATGAGAATGTGAGCCCTGTTTCACAATGCTAAAATCATTGTGTCCAAATAAAGTTATCAGCCACCTTTATTATAAATGATGCCCCCTTTTAGAGCTAGGAAGTTTGTCTATTATAAGAATGGCATGAATCCCTTGTTAAAAGCAATGCCTCCTATGTGAAGGATAGAAAGCTTTTCCTTTTGTATAGATTAAACAAGGTGCTAGAAAAAAATCCCATAAATCAAAATAAGAGAATGTACAAAACAGTATAGACTTCCTAGAAAAGAGACAAAATTTTAATTCCTGAGTATACTAAAGCTTTCAAATATTCAAAGTTTTGCGGAAGACAAACTCTTGCAGTACAAGATACATGGGTTGATGCGTGAGCGTTTTATAAAGATAGAAGTATGTCTATCATGTAATTAATGAATGCAGAAAATATGTTAATTGTATAGGGAAACACATGACTAAATTAGCATAGGGAGGGCATAAACTTTTTGATTGCTACTTCTTGGTTGTCAGGGACACTCAGTGGGTATTTCTACGCTATAGAATTAATGCAGTGTGACACCACTTTTAACTGCCATTGCTCAGTACTATGGAATCCTGGGAGTTTTAGTTTGACAAGGTCTTTGACCTTCTTTGCCAATGAGCAATGGCAGTTAAACTGGTGCCAAATTGCATTATATCTACTATGCAGATGGACCTGTAGTTAATTTTTATCTATACATTTATTATTATTATTTTAGTGATATAAGTGTTGTTATACAATTGTGTAAAGACAATAATTTTACATCAGTTAAAACCAGCTTCCCCTACCCTCCCCACTAAAAATAACAAGCAAAATTAAAAAGTTAAAATGGACTTTCCACCTCAAAGAGAAACAATGAAAATGTTATTGTAATCCTGCTGACCTCTTAAGACAGTGTCTTCATTCTAACTTGCTATCTCAATGTTTTACATAATCTTCAAAAACTGTAGCATTTAATATCAATACTATAGAATCCTGGGAGTTTTAGTTTGACAAGATCCTGAGTCTTCTTTGCCAAAGAGTGCCAGTGCCTCTCCAAACTACAACTCCCATTCTTCCATAGCAGTGAGTCATGGCACTTAAAGTGGTGTCAAACTACATTATGACTACTACCGTGTTTCCCCGAAAATAAGACAGTGTCTTATATTAATTTTTGCTCCCAAAGATGCGCTAGGTCTTATTTTCAGGGGATGTCTTAGTTTTCCATGAAGAAGAATTCACATTTATTATTGAACAAAAAAACGAACATTTATTATATACTGTACAGTAGTTGTCATCACAAACCAGCATAACCAGACAAACTGTGAATCCTATCCAGAATTTCTTGTTACTACCATTATTTCCATGTACAACACTCTATGGTACGTACATTAATCGATCCTGCATGTTCTGGTGTTTTGTTTGGCGGGCATGCTTCCAAACAAAAACTTTGCTAGGTCTTACTTTCAGGGGAGGCCTTATATTTAGCAATTCAGCAAAACCTCTACTAGGTCTTATTTTCCGGGGATGTCTTATTTTAGGGGAAACAGGGTATGTAGATGCGCCCATAGTTAAGCAAGGATTGAAACTCGAGTCTCCAAATAAGTATAATCAGTACTGAAATCATGACGTACTAGCTGTCTTGAGTCTCTATATCAGCTCTCATGTTGAGCTTTAGTTTGTTTTATAGTATGTCATTCCTGACAAAACCATTTTGTTGTTGTTTTAACAGGGAGCTGATGAAAATGTTTAACTTCCTGAATCCTCTGACGGACCCCAATAGCTTCTGGCCAGGGCATCTTCTCGATAAACTATACTTTCCAGAAATGGAGTACGATGGCGGTCATCCTCTGTTCCACCGTGTTTCTCGCAGGCTCCCAGTCTACCCCAGCATTTACTCTCCTGACCGCAGCTGGCCAGTCAATGACCAGGGCTACGTGACCTACGGAGACCCAGACTCTCGGAAGCATAATTATTATATTTGATAGTGTTTAGAGACTTTTGACAATACTGTACTAACATTTCTTGAGTTGCAACTTTGGAACTGCTGTAAAAAGGCAACTTTTGAAGCAAAACAAGGTGATTGAAAGTGTGGGGGAAATCATTTTGGAAAATATATGGAAATAAAAAAAGAGGTTTTCTGGCAGTCAGTAAACATGTACTCCAGTTACCTTTTGCTACATGCACAGTAATACCAAAAAAATAGTTGGTTACATTACACATTGAATCTTTTACATTTGCAATCTTTAGGAGCCCGCAATGGCGCAATGGATTAAGCCCTTGTGCCGGCAGGACTGCTAACCTGAAGGTTGGGTTGCTGACCTTAAGGTTGCCAGTTTGAATCTGGGAGAGCGTGGATGAGCTCTCTCTATCAGCTTTAGCTCCATTTGGGGACATGAGAGAAGCCTCCCACAAGGATGGTAAAAACATAAAAACATCCAGGTCTTCCCTGGGCAACGTCCTTGCAGCCGGCCACTTCTCTCACACCAGAAGAGACTTGCAGTTTCTCAAGTCGCTTCTGACACACACACAAAAATCTATATTTAGTTGCATCTAGGCTCTACATTTAGTGTAAGATGTCTCAGAGAAAGCCACTTCTTGAAGTTTAAGTAATAGCTCTCTGAAAAATATTCAAATTTTAATATTAAAAGTTCTGATAAAAATATAAAGTTATGGTCAGCTGGGCAAATTAACTAATAGAGTTGGACTACATGGGCCCATCCAGTCCAACCCCCTGCCCTGCAGGAAAAGCACAAAGCACCCCCAACAGATGGCCATCCAGCCTCTGTTTGAAAGCTTCCAAGGAAGGCATTTCCACCACACCTTGAGGCAGAGAGTTCCACTGCTGAACAGCTCGTACAGTCAGGAAGTTCTTCCTAATGTTTGGGTGGTATCTCCTCTCCTGTAATTTGAACCCATTGCTCTAAGTTCTGCAAGCATCAAGAAATTTTAGAATGTTAAATACATGGTATATTATGTCTGTGCATTGAAAATAATAGTATTGCAGTGGGTGGGTCCCCAGATGTTTTGGCCTTCAACTCCCAGAAATCCCAACAGTAGGTAAACTGTTTTTCTTTTTACATTAAAAGTGGGGGAACAAATAGAATTTAGAATAGTAGGAATATAGAGATAGAGTAGTAAAAAAAAAGGAAAAAGGAAAAAAAACCAGGAGATTTTATGAGCTTCCAATCTTCACCGATGCTGACGATGTCCTTGAATTTTCTATGTTTATTTATGCTTCCATCTCTACTATGAACTATATTAGCTAGTGATCTTCTTAGCTAGGTTCAAATATATATAGATCTTTTTATTCTCTTTCCTCAAAAAATTCTTAAAAGGCAACAATCCGTCATTTTCATAGGTTTTCCTTGATGTTGAGTTAACAATTGCGTTAAGAGGTCTATATCCATAATTTCCATTATTCTCAGTAACCATTCTTCCATTGATGGAATCTCTTTTTGTCTCCATTTCTTGGCATATACTATTCTTGCCACTGTGGCCAAGTAATTTAGGAGAGTTTCTTTGTTTGGATCCATCTTTATATCTATTATTCCCAGGAGGAAGTATTCTGGTTTCAACTGTATCTTGGTATTCAATATTTTCTGAGTTATTTTATGAATTTCTATCCAATATTTTTTGGGCTTGTCACACGTCCACCACATGTGGTAAAAGATGCCTTCATGATTTTCGCATTTCCAACATTTATTTTGAAGTTCTCTATAGTAATTTCCTAATTTTTGTGGGGTGATATACCATCTATGCATCATCTTATACCGATTTTCTTTTAAGTCCAATGAATAAGTTTGTTTTAGTTTATAATTCCACATGTATTCCCATTCCTCCATCTTAATCACTCTTCCTAAATTTCCTAAACTGTCTAGGATTACTGGAAGTTGTAGGCCAAAACACCTGGGGACCCACAGGTTGAAAATCACTGGTTTAAAGAGTGAAATAGCAGATACTGGAGACAGAGGGATAGGATTTTATCTCCATGTGTTTATGGAAGGAAATATCTAAAGATAAGAGTAAAGCCACAACTCAGAATATTGACTTAGCAGTTTTACGCTGAATCAAAGCAATGACTCAGCATTATCTCAAACCTTTGATCGTTTTCATGAATTTGTCATCTTAGATGTAATTACTATAAACTGGAAGAGTGCAGTGGGATTGTCAGTAGATTAATCGAAAAACTAATTGTGGAACATGGCCTTAATAGAAAAACTAATGAACTATGTAAAAAGTATTAGAAGTAATAGAGAGTATGCCTTTTTTGAGCAACTAGACTACCCTTTATTTCTTACATTAGTACAAACAGAAAGACATTTGTTCCTCCACTTACTTGTTTAGGTTGACAGAATTATGTATTGTCATGTGTGACGTGATCATTTTTTGGTACAGATTTGTTTAAATAAACTACTTCGTTTTGATCTTCAGATGATTCAGGTGACTGTTTATTTCCCCTCCATTTACTGTTTGTGTTAAATTGAATAAAAATAGAAAAAACAGGGGGAAAATTTGGATTTAGAAGAGACGACAAGAGCCGTAGTGTCCAATCGAAGCAATCCTAATAGATGGCCATCCAGCTGCTGCTTCAAATTTCTGTAGTCGTGGAGCAGAAATTGCTGACCATCAGCCCCAGCTTCCGCCAACTTAGCAGTTCGAAAACATACAAACGTGAGTAGATCAATAGATACCGCTTCAGTGGGAAAGTAACGGGGCTCCATGCAGTCATGCCAGCCACATGACCTTGGAGATGTCTACAGACAACGCTGGCTCTTTGATTTAGAAATGGAGATGAGCACCAACCCCTAGAGTCGGGCATGACTAAACCTTTACCCTTACCTTTTTTCTAATATTAATTTTATTAGCTTTTCAAAAGCTTTTCAACTCAAATCCAACAAAAAACAAAAACAAAAAATAAGAAAAGACAGAAACACAAAAGTAACACGCATCCCATTATTTCTTCCCCACTTCTACAAGCTAAAACTAGCAGACTCTGTCTCCTTTTTTCTAATAATAATAATATTAGCCATAAAAATACAACTGATCTCCCCTCTCTACAAGCAGAGGCAGCTATCAAACTAATGTACTTGTTTCTTTCAGCTTCTGCTACATCATAGAATCAGAGTTGGAAGAGACCACATGGGCCATCCAGTCCAACCCCCTGCCAAGAATCAAGAAAATCACATTCTAAACACATTTTAAATAAGATACGATACATTTAAAATTAATGAAAAATTACAACTAATATTTATAAAAAAATGTAACCATTTCAATAATAGTAATAATAACAATGACAATAATAGTTACTTGTTTCTCCTAGCTCAAGGTGGGTGGGTACAACATGGTTAAACCAAAGAAAATATAATACCCTTAATGCATATATTAAAAGACACATAACAAAGACCGACACTGAAGTGCACATTCTTCTAATTTCATCTTTTATTCACTAACTCAGTCTCTCCCACATTTTGTCCCTTTGTAATTTAAACTGATCTTATCATATAGCATATTACTGTATTTCCGTAAGAAACTCCTTTTTCAGCCTCAGGGGAAGGCAAATGGCCGGCTTGTTTACCATTTAATGGCCTTCCAGATTCAATGCTTGGCTGCTTCCTACCTATGGGAATCCTTTGTTGGGATTTGTTAGCTGGCCCTGATGGTTTCTTGTCTGGAATTGCCCTGTTTTCTGAATGTTGTTCAAGAAGCAGCCAGGCTTTGAATCTGCAAGGCCATTAAATGCTAATCAAGGTGATTAATTGCAACATTCACACTTGCCTCAAACAGACAAGAGTTCTTTCTCCCAATATGGACTTTCCACAAATATATAAACCTCCCTTGCCCAGTTTCAAATACACTTCACAACCTCTGAGGACGCTTGCCATAGATGTGGGCAAAACGTCAGGAGAGAATGCTTTTGGAACATTACCATACAGCTCGGAAAACTCACACCAACTCAGATCATCCCTGGGTTATAGAGAGCACAAATAACTGTACCACCACAGCCTCGCCACCAGGTGTCACTGTCCCAATCATTTTCTCTGATGATGAGTGGCATTTACTCAAGGAGGACTTCATTTCTATAAGGGAGAACCAAAAATACTTCCAACTTACCACTCCAACAGCTATCATGTCAGACTACACAGAGAAGCCATTGAAATCCACAAGCATGTGGACAACTTCAACAGAAAGGAGGAAACCATGAAAATGAACAAAATCTGGCTACCAGTATTTAAAAACTCTAAATCAGGACAGTAAATGGGAAGCAACACTCGAGGGCAGAGGAGCCCCAAGGACGGGTAATGACTCTGAACAAAGGATGCCCCCCAGGCAAGAGACAAACCTTTCCAATGCTAATTAGGGTGATTAACTGAAACATTAACGCTGGTTTCCAACTGACAAAGGACTCTTGTCACACCCTGGGCTCTCCACAGATACATATTTTTATCTTCCTTGCCTAGTTTTTCCATGCCTCACAACCTCTGAGGATGCCTGCCATAAATGTGGACGAAACGTCAGGACAGAATACTTCTGGAACATGGGCCACACAGCCCGAAAGACATACAACAACACTTCCAACTTAACCCGGAATTTTCACATGGTCTTGTGTCGGACCTCTACAATTTTCTTACTTCTGTGTTCCATTAGAGCCGCTGCCGCTTCGCACACCTTGGCGGAAGTGACGTAATACAGGTCCTGGACGTCACTTTCCGAAATAATTGGAATAATAATTAAAATAAAAACGACGCGAATATTTTAATACGCCTTTCCAAGCAGTGGGCTCTATTCTCCGATTATATTAAATATATCGGTTTTTAGAAGAAGCGTGGAACAAACGGCGTCAACTGCCTTTCCCCGTGAAAGGACCTGCGCCGACCTGCCAGGACCCTGCGGCGAGGTCCCGTCAAGCCTTGCGCGCCTCCCTTCGCTCTTTCTCTCGGCGCTTTCTGCCGGCGGAGAGGGTGCCGCCATTTCTCAGCCGGTAAGCCGCGCATCCGTTGACATCCTCCGCGGGGGCGCCTTTTGGGGAGGGTTTGTCGCCTCCCGGAGCTGCTCGGGAATCTTCCCCATCGGGACAGGCGGTTATTTCCAGGCTAGAGAGTGAAGGGAGGGGGCCTCGGTGGCCATTAGGCGAAGCGGGGGGAGAGAGTGACCCGAGGGAAGCGAGCAGAAGAAGGCCTCGCTAGGCGAACCTTTCCAGGCCCCAAATGGGGGAAGAGACGTGTATGGAGTCCAGTTGGAAGCCGAGCTAGGAAGCATCTGGCCTTATGGGAATGCATGTACAGTAGAGTCTCATTTATCCAAGCTAAACGGGCCGGCAGAACCTTGGATAAGGGAATATCTTGGATAAGCCTATTAAACATCAAAGTAGGTTATGATTTTACAAATTAAGTACCAAAACATCATTTTATACAACAAATTTGGCCGGAAAAGTAGTTCAAGACGCAGTAATGTTATGTTGTAATTACTGTATTTACGAATTCAGCACCAAGATACCACGATATATTGAAAACATTGACTATAAAAATGCATTGGATAATCCAGAACCTTGGATAAGCGAGTCATGGATAAGTGAGACTCTACTGTACTCCGGGCATGGGCAAACTTGGGCCCTCCATGTGTTTTGGACTTCAGCACTGTAGAATTGATACAATTTGACACTACTTGAACTGCCATCGTTCAATGGTGTTGAGTCCTAGGAGTGGAAATCGTAGAAGGCCTTTAGCTTTCTCTGCGAATGCCTCACCACACTCCATAGCATTGAGTCATACAGTTGTAGTTGTGTCAATGTGCATGAATTCTGCGCCCCAGCGCGGTTGGGTGGCAAAACCTTGCAAGTTACAGCATCCATTGCAATGTATTGTCGGAGGCTTCCATGGCAGGAATCACTGGGTTGCTGTAACGTTTCCAGGCTGTATGGCCATATTCCTGAAGCACTCTCTCCTAACGTTTCACCCACATCTATGGCAGGCATCTTCAGAGGTTGTGAGGTGTGTTGGAAACTAGACAATTGGGGTTTATATATCTGGAATGTCCAGGTTGGGAGAAAGAACACTTGTCTGTTTGAGGCAGGTGTGAATGTTACAATTGGCCACCTTGATTAGCATTGCATCTTCAAAGCCTGGCTGCTTCCTGCCTGGGGGAATCCTTTGTTGGGAGGTGTTAGCTGGCCCTGATTGTTTCATGTCTGGAATTCCCCTGTTTTCAGAGTGTTGTTCTTTATTTACTGTCCTAATTTTTCATGCTATGGATACCTGCCATAGATGTGGGTGAAACGTCAGGAGAGAATGCTTCTGGAACATGGCCATACAGCCTGGAAAACCACAGCAACCCACTCTTATAAGGCCTTTAGCCTTCTCTGCTGGTGCTTCAGACTACAGCTCCCAGTATTCCATAGCATTGAGCCATGCAGTTAAAGTGGTGTCAGTGTGCATGACTTCTACAGTGTAGATGCGCCAGAGTGATGTTGGGTGGCCAGTCCTTCCAAATTCCAGCATCCATTGCAATCATTGCAAGTTCCAGCATCCATCCAAATTTTTCTGAATGTCACGTAGTGGCTGTATTAAACATTTACACCAAGCCTGGGCAAACTTTGGCCCTCCAGATGTTAGGAATTACGGGAGTTGAAGTCAAAACACCTGGAGGGCCAAAGTTTCCCTGTGTCTGATTTACACAAATCCACTGAAGATGTCTTAGCTATACTTTACAAAATGGAAAATCTACCTCTTTAGCAAGTCTTGCAATTACTGACCTTTTATCAGGAAATGTTTGATTGTAATAGTCAGGCTGTTTGTAATTGTGGGAATTGAAGTCCAAAACACTTGGAGGGGCAAAGTTTGCCCAATATCTGATAGTCTCAATCAATTCAACATAGTTTGTGGCAGCCACAAAAACAAAGTTTCTGGAGTATAGCTACTTTCAAAGTAAGCACCGCACAAATTAAACAGGAATAGCATTTTCAAATCAGGAACAGATTTTTTTTTCAAATTTTGTTACATTATGTAGTCAGCAGTGGAGGATGACAAGAGTTGTAGTTCTACATCCTGTATACAATAATAAGAATATAAGCTATAGTTCTATATTTCCTGATAATGATTGCTATATATTTTATTATAATATATAATATATAATATATAATAATATTTTGTCAATTGTAACAATTATTTCCTACCCACCTGTACCATAAATTAAGGTGAAGAAACAACAAAATATTAAAAGGCAGCATATACACTCAGTTAAAAACACATGGTTAAAACTTCAGTTTAAAACAGCTTTCCAAATGGTGTGTTGTGATATGTTAGTGCAGAGCTTTCTGAACATTTCATGTTGGTGACATGCATCATTTTGCGATCCAGTAATTCAGTTTTACTAGCAAAGCGGAGGTTTAAACCTACCCCTTATAAGAGATATAAACACATACATAAATTGTAATAATGAAATGTATGAAGATACAAAATGCCACATCGAAACCATTCTTTTATATATTTTAAAATATATATTATTTATTGGTTATTTAACATGGACTCAGTGGTTTCGCATCATGTTTGCAGACCTGCACACTAGTTGACACGAACATGTCATGACACACAGTTTGGAAAGTTCTGCATTAGCTTTTTGGCTGCCATGTAGGTGTGTCACGTGAATGTAACGAGAAATGATAAAAAATGTGGGATCATATATTTTTAAAAAATATAAATGAAAATTTAATGAGATACGTTGTGTCCCCATACATTTTGTTTTTATAATTTATGTGCCCATATCTCTTTATGAAGGGTTGGTTTAACTTCTGGTTTGCTGATAGAACTGAATTACTGTCTTATGAAATGATGCATGTCTGAAAAGTATATCACCAACATGAAATGTCTAGCAAGCTCTGCTCTAGAATGCAGTTTGACACCACTTTAGCTGCTGTGGCTCAATGCTACGGAATCATTGGAGTTGTGATTTTATAACGTGTTTAGCCTTGTCTGCCAAAGAGTGCTAGTGTCTCACTAAATTAAAAATCCCATGATTCCATAGCATTGAGCTACGTCAATTATAGTGCTAGCAAACTACATTCATTCTACAGTGTAGATGCACCCTTAGCTAAATCATACAGTGATTGTAAAAGATCAGTCAGTACATATAAAAAAACCAATTCATCCCTGAACTTGACTACTTACGATCTGGAGAGACAAACTGCAGTCTCCAAAAGCCTTGGTTTGGTTATTGTCCACGAGCAGACCGCCTGGAAATCCCATAAATATGCCCAGTTATTATTTCTGTGATTAAAGCAAAGTCATGTACTACTACTGAATAGTACATTGGCACAGGGTCTGTCAGTAGAAACCTGTAGGGAAATGGTAGGATTGTCTCGTTAAAAATATTTTTTTTGTTTGAACAGTTGTTTCTGTAGAATTTATTTTCATTGGTGTATGCCTAGAGGTTTTTAGGGGTAGAAATCATTTAATTATATAATTTAATTAATGTAATTTGTAAAAAGACACTACAAGTACATAATAAACGGCTATCCTACATGGCACTATTAATATATCTATATATAAATGTAATGTACAGAGTTCCCTCATATATTGCAGGGGTTAGGTTCCAGGACCACCTGCAATAAGTGAAAATCCGTGAAGTAGGGACGCTATATATTTATACATTATTTTAGTAGTTATACACTATTTTAAGTCTTTATCAACCAATCGTGTGTTCATAAATCGCCTCCTTCTCCCGTTGCTGCTTGGGCTCCTTTTCTCTCCCTTTGGCTTCTCCTTCCTCCCTTCCTTAGGCTGCAAATTGTAATTTTTTATGATTTATTTATAATATTATTTTAGAGTTTAGTGAAAAACCTCAAAACAGCGAATCCGCAAAAAGCGAACTGTGAAATAGTGAGGGAATACTGTACATAATTAAGACTGAGTTAACTACAAAACCACTGGACCAAATGCCACCAAATTTGGCCACAATACACCCAACACATTCAAGGTATGTCCTTCACTCAAAAAAACTGATTGGCCTATATCTATGTTTCACTTTTCCCCCCTCCCTTTTTGGCCGGAATGGTACACTCCCCTCTTTTCCCTTCACTCTGCACTTGCCCTGAGGGGGGCGACTGTGTTTACAGCTGAGAGGGGGGGAGCCTGGCACATGGAGAAGAACAGGGAGGGAGAGAGCCAGCTGCCAGGACTGTTCTTCTTTGGGGGGGGGCTTCCCTCCCTCCTCGCACACACAGGAACACATAGGCATCCAATTAGAAAGGGGGGCGGGCGGAGAGAATGAGGAAGAACCGTTCTCCCCCTGGCTGCCAGTCAGAAGGTAGACCCCGCTGCCTTTAGGCCCTGCCCCCTTCGTGTCATAGCAACCCCCTCAGCCACAATGGCACCCAGGGGACAGGCAGAGTTCACTTAGGCCTCTTCCACACTACCTATAAAATACAGATTATCTGATTTGAACTGGATTATACGGCAGTGTAGACTCAGGGCTCTTCCACACAGCTATATAACCCAGAATGCCATGGCACATAATCCATAGTATCTGTTTTGAGCTGGATTATCTTGAGTACACACTGCCTGTGCCGTCGCGCCTGGGGCTGTAAACTCTTAGTGAAAGAGGCATGGACGTGACATCTTTCCCCAGGGGATTGCTTCTTGCCCTCCTTTAGGGAAACTGGAACTCCCAAGGACCAAAACACTGTAGTTAACTCAAAAACTGGGTTTATTCTTCACAAAGGGGGTAAAAGAAAACATACATTACAGTCTTTGATTGTTTAAGTCCATGAAGCTTGTCCAGATCCCTCTTTCTCTGGCTGTGAATGCCGGAGCAAACTCAGCCTCAGTCCAATGACCTATGTCTGAAGACAAGAGTCTTCCTCTGTTGCCAAAGGACTGATGTGAAGGCGCTTGAGACTCCTCAACGTTGTTCAGGTTGGCCCTGAACATGAAGTGCGAGTCCCAAGGGTAAGAACCTCAGAATTGGTGCTGAGAGGTAACTTTTGAAGGGCTTTTTGAGCCAAGCCTCTCTTTCACGTCCATCCGATAGAGTGGAATGAAAAGGAGGAAACACAGTCCTACTCCAGGAAGAGGTGGAGCCAAACAGTTTAGCTGAGTGAGCAATATAACAGGTACAAAAACAACATTGATTGACAGATATAAATAACCAATCCAACTACATTTACAGGGTAAGGGCAAAATCAGGCATGATACAACAATTCAAATCTTGAAACTTATAGTTTGACATATAAATGGCGCCACTCGCGCCGTCACACTGCCATATAATCCAGTTCTAAGAAGATTATATAAAATTATAAATATAATATATAATTACTGTGGTATAATAATACAGAACAATTATTATATGGACTAGGCTGTAGCGCAGCTGGTTAATCTCCAGCAGCAATAGATCACTGCCCACCAAAAGGTGGCAAGTTTGAAGTCCGAGTCGGATTGAGCACCCCACCGTTTAATAACCTAGCTTACTGTCCAGTTAAGCAGTTCGAAAATAGCTACAGATGTGAGTAGATAAATTAGAGACCGCTTAAGCAAGGAGGTTAATTTAATTTACAACATAAAACTGCCAGTGATTGAAGAGCAAGTAGGAAATTCTACTATCAAAAAGGACCCCGGTCATAGTGGATGAAGCGACAGCTCCCCCAGTGGCCAGAATCAAGACCTCTTGAAGCCGAAGTTGGAAGAACGTTGAATTACCTCTACCTGTTTGTATGTGTTGTATGTCTACAAATGGCATTTAATGTTTGCCGTGTGTGTGCATTGTGATCCACCCTGAGTCACCCTCGGGGTGAGAAGGCTGGAATATATACTGTAAATAAATAATAAATACATAATCTCTAAAATCAGGACAGTAAATAAAGAACAACACTCTGAAAATAGGGAAATTCCAGAAAGGAAACAACCAAAGCCAGCTAACACCTCCCAACAAAGGATTCTCCCAGGGAGGAAGCAGCCAGGCTTTGAAGCCGCAAGGCCATTACATGCTAATTAAGGTGACTAATTGCAGCCTTTATACTTGCTGCACCAAGACTTATTCATTGCGATTCAACCTAGCCAACCAAGGATTCCACAAGGTAGAAAGCGGACAGTCTTGCAAGCAGCAAGGCTATTCAGTACTATTTAACCTAGCCAACCAAGATTTCCCCTAGATAGAAAACTCCCAGGCTTTTAAGCCACAATGCTACTCTGTCCCATTCAGCCTGGCCTAGCATGGATGCCCTATGTAAAAAGCAGCCAGGCTTTTAAGCTGCAAGACTATTCAGTGTAATTCAAGCTGGCCAAACAACGATTCCCTTACAAAGGAAGTAGCCAAGCTTAAAAGCAGCTCTTTGATTGAGGGTGCTATTCCAGCTCGCCAAACAAGGATTCCCCTGGATATAACACAGCTACTCATTGAAGCTGCAAGTCTGTTCAGTGCAATTTAACTAGATCAGTGAAGGATTAACCATGGTAGAAAGTGGCCAGGCTTTGAAGCAGAAATACTACTCTCTACTATTTAAGCTGACCAAATATTCCCCTAGGTAGCAAGTAGCCAAACTTAGAAGTAGTGAGACTATTCATTGCAATTCTAGCAGCCCCCAAAAATTCCCCTAGAACGCACGTACCCAGCCTTCCAAGCAGCAAGCCTATTTCATTGTATTCCAACTCACCAAACAAGGGAACTCTGCCCGTCCCCTGGATGCCATTGTGGCTGAGGGGGTTGCTATGACACGAAGGGGGCAGGGCCTAAAGGTGGCGGTGCCGACCCTTCTGACTGGCAGCCAGGGCAAGAACGGCTCTTCCTCATCCCCCCCCCCCCCCCCGCTTTCTAATTGGATGTCTATATGTTCCTGTGTGTGCGAGGAGGGAGGGAAGCCCCTCCCAAGAAAAACAGCCCTGGCAGCTGGCTCTCTCTTTACCTGCTCTTCTCCTTGCGACCCCCCCCCCCCCTTGGGGCAAGTGCAGAGAGTGAAGGGAAAAGAGGGGAGCATACCAATCTGGACGAAAAGGGAGGGGGGGAGTGAAAACTAGATATAGGCCAATGGGTTTTGGTGGGGGGGGGTGAGTGAAGGACATACCTTGGATGTGTTGGTGTATTGCGGCCAAATTTGGTGGCATTTGGTCCAATGGTTTTGTAGTTAATTAATGTCCTAATTATGTACATTACATTTATATATATTACATTTATATCTCACAACCTCTGAGGATGCCTGCCATAGATGTGGGCGAAACGTCAGGAGAGAATACTTCTGAAACATGGCCATACAGCCCGGAAAACACACAACAACAAAGTGGCATTATTATTATATTTATTGATTCCTTGTTTTAACTCTCCCGAAGGGGACTCAAAGCAACATCCTGCATAAACCTGTATTATCACTTGCCTGATTATTACACAAGGCATGCCATTGCTTTTAGGGTGACTATATGGGATCTCATGCAGAAGCAAAAGAGCAACCTGGTTTAGGAGGATGAGAAGAGTTATTTCTCTGCCAGTCAAATGGACTGAGAGCAATAGGGTCGCTAATCACCCATTGTAGGAGACAGGATCTGTTGCAGAAGAAATCAAAATCTCTTTTCTTTGTCAATCACCCAACAGGCTAATGAAAACCTACAGGCCAGTCAGGTTACGCGACCCTGTTTCCCCTAAAATAAGACATCCCCAAAAAATAAGATGTAGTAGAGGGTTTTGCTGAATTGCTAAATATAAGGCCTCCCCCAAAAGTAAGACCTAGCAAAGTTTTTGTTTGAAAGCATGCCCAACAAACAGAACACCAGAGCATGCAGGATCGGTAAATGTACGTACCATAAAGTGTTGTATATGGAAATATTGGTAGTAACAAGAAATTCTTGATAGGATTCACAGTTTGTCTGGTTATGCTGGTTTATGATGACAACTACTGTACAGTATATAATAAATGTTCATTTTTTGTTCAGCAATAAATGTGAATTCTTCCTCATGGAAAAATAAGACCTAGCGCATCTTTGGGAGCAAAAATTAATATAAGACACTGTCTTATTTTCAGGGAAACACGGTAGCAGTTCTTAATTGTTAGGCAGAGACAATGTATTACGTACAGTAGAATCTCCCTTATCAAATGTTCTGGATTATCCAGTGAAGTCTGCCTCCCGGCCGGATCCACAACTATTTCTCTAGGCAGCAAGGACTGAACTTTTTACGGATTTAACTTCCAACAATGTTGTTACTGCAAGTTCATTTTATGCAATTCTATCTTCATTTGTAGTCAATTTGTTAGTAGTAGCCAATGTTTTTGGTAATCAGTGTTTTCAACACACTGCAATATTTTGGTGCTAAATTCGTAAATACAGTAATTACTACATAACGTTACTGTGTATTGAACGTTTTTTTCTGTCAATTTGTTGTAAAACATGTTTTGGTACTTAATTTGTAAAATCATAACGTAATTTGACGTTTAATAGGCTTTTCCTTAATCCCTCCTTATTATCCAACATTTTCGCTTATCCAACATTCCGCTGACCCATTTATGTTGGATAAGTGAGACTCTA
This sequence comes from Anolis carolinensis, assembly GCF_035594765.1. NCBI lineage: Eukaryota > Metazoa > Chordata > Lepidosauria > Squamata > Anolidae > Anolis > Anolis carolinensis. Next base: position 58,458,314 of record NC_085842.1, on the reverse strand, counting down.
ATGTATGTGAGGAGATGAAAATTGAAGTAAGTTATAAACTGGTTGTATCCATTGTCTCGGATTGTTGGGGTAAAGCTACACTGAGCTGTTTAGCCAGGTGTAAATATGTCCAGTTTACATTGAATCTGGGCCTGTTGTCCATACAGCCAGGAGTGTATCCGCTTCTTATCTCCATGTCATCGCTGGCATGCCATGAAGCTAGGTAAATTAGCCCAATTTAACAGAAGCTGCTAAAATGAGGAATCGGGACCAATTAAGGGCTTGTTTACATTGGTAAAAAAAAATTCCTGGACTCACCCCAAATGGAAGGCTGGTTGTCTCCTCAATACACAGCTACAGTATTTCATCGAATAATAGTTGCACTCCCCATTTTTGGCGAAGGTGGTGCGACTATTATGTGGGGAAATATGGGTGTGTGCTGGCAAGGGAGGCCTCCTGGAAACACTCCCCTGCTGGTGTGTGCCTGCCAGACCAAGGGCCCTATCTTGGCTGGTGGGGGAGGTTAGCTCTCATGTCTTCATCTGCCCATGTGGCTGCCCCTGAAGGGGCTGATCCAACTATTATGAGAGGAATAGAAAAATCCTAAACCGGACTTTGAAGTGGGGGGGGGTACGATGAAATGCAGTACTAAGTATGCTTTGGGAGGGATTATTTTTGGCTTTAAACTGATTTTATTCCACTCTGCAGCAGGCCTTCACAACCTGCAGCCCTATAGGTGTTTGGGCCTCCAAATCCCAGAAGCTCTAGCCAGTTGTTACAATGGCCAGATTCAAAACACCTGGAGGACTAGAGGATGCGCAGGCCTGCTCTGGAGTATCCCATGGCTTTGGGGCAGTTGGGACAGCTAGATCATATCTGCTTCAGCCTGATATCAGTAGAGGTGACTGCGATGGCCAGGACCTCTAACTTCATGGCCAGATAAAAGTAGCCAAGATATGGCCACAATCCAGTCCCATAATCTGTAGATTAGACCTAGTTAATCTAGCTGTCCCAACTGCCCCAAAGCCATGGGGTATGCTAGCACGTCCCCCAACTTTGTCCAAACCATGGTAAAGTTGGATTAAAGCAAACAACAAAAAAGTCCAGCATACTCAGAAGTAACTGCATTTAGAAGACAGCCTTCCATTCATGGTGAGTCCAGGGGTTTTTGCCAATGGTGACACGCCCTTAGTTCGGATATCTCATTTTGGTAGCTTCTGTTTAATTGAGCTAATGTGTACAGGGCAATATTGATTTCTGCTTCCTAAACCCTGGGATCCATCTTGGCTCACTATTTTCAAAATATTCCCTATTATATTAATAGGTCAGAAAATGTGTACGTACGCCTTAGCTGGGATGCCTTTTCAATATTGTTGAGGATGTATTGTGGGCATTGGCCTACATTCTGTGTTATGCTGAATTTTCTTCACTTTCCGTTTTCTTAAAAGAGGCTCTAGCAGTATCTGATTGCCGAATCGTACAGTAAATGGATCCCATTGTAGATTTGATCTGATTATTGTCTTGTTGATAGCTAACATTGTGATCCAGTAATAATTTTAGTAGAGGTCATTACTACCAAAAGTGGACAGATGAATCACTTGAATTCCAACAATACACCATTAGAGCTTAGAAACAATTGGGAATACTTTAGATAGTTCAGAAGTGTAATAACATTTGCACATAACACTATATAACAACATTAGAAAATTTTTCTGTTTCTGGTTTGAAAGTATTATTCCTATTTATTTTTGGGGTACTTACTGTGAAAGCAGTTGTTGTACTCCAGAAACTTCATTTTTGTGGCTGCCACAAACTATGTTGAATTGGTTGAGACTATGAGATACTCATTGAAAAACTATATCAAAATGTGCTGCAAGATGTCTTGCAAAAACAAAGTTCAGTAAACCTTTCCCATGTTTTTATGATAGAACCAATTAGAAATTACATTTATAACCCAGGGACAAAAATGTGCTACATAGTGTAATTTTTGCATGATAGTAATATGATCATTGTAGTATGACTCTGCAGACCCGGGTTTGAATCCCTGGTCAGCCATGGAAACCGACTGGATGAGCTTGTGCAGGTCACATTTTCTCAACCTCAAAAAATACAGAAGCACCCCCCCCCCAACCTGCCAAGACAAATCCATAATAGGTTCGCTTTGGGGACACCATAAGTCCAGAACAGTTTAAAGGCACAAAACAACAAGGGGTGTCGTTGAATTGCAATTCTTAACAGTCCCAGCCAGAAGAGTCAGTGGCAAAGAATGCTGGGTGAAATTCTCCTGTGAATCAATATGAAATACATATTCATGTATCTATGCAAATGCATTTCCTACCCTTCTGATATCTACCCCAATTTCCATTTCCCAGATTTGTCTTTAGACCATGTAATACATATTTTGAACAGTACCTTTTTGAAACATTTTGGTCCATTAACACTGAGAATTAAAAGTTGGCAATTTGTGCTTTTTACAGTTTTTAAACTGATATGACCTCCCAGGATCGCATCTGGAGAGTTTTCCATACTCTTCCGGCCTCGGACATGGGAGGAAGAGCGGTGGCAGAAAAGTACCCATTCCATTGCTGGCTGTAAAGTAGGCTAGTAAATGGAAGTTACTCTGCAACATTTTATTTCTTATTCCATGTAGTTCCTTACATAATAGTGTCTTTTGTTGTAGACACCATGCCTGCCCTCAGACCTCTCATAAAGCCTAAGATCGTCAAGAAGAGGACCAAGAAGTTCATTCGTCACCAGTCTGATCGCTATGTCAAAATCAAGGTAGGTCTTCTTGTAATGGCCACTTAAGTGTCAGCCTCCAGAGAAGTTTTGTGCATTCTTTAAGTATGCTTGGTTTTTTTCTATTCTGAACTGTTATAACTATGAGGTATTGGTGAGGTGTTCATGTTTTTTGTTCCTCTTTGAATTTCCATAGCGTAACTGGCGCAAGCCAAGAGGTATTGACAACAGAGTTCGCAGAAGATTCAAGGGCCAAATCTTGATGCCCAATATTGGGTATGGTAGCAATAAGAAGACAAAACATATGCTGCCATCAGGATTCAAGAAGTTTCTGGTACATAATGTCAAAGAACTGGAGGTGCTAATGATGAGCAACAAGTAAGTCTGAAAACGAATTGCTACGCTTCAGATTAACACTTTATCATGTTTTGCTTATTGGAGGGCTGTTCATATCCGGTGGCAGACAGGCCACATTGAATACATTCCAGTTTTTGCCACAAAGTGTTAAAGCTGTGACTTGTACAAAAATGTAATTGTGTTAACTTGCCAGTTTCAATATAACTTGCCAATTTCAATGGGTTTAAAAAAGCAGTGGGGAAATTTTTATTAAACCTCTTGAGTTTACTAGATCTTATGCAGACAAAATAAACTAAATTAGCAGAAGTGTCTTAGAACAGTATAGTGATACTAAAGAGTGAAATGGGTATCCCCAGTCAATACAGCCTTGATAGGGTCTTGCATAGTCAGGCAATTTTAATTATCTAAACCACAGCTGGGATTATGTAAAAACATGGAAAAAGTTTTAAGTCCTGATTTAGACCAATCGAAGTGTTCTCGCATATTTATTCTCTCTGTATCGTAAGAGGAGAATCCATACCCGCTTTTCCCCACTAAGAAATATGTCTCCAAGGCTAACCTGTGAGAGAAACCCACTGATTCCCCAGATGTTTTACTACAACTTCCAAAATCCCATACTCTTGGTTATAGTGTGAGGCTGCTAGGAGTTACAGGCAGAAACGGCTGTGGACCCAGAGATAGCGTACATTTGGGCTAAACATCCTAATGCCTGTCCTTAGCTAGAAGTTTCCATATATCCATTGTAGAGCCAGTATTTAGGACAAAGGAACCTAATCTGTTCCTTTTCAAGGAATGTGAAATGCCTTCCACCGGTTTGACAGATATCCTGGTAATGGAATACAGCTATTTCAGGATGAAGGCCACCTCTTCGTAAGTTTTCCAAGTGCTGAATGTCAGTGTCAAAAAGAACCGTCTGACATGCAGCTTTCCTGTTGGTTAAAGTGTTATGCTTTTATAAAGGCTATGCTAGATAATTCTCAAGTGTGTAGATGAGGCCCTTGTTTTGGGTAGTGCAGTCAAATCAAATACAACCTGCACTTTTGGGTGTTCTTTTTGAAAAAACATTTTCCTCAGCAGGCTTTAAAATGGTAATTACCTCCTTTTGACACTGCACTTTTTTTGACTAGGTCTTATTGTGCAGAGATTGCACACAATGTCTCATCCAAGAATCGGAAAGTAATTGTGGAGAGAGCAGCTCAGCTTGCTATCAAAGTCACCAATCCAAATGCCAGACTGCGCAGCGAAGAAAATGAATAAATAGTTGTTTTTATACAACTGTATTTAATAAAGGTATCAAAAACTATGAAAATCTCCCGTTTCTGGCTCAGATTGACCTGAGTGGTTATTTATTTATCGTGTCAGAAGCAAACAGGGTACTAGTTGTAATGGATTTGCAAACGTACAGATTTTTTTTAAAGAAAAAAACTTGGGATTAAAACTAAATGTCTTTTGCAAAAGACCTGAGTGATGTGAATGATCAAAGTAAATTGATGCTTTCAGAAAAAGGATGAGATGACAAAAAAGTGAGAATTACAAAGTGTCAGCATTACAGTACACTCCAAGCTTATGTCCTGTAAAATAGGCACTCCTTTTACTTCTGCATCATGTCACAGCTTACTGTTTAACAGAAAAATATTGAAATTGTTGCAAAGTTGAGTTGTAAGTGGGAGTTTCAAAATGAGAACTTTGCTCCCAAGGTGACATAGCAGCTACCTTTATGGGACTAACAGCATGGTTTCAAAGGTATTGTTTAAAGTCCTCATAAGTACCCTTGTAGGTACAATGGAGCAAACTCAGATTTCACATTTATAGTACAAGGGTGGGAATTGGATGACCCAATCAATTGTTGGACTACAGTTCAGTCCTAGCCTGTGTATTTTATGCTAGAATTGTCAGGTGAGACTCCGAACATCATTTCAGATCCTCGTCCGGTTGGTATATCTTCTCTTAAATACTTCACACTGTGCCACGTTCATGCAACATAGTTTAAAGCTCCAAAGAACTGGGCAACAACATCCTATTGTTTTCTGCACAGTGGCTTTGCTTGATATTTGTATGGGGAGAGAAGTAAATATGATGCTTTAGCCTATACCAGTGGTACTCAACCTGTGGGTCCCCAGGTATTTGGGCCTACAACTCCCAGAAATCCCAGCCACTTTAGCAGCTGTTAGGATTTCTGGGAGTTGAAGGCCAAAACATCTGGGGACCCATTAGCTGAGAACCAGTGGCCTATACAGAAGGGATGGGCAAACTTCAGCCCCCCAGGTGTTTTGGACCTCAACTCCCACAATTGCTAACAGTCAGTAGGCTGTTAGGAATTGTGGGGGTTGAGGTCCAAAACACCTGGAGGGCTGAAGTTTGCCCATGTCTGCTATACAGTATGAATTTAGGCAAAGAGATGTCCATCTGGGTTGTACTTTTTAAACATCAGGAAAACCAGACAACTTCCACACTAAAACTTCGTAATCTTTTGGGATTCTCTGAACCGACAGCTTTTAACTTGAAGTATAAAAATCTATTCTTAACAAACCATAAAGACAGCTGAATCAAAATGCGGTTGATATATTTATGAAGTTTTATTTTCTTGCAATGCATTTCATGTAGAACAAAAAGTGACACACAGTTTTATAAATAGAGCACTTAAGTGATTCATGGATTTGACTTAAGTGGAATAAACCCAGAAGTGATGCTTAGTAATCCATGGATGCAAGAAGTCAACATTATCTCTGTTGAACTGTAAAAAGAGCAACACACTTGGGAGTAAAACTACAATAGCATTCATATAACTAGGTGGTGCCATTTCATTACTACACATTTTCATACCAAATGGGTGGCTCTTAGGAGAAACATGCTAACTTTTTTTATAGTTTGAAGTAATCAGTGCTTTGGTATCGGCTCCTCTAAGAAAAGATTTGTAAACTAGCCAGAAGGTGCATACAGGAACAAACCGCTGTTTCGGGAGGATGTAGGAGCAGCCAAAAACTACAGTAATTAAGCATAAGGCATTCAATTCTGGAAGACAACATGGGTCATTTTACTTCCATAGTTTAAGATTTCAAAAAGGAGTTCAGCACAATAGCTTTAAATCATCTAATGCCACTATGGAAGTCGGTGTAATATTACACGTATGAAAGCCAATACTTAACCGAGGTGGTAATTATGGAAGCTTAATACCCACTGCCTAGTTCTTCAGTAGAATAGGATTTCATCAGACGCCACTGCTTTTAAAACTGCTGTAGTGCTGTCACTTCAGTGCCTTTGTGAAATAAGTAAATTAACATTTTCAGTATTCCAGCTTGTGCTGGAGTCAGTGCTTACCTTGGCAGAAAAATCATGATTGTATTTGAGCAAAGGAGTATTTGACAGCTTCAAAATGGTTCTGCCCTGCTTAGATCAACAGAACTAATCTTCACTTTCATGTTTGAAATCGCCATTCGATATAAACAGTTGCCATTTTAAAAATGACATTATCAAAAACCAGCTTTAGTGTATGCTCTGCCACCCTCATAGCATTGTGACCTGTAGGAGGAATAGAGTGGAGGAGTCCTAACTCATGTCCATTAATTCTGTAGCAGATAATGAAGTTGAATCTTTCTGAATGCTCTCAAAAAGTGAAGACATTTCAGGGTTGGCTCTGATTTGGGAAGAAAATTCAGCCATCACTGGACTTTTATCTACATCAGGGATAGTCAGTAAAGCAGCTACTGCCCTCATTGCTGAACGTTTCAGTTCATCTTGTTTCTCAAATTCCTGTTTGACGGAACCAGCTTTTACCTGAAGAAGAACATTTAAAAACAAAATGGCAGAGTAAGTCAGCTATGTTGGGAGGTCTTCAGGCACACTGATAGGTCTATAGTATGTAGTAATCATGTTAGTAACAGAACCACAAAACGAGGAAAGAAAAGTTTAAGGTATGAATTTTTGTACTTTGATTACTCAGGTGAGTTTGCAACCACATCTAAAATTACACTAAATGCATTTCTCAGGGTAAAATTAGAAGCACAAAATTCAGTTCTTACGATCGTTATTAGTCATCTATTCTTCAATTTGTTTTTTACACCTCACTTATAGAGATCTATGTAAACAATCCTTATGATGGCCATCCTCTATGCCACTGCTTCTTAAACTAGGCCCTGACCCCTAGTGGGATCCTCTCAGCTCTGTTGAGATCCAGAAAAAAACTGGCAACAGTGAAAGTTTTCTGAATCTCACCTAGTATTAAACATTTACACAAATCTGTTGTGCATTGTTTACACTGGACTCTGCAGAAGATGCATCAGCTATACTTCATAAAAAGGAAAATCAGCCTGTTTAGCAATTCTCACAAATATTGATCTCTTATCTGTAAATGCTTAAGATATATATATAGCAGTGGTTCCTCACCTTGGGCCTCCAGGTGTTTTGGACTTCAGCTCCCACAGTTCCTAACAGCTAGTAAACTAGCTGGCATTTCTGGGAGTTGAAGTCCAAAACACCTGAAGGCCCAAAAGTTGGGAACCACTGTTATAAAGGGCGCAGCACCTTCGGGTTTCAAGAATGCAACCACTTGAAGTCAATCATAGGTCCAAAAAGGTAAACGTTACACTACGTAACACGATTTTTGTTTCTGGATTATAAATGTCCTTTCCCAATTGGTTCTGCAAACTGCAAAAACTGTTTTTGTGGGAAATCCTGCAGCATATTTTGCTATAATTTTCAATGAATATCTGAGTCTCAACAAACTCAATGTAGTTTGTAACAGCCACAAAAACAAAGTTTCCGGAGTATAGCAACTACTTTTAAGTACTGCACAATTAAAACAGGAAATGACACTTCCAAACCAGGAACAGATTTTTCAAATTTTATTACATTGTGGTATGTGTCCCCTCAAGTCTCCTGGTCCAACAAAGCTTTTAAAAGCCATAGCAGTGGAATGTAGATGGGGTAAAGCAGACCTGAAGCAAGGCACGTAGTTTATGCTTGATTCAAGTAAGAGACAGACAGCAGTCACAGCAGTTTTTTTTAAAAGACAAGGGCCATTAGCTTAGAGCTGTCAAGCTGACGTAAGCAAAAGTAGGCATCTGATCTAATCCTGAGAATGGCGATATAAGGGGACAGACATGAGAGAAAAAAAGCTTCAAGGAAATCAACACATTGGGTCTTAGTATCCAGGGCATTACCTTAGTAGAGCATGTTGCACGCAGTGGCTCAACAAGCTGCTCTAATCTTTGTAGGACTGCATTAGGACAGAGTGTTGACAGACGAGCCAGCATAATAAAAGTCAACATCTGAGAAGAACATTGGAGAGAGAGGAGAAAAGGCAGCTTTAACAAGGTTTTCTGTCAAATTTCTAATATAGATTGATCATCATGATCTAAGCTGCTTGGGACCAGAAGTATTTTGGGTCTTGGAACACTTGTATTTACATATAACAGACATAATGAGATATGTTGAAGATAGGATCAAAGTCTAAACACCAAAATCACTGAGGTTTCATATATCCCTTCTATGAACATTCTGAAAGTAAATTTATACACAATGTTTTAAATAATTTTGTGCATTAAACAAAGTTTGTGTCACTGAACCATCAGAAAGTGAAGGTCACTATCTCAGTCACTCATTTTGACGATTTTGGAGTATTTCATATTTTGGAATTCTGGATAAGGGATGCTCAACCTGTACTAGCTTTCCAGTAACTCATGCTTTCATATAACAGAAGCAAGAAATCGTCATTCCCAAATGAAACACTACAGCCAATTTCCATCACACTTGAAAATTATAGGTTGAAAATTATAGTGAAGGCAGGGGCAAACATATGAACAAATCATGGGAACCCTATTATAGAGTAACAAAAATTTGGAATAAACCTGACACATAATGACAACAAACAAAAATTATCACCAAGTTTAGGCATTCATTTACACTTGGGAAGGAAGAAGACAACATGACCTGAAGTCATAGTGGGGGCAGCAGGGAGGGGAACCTGAAATATCCCTACATTGCTTTCAAGGCCTCAGTGAAAAACAAAAGATGAAAATAAATGCTAAGATGAAAAGGAGGTGCTGACCCTGATATCGTAGTGATCTTTCAAGCCATCTTCAACATGATTCAAGTACTCATAAATGTCCAGACGGTCAAGGCAGCTTTCCAGAAGTGTATACATGCACTCAAAGGCAGCTTTCCTCACATCAAGGCCATCATCTACTGTATGTTTGAATGGCCCCATTTCTACCTAGAAGAAGGAAAAGTAAGGAGAGAGTTAGAGAAATCATTCAACAAATCAGAGCAGGAAAAGTTTCCATCAGCAGTATGCATATGATTTTCCTTTCCAGCCAAAATGAACTTGCCTGAAACTTTTCTATACAGTTAAACCACCCAATGCATGAATAAACTAGCAGTGACAAAATCAAAATCCTAAATCCTCTCTAATCTGTTGGAGACTGATCTCTCAATCTCACTTGTATTGCAACATTAGTATTGCACTTGTATTGCAATCTTATCCATAAAAGTTCCATCTTCCTAATATTTAGCTCTTTATCTGGCATTGATATTAAGAATATTCGACACGTCTCAGTTTTGTACAAATCCATACAACCCTGTATCTACATAATTCCATTTGTTCTTGGAAGCTAAGCAGGGTCAGGCATGGTTAGTATATGGATGGGAAACCACTAGAAAACACAAGGGGCCTCGATCTTGGGAGATCGATCTTGGGAAAAATTCTACCTGAAGAGTCGCCGTCAACAACAAACTCCAAAAAAAATTAAGAAGTTAGAGTGGGAATTCAACATGGGACTTGCATCTTTGTAAGTGGACCTACATTTCTGGGAAATAGAGTGAGTTGGCCTTCCACATTTGACTTTTACAGATTTGAATATTCAGGGATTTTATTAAAATGTTCTACCTAAAAAATCTCCAAGCCCTTCAGTGCAATTCTACAGACAACACCCACAAGAAAAAAAAATTTCATCCGAGAGTCAAAATATTTTGGTCCTCCAGCGAGATTATATGGCCAGCTTCTAGTGGAAGTCATGCTAGGGCAGGCATGGACAAATGCTGGCCTTCCAGGTGTTTTGAACTTCAATTCCCACTATCCTTAACAGCCTGCCGGATGTTAGGAATTGTGGGAGTTGGAAGTCCAAAACACCTGGAAGGCCAAAGTTTGCCCCACCTGTGCTGAGGATCTAGAAATTCCAATTCTCTCAAATAATTCATGACTTTTCACTTTCATTGGGGCCCTGTGCCCCTAAATGTGAAAGGCTGAGTGTACAGTACTTTTGCAACATCCATACTCATCTGCCATGATGTTATAACACAAGGGTCCACTGCACAAAGACAGCCAGTCAGAGTGGCTGATACACCACAGCAATGGGCATCAATGCACATCCAAACAACAGCTAAAAAGCACCAGAGTGCAACAGGAATGGGTGGTGCACAATGAAAGCACACAATACTTTTACCAGGGCATGGATGCACATCTTTGCACTGCACTCAAGGTTTTGTTGTTGTTGGATTTGTAAAGTACACCATGACATAGAATCCAAGCCTCTATCTTGAGAATTAGAAGCCAACCTTTTATTTTCACGTTATAGTGATACTGCTAAAAAACAATCATCAATGTCTTTTGTTCATTCAGCATAAACTGCAGATGCTCCTTACGACAAAGGTAATCCACACAAATCCACTGCACTCTGCAGTAAGTATATACACAATTCTCATAGAAAAAGGCAATTTGTCTATACCACAGTTTTTTCTAGTAGAGGATACAATTAAATGGATTATATCATCCACATCCAGACCTCTCGTATGAGTTCCCTTCTAATCTTCGTTTCGTTATATAAGTGTGGTAGGACTGTGCTGAGCTGGTCCCGGATTAGAGAAGGTTTGTTGTGAGCAGCAGAATTAAACATCGCTAAAGCAACACGCCGGACATTCAAATCAGGGTCCTGGAGTGTTTTCAAGAAGTCGCCTGCATGGTAATAGCACAAAACTGTCTTTAGTTATCCAAGTGTGGAAAGAGCATACTACACTTCATAACAACAATGCTTTTGAGATGTTACCTTACAATATCCCTAGTCCAATATCCATCAATCAAGATGGAAGTGTGTCAAAACTAGATGAGAAAGCAATTGGTCATTCTGTCTCTTCACTGATGTGAAAGAAAATATTCTTAAATGGTCCAGTATGTTCATAAAAAGAACTACTGAATATTATCTCACAGAGTCTTATATGTGAGAATTCTGGAATAGCTGCTGACAAAATGTAAATAAAACCAGTTTATTCTTATCTGGTGGAATGGCTCCTCTCTAATTACCTTTGGGAAAGGACAAACATGAAATAGCAGTATTTACTTATCATGTGACCCCCCTGACCATTTTACCTGATTATATAAATGAATAGGTAGGTGGTATCTACTGGTTGGAAATCTACTGATCATTGCTAGTATTTCAGTTTTCAGAAATTGGCAGAATATCAACCAAATGTTAGAAAACGAATGTCTGGAACCATTTTAATGACTTCACGAGGGCCAGAAATAATCTTGGATATCAACATATGAGTGTTTTTCCTTCTCAAAGACTTACATAACAAAACATTCTGCTAATCAGAAAGTGAAAGTGGTAGCATCTGATTTTTCATGGCAATAATGGACCTATATAGCCCCCCCCCATCTCAACACATTCAGACTTATACTTCCTTCCACAAATGATATCCAGGATTACTTCCACATCCACCAATCTATGATGTTTGTTTTGAATAAGTAAGATTTATATTCCCGGACAAGGCAGCTGGTGGCACAACAGATTAAACCGCTGAGCTGCTGAACTTGCTAACCGAAAGGTCAGCGGTTCGAATTCGGGGAGCAGGGTGAGCTCCCACTGTTAGGTTCAGCTTCTGCCAACTTAGCAGTTCGAAAACATGCAAATTTGAGTAGATCAATAGGTACCTCTCCGGCGAGAAGGTGACAGCACTCCATGCAATCATTCTGGCCACATGACCTTGGAGGTGTCTATGGACAATGCCGGCTCTTCGGCTTAGAAATGTAGATGAGCCCCAACCCCCAGAATTGGACACAACTAGGCTTAATGTCAGGGGGAAACCTTTACCTTTACCTTACTATGCTCCTGGACATTTAGGCCCTGCCAACTTTTTATCTCATGTGCATTTGAAAATTACACACTGTCTGATGCTCTGATCTCACAGTAAATTTTCTGGAGGAACCAAACATTACCTATGCATCCTTTCAGAAGAGGATCAATGGGTTGTGGTTGATCTGAAATTGTGAATTTGATTGCAGTAACTACTGTGCTTCGAGCATGTGGGGAACCTATAAAAACAACGAGAGGGAAAAATCATTGAATAAGAAGGAATATTAACTTACAACAAGCCCCAATCAGTTAAGGCTGCTATTCTCACCCCCAGACCCAACTAGAGGTCACAGAATACAAATAAAAAATACACATTAAACTGGCAAACTTTGTAATGGTGGCAACTGTGCATAGCAGACAACAGCAGCAGTTTTATTAGCAGAATGCTTTTCAAAGCATCAGATTTATCCGCTTTGTTTAGTTTGCATTTTAAAGCAGAGATGAAGTAAAACAGCCAAAGAAAACAACTGTTTAAAGGCATGAGCACTGTTGTTTGACAACATTTAGCCTGGCAATAGAACAAAGCATCAACTTGATCTTCAAAATGCTTTTTCCATATTTAATTTTTTCAAACAAAACACATTCACTCAACTGCATTCTGGAAGCATCTGATATCTTTGTCTAGTCTCTACAAGCAGAGCTACTCACACTGACAAAGCCTAATGTTGAATATCTTTTGTAAACTACCACAATGCTATAACATAATGCCACAAACACACTTTTAACTAGGAAAACAGCCCCTGCTTCCCAGCTACACAAAAGGGATAACCTTTTTTAAAAAAAAACTGTGCAGAATGCTGGGAAGCCTAGCATACTCTTCAAAACGTTGCACCCAGAAAATCCTTTTATAGCAAACATGGCTAAAATCCCATGCTACAGCAAAACCTTGCCTAGTGCACTTTATGAAATACTTTTCTTCAAACAGATATTAAGACATCAGAATAATATTTACACTTTTAATATCTTACATTTTAAAGTGTTAGATTAGAAATGTATCAGTACATGGATGTATTTTGCAAAAGATAGCCAATAAATCAATTTTCTCTCAAGAGGTTTTCTTCATCCTGGAATGTTTTTCCCCATTACTGATCCCTTTAGCATTTTTTTTCACTGAACTTGGAAACTCTATGATTTCCAAGTTGTTTAGCCTGGCTTTGTTCCAACAAATCAACATGTAACATATGTCAATATGTTGATTTCTTTTATTTTTAGAATGTTTTAACAGGATTTTGGCTATTTATGATGCTTTCAGTTTTTGTTCTTTTGTTTGTTTAAGTTAAATTAGGTTGTGTTATATTGTTGAATGTGTTTGTTTTGATGTATTGTCTGTATGGTTTTCTTTCCGGAAATTGAATGTTTGCCTTATATGTTGAAAACCGCCCTGAGTCCCTTCGAGATAGGGCTGTATACAAATAAAGTTGTTGTTGTTGTTGTTGTTAATAATAATAATAATAATAATAATAATACACATCAATATATACGCTCTCACCACAAATCAAACCTGAATTCTACTTAGAATCCAAAATGACTAACTTGAGGGCCATCATTGGATAAAAGACAATGCTGGGAAAGTGGAAAGCAGGAAAAATAAATATATTCTACGACAAGTGTGTCAACAAAAGACCAAAAACCATGTCTTTGAGTTTGCAAAACCTGAGCAGGTCTTTTGGTAAGTATGTCTTGGAGGTCTCTCTTTCCTAGGATTAGCGTATTTCAAAGCCAACTTTATAGAAATCAACAACAGCCACAAAGAAAACCAAAAACATCATAAAGAAATCCTCTTGCTAACTTCACTATTTAGCTGACCCTATCTACAATGTGTAGTTTTTTATCAAAATTGATAGAACCAACCTCACATTGCAATCCATTGCAATCCCATTATTCCAAAAAAGATTATAAATAACAATTCTCCCTTTTACTCTGTAGTCAAACACACAGTGATGCAGTAATAAATAATAATATTTGGAGAACAATTTTTTAAGACAAGGAAAAATGTAGCGGGGGGGGGGGCTTTAGCCCCCCCCCCCCCGAAATTCTCAGGGTGGTCTGTGAGAAGGCCTTACCTTTATTATTTAGACTGTTATGTTTATTCATATCATGATCTGATCACCATGCTCAATATATCCATATGCATGGGGGTATTGGGATAACGATACAAAAGGTTTGCTAGGGTAGATCCTCTCTCACTCAGACTCAGCCCCCCCCCCCTCCCCCCGGAATCAAAATCCTGACTGCGGGACTGCATTGGGGCATTAAAAGAGCTCAGGCTAATTACTTCTTTGAACTATAATTTCCAGCCAGCATAGGATGGGACATCCAGGAAAGCATTGTTCTGGAAGATCTGATCCAAAAATTAAATTTCCAAACTCTGGATTCTTTTGATCAAGAGAAGGTCACCTAAGCCTACATTTACTCTTGTCATGGATTTCTCATTACCTGAAGACAGTTGTTTTTTCAGCCTGGGCAGCAACTGGGAAGGATTAACAACAGTCAGTTTCCCCAAGCATTCAGCGACAACATTTCGTGTCCCTTCCTCTGTACACTCGCAGTGCTTGAAGAGCAGGGCCCAGATGTCCTCCACGTAGGGCTTCAGGCTGTCCGCTGGGGAAGAGCTGATGACTTCCTTCAACGAGTGGAGCAGCAAGTACTGCCGCTTGGGCTGGACACCAATCTCTTTGAGCATGAAGGGGAGGTATTCCTTAAGGCTGCCCACACTGATGTTCCCCAGAGCGTAGGAAGCTGCTGACTTCACTTCTTCACTGGGCGAAGCAAATGCATCGAGTATCACACCTTTGAGATCCTTCTGAGCACTGAGGTTCGTGGTGCGTCCGATTTCAGCCAGAGAAAGGAAGGCCAACATTTTCACAGCAGCGCTAGACCTGGGGTTCTTCACATCCTGAACAAACTGGTTTACTACAGCAGGGGTTTCTTTAGGACATACAGAAGAAAGGGCAGCCACACACTTGGCAACAGAATGATAGGCCTGTTTGTGTAAATTTGCAGATGCTCCACTAGGGCTTGAGGAATATATTGGGCTCATCAGCTGCTTCATGAGTTCCCCATAACTCATGTTGACAGTCTTGGTGACGACCAATGCTTGGAAGAAGTCCACAATGGCATTCAGGGCTCCCCCTTGCATCAAGGGAGAGTAAACAAGCTGGAAAAGCTCTGACAAAACCGTCCCACTGATTTTGGACAAGGAAGAGGGATAGACCCTAGCCAAAGTGGTAAGGAACGTGATGGCCACCTGGGAAACATGCATGTCATTCTCACTGATCAAATCAGGAAGCTCCATGAGAACACACTCAATCATGGCCGGCTTCAGGCTATCACTGTAGTTCTTGATCAAGATGTCCAGAGCGGTCAAGGTGCTGAGTTTCAAGGCACGTTGATTCTTACGCAAGAAGGATGCCAAAATGGGGAACCCTTCTGCCAAAATGGGCCGCAAATCAATTTTGAGAGGAGAGCTAGCAATTAAGGTGAGCGCTTTGACTGTGGTGAGCCTTGTTATTTCATTTTTCAACCTCTCCAGAAAAATCTTCAAGGTCGGCTGGAGATCACTGCTTAGGTAATCTCCAAGATTACAGACAATCTGTCCCATGCAAGAAATTGCCCTTTCCTTCACCTCCTGGTCGATGTCAGCAGCTTTCAGTCTCTTCAGAGTAGCGCAGAACACGTCTCTCATATACGGTTTGGCATCAAATGAACAATGGACATCCAGAGGCCGAATCACCTTTACAAGCTGCTGAGTAACTAGCAGGGCTTCGGAGGTTATTTTGTAAAAGGGATCTCCTATGCAAGTGACAACTGGTGGAAGCAGGGCCTTAATGTGGGGGTGGAACACCTCTCGGGAGTGGTTGCAGAGGACAACGTGGAGGAAAGACAGCGTGTCGATCTTCATGTTGGAGGAGCTGGATTTGTCCGTCAAGGAGAAGACAATGCCTGTTGAGAGGAAGCACTGATTTATTTATGAAACTAGAATTAACATGTTTTTAAAAAGAGTAGGAAATGGGTCAATTCACTGATGGCAGCAGTACAGCAATCGCTCCACATTTGTGGATTTGACTTACACTATGTAACACAATTTTTGTTCCTGGGTTATAAATGTCACTTCCCAATTGGTTCTATCATGAAAACATGAAAAGACATCCTGCAGCACATTTTGCTATAGTTTTCCAATGAATATCTCATAGAGTCTCAAGCAATTCAACCTAGTTTGTGGCAGCCATAAAAATGAAATTTCTGGAGTATAACAACTATTTTCAAAGCAAGTACCACACAATTAATGAGAAAACAAACCAGGGACATTTTTTTTTCAAATTTTGTTACATAGTGTTATTCATGAAATTTAATTAAATGTTCTCTCTAGAATCTCCAGTGCAATTCACAGTGCAATTCTATGATCGGTTTCCAGTGGAGGTTGACCACAGAGGTGTGCTGGTAAAAGTAAAAATTCCTAGAGATGTGTTCATTCAGGTAACAAAAATGTTTCCAAAAACATTCATTGATATTTATATATTACTAATATACAAGAAACACATTAAAATGGCATTTTTATTTGCAGTTTTCACTTTTAAGAGGGTCCTGCGCCCTTAACCCCAGTGAACGTGGAAGCTGACTGTAATTCTGATCATTTGCTCTTTCTCTATGCAAAATAAGTAAGTTGATCTGAAGCACAGATGTGGTTGTACTACTTTTCCCCCAAAGGAATCACCAGTAGTATGTATCTATACTATAGCTTTGCAAACACTTAGGATTATAAGTGATGCATGTCTCTATTTTTAATTTATAAAAAATAGCAAGTTTGATTATCAAGATTTTGGGGATTAGAGGGAATAACAGAAATAATTAATAAACCCATGAGATGTTTCATAATTTTATTTAACCACTTATATCCTCCCTCATGGCAGTGGATAGGAAAATTCTATTTAGTCTAGGACAAATGGATTTAAATATATTCTGGGTACTGTATCCATCCCCAATAAATAACTTTACCAAGTACTAACTTTTGGGATCCATTTCAACAAATAGCAAAATATTAATGACTTGTACTGATAAATAAAAGACCAGCATTACATACAAAGAAGAAAATGTGAACAAAAACAAAAGAACCCATTTTGTCCAGGTGCTTCACATGAGAAAATGGGAGGGGGAGATGTGTTGAATGAGACTCAATGAAAAGCTTTACCAGGCACTAGCGCAGGTATGTGGTCTGCAAGACAACCAGGGAGAACGTTAGCCAGCTCTGTCAGGAGAGTGAAGCATCCCTGTCTTGACTTGACACTCTTCTCTTTCAGTTGCTTGTGCAAGGCCTTCACGATATGTGGGACCTGTAAGGTTAGAAAGATACTCAGTGGTAGTAGTAGTAACCCAACACAAGCCCAAGACCACATTAATCATTTAGCATGAAAATGGAATATGATCCAGCTTGTAAATGGTTTCATTATCCAGAAAGCATTACAGCTGTGAGACATTTCCTCTTTAATATTAATTGATGTGGGCAAGTTAGAGATTTTTAGAGAAAAAATAACACTCTCACATTTAAGGGCAGCTACAGGCAGTCTGCGAGTTACAAACATTCAAATTATAAATAATTCATAGTTAAGAAGGGGGATGAAGCAATAGGAGGTGAGGGAAATCTACCCCTAGGAAGGGAAATTCATCCCTGAAAGAGCTATCATGAAGAAAAGGAATCTTAATTGAACCTTTCACACCAATCCTTGTTTCTACAACAAGCCAAATGTTTCAAAATCCAATTATCACAGGGACAGAATGTGATGTCCAATCTTTTGAACAGAGGCATAGATAGCAAAACAAACACCACAGGGTTGTTAACTCCCTATGCTATCCAGAGCTTATATGTATGTGTTACAGCCCAGACACCTGTGTGAACACCCTTTTCACCCAAAATGAGCTAATTAGCCCACATATAGCTCAGGCAAAAGGTATTCAATCCACTGATTAAAAATTTATTAAGGAAATGAGTATTCTACAGAAAAAAGCTATTTCAAAAACACATTCCAAAGCAAAAGATACAAAAGTAATTCTAAGATAAACATAACAGGTCAAAACAAAAGTACATCCATAGTACAGGATTCAAAAGTCATTCCAAAATATATCCGACAGTCATAGTATTCTTCGATGCAGCAATACACAAAGTCCAGCGCTGAGAATAATACCAGACTCCTCAAAAGCTAAATAAATAACTGTATTTAAACAAGATTTCCTGTTCCCAAACAGAAAAACATGATATGAAACCAAGGCAAGAATCTTCTACTGAGGAGCTCAATGAAAAGGTGACTTTCTCCTGAAAATACAATGTTGCACTCAAATAGAGCAACCAAAGATGATAGTTTAAGAAACTTAATTTTTTCCCCATGGAGACAGTATCTGTCTGACACCTGGAATCCCTCTGTTTATTTTTCAAACGCTGAGAAAACCGCAATTGCCTCTGCTTGGCACTATCTTGTCATAATTGAAGATAATGCGTTATAGGCAACAACCCAATGTCTTCTACCTCCCTCACATCCCTCTCACAGTCAGGGAAAGTCTCTGACAGAGTCTCATATGAAACATTCTCGCTAAGAGCAGATCAGTGTGTAAGGCAATTCGCATCATTCAGGGAAGATCTGCTTTCTTTCTGAGGGACTACAGAAGTAGCTAGCTCCAACTCAGTCTCCAATTCAAGTGCACAAGGGTCCCCCTCCTCCTCCTCACACCAGGCCTCAACAGTGTGTGTGTTGGGGTGGAGGAGGGCTGGAGTTACACTTAAAAATGTACCTGTCCAACTAACAAATAAATTCAACTAAAGAACAAACCTACAGAACCTATCTTGTTTGTAACTTGGGGACTGCCTTACAGAGTTTGTTTATAGTACTGGAGAGTACCAAAACATCCTGCTGTACTATCCAATCCTGACAGTATACATAGGATTTTCCCTTCTCCTAGTGCTTTCTTTTCATGAAGAGCAAACGGAAAACACAAGGGGCTCCACAAATGGCTCTGGTGACTGCAGTGACTGCCTGGAGGTTGCATATGACCTGTATGCCACATTCTCTATTTCAAAAACCTTCCCCATCTAAAAGAATTGGCTCCTGGCTCCATTGCTCACCTGGTTCTGGAGCATAGTGAGAGGTATATTGTCTTTGCCTACGTCATCTGAAGTGTGCAGCCAGCTCTGAATAGGCAGTGTTTGCTTCAGCAAAGATATATATGCACAAAAGATGTCTGCTTTAACATTTTCCTCTCTCTCCTTGAACCTGCTTATTAATGCTGGCGAGAGTGTTTTGTAGAAATCTTGCAGCAGGTCGTGTCTTGTGCTGACAATCGCCTCAAGGCACTTGGCTGCAGACCTGCGGACTTTCCAGCTAATATCATCATCGTCACTGTACTCATCATCACTGTCTGGGGAAGGAAGAAAATTGTTAGAAAAATAGGGCCTAATCATTTCAAAACCTAACGGATCAGTCAGTCAGTCAATCTGCCTAGCTATCCATCCATTAATGTATTTTAACTAAAATGTTTATATAATACCAAATTTACAAACATTCATCCATCCAATTTTTCTTTTTCAAAGGAAAAAGGTATGGTTATTAATACCATGTTTCTATAATTGCATCAAATTCTTTAAAAGGTGTTTCTATCTAATTCTCTGCTTGGTTAGAAACATAATGCAATTGTTATAGATATTCTTCAATATCTCCCTCCTCTCCCACCAAAAACCCCTTTTGAATTGTTATGGGAGAGATGAAGATGATGGTCTCAAGTCTCACCTAGAGGAATGGAAAGAGCAGCCTCCTAGATCTTCTTTCCCTGTATGGGAGAGCTGGAACCTAGGGCCCATCTACACTGACCATTTAATACAGTTGAAACAGGTATTGAAGAAAGTGATTTTGCTGTGAAGATTATTATGTAGGAAATCCTGGAACCAGTTTGAGGACCAGATGGAGATTACACAAACCACAGACCACTGGTGCACATTAAGGGCATTTTGTGGGAGTTTGTTATCTAGCCACCACAGTTTGAAGCCCACCCTTTTTATGTTTCACTGACCATGGAAAAGGAAAGTTTTCATACAAGCCTCTGGCCTAAAAGATTCAAGAGTAACACATCAGAGTCTTAAAAGGAATGTTGTAGCTGCCAGAGGCCCAATTTCTCCAACAATCACACGAATCAACCATATAGTACCTTGTTCCTCCTCCTCTCCATTTTCGGTTTCCATCATTTCTTCTTCATCCTCTTCTTCATTGTCGTAGTTGTAGTTTGGATCATAAGTGATATACTTGAGGCACAACCCCGTTATGCTTGGAAGGTGAGGGCCAATTTCCTTTGGACACCTTTTGGGAAATAGTCAGAAAACCTCAGATCAACATGGAATAAAATCCCAGGTCCATAAACAGTACTTTCTAGTCAATCAATCATTCCCAAAATCTCAGGGCTTGACAATTTTCAATCAGTTTCTTAAACTTCAGCATGCCAAGGAGTTTCAGTAATTATTCATGAATTTGGGGTCTCAAATGAACAAGCAATCAGTTCAAAGTCAATTCTATTCATTATATTATATAACAAAATTTGAAAAAAAAAATCTGTTCCTGGTTTGAAAATGTTATTTCCTGTTTAATTGTGCGTTACTGACTTTGAAAGTAGTTGTTGTACTCAAAAAACTTCATGTTTGTGGCTGCCACAAACTAGATTGAATTGGTTTAGACTCTGAGATATTCATTCAAAAACTATAGCAAAATGTGCTGCAGGATGTCCCATAAAAACAAAATTTTTGCAGTTTAATAAAAACTTGCCCATGCTTTTATGATAAAACCAATTAGAAAATGACATTTATAACACAGGAACAAAAATCGTGTTACATAGTGTAATCAAAGCAGCCAGCCCAAACTACAGAATCGGACATGAGCAGCAGCTGGATATTGGAAGAGTAGATGCATTTCCAGAAGGGGACTACAAGGCTAGTTTTTCCATCCCAAAAATAAAGGTGCAAACCTTCTGACAAACGACTCAAAAGCCTGGAAGCAATATTCTCTCAGCTCATCATCCTCGACATTGCAGTATTGAACTATCAGTGGGATCATCTTCTCCAGATAGTCTCCTATGAGAGAGAAACAGAATAAACCAACAACAGTAATCCTTCCCATGCCCAGTGAGTTTCACTACAATCGCTAAAGCATTGGTTCTCAACCTGTGGGTCCCCAGATGTTTTGGCCTTCAACTCCCAGAAATCCTAACAGCTGGTTAACTGGCTGAGATTTCTGGGAGTTGTTAGACCAAAATACCTGGGGACCCACAGGATGAGAACTACTTTCCTAAAGTGAAATATACAAAGATGCAATCAGTCCCACAGAAACAAAAACCACCATGTAACAGCAGACTCCTTTTAAGATGACAGCCTTTCTTCTCAGGGTTGCCTACTAGTTGAGTCAAAGAACAGTTAATGCACTTTCTATATACAGTAGAGTCTCGCTTATCCAACATAAACAAGCCAGCAGAATGTTGGATAAGCGAAAATGTTGGATAATAAGGAGGGATTAAGGAAAAGCCTGTTAAACATCCAATTATTTCATGATTTTACAAATTAAGCACCAAAACATCATGTTTTACAACACGTCTGCCATTTGTTTGGGAAAATGGCTGCACTTGTGTTGTAGTTGAGTGTGTTGGCCCACTGTGCGTTGCTGTCTAGAAAAATAGCTGTGGATCTGGACGGGAGGCAGACTGCGTTGGATTATACAGAACGTTGGATGAGCAAAGGTTGGATAAGCGAAACTTTACTGTATTCCTGTACTTCAGGAATATACAGAAACATTATGTGTTTATATACAGAACGATTTGCAGCTCTTCTTAGTAAAGTGGACCTGAAAAAATACCTAATTTTTATCTTTCAAAGATACCATAACTAGTAACGTAAAAAAGTACCCACAGCCAACAAAAGACATGCAATGTGTGAATGCTGAAGATTACACACTTCAGAATCGTATATATCAGGGTCCCAAATGTTCTCTCTGTGACAGCTACAGAGAGAACATTTCCTTTATATACCCATACTTAATTCACTCATGTACTTGTAATAAGTTCTTTTCAACTCCAACCAGCATCCTTAGGAAATTTTCCCCTGTCCTCTGCAGTTGAGCTCATTTGCTTGGAGCAATCTATTTTTTCGACACCTTTGAAAGGGAATATTTTCTTCACTTCACTGCTATTATTTCCTCATTGCTGCCTATCAGAATAAGGATTAGGTGAGTTCATGCGGGGAAGTTTTGATGATAAACCAAGGAGCTGGACCTCTTCCAGTTCCACTGATTCTATAAAAGGTCCTCTTCTTATCTAGGCAATAAAATTGTCTTTGGTGACTGCCGACATTGTAACTCACTCAAAAGATGCTTCAGAAGTAGAAATTCCAAGCAAAAGTAGAATACTATCAAGGTATAATAGTATCAAGAAATACCCAGAAAGAACACAAAAATAAAGGTTGGTAGATATTTCGGGCACAAAGACTACAAACACTGCTGGGAATCATCGCAAATAGAAATAATAGATGGAGGGTGTTTGGATAATGAAAATCTGAGCAACTTACCTATACGGTGTCCAGCCTGCCTGCTGATGCCAGCAATACACTGTATGTATGTCCTTGTAGTGGACGTAGAATTGTTTCTTTTCAGCTCTGCCAAGAGGTGCTCCATAAGCTCTGCAAAGATGTTCCCATTGCAAGTCAAAACGAGGTGGCCGAGGGCAATGATGGCCCTTTTGCGCACAGCCAACCTGGGACTCGTCAGCTGAGGAAGGAGGCAATTCAGGATGGAAGAATGGAAGGAGTACAGGGTCCCCCCTAACCTGCAGCCGTGGGCAAGGGACACAAGAAAGGTCCATCAGTGGGAGAGCCCCAAGGACAGACAATGCACTCTTGCCATCACACTGTGAAGAAAGCCAGTTTCCCCTCACCTTGGAAAAAAGTATACAAATACCAGACTGTATTTTCTTTGAAATTAGTTCTGACTTCCAATAAGATATGTTCTGTACAAGTACAATTCTTTAAAGCACAACTGGGGTTGGACAAAAGGGCTCTTCCAATACTAAGGTCCCACGAGTCTAAGCAGGGGTATCCAAACCCCTTGGTTTTCTGGGGGTGCATCTAAATTGTAGACTTAATGCAGCTTGACACCATTTTAATGGCCGTAGCTCAATGCTATGGAATCATAGGAGTTGTAGTTTTACAAATCCTTTAGCCTTACCTATTAAAGAGTGTCAGAGCTCACCAAGCTACAAATCCTAGAATTCCACAGGACTGAACCAAGGCAGTTAAATTGAGGTCAAACTGCATTAATTATACAGTGTAAGTGCACCCTGTCTGTTTTGGCTGACAACTCCCACAACGTGTTACGATTGGCTGAGCTAGATGAGGTTGACACTGTAGCCCAAAATATTTAGAGGCCTGACCCTGTCTTAACATTTTGCACAGCAAGCTGTAGCGGCAATTGCTATACTTCTGTTTAAAAAAGGAAACTTTCTCCATACCTGCTCAAAATATCTGACAGGATGTCAAGAGCTTCAAGCTGCACAGACACATCTTCTTGCTTCCCAATGGCTCCGGTCAGCTGGGCTGTGATTTTTTTACACACGTTGGATGTCATGGTGGAACCTAACAGCAGGGAAATATGGAAATTAGAATATGCATACAGTGTTCTTGCATTGTATCTATTAAAATGTTATTGACACATCTAGTGTCATTTCTCACAGTCAATAATGTACTTCATCCAATACGGTGTTTAGCAAACAGTAAATCAACTTTCTGATCTTATTATGTTTGAAGAAATACTATTTGCTCAGGATATCATTTTTTTCTTGTTAATAATTGGTAGGATTTGGAAAAGAAATTCTATATAGCGCCATGTATTATCCTGTCTTGTATAGAACTAGAGGTGAAGGCAGAATCATCTAAAGAGGAAGGTTTGCATTTCTAACCTGTAGATGGAGGAGGCAACTCAGAAATTACTGTCTTCAGTCCAATACTGGAGATATCCCGGAGCTGTTCCTTATCTGATAACATGTTCGTACAGAGTGTATCGACAATTGTTTCCACCTGATATTCTTTCACTTTGCTCACCAAAGGGCCCAAACTGCAAGAGGAGGAACACAGAGAAAAATCACACATAACCGGCAGAACGTCCCCAAATAAGTCTTTCCAGCAAAGCTTAGGACAATACCAATTGGGATACAAGTCTTCTTCTTTCCAAGATGCAAACATACACTTCCTGCTTTCCTTCCAGTTGTTTTTCCCCATTCTGATTTGTAATAAGTGTCTGAGATTCTTTTCAGGGAAACACTGGGAGGCAGTAAGTGAAGAACAGGGAGGACAACACCAAGTCCTTCTTATTCCCTCTGAGAGATAGGGCAGAATACAAATAATTTGTTGTTGTTGTTGTTACTTCATTTTCTGATATGCATTTTATTAGTTAAGAAGGATCCATTAATGAGACAGCCAAAAAAGAGTATTTAGCACCAAAGACTGCCCCTAAAATTAAATGTTCCTCAGGGTTTGGAACCAAGCTCAATTCCTTAATTCCCAGCAACCCTTGTCAGTAGAGTCAATGGTGAGGGATGCTGGGAAATGCAGTCCAATAGCCTTTTGAAGGTCACATGATTGCGCTGTAATACTTTTGGGCTAGATTTTTAAACTACCACTTCCTTGATTCTATAACCACCATGGCCATTTCTGCAATTCTGGGTGTTGTACATCTCTCACTATTATGTACCAGGGCTCAGCTGTGCACACTGCACAAGCACAGACGTGATCATGCATGACTTCTTCTAGGACAGATAGGGGCTGTAAGCAACACTGCAAATCACAAACTGAATCTACATGTCGCAAAATAGTTGTACACAAAATCCACAAAATCCCAAAAACGCAGCAGCTTTATATTGGTTCATAGATACTATTATTCCTGATGTAAAAGAGCTCTTACCATTTGACAGCCAGATTCTGCACCTCCCCATTTTTATCCTCCAGCAGTTTTAGAAGCATTTTCACAACTTTCTTCTCACTGTCTTCATCAAGCTTTATGGAATCTTTCTGCAGTTCCATCATCAGATCATTGGTAGCCATAAACCTAGGGAAGTGGGGATGATGACAAATAATTGGTATCTGGCTCACCAAATTATAGTCAGTGATTATGTTTCAATGCATGAAAAGAGTAAAGGAAAGGATAAGCCAAATTAAATCAATATTTTACAAGTAGTAGCAAGTCATTAAACTTAGGTAGGTAAAGGTTTTCCCCTGACATGAAGTCTAGTTGTGTCCGACTCTGGGGGTTAGTGCTCATCTCTAGTTCTAAGCCGAAGAGCCGGCGTTGTCCGTAGACACCTCCAAGATCACGTGGCCGGCATGACTGTATGGAGCACTGTTACCTTCCCACAGAAGCAGTACCAATTGATCTACTCACATTTACATGTTTTCGAACTGCTAGGTTGGTAGAAGCTGAGGCTAACAGCAGGAGCTCACCCTACTCCCTGGATTCGAACCACCAACCTTTCAGTCAGTAAGTTCAGCAGCTCAGCAATTTAAACCGTTGGACTATCAGGGGCTCCTGTTTTTAACTTAATGGTCATCAAATAAGAACAGAACCTCCTCACCTAAAAACGGGATACTATTTTGAAGGATCTTCTTAGTTTAAAACATTAAGATAACCACTTTGTTTAACTTAGCACATAGCTGCTCTTACATATCACAAACTGCGATATTTGCAGCTTACCTCTCTGTTCTGCTCTTGTGATAAACAACAACCTACAACTCTGTGCATTCTTGCATTTCCCCTCACAGAGACCCTAGAACAGGATGGGAACCATTTGAACCTCAAGATGTTGTTGCACTACAAATTCTTAGCAGCTTTAGGGGAATGTCCAACAGCACATGGAGGATTACAAAACTGCCCCCCCCCCCCCCCCGTGTGGGGCTCTGTGCCATGCCGGAAGAAGGAAAGAGGAACCAAATAGAAAGTGGGGACAGACGGGAAAACTACATGGAAAGAAAGACCATGGACACTGCTGGAAGGGGACAGAGCTGATTGTTCAGTTCACTTCTCCGTAATTTCCCCCACTCTCCTCCACTTTACCCGATAAGGTCCTTAAAGCCACAGGTATAACGTCACCATGCCGCTCTGAATCCCCTCTAGGGTGAGATAGAGCAGAGTAGAAATACAGTAAGTAAATAAATGCCACCTCTGGTGTTATGGTGTTCCATCTGATTGTGGAAGCTAACCAAAGCCTGGTTAATACTTGGATGGATGATCACCAGGAAATACTACACATCCCCATATATAGCCAGGAAGATTCCTGATTGAAACCATTGCGGCAAGTCAAACAAAACTAGCTTGGATGGACCAATGGTCTAATTCAGTAGAAGATGGCTTTCTAGTTTCTACTGTAAGCTTTCTGATTGGATGGCAAAAAATGAGCTCTTCTTCTTCTCTCTCCTAGCAATGCAAAATTAGGAAGGCTGGCAAGTCAGATCGTTTCACATTTCATACAGAAGCCTGACAAGACTAATAGTGTGTTTAATAATGTATGGACACATCCCTGCCCAAATTTTTCAACCGAGAGTCTTCTACATAATTTTTTAATTGTGCCTCCTTCAAAATTTTAATCAATTTCAGGACAGTGAAATAGAAGCATACTCAACCTGTAAGTCATGACCCATGAGAAACAGATTAGGGAGCTCTTTATGTTTAGTCTGGAGTTTTAAAAGCCTGCAGCTAGTCCTGGAAATTCACAAGAAATAGAACAGAACAGAAGGAACGTCATACGGAAACTTTCCTCAAATCTCAATAAATATCCTTGAGGATTTTGGTCAGTCCAGATGAGCCCTTTTTTCTGAGCTGTGCAGGGAAACCCTATTGTTATCTCCAGTCAGTTTTCTGAGAGATAAGAAGCTATTTTAAAGGGTTTAAATTTTGAATAGCCTGCTCTTTAAATATCTTTAAAATTTAAATAACAGAGTAAGTTTAAAAGCTTTTGCAAAGAGGCTAACTTCAGAGAAGGCACACATAAAACCCAGTTGTGCCTTGCATGCCATAAAGGACTACACAGGAACAAAACAAATCTACAACTAAGCATTTACATACAGTATCCTCTCCAGACATTTTCCAGCTGAAAAAAGGCTATTTCTTCATCAACTATGGTCTTTGGTTTCTTAAAATACAGAGATAGCAGCTCCTAGTACTCCAACCCCTCAAGGAATGTTATATATCTAAGTGGAAGTTTATCCACTCCTTAGTTATTCTGACCTGCCACATAGGATCCGAGTAGGGGAGCAGACACTGTTAGTTGTTTAAGCCTTTCATGGCCGGAATCACTGGGTTGCTGCTGTAGTTTTCCGGGCTGTATGGCCACGTTCCAGAAGCATTCTCTCCTGACATTTTGCCCACATCTATGGCAGGCATCCTCAGCGGTTGTGAGGTCTGTTGGAAACTAGGCAAGTGGGGTTTATATATCTGTGAAATGTCCAGGGTGGGAAAACTTAAGCTACTTTAAAAAAATTATAATTAAGGTATTTTGACACCACTTTAGCTGCATGGCTCAATGCTATGGAATCCTGGGAGTTGTAGTTTAATGAGGCAACAGCAATCTTTGGCAGAGAAGGCAAAAGATCTTGTAAAACTATAACCTGTCAGATTGTGTAGCATTGAGCCCCCCCTCGATGGATTGTCACCTTGACATGGTGAGGGGGCTTGCGTGTTCCAATGAACCTGAGGGCACAACCACTGGAGTCACGCACTTCCAGGAGTGGCCGCAGGGGAGGATCCAGACCAAGAACAATCCGAAGACCTAAAGACCTCAACGGCAGAGCAGGCGGAGGATAACATGGTACATGTTACAACGGCTGTGAAGGCGGAAGAAGGCTGCAACAGACTGAGAAGCCACTCTCGTTGTGTTAATCACACCACTGCTGGGACCTCAATCTGTGAAGACTGTGTATTGACCGGCCGTGCACCGACCTCCACACATTAAAAAAAATCACACACAGGCATCTTCCAAGAAATGGAGGACCATCATCCTCGAACTACGAGGGGTTGCCTAAGGAAAAGGGCATTGAGGCATGGCAATAACAGTGATAACAAAGTGCATTAATTCTGCAGTGTAGACAGTCTGGGACAGTCTGTTCTTTCATCCTTCCCAAATGTGCCTCCAAAGGCAACGGGATTAAAAGAAGTAGATCTCCTGAAAATCTAAAAGCCCAAGCAAATTGTAGCAGAGATTTCACACAGCCCAAGTCATAAGGATTTTAAAGGCATCTCAAGCTCAGTAATTTGCAAATATACTGTGTATGCTACAAAAACGAATTAACTGAGCAAGACCAAACAGATGAGACTTGAATATATACAAGCTATCAATAAACAAACTAACAAATAAAAACATTTTTCTACATTTGGGATTCTTGGCAACAAGCAATCTATTTGTCAAAATTAATTAAAGTTCACCAAAAGCAAAAGTTAAAAAAGTTAAAAACTACTAAAACAATTATTAAAACCAGTTAAAAACAAATGCCATCTTGGAGGACCATGTCTAGCCCAAAATATGGGCAGGTTTGTAAAACAAATAATCTAGACTCAAGTCATATAGGGCTTTATAGGTCAAAACCAGCACTTTCAATGGTGCCCAGAAATAGGCCAGCAGTCAGTGAAGGAAGCTGTAGTTTCCCTGTAACCAGCCCTCATTAGCAATTCAGCTACAGCTCTTTGGAGCAGCTGGGGTTTTCGAACACTTTTCAAAGGCACAACACAATAATCCAAATGGGATATAACTAAGGCATGTGTGTCACTGTGGCCAGATCTGACACCTGAAGGAATGGGTGCAGCTGGTGCACAAGCCACAACTGTGCAAATGTACTCCTTGCTATTGACAAAACCTAAGCTCCCAGGCTAAAAGTTGAATCCAGCAGCTCCCTCCCCCAAAGTTATGAACCTGCATCTATAAGGGAAATGTAACCCTATCCAGCACAGGCTGAATACCTATTCCCTGATCTGCCTTCCAACTGACCAGGAGCACCTGTCTTGTCTGGATTAAATTTCAGTTTGTTCACTCTCATCCATTCCACTGTACTTTAGTAAGTACCATGAGACTGATCTGCACATACAAACTGTTTACTAACAATCTTGACACTACAGTAGAGTCTCACCTATCCAACACTCGCTTATCCAACGTTCTGGATTATCCAACACATTTTTGTAGTCAATGTTTTCAATATATCGTGATATTTTGGTGCTAAATTCGTAAATACAGTAATTACTGCATAGCATTACTGTGTATTGAACTACTTTTTCTGCCATATTTGTTGTCTAACATGATGTTTTGGTGCTAAATTCGTAAAATCATAACCTAATTTGATGTTTAATAGGCTTTTCCTTAATCTCTCCTTATTATCCAACATATTTGCTTATCCAACATTCTGCCGGCCCGTTTATGTTGGATAAGTGAGACTCTACTGTATATGCAAGGAACATGAACCAGATCCTCTCACAATACCGATTACCATATACCAAACCTGGCTTGCAATTTTTTGCTTGTGCCATCATGCACCCATAGTCTCAACCCAGCTTCTCTCTGTGTTGACTTTGATACCAATATTTTGGGAACGTCACCTTTTTCAACTACATCTCTTTATTTCCCCCAACCAGCATGATGCCTATTTTGGAAAAATTCAATCTATGGATGTCATCAGAAGATTTTCAGGTTCCATTTCCATCCGCTTAAGAAATGGAGCCCCATGGGAGTCCCACAGAGGGCAACACATGACATAAGGGCACTTCCGGTGGGACTCTGTGGCGATCCTGTAGGTAACCTGTACCCAAAGCATGTGGAGCAGTGGTTCTCACCTGTGAGTACCAAGATGTTTTGGCCTTCAACTTCCAGAAATCCTATCATCTGGTAAACTGGCTGGGATTTTTGAGAGTTGTAGGCCAACAGAACTGGGGACCCACAGTTTGAGAACCACTGTAGAGCTTTAAAGGTCAAAGCCAACACCTTGTGCTTTGCCCAGAAACTAATTGGCAGTCAGTGGAGTGACTTTAGGATAGGTGTAATATGTTCACTCCTGAATGTTCTCATGACCAATCTGGCTGCTGTATTTTAAACAAGCTGGAGTTTCTGAACTTGGTACAAGGGGAGCCCAATGTAAAGCATATTGCAGAAGTCCAACCTTGAGGTTACCAGCACATGCACGACCATCTTCAGGTTCTCCAAATCTAGGAAGGGGCACAACTGGCATATCAGCCAAAGATGATGATAACCACTCCTGACTGTTGCCATCTTCCTGGGCTGACATTTGGAGAGATGGATCCAGGAGTACTCCCAATGTACGAACACAGTATTTCAGGGGGAGTGTACCCCCACCCAAGACTGGTTGACACACTCAAATAAAAGAGAGGAAATTCTGCTATTGGGTTTATCAAAGTGAATTTGTAGGTCAGAAAACAAGCCTCTGAGTACAGGAGTCACGGGAAGCAAATCCCTTTGATTTCAGTGGAGTGCATGATCTAAACTGGCTTAATTTCAACTGCTGTGGTTCTATTTTATCCTCTTTGTGGATTGGCTTGCTACAAAATAAATTTCTTGGACATTGCCACATAGAAATGTAAGCATATTTCAACACTGCTGCTCATTATAAAGGCAAATTATATGCGTTGATACGCTAGTAATAATCCCACAGGTGTGAGTAGGTAGTGGGACTGTGTGATAGCCTAATGCTCTTAAAACATTCTGTTTTGCCCAATTTCTTTTTTAAAACTATATTTTATGTCCATCAGACACCAGATAAGGAAAGTTATAACTGTTCTGTTGGACTTAATGGGTTTAAGTCAAGATGCCTATGATTGCTTTGTAAATTTATTAAACACCAGTGAATGTCACTGTAATACCTTCTGTTCATGTTTATGGTATATCTTACCAAAGTTATAACAGGTCACTGAAAATCACAAGGACACCAGATCCTGTCTGATTTTGAAACCAAGCAGAGTCAGTTCTGTTCCCTACTTGATTAGGAGACCACCAATGAATATCGGGTGCCATAGATTGCACTACATAGTAAGGAGCTTGTGGATCACCTCTTGAGTCTTCCTTGTTTCAGATAACACTATGAACATCCAGGGGGTCAGTGATTCTCAACCTGTGGGTCACTAGATGTTTTGGCCTTCAACTCCCAGAAATCCTAATAGCTGGTAAACTGACTGAGAACCATTGCTGTAGGTTGACATGACTTCAAGGCACATACACACAGAAGCGAATGGTTTAATTTTTAATCTTATATATTTACTTCCAGGAATCATTTCTCATAGCTCAGAGTCTTAATATCAGCAGACTGACTCTGGATTTGTGAGGATTTGTAAAAAGGCAACATGATGTAATGGGTTGACTGGAAAGGAATGTGTTGGCAGCTGATTGGCTGAACCAACCAGGAGCCAGAATTTCAATTGGCTACTGTCTCTAGCTTGCTCCTGAGACAAACTGTTTTAACTGCCACTTTCATCTCAGAAAGTGAAGAGAGCGCTGACTGGAAATAGTCAGGAAAGGAAATGGCTATCAACTCTCCGAAGCCTGATTAGTTATAAAGCAAATGAAGCATATTTAAAGACTGTTTAAAGGGACTGTTTATTCCCTCTGTTCTCTGTGTGAATTCAGAGAGACTGCTGTATATATTGTTGCCTTGTTTGATCTTTTTAATTGAAGTAAAGATACGGTTACTTGTTACAAGCCTGAGTAACACTTTATTATACTGCAGGGTATATTTTGGTTCAGAAACTGTGGTAAAGCTTCTATTTATTTATATCTACAACCTACAACAGGATCTGCAATCCAGAGACTGCCACTCTAATATGTCTAGCTTTTCTTAAGATCAGCACCTTCTGATATCAGTGGTAGTGGCTTTGAGAGTCACTGTTGTTTGTTTCCAGAATTCCCTGTAGATACGCTGAAGTGCCTTCTTAATTAACATCTTCCTTGATTGAGAACTATAAGATGGGACAAGCAATGACTCTCAGAAGGAAAGTGGTTGCATAGGAGTCTACGCGTAACATACTGAATCACTTTAAAGTCTGATACAGAGTTAGAGAACATGTGACCCTCCATTTGTTGAACTCCATCAGTGTTACCCAGACTGGTCAGTGGTGAGACATCATGGAAGCAGTTGGCTTATTAACTCCACTTGTTCCTTCACCAATTATTAAATGGAATTGGGCATGCAAAAAAATGTTAGCTTTCCATTTCAAGGGGATTATGAACTAAATGCCAGCCATGGCAGACGTGCAAATTGAATGTCTGTGGCAGACGTACAAGTTGATTATCTTGCAGGGAACCTGTGTCACAAGTTCAGAAAATCTCTTTGTATGTGAACATACACAGAGACATATATACATAAACACGTGTGTGTTTACGGAAAGAGAGGTTGGATCAGCTTGTATCTTCTCAGCAGATAGTAAACCTACTAGGCAAATCTCTTTTGATACTTAAGAGATCACATGATCACAGTGAAAGCAAAGAATTCAGACAAATAGGATACCTATTTAACAATGGTCAACTCTTGTAAAAGTGACTTTCTGCTTGGATTACATGAACATTTGATTATTTCTGCCCTTTAATTTTAGCAATTATAAATGATGGTTATAGATGTTAACATGAACTGAAAGAGTGACTCCTTCTGTAAATAGGTTAAAATAAGCAGATAAATAAATTCTCAACCATTCACTAAATAGGTAGGTTGTTTGTCTATACAAACAGTCCCCAAGTAACGAACAAGAATAGAAAATTCTGTGTATACTGTCAGGACTAGATAGTACAGTAGAGTGTTCTGGCACTCTCCTGTACCATAAAGAAACTCTGTTCAGGCAGTCCTCAAGTTACAAACAAGATAGATTCTGAGTTGCTATGAGTTTTCCGGGCAATTTTGGGGTGCATCTACATAGCTGAATTAAAACAGTTTGACCCTGCTTTAAATGCCATGGCTTAATGCTATGGAATCATGGGAGTTTTGGTTTTATGTTTTTAGCCTTCTCTGCAAAATAGTTCGAGTGACTCACCAAACTACAATTTTCATGATTCCATGGCAATGAAACTGGTGCCAAACTGCATTAACCACCAGTGTAGATGAACCCTTGGTCCAAGAGTGACTCTTTCAAACAGGCATCATAGGTACACACAACATTGTGTTGTCGAAGGAGTTCATGGCCGGAATCACTGGGTTGTTGTGCATTTTTCGGGCTGTCTAGCCATGTTCCAGAAGCATTCTCTCCTGATGTTTCACCCACATCTATGGCAGGCATCCTCAGAGGTTGTGAGGTGTTGGAAACCAGGTAAGTGGGGTTTATATATCTGTGGAATGTTCAGAGTGGGAGAAAGAACTCTTATCTGCAATTGGCCAGCTTTATTAGCAATGAACTGGAGCCCCTGGTGGTGCAATGGATTAAACCGTTGTACTGGCAGGACTGCTGACTTGAAGGTTGGGATGCTGACCTGAAAGTTACCAGTTCGAATCCAAACCAGGGAGAGTGGTGATAAGTTCGCTCTATCAACTCCAGCTCCGTGCAGAGTCATGAGATAAGCCTACCACAAGCATAGTAAAAACATCAAAATGTCCCCTGGGCAACATCCTTGCAGATGGCCAATTCTCTCACACCAGAAGTGAATTGCAGTTTCTCAAGTTGCTCTTGACACAAAGACATAGCATTGAATAGCCTTGCAACTTCAAAACCTGGGTGATTCCTGCCTGCCTGGGGCAATCCTTTGTTGGGAGGTGTTTACTGGCCCTGATAGTTTCTTGTCACCTCCCAACAAAGCATTCCCCCAAGCAGATAGAAATCAGCCAGGCTTTGAAGCTGCCAGGCTATTTAATGCTAATCAAGCTGGCCACCCTGGGCTTTCCACAGATATATAAACCTCTCTTGCCTAGTTTTCAACAGACCTCACAACCTCTGAGGATGCCTGCCATAGATATGGGCAAAATGTCAGGACAGAATGCTTCTGGAGTATGGCCATTACAACCCGGAAAACTCACATGAGCACAAACAACATTATTTGACAGAATGTGAAACGTACAACTGAAATGCGTCTTTTTTCTTACAGGGTCACTGAACTCTAATGGGGCTTATTTCATAAACAGATATAACCTAATGCCAGCTGACCTGTCATTCCCCAGCTTTGCGAATTAGTAACAGAGATCGCATGTTTTTTTTTTTCTAAAGCGACACAGTAAAAGCAGCCTGTCATTTCGCAGATAGTAACAGCTGATTCAAAAGAAATCTTTTTTATTCCCCACCTCCTTGACTGCAGTTATTCTAGCAGTGCTTGGAGGAGGGACATAAAAGGTTATCACAATATTTGATATCCAAGGCCACAAAAGGAAAGCTCAAGGCATATCACTGGCCATGGAAGCATGCAATATGTTCCTGATCTGACTTATACTATACATAGGGGAGGAACCATGGGGTTACATCTACACCAGGCATGGGCAAACTTGGTCCCTCCAGGGGTTTTGGACTACAACTCCCACCATTCCTGACAGCCTCAGGCCCTTTCCTTTTCCCCCTCAGCCGCTTAAGCGGCTGAGGGGGAAAAGGAAGGGGCCTGAGGCTGTGAGGAATGGCAGAAGTTGAAATCCAAAACCCCTGGAGGGACCAAGTTTGCCCATGCCTGATCTATACTGTAGAATGAATGCAACTGGATACCACTTTCACTGCTATGGTTCAATGATATGGAATCATGGGACTTGTAGTCACTGGCAGAGAAAACGAATGCCCTTGCCAAACCACTTCCAGTGAAAGTGGTATCAACCCGCATTAATTCCACAGTGCAGATGCACCCAGGGTTCCTTTGCTAATTGAACACCATTGCCCTTCCTCCCTTAGCACTGACCCATGGCAGTGAAAGTGGTTTTACGCCGCATTAATTCCACAGTGTAGATGTAATCAGGGTTCCTTTGCCAACTGCAAACCCCCTCCTCCCCTTAAAAGGCCTGCAGGTAGCACCCACGTGTGCAATGCACAAGCAAGCTAGCAAAAGGGGATTGCATAGGTAAGGGGCTTGCATAGGTAAGAAATGCATTTCAAAGGCCATCAATGGGTTTTAAAGGCCATCAGGGGGTTTCAAAAGGCAGCCCAGCCCACCAACCAGTTCAGATCCTACCTAAAATCCTTGTCTGTGGATGTCATCTTCTCCAGGAGGTTGGAGATGTGATAGGAGATGTTAGTCATCTTGGATCAGCTGGCCTCTGGCTTGGATATGATATAGGTGTGCTCTCAAGGAGAAGTTTCTTGCTGTCCTAGGCAAGGGGCCTCCTTGGGCCTGCGGGAGATCTGCATGGAGAGAGAATATGGCGACAGAAAAGGACACACAGAGAGAGAGAGAGAGAGACAGCCAGGGGTGGTGTTTTTCCTCTCTCTATTTCCCCCCTTCTCCCTCTCTGACTCTTCTCTCCCCTCTCCTGGTTAGAAGTCGCTGGAAAAGCTGAGCCCCTCTGCTGTTGTTATCATAGGATATATATAGAGAGAGAAAGAGCCAATGGTCGGGTGAGCGGGCAGCGCCTCCTAGTGGCAGACATCCGCAGCAGCCTCTCCAGTTACATTCAGCAGCAGAAAAAAGGGAAACAGGATCTTCCCTGCTCTTTCCCAGTGGATCATTGCTGCAGCAGAAGAAATGCAGGGGTTGGTTAACACGTCACGCCTTTGCCTTCCCACTGAGATTGAGGGTCCATCTACATGGTAGAATTGATACAACTTGCCAGCATTTTAACTTCCATGGCCCACTGCTACAAAATCCTGGGATTTGTAGTTTTAATAATAATAATAATAATAATTATTATTATTATTATTATTATTATTATTATTAATGCAATTAAGGCCAAGATCGAAAAATCAGCTGATGACCCAAAATGCAGACTGTGCAAAGAAACCGACGAAACCCTTGATCATATCCTCGGCTGTAGTAAGAAAATCGCACAGACAGACTACAAACAGAGGCACAACTATGTGGCCCAAATGATTCATTGGAACTTATGCCTCAAGTACCACCTGCCAGCAGCAAAGAACTGGTGGGATCACAAACCTGCAAAAGTATTGGAAAATGAGCACGCAAAGATACTATGGGACTTCCGAATCCAGACTGACAAAGTTCTGGAACACAACACACCAGACATCACAGTTGTGGAAAAGAAAAAGGTTTGGATCATTGATGTCGCCATCCCAGGTGACAGTCGCATTGAGGAAAAACAACAGGAAAAACTCAGCCGCTATCAGGACCTCAAGATTAAACTTCAAAGACTATGGCAGAAACCAGTGCAGGTGGTCCCGGTGGTGATCGGCACATTGGGTGCCGTGCCAAAAGATCTCAGCCGGCATTTGGAAACAATAGACATTGACAAAATCACGATCTGCCAGCTGCAAAAGGCCACCCTACTGGGATCTGCGCGCATCATCCGAAAATACATCACACAGTCCTAGACACTTGGGAAGTGTTCGATTTGTGATTTTGTGATACGAAATCCAGCATATCTATCTTGTTTGCTGTGTCATACAATAATAATAATAATTATAATAATATTGTTGGAAATGAAAGCTATGGACTTGTCATCAGAAGAGGAATTTTCCAGGGATATTCATTGACCCCTCTGCTTTTCATTATTGCCATGATCCCTCTGTCAACAATCTTACAAAAAACAAATCTCAGCTATCAAACATCTAAGAAATCTCACAAAATTTCACATCTGATGTACATGGATGACCTGAAGCTATATGGGAAAACGGAAACTGAAATCCAGTCTCTGACCAACACTGTCCGAATTTTTAGCACTGATATCAGCATGGAGTTTGGCTTGGACAAATGTTCGACAGTGGCATTGAAGAAGGGAAACATCATTGAAAGTGAAGGCATAAATATGCCTAATGGCCAAACGATAAAGTGTCACCAGCCAGAGGCCTATAAATCTGGTCATATTACAGCTGGACAACATCAAGCATGAACATGTGAAGACTGTGGTCAGTAAAGAATACACACAAAGGGTCAGAAAAATTCTCAAAAGCAAGCTCAATGGAGGCAACACCATCAAGGCCATAAACACCTGGGCCATACCTGTCATAAGATATACTGCTGGCATCATAAACTGGACACAGATGGAACTGGACAATTTGGACAGAAAAACAAGAAAACTCATGACCATCCATCATTCACTGCACCCTCGCAGTGATGTTGACCGGCTATATCTGCCTAGAAGATCAGGGGGCAGAGGACTCTTACAAGTAAAACAAGCAGTCAAAGAAGAAGAACATGCCCTGGTAGAATATGTAAAGCAAAGTGAAGAACCTGCTTTGATTGAAGTCAAAAATCAGAAACTCCTCAAAGCACAGCAGACAAAAAAACCAGTACAAGAAAACCGCACTAGAAACTAGAGCTGACAGCTAGCACAACAAAACATTGCATGGAAAGTTCCTTGACAAAATTGAAGGAAAAGCTGATAAGGAGAAGACCTGGCTCTGGCTCACAAATGGGACTCTGAAGAAGGAGACAGAAGGCCTGATCCTTGCAGCCCAGGAGTAAGCCATCAGGACAAATACAATTAAGGCCAAGATCGAAAAATCAGCTGATGACCCAAAATGCAGACTCTGCAAGGAAACCGACGAAACCATTGATCATATCCTCAACTGCTGTAAGAAAATTGCACAGACAGACTACAAACAGAGGCACAACTATGTGGCCCAAATGATTCATTGGAACTTATGCCTCAAGTACCACCTCCCAGCAGTAAAGAACTGTTGGGATCACAAACCTGCAAAAGTATTGGAAAATGAGCACGCAAAGATACTGTGGGACTTCCGAATCCAGACTGACAAAGTTCTGGAACACAACACACCAGACATCACAGTTGTGGAAAAGAAAAAGGGTTGGATCATTGATGTTGCCATCCCAGGTGACAGTCGCATTGACGAAAAACAACAGGAAATACTCAGCCGCTTATCAGGACCTCAAGATTAAACTTCAAAGACTATGGCAGAAACCAGTGCAGGTGGTCCCGGTGGTGATCGGCACATTGGGTGCCGTGCCAAAAGATCTCAGCCGGCATTTGGAAACAATAGACATTGACAAAATCACGATCTGCCAACTGCAAAAGGCCACCCTACTGGGATCTGCACGCATCATCCGAAAATACATCACACAGTCCTAGACACTTGGGAAGTGTTCGACTTGTGATTTTGTCAAACGAAATCCAGCATATCTATCTTGTTTGCTGTGTCATAAAATAATAATAATAATAATAATAATAATAATAATAATAATAATAGAGCCCCTGGTGGCACGGTGGGTTAAACCGCTGAGTTGCTGAACTTGCTGACTGAAAGGTTATTGGTTTGAAACCAGGGTGCGGAGTGAGCTCCCGCTGTCAGCTCTAGCTTTTGCCAACCTAGCAGTTTGAAAACATTTAAATGTGAGTAGATCAATAGGTACCGCTCTGGTGGGAAGGCAACGGTGTTCCATGCAGTCATGCCAGCCACATGACCTTGGAGGTGACTACGGACAATGTCAGCTCTTCGACTTAGAAATGGAGATGAGCACCGACCCCCAGAGTCGGACACGACTAGACTTAATGTCAGGGGAAAACCTTTACCTTTACTAATACAGCACAATCATGTGTCCTTCAAAAGGGTATTGGACTGCATTTTCCCTCATTCCTCCAGATTGGTTCCAAACTCTGAGGAACATCTAATTTTAAGGGCAGTCCTTGGTGCTAAATACTCTGTTTGGCTGTCTCATTCGGCTTAGAAATGGAGATGAGCACCAATCTCCAGAGTAATGTCAGGGGAAAATCTTTACCTAACCTATAAGGTCTTTGGAATTCCCCAAGGAGTGTTAGTGCCTCAACAAACTACAACTCGTAGGATTCCATAGCATTGAGCCATGGCAGTCAAAGCTGTCTCAAGCTGCATTATTGTATAGTAGCAGGACCTGTGGTGACACAGTGGGTTAAAACCCTTGTGCCGGCTGGACTGTTGACCTAAAGGTTGGGTTACTTATCTGAAAGTTGCTGATTTGAATCCGCGAGACTTGGCGAGGTCCCGTCTGTCAGCTCTAGTTTGTGGGGACATGAGAGAAGCCTCCCAGCAGGATGGTAACCAATCCAGAGTAACATCTCTGTAGATGGCCAATTCTCTCACACCGGAAGCGACTTGCAGTATGTTCTCAAGTTGCATCTGGCACAATTTTAAAAAATGCTACAGTGTATTGTCAATAATAATAATAATAACACTATATAACATGATTTTTGTTCCTA
Organism: Anolis carolinensis; assembly: GCF_035594765.1. Taxonomy (NCBI): domain Eukaryota; kingdom Metazoa; phylum Chordata; class Lepidosauria; order Squamata; family Anolidae; genus Anolis; species Anolis carolinensis. The sequence goes on along the minus strand of NC_085842.1, from coordinate 58,418,810 downwards.
GCATATAAATGTTATTTCCTAATTGGTTCTGTCATAAAAACATGGAAAAGGTTTACCAAACTGCAAAAACTTTGTTTTTGCAGGACATATGGCACTATAGAATATTTTGCTATAGTTTTTCATTGAATATCTCATTGAATATCTGTGGAAAGGCCAGGGTGGGAGAAAGAACTCTTGTCCGTTGGAGGCAAGTGTGAATTAATCACCTTGATTAGCACTGAAAAGTCTTGCAGCTTCAAGGCCTGTCTGTTTCCTGCCTGGTGGGGAATTCTTTGCTAGGTTAGCTGGCCCTGATTGATTCATGTCTGGAATTCCTCTGTTTTCTGAGTGTTGTTCTTTATTTACTGTCCTGATTTTAGAGATTTTTACTACTGGTAGCCAGATTTTGTTCATTTTCATGGTTTCCTCCTTTCTTTCGAAATTGTCTACATGCTTGTGGATTTCAATGGTTTCTCTGTGTAGTCTGATAGCTTATCTGTGTACTTTAGGCAACCTCCCTTCCTTGCCTAGTTTCCAACAGACCTCACAACTTCGGTGGATGCCTGCCATAGATGTGGGCAAAACATCAGGAGAGAATGCTTCTGCAACATGGCCAGACAGCCCGGGAAAAATCACAGCAACCCAGTGATTCCGGCTATGAAAGCATTCAACAACACATTATTATTATTATTATTACTACTACTACTACTATTGTAATACTGGGGATTCACTGAAGTTGTAGTTTGGTACTACAGTAGAGTCTCACTTATCCAACATAAACAGGCTGGCAGAACGTTGGATAAGTGAATACGTTTGATAACAAGGAGAGATTGAGGAGAAGCCTATTAAACATCAAATTAGGTTATGATTTTATAAATTAAGCACCAAAACATCATGTAATACAACAAATTTGACAGAAAAGTAGTTCAATACGCAGTAATGCTACGTAGTAATTACTGTATTTACGAATTTAGCACCAAAATATGTATTGAAAACATTGACTACAAAAATGTGTTGGATAATCCAGAACGTTGGATAAGTGAATGTTGGATAAGTGAGACTCTACTGTACCTTCTTTGACAGAGAAGGCTAAAGGCCTTGGGGAAAACTACACTTCCGGGGATTCCACAGCATTGAGACGAGGCATGTTAAGCGGTGTCGAGCTGCATTCATCCTACAGTGTGGGTGAAGTCGGGGCCTGGAATCTCCACCTCCTGCAAGCAGGAGGAGGAGGAGGAACCAAGCTGCAGGCGGAACCTTTGTGCCGCTTGCAGGGAGACGATGTTTCCGTCCGGACGCGCTTCCGCGTTGGACCCACGCCCCGGCGGCGCTTTGCCACGTCTGAGGGGAGCCGGGAGAGCCGTGTGTGCAGCCGGGTTCGGTCCTTCCGAAGGCCCCTCCGCCGTCGCCATGGTGAGGAGCTGTCCGGGGTTGGGAAATCCAGGGAAGGGGAGGGAGGAGGCCCAGCGGAGAAGGCGGAAGGCTTTGTCAATCAGGCCTGGGCAAACTTCGGCCCTCCAGGGGTTTTGGACTTCAACTCTCACCATTCCTAACAGCCGGCAAGCTGTTAGGAATGGTGGCAGTTGGAGTCCAAAACCCAAGGAGGGCCGAAGTTTGCCCAGGCCTGATTTAATGTCTTGCCCTTCTCTAATTTGGAGGCTGAAAGGCGGTTCTGTACTTTGTTCCGTGCTACTAGTGTTCAAAGGTGAATCCCCTCCCCAGAGGTATACATTGCTGGAGGCTCTTCTCCAAGGGTTGCTTGTGTTTGCTTTAGCAGGCAAACTGGATTAGTGTGAAAAGGCTAAACTTTGGATCGGAAAACCTTCTAGTATGGTGAGGTGGTTGTTGTTGTTTGGTTCTGTATTGGCTTGACAGTTTAGTTTATTGGGAGAGAAATGGGTATAGTGCAGGCATGGCCAAACTTCAGCCTTCCAGGTGTTTTGGACTTTACCTCTCACCATTCCTAACAGCCTATCAGCCGGGAGTTGAAGTCCACCTGGAGGGCCGAAGTTTGCCCATGCCCAGTATAGTAAATGATGCTGTTCAGTGCCATATTGGCTTGATCATTCATTTTTTCACACAAACTTCTCCACTGGGCCTCATCCCATTGTTGTTGTTTGATTCCGTGTTGGCTTGACAGTTCAGTTTATTGGGAGTGAAATGGATCTAGTCAGTGGATGATGCTGTTAGGTGCCATATTGGCTTGATCATTCATTTTTTTCACACAAACTTCTCCACAGTTAAAAATGGAGGTGAGGCAACAAGAAGTGAGAGAAATTGACCGCTAGAAAGGGAAATTCTCTCCCCCCTCCCCCCCTCTATATATGGCTGAAGTTACACTTAAAAATGTCTCTGTTCTGACTTACATACACATTCAACTTAAGAACAAACCCACATAATCTTTTCCATAACCTGGGGACTGCCTGTATAGAGTTAGATGAGACTGCAGGTGCTGAAACAGAGTAAGCAGCGCTATCAAGTAAGAAAGGAACACAAGAAACAACCCCATGCCTGACCATATAACTCAAGCACTCCTGAAAGAGCCATATCCAACCTCAATTAAAGACTTCAGAAGATGGAGACTAATTTCAATGTGATACTATAAGTATTGTATTGAATAAAAGGTGGTAGAAAAGAGAGCTGACATTACGTACAATGGAGGGCCTTCTTAGAGCAACACCAGAGGCACTTGAAGTGGCCAGCTTCTGGACAAAGGAAATTTAGCATAATGCCAAATTTTTAATGTTGTGTTTTTTATATACACTAGAGTCTCACTTATCCAAGCTTCACTTATCCAAGCCCCTGGATTATCCAAGCCATTTTTGTAGTCAGTGTTTTCAATATATTGTGATATTTTGGTGCTAAATTCGTAAATACAGTAATTACAACATAACATTACTGCGTATTGAACTACTTTTTCTGTCAAATTTGTTATATAACATGATGTTTTGGTGCTTAATTTGTAAAATCATAACCTTAATTTGATGTTTAATAGGCTTTTCCTTAATCCCTCCTTATTATCCAAGATAATCACTTATCCAAGCTTCTCCCAGCCCGTTTAGCTTGGATAAGTGAGAGACTACTGTACATTATAACTGTATTCTCAATTTGCTTCTGACACGATAAATAAATAAATACAGTACTGCAGATTCATATGTCGGCTGAGGACACCAGTTGAAGTACAGAAGGGGAGCAAGGACATCTAAATCTCCTTTATCTGTATGCACTAATTATTACAGTCAAAGCTTGAAGCAAGAGATTATACATATTTTGATATTTGATTTTGAAATCTAGGGTAAAAATCTGTTCATGTCTTATCATTTCTAACTATGTATTTTTTTATTAGGTGTCTGTAATTAACACAGTAGACACTTCCCATGAGGATATGATAGTAAGTATTTGCTATTTTTGAAATTATCCCTTGTTCCGCATAAAAAAGTGTGAGGAATTTTATTGTAATTAGGTTGAAAGAAAACTACTCTTTGCTGGGTACTCTTTTCAATGGTAAAATGAGAAAGGAAGCAACAGTGAGTCTGTGGGATCATTTTAAGGTTGTGTGTAGTTTCTCCTTACACTTTAATGCATTTATACTGTATTCTAAATATACATGTTTTAGAAATGTCCTACTTAGTGAATCTTTCATGTACTAAATCTGGACTATATTGGTATACAGACTGTTAAGATCCTTGTTGTGTATTAGGTTTCAGTCCATATGCTGGTCCCAGCTAAATTAGAACCACAGAATCCGTTTTTGCATGGTGAGTCAACATATATATAATTTAATTAATTCAGTGGGTCTACTCTAGTTTGGCCTAAATTGGATTCAAACTTACATTTTCTGGTAGCTGCAGCAAAAGGTATGGGTGAATAACATCAGAAAAAATACAACTAATATGCCTTGAAATAAATTGAATTTAGCTCTTTTATAATTCTCATTTGTGTCTGTTGGGGCTTTCTGGTAAGTACTTCCAGTGTGGAAAGTTGTGAAAGTAATTCTTGTCTAGAGTAGTTAAAATATTTTTTTCTTCATAAAGTAGGAAGTAATTTGTCAATCTTGTATAGTCCTCTTCCTTGTTAACTATTTGAGCCACATCCTGTTATAGATTACAGCTTTGCCATATTGCACCAAAATATATCCAAATAGGATCTAATATTGTGATGTATAGTTTTATTTTTTTATTATTATTTCAAAAAAGAACTAACATGACCTTCCAGATAACACTAAAATACTTAATGTCAACAAAAAAGGGGCCTGGAAACTTTTGCCTTTTCAAAATAGAAGATGAAGCAGTTTTTTTTTTCCATTTGAGGCTCTAGTGATGTTTTGCCTCTGTTTTTGGGGTAGTTGTGGGTTTTTCCCCAACAAAATGCTGTGTGATCACTTTTTTCATCCTTTTATCATTTTGGCTTGTTTGAGGTTTTAAAAAAATCAGTTTTAATGAAAGCCAAGTTGGCAGATGATCATTAAAACTTTTGTATTGCTTCCCAGCATGATGCTCAGATGGATTATTATGGCACTCGGTTGGCAACCTGCTCTTCAGACAGATCAGTTAAAATATTTGATGTGCGGAACGGAGGGCAAATTCTCATAGCTGACTTAAGAGGGTGAGTTACTGTAATCTTTACTTGGCAGTTTCTTTTTGTAAAGCTATTTATTGAAAATACATATTCTGGATGACTGAAATACAGTTTAAATTGCTCTGTCTTAATTTATAACCCCCCCCCCCCCCAATTTACAGAGCAGGAAAGAGCAATTTTTAAATACAGCCTATTGGGGTGATAGTTGGGGCAAAGAAAAGGGTGAGAGGGAACAGTTTAGCTGCAAGACCATCAGAGAGTGGACATAAGGCATAATGAAAACCATCCTTCATTAAATATCTGATATTTAGGGGGGCACTTAAGAGTTTCTCAGAGTTGCTCCCTCCCACCACCATCAGTCCTCTTTGTTTAGATTTTGCTTTGCCAATGGTTTTATTTAGAAACCATATTCTATTGGCACATGCTGTGAACTCTTTGATCAAGGGATTGACAACTCAAAATAATTGTCTTCATTGCTCTGTTCAAGAGACTGTTATACAAATCTTTCTGTCACGGTTTATTAAAATATCAAAATAAAAGAAAGCATTATGAAATTGTCATAGGTAAATAGACTACATGAATAAACTTACTGTTGATACTTTAGTGCTCTGTATTAATCATGTGACATTTTCATGATGGTGAATTTTCCATAATGCTCTTCATGTTTAATAAGGAAGGAAAATGTTGCTAACATATAACCTATCTTTTCTGTTGCTTCTATTTATTTGATAGGCACGAAGGCCCCGTGTGGCAGGTTGCTTGGGCTCATCCCATGTATGGAAACATCCTGGCTTCCTGTTCCTACGACCGGAAAGTTATTATCTGGAAAGAGGAGAATGGTACATGGGAAAAGACATACGAATACACAGGACATGATTCATCAGGTGTGGATTGTCCCAGTGCCAGCTAGTTGGGCAGAGCAGCTTAATATCTCTCTAAAGTTTAATTGTAATTTCCATATATTGATTATAGATTTTGTTCAATATAATGCATTGACTTTTTCAAAATATTGCATTTTTCAAAATTATACTGAACTAAGTATTTCAGCTGAATTTTTGTAATTGAACTGCATAACAAAGATGGAAGTTGTGAGGCATTTTTGTGTAGAGCATATGGTGGAACAAAATAATCCAAAACCCAGTAATGTGGTCTCAAACTATTATTCACATAATAAATCTTAGTTTCTGCATCTCTTTACTAAAACTGTGCTAACACTTCAAGTTCATAGCTCCTGATGTTTTCTTAGTTGCTAATTATGCTGCCAACCACCAGTATTTGTGGGTGTGATAGGCATTATTACATAATTCACTGTTAATGTTAAAATATCAAAATAGCACTGCAGTCAACAGTTGCTATACTGTAATGTGTGCTAAAGCAATCTGCACTGGTACCATTTAAAATTCCTAATGCTAAGCAGTTGGAATTGGGAAATTAAAACCCATTGGCATAATGCAAATGACTTCCCACATGAATAGTTTTATCTACTGCTGTTTGTTGCATCTCTTATATCTGTAAGGGCAGAGAGTAGATTATTTTACCTTAATTTTTGCTGTATCTGTACAATAATCTGACCATATTTTTTGTGTTTTTTCAGTGAACTCTGTGTGCTGGGCCCCACAAGACTTTGGGCTGATCCTCGCATGTGGCAGTTCAGATGGAGCCATCTCTCTGCTGAGCTACACTGGCGATGGACAGTGGGAGATTAAAAAAATCAGCAATGCACACACAGTGAGTACATTTTCATTTTGTAATACCAGTGACAACTGGCAGTGCCCATTGCTGGATGCATAAGATGGAGATCCCTTGCTTGTTGGAAGCTCTGGATGGATGTTTGGGCATTATAGAAACATGATGCTGGCTTTGTTGGAGATAAAGCTGTAAAGCAAACATGGGATCTGTTTCCAGAAGGCCCCTCCCCATTATACAAGAAACTCAAGACCCATCAATGGGCATCAGGTGCAAAATGTGTAGGAAAAAGAGTTTGCATGCAGAGAACTAACAAATGAGATGCCTCTTGTTCTAAGTCTTAAGTCTTGGAACAAGTTTATGACTTGTGTCTTCCATACAAATGACCTCCTGGTTTTCTTCATTTTTATTTGGAATTGAAGGTGAGAGAAAAACAATGTTGTTGAATTGTAAAATAGCTGAGAATGAGAAACTCTTGTTGATCTTTGACAAATTGATTGTAAACTGACAAGTTGAACCCGTTTTCTTTCTGCCTACATGCAAAACACTGGGGGGAGGGGAGGGAGGGGATGAGAGAAAACAACCTTGATGTCATAGTATGGTGTTTAAATATCCAGTATGTTTAAAGATTGGAAGGTTCACGTCAAAGTGCTCAAGTGCGTGTAATCATTCTGTGATTGGTTTCTGTGAATAAGGCGAAAAGTGGAATAAACCTGCCTGATACCGTGGAAAATTGCGGTCAGTAAGAGTAAACAGTAATAGTCTAGAAGGTCTAAAACTGTAAGGTAGTTTCATTTCATACTTTCATAAAAATAACTGGGGATTTTGAACAATGTACTTATTTACTCCTGCTAAATAGCACAGGTCAGAGTATATATGCATTACTCACATAGATGTTGCCCTGCTTAGCCCCAGGTTTGCAGTTACAGCCAGAGAAACAGCAGTACAATTTCTCACTTCTTTCTTTTAAACTAACTGTGAGTGACACAAAATAATCCAAGCTGCTTACCTCAAAGTTTTAAAGATCAAGATAAATATCTGAGGGTTTAAGACTTTTCCAACCTTATGCAACACAAAATAAGTATCTTAATATAATGACAGTGGATTGCTTCTGTTCAAGATACTCGCTTCTCTTCTCCTCGATCCCAACAGTCCATAGACACTGAACAAAATCAATCGTCGTTGCACTGCTGTAAGGAATTTCCACTAAATGTGATTTTCCCCACATATATTTTTGTATCTGTATGGATGGCTTTGTTTTGGATACAGAAGGCGTGACATTTGCTAGAAACAAGACATTGATTATACTATTGTATTTGGCATGCTGCTATTTGGAACATCATGTGAGAGAGGGAATGCTTAGTATTCTTAAACTTTTACTGCATTTAGCTAGTAGATGTTCAAGAATGAAATCTGGGTGTTCCTTTGTCTGTAAATAATAAGCAGCAGCATACATTTTCCATCTTTCCTAGATTGGCTGCAATGCTGTTAGCTGGGCCCCTGCTGTTGTGCCAGGAAGCCTCATAGACCAGCCATCAAGCCAAAAACCAAACTACATTAAGCGTTTTGCTTCGGGTGGCTGTGATAATCTCATCAAGATTTGGAAGTAAGTCATTACTCATTTTTTATTAGTTATCTTTATCTCCCACTTTTGCTTCATTGAGCTCAGGGTGGTTATCATGCCTTTTCTCCTGAAGTCATTCTGAGTTTTGTGATCTGTTCCCCTCAGGTCCCATCCTATGCTCTGTCTATGGCACTGCACTGCCTTGTGTCATGAGAATTTTTCTTTTCATTTCCCATAAAAGAAAGGAAGTTTGTCCTTTGCTTTACCCTCTTCTCAGGCTTGCTCTCACATCCTGGGAGTAATTTGACCACTAAAAGGTGGTGACTATTGTGCAAGCCTCCTACAAGGAAGTTTTGCATTTGCAGCAAGTTCTGCTTTCTACTCTCCACCCCTTGACATTTCAAAGCATTGTTCTTTAGATGTCTACAAAAACAACTACAATATCCCCAAGTAGCTTTAAATAAGGTGTGGCTAACTGCTGTTCAAAATGGAAATGAATTCATTCAAAGTAGTCCTGCTATGTGTAATTGTAAACAAGGTTGAGAATCTTTGTCATAAAATCAGGCTGTTCTTTGTAATGGCTGGTTTGCTGTCCCAACTCTCCCCCTCCTTTTCCTTTTAAAAGAAGACAATTCCCTTTCTTGAAATAAAGTCAGTGTCAGGGATACTGTTGCAACGCATCTCTTTTTCACAATCCATCCAGAGAAGAAGATGGTCAGTGGAAAGAAGAGCAGAAACTAGAAGCTCACAGTGATTGGGTCAGAGATGTGGCCTGGGCTCCCTCCATAGGTTTGCCAACAAGCACTATTGCCAGCTGCTCACAGGTACAAATCAAATCTCTAAAGATAAAAAAATGAAACGAAGTATTTTGCTAAAGTATTTCTGCTAGACTCTTGCGATTCCCCCAGGAGAGTTATGCCACTGATAGGGACAATTTTCATTTTGCTGATATGGCTTCATGAGTCCAGGGACATCTTCATGCCATATTGAGATAGTCAAGTAGGGTTCCGTGGAATAACTATGTATAATATTAATACAATATTATTAATATTACTAAGGGGGCTGTTCAGATCCTGAACAGGTGCTTGGCATCTGTGTCGGACTGGATGAGGGTGAACAAATTGAAATTGCATCCAGACAAGACAGAGGTACTCCTGGTCAGTCGAAGGCTGGACAGGGCATAGGGATACAGCCTGTGTTAGACAGGGTTACACTCCCCCTGAAGACACAGGTTCGCAGCTTGGGGGTTCTCCTGGATTCATCGCTGAGCCTGGAACCCCAAGTCTCGGCGGTGGTCAGGGGAGCTTTTGCACAATTAAAACTTGTGCACCAGTTGCGCCTGTACCTTGGGAAGTCTGACTTGTCCACAGTGGTCCACGCTCTGGTTACATCCCGAATAGATTACTGCAATGCGCTCTACGTGGGGCTGCCTTTGAAGACTGTTCGGAAGTTTCAATTGGTCCAACGGGTGGCAGGGAGCATACAACCCCCCTGTTACGCCAGCTCCATTGGCTGCCAGTGTGCTACCGAGCACAATTCAAGGTGCTGGCTTTATCCTATAAAGCCCTAAATGGTTCTGGCCCAGCTTACGGTCAGCCCCCTCCCTTTTGGCCTTCAGAAGGAAAGTGAAGACCTGACTCTGGGTTCAAGCTTTTGGATAACTGTGCAATGCAATAATGGATGTCCAATTTGTATAATGATCTCGGAATGGCTTAAGACTACAATTTTTTGGATGGCATGATTTTTAACTGTTGCAATGTCTTCATTTTTATATTTTAAATTTTAAATATTTAATATTTTAAACTTTAATTTTGTATGTGGCTTGGGGCATCGAATTGTGCCATTTGTAAGCCGCCTTGAGTCCCCTTCGGGGTGAGAAAGGCAGGGTAGAAACGGGGCAAATAAATAAATAAAATAGATTTTACATCTTTGGCTTCCATATATGTATACTCTGCTAGTTTTGGTAGCTCTACATTGACAACAAGCCAATTTAGACATGCTAAAAGTTATAGACTGTAAGTGAAAGTTTTCATATTCTGGTTAAAAAACATCCTGCCATGAAAAAATAACTACGCTGAGGAAAATGGTTTTAATGTGGACTTCCCTAGCCTATCATTTCTTTAGTTTGTTTAAAGTTTTAAGATGCCTTTTATTAAGATTGTCAGAGTAGTAATAATAAAAGATTAAAATTAGTTTTTTATTATTATTATTTCAATTAATAATAATAATAATAATAATAATAATAATAATAATAATAATAAAACTTTATTTATACCCCACCACCATCTCCCCAATGGGGACTCGGGGCGGCTTACATGGGGCCATGCCCAAGACAATACAATAAACCATAACATAATACAATTAAATAATACATTACATAAAATAAACAGTACAACATAAGATCAAAACAGCAATATAACAAGAGTGGGCCGCATGAACACTACATTTAAAAACTAGATTAAAAATTAAAACTCTGGGTGAGAAAGGGATCAGAATAAAACCTCGAGGGACGGGACATCAGATAGTGAACCAGAATACTGTTTTTCAGTAGAGCAGAAGGGGAAAACTAATATAAATTGATGCATATAGTGATGTAAGTAATATAGGGTAAAAGTATTGTCTTTATAAATTGTATAATAACGCTATGTAACAAAATTTGAAAAAAAATCTGTTCCTGGTTTAAAAGTGTTATTTCCTGTTTTATTGTGCGGTACTTACTTTGAAGGTACAGTAGAGTCTCACTTATCCAACCTTCGCTCATCCAACTTTCTGTATTATCCAACGCAGTCTGCCTCCCGCCCAGATCCACAGCTGTTTCTCTAGGAAGCAACGCTCAGCAGGCCAACATGCCCAACAACAACACAAATGCAGCCACACTCCCAAACAAGTGGCAAGATTGTTGCAAAACATAATGTTTTGGTGCTTAATTTGTAAAATCATAACGCAATTTGACATTTAATAGGCTTTTCCCTAATCCCTCCTTATTATCCAACATTTTCACTTATCTAACATTCCGCTGGCCTGTTTATGTTGGATAAGCGAGAGTCTACTGTAGTTGTTATACTCCAGAAACTTCGTTTTTGTGACTGCCACAAACTACATTGAATTGGTTGAGATACTAATTGTCTGAGATTAATTGAAAAACTATAGAAAATGTACTGCAAGATGTCCTGCAAAAACAAACTTCATGCAGTTTAATAAACACTATTCCATGTTTTTATGATATAACCAATTAGGAAATGACATTTATAACCCAGGAACAAAAATCATGTTATATAGTATAATACTTCTATTGCTCAAAAAATAATACCTAGATTTTAAAAAAGATTGTCAGAGCAGTGTAACAAGAGTACAGTGGAGAGCTACAGGAAGGGATGGATATTCAGACATATAATCCATCAACTGGAATCTAAAGCAGTTCAGTCAAAACCTATTTACTTTTAGATCTACCCTTATCTGTTAAAAACCTGAATAGTACACATGCCATAACAGGTTGCTGTTAGGACAGAATAAGTATGAATAGAATGGTTGCCATTCGGCAAATGAGGTCATGCAAAATCAACTAATTTGAGGTGTGATGCTGTAGAAGAATTATAGGGATACTGTGTGCTGCAAAGCAGACAAACAAGTGGGTCCTAGAACAAATCAGGCCTCTATTCAAATACGTGAATAGCTAGAAAAGACTATAATCATGTTTGGTAAGGCAGAGTCAGAGGAAGACCTCATTCCAAATGGACAGAATCAGTTGAGGAAGCTACAATCCTGCGCCTGCTAAGGGTGAATTGCTGTTACTATGGCTTGGAGGTCTCCTTCTCATAAGGTCACCATAAGTCAAAATCCACTTGAAGGCAGTTAACAATAAAAACAACAAGGCAGGAAGGAATTGCCTTGTTTAAAGGCTGGTGTGAATAGATTTCACGTTTTTGATGTCTTAAAAGCAAAAATATGCTATTTTGCATTGCTACACATAGTGCTGAAAGTAAGTTTTCCATTTCCTTAAAGTTCTGTTTGCTTTTTCCTAGGATGGCAGAGTGTTTATCTGGATGTGTGACGATGCCTCAGGAAACTCATGGTCACCAAAATTGTTACATAAGTTCAACGATGTAGTCTGGCATGTTAGCTGGTCTATCACTGCTAATATTCTTGCAGTTTCTGGAGGAGACAACAAAGTGAGTGCCGAAGCAGTTTAAACAGTGCCTTTATCTTCTAAAGCCAGGCAGCATTTGTGCTTCGATTCTTAGCCTTGTGAGGTCAAAGTTTTGGATCAAGTCAAGTTCAGGATCTGATTTGTACTTAGAAACCAAACCAAACCAGTTCAATAGATGGTGTAGCCAATTATTTGTTTAACTCAGCCTCGCAGAGAAGGGGAAGGAAATGGGACTCAGGCACAAGATTTGTTCTTGACCTTCAGTAAAATTTGGTTTATTATATTATAAGTGAGTCTGAATAGGCTTATTCTATTTTTCAGTTTTGGTATAGTGAGACATAGAAATAAATCTTTACTCATTCTCCCTATCTTTTCATAGTTTTAATAAACCTCTACAGCATTTAATATTCCTCTTTTTTCTAACTAAAAATTGTCCCCAAGTATTTATCTTAGAATCCTCTCATTGTCTTTACTTTTTATTTCTCTCAGAGGAAAGCAACTTTGCCTAATTTCTTGAGTTAGGATTGAATGGAATACAAGAGTCCAAATATTATTATTTGGCAGAATACTTTTGTACTACTGGATCTGCCACTTAATAGATTCCCTTTTTAAACATACCCTTTATTAAGCTTGTTAATTAGCTTTGTAAAATTGGAATTGGGCAAATGTTACTTATTGTGATTCTCTGCAGCTACCCTGAATGGAAGTTTTCTGAAGTATCCTTTAGATCCATAATAAAAATACTGTCTTTTTCCAGTATAAAATGGCAGGTAATTGTGGTTTTCAGAAATATTGTCAAGGAGTTGAAATGAGGACAAAATTAATATTGCTGACCTTCTCAACTGAAATAATCCCTGCAGAGTTTAACATGCTAATTTTGATTATTTTTAGGTAACTTTATGGAAAGAATCAGTAGATGGACAGTGGGCTTGTATCAGTGATGTTAACAAGGGCCAAGGAGCAGTATCTGCCATTACGGAAGGGCAGCAGAATGAACAGTGACAGATTGAATGAACAGCAATCAAGAATTTCAATGCAAAGAAGTCGACATGATTTTTACTATCTTTTTTTATTAAACCAGATTTCCTCAATCTGGGACACAGAAAAATAAAACTCTCCAAGAACATTCTATAGTTGCTTTTATTCCAACTATATACTTTAGCATTTCACTTTAATTGACACTTTGTAAAATTCAAAGCAAACTGTACATGATGAGATATCCAATATGTTGGTTTTTTGCTGTATAATTCTTCTTTTAGAATACTGGCAAATTCCTCGATCATTTTACTGGAGAGCTTTGTTGAGCTTAGAATTGACTCCTGCCTTCCACGAGAAGGAGAGAAAGTTAGGTTTTTGTGGCTTAAAAGTTCTCTTTCAGAATTATTTGTCTACTTTCTACAGTTTTCTCATATAGAAACCTTTTTGTAGCATTACTCTTTCAGCAAGAAGGAAGAAGCTATCAAATATGTAGTAGACAGTTTGATCTTATGAGAGAAGGCTGCCTTTATACATGGAGGAGGAGCCAAGAATGCAAAGTAACCTTTAACCTACAGTTTGCTTTCACATGTATGAGGAAAATATTTATAAATTTGACTTCCAAAATAATGCAAACCTAATAAACCTTAATCCATTTTGTGTACTTTGGTGTCCTTTCAAAGGAATTGAATAAACCTGTCACAGTGTCCTTTCTAAACTGTCCAGACATGACGTAAAGGTACCTGTAATCCTTTTTAATATACCTGTATGCTTAACTAAAATGTGTTCCATCTGTTTGAGAAGTTGGATAGGGTGGTTTTAGCACTTAGCAGAGAAAAGAAATAGCAAGAGACTATTGTGTTGCTGAATTTAGTAGGGTCTCTTTGTACTAGGAAAAGATGGGGCAGTGCGGAGTAGTGGTAGGATAAATGAAATTTAGCTGCAGGCCAGGTGTCCCCCACAAATCTATTGCTGTAGTCTACCCTTCCCAAGCCATAACTAGTGAAGTACCTTATTGCTTCAATTATAAACTTATTTTGAAATCATGGAATCACAGAGTTGGAAGAAGAGTACAAGGGCCCTCTGGTCCAACTCCCTGATATGCAGGAAAAGTATGATCAAAGCACTCCCAACAGATGGCCATCCAATCTCTGTTTAAAAGCCTCCAAGGAAGGAGCTTCCACTACACTCCCAAGGCAGTGAGTTCCACTGTTCAACAGCTTTTATGGTCAGGAAGTACTTCCTAATGTTCAGGTAGATTTTTTTATTCTTCCATGTCCTGGTTTTCGAAGCAGCAGAAAACAACCTTACTTCCTCCTCAATGTGACACCCTTTCAAACATTTAGACATGGCTATCAAGTCCTCTCTCAGCCTTCTTTTCTCCAAGCTAAACATAGCCAGTTCCCTCAGCCACGCCTCATAGGGCTTAGTGTCCGAACCTTTGATCTTCTTGATATGTATGGTACACTCCTATTCATATTTCCATGTCCCCAGCACAGGGACTTGCTTCCTGGGAATGTTTGCAATCTTAGGTAACGGCAGAGTTGCATGTTGATTTATAATGACCCCATTAATGCTGGATGTTTGTGTTGTGCTTGTAACATTTCACACCATAAGGAGAGGCAGGTAACAAACGTATTATCATTATTTCACTTAAAAATAGCTCCTCTTTATGCATTGGTACCTAGGTAAAGGTAAAGGTTTTCCCCTGACATTAAGTCTAGTCGTGTCTGGCTCTGGGGGTTGGTGCTCATCTCCATTTCTAAACTGAAGAGCCGGTGTCCATAGGTCATGTGGCCAGCATGACTATATGGAGTGCTGTTACCTTCTTGCCAGAGAAGATCTATTCTATTCACATTTGTATGTTTTCAAACTGCTAGGTTTGCAGAAGCCGGGGCTAACAGCGAGAGCAAATCCCATTACCTGGATTCGAACCGTTGACCTTTTGGTCAGCAAGTTCTACAGCTCAGTGGTTTTACCCGCTGCACCACCGGGATACCTAGGATGTCTGTAAACTATGTTGAATATACAAACATACATGAAAGTTACCATTAACAGTAAAAATAAAGCCAGGAGCAAGGCAATTATTTTAGTGCATTTAAGAGCTCACTAAACCAAGACCTAAATTTTCTATCTCAATTTTTACCTCTATAGAGACTGTCATAGTTGTTTGTGCTTTTGCTCACTGCTGCTTTAAGAATCCCTTTTTCTCTACCCAAAGGCAAGAGGCATCTCATGTCTGTCAGTAATGGAGATCAGCCATTGCTTCTTTACCCCAACATACATCATGAGATGTAACCTGAAACTCAGCCCATGCACCAGCACTTCATTTACAATTCAATCTGCAGACATTGTAGTTGGTTGGTTTAATTTGAAGACTCCAGTTTCTTGTTCCCATACCCTGCTTTTAATACAATCTCCCTTGATGCAAAGCTCTAGAGAAGATGAAGTTAGTTAGGATTTTGCTTCATGTTAACAAAGGTATTATTCAAAAGCCGATTTTTCAAAAACTAAATGAACACGACGATTAGTTGGTTGATGGAGATTCAACAAAAATAAGCTAAATGGATCTTCCTGCAAAGAAAATTAGAAATCCCAGCCACAGAAAGTTGTATCATGGGACAAGCATTATTTGTCCCTATCAAGAAACTGAACAGTTTTCTTCCTATATTGATGTTGAAATACATCTGTTTGCTTGAATACAAACAAAACAGTCATAACATTCCTGATTCAGTAAGGGCATAATGTAATAAAATACTAGAGACTAAGACAAACTGAAAGAAGTGGCTAGAAAATTAATTTGGTGGCAACCCCTTGGGAACCATGGATTGCTGGATTGATTTATCTTGGTTGTTAATCGCTCCTAACAACACAAAAATGGCCCTCACTTCATGACCCACCTTTCCTATAATACTTCCAGATCAAATAATTGTATAAGCAGCCGAGCAAAAATGGATGCTTTCAGCTGATAAATATTGACCCTTTGTCCCTGTAACCCAGACCAATACAAGTATTAAAAAAGTAACAGCACAATTATCACAAAAGGTCAGGCTTGTCTGTTAGTTCTTTGTCCATAATTTCCATCAGCAGCTCAGAATCTGATCTGTCTTGCCATATGCTTCTGTTATTTTGAGGTTGGAGCTAGTAGGAAAGTTCTACAAATGTCCTATGCTGGCAAAAGGTACAAACATACCTCTATAGCTGGAAAGGTTTTTACATGCTAGTGTTGTGATTGCACCGCATTATAAATTGTAAAATATCAGATGAACTCAGGGCAGCAGGATGCATTTTCAAAGAAGGAGAACAGAATACATAGTCACATCCCGTTTGGACTACTGTAACGCTCTCTATGTGATGTGATGCCTTTGAAGATAATTTAGAAGCTTCAGCTGCTTCAGAGATTGGCAGCCAGGTTATGATGTGGAAGTATCGGAAAATATAGATTTTCACATATATTGTATGTAATAAGCACACTGAAATATAGAAAAATCAGACTCTATCTGTACCAGGCACTGAGACGCAGGTACAAGGAAGGTGCAAGAGGTCTGTGTAAATGCACAGGTGAAAGGGGGGTGAACTAACCTAAACATTCCAGAGGAACAGCTTGGTATGACCATAGGCTTGAAATAAAAAGTAAGTCTTTCTCTCTCTCTTTCTCTCATGACAGGTGAGGGGCCCCTTGATGGATGGCTTCAGAATGGGCTGCCTCTGCTTATCTGGAACTGGCTGCAGGCTGGTTAGAGGGCTTAGATAGGAAAATGCTGAGACATGCATATACAGTAGAGTCTCACTTATCCAACACTTGTTTATCCAACGTTCTGGATTATCCAACACATTTTTGTAGTCAATGTTTTCAATACATCGTGATATTTTGGTGCTAAATTCGTAAATACAGTAATTACTATATAGCATTACTGCATATTGAACTACTTTTTCTGTCAAATTTGTTGTATAACATGCTTTGGTGCTTAATTTGTAAAATCATAACCTATTTTGATGTTTAATAGGCTTTTCCTTAATCTCTCCTTATTATCCAGCATATTCGCTTCTCCAACATTCTGCTGGCCCATTTACGTTGGATAAGCGAGACTCTACTGTATATTCCCCATGTATATAGAAAAGGTAAAATGAGCTATTGATGATGCTAAAGTGACATAGGGTCACATGTATGTAGGAGCATGTTTCTTTGTTTGCCTGTATTTGAAGATGTATAAAAGGGAAAGTCAATGCCTTTGTCCTCACTCTGGTTTGCTTTTGGAGGAAATTCCATGCCAGGGTTTAAGCTGAAAATAAAACCGTACTTTTCTGCTTCAACAAAGGATCACTCTTGGTGTTATCTCTCCTATCAGCCCCAACAGTTACTATGTAATAATAATAATAATAATAATAATAATAATAATAATAATAATAATAATAATAATAATAATAATAATATATTTCTAAATAGCCCTCTCTCCCCAGAGGGACTCAGGGCAGTTAACATACATATAAATGGCAAACATTCAATGCCACAAGTACACTTAATATCAAAAGTATAAAATGATGATAACATATTATAATAAAAATTCCAAATTAGAAAAAACAATAAATTTAAACATGACACTCAGTAAAAACATTATTGCACGGGGCCCTGTACAGGGAGAGAACCACTCCCATGTTATGGCAGCTCCACTGGCTGCTAGTCCGCTTTCAGGCTAAATACAAAATGCTTGCCGTTAACCAATAAAGCCCTAAACAGTTCGGGTCCAGGCTATTTGTCAAATCGCATCTCCCTAGACAGACCATCTTGCGCCGATTTTACTGAAGGATGTCACATTCAGCGTATTGTCCCCATGAATCCTCTGTCATGCTACTTTTTCAGATGCTTACAGACACCCTAGTCTCTTCTTCCTTCCCACTTTCTGTCTTTTTCCTCATCTTACTTCTGTTGTTGCAAACCGAGTTTAAAGTGCAAAGGCAGTAAAAGCTCAGTTAATAGGGTGGGAAGGAGAAGAGAAGGAAAAAAGGAATAAGGGAGAAGAGAAAGAGAAAAATGAGAAAAGAGAAGACAAGAGAAAGAGAAGAGGAAAATGTAAAGAAAAGAGAATATTTTTTATCGTGTCAGAAGTGAACTGAGAATATACTGCAAGCCCCATCTACAATGTTATCTAATGCAATAGAAATGAATTACATTAAAGGAGTCAAAACTGACCATATAATGCAGTTTCAAACTGCATTATATGGCAGTGTAGATGGGACCATTGTTAAGCTCCCCAGTGTCCAATGCATCTGAACTCTTTCACTTGCTGCGGCTGCCCAGTCAAGTTTAGAGAAGTGTGAGTTGGGAGATGCCTACTTACTTACTTAGATGATCCCTCGTTGTCCGAGTATGATGGCCTTCCAAGTGTAGTGTCTTGGCGGTGGATACGAAGGTGACTGTAGAGTCCTATTCTTGACCCGCTAGTTCTTCCACAGTGAGGGCATCAGTTTCCAGGTGGAAGGTGGTCCTGGTCAGGGTTGGCTTTGTTACAATAAAAATACTATTTTAAATCTCTCATGAACATTATGTGAGTTGATGCAACTGATCACATTGTACATATGTTGTTCTGGATTTAAGAAGAATAAACTACTTGTTCTTTATTGTTCACCTGCGTGGCACATATCTTCTTTATCTGGCAAGGCAGTTCATGGACTGCACATTTTCATTTTTCATTACATCACAGGCTTAACATGCCTTCCTCTTGGCACATTTCTCCTTTCCACCCTCCATTCGTGCCTCTTCCAATTCCACAGCACTGCTGGTCACAGCTGACCTCCAGTTAGAGCGCTCAAGGGCCAGGGCTTCCCAGTTCTCGGTGTCTATGCCACAGTTTTTAAGTTGGGAGGTGCATTGCAGCTAGGTCACAGTAGCTACCTCTCACACGCGGGATCTTAACCTGTTCATTTCTTTGATTTACATCCCATCTTTCTTCTAGTCTGGGAACCAAAGCATCTTAGAGTAGACATCAAAACAAAGTAGCTAAAATCATATGGGGCATAATCGTTTTTACAAGCATTAAAAAGCAATCCCATTATAAATAATTAAAAATATTGAGCGCATTACATATTTTTTTTAAAAAAACAGCACATCAGTTGAACACCCTTCTACTCCAACCAATTTAAAGATCGAAGGCCTCTTTCAATAATATTGTATTAAATAACAATTAGATTGTGAGCCTGCAGGCAGAGAACTAAGGTTCTCTAAGGACTTTTAACTTGTAAAGCACCATATACAATAATGGTGTTATATACTGTATATACTCGAGTATAAGCCGACCCGAATATAAGCCAAGGCACCTAATTTTACCACAAAAAACTGGGATAACTTATTGACTCGAGTATAAGCCAAGGGTGGGAAATGTAGCAGCTATGGGTAAATTTCAAAATAAAAATAGATACCAATAAAATTTCATTAATCAGGGCATCAGTACGTTAAATGTTTTTGAATTTTACCGTATTTCAAAGAAAAATAAACTAGCTCTATAAGTGGAAAAGTAGGGGCAACAAAAACAATATGGTATCAATAATAATCTAATAATAATAGTAGTAGTAGTAGTAGTAGTAGTAGTAGTAATAATAATAATAATAGTGTGGTTTTCTGGCATTGTATATTTCTGCCGCTTCTGTGACTGTTCATTTGGGTTTTGATGATTCCGTAGCCCACTTGTCGATGGATGTCCAGAATCAGCAGCATCCACCGCGGTCCTTTTTATCCTGGGTGACGACCGAGCCAGTATAGACTTCGTTTTGGTTTGATTCTCCATAATGCTAATGGGTTAGGTGCTCTTGGTTCCATTCCTCAGCTGAGGCCTCTCTGGCTTGGTTGGACCATTGGGTATATTAAGGTAAAGGTAAAGGTTTTCCCCTGATGCTAAGTCCAGTCGTGTCCGACTTTGGGGGTTGGTGCTCATCTCCATTTCTAAGCCGAAGAGCCGGCGTTGTCCATAGACACCTCCAAGGTCATGTGGCCGGCATGACTGCATGGAACGCCGTTACCTTCCCACTAGAGCAGTACCTATTGATCTACTCATGTTTGCATGTTTTCAAACTGCTAGGTTGGCAGAAGCTGGAGCTAACAGCGGGCACTCACTCTGCTCCCCGGGTTTGAACCTGGGACCTTTCGGTCTGCAAGTTCAGCAGCTCAGCGCTTTAACACACTGAGCCACTGGAGGCTCCCTAGGTATATTACAATAGTGCAAATAGGATGCAATCAAAGCATGTGTTACGGTGTCCAATTTTGCTCCTATTTGCCCCTCTGTCTTTCCATCATTATAGCGCTTAATGGCGATGGACAGTGACAGGGGATATTACAGTAGAGTCTCACTTATCCAACATAAACAGGCCAGCAGAACGTTGGATAAGCGAAAATGTTGGATAATAAGGAGGGATTAAGGAAAAGCCTATTTAATGTCAAATTAATGATTTTGCAAATTGAGCACCAAAACATTATGTTTTACAACTTGTTTGGGAGCATGGCTGCACTTGTGTTGTTGTTGGGCATGTTGGCCCGCTGCACGTTGCTGCCTAGAGAAACAGGTGTGGATCTCGGCAGGAGGCAGACTGCGTTGGATAACACAGAACATCAGATGAGCGAAGGTTGGATAAGTGAGATTCTACTGTAGAAGGATCTCATTGGGAAACTTTTCTCAGACGGCCTCTACAAAATTTCCTCTCAAAATAAATGCTTGGTAGGATTTTTTCCCAACTAATACTTCATATTCAGGAAGGAAGGCAGCAAGAGCACAGCACAGAGGGATGAATCTGTGTTACCTTTCCATCCAACAAGATACTCTATCATTGCTGTAGTCCTAGCAAAAAAGAAAACCCATAAAAATCAGTTTCATTACACTCTCTATTACATTCTTGAAACTGATGCATGATTTAAAAAAAACCCCTTTACGTCATTAGAATATGTTTCTAAGGAATGCACAATATCACTTGGATTGTGAAGCACTTCGTTTACAAAGCAAACAATCCCATCTACTATATAGATAGAGCTTTCTGCACCAGCTTTACCAACTTGCACGGAAAATACTAGGTAAGAAACCTTTCCAGATTCATTTCTGCTTATTTCCCTACTCCCAATCTTTCTTAGCTTTGCTTCTCCGCTTAACTTAATAAGCAGATACTTGCTGGAGTTTGCAGCTTTGTGAGACTGAATTGAATTCAGGAGCAACTCAGAAACAAATGATTTAACAGAATGTTTCTCAGCTGATTGTGCACAGAAGCCATCTAGGTGTGTGTCTACACTGTGGAATTAATGCCATTTGATATCACTTGAACTGTCTTGACTCAATGCTGTAGAATCCTGGAAGTTGTAGTTTTACAAGGTATTTAGCCTTCTCTGGAGCCCCCGGTGGCATTGTGGGTTAAACCACTGAGCTACTGAACTTGCTGACTGAAAGGTCAGCAGTTTGATCCAGGGAGTGGGGTGAGCTCCCGCTATTAGCCCCAGCTTCTGCCAATGTAGCAGTTTGAAAACATGGAAATGTGAGTAGATCAATAGGTACCACTCCAGTGGGAAGGTAATGACGCTCCATGCAGTCATGCTGGCCACATGACCTTGGAGGCATCTACAGACAACGCTTGCTCTTTGGCTTAGAAATGGAGATGAGCACCAACTCCCAGTCGGACACGAGTAGATTTAGTATCAGGGGAAAACCTACCCTCAACAAACTACAACTCTCAAGATTTCATAGCATTGAGCCAGGACAGTTAAGGTGGCATTAAATCTACAGTGTATATGAAGTCTAAGTGAGATGGAAGCTTTCTTAATAATTACTGTGAATGTTCTCTCTCCAAGCTCCATGTTCCCCTCCAAGTATAATGTGCATTTTGTATTAGCTTTGTACACTTGACCCTCAATAGTATTAATAGGATTATTCTGATTCTTCTTAACAAGACAAGCATGATTTTTGTGTCCTGATAAATATGATGTATCAACTCACTATGACGAACATAATGGTATGATAATAGAATGCCTATGTATTCATTTCACTGTTAAACCCAGTTAGACAAAATAATTAGTACAAGATACAAAATATTAAAAGACTTTATAAAACACTGTGGTTTTAATGTGTGCTATATTATGTGTGTTACAGGCTAATAATCTTATCTCTGAGGCATCTTTAGAAGTTAATGATGTTTATCCGAAGCATAATCGTAGGAACACTCCTTGTCTGTTCACTTTGGATAGAGACCACTGTTGCAGGTTCCAGCTTTTTGAGTCCAGAACAACCAAAGATGCAGGTATCTTCTCTTCACTTGAACGATCAAAATGTTTTTTTTATTTTATACAGGTAATAATTTGCCATAGAACTTGCATTTGTTTCTTTTTCTCCTAGCAGCGAAAAGTCTCCCAGAAATCTGTAACAAAATTCCATCGTCGAGATGCAGAAGTGGCTTTGGACGTCCATGGAAATGAGGTTAAGGAAAATAGGAATGAAATGGAAATAAAGGTAACTTTTCTTGCATTCCTTTCCCACTTTTATCTATCATGACCAAAACTATGAAATTAAGTGCCATGAACAATTTAAGCTGAAGAGCACTGAATATGAGTTCATTGATTAAAGAGTATTTTAGACAAGAGCTAAGTTAACAGATGATTGATATTTACCATAATGTGAGAATGTCTGCAAAAAAACTAAAATAGGGGTTTCAGAAGCTTTCCAGCTGCTATTCTAGGAAATTACAATTTTGGAAATACAGTAGAGTCTCACTTATCCAACACTCACATATCCAATGCTCTGGATTATTAGTCAATGATTTCAAAATATTGTGATATTTTGGTGCTAAATTTGTAAATACAGTAATTACTACATAGCATTGAACTACTTTTTCTGTCAAATTTGTTGTATAACATGATGTTTTGGTGCTTAATTTGTAAAATCATAACCTAATTTGATGTTTAATAGGCTTTTCCTTAATCCCTCCTTATTATCCAACATATTCACTTACCATATCCAATGTTCTGCCGGCCAGTTTATGTTGGATACGTGAGACTCTACTGTAGTGAGAATTGTGCAGAAGTAATAGTTTTATCCCACTTCACCTGTCATGGCTTGATGCTATGGAATCTCAGGACTTGTAGTTTTACAAGTTCCTTAGACTTCTCTGCCAGAGGTCTGATGTCTTACCAAACTACAAATCTGTAACAGGAGCCCATAACATTGAGCCAGGGAGTTACAATGGCATCAAACGGCATTCATTCTATAACTTAGGTGCACCCTTTGTAGCAATTGTGAATATGAAACATTTACCTAGACATATCCATTTGTAACTGGTTTGTAGTCACAACTGCTTCTTAGTCAGAATTTTTACATTACTAGCATGATTCCAACTCCCTCCTAAGCCTACTTTACCAAGCATCAGCTACATGCAGAGAAATAGGTCCCTTTTACCAGTTGAATAATGCTTCCATCAGGTTTGGGAGGTCAAGCTAGGAAACATTCCTTATTTAGCTAAGTATAGTTAAATACTGAATACAATATTCAAGTAAAATGTTTTCTTTTAGTTGTGGATGTAATGCACAATGTGCATGTAAGGGTTCCTTGAGACTTGGGAATCATTTCAATGGTTCCTTCACGGTAGAAAGATTAAAAAGGTCATTCTAGAGCTAGAGCAAGAACCCACAAGGAAAGATTATAATCTTTGTTTGTCTTTAAAAAAAGTCAAAGGAAGACATTAAAGAAATATGAAAATTATATGTGTAGAAAATAGATCAAGAGGCACCTGGACCTTCCCATTTAGTGGATGGAGATTTAGAACAAGAAAAATACACTTCACAGACTTTATGGTTAAAGTATGGAATCAATTGTCACAGACGTAGTTATGACTGACAGTTTGGATGACTTTAAATTTAAGATTGGAGTTTGAGTGGCTATATATGTCCTTAAACATTGCAAACAGTATGGCTTCATGTAACGTGCCCAAATATCCTAAAGCCCACAGATCTCATCTGATCTTGAAAGCTTAGCATGCTCAGCTCTCCTTAGTACTTGGATGGGAGACAACCAATGAATAGCGTGTGCTGTAGGCTATATTTCAGAGAAAGAAGCTGGGAAAACCACCTCTGAGTATTCCTTGTTGAAGAAAGCCCTATGAAATGAATGGGGTTACCATAAATTGATAGGCAGCTTATTCTCTCACTTGTGGGTTTTCCATCAGCAACTGACTGGCCGCTGTATGAATGAATGCTGATGGAGATAAACCTTTGGTCTGATCCAACTATGGCTCATATAGGTTGAGTGTCCCTTATCCGAAATGTATGGGACCAGAGGTGTTTTGGATTTCAGATTTTTGTGGATTTGGGAATATCTTCATTTGCCTATATCCAGATAACAGGATATCTTGGAGGTGTGATCCAAGTCTAAACATGAAATCCATTTAGTTTGAAGGGAATTTTATGCACAGTATTTTAAATAATTTTGTGCATGAAGCCAAGCTTTTGTACATTGAGCCACTGGAAAACAAAGGTGTCATTATTTCAACCACTCATGTGGATGATTTGGAGTATTTCAGAATTTCAGATAAGGTATGCTCAACCTGTGTTATGGTCATCAGTATACTTTCAAAAAATCAAAACGAAATGCAGAAGATTATCAATGTTTATTTCTGGGCATATGTGATAAAACTGAGGTTTGAATACATATTTCCCCATTTCTAATCCTTGAATAAGTTTCTCAGATGGAGCACTCACTATTACTATTAAACCAATCTTGACATTTTGACATCTCAGTTCTAATTTCCCAGTAGCACTGCCCTTTAAAATTAAATGAACTCAATCAACAAAGTTTACAAATAATCCTCATATTCTGCTATGTTCCTTAGTTTACCGTTCCCTTTGAAATTGGCATGAAAATCTCTGAAGCTCAGTACAAAGACTGTGAGCAAATGCTGGAGAAATTTTTGGAAGACATACTGGCTGAGGACAATAAAGGTAAAATGTTCTAAACCAGGACTATTAAGAATTTAAGAAGTTCAGATAAACAAGTGATATTTTATGCTTTACTTAACACATTCTGAACACACTTCCCTGGAGCAGTGAGATTAAATATCCCATGCAATAGAGATATTATAGCAGCAATAAGGCAATGACCAAAATAGCAATGGGAAATTTCTCTTGACACAGGCAACAACCACTGCTTTTGTACAACTTGTGGCATCCTTTGCACTTTTACCCATCAGAGATTTAAGTCTGAATTCTGGTATATGTTCACATGTAAATAATCCAGAGTCAAACAGGATATAGTTTTCAGTATGTTTTAATAGAATTTGTTGTATTGGCTTGTTCTTGCTTCCTACTTGTTTTTTTATGATGTACAGTAGGCTGCATATTGCCCAAGCGATTTCTTTCAGGATCTTCCGTATAATACAATTTTTGCATAACCTGGAACCCTATTTTTCTTACCTGAAATGAATGAATCCATACCATACGATTTCTCTGGAGGATTTATAAAATGCCTAGAAAAGCAGTCTCACTAGACTTTAAGCATGATTGCAGTCTCTGGCTCAATTTGTGGTGGACACGGACCATAAAAATAATGTTCCTCCAGAGCAATTCCATGACATTTAAAGCTCTTCATGTTTAAATGAAACCCTATTTAATGCTTTGAAGTAATAAGTGGGTCTACGGTACTCCTATTTTTGTTGTTTTGTTTATTTTTTGGATTATCAATTTTTAAAAAATTTCTACCCAGATATGCTGTTGTTTGCAACAAAGAAGCACAGTTAAGTAAATTATTATTATTATTTGAAATACAACAAGATGAGTCCATTATCAACTGCATTTTTCTCTGAAAGAGGCTCAAAGTCTTAAACATTGGTAAAAAGAATACAAATCTTAAAGACTATAAACATTAATATAGAATTAACCATAAAATTAATGATTAAAACCATTGAAACAATTTAAAAAACATAAAAATCTGACTAGATATCTATAATTCTAAATACAAGTGTTACTAGACTGTACTACCTAGCAGCTATTCCGCTGGTTTCAGTGTTTCAAATAATATGCTTTGGACAAAACTGCAAATTTGAAAATATTAGGGCAACACATTAAGCAAAACCAGAAGAGCATGATACTTTGTACTTGTAGAGCTCATGTACTTTCAAGCCTGTGCCATAATTAGATTATTTTTTAATGCTCTTTATTAATATTTTGAGTATTTGCCATCTTGGTTAACTTGGGCAAAACATGCAAATGTCCCATTTTACTAATATAATTTTGAAAGTTATTTGGCTATGCATTAAGGTAATTGGAGATCTGCTTAAATTGTTCTTTGTAATCAAAATATTATCAAAATTTGTTTGCAATTCTGTGGAGATGTGACCTCTAAACTATATCACAGCCACCATCTGGAAAACTCTGCATAATTCTAGTAATTTTATTTTGCCACCACCCAGCAAGCCAAAAGCTGCTAGCAGTATATACTGCTAGCAGTATAAACAATATCAAGATATTTTGACCATTGTCTACTAAAAATTAAGTTAGCAAGCTTAGGGTGGGGGAAGCACTACTTACAGCATGGAAAAAATTAAGAAGACATTTCCAACCTTTCCCACCTTCTCCAATTACTATAAAGATGTATTTTTAAACAACAACATTACCCTTTCAGAAAACCAATCACCAGACTGAGGAAAGAAAAAGAAAATCAAGATACCAGAATCGGAATAGCAACTTCACTTTCAAAATAAGTTTCATGCTTTGAAATCAACTGCTTGAAATCTTTCTTGATCCCATCTAATACCAATAAATATCTTTACTTTCAAATGCAAAGAAGTTGTATTAGGTAATTTATTATTATGGCATAAAACCTATAGAGCTGCTTAGGAATCAAAATTAAAATAAATGTGGCAGGGAATAATCATATGGGCAAAAAAACCCCCATGTAATACCAGAATCAACAGAAGCAGTTCTGAGTGTTCCTTGTCTAAGAAATACCCACAAAATGTATGGGGCTGCCATAAGTCAACAAGGGGAAAATGCACAGGTGCATGTACATCTGCAGTCTTTCTCACACTTGTGTTGCTGATGGTGGTGACTAGTTTTGTGCCTGATCATCACACAAATACCAAACACACAGCATCGGCCAATAGTATGCCAATTGTTCCCAACCATAAGGCCTCTGGAAGTTCGATTTAAATGAAGATTCAACTTCAGAAAGGCAGATTGGTCCAAATTCTCAGACATGTTAGACGACAAGATCATATTGGCCACCCAATTCCTGAGGAATATGAGCGCTTTATCAAAATAGTAAAAACCTGTTCCAAAAATATGGAACAGGTACAAACAAAGATTTTACAGACAGACTCCCTATCTGCTTTTGAAGCTTTTCAAAGGAGAGAATTGGGCTAACAAGTCTGGCCCCCTTACGAAGATCTTTTAATAACACAAGAAGGAACTAAAAGGGGAAAACGAAATTAAGATGAAATATCCAAGCTGTATCTGGCTTCATTATAGACAGTTACTTGAACTTTTTAAGAAAGAGAGCTGGGTTTTGCAGACAAAAAAGAATTTTGGGATGGTATAATGAAAACTGAGAAAAGACTTTTAGAATGGGCCACCGAGCAAGAACAAATAAAGGATTGTATGGTGAAATAGGCTCAGAATGTCGGCCACCAGATTGATTTAAACCAAGCATGGAATCAAAGACTAAAATACACCTATTAATACGATTTGAAAGAGAATTGGCTTAAGATGCAATATCAATGGTATATGACACCAAATACATCTCTAAATGTTTTAAGAATGTATCAAATAAGTGCTGGAAATGCGAACAACAGACAGGAACGTTCTTCCATATTTGGTGGTCGTGCCTAAAAGCACAACAATTTTGGAAAAATATAAAGGAAGCCATACAATCGATTTTAAAAACAAAAATTCAGAGGGAACCGGAATTTTTCTTGCTAGGAATGCTCGACTTCATAAAGAATAAGAACAAAGATATTTTGTTTAACTTCCTGGTTACAGCAGCTAGACTGGTGTATGCAAGAATGTGGAGACAAAAGGAAATGCCAAACATAGATTGGTTAAATAAGGTATTACATACAGATCATGAATATGGACAGGCTGACTTATTGGCTGTCACCAAACCATGGGCTTCCTAAAAAAGAAACCAACTGGGACCTAGTAAAAGACTATTTAAAACAGAAAAAACTAGATTTCACCACATGAAGCTAAGCAATTTCAAGATTAGTAGAGGACGGAGGGAAGGATGTACCTTTACAGTAAGATACTGTATATGAAAGAACTGAATGACCAGTAAAAGCAAGATGGAAGGCAACATTTTTTTCTTTTCTCTACTTTTTTTTCCTATCAATTTTTCCTACTTTTCTATAAAAATCATTGTTCTCCCACTATCGATGTTAAACAAATTTCACTACTTTCTTTATAAAACCCTAATAAACACATTTTTTAAAAATAGTAAAAACCTGCTCACGGGCCTCTATACCAAGAAGCTGCAGAACACACTACCTTCAGGGCATTACTCCTGATACAGCTGCCTTGCTGGAAGACTACAACAGGTTCCACAATGAAGACCCATTTGGTGAGCAAACTCTCCAGACAGCGCAGAGCATTCTGTCATCCATCTCTGAAGCCAAGAAAGAACAGTGGATAAAGCTGATAACAGAAGTCGACATGGGCAGCAGTCAGAAGGCATGGAGGCTGTGAAGACGGCTGAGCAATGATCCCTCACAAACTAACACCCATGCCAACATAAAGGCAGATCAGATAGCACATCAACGTCTGAAGAATGGTAAACCCAAACTCTCCAAAGTAGGAAGGAAACCAATAGTCAGACAACCAGATAATGAGAATCACCACCTTCATGAACCTTTTACATCAACTGAATTGGACATGGCCCTCAAATAAATGTAAAAATGACAAAGCAGCTGGCCTGGACGATCTACAGATGGAACAAATTAAGAACTTTGGCCCAAAAACAAGATGCTGACTGCTGAAGATGATGAACAACTGCATTGCATCCTCTCAGATTTCCAAAATCTGGTGGAAAGCAAGAGTCATAGCATCTGAGGATTACCTGGGAAGGAATCCCACTGGAACACTGCAGCACACCAAAATACCCTGGATCGTGCTCTGTTTTACAAGAAGCACTGCTTTAATATCAAGCAAAAAGTGGGCATTAGAAATAACATCGTATGAAAGCTGACTGGCACAACCTGGGGATCACAACCTGACACAGTGAAGACATCTGCCCTTGCGCTTTGCTACTCTGCTGCTGAATACGCATGCCTAGTGTGGAATACATCTCACCACGTTAAAACAGAGGATGTGGCTCTTTATTAGACATGTCACATTATCACAGGATGTCTACGTCCTACATCACTAGAGAAATTATACTGCTTAGCCGGCATTGCACCACCTGACATCCGCTGGGAAGTAGCAGCCAACAACTAAAGGACTAAGGGCATTGACATCTCCAGCCCATCCCATTCGGATATCAACCAGCACGCCAACGCCTTAAATCAAGAAATAGCTTTCTAAGATCTACAGAGATACTCGCAGGAACACCTCAGCAAGCGAGAGTCCAAAAGTGACAGGCTAAAATTCGGAACCTTAATCAGTGACTGATGCTGGATGAGAGACTCCCCCCTGGGCACACAGAAGACTGGGTGACTTGGAAGGTGCTGAACAGACTGCGCTTTGGCACCATGAGATGCAGAGCCAACCTTAAGAAAGGGGCTACCAAGTGGAATCCGCAACATGCGCGTGTGGAGAAGAGCAAACCACAGACCAACCATTACAATGCGGTCTGAGCCTTGAAACATGCACAATGGAGGACCTTCTAACAGCAATACCAGAGGCACTGTAAGTGGCCAGCTACTGGGCAAAAGACGTTTAGTATTAATGCCAAGTTTTTTTTCTTTTTAAAAAAATTTCTGTGTCTGCAAATCCATTACAACTTGTACCCTCAGTTTCGCTTCTGACACAAGAAATAAATAAATAAAATCACACAACATGTGATGCAATGATATAATGGGCATCACTGAATATTAGGAAGAACATTCTGACAGTAAGAACAGTGTAACATGCTCCCTCACAGTGTGGAACCTCTTTCTATGAAGGTTTTTAAAGAGGCTGGATGGCAATCTGTTGTTAGTGCTTTGCTTTTGTGTACCTGCATGGTAGAATGGAGTTAGACAGGAAGGTTGAGAGAGAGCATGACAGCAATGTTTAAATATTTGAAAGGATGTCATATTGAAAAGGGGGCAGACTTCATTTCTGCTGTTCCAGAGACTAGGACACAGAGCAATGGAATCAAACTGCAGGGGGAAGAGATTTCACCTAAACATTTGGAAGAACTTCCTGAGGGTAAGAGCGATTCAGTAGTGGAAGATTCCTCCTCAGAGTATGTCAGAGTCTGCTCCTTTGAAGTTTCTTCAATAAGCCATTTGTTAGGAGTGCCTCGAGTGTGTGTTCCTGAATGGCAAGGGCTTGGGCTGGATGGCCCTTGGGGTCTCATCCAACTCTAGGATTCTAAATTAGCACAGAAATTAATATGCAATAAGCATACAATGTAGTGAGGATCTTTGTAAACGGAAGATCTGGGGACTTACAATTATTACAATAAAACAAGTTATGATTAGTTATGTTTAGAATCACAGGCACAATTATGAAACTACAGAAAAACAGAATTTTGTTACTAGACAGCAGACTCTTCAGTTCAGTTTCAGGACTCTTTTTCTCTAAGGGTGCTTTAGGAGACAAATGTAACACTTCTCTGACTTGAAGGAGGGAAACATGCTTTTATTGTTTTGCCTGCAACCCATCTCACATCTCTATGGAAGAATGAATCAAAAGGCTATTGACAAGATGGATATGTGCTTACATGATGATAACATCTTGAATAACGTAACCAGGAGCATCTACAAAAAAACCTTGAAATCTTATTATTGGCTTGAATTGAAAAGAAAGGCAACAATTACTTTCTTTCAATGTTAATGTCCACAAGATTTTAATTTCTTGCATTAAGTGAGACTCATTTACAAATTGAACATGAGAAGTGGTATAAAAATACATTCATTTACAAATAAGCTCTTCAAAATTCAAATAATACATAACATTATAGAAAAGCTAAATTATTTTTCTTCATTAAAAAAGGAAATTATTAAAGAGATTAAAAACAGCCTAATTTAAATGAAAATTAAAAAATTAGCCTGTCTTCTGCACAGCTCCCAACCATTAGTAATTAAAACCATACTTCAGGAGTCAAATTAATACTAAGGCACCTTAAACAACAGGCAACCAATAACACAGTGAGGGGAGGGATGCAAAGAAATCCAGGAAATGTAGGCATGTTGAAATGATTGTGCTTCAATTAAACACTTATAACTAATTTCCTCTTTATGGAGAATCATAATATTCAAGCTGGTCAAAATTAAAATATAAATGCCAAATCTCTATTTACATCAATCACATGGAGGAACCAACATAACTAGAGAGGGATTTCCTTCTCATTTTCTCAACTTGCACTTTCTTACAAGCTATAGATTTTGTTTGTATTTTGTCTTAGTATGGCTAACATGATGGACATCGGCACCTCCTTAAGGCGAGCAATCTCTTTGACTGTGTGCAAAGCTACTCCTGGGTGTGCAAACTGGCACACGCTTTTGGGCACCTAAGAAAAAATGGAATAAAAGCATTAAGAAGAGCATGTTTTTTATATTCTGCAGAATAGGAGTAGAAGTTAAATTTAAGAACAATTTGAATATCTTCATGCTGCTATGTGACTCTGACCAGAAATCCATCTAGCACAAGATGGCAACAATAGAGGAAGTATGCAAGAAAACAGACAACTACTAACAGGTCGATTAATTTTCCCCGATTTATTCCCAGCTTTTGATATTCAGAAGACCAAGGACAATTTGATAACAATTCCACCATCATCACTTATGAATATACTGTAAAACAAATGCACCTCTAATTTTGAGGAGTCAGACTGGTGTACTGGAGAACTAACTATGAAGATTTGTTCTAGCCAAAGATAAGTATGGGCTAGTTGCTGTTGCTGCACAGGTGAGGCAAGGCATCACGTATTCATAGATTACTGGTAGGCCATTTCAGTAAGCTCCATGGTTCCTCCTTCAGTTTGTTCTCTAGTCAACACTACAGGAAAGTGATAAAAGAATCCTCAAAAATAATAACAGAAACAAAACTATTGCCACCTTGGGTGGGAATGTAGCATGTCAGAAAGTTAAGCTGTAAAAGACCTGTTTTAAGAATGCTCTTCCTGAAGTGAACATGTCTAGTACATTATGCTTAGTGAAAGTAGAGGGCAAAGCCCAGATTCTGCAGACTCCCTTTAGTGGAGCATTAGTAGAAAAGGCTACTGAGGTAGCTACAGATCCACTTGAACTTGCAATCATGTTTATTCATCAGCTAAGACATCTTGGTTGGCATGGAGGAGGAAACTCCCTTCCCTCCACCCCGAGTGGTGGGGAGGAAAGATCTAGAGAGCCACTGACTTCATAAAGCACAAGCGAATGAAAGAAACCTAACAGCACCAAAAACTATTGAATAAAATATGAAGCATACTTTTTGGATAATATATAGCTGAGTGAGACAAGGAGAGGAAAAAATGAGAAAAATCAACAAGAATAAGTGAGAAGTGAATGTATTCACGGCTGGAATCCCTGGGGTGTTTTGTAGTTTTGAAATCTTCTGAGAATGCCAGCCACAGATGCAGGCGAAACATCAGGAAAAAATGCTGCTAGAAAACGGTTATACAGCTTGGAAACTACACAACATCCCAGTGAGAAGTGAAGATACAATTTTTTTCTTCTGTATTTGGCAAGGAGGAGAAAAACTGAAGGAGGTGCCAGGGATCTCACATGATGCCTTGCCTGGGCAGAGGCTGCAGTTAAACCTTTAATGGCTCCTCCTCTGCTGGCTGAGAATAAAGCATTTGAAAGGGAATATTATTTTTTATCCCTCACATAACCCTTGATCATGTTCCTCTGTTGTAATAGATAAGGAGAATAGTAGAATATCTACCTTTACCACTTTGAAGAGGCCTACCACTTTCACCAGACTGGTGTGCAAATGGATGGGAACTCCTTCAGACTCAGTTTACATCACACAATATTATTTTACCTCAAAGATACTGAATCCAGTTTTTTTTTTACTGAGCTTCAAAGAGTACTAGACCAACGTGAGTTATTTAGTCCCTTATAAAACAATTTTCTACATCAAGCATATATTATTTTGTTGTCTACTTCAAAAAGTACAGCATAAACCTATTGCTCCTAAACTATGCATCAACTCTGTGCTTATTAACATTTACTTTCTCAAGATACCACAAAGTATTTTAATGCAGCATCAAAGAAATATATGTAATTTTTTTTTACAAACACCTTACCTGCCTAGGAAGGAAATACGGTGCATCTGTTTCTACTACTATCCTGCTTAAAGGAATTTTCCGAACTGATTCTCTCGCCTCATGAGCTGATGGATATGTCAGTAATGCTGTGAATCCAACAGTAAGATTTGGAAAGTAGTCCAACAGTGGTTCTATGACATCATATCTGCCAGTAAAGCAATGCCTGAGAGGAAAGAGAAATCAGGGGTCATTCTGCAACATAAAATGATCAACCAGCAGCAGAAAAACAAAAACAAAAAAAAAACACACACACAGAGTATGCTAAAGACAGCAAGCAATGTACAGAATTAATATGATTGCTAACACGCTGTTATTTTTTCTTGTATTAAAAGCCAACATATTGAAATTTTGGTTAAAATCAGTTGGAGAGAAAGGTATAATATGTTCTAGAACTATATGCAGTCATGGGGTTTTTGACAATGAAACTGCAATTTACAATTCAGGTTGTGTCTTAGATTTTACCAACACTTTAAAAAATATTAGGAAAAAAAATCAAATAGCAATACTTTAAGAGAAAGGGATGATGTTCAAGTGGCAAGTGGGTTTATAATGTCCATAAACCTACATGCCAAAAAATGCTTTGGTCCACTGGTGATAACTATACCTCAGAACTAGAAGTATATGTTCACTTCTGCTGGGATGCAGAGTTAGAAACAAATGAACAAACTGCTGTTGAGTTTCTTTCCTTCCCAAACTTCAATGCAAGAGAGAAATGCACATCTCTCTCCCAAGCTAAAGGGAAACATTTCCACTGATTCTAACCTTTTTCATATCCCAGCACAAAGCAAAATCCTAGCTTTTCCCCTCAGCATGTGTCAGAGTCTAAGATGGAGAAGAGCTTCTACATATTCACAATGAAGGAAAATAATATTTTTTTCCTTTGGGAGCAATATTCAGAGGATATAATGAAAGTAGGAATTGAATTATTGCAGTAAGTAGACTTGTGCATAGATCTGTTTTAGCCATTTTACTTTGGCCAAACCGGCTTCTTCTTCGGCTCTATTGGATGGCCATAACGGCAAGGGCCCAGCCATCACATTTAGTACAAAATACAGTAATTGAAAGATCTGAGTGAACTGTTATATCTGTCTCTTAAGCCTAATTTTAATTTGCAAGCACTTTTATAAGATACTATGAGCAAAATGAGAACTCAATGGGCAAAGTTTTAAGTCATGCTATATTGGCTTATATCAAGCATCTCTGTGTTTTTTTTCACAGCCCGAAAAAATGTCTCTAGGAAACTTATAAGCAGATCATGAATGCAAGAGTTCCCAACCATAATTTCCATCACATGGCCTTCATAACTTTTCCGTAAAAATCAAATGCTGCTTTGGCAATAATATTTATCAAGCAAACTTGTCTCACCATATTATTGGGGGAGATTAAGTTTCTGAGAAGCTATGCTAGTTTTCAATCTGAGAAAATTTGCTCTAGATATTGTAGCCTCCATACCATAATATATACTATAATATCACACATACATACATATATATATATACTATAATATATATATAATATATACTTGGCTCTCCATATCCATGCATCCATGGATTCAACTATCCTTGACTTGAAAATATTCCCTTCTAAAAAATTCCTGTAAGCGAATTTTGATTTTCCGTTCTATATAAAGGATGCCATTTTACTACATCATTGTATATAATAGGATTTAAGCATACATGGATTTTGGTATCCATGACAGTCCTTGAATCAAACCCCAGCAGATATCAAGGGCTAACTATAATCATACGAAAGATGCATTTCAGAACTACTGGTCTTCCATGATTATTTTTCAAAAATCAACACTGTTATAGAATGTATAATACTTAGTACAATTACCTGTGTATTTTGTAGTCTTTTGGTACACATTTTTTCATGATTTCCAACAGATCCTCATCAGCATCTCTGCAGTGAATTACTAATGGCTTCTTTAAGGAAACAGCTACATTCAGTTGTCTTTCAAATACCTGAAGCAAGTAAGAAATCGTGACACTTTCAACTGCCATTAGAACTGCCCTAAGAACAAAAGGGTAAGACATGGGGAGAAATATTCTCGCATAATGTCTATCCATTACAATTTGTTCTTTTTACAAATGTAGCTAGCTATACATAGTCCATTCTGATAGACCTGCCAAAATACGAACTATTTCAAAGAACAATAACAGTGACAACTGCCTAGTATATATTGTATATTGTGTCTATGCATTTAGAAGCTCCATGCTAAAGTTAAAATATTCTGAAAAAATTAATACTGAATAAACAAATCTAAATAAATCTACAGATCTATTTCTAAGTTAATCAACAGTTCTTTTTTTTTACTTATTGATGATTCAAAGCAAGTGGGTGAAAGAAGTGGTCAATGGTCACGAAACAAGGCAGAGTTCCAGCATGCCTAAAGGAGACAATTAAAAGGAATACAATACAGTGGGAAAAGCCCTACTTGTATCCCACCATATTGGACAACTATTGGCCAGTTTCCCACATGTCATTTTGGAGCAAGGTACTAGCATGTGGTGGTATCCCACTACCAGTGGTTTTTGGATGATGTGGGTTATCTCAGTTCTTTCAATCTGATTTCAGTACTTGATATTGACAGATAAAGCTTTGAATACCTTGGTGGATGACCTATACAGGGAACTCAAAGCAGGAGGATGTCCCTGTTGGTTCCGCCAGATTTCTCTGTAGCTTTTGAGATAATTGACCTGAAAACTTTCTTGATAACCTTCCTGGAATGGAATTTGCGGGCAGTGTTTTACTATGACTCCAGCCTTTCTTAGAGGGGTGAATTGAGGTGGTGCTTGGAGACTCCCATTCAACCTCAACACTGTTAGCCTGTGGGGTCCCTTAGGGCTTGGTTCTGTCACCCATGCTACTTAACATATATAAAAAACCACTGGAAGAGGTTGTTCTAGGCTATGGTGCCATCAATATGCAGATGATATCCAATGATTCATTTACACATCAATCCACAGAAGCTGTCCCAGTCTGTTATCAGACTATTATCTGGTTCCTGATATCAGCAATGGACTGGATGAAGGTGAACAAACTGTATTCAGACAAAACAGAGATGCTCCAGTCAAAAGGCAAATCAAGGAATAGAGATTCACTCTGTGCTGGACAGGGTTGAACACCTCCTGAAGATGCAGGTATGCATCTTGGATTATGTTTGGATTTAGTCCTAAATCAGGAAAGACAGGTTTAAGAAGTAGCCAAGTTAAGATTTGTGTACCCACTGTACCTATTCCTAGAGATATTAGATCTTGCTATGTTACTTGCATTAATTACATTCCATTTGGATTGTTCTGATCTGCTGTGTGTGGATGCTTTTGAAACATGTTCAGAAACTTCAGTTGGTTCAAAGAGATGCCCAGGCTGGCTATAGGAAGCACAGCTGCGTCAGCTTTACTGGCTGGCAGACCATGTTCGAACACAATTCATGTGGTTATGACCTAAAAAGACCTATATGGCTCAGGTCCAGGCCATGCTAAGGATAATGTTGTTCTTATTAGTTTGCTGATGTTCTGAGATCTGTTGATGAGGCCAATTTAATCTGTCCCACCAGTTACACAGGTACATCTGGTGGGAACTCTGGAAAGGGTTTTAATCAGAAGATGCTCTGGAGTTGTGAACTTCCCAGATAGGCTAGACCTGCATCTTCATTTATTTTATTGATACTTTTACATTTTAAAGTTTTTAGTTATGTTTTCCGAGTCCCAAACTGGGAGAAAGGTTAGTAATAATAATAGTCATCATCATCATGGTAGCAGAAATATGCTGGTGCTACTTCTCATGCCCTGGCCACTTAACTTGAACTTATGAATAAACAGTACTGCTAATTCTGAAGTATCAACACAATGTAATTTACAT
This sequence comes from Anolis carolinensis, assembly GCF_035594765.1. Taxonomy (NCBI): domain Eukaryota; kingdom Metazoa; phylum Chordata; class Lepidosauria; order Squamata; family Anolidae; genus Anolis; species Anolis carolinensis. The sequence goes on along the minus strand of NC_085842.1, from coordinate 58,381,597 downwards.
ACTGCACATATCCTACATGCTTTTTAACTGAGAGCCAAATTAAAGCCTGTCTTGACTAACTAAATAGCAAAAGACTAGGACCAATCATATCTTGGATAATTTTACCTACCTCCAAGATTATAGGACAATATCCAATAATCATTCCCAAGATTCTAGAAGAACACTGCACATAAATATGTATTTTTAAAAGCCCAAATGTTATTTAGCAACTTGCTCACTTTTAGAGTGGGTAGCAGAATATTCTGAGCAGTGATCTGGCATGGTATTTCCTAAAAGAAAGTCAATAATCCCAACTAAAGGTTTACTTTTTCAAAAATTTACAAACTGGAGGACATCAATTCCAACTAGGGTTTGTTTCAGGTTTATCAACAAGAGACCTTGGCCCCACAATCTAGAAGTGGAGCCCTTTACCTTATGCTGCTTCGGGACTGCAGTACTACATTTATGAGAGTAATCAAGACCCATTTCTCCAAAGGCAATAGCTTTGGGATGCCTCATTGCCTGTAAAAGTTGCCTTTCATAAATGTCTGAGTAGTAACGGGCAAAATGTGGATGGCAGCCAAACGCACCCCAAACCATGTCTTCCTTTAATAGGTCTTCCCATAAATAGTTGTTCAAGTTACGAGGATCACAAAAGTCAGCGATACAGCCTTGAAATTCTTCAGGAAAAGTGCTATCATAAATATTTCTAAATTTAGAAAAGGTGCCCCTGTAAGAAATTTTTGAATATAGCATGTCCAGATGGCAGTGGGTATCAATAAACCCTTCTTCTAAATATTTAGGTAAGTCATCATGTAAATCCCGGTTAACATGACTTTTAATGACAGAGTCCGACTTGCGTGAGGTGGAAAAAATAGGAACATGGGATGACGGTACTTCTAAACTCTGTCGTCTGTTTTTCTTTTCACACTGCAATGGAGAACCAAGTGATCGTGGTCTATCATGCACTTTTTCCACAGATGGTACTTGATCTCTTGATGTGTTTAAAGGAGTACCAATTGTAAAATCTGAAATGTCACAAAGATGGCTAGCATTTGAAGCATCTTCAGAAGGGCTTGAAACAGGAGGACAATTCGTTGGCTTGGGACTGCTCGTCCAGTATTTTGCATAATCGCTCATTCTACAACTGTATAAATGAGGAGGGTACATTACAAACTCTGTTGCTGATACTGAATTCTCCTTTGTTTCTGATGTACTGCAATTTAGGATGGAATCCTCCTGTGAGAAAGTAGGTGGTTTCTCCACATCCTCCAAGTCAGACCAGTCACTTTCATCTGAGGGCTCTTTCTCTTGCTTAGTAAACTGTAAGTCAAAAGATTAAAACACATGATCAAACCAAGACTCAATTCATACTGATTATCTAGTACAGGGGTTCTCAAACTGTGCACCAGGGAACCCTTTGTGGCTCAGCGGGTGAAAGTGAGGGGCTCCACTGCACCATGCTTCTTCTCACCTCCTTCTCTTTCCTCCTCCTGAGAAATGCATGGAAATTAGTTTTGAGCTGCCAGAAATAACAGCAGCAGCATCCTCCTAGGCACAGACTCTTCCCACCACCGCCCAGACTCTTTTCCTTGCTGCCCAGACCCTCCCCTCCCATCCCCTCCCCCCCTGCTTTCTTTGCTTCCAAAATCCTATTTCACTCCCACCACTCAGAGGGTGTTTTTTCTGCAAAGAAGAAGGGAGCTGTACTGGATGCCCTCTGGGGTTTCTACTATTACTACTACCACAAAGGCTGGATTGTCATATGTTGGGGTTGCTTTGATTGTATTTTTCCAGCATGGCAAAAGAGGGTTGGACTGGATGGCCCCAGGGGTCTTCCAATGAAATGCTGTTAAGTTTATGTTGGTTAAAATTGTTCTTCATTTTAAATACTGTATTGTTCTTTCTCTTCCCTTTTTGCACTGTGTGAATTAGATCACACAAACACTCTCCATCTATCTGCCACATTTCTTGGGGCTCCACGAAAAACTTTTGCTTCAAAAGGGATTACGCGGCTGAAAATGTTTGAGAACCCCTGACCTACTATCTGTTTTGCATTTTAGGTTTGTTCACAGAAAAATACATGTAATGGGAGATAGCTAGGGCACAAGGACAAAAAAAAAAGAGGAGACAGGAAAAAAACCCACAATGAAATACACAGCAAAGCTCTTATTTTGGACAAATGAAAGCTACATTGAAGGCTAAGCAGAATATTTAAACATACATTATGCTCATTGTTTAGAAACTTAACTGATTTTGGTACTGTTTCATTAACCAGGCAGAGGCCACTAGGGGCCACTAGGGAGAGAAGCAGGAATAACCTCTTTAAAAGGCAGCAGACCTTTCAGAAGATAGCTAAACGACATATATTTAAATAGCAGCATGTTAGCTTCATAGCTTGTTATCCTGCCAGAGTCACCAGCAGCTCATTCTGGGTAATGTGCTTGAACCACTATGAAAATCCATTCCGGATTAATGAAAGCTCAAGAGTATGCAACTATCAGCGTCAAGACAGAAAAGCTGATATTACCTCCTTAAAAGTAGATACATTTTCTACCTCTCTGCATGATTCTGCTGAATTACTCCCACAAAAGGTCTCCATATCTTAGGTTACACATGAACACCCACATCTGTAATTACTCCGGAGAAATGTTCATCTTATAGCCTTTATGTCTTTCAGTGATGCAAGCTTATGCACCCATGCCTAAGGATTCTTACTAGCACAATAAAATTATACCTTTGTGACAAAGTAAATGACTTTATTTTCCTGCCAATGTAAGGTTTAAAGCAGGGGTCCCCAAACTAAGGCCCGGGGGCCGGATGCGGCCCTCCAAGGTCATTTACCTGGCCCCCGCCCTCAGTTTTATAATATAATATTTTTATATCAGTTTTAATAATATAATATATTGTATATACATATAATATTGATAATAATCTTATTATTATCTTACAATATAATACTAATAGTAATACCATATAATAATATTAATTATATGGTATATATTACATATTATATAATAGTATAGTGGTATAGTTCAATATAGTAATATATAATGCTAATATTGTGTTATGCTAATAATATAATATATTGTATGTACATACAGCTGCTCTGAGTCCCCTTCGGGGTGAGAAGGGTGGGATATAAATGTAGTAAATAAATTGAGTAAATAAATAATTAATTTTAGACTTAGGCTCAGCCAAAGTTTGACATGACTTGAAGGCACACAACAACAACAATCCTAATTAACTTGACTATCTCACTGGCCAGTAGCAGGCCCACACTTTTCATTGAAATCCTAATAGGTTTATGTTGGTTAAAATTGTTTTCATTTTTAAATATTGTATTCTTTCGTTGTTGTTGCACTACAAATAAGACATGTGCAGTATGCATAGGAATTTGTATTTTTTTTCAAATGATAATTCGGCCCCTCAACAGTCTGAAGGATTGTGGACCGGCCCTCTGCTCAAAAAGTTTGGGGACCCCTGGTTTAAAGAAAATAACTGATACTATCTCAAGTTTTAGTTAAGGCTGTGTTGTCTGTATTGTGCCTTCCAGTTGCTTTTAACTTATAATGGTTCTAAGGTTTCTTAGCAAGATTTGTTTGGAAGGGCTTGTCACTGCCTTACTCTTAGGTTGAGGGAGTGTGATTTGCCCAAGGTTGCCCAATGTGTTTCCACAGGTGAGCAGAGATTTGAACCCTCGCCTCCCAGAGTTCAACATCCAGGGCACTATGTCACACAGGCTCTCTATTGTTATCGTGATAAAATCAGTGACATTTCAGGAATAGTTCACTATGTATGATTTCTTTTCAGAAATATTTAAGTACAGGTGAATGTCTTACCTTTTGATTTACTTCAGTTTCTTTAACAAGAACCTGCTTTGGAGAAGGCTGAACAATAACTGTCCTTTGGAAATTCACAAACTCCTTTTTTGTTTCACTCTTTGTGTCAGATGAACTGGAGGAAGGGCATTTTTCTTCTGACACAGTTCTCTGTCTTGCCACAGTACTGTCTTTGGCTGTCATTTCACCATCATAACATGAAACATTAGACAAACATTTCAAGTGGGTCTCAGGTCTTTGAGATTCCTTTATACTTAGACTGGCATGAGCATTTTCCTCAGCAATTATACTTTGTTTTTTTGCAGAGTCTCTCTTACCCTTATGTTCTCCTCCAGTTTGCAAGAGACTACAAATGTTTTGTAAATTGTTATCCAATTCCCAAATCTTTCTACAAGGTCTATTTTTACCACCTCCAAAAGAAGTATCATTATCCTCTTTCACTGTAGTTTTTAGGCTGGTTGATTCCTGCTCAAGTTCTAACTCATCTTCAAATCTCTGTAATTTGGATTTATGTCTTGAGTTACCCCCTGACCTGGATACCTCTTTTCTGCTATGCCGAGAAGTCTTATGCTCTTCCTTAACAATGGATTTCTGAAAACAAGATTCCTCTGGAAATTTTGGCTCACCTTCAAAATGTGGTAATTTAGGGACATGTTTTGACTTTTCCTCTGATCTGGAAGGATCTTTTCTGTTGTGCCTAGAGGTACTAGGTACTTCCTCAACAGATATTTTATGAAAAGTGGAATTCTGAGGAAGTTCTGGCTCATTTTCATACCTGGACACTGCATGAGTATGTCGTGTGCTGCCACTAGATCTAGCAATTGCTTTTCCACTGTGCTTAGTGGTATTATCTTCTTTTGTATCAGCTTTCTGAAACCTCGACTCATGCTTAAGGTTCTTTTCTCCATCTGACTTTGAAACTACAGCAACATGTCTTGAGCTGACATCTAATCTAGAAGACTCTTCTCTATTCTGTCTGATAGAAATGTTAATTTTATCTTTTGCTATAGCTTTTGAGTCTTTCTCACTTTGCTGTTCTTCAGGTTTTGAGGCTACTGAGAGATGTCCCAGCTTGTCAGCTGATCCAGATGCCTCTCTTCTTTCCCTGTGAATTCCATTTGGAGTTACTGCCTCTTTTTTAGCGATTAGGGCTCCACCAAATATACCCCGCAGAGCTTTACGGTATATTTCTCGAGCACCCTGATCTTGATTGTTGCTCCTCACTCTCCTCCTCCCAGATTCAGCCACTGCCTCTTTTGGGGTCTCTTTCCTTTCCACGCTCGATGTAAGAGTCGGGCTGGAATCGCTGCAACCATCTTGTCTGATCTAAGCAATAGGAACAGTGTAAGCTGCATACAGCATAAATCATAGAAATTATGTCTCCCAGAACCCAGAATTCCATTGCATTTGACTTATCATTCACAAACAGCATATTCACATTTCAACTCCTTACACTTCCTCTCACCTTTTGCTGTTGGTAGGAACAGCTAAACCACATATGTCAAATCAAGGCCTGCTGGCCAAATCTAACCCACCATGTATATGGACCTCTGGATGTTGGACTACAAACTCCTGTAGAAATCATGACTAGAGAAGATAGGATTTGTGCTACAGTAACATCTGGCAGGCTGCGGTTTGTTCTGTTTAGTCAGGAGAGTAGGCTTTGAATTTAGACTCAAGGCTTGTGGATAGGACGTCTGACTTTAAAATGTCCATTAGCCTTTCCCCAACCTCAGAGTCAAAAGTGCTGTTGGGTTACAATTTACATTATCCCTAGTCCACATGGAGGATAATCAAAAGTGATTGGAGTTGTCATTCAATAACATCTGAGGTCTGATCTTGGATTATAATTATTGATTTATTTTCAAATAACATGCCAATGCCCTCAGTTACTCTGATGTGATAAAGGTTTTCACATCTTAGTTAGTTTCACTTTTCCTATTGGCAGCAGGAACTGAGTAGAAGCAAAAGAACTGCATAAACTTCATGAAAAGTAAGGAACATTCTTTGGAACTTTGGCTTATCATTGTTTAAATGTAAAATTCCTCATACCCATTGATTTAGCAAAAACCAACTGGCCAGCTGCCTATGTAGTTAAATTGAAGAAACCATGTAAGTTGTCATTTATTTTTAAGTTAAACCAGCACTCGCCAACTTCCTAGCTAACAATGAACACACAATTTGTTAGATTCTAGATATGTTTATTTAGTTTCATATTCAACATATTGGAGCATCTCATCTCCAAAATAAACCTGGTGAAAAATATGTACAGGCAGTCCCAGAGTTACAAACATCTGACTTACAAATGACTCACAGTTAAGAATGGGGATGAGACGACAGAAAGTGAGAGAAATCTATTCCTTGGAAGAGAAATTCAGCCCTGAAAAAATTATCATGGGGAAAAGGTGTCTCAACTGAAGCTTTTTCACCAATCCATTTTCCCCCCAAAATCCAATTATTACATACAAAATGACTAAATGATCAAGGGTCTGGAGAACAAGCCGTATGAGGAGCAACTTAAAGAGCTAGGCATGTTTAGCCTGCAGAAAAGAAAGCTGAGAGGAGACATGATAGCCATGTCTAAATATATGAGGGGAAGTCATAGGGAGGAGGGAGCAAGCTTGTTTTCTGCTGCCCTGGAGACTAGGACATGGAACAATGGCTTTAAACTACAGGAAAGGAGATTCCACCTGAACATTAGGAAGAATTTCCTCACTGCGAGAGCTGTTTGACACTGGAACTCTCTGCCCTAGAGTGTGGTGGAGGCTCCTTCTTTGGAGGCTTTTAAGCAGAGGCTGGATGGCCATCTGTCGGGGTTGCTTTGAATGTGATTTTCTTGCTTCTTGGCAGGGGGTTGGACTGGATGGCCCATGAGGTCTCATCCAACTCTATGATTCTATGAAATTCAACTTAAAAACAAACCTACCAAACCTATCTTGTTTGTAACTTGGGGAGTGCCTGTATTTTCAAGGCAAACATACAGTTAGCCCTCCACATTCACTGGGGTTAGGGGCACACAACCCCTATATATATATATATATTTAAAATGAATAAAGGAATTCCTATTTTTTAAACTGAGAGAACATTTCTGTGGGACTTCTTGGGTCCTCCTGTGCAACTCTATAATCAACTTCCACTGGAGGCTGACAATCATGGAGGACATAGAGCAAGCTACAGAGAACATCCATGAATCATCAAATCTGTAAAAATCATCTCCACAAATGTGGAGGGCCAAAATGTATTTTTCTCTATAAATGGAAGGTATTATGGAAATTTTATTTTACTAATGTTAAAACTGATTAATTCAACAATTGTCCAGATAAGTTTTCCCTTTTTTCAAATATATCAACTAAGTTATAGTTAATATACCAAGAGTATATTTTTTCGAATACATATAATTTACTAAGCCACATGACACTAAAAGCACAATTCTATACTCACGTAATAAAAATATAAATACCAAAAATATAAAAAATACATAAAAAGTTACCCCTTTTCGACATAAACCATTTATTTTGTGCTCATTATGGTACCTGTTGTTTTAGAGATTCTCCAGGTGCAGATGTCACATTTCTCCTAGACATGTCACTAGCTGTATTCTTTACAAGTAGGCTTCTACTAAAAGGGGATTGGCCCAGATTCTTCCGAACCACGCTGTCGCTGTCATCATCTATTTCAAACTCATCAGAGGAAGAATCCTCTGCTGTGAACGAAGTTCTAGAGAATGCCTTTGTGAATGCAGTTGCCTTGTTGTTGTGACTACTGCCAGGGGAAGGATAAGGCGGCCCTTCTGTTGTGAGCTTGAAATATTTGGTCGGCGAGCTAACGGACAAGCTGTCCCACTCTATTTTGCGTCTCCTGTTTGGCTGCATTGAGGCTGGCTTACCTGGACACGAGCAGAGAGAAAACAGACAGTATATAGTCAGCTTTATCTATCCACAGACCTGGCCATCTAAAATTTAAAAAGTCCAAAAAGAAAACTTTAATTTGGTTGTTTTATATAAGGAACATCGTTGCACGCAATGGGACTCCAGCATCCAGATTTTGATACCTACAGGGAATCCTGGGTTGTAGCTATGTGGTAGAATTTATTCATATTGATACCACTTAAACTAAAGTGATTCAAAGGTGTGGAATCATGAGCTGTAGTTTTACATGGTTTTAAAGCTGGCATAGGCAAACTTTAGTCCTCCAGATATTTTGAAATTCAACTCCCACAATTCCAAACATCCTACCTGCTGTTAGGAATTGTGGGAGTTGGGAGTCCAAAACATCTGGTGGGCCAAAATTTGCCTATGTCTGCAAAGCCTTCTCTGGAGATGGTGCTGGTGCCTCTACTCCCAGGATCCCATAACATTGGGCCACAGCAGTAAATGTGGCGTTAAACTGTATTGATTCTACAGCATAGATGCACCTCCAGTAACAAACTTCATAGAATCATAAAATTGGAAGAGACCTCGTGGGCCATCCAGTTCAACCCCCTGCCAAGAAGCAAAAAAACTGCATTCAAAGCACTCCCGACAGATGGCCATCCAGCCTCTGTTTAAAAGCTTCCAAAGAAAGAGCCTCCACTACACTCTGGGGCAGAGAGTTCCACTGATGAACAGCTCTCACAGTTAGGAAGTTCTTCCTCACACCCAGGTGGAATCTCCTTTCCTGTAGTTTGAAGCCATTGTTCCAAGTCCTAGTCTCCTCCTCTTAGCCTTCTCTTCTGCAGGCTAAACATGCCCAGCTCTTTAATTCGCTCTTCATAGGGCTTGCTCTCCAGGCCCTTGATCATTTTGATCGCCCTCCTTTGGACACATTTCAGCTGTCGTCATCCCCCTTATATTGCGGTGCCCAGAATTGGATGCAGTATTCTAGGTGTGGTCTGATCAAGGCAGAATACAGGGGTAGCATGACTTCCCTGGATCTAGACACTATACTCCTATTTATGCAGGCCAAAATCCCATTGGCTTTTTGGCCGCCACATCACATTGTTGGCTCATGTTTGACTTGTTGTCCACGACGACTCCGAGATCTTTTTCACACGTAATGCTGTTGAGCCAGGCGTCCCCCAGTATGTACCTTTGCGTTTTGTTTTTTCTGCCTTGATGGATACCACTGCATTTTAGAGTAGTCGTGGCTTTAAGAAATAGCATAGATGAACTATCTACAAGCTGGTCTAATGGTGGCAAGAAGTTGGTCGAGTTAGGGTGCATCCACACTGCAGAATTAACACACTCTGGCACCACTTGAACAGCCCTGGCTCAATGCTAGGAAATCCTGGGAGCCGGTGAGGCTCTTTTGAGAAGGCTTAACTCCTTTTAAAAGGACAGCGGCCAGAATTCCATGGCAATGAGTTTTGGTGGTTGAAGCGGCGCAGAACTTCATTAATTCTAGTGTGGATTAGGTATGGGCCAACTTGGGAACTTCCCTCAATGTGTTTTGGACTTCAACTCCCACCATTCCTATGCGGCTGAGGGGGAAAAGGAAAGGGCCCGAGGGAGTGGGAGTTGAATGGTGGGAGTTGAAGTCCAAAACACCTGGAGGGAAGGCCCAAGTTGGCCCATATCTGGTGTAGATGCCCCCTTAGGCACTAATACCTCATCAGCCCCATGCTCCCTGCCCCTCTCTGTTCCCTCCTTTGATTTCTCCCAACCTGAGGGTGCAGGAAAGAAACTACAGAGACAAACTGCAGAGCCAGGCGCCAAGAAAAGGATACATGAAGGAGTTAGAAGAAGCCATTCCCACAGGGGTGGTGGGCGTGGCTTCCTCGTTTGGGAGCCCCAGCAGCCATTGGCTGGCTCCCCAACCTCCCCCTCCCTCCCTCCCCCCGCCGCGCGCCCCTTCTGATTCAAGCAGTGGCCGTTGGATTGGTGGCACGCGGCGCCCAGCTGCCGCTGTTACTCACGCGCTAAGGCCGCGCGCCCCCTCCGCGTTCCCCCGCCGCCGCCGCTGTTGCTTGCAAGCTGAGGCCAAGGAGAAGGAAAAGGAAAGAAGAAGAAGAGGGCGATGCTGGGAGGAGCCTGATTGGCTGAGGCGCGTCAAGAGGCACGTGACCGGGCTTGGCGGCCACGTGACCCAGCCCACAGGAAGGAAGGAAGGAAAGTAAGTAAGTGAGTGAGTTGTGTGAGTTTTCCGGGCTGTATTGGCTATGTTCCAGAATCATTCTCTCCTGACGTTTCGTCCACATCTATGGCAGGCATCCTCAGAGGTTGTGAGGTTTATATATCTGTAAATATATAAGGTAAAGGTTTTCCCCTGACGTTAAGTCCAGTCATGTCTGACTCTGGGGGTTGGTGCTCATCTCCATTTCTAAGCCGAAGAGCCGGCATTGTCCGTAGACACCTCCAAGGTCATGTGGCCGGCATGACTGCATGGAGCGCCGTTACCTTTCCGCCGGAACGGTACCTATTGATCTACTCACATTGGCATGTTTTCGAACTGCTAGGTTGGCAGGGCCGCTCACGCCGCTCCCGGGATTGAACCTGGGACCTTTCGGTCTCCAGCTCAGTGCTTTAACGCACTTTGCCACCGGGGCTCCTCTGTAAATATATATAAGTATACTAGCTGTGCCCGGCCACGCGTTGCTGTGGCGAAGTCTGGTGGTATGGGAAATAAATATTGAGGAATTGGTGGTAGTTAAGGTAAAGGGTAAACGTTTTCCCCTGACATTAAGCCCAGTCATGTATGATTCTGGAGGTTGGTGCTCATCTCCATTTCTAAGCCGAAGAACTGGCGTTGTCCGTAGTCTCCTCCAAGGTCATGTGGGATGACTGCATGGAGCAGTGTTACCTTCCCACTGGAGCAGTACCTATTGATGCACTCACATTTGCATGTTTTTGAACCTCTGGGTTGGCAGAAGCTGGGGCAAACAGTGGGGGCTCTCTCTGCTCCCCCAATTCAAACCTGCGGCCTTTCGGTCCAGAAGTTCAGCAGCTCAGCGCTTTAACACGCTGCGCCATCAGGGGATATTACAGTAGAGTCTCACTTATCCAACATAAACGGGCCAGCAGAATGTTGGATGAGCGAATATGTTGGATAATAAGGAGTCATTAAGGAAAAGCCTATTAAATATCAAATTAGGTTATGATTTTACAAATGAAGCACCAAAACATCATGTTAGACAACAAATTTGGCAGAAAAAGTAGTTCAATACGCAGTAATGCTATGTAGTAATTACTGTATTTATGAATTTAGCACCAAATGTCACAATATATTGAAAACATTGACTACAAAAATGCGTTGGATAATCCAGAACGTTGGATAATCCAGAACGTTGGATAAGTGAGTGTTGGATAAGTGAGACTCTACTGTATTTCCTAAAGATTGTGAATATACAATATTTCTGATTGGGTTTTTTTATGTCTGTTGGAGGCAAGTATGAATGCTGCAATTAGGGAAAATGATTAGGATGTAATGGCCTTGCAGCTTTAAAGCCTGGCTGTTTCCTCCCTGAGTGATTTTTTTGTTGCAAGGTGTTAGCTGGCCCTGATTGTTTCCTGTCTGGAATTCCCTTGTTTTCAGAGTGGTGTTGTTTGCGATATTTTATGTGCTTCTGCTGTCTGTGGCCCTGAGAAAACAGAGGATTTGCCAGACTTTGATGATGGGAATATTTTGTTGGGAGGTGTTAGCTGGCCCTGATTGTTTCCTGTGTGGAATTCCCCTGTTTATTTACTGTCCTGGTTTTAGAGATTATATTGTTCTGCATTATTCTATCCCAGTAATTATTTCATATTAAAGTAGAATCTCACTTATCCAACATTAGCTTATACAATATTCTGGATTATCCAATGCAGTCTGCCTTTTCATAATCAATGTTTTTGTAGTCAGTGTTTTAAATTCATTGTGATATTTTAGTGGTAAATTTGTAAATACAGTACAGTAGAGTCTCACTTATCCAACATAAACGGGCCAGCAGAACGTTGGATAAGCGAATATGTTGGATAATGAGGGATTAAGGATAAGCCTATTAAACATCAAATTAAGTTATGATTTCACAAATTAAGCACCAAAACATCATGTTAGACAACAAATTTGGCAGAAAAAGTAGTTCAATACACAGTAATTCTATGTAGAAATTACTGGATTTATGAATTTAGCACCAAAATATCACAATATATTGAAAGCATTGACTACAAAAATGCGTTGGATAATCCAGAACATTGGATAAGCGAGTGTTGGATAAGTGAGACTCTACTGTAATTACTACATAGCATTACTGCGCATGGAACTACTTTTTCTGTCAAATTTGTTGTATAATATGATGTTTTGGTGCTTAATTTGTATAACGATTACCTAATTTGATGTTTAATCGGCTTTTCTTGAATCCCTTCTTATTATCCAACATATTCACTTATCCTGCCGGCCTGTTTGTTGGATAAGTGAGAGTCTACTGTATATTGATAATCTTATATTTTCTGCTTAGAACTGGATTATATGAGGCCCCTTCTTCACAGCTGTATAAATTGCACACTGACGTGGATTATATAGTAGTGTGGAGTCAAGATAATCCAGTGCAAAGCAGATAATATAAGATTATAAATGGGTTATATAGCTGTGTGGAAGGGCCTTGAGTCTACACTGCCATATAATCCAGTGCAAATCTGATAATCTGTGGAAGAAGTCTAAGTGAGGCCTAAATCTCCCTGTCCCCTAACTGAAATCTGGCTGTCCCTTGGTTGCTAGGCAACCAAGTGGGCAGAGATTAGCCCTCTAAACTGGCAGCAATTGGATAAAAAAAATTATTGCTCTCCCACTAATTAGGACTTTATTTTTCTTTTCTTTTTGTTGTATCAACCTTGAGGCATGGATGATGGGTTGTGCTGTCAAATTTCGAGGTTGGGGGGCCTGTACTTTTGTTGTTTTGTGAGTCGCCGTGATGCCATCACTCTTTTATATATATAGATAAATATATATGCGCTCCATGCAGTCATGCTGGCTACATGACCTTGGAGGTGTCTACGGACAACGCCGGCTCTTCGGCTTAGAAATGGAGAAAGGCACCAACCCCCAGTCAGACATGACTGGACTTAACGTAAGGGGAAACCTTTATCTTTACTTTAAGTGAGGTTTGTATATCTGTGGAAGGTCCAGGGTGGGGGGAAAGAACTCTGGTCTGCTTGAGGTATGTATGAATGTTGCAGTTGGCTACCTTGATTAGCAGGCACATGAAATGCACTGCAGACTAACTCAAACAGAGAAGTCAGCCTGATAAACCTACCTGGACACAGCATTTTGTTTGAGAACACAGAAATGCTGGACCACTCCAACAATGACCATGTCAGACTACACAGAGAAGCCATTGAAATCCACAAGCATGTGGACAATTTCAACAGAAAGGTGGAAACCATGAAAATGAACAAAATCTGGCTACTGGTATTAAAAACACTCTAAAATCAGGACAATAAATAAAGAACAACACTCTGAAAACGGGAATTCCAGATAAGAAAATCGGGACCAGCTAATGCCAAATCCCCATGCCAAGTCTACAAGAAGCATGTTGAAATGGAGGTGTATACTACTGGTTCATCTGAAGCCCTGCCAAAGAAACAGTGGAATAGGAGCAAAGAGAAGAAGCTGTGTCACTGGACTTTATATGAACAAGACTCTTTCTGATGACCAAGTGAGTGCAAAATCTAGACTCCATTGCCAGGATATGTATTTCCTGTGGATAAGAAGAGGCGTCTTAAGTTTCCAATCCAATGGTTCAGCAGATTTCCCTGATTAGCCTACCAATTTCATGTTTAAGGTGCACTCTGTAAGTAGGATGTGGTGTTTGGAATAGAAGTTGTGGGTAAAGGTGGTCATCAGAAGCTTGGTGCATTGGTCGCTAAACCATTTGTGTGATGGAAAAATGTAATATTTATTTATTTACAGTATTTATATTCTGCCTTTCTCGCCCCGAAGGGGACTCAGTGCAGATCAGAGAACATATATACGGCAAACATTCAATGCAGATTATAACAATGACAAGATAGACAACAGATAAAGGTATATATGTATAGGCTTTCCCATCTTTCGGCATCTTTGGAGGCTGTGCTCGGTTCTGGCAACCGAGGGGTGCTGTCATTCAATCTCCCTGCCAAGTTTGTAAACTTCCTCCTTTTTCTGATCAAATACTGAGCCTAAATACCTCCCCACTTTAATGCAGTTCCTGTTTATCTACTCACATTTGTTTTTGAAATGCTAGGTAAGCAGTAGCTGGGCTAAAGGTCAGGACCTCACCCTGACCTGGGCTTCAAACTCTTAACCTTCTGGTTGGTAAGATTTATTGTAGCTTGGTGATTAACCTGTACTAAAGCCTGGCCAACAAAAAACATTGTAGTAACTGCCCCACAGAAAACCGAAGTGTGCGGGGCAGATTGTACGGGAGAAGGCAATCCTGTAGGTAACCTGGACCCAAAACATGTAGGGCTTTAAAGGTAAAAACCAACACTTGATACGTTGCCCATAAACTAATTGGCAGCCAGTGGAGTGACTAGTATAGGTGTGATATGCTCACTAAATGTTCCCGTAACCAATCTGGCTGCTGTATTTTGAACCAGCTGGAGTTTCTGAACTTAGAAAAAGGGCAGTCCAATGTAAAGCAGATTGCAGAAGTCCAACCTTGAGGTTACCAGTGCGTACACTACCATCTTCAGGTCCTCCAAATCTGGGAAGGGGTGCAGCTGGCGTATCTGCCGAAGCTGATAGTAAGCACTCCTCCTGACTGTCACATCTACCTGAACTGACATTTGGAGAGACAGATCCAGGAGCGCTCCCAAGCTTTCACAGAGAGTGTGACCCCATTCAGAACTGATTGACACACCTCCATCCCCAGATAAGGAACCTTTAAAGTACAAACCAACAAACACATACTTTGACTTTTATATAGTTTTATATTTATATCCAGTTTTCCTATCTTAAGACCCAAAGCGGCTCAAGAGGATGACAAAAGACTGATACCACCTGGAAGGCCATGAGTTCCCCATCCATGGTGTAGAACATACATTTTAGGTATCAAACATGTTGCACAGTTCACTGATGAGGCAAAAATACTACAGACCTTAATAGACCATTAGGGACTACATTCACAGAACAGTTCCAATATTTTATTTTACATATATAGGTAATTATGCACTTGGAGCAAAGGATCTGCAATATACATTACAGCACAGTACTATGGCTCATGAAGATACGCATCTCCTCCTATTATAGTAGTGCATAATGTTCTATTATAGTTTTGATGCCTCTGGCTGCATTTGTGTATAAATTGTGTTGGATTTCTGAGAGTTGCCTTTAAATACAAATGTATAAAATTGTACTGGAAGACTTGCATGTTTAAAAGAAAAATCCCAGTATGTGAAAATAACAGAAGAATATACAGTGAATGCAAATGTCAACATTTATTAATATTCAGATGTAATAGTATTGTCTATAAAAACTATAAAATACAAAATATGCTACAAAATATTTCCAACATAAATATTTCATTTTGCTTCTTAAAGGGAAGTGAATAAATGGATATATTTTTATCAAACAAGATCAGCTTACTCAAAAATAAAAGAATACAGTATTTATATTGCTTATGCCCTCATTCTTCAAACGCATTCACCTATTATAAATTGATTAATGCTGATTCTCTGAGCTCATATTTACAAGAAACAGACATTCCAAATCCATTTGACAGAAACACCTAGAATCTCTGGCTCTACAGGAACACTGATTGTTGAGGTTTTTTCAGCTTCTTTCCCCTCACATTCCTGTCTCTCCATTTGATTTTCCATACCTTAAATATCTTTAATGCTTTGGAGTGAAACATAATTTGTATAGGATCAGATGAGAGGTGCATGGGTTCAGTCTGCTGTTTCTCAAACGAGACTATTGCTAAGAGCTGAATGAAGTCATTGCATTGGGAGTGAGAAATGTGTGGCCTGCCAGACATTGTCGAATTGCATCTGTCGGGGGTGCTTTGAATGCGATTTTCCTGCTTCTTGGCAGTTTTTGAATCTTCCCCAACAGTCAGTATTTTGTACACATGAATCATAACTCAGGCTTGACACACTTTAATTCCTTGCTACAATATTTCTTTTTCTTCTAAAAACAACTGGATCTTAGAAGTGTGCTGATACACCTTATGATTTGGATCGTCTGATTTTTGTTACATGACGCTCCAGTCTTATAGTTGTTTTCTGGAATAAGAATTGTTCTGACAAAAGTTTATGTCAGGTGCAACTCACATCATACCTGTGCTCTACTGAATTATTCATGTCTTGCTTATGACTCGTTATCTAAATGTCTCTGTAAATGCACTAAGCACCACACATATAATGTTTACATTCTTTTACATTTTCTCAGCACTTTATAAGTTTAAAATCTTTTCTTTCATGCGTAATCAAGCAGTAAGACTGTTCATACAAGCTCAGTTGCTGTATCATATTCTGCAAATCACAGAATCAAAAGCCGCAGAGATAGTGTGCCATTAATTTCAATATTTCACACAAAATGAAACCAATCCAGTTTTATCCCAGTGATAATTCAGCTAACCAGTGTCAATATTCCATACTGATCAGCTTTCAACACTTCAAAAAAATGATATTTTCTTATCCATCCTGCATTTCCCTTTAGTTTCAGGGAGAGGTTTTGCCAACTAAAAGATATTTCAGCCACACTTACAAAATAGTGAAAGACATACTCTTGGCTTTTCTCACATCAAGAGAATTCTCCCACCTTGTATAATATTATGGTATGTTTCATGCATATGAATCCAGTAATGCCTATTTTGGTTGTAGTGGCAGCTGCTAACAAAGCTTAGTCTTTGTAAAATCCCATTGAAGATGACATCACTAAACTGAAGAGTCAAAAAGTTCATAACTGTTTATCTTATTTTCTTCATACAATAAAATTTGTTCCACCAATTTCTTCTTTGCGCTGTTGATCTTTATTTCTTTTGCTTCTGCTGCTGAAAACAAAACAAACATCACTGACATGAACAATAAACACAGTCACTTCTAAATGTTCATGGTAATAGAAAATCAAAACTTATTTTGAATAACTATCTAATGCTGGTTCACTTTACAGGTAAAGTTTTCAACCTATAGAGCTAGGAATGGATAAACAGTTGCTTACATCTCACAGAAAACAAAACAAAAACTAATCTTAAAACAGCCAGTGTCTACAAAGACTGTCTAAGAATAATGACAAAGATAGCCCAAGGCCTCCAGGCATAATACCTGATAGATAGTCAGTTCAAATTAGTTTATTATTATTAAACCCACATCCTGTGTGTTTAAACTTTGATCCATGTATTTTAATATGTATTTTATAGAAATACATTCATATGTGTACTTTACGGAATATTTACAATGATTATGTGTTTTAACTATGTTGTAACTGCCCTTGGTGGCGCAGCAGATTAAACCACTGAGCTGCTGAATTGCTGACCGAAAGGTCGGCTTTTGAGCTCCCACTGTTAGCCCCAGCTTCTGTCAGTTCGAAAACATACAAATGTGAGTAGATCAACAGGTATCGCTTCGGCAGGAAAGTAATGGTGCTCTGTGCAGTCATGCCGGCCACATGACCCAGGAGGCTTCTATAGACGACGCTGGCTCTTCGGCTTAGAAATAGAGATGAGCACCAACCCACAGAGTCGGACATGACTAGACTTAATGTTACGGGAAAACCTTTACCTTTACTAACTTGCCGTGAGGCACAAGGAGAAACGGGTGAGAAAGAAAATTATTATTACATTATTAAATGGTTCAGATATGGATTCAAAGTTAAAGAAAAGAGAGAAAGAAGAATTGTGGTGTTGCTCAATTGTTACATTTTTGGATTATCCAAAGTTTTATGATATTTCTGGGGTGATTGCCAATACCTGAAGTACTAAAGCATTAATGAGATCAGATCTGAGTCAACAAAAAAACCAGTGTGGCAAAATCTGAGCCCATTCCTTAAGGCAACAGTTGGCAAGTAGACAAATGCATCAGAGCACAGCATCCATTCTTGCCAAAGGTATTGCCATCAGTGATGTGGGTTTTCCAGAAAAAGTAGAGCTGGAAATTTTTCCAATGTTCTAAACAATATCTGATTATCCTGGGATTTGTAGTTTGATGAGGCACCAGCACTCTTTGACTGAGAAGGTTAAAGATGTTTTAAAATTATAGTTCCCATGATTCCATAGGTCTAAGCCAGTTATTCCCAACCTTTGGGTCCCCAGATGTTTTCTCCTTCAACTCCCAGAAATCCTAACAGCTGGTATACTGGCTGGGATTTCTGGGAGTTGTAGGCCAAAACACCTGGAGACCCATAGGTTGAGAACCACTGCGCTAAGCCATGGCAGTTCAAATGATTTCAAACTGTATCAATTCTAGTGAAGATGCACCCTAAGCCGCTGGCTTCTGCATCCACTACAAAAGTACTCTTTGTATTATTTCTCCTGCAGTGAATTAAAGGCTGTACATTTCTCAGCGGTAAATCTATCCAGTCTTATACACACTGACTATAATATATACTGGACCCAAATAATCACTTTCCTGTAATTTCCTCACCCAAAGAATACATAAAAACATCTTGTTACCTTGTGATGAACAGCCAGGAGCAGTGCTTGAAGAAACAGCTTCTTCCTGCAGCTTCATGCTTTGACCAAAGTTTGTATTTTCTGTTGTGAAGTTATTGTTGCATTCTAGATCACTTGGCAGAGGCCCGGCTAAGGAAGTGTTTTCCAAATGTTGATGGCTTCTCCTTTGTAGCTGGCAGTCAGCATCCTCCATTGGATCCCAAAAAAAGTTACTTGATTCATCTGACTCACAAGGAACATGCAACATCTGCATGGAATATGTTTCAGGAACTGTAGCTCTTGTCAAAGGGGGTAACAAATCATTGCAATTCAGGGAGACTGAATTACGCTCGTAATTGGAATTGACTGGGAAACCATCAATGAACGAACTTGCCGGCTCATCATTGGTTTCTTCTGGGATATTGATGGAGGGTCCAAAGCAACTGCTTCCCTGTGTCATCTTTTGATGCTGCATTTGACGATGTGCCATTTCCACAATTTCCTTCACCTGTTTTTAACAAGAATGTTCAATATTGTGTTGTCAAAGGCTTTCATGGCTGGAATCACTGGGTTGCTGAGTTTTCCAGGCTGTCCGGCCATGTTCCAGAAGCATTCTCTCCTGACATTTTGCCCACATCTATGGCAGGCATCCTCAGACCTCACAACCTTTGAGGATGCTTCTTGAACGTGGCCATACAGCCTGGAAAAACTCACAGCAACCCATGTTCATTTGTATTTGATTCACTAAAATAATAAAACCTCCTCCCCTCTCAGCACTGTAGGTTCTTAAGTGAACAAAAAGAGTGAAAAAGCTTTCAAACAGATGTAATATGACCTTTTAATTCATTCAGCTGCTAGGCAGCTGTTGAAAGACCCACTAAAGCTACATGGGCCTTACTGATTCGGTTGAAACTAGGAATAATCCCAAAGTTTAAAAATTGAAAGAAATGTTCCTGACAGGAAGGAAAACAAGGTCCACAGTCTCCCTCTCCTCGCCTTGCCTCATACTCTGTTGATTTGTTTGGCAATAAGCAGCACTTGTCTTTTCTTTTATTGAACGTTAAAGAAAGTGTGCTGGTAAAGAAATACCGTATTTACCTCTGCCAGATCAGCATTCTTTTTCCTCAGGCAAACACAGGCAGCCATAGCCAAATGTACACCAGCTGTTTCTGGCAAGCCAGCTGCTTGCTTGTCTTGATATTTGTGATATATTTCCATTGCAGCAACTTGTTCAAAGGTTCTTTCCTTAGAAGAGGACAGTTTTTTTGCTGCCTGGATTTCTTCAAGGAGGACGTCTTTCTGTTGAAGAGAAAGGTTGCGAGAGATGCAGATGATCCATCTCTTTGGAGGAACACTTTATTTGCTGGGTGACACAGTACTTCAAAATCACATTGTGACAAGAAGTCATCCATTTCCATATTATCTGCTTAGAATGTAGATAGACTGCACACAAAATATGATAAGGTCATACTGACTGAAAGGGATAATGTTGGCCTTCCAATTCACTAGTATTTTGTAACAATCTTATAATTGTTTTGTCGAAGGCTTTTGTGGTCGGAATCGCTGGGTTGCTGTGAGTTTTCCAGGCTGCATGGCCATATTCCAGAAGCATTTTCTCCTGACGTTTCGCATCTGTGGGAGGCATCCTCAGAGGTTGTGAGGTCTTTTAGAAATTAGGAAAGTGAGGTTTATATATCTGTGGAATGTCCAGGATGGGAGAAAGAACTATTGTCTGTTTGAGGAAAGTGTCAATGTTGTAATTGGCCACCTTGATTAGCATTTAATAGTCTTGCAGCATCAAAGCCTGGCTGCTTTCTGTCTGAGGGCATCATTTGTTGGGAGGTGTTAGCTGGCCCTGACTCTAAAATCCGGACAGTAAATAAAGAGCAACACTCAAAAAATGAGAATTCCAGACAAGAAACAATCAGGGCCTGCTAACATCTCCCAACAAATGATCCCTCCAGGAAGCAGTCAGGCGTTGAAGCTGCAAGGCCATTAAATGTTAATCAAGGTGAACAATTGCAACATTCACACTTGCCTCAAACAGACAAGAGTTCTTTCTCCCACCCTGGACATTCCACAGATATATGAGCCTCACTTGCCTAGTTTCCAGCAGACCCTTCAACCTCTGAGGATATCTGCCATAGATGTGGGCAAAACGTCAGGAGAGAATGCTTCTGGAACACGGCCATAATCCCGGAAAACTCACAGCAACCCAATATTATAATTGTCTGGTCAACCATTTTTATAGGGGATAGAAAGAAGAGATAACATCTCAGGGTGTTGATAAAGATTATTTTATTCTAGCAATCGGCTCCATGCGTTTCATCCTAGTAATATTCAAATTGTCTTTTTCAGGGGCTGTTAAAAGATAAAGAAACAGGACAATGCATAAATAACAAACATCAGAATAGGAGGCAAATTACAACGTACAATATATAATTTGACTTGCATAAGATGCATGTAAAATGTCTCAACACTTATTAATCAAATATACTTACACAAATACAAAATATTACTCACACTGCAACTCTAATTATGCTTTTGGTACACTTTGAAAAAATAAAACAGTATAATGCTATGCCTCCTGCTTCTCAAACTGAGTTGCTAAGCATAAGCTTTGGGGACACTCTTTTTGGAGTTTCTGCACACAGTTTTGCACTGTAAATATGCTAGTATAAGATTATTTTGCTTAATAGATGTTTTTAAAATTGAGGCATTCAACGTGCATCTTTACACATAGGTACCTAAAATTGATATTCCAAACTGTAACTCGTTTCCTGTAATTCCTTTAATTGGCCTTACTCAAAACACAACAGACAAGATAACATCACTTACCAGAAAAACAGGATAACGTTCTTCATCCATTGCCTTCATGCCAGTGAGTATTTCTGCTAAAACCTGGGAAGAAATACAGTTATTGTATATTTTCCCCTCTTTAAAACACATTATGTCACTGGGACAATTGACAGATCTGCAACTGAGTGAGTTGCACTCTTGATTTTGCCGTCATTCCTGAAGTTTTTCTGAGGCCCCTTCTACACAGCCATATAAAATCCATATTATCTACTTTGAACTGAATTATATGGCTATATAGACTGATATAATCCAGTTCAAAGCAGATAATTGGGATTATCTGCTTTGATTATCTGATTATATGGCAATGTACAACAGGCCTGAATTGTACGGAAGCTGGAGCTGAGTCACTGAAGCAATAGAGACCTCTCTTGTACAACTCAGAACAGCTGCATTAGGAGCAGCACTAAAATTACAGGTAGACTTTCCTTCTGCAACCAGCCTCCTTTTTGCTTACATTAAACATTTACTTTCATAAATCAAAACACATCATATAGGCCTGAAATCATAATTAATTCCAAGCAGAATAAATTAATTTGTTCCGTGTAATTGATGTAAGTGTTGATTTTTCAAATTCCAATTGGCTCAGTGGATCTGCCTAGTAGAGATAACTGGATCTAGATCATTATCTTGATAATACAACTGTCTCCTTTTGGTATTTTTACAGTTGTTTTCTTATCTCTTTTGTTACTGTGAGCTATGGCCCATTCATAAGTCTCCAGACATAGAATATTACAGTATTTTAAATAATAACAGTGGTGTTAATTCACACAGTGAAAGCAAAAAGTAAAATTCACTGAAAATAATACCGGCCAAGCATAGGTACAAAGATGAATGACTTACTATTCCACAGCCAAATATATCCACTTTTTCTGTTAGCTGCCCATGCCTGACAAAATCTTCTGGGAAATAAGCAAGAGAAACTTGCAAGACTTTGGTTTTCATCATAGCCCGATCGGTCTTTTTCTCTATAGGATGCAGCCGGAGACCAGAATGCCCAAGTTGAGGTACAAAATCTGCATCCAGCAAAACATTGGAACTGTGTGCATAAATGGGGGGAAATAGAAAGAAAATGAAGTAAACTTTCATCTGGTGTTCAGGACACACTCTTGGGTTACAACCTGACTTTAAGAGCAGTATTAACGGCAGACAAACATATGGTCAATGTAACTGGTTTCTTTAAAGCAAGCATGTCTTAAAATTTGGTCCCGGGGCCATCAAAGTTTGGCTCTTTAGGAAAAAAATGTAGTAGGGAATTTATTTGTCTTGCCTTTCTGTTTTTAAGACAAACGTATTATGTAAGAACATTTAATGTGACTATTCTGAAGTAACATGAATGTATTGAGATACCTCTACAGAAATTCTGTTTCCTATAAGCACTCCTCCCTGGTCATCTCCCTCCTCTCCTGGGCATGAGCTAAAACTGGATGGAGGGGATATTTGTGGGGTGAATCAGTAGGTTGGGAAGAACTTTCACCACTACCACTGCTTTGTCTGTGGATTCTCTACTACAAAATGTTTACTCAATCACACAAATATCAGTGTTGTGAAATCAGATTTGGGGATGAAACCTCATGTCTGATAAGGCATAGGCTGAATCTACACTGCCATATAATCCAGTATCTGATCCCAGATAATCTGCTTTGAACTGGATTATATGAATCTACACTGCCATATAATTTAGTTCAAAGCAGATAATCTGGGGCCAGATACTGGATTATATGGCAGTGTAGAAGGGGCCACAGCTTGCTTCTAAAATAGTGCTGTTTGACACTACTTTAATTGCCATTGTTCAATGGTCCAATGCTATGAAATCCTAGGAGCTGCAGTTTGGTGACACCCAACACTCTTTGGGAGAGAAGGCGAAAGACCTTGTAAAATTACAACTTCCATAGCTCAAGAGCACTGAGCCATAGCAGTTAAAGTGGTGTCAAAGTACATTAATTCTAGAGTGTATAACACCCATAGTTCCATACTTATTCACATGGACTTTTTAGTTAAGGAAAACACACTATTTCATGACACGCTGCTTTAAGTTTTATTATTAGCTCAAGCAAGAGCAAAATTTCTAGTCCTAACATTTCAAATTATGTCAGGAAAATAAAATTATTCATGTTTTCTGTTTCCATTTCCTCATTTCAAAAACCATATAAATCTTTGTGCACAATGTTAAAAGTATGCATACAGGTAGATAGAGACTTAATTCAGTTCCACATTGCCTTTCATCAAATAGGGCAAGGGGCAGCAAATATATCACAACACTATATAATAAAACCACATTGAAACAAGTGGGGAACTAAAGTCACAAAGCAGAGCAAAGTATTTCTCATACTAAAATGCTTTAGGAAGTAAACTTAGGTAAAGGTTTCCCCTGACATTAAGTCTAGTCGTGTCCAACTCTGGGTATTGGTGCTCATCTCAATTTCTAAGCCAAAGAGCTGGCATTATCCATAGACACCTCCTAGGTCATGTGGCCAGCATGACTGTATGGAGCACCGTTACCTTCCTGCCAAAGCGGTACCTATTGATCTACTCACATTTGCATGCTAGGTTGGCAGAAGCTGGGGCTAATAGCAGGAGCTCACTCCGCTAACCGTATTCGAACTGCCAACCTTTCAGTCAGCAAGTTCAGCAGCTTTGTGGTTTAATCTGCTGCGCCACCGGGGGCTCCTACATTATACCTAACACTGTTCCAAAACATGATTCAAGGATTGCTCCTAATTATAACTACAGTAATAAGTGGGATCTATTTTTACTTGTATCCTTCCTTTTTTTTCTACTGGCACTCAACATGCCTCACAAGTTGGAACTAAAATGCAAGAGGCTACAATATTAAAACACAATTTATTAGATTTTCAAACAACCAAATTAAAAACCATTTGGAATGCAGCAAGAATAATAAAATAAAGCACCCTCTCTATATCCTCATTTGCCAGTCAACTATCAAAAAACTGCACAAAAATATTTGCTTGTGAGCAGCAAAAAAAGAGAAGGGAGGTCAAGATTGTCTTCCTTGGAAGAGGGCTCCACAACTTGGGAACAGCCATCGAGAAGGCTCCACAAAAAAGATATGCTTCTTACATCCCCATTTTTACACAAAAACTAGTTTATAGTCCTGTATATTGAAGTAGAGGTGTGCGCACTGGACTAGAACTGTAGAGGAAATGATTTTATTCCCTCGTCAGCCACAGAAACCCACTGGGTGATCTTGAGTGAGTCACACTGTCTCGGCCCCAGAAAATCCCAAGTATAGGTATTCCTTAGGTTCACCATAAGGTGGAAATGACTTCAAGGCACACTAAAACAACAAAAATAACAACACTGATAGTGAACTTGGTTGTGGGGCCAGGCTTTCAAATAACAATTAGCAGCACTAATTATTATTATGTATGCTGGAACTCAATTGACAGACCCAGTCTTTTAGACTCGGAACATACCCATCTGTATTTTATATGTGTTTTTATGAATGTCTGATGTAATTTGATAACTTTTTAATTGATTCACAATGTATTGTACAATTTTATATATGTGCTTTATTGTAAGCCGCCCTGAGTCCCCTATTGGGTGAGAAGGGCGGGATATAAATATTGTAATAAATAAATAAATAAAACTGAAAAGAAAACAGTTCTATTGTTGTCTCAGGTTATTTTGATGGGAGTACAAAAAATTAACTACAGCATTTGAATTGTTTTTTTCAAATAAAGGTTGTAATGGTATAAAGAACAAGAAGGTGATATCTGAAGTAAGCTCTGTACCTTTTCACATTCCCATGAAGAATTCCAAACCTATGTAAATGTTGAATTGCTTGAATAAGTCCTAAAGAGATTTTGATGCGTTGTGTCCATGTTAATGATTCAGAACCTCCCTGCAATAAAAGAAAAAGAGGAATTCTTTGAAAACATAAAACTTGTATGACAACTTAAATAACACAAGTCTCCATTAGTTGAAATTTTCCATCAGATGACTGGCTTTGGTTCAAATCAAGAATCAAGCAATTCACAGGAAATAATTAACTTATCTCATTTAAAATGTGCACACTTGATCCTGTACTGTGCTTCAAAATAGACATTACATGTTGTGAAGGAAACTAGGCAGCATAGTTCATTAGAAAAAAAGTTAATTCATTAGAAGTTAGTTCATTACAAAGATCAAACAATAATTTACTAAATGTATTTTTGTTATAAAAGTAGTAACAATTAGAAGTAATTGCAAAAATTAATTATTTCTGGAAGGTTTTATTTCTATATTTGGAATAGATTTTGTGACATGATAAGTGTTCCGCACCCAACATAACTTTAGGAAGTTATGTTGTACATTCAAAGGCTTGATCAATGAGGTTTCTGGAATTTTTTTTTTAAAAAAACACTTTCCCCATCAATCAGCAGGTTTATATGCCTTATTACACTTTTCGAAACTCCACAAATACACAAGTAAAAGTTGTCCAGAATTAGTCTTAGTGTGTGGGGGGGGGGGGGGATAGGAATTCCTTTTAAGCACAGATTTTCAAAACAAAATTAGAAGCTAAAAAGCAAAACATTATTTTTGATTGGTCCATCTTGAGACAGAAAATGCTTGCATATGCATGGTATCTGGAGACTTTTCATGATCTTCTGCAGAAAAACATTTGAATGTGTTTTCTTTCAACCCCGTTCCGCTCACATGCCAAAAACTGGGAAGATGTACATATCAGGAAAGAAGGCTAAACCAGATGTCTCTCCAGCCTGATTTCCAAAAGACTATGATTCCTTGAAGGATTTGGAAACAGGCGCTTGTCCATTCATCATCATATTATTCAATAACTTACTCCATCCCAAAGGCCCTGGTCAGCTTATTGGTTTTTCAAAAGCCAAAAAGAGGAACTTGCACACTAAGATATGAAAATTCTTGCTGTGAGGAAGGAAGTACAGCCTCTCAACCATCGCAGCAGAGTTGTTTCTGAAAAGGACACAGAACTAGCACTCAAACCACTACATCAGGGGTGTCAAACCCATTCTCACTGCGGGCCACATCAGCCTTATGCTTGCCTTTAAAAGGTTGGCATAAATGTAACTTTGTTGCCCTGGAATGGGAGGTGTTGTGGGCCACATACAATGACACAGTGGGGTGGATTTGGCTTACGGGCTTTCCGTTTGACATGTGTGCATTACACCAGGCTGGCTCTGCTGTTGAAACATTTCCCATAATCTTGTGACAATTGATTGTGCTGGTTAAGGTTAATACAGTTTCTGTTTTAGAAGTCTCCAGGTTCACCATTTTAGAATGCCAAATTTTCTCTTTGTTCAGGTCAACACACATATGTGAAGTTTGTTTCCAAAAGGTACCATATCCCCCAAAATCTAAAATGTGTTATAGGTGGCAGCTACAGATTAAAACTATCAAAAATGTATGTAATCACTTCAGTACAGGGCCTGGGAAATTGCATTGAATAGCAAAAGAATGCATATCCTTGGCACATATTTTGTTTATTCCTGTAACTGTTGTTCCGATGGATTTGGTACCTTTTGGAAACAAGCTTCACATATGCATTAAGAATGCAGACATAGTATATAATACTACACAACCATATTGCTCACCTGACACTGTAGTCTGTCCATCAAGGATCCATTTGGCATGTAAGGATATATCAGGCAGGGAGAAACACTTTCTACAGAGAATCCTAACAGCTGTAGTATATTAGGGTGATGACACCTATAACAGGTATTTGAAAAGATATTGAGTAAATAGAATTTCCCATCATTTAAAATGAAACTAAATGATCGGTCTCAAGCTAGGGCATTTGTACATTTAACATTTAGGCAGAACAGCCTGCTGGTTGTACGTATATAGAATTCATAGCAGTGACTCGTTAGACTGCACTCACATCCAGTCATACGGTCACTTTCGTTTTGTCTGCTGTGGATGGAAGTTAACACCCTTTGCTTGAGAAATTGTCTCTTACTAGGTGAACAGTGAATTCCCCAGTGTATTTGTTGCCTTTTAGATTAAGGCCAATGTCATAACAAAGAGGAAGGAAACAATAAATATTACACAACATTGGGCGTAAACATTTTACAACAGAAAAGCTGCTTCAATGTATATTTCTGCAAGTAATGTGTGGAATGCATCACAATTTGAAATGAGTTTCATTAGTGGAGTGAAAAAACAAGAAATACTTTAACAGGACTGGATATAAAATCAAGGTTCCAGACAAATTTCCCATGCTGGATAAACAATCATCATAAGCCCAAAACGAAGCATGGTTTAACTTTCACAATCCACAAAATAGCAATATCTTTATTGGACCGTTAGCAATGGAAAAAGTAATTTTCCTTGAAAGGCAGGCTTGGTTCTATTGAGATCCAAAGGAAATGCCTTTTTCCGTTGCTGAATGAAACTGAAATTTCACCGCTTGTCTCCCAGTGCTCAGATGGCTAGTGAGGTGAGTGACCTTTGCCTGCACTTATATCCCTCCAGACCACCTCAACTGACAACAACAACACAACATCTTAGCAAACTAACATTGCTAATTCTAACATTGTCATTTTTAGTTCTTCTCCAGTATAATTTTAACACTTTTATTTGATGAAGAAGTCAGTAGAGCTTCGAAAACACGCATGATGTCTTTGGTGCATTTTATTTGGCCCAGTAAAGGTATCTATGTTCTGTGGATTTTCAATGTTGTATTTTTCTGTATGACAAACACACTTGGCCCTGGATAAATCATTGTTTATGGTTTTGCCTTGTTTGAAGAGAAGGAACCCACATTTCTGGTACACAAATAACAACAGACAAGCCACCAATTTGAAGTGCTCATTCTCCATGAGAAGAGAACAGTCTGCCTCAGCCATCACTTCTCGAGTGATGCAATATAATTTTGGACTTGGGTTACATCTATTTTGAATGCTAAAATATTCTCCATACTAGGTAGTGTTATGCTTCCTATCTGCACAAAACCCAACAGGAATGTCAAAGTCCACTGACTAATGGAACTTCTGCTAGGATTCAGCAATTTAAAATGCTAAGGAGCACAGTACAATTCTTACACTATAAACCCACTCCAACTGCCATTGTTGCATCCTATGTAATATTTGGATTTGTGGCTTGATGTGACCCCAAAGTTATGATTCGGAAATCTAGTTACCCCCTTCCCTCAACCACAAATTGTAAAATTTCATAGATAGAATCATAAAAGTTAAAGTGGAATCATAGTGTAATATCTGTGCGGCACACAAGAGCTATAGAAGTTAAACTAAAACTATCTGCACGGATCCCTCTCCCGTTGTCAATTTTTGCATAACTACTTACCGAAAGCAGATCTGAACTTCTGTGCGAAAAAATCTTTCTGTCTGATCCTGACACAATATATAATAAAAGAACACATTTACTGTCTGTCCCAAGAATGTAACAAATACATCCATACATTTTTCTAACATTCTATTGGATATTTTCTTTAAACAAGAAATTAAGATTCTATCATTTATTTTAAAATTGAGCTGTAAAGGATAAACAAGGAACGAAGGGATATTAATTAGTACACGAACTTACAAGGCTTTCTATTAATTACACACTAGCTTGCAAGAAATCTCTCCTACCTCTTTATGCCCTGTGCCTTGCACATTTATTTCTGTAGGTTTTCTGGAAAACAGGCTTTATTGAGATTTTGCATTCTTTCTTGCCTGATATCATTTTTAATTATTTCCTTTTAATCTGTCTTAGATTTCCTTATTGGTTTGGGGTAGAGATGTTCTAACATTGTGGTTAACGTCCAATTAGGTGCTTCTTTCAATGGAACCACAGAGGGGAGGTGCACTACATATCCCCTAAAAAGGTGCTCCAAAGAGCTAGAAAATTAGGCAGTATGGAGAAATGCACATGCTAAATCAATTAAACTAGACCAGGCATGGGCAAACTACGGCCTCCAGGTGTTTTGGTCTTCAACTCTCACAATTCCTAACAGCCTACTGGAATTCAGTGACACTCCTGTCTTTAACCAGTGTCTCCCAATTTTTCTAACTTAATAGCTTCATTCAAATGAGAGAAAGTATATCTCATAACTGATGAACTGTTTGGATCAGACAACCAAAACAGTTCTGTTCTGCATGTCCTGTAATGCATGAAAATTCTCAGTCTTAATTATTTAAAATTGTACCATATGTTTTTTTTAAAAAAATCTAAAGAGTATAATAGAATATAGAAATTATAATTTATAGAATATATTTTCTAATTTATGAAATATGGACATGATAGAAAATTTAGAAAGTATACTTGCCTCTTTTAGCTTTTTCACCACATATAGTGCATTGTCCCTCCAACCTTTGTAGGTGACAGCAAAAATGCCTTCACTAATTTGGCTTTCCCTACTGAAGCCATTGGTAGCAGTTTCCACTTCACTTGGGCTCCACAGCAAGCTTTCGCTCTTAGGAAGATGAGGAGCAATTTCCTCTTGAGGAACAGAAGCACTGCAGAGCTACAGATTTAAAAGAAAAGACATTTCAGGGTTATTTTGGTGATTTTTGCTTTCAGCCTCACACTAAAACACAGGGCTAGCCATGTTGGCAGACGCATTCACATAAACAACAGCAAG
Source organism: Anolis carolinensis (assembly GCF_035594765.1). NCBI lineage: Eukaryota > Metazoa > Chordata > Lepidosauria > Squamata > Anolidae > Anolis > Anolis carolinensis. The sequence goes on along the minus strand of NC_085842.1, from coordinate 58,351,836 downwards.
TTCTGGCTTTTAGTTGTGAGCCTACATAGGAACCAAAAACCCTCTTTGGGCTGGATATGTTTATCTTGCCACCAAGCCCCAAAGAGATGAACCAAGATATCTTTCTGATATCATATTATTTGAGATTGTACTTTACTGCCCCTTTATGAGCCTGTCAGGAGCCCTCACTGGCACAGCGAGTTAAACTGCTGAGCTGCTGAACTTGATGATCCAAAAGTTGGCGGTTCAAATCTGGGGAATGAGGTGAACTCCTGCTGTTAGTTCCAACATCTGCCAACCTAATTCAAAAACATGCAAATGTGAGTAGATCAACAGGTACCGCTCCAGTGGGAAGGTAATGGCGCCCCATGCCGTCATGCTGGCCACATGACCTTGGAGGTATCTACGGACAACGCCAGCTCTTCGGCTTGGAAATGGAGATGAACACCAACCCGCAGAGTTGGACACGACTAGACTTAATGTCAGGAGAAAACCTTTACCTTTAACTCTATGAGCCTGTCAGATTCCAGGATAATCTCTCAGTCACACCACCATCGCAAATAATAATAATAATAATAATAATAATAATAATAATAATAATAATAATAATAATCCCCCCGTAGGTGCCACAGTGGCATTGAAGAAGGGAAAAATCATTGAAAGTGAGGGCATAAATATGCCTAATGGTCAAACGATAAAGTGTCACCAGCCTGAGGCCTATAAATATCTGGGCATATTACAGCTGGACAACATCAAGCATGAACATTTGAAAACTGGTCAGCAAAGAATACACACAAAGGGTCAGAAAAATTTTCAAAAGCAAGCTCAATGGAGGCAACACCATCAAGGCCATAAACACCTGGGCCATACCTGTCATAAGATATACTGCTGGCATTATAAATTGGACACAGGCGGAACTGGGAGCTGTAGTTCGGTGAGGCACCAGTACTCTGGTAGAGAAGGTTTGAAAATACCTTGACTATCTCCAGTCAAAAGCGCCTTTAGTAGAATACAATAGCTTGCAGGGAAATAATTTTAAATGAACTCATGAGTTTTGATCTCAGTGGCATCTCCTAAAATGCTAATAATGTGGTGCAATAAATCAGAAAAACATGTTGATGAGAGATGGGGTGAGGCATGAAACAATGAATATGTTATGCAGCTGAGTGACAGCTATACAAAGCTCCCTTTTGTTCCCAGCTCATCATTTCGCACCTTGGAGGAAATGACCTGCATCCCTCCTTGCCAGGAAACCCTGTCAGTCTGCTTTTTGTGGTTTATTGAAGAAAGAGTTGTGAAAAAATGCTGAAGAACCTTACAGGAAACAATGCAAATCTCCACATTCCACATCATTTATGATCCTCTGCATTAAATTGTCAGGTCTTTTTCTCTACTCTGTTTCAACTGCTACCCTGGGGCTTGTGGAGGGGGCGATTCTTTATCAAATGCAACTTTCCATAATGTTATGGAAATGTAAAGTATTTCACAGGACCAATATTGATGGATCTACAACGGAAGTCTGGGAAGCTGTCACCACAATTAATCAAAATAGTCAAAGGCAACACATTGTTAGTTACTGCAACTGTAATTATATCATATCAGAGAGAGGCAGAGGTGCCTGGGGACTTTTTTTGCCAGAATAACTAAATAAATTGTTCACCATGGATACAAAGCATAATGATTTGTAAAGGGAGGCCCGTTGGCTTCTCCACCTCAGAGTGACAAAGCCCAGCAATCACTATTTTTGTATTGAAAGATAGATGAACCTGGGATTATCAAACATGCTCTAATGTGTTCCTTGTTAAGATCACTTACAATACCTCTGATTAAGTCAATTGGATATTACATTTTAATCTGCTGAATGACATTGGTAAATTTGTGACATGGGGTATAGTTAGCTCTGCATAATGTGAGATTATATGGCTCTGGTTCTCTTTTGACACTGACTCAGAAAGAAAATAGTTTAAAGCAATCAGTTTTATCAGAAGAAACATAATACAAAAGTATCATGTGTCCCACTTTCCCATAATATACATTAGCATCTGGGAATATAAGATGTTTGTATAGCACAACCCCTGAAAAATATACATGCCAATTAGAGTAGACCCATTGAACACAACTTACAAAAGTGTTGATTTACAAAGCACCTATTGATTACATAGAACTATTCTTCTTAGGAATGACAATTAGACTTAGATCACAATATAATTATAATTTTATATTACAGAGGAATACAGAGATGCTACAAATAGCTCATTTTCCTGCTATAATCACATTACCTTTCTATTTGATAAATCAGGTGGAATTGAATGCAATGAATGAGGAAGGTCCATGGAAGTTGGGGGTGGAGATAAAGGATGAATGTTTCCGTCTCTTTTAAAAACAGGATCTGAAAGTGAGAAAATAGAATTCATTAAAGGGCAAGCTCTGACTACAACCCTGAGGGGCTCACAGAAGATATTTTATTTTGAGTATGTGCCCCATGGAAAACAGATGTTCAGAGAACACAGAAACGGAGCCTAAAATTGCCAGGCTGGATCCAAGACTATGAGTTGAATGCTTAATGGATCTTCCAGTGAGACAAAGTACTGTAACGTTCCAGAAGAACGTACTTGCCCTCCTTTACTTTTCGAACGCCAGCTTTCCACCACGAAAGACCTTAATTGTGATGACCCATGGGCCTTGTAGTCCTGCTCAGGACATTGTAATTCCTGATGAAGATGAAAACTTGGGTTTTTTACCTTCCCAGTCTGAACTGGATTCCTCTCAGCCAGATCTTTCCCAGGCAGATCTGGGAACCTTGCACCTGCAAGAAAGTTGTCTCCCAGAAGTATGTCAAACAAGCCCAGAGCCTACTTCTCCCGTATTCTTGCGCCGGGAGTTTTGTAAACAACAGAGAAGTTTGGATTCAGCTTCGCGCAGGAGTGCAAGGATTGCAGCTAAGAATGTGGCCAATTAAGACTGCTTCTCGTGAGAATCTTTGGGGAGTCTCACATCTGGTCTCAGAGTTAGCTTTCGGTTCTGATTCCCAGAGAACTGCTTCGGCGGGAAAGCTAGACTCTATTTAGGTGTTTTACCCGCGTAGTAACTTCGCGGAGTCAATTCGTCAGCCTACGGAGCGAGTTGTGTCTGGACAGCGCGCTCCGATTCAAGCCTCGCTCCTGCTCAAGCCTTGCCTAGCTATCCAGCCTTCGCCTTGCTTCCCAGCCTTTGTTTATCTACGGACTTTGCCTTGTTTCCCAGGATCAATCCTTGCCTTGTTCCACGGATTTATCAAGTTATTCCACGGACCTTGTTCTTGTTCTTAGTTACCTTGTTCCACGTTCAAGCCTTGTTTCAAGTATCAAGTTATTTCCTAGCCTCGCTCAAGTTTCATGGACTAAAGGACCTTGTCATCTCCCCTCACTTTGCTTGGCAAAGTGAGTGTTTCGGTTATTGGATTACAACTTTGGACCTTAATATTTCTTATTGGACATTGCTTTTTTGGACTAATTCTGACCTTTCCTGAAAGGTCTAATTCTGAACTATTTTCTACACTTGTTTTTATTAACTTTATATATTCCTTCAATAAAGATATTAGATAGATTCTGGCCTCTGTGTATGGTTATTGGTGCTCTGCAGCCTGGGTCGTGACAGTTTGACTCCGCCAACCTAAGCACCAATTAACCTCGGCCAGAATGTCTACCGGAGTCGTACCTGGGCCGAGCGGCCAGCCGATTACCTACACCATCGACAAGGAAGAGGTGGACCGAATCCGTGATAAGCTCAATGCACAGGATGGAGAAATAAGGGGTTTGAAGGAACGCGGAGTTCGTCTTCCGGCCATGGCGTTGCCAACCAAGTTTACTGGAGAAGCTTCTAAGGTTCATGTCTTCCGTCGCCAATGTCAAGCTTATCTGGAGGCCCGTGCTGCCGAGTTTCCCCAAGAAGACATCAAAGTGGCATGGGTTTACAGTCTTCTAGACGGGCCAGCGGCCAGCTGGGCGACGGCACTGTTCGACCAAGTCTCTCCACACCTAAGATCAGCGCAACACTTCTTGGACCACCTCAAGGAGACTTGGGGAATCGAGTACAATTTGGAGGCAGCCGGTCACAAACTCCGTCGCCTTTTCCAAGGAGACAGACCTATGTCTCAGTATATAGCCGAGTTCCGAGTGCTGGCCCACAACACCGGCTGGAACGATGTAGCCCTCAGGGGACAATTCCGGGAGGGTCTCAACATTGAAATGCTGGAAGAAATCTCCAAGGTGGATCCTCCCCAGACCCTCGAGGCACTCATTGATCAATGTTTACGGGCTGAAGTCATGATTGCCAACAGGAAACAGTGGGTTCGAGGCCAGGGCAGTAGAGCCGGGGCAAAACCCCCCGCTCCCGCCAGCGTTCAGCCACGTCCGGTGTGGAGACCCCCACCGCCAACCCCATACCCCAGAGGAGGCGAGGAGGTGCCGATGCAGTTGGGCAATGTGCGTCCCAGACTAGATGCCGCCGAGAAGGCCCGTCGTCAACGCTTAAACCTCTGCTGGTACTGCGGGAACGGGGGCCACTTCGCCAGAGAGTGCCCAGCCAAAGGGAAGCCTGCCGCCCGTCTTGCGGCGGCGTCCTCCACGGAGACGAAGGCGTCTGAGCCGACTGGCACACAGCCGGCGGGGGAAGCCAACGACCGGGTGTAGAGAGGCTCGCCAACCCGGTCAAAAAATCCATCCAAGAGCCGCCAACCGGGGTCCTGTTCCTTCTCGTGGTCACATTATGGTCAGCAAAAAGGGGACCCGTCATGATCCACGCCATGATAGACTCTGGAGCTACCAACAATTTCATCGATAGAGAGTATGCCGACTCTCTGGGATTACAATATCATGACTTCAAGAATGCCCGTGTGGTGCAAGCCATAGACGGCCGTCCCCTCAAGACGGGCCCCGTAAGTCAGTGGTCGGAACCCACCAGGATGTGGATAAGGGAACATAGGGAAGAGATTTCCTTCTTTGTTACCGAGGTCCCCCATTTCCCTGTGATTTTGGGAATTCCATGGCTGACTCTCCACGACCCTAACATCTCCTGGTCCAACAGAGAACTGCAGTTTGCTTCACCGTATTGCCAAAACCATTGCCTCGTAGCCAAGGTATGCCATGCCACAGACACCGAGCCCATCATCACCTTGCCAAAGAAGTACTCCGAGTATTGGGATGTATTCAATGAGAAAGAAGCCGAAAAATTACCCCCACATAGACCTTATGACTGTGCCATTGACTTGGTGGAGGGGGCCCCGATCCCGCGAGGGCATCTCTACTCCCTGACTGAACCAGAGCAAGAAGCTCTCAGGGAATTCCTAGAGACAAACCTTCGCAAGGGATTCATCAGACCCTCTCAATCCCCAGCCGCCTCCCCAGTGATGTTTGTGAAGAAGAAGTCAGGGGAACTACGCTTGGTGGTGGACTACAGAGCATTGAACAATATCACCAAGCGGAACAGCTATCCCCTGCCCTTAATCTCGGATCTACTGGATCGGCTTCGAGGAGCCAAGGTTTACACCAAGCTGGATCTTCGGGGGGCTTACAACTTAGTTCGCATCAGGGAAGGGGACGAGTGGAAGACCGCCTTCCAGACCAAATTCGGATTATTTGAGTCCCGAGTTATGAATTTCGGTTTATGCGGAGCCCCCGCAACGTTCCAGCATTTTGTCAATGACATTTTTCAGGACTATCTAGACAGGTTCTTGATAATCTACCTGGACGATTTTTTGGTGTTTTCCAGATCACAATCAGAACATGAGAACCACGTCAAAATGGTGTTACAACGATTGCGGGATCATGGACTTTATGCCAAGCTGGAAAAATGCGCTTTTGATCTACAAGAGGTAGATTTCCTTGGTTACCGCATCTCGCCTCTAGGGCTTTCCATGGATCCAGCCAAAGTTTCAGCAGTATTGGAATGGCGGGCGCCAACTAACAAGAAAGAGGTGCAGCGTTTCTTGGGGTTCGCGAACTACTACCGCAAGTTCATTCCAGATTTTGCCCGCTGGTCCGACCCCATCACTAGCTGCATCCGTGGAAAGCAGCCTTTCCGCTGGACTGATCAAGCAGAGAAAGGGTTCCAGCAACTAAAGAAACTATTCACCTCCCAGCCAATTCTACAGCACCCAAATCCTGGAACCCCTTTTGTGGTGCAAGCGGACGCCTCTGATGTGGCAATTGGGGCTGTACTCTTACAACCGGTGGGAGATCACCTCCACCCCTGTGCCTTTTATTCTCGTCAACTAACCACACCAGAGAGGAATTACACCATTTGGGAAAAAGAACTACTGGCCATAAAGGCAGCCTTTGAAACTTGGAGACATTGGCTAGAAGGGGCCAAATTTCCCATTGAAGTCCACACTGATCATCGTAATCTAGAACATCTAAGAACTGCCCGCAAACTAAATCAGAGGCAGCAACGTTGGGCTTTATTCTTTGAACGTTTCAACTTCCAGATCCATTATGTGACCCCAGCCCAAACCAAGCAAGCAGACGCCCTGTCACGTAAACCGGAATACGCTGCAGGACGCAAGGAGACCTTTGAATCCCAACTGCTACAACCTGAGAACTTTGCCACGCTCACGGTGGGGAACACCAAATCCATTCCCATTGGTTCAACTTCCCCTACTCCAGGACCCATCTGTGCTCAAGAAATCAGGGCTAGTCAGCAAGCAGATGCCTGGGCGCAGGACCAACTTCGCCAAGGTCTGCATTTTCCCTTTTCGCTTAAAGATGGGCTGCTCTGCTATAGAAATCATGTTTATATCCCACCCGGACCGGGCAGGGAAAAAGCGCTTCGTCTGTGTCATGACTGCAAACCAGCAGGACACTTCGGACTATTTAAAACTATGCATTTGATCCTAAGGGATTTTTGGTGGCCCAAGATCCGCAAGGATGTGGAAAAATATGTCAACACCTGCCCAGTATGCCAGCGCTCCAAGATACGAAGGGAGAAGCCCTCAGGGCTTTTACACCCCCTTCCTACCCCATCTCGCCCATGGGAAATAATTTCCGCGGATTTCATCACTGACCTACCACCTTCCTGTGGATTCACCACGATCTTAGTGGTGGTGGACCTATTCACCAAGTTAGCCCATTTCATTCCCTGCGAAGGCCTCCCCACGGCCAAGGAAACTGCGGATCTATTTCTTCAACATGTTTTCAGACTACATGGATTGCCCAAGAGCTTAGTCACAGACCGTGGATCTCAATTCACCTCTCGTTTTTGGAAGGCACTACAAAAACTATTGGGCATAGACTCTCGCTTATCTTCAGCTCATCATCCCCAAACAGATGGGCAAACGGAGCGCACCAATGCCACTTTGGAGCAGTATCTTCGCTGTTATGTAAACTATCAACAGGACAATTGGGCTTCTCTGTTACCACTGTCTGAGTTTGCCTACAACAATGGAGTTCAAGCTTCTACAAAAGAAACGCCGTTCTTTGCAAACTACGGCTTCCATCCACGTTTCTTCCCCCCTGTCATTGAAACTTCAGAGGTTCCCGCAGCAGAGGATTGGCTGCAGGAACTCACAGCGGTGCAACAACTTTTGCTCCAGCAACTGGATCAAGCCAAGGAGGACTATAAACGCCACGCTGACAAACATCGCCAGCCGGGCCCCGAAATCAAGGTAGGAGATCGGGTTTTCCTGTCCACTCGCTTTCTGCCCTCCCACCGCCCTTGCCGGAAGTTAGATGCCCGTTTCATTGGTCCCTATCCAGTGGTGGCGCAATTAAACCCCGTGACTTTCAAACTCCAACTTCCGCGTTCAATGCGCATTCACCCAGTGTTTCACCGTTCCCTGCTCCTTCCGGCGGATGGTGTGCGTCCTGATACAGACCAACCGGCCCCCCCTCCTGTTTTGATGAATGGGGAGGAGGAGTTCGAGGTTGAGGACATTTTGGATTCTCGCTTTCACCGCCGCCGCCTACAATATCTCATTGACTGGGTGGGTTTTGGCCCTGAGGAACGCTCTTGGGAAGACGCCTCCACAGTCCATGCTCCTGATCTAACCCGTCGCTTTCATCAGACCTATCCCACCAAACCACGACCTCGCGCCTCGGGGAGAGGGCCCCAGTTTGGGAGGGGCCTTGAGGAGGGGGATAGTGTGATGACCCATGGGCCTTGTAGTCCTGCTCAGGACATTGTAATTCCTGATGAAGATGAAAACTTGGGTTTTTTACCTTCCCAGTCTGAACTGGATTCCTCTCAGCCAGATCTTTCCCAGGCAGATCTGGGAACCTTGCACCTGCAAGAAAGTTGTCTCCCAGAAGTATGTCAAACAAGCCCAGAGCCTACTTCTCCCGTATTCTTGCGCCGGGAGTTTTGTAAACAACAGAGAAGTTTGGATTCAGCTTCGCGCAGGAGTGCAAGGATTGCAGCTAAGAATGTGGCCAATTAAGACTGCTTCTCGTGAGAATCTTTGGGGAGTCTCACATCTGGTCTCAGAGTTAGCTTTCGGTTCTGATTCCCAGAGAACTGCTTCGGCGGGAAAGCTAGACTCTATTTAGGTGTTTTACCCGCGTAGTAACTTCGCGGAGTCAATTCGTCAGCCTACGGAGCGAGTTGTGTCTGGACAGCGCGCTCCGATTCAAGCCTCGCTCCTGCTCAAGCCTTGCCTAGCTATCCAGCCTTCGCCTTGCTTCCCAGCCTTTGTTTATCTACGGACTTTGCCTTGTTTCCCAGGATCAATCCTTGCCTTGTTCCACGGATTTATCAAGTTATTCCACGGACCTTGTTCTTGTTCTTAGTTACCTTGTTCCACGTTCAAGCCTTGTTTCAAGTATCAAGTTATTTCCTAGCCTCGCTCAAGTTTCATGGACTAAAGGACCTTGTCATCTCCCCTCACTTTGCTTGGCAAAGTGAGTGTTTCGGTTATTGGATTACAACTTTGGACCTTAATATTTCTTATTGGACATTGCTTTTTTGGACTAATTCTGACCTTTCCTGAAAGGTCTAATTCTGAACTATTTTCTACACTTGTTTTTATTAACTTTATATATTCCTTCAATAAAGATATTAGATAGATTCTGGCCTCTGTGTATGGTTATTGGTGCTCTGCAGCCTGGGTCGTGACATTAATAATGATTGAATGATTCAGCCGCAATGTTCCCTTCCAAACATGGCTACTGTCTTGCAAACAGACATGAGGAAGGGGTCATGGAGCAGAACCCAGCTCTGTTTTTGTCACTGGAAGGTACTCTTTGTCCCTTCTGTTCTCCTCCAGTCAGACAATAGCCATGTTTGGAGGAGACCATTGTGGCTAGAAGTTCAATATTCCAAGAGAAAACACTTCTCTAGGCATTTATTAGTTGATCTTCCAGCATTATTCTCTTGTCAACTTCTGGTGCAACCTAAAGATTTGTAGAGAAGTATTATCTCAGGTTAAAAACAGCATCTTTAAAATCTGTGTTCTTCTTTTTGCAGGGGTTTTGCACCTCTGACCCCAGAAAATGTGCAATTTCTCCTCCTGCATTAAAGATCCTGGGCACAAACTGCACCTGCTCATCCAGCATGCCAGCTCACTGCATGTGTCTTGTTTGCTCCAAATAAAATAAAGAAGAGGCATAAGCACACCACAAAAGCCTCTCTGAATGAAGGCATTACCAAATGACACACTTGCTGACATAAAGACATTTGTGCACCAAGTACAAATGTGGTTTTCATACTAGTTGAGAACCTCTTTCCTTACGATTTCACCAAAGCATGAGGACTTCTTTTTCAATGCAATTTGTACTTGTACAGATGCTGAGGGTGACAGGGAATGGAATCCTTTTTGAATCCCACCGCTGCCACCAATATGTAGATGCTGAGGGTGACAGGGAATGGAATCCTTTTTGAATTCCACCGCTGCCACCAAATATGTACAGAGGTGAGGTGTCTGACAGGAATGTGTGACAGAGATGGAATCCTTTTGATCCCACACACACACAGATACCACCAATTAATAAAGATGTTTTATGAGAGATGATGTTAATTAATTATTTGTTTGACTATCTTCTTCGCTGCCACCAATGGAGGAGACGTCAGGCAGATGGCACTGGTTCTTTTAAGCTTTCTCTATTTGTTCCACTTTAGATGTTGATGTTGCTTAACTTAATATAAGAGTATGACAGAGGCTTGGTTAGAATAAAATCAAAACAAGTTTATTGCAGGTACAGAGCTTGATGGTTTCATATAACTTGTTAAAGGCACTTCGCTTAATGGTTACAAACGGATATGAGGTGGTCAAACTTTTAAAATATTTCTTTCTCTGGATTACACTAAACCCTGATCCTCCTGGATCCCCTGGGATTAATTTTCCCTAATCCACAGGCTCTATAAATGACCCTAGACAAGTCACCTAACTTGCCTAGTCTGGTCCAACTTAGATCTGACTCAAATCCTTCTATTTGAGCCAACCTGATTCTCTTCACAAGAATCAGATCCTCCACTGTGACTAGAAAATCACAGACTGCCTGGGTTTTAAAACATTCCCCCTTTTTCTTTCCAAACGGCGGTTGGCTCCGCCCCTGTTGCTATGGTAACCTGCCTTAAGATGGCTACCTTCCCCCATACATCATCAACTCAAATACTCACCATTTTAAACTTAGCCAAACCTGACTGTTCAAACAAAATCAAATACACATGTCATCTATAAACAAAATATAATTATACACTTCTTCACAGTACTCTACCTGTATATAGTGATGCTTGCCCTTCTGGCTCATTTGGTAGCCGTTTAAGTTTGTTGCCATTTGGATATAGTGATAGATTCTCTTGTTGAGGGGGCTTCACAGAATCATGGGCAAGCGAAATTGACTTCCCTGCAGAAATGAAACCAATACACACAGACACTGGTTATATATAATTCTTTTCTAATGTGCTTATAGTGACTAAATGTGGTTCCTACTCATCCAAATGGTGAGGAATGTTATTCAAGATAGGATCTCCCCAGTGACACGTTTTATAAAGTTTTTCTTCATCTGACACTTTTCATGATTGCTTTAGATAAGCTATCATGGAATAGAGTTGAGTGTTGGACTACTATCCTAGAGAACGGGGTCCAAATCACCATTTAACCTTGAAACCCTACTGGGTGACCTTAGGAACACTCTTAGCCTCAGAAAACCTTGTTTTAGAGTAATCATAGGGTCAGCATAAATCTGAAACCACTTACAGGCATGCAACAAAAGCAGAACAGCTGCAGTGCCTCAAGGAAAAAGTGATTCTTTATTCAACTTTCTCAGGATCCGCTTATGGTTGAAGAGGGAAGTGAAAGGTCTTATCTGGAGAACAATTCCTGTTTCCAAATGATGTGATCCCACAAAGGAAACAGAGGCCTCGAATGCTGTAGCCCACAAAAAAACCCCATTCAGATACAGGGAAAAATTATTCCAAATTAACACTTGTAGCCCATTGTTTCTCTAAACAACTCAAAGCAATGTTCTGGCTCATGGCAATCCTGCCAGATGTTTAGCCTGAAAGGATATCAGAGACCAGAACCTTGAATTTTCCCTCCAGGACCTGAATTTCAAACACTTTTCTGCTATGATATACAAAATCACCACTTCTTAAACTATGGGTCTTGACCCCAAATGTGGTCTCGTTAGCTCAATATTGTGGTCACGAAAAATTTGGCAACAGTAAAAGGTTTCTGAACACTACCATTTACACAAATCTGGTAGCAACATTACAATGGATTCTGCAGAAAATCCTGCTGCACTCCTCAGAAAGGAAAATCAGACCATTTAGCAAGCCTTCCAAATGCTGATGTATTATCAGTAAGCTTTTTTAAAAATGAGAGTGGCATAAATCTCTCATTAGAACCATAATGTCAGATAGAAGAAATAATAATAATTTTTAATACTTATTTTATATATCTATATATCTGAGGTCATGTAGCAATTTCTCAGGCAGAAAGGGATCACAAGTAAAAAACCTTTAAGAAGTTCTGTACCAAAGGTAAGGATGATCGCCATCCCCATTTCAGAATCTAATCACCAGAGTATATTTTTATGTTTAAAATCAATTCAAAGATGCTTTCAATACAACAATCAAACCTCACATACAAAAGGCACAGTCATATGTAAATACTTCTTGTTCTGAACGGAAGGATATACAGTAATCACAAACATACGACTGTCTGAACAAGTTCATGAACAGCAGCAAAGAAAACCACGATTCAGGAGCAGAAAGTCCAGTTTAGCAAAGTATCTTTTCAAAGTTAATATAAAAATGTGGTAAGGACCTCACTGTGCCAAGTCACTTACAAAAGAACTGTAAAATGAGAAGAGTGACATTCACATGCTTGTGCACTGAGGTATCCACAAACTCATTGCCCAAGAGAAAGGCATGTTTTGAGGACAATGGTAACTGTGTTGTCGAAGGCTTTCATGGCCGGGATCACAGCAATGGTAACTGCTTGCTGATGTCTACAGCAGGTCACACTGCGTCACTATCCCACTGAATTTTTCACGCTGCCAGAGATTAGTTCAGAGTTGAACAGGATTATCTCATTCCTCATGGGAAAGGGTCCCCCCCCAATCAGATTTCAGCTTTTGGAGGCACAAGTCTTCCACAAAAGTTTTGTGATATTTCTTCTTTTCCTCCCAAGTCTGACTTTTCTAGAATTTGTTTATTCACTGGGTTTTCACTCTGCTTTTCTTTTACAGTAGTGTTTAAGATAGTTTATCGAAGATTTCATTTACTTAGTACTTCTATTTAGGGTGCATACGCACTGTGGATTTAATGCTGTTTGACGCCGCATTAATGGCCATAGCTCAGTGCTATGGAATCCTGGGATTTATAGCACCACCACTTTTTGGCAGAGAAGGCTAAAGACCTTGTATGTAGAACCACAGCACCCATCATTCCATAGCACTGGGCATGTCAGTTACAGTGGTGCCAAACTGTATTCATTCTATAGTGTAGATACACTCTACTCTACTGCATTCTAGGAAACTTTATAATTCTTACAATTTTATTGGGATTTTATGTGTATTGTTGTTTTTTATACTTATCTATATATATAAAAGGGTAATGGAATTTTGGCCTAGGACAAAACAACAAAACTACACATCCCAGAAACACTAAACTTGGCAGCACAACCCCTCATCCATGCCTCTACGTTCATACAACAAAAAGCTCCAGCTACTCTGGAAAACGGCCAGGCTTTGAGACTGCAAGGCTATTCACTGCTATTCCACCTGGCCAACAAAGGATTCCCATAAGCCACAGCAACGCGTGACCGGGCAAAGCTAGTGTTATATATTTATACTTGTGTACTTATGTACTTGTGTATTGTTTATACACAGCACTTATAGTGCTTCTGTAAGCTGCCCCGAGTCTCCTCGGGGAGATGGTGGCGGGGTACAATTAAAGATTGTCATTGCACAACAATCCAGACCAGAAGGTAATTTGTGTGTCTAATTTTTTCCTATTTATTTGTTTGGGGTATTTATATACCCACTCTTTAGCCAAATACATTCCCAGAACTGCTTACATTTTATTCAATAGTTCCCTGATCAAAGTTACAGCCTAAATGGAAAATGAAAGGAAATGTGAATGACAGCAGGGGAGGGGATTACATTTGTCTAATGCTGGCTCCTCTTCCCTCTGAAGCCAGAGCAATAGGCAGCTGGAATATGGAGAAAAGGGCTCTCCACGGCTACTGGAACAGGGCAGGGTTATTCTTTGTTGGCTTTTAATGCTGCAATATGCATTTAATTTTTATATTATTTATTTTTTGTTGTTCGTCATTTTTAGATTTTGGGGGGATTTTGTTAATATCTTCAGAAGATCCACTTGATAAATGGGAGTATAAAGGTACTTTGAATGGATTGGGGGAGACAATCTGAAAAATGTTTAATTGGAGGTAGCAGAAACTTTAACTTTCAGTTTTTCTTGAACTAAAAGACCAAACAGAAAGAAAATGGATTAGTTATGTTTCTGAGCAAACTTTGGAAATCCCAGGACTACATCATATGAGCATCTAAAAATAACTGTGGGTATGGAAGAGCAGAAGGAAAACATTACCCAACAATGAAATGTAGTGGGTGTTTCTGTCACCAGCCTCAACAGCAGTTAAACAAAATTACTTATGTCTGCAAGGCAATGAATGCTACAAGTTCTTCACCATCTATGCTGAACATGTTAAGAATGCTGTATCACAACAGTATCCAGCCTTTAATAATGGGGAATGTATGACCCTCCAGGTGTTGCTGGTCTGCAACTCTCACAGTCCCTCACCACTGCATGTGCTGGCCAGGCCCGATGGGAACTGCAATCTAACCACTTTCAGAGAGGCACACACCTCTCATCCCGGATCTATGCTCATTAGGCAATGTTTGTTCTGATGACTAGAGGAGTAGTCCTAAATGGAAAATGACTGTAGCAGCAAACAACCCAGGGCAAGTGCACCAACGAAAAAAACCAACCAGTGACAAGAGTTTAATATATGGGGAGATAAACATATGATTAAATCTGTCTTGCCAGACTACCTTGTATATTTGAAGAGACCCATGAATAGAATGTGATTAGACAGCTTCCACCAAATAGAAGTAACTGTTCCAGCCAATGATGTGTTTATATACAAGGTATTCAAGTTGCCTGATAAATATTCACAAGGATTTCTTAGGCAATGAATTCTCATGGTTTTACCAGTTCCCTCCTCTGAAATGTAGCCTAGTAAATAATTGCCTATTTCCCATCCAAGTACTAACCAGGGCGGTTCAGTTTTCTAAGATCAGGCAAGATCTGGTGCCTTTAGGGCAGGCCTGGACAAACTTTGGACCTCCAGGTGTTTTGGACTTCAACTCCCACAATTCCTAATAGCCGTCAGGACTGTGTATCCTTACAAGCTCCCTTTCAGAGAGTGCTGTAAAAGATAAAGAGTATTACCACTATGGTGGCGGTCCCAGAAAGAATCAAATGCTATCTGGTCGTCTTTTGCAAATACTGCCCATATTATTGAAAATCTGCTGCAATGACTGGTTGGTAGTTTCACCAATGTGTCTTTTCTTTCCAGAATCTGTCCAGTCCTAATTGCTATTCAATCAAGGCTTTCATGCTGTTGGTAAAATAGCAGATAAGAAATTCCCCAGTAAAAGCATAATCTGGTTTCATGATGAGGGAAAAGCATTGAGCTGGCTGAGCACTTTTCTTTTCCATTAGGCTCTCTAGACTGTGAAAGGTGCCGCCAACAGAGTATGAGACCTGATAGTTAAAGAGAGGAAGGTTAAGAAGACCAAGGAGATTATAAGGGATGGACGAGACAGAGAAGAGACAAGTCCTGCTGAAGTCTTATTCAGGTGGGCTGACCTATAAGCACAGTGGGAAAGTGGGAAAATGTCAAAGGGAGCAAATGACCCATGCAGGACCTATACAGTCAGACATCTAGTGCTTCCCATGATTGGGTCAACTGGGTTTCTATGGAATGCTCTTTCCATAGGAAGAGGCTGTTTCTTGCGTTACAACCGGAATTTCAGCATGAGACTGTGCATAGAAAACACAAGCTGTTCCACCTGGGGAATTGTTTGTCTGTAGTTCTTCATAAGGAACCTCTGATGGCACAGTGGGTTAAACCGCTGAGCTACTGAACTTGCTGACTGAAACGTCAGTGCCTCGAATCTGGGGAGCAGGGTAAACTCCCACTGTTAGCCCCAGCAGTTCGAAAACATGCAAATGTGAGTAGATCAATAGTTACTGCACTGGCGGAAAGGCAACGGCGCTCCATGCAGTCATGCCGGCCACATGACCTCGGAGGTGTCTATAGACAACGTCAGCTCTTCGGCTTAGAAATGGAGAGTCAGACACGACTAGACTTCATGTCAGGGGAGAACCTTTATCTTTACCTTTAGTTCTTCATATCTTGTTTATAAAGCTATTATGCTTCTAACTCTAAGGTACAATTGTGAAACATGGACTGTCTACAAACATTACTCTCAGCTTCCATCAGTGTTGCCTTTGAAAAATCCTGCAAATCTCTTAAGAAGACAGGCAGACAAATGTCAGCATTCTGGAAGAAGCAAAGACCACCTGCACTGAAGCCTTGATTCTCTGCCATCAATTTTGCTGGAATGGCCACACTGTCCAAATGCTCGATCACCATCTCCCAAAGCAAAAGAGATTTAAAGATGGGCTTAAAGCTAACCTAAAAAATGTAGAACAAACACTGAAAACTGTAACCAACAGTGCTGTGAAATTCAAAGGGGCGTGAATGGAGAGCGAAAGGAAGAAATGTGTCAAGAGGAAGGTGCGTCCCTTGTTGTTTTAAATAAATTTTTTATTGTGATCTTTTATCTTGCATGAAATACAGTGTCTTGACCAGTATTAAACAAAATTGGACACAGACAGTGAACATATAGCCCCCCTCCCCCGTGACAAAAAGAGAAAGAAAGGAGAAAAAGGAGAAAAAGAAAAAAAATGCCCCGAAGGAAAAGGAAAAGAAAAAACATATTCATTAAAATTGACTTCCATCTATTATCTAGTGTTCTTTATATTGTTTTCTTGATGCATTCAATACTATTCAATTTCCTCTTAAGTTCTATTCTTCTTTTAACCTGAGACATATCTATCGCCCATTGTTACTCATCTGAAGAGTGTATGCATATATTCTATATTATCACCTTGCAATTTTCGTTTCTTAAGTAATCTTTAATTAGCTCCCAATTTGTCGCTTTTTTTGGTTTACCCTGTGTATTTGAAAGTAAATATGTCAATTTATCCATGTTCATAATTTTGAGAATTTTAATAAACCAGGCATTTATATCGGGTCTGATTTTCGTTCTCCATTCTTTTGCGTATATTAATCTTGCCGCTGTTGTTAGGTAGCAAAATAGGATTTCTTTGTTTCTATCCTCTAAGTCTAGCATTCTTAGTAGCAGTATCTTGGGGTCTAGGTTAATCTTGATTAACAGGATTTTTTGTATATTTTGATGTATTTCTTTCCAGAACTCCTTGGCTCTCTTACAGGTCCACCAACAATGATAGTAGGTGCCTTCCTGATCTCCGCATTTCCAGCATTTATTGGAGGTTTTTTTTGTAAATTTTGGAGAGTTTTTGGGGGGTTAAATGCCATCTGAAGAAAATTTTAATCCAGTTCTCTTTAAGATCTGCCGAGTATGTGTATTTTAGTCTTTTGTTCCAGCATTTCTCCCACTCCTCTAATTTAATTGGGTTCCCAATGTTTCTTGCCTATTTGGTCATACATTCTTTGATGTGGACTTGCTCTGTAGTCCACTCTAATAGCTTTTTATAAATTTTCGATATAATTTTGGATTCTAATTGTATTATTTTGTCCCAGCATGTCTCTTTGTCCTCAAATCCTATCTTCTTATCTTTATTAAAGTAATCTTTAATTTGGGCATATTGGAACCACCCTATATTCTTAAAGTCCTGACTTAACCTTTCCTGTGTTTTGGGCTCGTAAGTTCCCTTTTCTTTGGTTAGTATATCTTTGTATTTCGGCCAGGATATTCCTCCCGTTTCTCTTCTTTGGCATGCCTCTAAGGGGGAGACCCATAAGGGGGTTTTCATAAATATTTTTCTCTTATACTTATCCCATATCTTTATTAGGGATGACCGAATAAAATGATCTCCAAAATTCTTTTCTATTTTTCTTTTTTCATACCATAAATAGGCATGCCATCCAAAACGGAGGTCTGCCCCTTCTAGCGTCAATAATTTGGTTTTTTTTAACATTGTCCAATCTCGAATCCACATTAAACCGCAGGCCTCATGATATAATTGTAGGTCTGGAAGTGCCAGTCCCCCTCTTCTTTTTTCATCAATCATATATGCTCTTTTAATTCTAGGTTTTTTGTTTGACCAAATAAATTTGTTTATATCTTTGTTCCATTTTTTGAATCTTACTGTGTTTCTAATTATCGGGATGCATTGGAATAAGAAAAGCATCTTCGGTAGGATTGTCATTTTAATTGCCGCTATTCTCCCCATGAGTGATAGTTTCTGATCTTTCCAAATTTCTAAATTTTTTTGAATATCTTTCCATCTAGTGTCGTAATTATTTTCTATCAATTGTGAATTTTTGGCTGTTAGTATTATACCTAAGTATTTTATTTTTTTACTGACTTTAATTCCTGAAGTTGTTGTTAATTCCAACTGTCTTTTCTCAGTCATATTCTTTGTTAAGAAAATGGTCTTATCTTTGTTTATTTTAAGTCCTGAAATTTTCCCAAAGTTTTCCAATTTATTTAGCCAATTTCCTACCGTTTTGACTGGTTCTTCTATAATACAGATTAAATCATCGGCATATGCCTTAATCTTATAATGTTCCTTTCTGATTTTTGCTCCCTTTAATTGTGTGTCATCTCTAATCGAATTGATTAATGTTTCTAATGCAAAAATAAACAGTAAGGGAGAGAGGGGGCAGCCCTGCCTAGTTCCTTTTGAAATTTTAAAGTTTTTTGACTCTATTGAGTTTATTCTTATTTTAGCCCCTTGTTTGTCATAAATTTTGTTGATAGCATTGTTGAATTTAAACCCCATATCTAATTCATTAATTAATAGTTTAAAAAAATCCCAATTTAGACTGTCGAAGGCTTTTTCCATGTCAATCGCTAATAGGGCTATTTCTTCCTTATTGCTTTTTTCGTAATATTCAATGATATCTACAATTTCCCTTACGTTATCTTTTAATTGTCTCCCCGGAAGGAATCCTGATTGTTCTTCTTTGATCCAGTCCTTTAAGACTTCTTTCAATCTATCCGCTAAAATGTTTGTAAATATTTTATAATCTTGATTCAAAAGTGAAATAGGTCTATAGTTCTTCACGTTTTGGGGGTCTTGGCCTTCTTTGTGGATCATTGTGATTGTGGCGAATTTCCACGAATCTGGTACTTCGTTATTATCTAGGATCCTATTCATGATTTTTTTTAGATATGGGGTTAGTTCTTCAATGAAGACTTTATAGTATATCCCCGTGAGTCCGTCTGGGCCTGGTGCTTTATTCCCATCTATTTTTCTAATTATTTTTTTGATTTCTTGCTCTGAAATTTCTTTATTTAGTTTTTCCCTTTGTTGATCCGTTATTTTGGCTAGTTTTTGCTTGCCTATAAAGTCAGTAATTTCCTCCTTTTTTATTTGGTCCTTGGTGTATAATTTGCTGTAGAATTTATTGAACTGTTTAGCTATCTCTTGTTCTGTGGTGTAGTGTTTACCTTCTGCTTTTATTTCTAGTATATATTGGGATTGTTTTTTCCTTCTAATCCTCCAAGCCAGCCATCTACCTGGTTTGTTAGCGTGCTGGAATTGTTGTTGTTTAATAAATCTTAATTTTTTTTCCCAGCTCTTCCATTTCTAGATACATCTTTTGTTTCTTTAGGATTTCTAGTTCTTGTTTTATTCTTTTATCTCCTGGGGTTTCTTTTAGCTTTTTTTCCTTAATTTTGATTTCCTCTAAGACTTTATTAAGGGCTTCTCTTCTCTGTTTATTTTTTTGGGTGTTCTGTTGTATAAAGTGTCCCCGCATTACCGCCTTACTGGCATCCCATAATACTTGCTGCGTGACTTCTTCAGAGTCATTTATCCTAAAGTATTCCTTGATAATTTTTTTATTCTTTATAATATCATCCTCCGATTTTAACAAGTTACCGTTTAGTCTCCAGATTCGTGTTTTCTGGGTTTTGTTTATTATAAATTCTATAGGGCAATGGTCTGAATAACTTCTTGGCATGATTCTAATTTTTGAAATTTTGGGTATTAGTGATGTTGACATCCATGTCATGTCGATGCGGGACCATGACTTATGCCTGTTAGAGAAGAAAGTGTAATCTTTTTCTAGCGGGTGGTGGATTCTCCAGGCGTCCTTTAGGTCCCAGTCTTGTAAGAGTTTTTGAAAATTTATCGGTAATTTCCCATTTTTCATTTTCTTTCCCCCATTACCGTCCCCATTTTTGTCTAAATCCGGATCAATTATCCCAATAAAGTCTCCCATTATTATTAATTCCTCAAATTCTTGTTCGGCTATTTTATCTTTTAATGTGTTAATAAAATTTGTTTTAGGGCCAGTTGGAGTGTATACATTACATAATAAGAGTGTTTTGTTATAGATCTTAATTTTTACTCCAATCATTCTCCCATCCTCATCTTTGAAGGCCAATTCTGATATCCATTTGGGGTTTACGTATGTTACTACTCCTCTTTTTTTCTCCGGGGCTGATGAGATATATTCATTACCGATACTTTTATTGATTAAGTGCCCTGAATGTCTCTGTTGTATATGGGTCTCCTGAAGAGACACTACATCAAATTTGCATTTTTTAAGGTAGTTGAATAATATTTTTCTTTTATTGGGGGAGTTTAAGCCATTTATATTATTTACATAACATTTTAATTCCATAGTTTAGCTTTGGTTGGCTGCCTCTTCCTGTCGTAGCTCCATTTCCGGGGTTGGCGAATTAGTCTTAGGGGTTGGCGAATTAGTCTTAGTTTCAGTCTTTTCCGGGGAGATTATTCTAGGTTTCTTTCTCTTCCTATTGCTGTCTTGTCCGGTTTTGATGGGTTCCGTTGTTTCTTCCATTAATCTTTTGTAGAAGTCTTTGGCTTTGTCCTCGGTCGTCAGCCAAAATCTCTCCTCTTTATATGTTGTCATAATGCCTTCCCTCCTCTCCCATCTAAATCTAATCTGTCTTTTTTTCAGTTCCTCAGTGAGGAAGAGATATTTTCTTCTCTTTTGTATTGTACTTGTGGGGAATTCTTTAAGTATTGTAACTTTTTCTCCTTTGTATCTAATAGTATTTTTACTACTGCTTTTAAGTACTTCCTCCCTGAGTTTTCTTTTTGAGAATTGTACAATTGCATCTCTAGGTACATGATTCTTTTTTGAAAAATTTGTTGTTATTCTGAAGGTTCGGTCAATGTTTTCTTCCATTTCTTCATCTGTAGTTTGGATCAGGTCTGCTAATAATTGGGTTATTACTAGCTTCAGATTTTCTCTTGGCTCTTCTGGGATGTTTCTAATTCTTATTTGGAGGTCTAGTTCTTTTTGTTCAATTTTTTCCTGTCTTGCTTCTAGTTTTGCATTTTTCATTTCCAAAATGTCTATTTTTCGTTCAAGTTTGTCCTGTTTCTTTTCCATCTTATATTCCTCTTCTTTTATTTCTTTAATACTCTTTTGAATTTCATTCATTTCCTTTTTCATTCCTATGAGTTCCTCCGATAAGTCCCTCTACATGTTTAGCATTTGATCTTGAAATAATCTTTGATTTTCTGTAATTTTCTGAAGTTCCCTCATAATGTCTTTTAGATTTGGGTCCCCCGGTAATGAATTTCTTCTTTCGAACATTTTCCTGTCCTCCATTTTTACTTTCTGTGTAGCCATTTCTTTTTTGGTTATCTCAATTGATTGAGTTAGTTGTAGAGGTCGGAGGGTAAGGTCGTTAGGGCCTAGTTTTAGTTTAAATCTACTGTTCCAAAGGATGAGCCTAGAGGGTCTTAATAGTTAGTCCGTTAATAAAAAAAAAGAAAAAAAAGAAAGAGTATTGAAAAGAAAAAATATTGAGTCTCCTCCCCCTCCTTTTTCTCCTGTGGCATTAAACTTACTTAGTCTTTTAAGCTCTCCCTAGAGCCTTCTGGTTGGTGATCCCTTCTACCTCCTTCTTTTCTTTTCCCCAACTTCTTATATTCCGTCCTTCCTTCCGTTCGTCTGCTTCTCCTCCTCGCCTGTCCCTGCACCTCCGTCTGCTTCTCGTCCTCGCCAACGTCTGCTTCTCGTCCTGGGTCTTGTCGATATCCCTCGTCTGCTTCTCGTCCTGGCTCCGTCCGGATCAGTCTGGGTTTATTTTGTTGTCCGTTGTAGTTTCTGCCGCCCGGGTTTCTTTCCGTTTCAACCTGTCTGGAAGTGCCTTTGCCTCTCTGTTGCTCTAGATGTGTATCGCCTTTCCTTCTCGGGCTCTCTATCTCCCTCTATCCGGGCCACTTGCCACTACTCCCTCCTCGTCTGCTCCGTCCCCTTTTATCTTCCCTTCCTGTTGTGCTCTGCGAAATTCTTGCCGGGTCCTCCCTTAGCCGAGCCCAATATCACGTGCTGTACTCTGGACGCTGTTGGGACCTTGCCAAAGTTCTGCCAGACTATCTGAGTGACAGCTCCTGAGACATAACAATCTTCTCAAGGTCGATTGTGGCTCTCTAATCTGATCTCTTAAGGGCGAGGTTTTAATCTCTCGTGGCTTTTTAATTTTTTCCCCCCCTTCCTTGCATGGAGTGTATATGCAGCTTTTACCAAATTCCCTGGGTAAATTAAGTATGTCCGTTACTTATATTTCTTCTGGGTATAACTACTTCTGGTTGTCTTTAAGTTGACTATTTAATCTATTTGTCTGTTTATCAATTTTCCAACCTTCTTGGTTGGTCCCTTAGTTGATGGCTGTTTGCGGGAGCGGATCACCGCCCGCGCCGCTTCGTCCCGTCCGCCACCCTTTGGTCTCTCGTCCGGACCCCTTTGACTGCTCTCCTTGAGGGAAAACAGTTCTTAGGGATCGTCGGCGGGGCTCCAATGGGTTTAGTTGGGTTTAGTGATTCCTTAAAGCCGCGTCTTCTGTGTTTGGGCTTCCCTTAAGTTCCCTTAAGTTCTTTCCTTTTTTTATGCGCCGGTAGTCTCAGTTTCTTTTCCTCTATTCCTAATAGCCTTCTCTCATACACCAGTCTCATACACCAGTTATAGATTTCTGTTTCGTACACTCACGTTTCATGTTTCGTCCTCTTTTTCTTCTTGGTGAAAAGTACGACTAGGCAGCTGTTTGCAGGAACGGATCACCGCCCGCGCAGCTTCGTCCCGTCCGCCGCCCCCTGGTCCCTCGTCCGGACCCCCTTGGCTGCTCTCCTTGAGGGAAAACAGCTCTTAGGGGTCTTCGGCGGGGCTCCAAAGGGTTTAGCAACCTCTTGAGCCTCAATCTGCTCAGGAGGGGGAGCTTTCAGCTCTACCTGGATGCTCTGAGAAGCTGGTGCTCATGGAGCCCTCAGCCAGCCGCCATGTCGCCGTACCCGGAAGTCCCGAAGGTGCGTCCCTTGTTGTGACTGCCTTCCAAATCTGGAAATTGATGTCCTCATTTTGGCAAGACCATGCAGATCCAGAATAGGTCTCTGCAGTCACTTACGGGTTCACCACCAAGACTCTGCCCATGGAAGCCATGAGTGATAACCTGTGATGATTATGATGACCCTTGACATGTATGATTGAATCTTGTGGTTGGAAGAAAACAAGCTCTGTTTTTTGATCTGCTGCTGTGGCTCAGTGGAACTTAACAGTGTGGATAAGAGTTCCAAGAGCACCTCTTGCTCTTTTCATTACTAGCTGAGTTTGGGATTTTTTGTGCCAGACATGTAAATGGGACATTTCCCCTTCACTCCCTTATGGTGAGGCTTGAACTTTCACCTCCCACTTCTTCACTCTATGGACCATGGAGAGAGCCAGGGGAGGAGACGTCTGTCAGTTTATTCTACTATTACTTCTTTTTTCATCATACCAAGCAACACATTATTGTCTTACTAGTCACAAGTCTGAAGAAGGGGATTTTAGAATTTGCAACGAAGGGAAGTAATGACGGCACATAAGGACTGAGTCATTCTCCCGTCTTGCTCCATGTGTCCGTCACATTTTACAACAGGACCTTGCACGAGGTTGCTAGACTCCTCTGAAGTATGAGGGAGAGGAGAAAGGAGGGCCACAGCTCATTTTCACAGTATGAAACCACATTTCCCCAATTCAGACTTCAAAGGGAATTCTGATTCCTGTAACAGGAAGTGGAAATATCCCATCTCTTCAAAGGGAGAGAAGACAGCAAACTTAAAGTTGGATGCACTCCATGCACAAATAGTTTCATGACACACAACTGAGCACTATTATTATGTGTATAAAGACATACATTCAAACAAAAGGCCATTGGTACACTGCAAGGATATTCATTACATCATTTTTACAAATAACTCTTTCAAGTAATTGCACCCATTTTTCAGGACCACAAGGCCACTCAAGGACAAAGTAAGATATCTTTAAAAACAAACAAGTCTAAAATACAGACTTAAAACAAACTTAAAACTAGCAAATTAAAATAAATAGGAAGAAAGAAGAAACAAACAGACTATCCAGAGAAAAGGGATGGTTCCTTTTTCATAAATGCAAAGGCACAGTACTCAGGCTGATCCGTGAATAACACAATGTAACAACTATTGAAAGACTTTCTGTTCCTGGTTTCAAAGTGTTATTTCCTGTTTAATTGTGTGGTATTTACTATGAAAGCAGTTGTTATACTCCAAAAACTTGGTTTTTGTGGCTGCACACAAATTATGTTAACTTGGTTGAGACTCCATGAGATATTTAATGAAAAACTATAGCAAAATGTGCTGCAGGTTGTCCCGCAAAAATAAAGTTTTTGCTGTTTGGCAAACCTTTTCCATGTTTTTATGACAGAACCAATTAGAAAATTACACTTGTAACCAGGAACAAAAATCATGTTACATAGTGTAATTTGACCCAGTTTTGGGGGGTTGACCTTTGACTAAAGTTTCTAGACTTATGAGTATAGTGGGTATTTAAAAACAGTACTTCCATCTTCTAGCTTTGTTTCCCCATGGTGTAACTGAATTCAGTTTCAAAAGGAGGAGTGAATGGAGGAAGGTTTGGAATGGTAACAAACTCTGTGTGCATAAGCCTTCAAATCACTTGTTGACTTATGGAGAGCCCATTGATCTCTCAGGGATTTCACAGGCAAGGAAGACTCAGAGGTGGTTTTGTTACCCTGGTTATAAAACTGTACCAGGTAATTCTGGAGGAGAAGTAACCCAAATTACTCACAGTTGGCAATCACTTGGGCTGCTCGGTAAAGCTGCAGTTCTTGTAGAAGGTCCAGCAGCTCCTGGACAGTTGCAAGCCTCACTCCCCACCACCACATCAGCTCTCTTGTCCGGCTGATCCCTGCCTTTTCCATGCATTTGATTTTTCGCAGTTCAGTCTGGTCAGTTATCACGTGGGATGCTAAAAAACGAAAATGATCATCATCATCATCATCATCACCATCATCATCAGCCCAGTGTGGGATATATCTTCAGTTTGGGAATTCCATGAAACTTACAACAATGGAAATAAACATAATTGTTCAAAGACAAGATCCAAGAAAACATGCCAGGTTTCTAACGGGCTGGTTATAGGGAGCGCACAGTGCCTCTATTAAAGCAGCTCCACTGGCTACCGATAACTTCCCAGGCCCAATTCAAGGTGTAGGTCTTGACCTATAATGCCCTAAACGGCTCGGGCCCTGCCTATCTCTGTGATCGGCTCTCCCCCTATGAACCGGTGCGGTCCTTGAGATCTGCTGGAGAGGCCCTCCTCTCACTCCCACCATCATCCCAAGCGAGGTTGGTGGGGAACGAGGGAGCGGGCCTTCTCAGTAGTGGCTCCCCGGCTCTGGAATGCTCTCCCTAAGGAGATTAGGCTGGCCCCTACTCTACATATTTTCCGTAAGGAGCTCAAAACCTGGTGGTTTCAGCAGGTGTTTGAATGAATTCCATTCTGGCTATTCCACCGACTTGGCATGAAATATACTGTACAGTCTCATCTTTTCCTGATCATGGTCTATGTTACCTATGACATTATTGACCCCAATTGGAAGCTGCTGTGATTTTACTGATTGTTATTTTAACGTAAATTTTATTTTTGTATAATAATTTGTTTTTATATTGTTGTGTATTGTATGTCTGTATCTTTGTTGTAAACTGCCCTGAGTACCTTATGGGAGATAGGGCGGTATATAAAGAAAGTTTTTATTATTATTATTATAAAGTACAGTGGGCCCTCCAAATCTGCAAGATTTCAACCATTATTATTAAATGGTAGTGATGTGAACATAGGTAAAGGTTTCCCCCTGACATTAAGTCTAGTTGTGTCCAACTCTGGGGGGTTGGTGCTTATCTCCATATTTATAGATTCTGGTGACATCTCGCATACATTCCCAAGACACAACTGACTGGGTTTATTGTCTCAAGAGTTTCAGGAGAAATCTATAAGACTGCAATTTCCTTCATGGGTAGGTGTCAGAACCCTGCTACTAGAACCTGGGTATGGCTCTGAGTTTCAGGGTCACTGACAATGTGGACTGATAAGACACCTGCATCTCGAGATCCTGAGAAGAAACGGCTGCTGGACTTGGCGGGGAAACTTCGCGGGGTTTTGTTGGGTGGGAAATGCGTTTTCAAATGAGGGGGGAGGGTATAAAAAGGAATGCTGGCAGACGCCTCCCATTCTTGGCTTTTTCCATGTCAATGTTTCCTGCAGTAAACTTTCTGGTGACAACACAGCTAGTCTCGTTTATTCATTCAGGAGCGGCTGTAGTGAGCCGACATCAAAGCCAAGAATTTGGCACCATCCCGCTGCAGCGGTGAGGTGTAATATGCAGACAGAGGAAGACGAACTCCTGGGCGCAGGAGCGGATCAGTTGGGTCAGGGCACCCCCGACGAGCCGGATGCTGATTTCCACCAGCTGGCAGCCCTAGCGTCATCCACTGCTTATGCCCAGCCGAACGGGGTAACCCAGAGGCGTGGAGGAGTGCAGAAAGACAGCACCGGAGGAGAGGGAGATCTACACTTCCCATCCCCACAAAGGATGGTGTTCCTGGAGGAGAGGATGATGGCGATGGAGACCACCCTGGCAATAATGTCGAAGGTTATGGAACGCCTAGCACCTTTGGCGGAGCCAGAGAAAGGAAGGGAACTTCGAACTGGCTCAATGGGGGACTTGAGCATGGGAAGCAGCCAGAGCTTCGCAGACCTCCCAGCACCGAGGGGAAGGGGAATGCGAAAAGAGCTCGGCGCCTGACCCAGGACCTTAGCAAACCTGACGCGGGTGGAGGAGAGCGACGACGAAGGGGAAAGGCTCCCAGGAATCCCAGCTATGTTCCAACCGGAACCTCTGGTGCCCCTGGCGAATGCCGGGCGTGGCACAGGGCAACGGGAAGCAGCGGCGGGGCCTCCGAGGCCTCAAGGGGGCTTGCGACGGGCAGAACATTGGGGATTGCCGCCACAAGGACCCCAACAGAGACGAGAGGAGCTGAGGATAGAGTATGGAGGAGAGTCCTCTGAACTGGATTTTTTCCTAACCACGGTGAGGGGCTATATGGAAGACAATGCCCATACCTTTAGAACCGAGTCTAGCCAGGTCCGGGCCATCGGTGCAGTGCTGAAGAGGGGAGCAGCTAGCTGGTATGTCCAGCTGCACGCACAGCACGACCCATGTTTGGGGTCAGTTAGGCGCTTCATGGAAGCTCTGGAGGCCTGTTTCCGAGACCCATTGGAGCAGATCCGGGCGAGGGAGAAACTAAAGACCGCCCCCCAAGGACAGAGATCGGTATCTGAATACGCGGAGGAATTCCAGTGCCTCGCCGAAAAGGTGCCAGAATGGTCAGCAGTGACCAAGATTGAGATCTTTAAGGAAGGACTCAGGTGGGAGATTCTCTCCTGGGCAGTGCACCGCGATGAGCCTGACACATTGCACGGGTGGATCCAGCTAGCAGGGCGCGTCGAGACATCGCTGGCCCAAGCGAGGAGGCACAGAGGAGGGCAGCATCAACAGCAACAGATGAAAGAAGGAAGCCGGAAGGGAGAATCGACTCCAACCGGGAGGAGAGCAGAGCCGAAAGGGAATGTGAAAGCAAGCAGGAGCGGTTGTTTTGTGTGCGGCCGACTGGGGCACAGGGCTGCCGAATGCTGGCAGAGGAAAGGGGAAGGAGGAGGTCTGCCCAAACCGAAGGCCGTGGCCGGCAAACGTGCAGAGGAAGAACCACCGATGAGGGACCGTTTGGGGGGGTTGGTAAGTCAGGACAAAAGAATGTTGGTAGTTCCAATTCAGCTTGAGAGTGGCAGTAAGCAAGCAACATGTAAGGCATTTATTGATTGTGGATGTTCTAGGAACATCATTACGCCTGAATTAGCAGCGGGACTAGGATGTGAAAGGACGAGCCTAGAATCCCCAATAGCCTTTTCGCAGTTGGACGGATCTACGGCATCAGGATCGTTAGCCAGACACAGTATCGAGGGCGTGAAGTGTAAGATAGGATGTTGGGAAGGAAGGGTGTCATTTGTGATATCACAAATAGCCAGCTACAATGT
Organism: Anolis carolinensis; assembly: GCF_035594765.1. Taxonomy (NCBI): domain Eukaryota; kingdom Metazoa; phylum Chordata; class Lepidosauria; order Squamata; family Anolidae; genus Anolis; species Anolis carolinensis. The sequence continues at coordinate 58,323,749 of NC_085842.1, read as the reverse complement.
TATACTGGGCATGCCGTGGTTAGGGCAGGCCAACCCGCAAATCAACTGGGAAGATAAGAGCATGCATTTTGGAATAAGGTTGGGAGAGGGGAGCCAGGAAATCGAGAGGGAGCCAGGGAGCAAGGGAGAGGAGGATTCCATCAGACTAGCAGAACTGGCGGAAAAATTGCCCCCAGAGTACTGTGATTTTGTGGATGTGTTTGACGAGAAGGAAGCAGACAATTTTCCACCGAAGCGGAGTGTGGAAGTGAAAATAGAGCTAGTCCCAGGAGCAGAGCTTCCTAAGGCGAAATTGTATCCAATGTCGGCTAGAGAAAAGGAGGAACTGAGAAAGTATATCGATAAGAACCTAGCGAGGGGTTTCATCGAGCATTCGAATTCTCCTTTAGGAGCACCCGTGTTGTTTAGGCGGAAAAAGGACCAATCGTTGAGGCTCTGCATCGACTACAGAGGCCTGAACGCAATCAGTACTGTAAATAAATACCCCCTGCCTTTAGTGAAGGATTTGATTGCCCAGTTGTCAGAGGGGAAGATATTCACCAAGTTAGATTTGATTGAAGCATATCATAAATTGCAAATCAAACCAGAGGACAGGTGGAAAACGGCCTTCTCCTGTGCATTTGGTCTGTATAATTATTGCGTCCTCCCTTTTGGACTGAGTGGAGGCGGGGCAGCGTTCATGCAATTGATCAACGAAGTGTTGCATCCATTACTGTACAGGGGAGTTTTTGTTTTTCTTGATGATATATTAATAATGTCTCAGAACAGAGAGCAACAGGTGAAACTGGTTAGGGAAGTCCTCCAAAAGTTGAGGGAAGCGAGACTGTACACGAAGCTAGCCAAGTACGAGTTCAACAGAGACCAAATAGACTTTCTAGGGTATAGGATTTCCCCCCAGGGAGTGGCGATCGACCCTGCGGAAGTAGAAGATATAAGGGGGTGGAAAGCCCCCAAAACGCAGAAACAGCTGCAATCCTTTCTGGGGTTTGCAAACTTCTACAGGACATTCATTAAGGACTTTGCACGTCTCACTTTACCATTAACTGACTTGTTAAAGACGAAAGGGAGGGGGGAAACAGCCAAAGTGAAGGCCCCTGGGGCCAGACTGACCTGGACATTGGAATGCCAGGAGGCTTTCGAAGCTCTAAAGAAGCGATTAACAGAAGAGCCCATTCTACAACACCCTGACATGTCTAAAGCATTTGTGATACATTGTGATGCATCAGACTGTGCATATGGGGCAGTTTTGCTACAGAAGGACGAAGGGGGGAATCTAAAACCATGTGGATATTTGTCGAAAAAGTTTAGTGAAACAGAGAAAAACTGGTCAATCTGGGAGACGGAGGCCTTAGCAATTTTGAAGGCATTAGAGTGCTGGAGACACTTCCTGGAAGGAAGTGGGATCACGTTTGAAGTGTGGTCTGACCACAAAAATTTGCAATACCTGAGATCCCCTCGCAAACTGTCAGTGAAGCAAATAAGGTGGGCCCAATACTTTAGCCGCTTTGATTTCAAGCTAAAGTGCTTCCAATGGAAACACAACATACTGGCTGACGCTCTTTCTTGGATGCCCCAGCATGGGGGAGGATTTCAGGAATCTGAGGGAAGTATTTTCCTAGATAAGCAATGGGGCCTGGCAGTGTTAACTCGAGCACAGGCAACTAGAGAAAACAAATGTACTGCCATTTCCACAGGGGGAGGGGAAATGTGGGAAGGAGAGTTGAAGCGAGCATACGGGGAGGATGTCTGGTTACAAACGAACAAGGAACGGGGGGAACTGTGTGGGGATTTGGTGTTTGTAAATAAGAAATTGTACATTCCTGAAAGTTTGAGGCAAAAGATGCTGAGAAAATGCCATGATAACAAGGGTGCAGGTCATCTGGGACCTACCAGGACAATTAAACTGTTAGCCAAACAATGCTGGTGGCCCGGAATGAGGAAAGACGCTAGGTTGTATGTCACTCAGTGTGGATTGTGTGCAGAGAGCAAAACACCACCTGGAAAACCCCAGGGGCTCTTGCAAAAGGTGGTGGAACCCACGAGACCATGGGAATGCGTGGCAATGGATTTTGTCGGTGAGCTACCCCCCAGTAGAGGCCACAGGTACATTTGGACAATATTGGACCTCTTCTCAAAACAAGTACATTTTGTAGCCCTGCCGAAACTCCCTTCTGCTGAAAAACTTGCTGATTTGTATGTAAAGCATGTCTATTGCCTACATGGATGTCCTGACAAAATAATTAGTGACCGTGGAGTCCAGTTCACTGCTAAATTCTGGGGAAAATTCTTGCAGCTGTTGGGAGCAGAAAGGAATCTGAGCTCAGCCTTCCATCCCATGACCAATGGGGGGGTCGAACGCACTCAGCAAACACTGTGTCAATTTTTGAGAATGTACACAAACTATAGACAGGATGATTGGGCGGGACTACTACCTTTTGCTGAAATGGCGTTTAACGGGGCTGTACATTCGGCTACAGGTCGTTCCCCGTTCGAAATAGTGTACGGACAGGATGTGGCACCATTCCCCAGACTACCCGGGTGGAGGGAAGGAGAGGGCCAGACAGACGAAGAATGGCAGGCCAAAATCAAGCAAGGGTGGCAGGACGTGGTGGAGGCACTACGAGAAACGCAAAGGAAGTACAAACTCTTTGCTGATCGTAGGCGCCGAGAAGGGGACGAATTGGGCGAAGGGGATCTAGTTTGGCTGAGTACAAAAAATCTGAAGTTGGGATTTCCATCGAAGAAACTGGCACCACGCTATATAGGCCCATTCAGAGTTACAAAAAGGGTAAATGAAGTAACCTATCAGCTGAGGTTGCCCAAGGACTTAGGAAAAGTACACCCGGTGTTTCACTGCAGCCTTTTGAAAAAATACAAAGGAACATTGGACAGCGGAGAACAATAGTTGTATGCAATCTTTCTCTTTCAGGACGAAGGGGAGGAAGACGCCATGTCAGAACCCTGCTACTAGAGCCTGGGTATGGCTCTGAGTTTCAGGGTCACTGACAATGTGGACTGATAAGACACCTGCATCTCGAGATCCTGAGAAGAAACGGCTGCTGGACTTGGCGGGGAAACTTCGCGGGGTTTTGTTGGGTGGGAAATGCGTTTTCAAATGAGGGGGGAGGGTATAAAAAGGAATGCTGGCAGACGCCTCCCATTCTTGGCTTTTTCCATGTCAATGTTTCCTGCAGTAAACTTTCTGGTGACAACACAGCTAGTCTCATGTATTCATTCAGGAGCGGCTGTAGTGAGCCGACAGGTAGGTAATATGTTATTTATAGTATTTTAGAGATTTTGCCAACATTTCGTTCACCAAAAAGTGGTTTTTCTTAAAAGTGATTGGAAACACCAGAACGTTCACACTGTTACATTGACAGGTTTGTGTTAATAAATATTTAATTTTTCCCTATGGAGGGGAAAGCAAAGGCCACTTAAATTAGGAAAATCAGTTAAAACACTCTTTTCATCAGATGCTCTCACTTGGACAGAATGGCATCAGGTCCAACTACACAAAATTTAGGAAATCTGAGTTTGCAATTCATGTTTTTGCACTGTGATCCACTATGCAAACAGAAATGGTATACAAAGGTGTTTTTCAAAAAGTCTTATTACATAAGAAAATTCCTGCAAGTGAAGTCTGTGTAGAAAAGCTTGGAAAAATTACTTCTTTGGACCACAACTCAGAACACCCCTGGTGGCCTCACTGGTTGGGGGATTTTGGGAGCTGTAGTTCAAAATGACAACTTTTCCTAACTCTGTTATCTAGTTCAGCATCCTGCTTGCCACGCTGGCTAACCAGATGTTTCCCAAAGAAAACCACAAAGGAGAACTCAGATGCAACACTTTGTGCATAATTTTTCTCAATAGTCACTGGTCCACTCCACCTTTGAAAGGCTTTCTCCGTATTCATCCTATCAATAGACTCATCTATACAAATAAAAGATCCTCTGGTGGTGCAGCAGGTTAAACCACTGAGCTGCTGCCCTTGCTTACTGAAAGGTTGTTGGTTTGAATCCAGGGAGCAGGGTGAGCTCCCGCTATTAGGCCCCAGCTTCTACCAACCTAGCAGTTCAAAAACACACAGATGTGAGAAGATCAATAGGTACCGCTCCAATGGGAAGGTAACGGTGCTCCATGCAGTCATGCTGGCCACATGATCTGTGAGGCATCTATGGAAAATGCCAGATCTTTGGCTTAGAAATGGAGATGAGCACCAACCCCCAGAGTCGGACACAACTAGATTTAATGTCAGGAGAAAACCTTTACTTTTACCTACACAAATAAACATGAAAATATGTATGCAGGTGTGTTTGTACCTCAAAGGCTTCTACATGGCTTGATGGACTTGGACCAAACTTGGTACACATGCCCCTCATTTTCCAAATTAAAATGCTGGCAGCGTTTTAACTAAAAAACCTATCCCTTTCAGGGCCCCGGTCATGGAAATTTGGTCAGGCATGAGGCCCCTCAAACCTCCTGAGAGGAAGGCTGGCTCCTAATGCTCCCATGACATCTCAACTCTTGCATGACACCCGATTTCATAAATCAAACAGGTATTGTGTGTCTGCCCTTAACTTACAGGTTTGTTGAATGGGTGTGAGTCTTGAAATAATAATTAGCAATCATGCAAAGGTTTCGGGTTCAATGCATATCAGCTCCAGGTAGAGTTAGGAAACAATTCTGCCTGAAACTCTGAAAAGAGGTTGCCAGACATGACAGCAAACAGATCTGACTCAGTGTAAGACAACTTCCATTGAATCCGAAGATGCTCTCAGGCGTTGAAAGCTGAATAAACCAAGGTATTCAGATACTTCAATAAAGAATTCATGGTAAACCTAAATGTTCAATCCATCCATTTGATTAACAACCATTACAAACCCAAGCTTGTAGCTCGACATTCAGGTTTGGGTGCAGCAAAAAGTAGTGGTTTAGGTGTTGGATTAAGAGTCTGGAGACCAAGGTTCAAATTCATGTTCGGGTATGGGAACCTACTGGATAACCTTGAGCAAGTCACACTCTCAGCCCCAGAGGAAGGTAATTACAGTAGAATCTCACTTATCCAAGCTAAACGGGCTGGCAGAAGCTTGGATAAGCGAATATCTTGGATAATAAGGAGGGATTAAGGGAAAGCCTATTAAACATCAAATTAGGTTATGATTTTACAAATTAAGCACCAAAACATCATGTTATACAACAAATTTGACAGAAAAAGTATTTCAATACACAGTAATGTTATGTTGTAATTACTGTATTTACGAATTTAGCACCAAAATATCACGATATATTGACAACATTGACTACAAAAATGGCTTGGATAATCCAGAGGCTTGGATAAGCAAGGCTTGGGTAAGTGAGACTCTACTGTAATTGCAAACGCTCTCTGAATAAAACTTACAAGAAAAGTCCTGTGACAGATTCACCTAAGATGACTATAAGGCAGGAATTATTTGAAAGCCCTTTAACAATATTCTCCAGACTGCATGTCTTTGGTCCACTGCTGGCAAGTTGCCCATTACATACTACAGTAGAGTCTCGCTTATCCAACGTTCTGGATTATCCAACGCATTTTTGTAGTCAATGTTTTCAATACATTGTGATATTTTGGTGCTAAATTGGTAAATACATTAATTACTACATAGCTGTGCTGTCCTACTTGGCTTTCCCTCTCTTGCTTATTTCCTGGTTGCTGTTCTTGGGAGGAATGTTCCATTGGCTCCTGTTTTGGGGGTGGAGCTTGGGACTCCCCTTTAGGTTTGGATGAGATGGTTCAGCCTGTGAGCTTGCCTCTAAGGCTTTTTCCCCTCCTTTGGCCATTCCAGAGAAAAACCTCTTAGAGATAGGTCTTAGAATTTGGTCTGGGTTCTTTGACCTGGCAAATTCAAACAGGCAACATAAATCACGTACTTACCTTATAGTCACATCATAGCTTTAGGTATTTACCTCATAGCCTTGTAATTACCTTACAGTTTACCTCATAGCCATGTACTTACCTTACAGTTTACCTCATAGCCTCATAGCTTACCTCATAGCCTTGTACTTACCTTATGTACTTACCTTATAGCTTATCACCTTATAGTTTACCTCAGAGTTATTATAGATAGTTCACTATAGCTGGTATTTACCACTAAAGTCATTATAGATAGTGCTTATCATAGCCTTGTACATACCCTATAGTCCTTACCTTATAGTTTCCTCATAGCTTGTGTGTTTATCCTTTATAGTCTCTATAGCTTTCATTCTCAATCAATATAGTTTTATTTCTGTATAATTTCAGTGATTTTACCTCATATTATTTCTAATACATTAAAAGGACTGTTTCCTGTTTTCAATAAACATATTTTTGGTTATCTTTAATCAGCTTCTAGAGTATTTACTTTGGGGTTTGAGGTATAATTATAAGGTAAACCGAAGCCGCTTGGGTAGCCAGACCTAGAGATAGCCATTTCCCCCCAGAGTGCCTTCACAATAGCATTACTGCGTACTGAACTACTTTTTCTGCCAAATTTGTTGTATAACATGATGTTTTGGTGCTTAATTTGTAAAACCATAACCTAATTCGATGTGTAATAGGCTTTTCCTTAATCCCTCCTTATTATCCAACATATTCGCTTATCCAATGTTCTGCCGGCCCGTTTATGTTGGGTGAGACTCTACTGTAATTGTTGTAGTAGGAGATAAGTGTTTTTGGAGGCCAGGCCTGCTGGAAATAACAGATTAACCCATAGAGCCATCAATCTACAGTCTGGAAAGAGCAGATGTAGAGCAGGCATGGGCAAACCAGGGCCCTCCAGGGGTTTTGGACTTCAACTCCCACAGCCTCAGGCCCTTTCCTTTTCCCCCTCAGCCGCTTAAGCGGCTGAGGGGGAAAAGGAAGGGGCCTGAGGCTGTGGGAGTTGAAGTCCAAAACCCCTGGAGGGCCCCGGTTTGCCCATGCCTGCTCTATAGCCTTCTGAACTGCCCTGACTCTATGCTATGGAATAGAGTAGCACAGAAGGCTAACTTGACAGGTTCCAGGGTTCCCTTGTTATTGAGCCATGGCATTGAAAGCCATGCATCCTACAGAGAGGCTACAAAGGGGGCTGATGGCTCACCAAAGCGCATCCAGTCGTAGTCGTGGAGGCAGTCCATCTTCTGGCAGAAGTCCTCCAAGACCCAGGCGGGGATGCCGTGGATGTATTCGTGGGGCTCCATTCCCTCCCCGCCGCCTTTGGCCACGGGCATTCAGGCGGAGAGGCGCCTCCTTCCCTTGGATCCCGGCTGCAAAGTTTGGAGTCAGGCGCGCTTTAGTGGACCGTGCTTTACAGACTCAGGGAAGAGTTGGAAGGGACCCCAAAGGCCATGCAGACCAACCCCACTCGCACCATCTCAGCACACTTCCTCGTTGGAAACTCGCCTCTCCAGCTCATGCTCCTTTGGCCGCAGCGCAGGGGCTTTCCCGGGTCTCGCTCCGCCCTTCAGACGTGACGCGTGTCCCTCCACTCCTGACGCAAAGGCGCTTCCCGCTCTTGGGTGCGTCTCCACTATAGAATCAATGCAGTTTGATACCGGGTTGCTGTGAGTTTTCCCGGCTGTATGGCCATGTTCCAGAAGCTGGCGTTTTGCCCACACATCTATGGCAGGCACCTAGAAGCATTCTCTCCTGACGTTTTGCCCACACATCTATGGCAGGCATCCAGAAGCATTCTCTCCTGACGTTTTGCCCACACATCTATGGCAAGCATCCAGAAGCATTTTCTCCTGACGTTTTGCCCACACATCTATGGCAGGCATCCGGAAGCATTCTCTCCTGACGTTTTGCCCACACATCTATGGCAGGCGTCCAGAAGCATTCTCTCCTGACGTTTTGCCCACACATCTATGGCAGGCATCCAGAAGCATTCTCTCCTGACGTTTTGCCCACACATCTATGGCAGGCATCCAGAAGCATTCTCTCCTGACTTTTTGCCCACACATCTATGGCAAGCATCCAGAAGCATTTTCTCCTGACGTTTTGCCCACACATCTATGGCAGGCATCCGGAAGCATTCTCTCCTGACGTTTTGCCCACACATCTATGGCAGGCATCCAGAAGCATTCTCTCCTGACCTTTTGCCCACACATCTATGGCAGGCATCCAGAAGCATTCTCTCCTGACCTTTTGCCCACACATCTATGGCAGGCATCCAGAAGCATTCTCTCCTGACCTTTTGCCCACACATCTATGGCAGGCATCCAGAAGCATTCTCTCCTGACCTTTTGTCCACACATCTATGGCAGGCATCCTCAGAGGTTGTGAAGTCTGTTGGAAACTAGGAATCTAAGTAGGGTTCATATATCTGTGGAAAGTCCAGGGTGGGAGAAAGAACGCTTGTCTGTTTGAGGCAGGTGTGAATGTGGCCAATTGACCACCTTGATTTGCATTTAATGGCCTTGCAGATTCAAAGCCTGGCTGATTCCTGTCTGAGGGAATCCTTTGCTGGGAGGTGTTAGCTGGCCCTGATTATTTCTTGTCTGGAATTCCCCCGTTTTTGAGTGTTATTCTTTATTCACAAGCATGTAGAAAATTTCAACAGAAAGGAGGAAACCGTGAAAATGTACAAAATCTGGCTACCAGTATTAAAAAAAAATCTAAAATCAGGACAGTATCTGTGGAATAATGTCCAGGTTGGGAGAAAGAACTCTTGTCTGTTTGAGGAAAGTGTGAACTTTGCAATTGGCCAGCTTGATTAGCACTGAATGGCCTTGCAGCTTCAAAGCCTGGCTGATTTCTGCCTGGGGAAATTGTTTGTCGGGAGGCCCTGATTGTTTCATATCTGGAATTCCCGTTTTCAGAGTGTTCTTCATTTACTGTCCTGATTTTAGGGTTTTTTAAAAAAATACTGGTAGCCAGATTTTGTTCATTTTCATGGTTTCCCCCTTTCTGTTGAAATTGTCAACATGCTTGTGAAGTTCAGTGGCTTCTTTGTGTCATCTGACATGGTGGTTGTGTATTCTGAAATAATACACTGTTTGCAGGCTGGTTCATCGTGCCCTGCTATGACAAGACAAGAAACAACCAGGGCCAGCTAATCACCTCCCAACAAAAGATTCCCTCAGGCAGGAAGCAGCCAAGCTTTCAAGCTGCAAGGCTTTTCAATGCTAATCAAGGTGATAAGTTGCAACATTCACACTTTCCTCAAACAGTTCTTTCTCCCACCCTGGACACTCCACAGATATATAAATCCCACTTGCAGTTTCTAATAGACCTCACAACCTCTGAGGATGCTTGCCACAGATGTGGGTGAAACGTCTGGAAAGAATGCTTCTGGAACATGGGCATACAGCCTGGAAAACTCACAGCAACCTAGTGATTCCGGCCATGAAAGCCTTTGATAATACAAGGCTCAAGACCTCGTAAAACTACAGATCCCATGAGTCATGGTAATTAAAGTACAGTATTGCCAAACTGCATTAATTCTGCAGTATAGGTGTAAATCCCCTTGACTCATTTATCCAAAGGGTGGAGGAACCAAAAAAAAAAAAAGAGAGAAAAAAAGAACCAATCACATCAGGTTATTTGCCCCCCCCCCTTTGTCCTCTTTATGACATCACTCCTATGAAATTAAGTCTTTTTTTTTTTACTGACAAGACAGTAAACATTTCCTCTCCACTAGTATACTCCATGAACTATGTAGAAAACTTACTTATATTTCTTGGCAGGAAATACAAGGTGTTTGAAAAAGAACTCCCGATTCACCATTTAATTTAAATGGTGAATAGTGAGTTCTTTTTCAAACACCCTGTATAGTGAACTTCTGCAATGAGGCAACTGATCATAACTGGGAAGAGAAAGACAAGTATTCCAAACTATATCTTGTACTACTTGTTTGCTCATTCATCTTCCGAAAATAGGAGTTATTGTTCTGATATTTTATACAGGATCAAAATGTATACGCTGCATGCTGTTATTCCCACTATTTGGACATTCGTCTGGGAGAAAAGACGACGACAATAAATGTGTTTGAGCCAGGAGTCCCCATCATATATCACACTTTTAGTGGTTAATTCCCACAGCTTTCAATAAGGCTTATTTTCTAATATGTTTAAATTGCAACCTCAATAGAGATACTGAAAAAACAATGCGTTTTTTTAAAAAACAACACTGCTTTTGATCAATAAAATGTTTTATCGTAAACATTTCGAGCAGTGTGCATTGTACATTATGGCGTATTTAATTATTTTGATTGAATTTGCAGTTCCAAATTGCCAGAAATACTGAGAAAATTGAACAATTATAGAACATAGGTATCTACTGTGCTCCTGTTTGTAAATATTTGCAGATTTGTCTTGCTACAATTTGCTCATGTGTCACAAACCATATCACAGGATATAGAGTAGACAGATATGCAGAAGGGTTGCACCATAAAGGATCCATTGTTTTGAGATAAGCAAGTAATGTAAGTTAAGACAATGTAAAAGAGAAAAGTAGGAAGGAGCCTCTCTATCACTGCCACATCTAAACATCCATTAAGGAGAACAATGCTCTGAAAAGAAAAGGAATGTAATTAAGTCAATAGTCAAACAGGAAACGGAAAAAAAGTTTGCCAGCAAATTTCATGACTACTGGGACTATCACCATTGCTTACAGTGGATAGGCATGTCAGCATGCAAACAGATCTTGTACCATCTTAGAGCCTGAGAGTGCATCTGCTTTGTAAAATTAATGCTGTTTGACACCACTTTAACAGGCACGGCTCAATGCTATGGAATCCTGAGAGTTCGTTTTACAAGGTCTTTCGCCTCCTCTGAAAAAAGGGCTGGTGCCTCACCAAACTACAAATCCCAGGAATCCATAGCATGGGCCATGGCAGTTAAAAGTTGCATTAATTTTGCAGTGTAGATCTATTCTGAGTAAACTAAGTTGGTAGCATAAGCTTTCATAGATTACTGACTGCCTTAGTGGTTGGGTATAAACTGCTTTGCAAAGCGGCAAGGTAGCTTTATTGGGCATCCTTTCACACTTTTGTTCCTCTTGCTTGTCTTAATAAAAGCAACTGATCTCTCCACTCACCAAAGACCTAAGCTATTTTTACGCAGGGTAAAAGAGAAACAGTATTGTGAATAAGAAACTGGTTTTAATCCCTTGATGCTTTTAAAATGTATGAAGCTTCACTGAATAACACTGAAGGCCAAATGAACATCCTTTGATGAAAGTGGGACTTCATTTTCTGCCTCCTTGTATTGCTGCAGTTCTAGGACAGAGAAAATATTCAGCAGTGGTGAAACGCACAAAGGAACCTAACCTACTGCTGATAAATGCAAACGACCATGGTCCTTTGGAAATCAAAGGACTGAGCAAGGCTCTCCTGGCAATGGCTTCCCTATACCAACTAAAAATATCTCATTTGAACTCTACCCAATCTTGTTGCCGTGTTGGCAAGTCATTTCTCACTTATAGCAACTCTGTTATGATGGGAGTATACCTGTCTGCCAGAGGTAGAATCCTGGCAGTGGATCCATAAATCAAGCCTGTTATGGAACTTTCTTGACAAGATTTGTTCATAGTGGATGTGACTTTGCCTTCCTCTGAGGTTGAGAGTGATTAGCCCAATGTCCAGATTTTCATTCCTGATGTGGGATTCAGACTTTGGGTCTCAGACACTCTATCATATTTATCCTCATCTACTCCATAAAAGGTACTCCTTGCTGAATGTAAAACCATGTCTGTCCTCTTAAAAATTCCTGTGACTTACATGTTTACAAAATCCAAAATATAAACTTATAAAAATACGAAGAAATTCAAGGGTTTTTTTGAACAAGTTTACAGAGCAAAGCCAATATATATATCCACCATCACAAACCAGTAACTTTACAGAAAGTAACACACATTTCAACAAATAAAGTAGACAATGATGTTGCTAGCAATTCCATTTCACAGGTTCCTTTGCAGGATACATTTTTAGCCGGAATTAAGTGTACAAAATTGAATGTTAAAGATAATATATAATGATTTGACAATTGCATAGTCATACAAGACACAACAGTTGCAAACACAAGGTACTGAAAAATAGGACAATAGTTCAATTGTAATGCTTCTATAAACCAAAGCAAATATATTTCACAAACCAGGTTTGTAATGCCTCAGGAATGTGTAGAGGAATGTACAGAGCTGAGGAGAGGTTAGGAAAATCAAGGAGACTTTTGCTCTTTTTCACATTGTGACCAGAGATTCAAGCATGCTTGGTGCATCTAAAAATAGCCAGGCTATTATATTCATATCCATTTACTTCTATAATTCAGAGGAAACTTGTGACCAGGTTTAGTAACTTGTCTGCACAATAGGCTTATCAAGTTCTTGTTTTGTTCTCCAAAAGCAAATATAACTTCAGACTCTGTTTCTACTACACCATGTTTACAGTACCTAAAGATAAGTAAAGTATAGCAGAAGAATACAGATTCTATGTAATGAAAGCATCATCTGAAACAGAATGACTTATGAGAAACAACTGGGACAAGATAGAACCAATGCACCCAGTAGTAACTTCTCATACTTAATAATTACTTACTGAATTACAACGTAAGATTAACTTATCCTTCAGTATGAGATCTAACTTACTCAATAAAAGGTGTTTCATAACCAACTATAACAAAATGATTAAATAAAGGAGCCATATGACAACATCTTTGTCAAATGTGCAATTTGAAAAAAAAAGCATACTTGGACCAAAGTTTACACGGATTTAGCCAAGTATTTCCAACCATCATGGTTGCCTCTCATTTCACTGTCATGTGACTATAGGCGTCCTCAGAGAACGATGTTAGTGTAGCTATATCAGAAGAAGCCTATGTCCCATATTGCAACAAAAGGGTAATGTTCAGTTCATAAAGAACAGTTAATCCTTCTTGCGTGCCTCAGTTTATTAGCAAAAGTAACTTTTTCAGATATTCTTCACTTCTATCATGATCTCTGTCCCTCTTCATTTTTTTATCTGGGTCTCCATAACTCTTCATTTCTATCAGGGTTTTCGTTCCTTAACCTCTCCAAAGAAAGCCGCCGAAGATCCTTCCCAATGTCTGGATGGTCCTCGAGATCTTCATACAGGGACCGAACAATGTCCAATTTCCGATAGTCGACTGGCTTTACTAAAGTGCGAACAACTTGAAGACATCTTTCTTTCAAAGTGAACACTAAGGAGACAGAAAATTCAGCTTGTTAGTGTGCCTGAAAACCAAAATGATAGCTGATATGTAACTTGAAAAAAAAATCAAAGGATAAACATTTGTTCATAAACCTCTAGTGCAGAGCTTTCCAAACTATGCTTTGACACATTGGTGTGTCGGCCACGGTGTCTATGTGAAGTAAGTAATAAATCATATATTTTAAAATATATTTGAAAGGTTGTCAGGATACATGTTGTGTTGCCATACATTTCATTATTAAAATGTATGTATGTATCTGTATTACTTATAAGAGGGTTGGGTTTAACCTCTAGTTTGCTAGTAAAACTCAATTACTGTGACAAAATAATGCTTTTATAAAAAGTGTCTCACCAACATGAAATATCAATAATTTTATTTCTTACTTGCCTCTTCTTGTGGCTCGAGGAGGGGTACAACATAGCTAAAACACATCATCATAAAATATTATGTAAATACATATATTAAAATGTATCTTGATGAAATACATATATATATTAAAATATACAAAACAAAGATTAAATTACAGTAAAGAGTTTGACATTCATGGCTAAAACTGACTACCAGGTGAAAGAGATAGGTCTTCAGTCGTGTTTTAAATTCTGACATAGCTGTTTGAGACCTACGCCCCAAGACAGTTATGTAAAACGGAGATTAAAAAAAATATCAAAATAGCAACAATAACTTCAGATTAACGTATTTACAGGAAAGATTAATTGACCTGAACATAGATGGAAGCTAAGTAACACTGAGTACACCTAAAATGCCTCTGAACAAAAGGAAATGGGAGAACTGCTTACCAATTGACACAGTGTCTACATAATTATAACATTTTTGTCACTAGTCAAATAGAATTTCATATCATTTTTTACAGTATGTAAGAATAAACACAGTCATCATATTTCACTGAGGAAAAGGCCCTGGCATTTTTACCTGGTAATGTAATATTTGCAAATATGGGCTGTCCATTTGTATTGTGAGATGCCACAAACAGCTCTGCCTGGTTGACCAAGAGACTATCATCAGTCCCAGCATCTCTGAACAACCAAAGGTGTTCTGGAAAACAAGCACAAATAAAGTGTCTATGAACAAGTATTTCAAACGCTACACGCAAATACCCTGAACACACACCTCCATTAAATTCAACTCAGACTGGGCCAAAGGGCTTTGCAGATCTAACAGTCTAGGGTTGCATCTTAATGCAGTTTGACACCATTTAAGCTGCCAAGGATCAGTGAATGTAATCCTGGGGTTTGTAATTTGGTGAGGCACCAACACTTTTGCCAGAGAAAGCTAAAGACCTTGTAAAACTACAACTCCCAGAATCCTATAGACTGAGCCATGGCAGCTAAAGTGGCGTCAAACTGCATTAATGCTATAGTGTAGGTGTTTGACTAGCTTCATGGAAGACATGGGCTAACTTGCTGATAGACAAAGCAGTCCACATTTGCACCATGACCAGACACATCCTCCGCCAAAAGATTGCCATGGTGGGTTATGTCATGACACTAAGAGACCATATGGCATTAATGAATTAATGCTCCCATTGGCATGACTTGACATCAGAACATTACAACTTTGGTTTCTTTGGCATGTCGACATATCCACAAAGCTATGTTCATACCACTAGCTCAGGTTCGACACAGTCTGCATTTCCATTAGTATCTACCACATGCACAATGGAGGACTTGCTTACAGCAACGCCAGAGGCACTCCAAGGGGCCAGGATATTTAGCATGATGTCAAGTTTGTAAGTGTTGTCAAAGGCCTCTATGGCCAAAATCACTGGGTTGTTTTGAGTTTTCTGGGCTGTATGGCCATGTTCCAGAACCATTATCTCCTGATGTTTCACCAACATCTATGGCAGGCATCCTCAGAGGTTGTGAGGTATACTGGAAACTAGGTAAGTGGGGTTTATATATTTGTGGAATGTCCAGGGTGGGAGAAAGAATTCTTGTCTGTTTGAGGCAAGTGTGAATGTTTCAATTAATCACCTTGATTAGCATTTAATGGCCTTGAATCTTCAAAGCCTGGCTGACTCCTGACCTGGGGAATCATTCGTTGGGAGGTGCCAGCTGGCCCCCAAGCAGGAATCAGCCACACCTTGAGCTGCAAGGCCTTTAAATACCAATGAACGTGATTAATTACAACGTTCACACTTGCCTCAAACAGACAAGAGTTCTTTTTCCCACCCTGGACCTTCCAGAGATATATACACCTCCCTTACCTAGTTTCCAATATACCTCACAACCTCTGAGAGTCCCTCTGGACGAAACATCAGGAGAGAATGCTTCTGGAAAAATGGCCATACAGCCCGGAAAACTCACAGCAATCAAGTTTCTAATTTTGTGGTTTTTTAATGCTATATAAACCTCCCTTGCCTAGTTTCCAATATACCGCACAACCTCTGAGCATGCCTGCCATAGATGTGGGCAAAACGTCAGGAGATAATGCTTCTGAAAAAATTGCCATGCAGCCCGGAAAACTCACAGCAATCAAGTTTCTAATTTTGTGGGTTTTTTTAATGCATTATAACTGCATTCTACTGACAAAATAAATACATAAATAACAAGACTGCACCTCTTTCATACTGCTAACCTTGGGTACACGTCTTAGTAAAGCAAAGCCAGTGCTGATTAGTATTAGTACCAGCTGGCATTTCTGGAAGTGAGTCCAAAACACCTGGAGGGCCTGAGGCAGGCATGGGCAAACACCTTCTTTCCAGGTGTTTTAGACTTCAACTCCCCCCATTCCTAACAGCCTCAGGCCTTTTCCTTTCCCCCCTCAGCCGCTTAAGCGGCTGAGGGGGAAAAGGAAAAGGCCCGAGGCTGTTAGGAATGGGGGGAGTTGAAGTCCAAAACACCTGGAGGGTCGAAGTCTGCCTATGCCTGGCCTGAAGGATAGCCTGTCTCGCACACGCACACATCCTCCCTTCGCGCGCACACGCCCTCACTCCCGCGCATGCGCACACCCACTCACTCAGGTAGCTGTGCATCCTGCGCCCGGTGCCGGGCTTGAGGCTGGGGTAGGGCCGCGGCACGCCCTCGAAGTCCAGCCAGACGGGGCTCACCACCCGCGGCGTCCGGTTGCAGAAAATGACCTGGCAGGGCTCCCGGCTGTTCAGCGAGCGCAGCCGCCGCTCTTCCTCCTCCTCTTCTCCGGGCCTTTGCGGCATCCTGGCCTTCCTTCGCCTCCTTCCTCCAACCTACGCAGACAGGCCCTGACCCCTAGAATAGGCCATCGCTCTGTGGGAGGACGCGGACTTTTGAAGGGACGCACGGCTTGGCGCATGCGCATCTCGGGCAGCCATTGTTTGGCAGGCCTACTCGCTCGGCCTTCTCCGTGGGCGGGGCCGCTTTTCGGCGCCTGCGCAGTTAGAGCTCTGCGCTAAAGAGGAGTTTTCATTCACTCACAAGATGGTTGGATTGGTCAGTGGGAACAATCAAGAATGCATCTACACCAGGCATGGGCAAACTTGGGCTTTCTCTCCAGGTGTTTTGGACTTCAACTCCTCCCATTCCTAACAGCCTCAGGCCCTTTCCTTTCCCCCCTCAGCCCCTTAAGGGGCCCGAGGCTGTTAGGAATGGGGGGAGTTAAAGTCCAAAACACCTGGAGCGAAGGCCCAAATTTGCCCATGCCTGATCTACACTATAGAATTAACCCCACTTTAACTGCCTTGGATCAAGGCCTTCTAACCAGAGCCAAAGCATATTCACTGAAGGTTATATTTAGCATAACACAATGCAACACGATTTTTGTTCCTGGGTTATAAATGTCATTTCCTAACTGGAGCATGGGAAAAGTGTAAAAAATGGAGGGGAAACTGGTCTGCACAAAAATGGCACATGAAAGGTTAAAAATGGCAGTCAAAAACAGTTTCTGGAGCATAGCAACTGCTTTCACGCACACACTCATGGATTTTAAATGTTTTATCAATTCAGCTGTTACCTAGTTTTGATTGACACTGATTTGTTTTTATTTCGTGTCAAAAGCATTGCAGAAATAAATAAGTATAAAACCGGTAAAATAGAGGGAACACAAGTGGCTAAATAATTTTAAGCCAAAAACAGGCAACCGACCATTCCTTCTTCCACCCTGGACCTTCCACAGATATATAAACCTTTCTTGCTTAGTTTTTTCCAATATACCTCACAACCTCTGAGGATGCCTGCCATAGATGTGGGTGAAATGTCAGGAGAGAATGCTTCTGGAACATGGCCATACAACCCGGAAAACAACAACCCAGCAACTGCATTATCTGGAAGACCCCCAGTTGGATTTGCCTAATTTTTCAGCTCACAGGAATTTTTCAGCTCAGAGGGATATTCTTGTTTTTGCTGGGGAAACATTAAGAGGAGTGGTAGTTCTCATGCAACTTTCCCTTGATTTAAGTCTACTGGGAGGAGGTTGATAGCCATGCAGTGGATGGCTTTCAGTGTTCAACTCTTATTTCTCTCGCAATTGGCAGCAACTTTCTGTCACACATCAGGGGGGCAATGCCAGCTAGCTTATAAAGTCAATCAGCAGGTGTAGGTTTAAGACATCCTGTGATTATTCTACATGTTTCATTCAGTGCTATATTCACCTGCTTCGCGTGTGCAGATTTATGCCAGATGGGGCTGGCATACTCAGCACCCTAAGTATCTTGGTGTCATCTCAGATCAGTGGTTCCCAAACTTTGGGCCTCCAGGTGTTTTGGACTTCAGCTCCCAAAGTTCCTAACGGCTGGTAAACTGGCTGGGATTTCCAGTAGGTGAAGTCCAAAACACTTGGAGGCTCAAAGGTTTGGAACCACTGCCTTAGATTGAATACGAACGTTTAGGAAACACTGTGAGAACACCAAGCACAAATAACTGCACACAACAACATTCTGCGGAAACTTACTGATAGCACATGGGGTGCAGACCCAAAATTAATAAGAACATCAGCCCTGGCCATGTCTTACTCAATTGACACTGATGTTCCAGTGTGATTTCTTTTAGTAATTTTGAATTGAATTTTGTGTTTCACAACAGTAGATTCAAATGTTTTGTAAGTCCATCAGAAGACATTAAACCCTTTCTTCATTATTAGTCTTTATTCCCTAAAGAAATATTACTCAGTGCACCTATCAAAAATCAAATCAAATCAAATTGTCAAAAAAGTGTATTTCTTATAACACATCTGAAGTAATGTTTGATTTAGAATGCCAAATTTGTATGAAATCAGCAAACATATTTTAAAACGCCTTTTTGACCCTCAGCTTTGCAGGCCTTTGTAAGTGGTCTATAAACTAGGTTTAAATGTAATTGTTGGATAAAATTCTAACAGATCCGCTCTATCTCTCAATTTCTGCTAATTAACAAGGTATGCTCTAGATGGGAAAAACAGTTGGATTTAGACCCTAAACTACTGCACTATCTAACACGATTTTTGTTCCTGGGTAATAAATGTCATTTCCTGGGGAATTTAAGTTTGGAGAAACACCTATAGTATTTGGCTGAGAAGGCTAAAGACCTTGTAAAACTAAAAAGACAAGCATTTTGCATGGTATTGGGGTGGTGGGTGGGTTACTGTATCACTGCATTTAACCAACACCGTGATAAAAACGGTCTTCTTAGTACTTAACGAATCATTTTTTTCTATTTTTAATCAGAAGGAAGAAAAGGGGTTTTTCTACTGTTATATCATGTTTTAAATACCAAATGCATCAGAGTTAGGACTAGCAATAAATATGATTGGCTTGTGTTGATTTCTTTGATTTCATATTTTAAAGAAATGCCATCAAATATGATGAAATGTATTCGTTAAAATACTATCATTTTATAATCTCTACAAATAAGCACCACAACAACAGAAAGATGGTACAAACGTTTATTACATATAGGTAAAAATTAAATTTAATACAACATACTACTGTGAAAAATGAAAACAATCCCCAATATCAACAGACTATAACCTGGGAAGGCAAAAGTGCTTTAAAGACAATGTTTTTACAGTTAAATGGAACAGTGCTGGTGCTTTATTTCTTATGAAAAAAACTCAGTATCTTTTCAAAGCTACATATTCCCATCTTCCTTTAATTAAAACATGTTTAAACATGTATCTCTATGTTATTTCTAAACTAACGGACAGTGATTCCAATCCAAAATTAATGAATAAATTAGGTTTCCTTTTACTATTTGTTTCAAATTGCTACAGAAAGGGCTCTCACATTTGCAATATTCACAGAAACAATGGACACAATCTACTAAAAACCATCTTTCAAATACAGTTGTGACCCTGGATATTTGTTCAAAAGAGGTTACTGTTTTGCAGCTGTTGTCTGCTCTTTACAAGGAAGTGACATTGTTATCTGCTTATCACTGTTAAGATTAGGTTGTCTGAATTAATCATGTGTCCAAAGGAAAAGAAATATATGTGAAAGCAGCTACAGCATTTTTCAAGTCTCATTTTGAATTATAACCATGACTATAGAAACTACAAAGGCTGATGGTACATATTTTCAGCAGTATTACACAACATATCAAAGTAAATGATGGAACTGAGGTAGCAGGTGAGAAACCAGGAAGCACTAAAGAGTTTTGGCTGTAATTCAGAGTCCCCTTACTTATCAAGTTATGAACAGTTGTGAAACTTTCTAAGATTCCTCTTGCCCATTTTTGGCAAAAACAAAATGAAGTGGAGAAGTTTCTCCAATGGCAGAATCTTATCATTAAAGTAACCTTGCCTACCTAAAAGATATTCTAAGCTGATTAACACTCAAGGAAAAATCCTGTCTTCAGGATTCTAAAACAGTGTTTTAAATGGGCCTTTCTACAATCAGGTTACTGTTATACCATACTAGCCTTTCCACAAAAGCAGGTAACTTGCCTCGTGAAAATGAAAGCTATATTAGCACCCAAACTGAAACATTTAGTCAGATTCACAAGCACATGGAAAAATTAGTAGTTTTATGAATAAACTGGTTACATTTTTCTACTTGAGCACAGAACACTCCTTCAGGAGGTTCTAGCTGGATATGACACAAATGATCCTGCTCATTAAGCTTGGCTACTTGTTCATATTTTCAGCCTAACTCAATATAGGTATAATCTGAACTGGAATCTCAATCAGACATTTTACACATGGCTTTCAAAATGCAAGTGTACTCAGGTATACTGGCCAAGACTTTACCAGTGTGATCGTAAATCTTCGTTTTTCTCTGCAGTGCGTTTCAGGAGGTAAACAGCGGCATGGAGTCCCCCCACATTCACCCAGATGGTGTGAGATTTCCGCCACAGATGCCCCATCTTTGACAAGGCCTGAAATGCAAAACATTTCTCTTGACAGATCTGGCAGAAATTATTACAGATAGCTATTCATTTTCAACTGGCCAATTAAATGTGTCAAAAACTTAATTTTATTATATTTCCCTCCTGGGAAATTCATCTTTTTGTAAATAAAAATTAACTATAACAAGAAGTATTAAAATGACTTCATTTTTGAAAACTCTCCAATATCCAGCTTTGAAACAGAATTTTAGAATCTAGAAATATGGAGACCGTACAGCTAAGCAATAAACATTCATGCCAACAAATGTGTTTAACATAATACAACTTTTTATAATACAAACAAAATGATGTTTTTGGACGTTTCGTTCAAGCTGTGCCAATTCTTAGTAAACATACATTATTTCCTACAAGCCTTAAATAGGTTTTTCTGCCTTTACATGTCATCCATAAAGGGGGAAAAAACAAACAAACTGGGGATAGTTCACTGCTTCTTACCTTTGCAAAACACTTCCTATCTTGGGTCAGCAATACAGCTCTGCCAGTTTTTGGTCTGCAGATTCGACCCATCTCCATAAGACAGGATGGATAGAGATCCCAATTCTTTTTCTTAGATCCTATTCTACAGTAAAATTGAGAACCAGCAGAAAGTAATTGTACTTTTAAGTGAGTATATATCCAGCACTTGCTGTTTGTGTATTTTTTTTCACCAGTGGGGTTATGTTATTTGTGGCCATTTAAATTTAGCAAAAGAAGCTGCAGGAAATTTAAGTGTTAATAATATTACCACTCTTTCATGTGTATTTTTATAAAGTACAAGAAGTATACTAAAGGTGTTATATACATCATGCATACTCTCCAATCATGAGAGCAAAGACTTACAGTCCCATGCATAGACATTAAAACTTTGATAACAATTCTATTATATGGCTGTATGCTTCAATTCAATTTGGGAGTTTCAGTGCACTACCTTAGACTCCAAGTCAGAAACAAAGCAAATGTAAAATGAGCAAGTCAATTTAATCGAACCTTACCTCTTTCCAAATGGCATATCTGTTACAATGACATCCACAGAGCCAGTCCTCAATGGTAGACTGCAACTATCCCACTGAATACTATCAATGGGTTTTCCTGCAGATATGCTACTATGAATAAAACAAACAAAAAACCAAGAAATTATCAGGAAATATGTTCCTTAAAACCATCATTCACATAAATATAAACGGAAACATGTCAAAAACAAAACTGAACATGAAAACGTTAATTAAACATATGACAAAACAACTGCCACTGCTGCCTATTTTATTCCTACCTTTCTTTACTTCGAATTTGCTTCAGTAAAGAGGATATATTATTTGCTGTTCTTTTCACAGCCTGTGGGTTGTTATCTCCTGCAATATGATAGCAATTAGGCCACTCAGCAGCCCCCTGTGAAAAGAAAAATACAGACTAAACTTAGCAATATTAAAAACCCACTTGAGATGTAATATACACTAACTCCTTTGCCAGAGGATTGCCAGACAGGAGTTTAGATTAACCAAGGCAGGTTAATCTTTTCCTTTACGTTCCTGGCCTCAAGGACAGAGATACCGTGTAGAACTCTTCTCTGACACAATCACAATCTCAGATGTAAGGTCCTTCAAGATACTTATAAGTGACTTTTTAAATCATCAGACATTTTGTCAATGTATTGGACTGTTGTGTTTATTTAGATGAGATTGATGTCTCACATTTGAAATCTATATAAATAAGGACATTTGTTCAGGATAGAGATAAGTTGTACCTGTATATTTTGTATATAAACAATAAACCTGTCATGCGATAACATAATTGATGTTTCAAAAATAACAAGTCAATAAAAGAGCCTTAGTCAAGCCTACGGGTTTTTAAAATCTCTATCATATAATACTGCATATAATAACATTTTCTAAAATGACTTTTCCCTCTTAAGCATTTTGTTCAGTTTATATACCATTACCTTATGGGCAACTCAGCTGAATATACTATATAAGCAGCACAGAAAAATATATCTGCAATTCCAAACATACCCATTTGAACGTTTGTACTTTGTGAAACTGACACCTAAAACAATGTTTAGGAGAGTGGAGAATAAACACATTCTTTTCATAACATCTTTATTATCTAACAAAACACATCTTACACAGTGTGCTACAAAATCATGCCATCTTTGAAGGTTTCAAATTTAAGTTATGGGTAAAAATAGTACATGCAACCCTATCTACATATTCCCAAGAGTACCACTGAACCCAAAAGGCCTGCACAAGCTACTCAATTTGGAGGGGAGGGGGGAGTGGACTACAGTACCTCTATTGGTATAGCACCTGTCCCACACATTGGATCAATTATTATATCAGCTGGCTGAGGATCACATAGCCTGAAAAAAAGAAGGGCAAAAATGAACTGATGTCAAAAGGAATAATCTAACATCCAATTTGTGATAAACATAGACAGGAAATAAAAGCACGATTATTTATTTATTTACAGTATTTATATTCCGCTCTTCTTACCCTGAAGGGGACTCAGGGTGGATCACATTACACATATAAGGCAAACATTCAATGCCTTAACATAGAACAAAGACAAGACAAACACGGGGCTCCGAGCTGGCCTCGAACTCATGACCTCTTGGTCAGAGTGATTTGTTGCAGCTGGTTGCTCAACAGCCTGCACCACAGCAGGCTGTTAAAAGTGTGTTTAAAATAGAAAGCCTCAAAATGGTATTGCTACTTTTCAAAGAAACAGAAAAACAAAGGGAAGAGGCTGGCTAAGAGGATTTATTGTGGTGTTTATCCCAGAGACACAGAAAAATACAGTGAAGCTGGATCTACTCTGCCTTATATCCCAGGATCTTATTGCAGATTATCTTATTTGAACTGGATTATACGAGGCTCCTTCTACACTGCCATATAAAATCCAGATTATCTGATTTAAACTGGATTACAGTAGAGTCTCGCTTATCCAACGTAAACGGGCCGGCAGAACGTTGGATAAACGAATATGTTGGATAATAAGAAGAGATTAAGGAAAAGCCTATTAAACATCAAATTAGGTTATGATTTTACAAATTAAACACCAAAACATCATGTTATACAACAAATTTGACAGAAAAAGTAGTTCAATACACAGTAATGCTATGTAGTAATTACTGTATTTATGAATTTAGCACCAAAATATCATGATGTATTGAAAACATTGACTACAAAAATGTGTTGGATAATCCAGAACGTTGGATAAGCGAGTGTTGGATAAGTGAGACTCTACTGTATAAGGCACTGTAGACTCATATAACCCAGTTCAAAGCAGCTAATGCAGATTATTTGCTTCGATAATCTGGATTATATGGCAGTGTAGAAGATGCCTGAGTCTACACTGCCAGATAATATGGGATAAACAGATAATCTGGGATCAGAAACTGGGATATAGGGCAGTGTAGATCCAGTCTAAGATGGCTGAGCTTTTTGTTTTATTGTTTCTCCTGGATGCAGCATGGACAGAGCAAAAACAGAACCAAATTCTGGATTGCATGCAGGAGGCTCCCCTGCCCTTCATTTCTGTATCCGCCAAGCTGGCTGGGGACTGGTGGAGGCACACAGTGCCTGCTCCCCTTTCCTATGCTACTGGTTGGGATGTGTGAAGTTGAGGTGGTAGCCCACAAGAAACCCTGACCCTTTGCTGCCACCTAAAGGAGATGCCTATGTGCAGCACTGCCATTTGTGTGCAAGAGTAAGATGAGCAGAGGAAAGATGGGTGCAGCTTTAGACCAAGGTGCAGAAGCCAATGATGACCTCCAATATATAGCAACAGCTGCAATACTTTATATGGTCAGAAACTGAAGAAGGATTTATTGAATCAAACAATTGGAAATATTGAATAAAACCTTTGACACAATAAGCAGCAAATTGGATAGATTAAAAGATATATCGCACATGACAGACATGCTGGATTACAAAGATGAAAGTTTAATAAAGAAGACATCAATGGAAGAAGTATCAAAACAGGATGATTTCCAGTCAGAAGAGCTACGAGATAATATAGAGCCTATGCAGCCTAAACAGCAATCACTTCATCTACAAAGGCCCTTACTTAGATGGAGAGGTGTCTATGAAAATGTTCAAAGTCTGGGAAAGATATGGACTGAATCTGCAGAACAAGGAAAACAAGAACCAGTGGTGGAGAAAGAACTGTATCACATGCTGGAGGCAAATGTTGAATGGGATAGAGGGAACAAAACTTCTGGAAAGATTGAGAGACCTGATCTTTAGGAGTTATTTGGGAAAATTGATTTAAAAAACACAACATTGAGTGACTTGGGCTACATCAGGAGTTTTTGAAATGTTGTATGTGGTGTGTGTGTGTATCTGTATCTCTCTCTCTGTGTACGTATATGTATAGGTATATATATATATATCCCGAGGCACAAAAATTAGGCTTTCAATGAAATACATATATATAAGGGCCAGGAAAATGAGAACTCAAGAGATGTGGACAGAAAATGTTATAAATGTTTTTATATATACTTGTAAAGTGCATTAAGCACCCACCCAAAATTTAAAAGGCTTTGTGAAATGGTATTAATTAATAAGATTGGAATGGATCCCCCCCTTTCTCTCTCTATATATGATTGGTTATATAGAAATATATAAGTCTGATGTAATATAAATAGAGTGAAAGCATGATAATGATAAAATGATACACAATAAAGACTTGTTTATACAAATACTAACCGACTAACCAACTAAATTGTAGAATTTTCCCTGTAGATAATATTAAATAATTAGAGAAAAGCACTAAGTGAAATAATTTGCCATGAATAATTAAGATTAACTTTCAATGAAGAAGTACTGGAAAAGAAGATACGAAGATCAAGAGACAAATTGAGAAGATACAACAAGATACAATTAATAGACTTAAACTTAAAATTGTTAGAATCTTTAATACTTTGTGAAATGTGTTAAAGGAATAGAGAAGAAAACTCAGTTGTAATAATTATAATTTTGTAAAAGAACTCCTATACCCCAATAAGCCTTACCTTCTTTGTTGTTTCTTTGTGACATAGCAAAGATATCTGTAAAGATGCAACTAATGAATAACAAATCTACTACTCCAAGTTATTTTCTTCCCTCCCTTCCCCTCTTCCTCCTACCCCATCTCTTTTACTATGAATCTTATTTTACTTTTATTTGGAAATGTTTAATAAAAATATTTGAAAAAAAGAATGATGTATTGCCTAAAATTGACCATTAAAATCGCTCAAAACCAGCACAAAACCAGTAGAAATTGATAATTTATTTTGATTAAAGAAGTCACTAGTAACATTTTTAAAAGATCAGAACCCCTGAACGACTTTTGATGGTGTTTTGATGACTGTTGATTTTGTTAACTAATGTGAGTTTAATGTATAGATTAAATGTAATTTCTAATTAAAACTGGGAGAATAAAATTATAACCATAGAAAAGATAGGCTTTCTTTTAGTTCATTAATCTTAGCTATTGTTCTGTAGTTATGAAGTTTGGGTTTATTTGTAGGTTAGGTGTTAAGTTTTATATCTCTTTTTCTTTATTGTATATCTGTAAAGTTTCTAATCTTTCAAAAAAAATTACTAATGTTTTTGTAGTTTGTTTTGTAATTTTTTCTATATAAATAATTGTATAAAAGAAATTAAATCAGATATTTTATAAGAATATTTTAAAATATACTTTTAAAGTACAAGGTAATAGAAAAATGAATTTCAAAGCAACTTCCCACAAGTCACGCACATTGGTGGGATACACTGAAAACCCCTGAAATTTTTCCAGCTGCCTGACAGATCTTCACACTTACCTAAGCATACCATAAGCTAAAGTAGATCGTAGCGTTGTGGGCCCAAAATGTGTAATATTTCTTCGGTGAAGACTCTCCTCTGTCAAGGCAATCCCCACTACTACTTCATTGTTGTGGATGTTGAGAAGAACCTGAAATAAAATTCCATATTATCTAAAACATTTCAAATTTTAACCATAGACAAACCACTGCAAGATACAGACAAGATACAGGTGCTACTACCTACAAAATCTGAAAATGGAGCAAAGAATTTCTAACAGTTTTGATATTTGGAGAACCAGTTCATTCACAAGCTGAATCAAAAGCTCTGTGGCTATTATCTGTTCTAATAGCAGGAGTTTACACTGAACAAAACAGAGAAAAATGGACACACTCCCCCACTGGTTCTTACCAACCTTCAAAAGAATCTGCCTATTGAGTAGATCACTGGTTCATTGTCCATAGGACTATCAACACTTTCTAAACTGTTGTAGCTTTTAAAGCTTTCTTAAGCTTTTTTTACTTGCTTTATTTTTTTAACCTGTTTTTACTGTCTAATCGGGAATTTTGAAAAAAATGCTTTAGATAATTTTACATGCTTTATTTGTTTACTGCTCCAAAATTTCACAGTAAAATATTGCATAAAAGCATATCAATCCAACTAGTGTTCAGAACAATCCCTACTTTCTTGACTTCTGCAGACTAAAATACACAAAGATATGTCATGAAAGATATCACGTACAATTTCTATTTATCTCCTTATCGCATTTGATTAAATGCTTTGCACCTGAGTAAACCTGAGCTCACTCTGCTTATCTAATCTCTTGAGTTTTGCTGAAAAAAGTAATGGCTCAAATTGTATCACAAGGCATTCTTAAAGCTTTGCATGCAAGAGAATACTATCCTACCCAGCCCCCCAAATTACGAGAGCATTTTACCTCTACATCAAAATTAGTCATGTCTGCTTTCCACTGGAAAAAATCTTGAACTGCTCCTCCAAAATCTCTTGCTGCCTCATTTGATTTAAAGCTGTGTTTATCTCCAGCTCTGTTGCAAGTCACCCTGAACTTCAGTGTCTCAGAATCCATTTCACACTTCTTACAGTCTTCTAATTCATTCTTGTTTTCATCATTGGATGCCAGCTCTTCTTTAGGATCAGACTGCTCATCTTCATCAAGTGGTACCTTTTCATCAGTACATTCGGAGTCCTGGATTTCAGCAGCCTCCAAACTATTTTGTACTGGATCATCCATTTCTTTACCAACAGCTTCCTGCTCACATCCATCTTCTTTTGGCTTCTCTTTCTTTGAATTGCCTTGTTGATTGCCTCTCTTTCGTCTTGTTTTCCTTTTCTTAAGATTTGTATTTAACTTCCATACTTCCAAAGCATCAGTCCAAGGCAGTTTCTTAGCCAAGTCCTCTAAATCCTTTAGAGCGTCCTCCTATAACATAAGAGGACAAAGCACTTAAACTTTCATACTGCCAAGTATTTCCTATGTCTACTAAATTCCATCTAAAATACATTCACTGCATCTGTATCTGATAAAGTAGACCTAGTCTATGAAAGCTTATGCTATAAATGTATTTCATTCAGTTAGTCTCAAAGGTGCTACAACATCACTTTGCATACTTTCAGCTCCAACATCAATTGCTCTTCTGCTTTGGTACATGATATTTTATGGCTACACTACAATGAACATTTAGATGCACAAAATAGTTTAATCATGTCCCGATCAACCACTTAACAGTAATCCATTCACACTTTCAGCTACCGAAATCCATCTGAGTTTATAAAGTATTCAAAATGACATATAGGAAAGATAAAATATACTGAAACATAATCAAATATTAGAAAACAGGAAATTAAAGACAAAAAGAAAACAGGATAGCTATGCAATCAGACAACAATAGGTCCTACTAACTTGCTAGAATATAAAATATTCATATTACTCAGTTGGGGAGGGTAAACATGAATGGACACGAACATGCTAATTACCTCCACTTTTCATTCCTGCAAAACACCTTCTACAGGGCTAACCTTTGATTCATAATACTGCTAACAATTTGCTGGCTGGCAAAGATCAAATGTAACACATGAAATCTGATTCAATCTGTAATAGTGATGTACTGGCTTCTGTACTAGGTTCAATCTTCTAGTCTTAAGTATTAAAACCTAAAGGCTGAGATCCTACATCATTCCAACATAGTGTAGATATGATCTATTAGCATTACAAAATTCCTATGCTTGATATATTCCCGTACTGAATTTTTTATCATTAAAAAAACACATGTGCTTTGAAACATGGAGTCAAAAATGCTTACCTTAGTTTCTTTAAACTGATAATCTTTAAATTCTTGAACTACAACAAATAGGTTGTCAACTGATCGCAACTGATGAACCTAGATGAAATTAGAGAATCTATTGTTTATTGTCCTAGGGGGCTTTGCAATCCTTAAAGACAAGCCTGCTAGTAATTATATTTGGCTTGAAAACAATAAACAGAAAACAAATGCCTACTCCTAAAATGTAACAGAGTAATATATTTGTCATATTTTAAGGGTAGGCATTTGTTTTCTGTTGCTGTACATTTAAAATACAATTCTTCATGTACTGATATTATACCAAAGTACGCGCAACCTTCCATTTGAAGTGTGATTTAGAACTAAAAAATGTAAATCTACTTTCACTTCATCTACTTCATCTCTTGGAGACCTGTCTAAACAAATAAGACTGCACTGTGAAACAAAACTGAATACAAAATAAAAACATTTGACTGTTCTTCCATCCCTCCATTATTCTTTCATGCTCATAATTTCAGTATTTGCATTCCCTTGCTTCAAAAAGAATATATGACGTTAATAAAAATAGATTACAAGAACAGTTTTATGACTAATCAGGAACTGTACATTTGAATAACTGCAAGGAGAATTACAACTTCAAATTAATATACAACAGGTATTTGAAGGCACATGCACATACTTTATGCAAATGTTTAATAAAAATCTGCAAACCTGTGGAAGTCTGATGGCTGGAATTTCAAAATAGATTTTCCCTCGATCCTTACTAATTCTGGACTTTGATCCTAGTTTCTCCTGCACTTCATCTGCTGCAGTTGCCTCAAAGCCAGTTGGTACAGTAGCCCCAATTGTGACTATAATATCTTTAGGTTTTGTGTCAGTACTGACTTCACAGTTCTCACTTAATGTTTCACATGCATCATTCAGGGTCACTTCAGATAACATATCACCAGCCTCTTCAGCTCCAGACATTCTAGCAGGTATTGTGTTTGATTATAGAACCGCTGTAAAACAAATGCATTCTTTAATAGACTCACCAAATGATTCAAGCAATGCACTTGTTGAGATTTTTTCAAACAATAGGACCTGACAAATTCTTCTGTTCAACACTACACCCCGCATTAAAAGTTGCTTTGATAACATGCATTAGGCCCTTGGCATCTGCTGGGGATTGGTTCCAGGAGTCACCCAACTCCTACTGATGCTCAGTTCCTATTACATACAATGACTTAGTAAAATGGTGTCCCTTATATAAAATTCCAAAATCAAGGGTTGCTTTTTGCATTGGGGGGAGGGGGGTATATTTTCAAGATACAGATGCTTGAACCCGTGGATACAAAATCAATTGCTTTGGAGAGCTGATTTAATACCCTAGATATATTTTAATGTAGGAAAATGGCACCATATTAAAATGCGTTTAAAATAATAGAATTTTTGAAATAACATTTACTAGTATACGTATATATGAACCTAAAGCAACAGGGGATCAAATGAGAAGTGGTTATGAATCTCAATCTCCCATTGTTCAAACCATCTACTATCCAAACCATAGAATTATGTTTAGAAAAAACCCAGTGAGTTGGCCAAGTCAAACAGCAGCACATTGCAATGTGTTAGAATAACACCAGAAGTTCAGTGCACTCAGGCTTCACTCTCATAATCATGGCATAACAAGAAGCCATTACTCGTGTTTTACAGAAACTCTTTAAAAGGCCCTAACCGAAGTCAAACAGCTACTACATCCAATAATTTCCTCATAAGAAAGAGAAGTTTTCTCTCTCAACGAAAACAAATTAGTCTGGTTGAACCATATGGAGTGGAATCAAGGTTTCTGTTCATTCGTTCAGTCACTTCCAACTCTTCGTGACCTCATGGACCAGCCCACGCCAGAGCTCCCTGATGGCCATGGCCACCCCCAGTTTCTTCAAGGTCAAGCCAGTCAATTCAAGGATACCATCCATCCATCTTGCCCTTGGTTGGCCCACTTCCTTTTCCTTCCATTTTCCCCAGCATCATTATCTTCTCCAAGCTTTCCTGCCTTCTCATTATGTGGAGTCAAGGTACAGGTTGATTATCCCTTATCCAAAATGATAGTATCTTGGATTTGATGTGTGATAGGAATATCTTTGTAAATGATAGTATCTTGGATTTGGGTGTGTGTATGTGTGTTGGGAGCTCCTGGTGGTGCAGTGGATTAAACCCCTGAGCTGTTGAACTTCCTGACCAAAAGGTCGGCAGATCGAATCCAGGGAGTGGGGTGAGCGCCCGCTATTAGCCCCAGCTTCTGCCAAACTAGCAGTTCAAAAACATGCAAATGTGAGTAGATCAATAGGTATTGCTCTGGCGGGAACGGTGCTCCATGAAGTCATGCTGGCTACATGACCTTGGAGGTGTCTATGGACAATGCTGGCTCCTCAGCTTAGAAATGGAGATGAGTGCCAATCCTCAGAGTCAGACATGACTAGACCTAATGTCAGGGAAACCTTTACCTTATGTGTGTTAAGAATACCTTTACAGTAGAGTCTCACTTATCCAACATAAACGGGCCGGCAGAATGTTGGATAAGCGAATATGTTGGATAATAAGGAGGCATTAAGGAAAAGCCTATTAAACATCAAATTAGGTTATGATTTTACAAATTAAGCACCAAAACATCATGTTAGACAACAAATTTGGCAGAAAAAGTAGTTCAATATGCAGTAATGCTATGTAGTAATTACTGTATTTATGAATTTAGCACCAAAATATCACGATATACTGAAAACATTGACTACAAAAATGTGTTGGATAATCCAGAACGTTGGATAAGCGAGTGTTGGATAAGTGAGACTCTACTGTATTTGTAAATGATAGTATCTTGGATTTGGTGTGTGTGTGTGTGTTAGGGACACCTTTATTTGTAAATGATAGTATCTTGGATTGTGTGTGTGTGTGTGTGTGTGTTAGGAATACCTTTATTTGTAAATGACAGTATCTTGGATTTGGGGTGTGCGTTGGGAATATCTTTATAAATGATAGTATCTTGGATTTGGTGTGTGAGTTAGGAATATCTTTATTTATAAATGATAGTATCTTGGATTTAGTGTGTGTGTGTTAGAAACACCAAGGTATCTTTAATGAGATACCTTGGAGATGGGACTTAAGTCTAAATGCAAAATATTTTGTGCATACATATCACCTGAAGGTAAATTTGATTCAATGTTATTAATAATTTTACGCATGAAACAAAAGTTTGTATACAACGAACCATCAGAAAGCAGAGGTGTCACTGTCTCTGCCACCACTGTATTCTGAAATATTCTGGAATAGTTAAGGTTTAGGAATAAAGGATGCCCAGCCTGTAACCTGCTTGGGTGCATCTACATCAGTGGTTCTCAACCTGTCAGACCCAGAAGTTTTGGCCGTCAACTCCCAGAAATCCTAACAGCTGGTAAACTGGTTGGGATTTCTGGGAGCTGTAGGCCAAAACACCTGGGCACCCACAGGTTGAGAACCACTGCATTGTAGCATTAATGCAGATTGGCACCCCTTTAACTGCCATGGCTCAATGCTATGGAATTCTGGGAGACACAACTTGCCAAGGCCTCAGAACTCTTTGGCAGAGAAGTGAAAGACCTTGTTAAAACTACAACTCCCACGAACCCAGAGTATTGAACCAGGGCATTAATTCTACAGTGTAGACCCCCCCCTCTCACCCCGTCTTTTCCTACCTTCCAATGGAGTATATGTTGCTTGGTAAGAAGAGAAGACCTTCTTGGGCTTCTTCGGTAGGAGAGCGTGGGAACAGACGAAGCTCCCACAGACACTCCCTCCTCCTTTCTCAGCCCCAGACCTCCTTTTTTGCCTCCTTTCACCCGGTTACTCGGGGCAACAGCCTCCGCACGAGGAGCACCGAGAATTCTTTCCGGGGAAAGGAACCAGCCAACCACAGGCAAGCACTTCCGGAGGAGTGAGCCAGTCAGGCGCGGGAGCCTCTGCTGCCTTGAGGGGAGGGCGCGTTCCACTGTTGCTATGGAAACTGCGGGCCAATAGAGTGCGTGCCATCTCCCCTCGCGCCCCTTCAGTGTTAGCACTGCAGGCCTCAATCCGGGAGGAGGTTTATTTGAACAGAGAAGGAGGCTGGTTTCATCTAATTTGGGAAGGCCTTATCAAGCATAGAGCCATGGCAGTCTAAATGGCATCAAAGCTGAATTAATTCTGTGTTATCTGCTCAGTGTAGACCAGGCCTGGGCAAACTTGAGCCCTCCAGGAGTTTTGGACTTCAACTCCCACCATCCCTAACAGTGTAGATGAGGCCTTGCATTCTGATACGTAATTGTCACAAGCTTTCACTCCTTGAAGCTGTTTCTTTGTGTTTGTCATTTTAGATTAAGACCACCGTTGCAATTTACCATTTTCTTGTTTGCACCTCACATTTTCGTCTCAGGCCCCTTCCACACAGCTCTGTAAAATACACATTGAACTGGGTTATATGAAATGTGGACTCAAGGCCCTTCCACACAGCCATATAACCCAGAATAAATAAATAAAATATCAAGGCAGAAAATCCAACCATCTCTGCTTTGAACTGGGTTATCTGAGTCCACACTGCCATATAATCCAGTTCAAAGCAGATAATGTGGGATTTTATTCAGCTGTGTGGAAGGGGCCTCAGATAATCCAGTTCAAAGCAGATACGTATTGTGGATTATCTGCCTTGATATTCTGAATTATATGGCTGTGTGGAAGGTATTACAACATGTAAAAATCTGTGTGTGTGTATGAACAGGAAAATGCAATGCACCAAGCTGATTGGTTGGGCCACACCCAGGGAGCTAACTCAGCCTGGGAGTTTTGGCTACAGTTACAGTTTCTGCTGGAGCTCATTTTGGAAAGGAGCTTACCAAGAAAGGGGTTTCGGTCCTAGGCTGCTAGAGGAAGACATTTTACATGGACATCTAAGGACTACTTGAATCTCTCTTAAAAGGACATTGTGTGAGTCAATGCAACTGCTCATATGAATGTATATATGTTGCTTCCCATTTTGAAGAATAAACTTCTTGTTATTTGCTGTTAATCTGCATGGCAGATCTTTTATCTGGCAAGACAGTATGTGGACTGGTCAAACGTGAACTACGTGTGATTTTTATTCCACCAACAGAAGGGGCTTCAAATGCTATATTGGGAGAATTTGCAATGGCAATCTAATTGTCATATATAGAGTTTTTAAACTTGAGTTGTTTTTTTTTAAAAAAAACACCAACATGTCAGTTTCTCATGTTGCTAGCAATTTAGGCCATAGTAGATAGTCTGGATCCAGAAACTGAATTAAATGTTAGCATCGATCCAGTCAGAGGCTGCACACATAAGATTATTACTTTGAGGATGTTAATTCTTTCAGAATTCTGCTTTTCAGCCTAGATCTACAGTGCCATATAACCCAGATTATCAAAGCAGATAAACCAGGTATGATTATACACTACCATATATATTCCAGCCCCCGCTGGCATAGTGGATTAAAGCCTTGTGACTTGAAGTTTGGGTTGCTGACCTTAAGGCTGCCAGGTTTGAATCCCACCCGGGGAAAGCACGGATGAGCTCCCTTTATCAGCTCCAGCTCCATGCGGGGACATGAGGGAAGCCTCCCACAAGGATGGTAAAACATCAAAACATCCGGGCGTCCCCTGGGCAATGTCCTTGCAGACTGCCAATTCTGTCACAACAGAAGCGACTCAAGTTGCTCCTGACACTATATATATATATATATATACTGTATATATATTCCAGTTCGAATCAGATAATCTGGATTTTATATGACAGTATAGAAGGGGCCCATGTTCAACTCACTGCAGCAAAACTGGATCAGAAAAAATCTTTGCAAGGCCTCCATAAGGAAGAGTATGAGCTATTTTGCTTTATTTTCTCAGTATTTTACTATTGATACGAACTAGATCACTAGAGGGCAGTCTTGTATGGATATACATATATCTTTGTAAATGCGATGACAATATCAACACATCTCTAATGTGGACATCCATAGAGTGTTGAGATTTTAAATTGGGGCGAGTATATTACTCAGAGGGCAGTGATGATCCTCCAGGCCACACTGTCATTCCTGGAAGTGACTGGTTGTGGGATTCATTTGGTTTTTATGCAGTTTGGGATGGAAGATTTAGGACCTCATCCCATGAGTTGCAGAAAGTGTGTGTGTGTGTGGAGGGGAGGGGGGTTGTCTTCTTACCGCAGTGTATTGTTCCATTGTGTTTGAAATGAAATCAGATAATTTTTCCAACCTAATCACGTGGCCCCTCTTTTGACCATTTCTACCAAAATCATCCACGTACTGAGCTATAACATGAGTGAGTATATTCTCCGCCCATTCCATATTCTTTTTCTCTTTCACTTTTAAAAAAGAGGAAACATTGAAATAGCAGAAATCTGAATAGATACAGACACGATGACAAACATGGTCTCTTCTACACTGACATATGATCCAGATTATCAAAGTATATAATCCAGATTGTCTGCTTTGAACTGGATTATATGGGTCTACACTGCCATATAATCTAGTGCCAAGCAATCTGGATTGTATATAGCAGTGCAGATTGGGTCAAATAATCTAATTAAAAACAAATCATCCAGATTATCTGCTTTGATAATTTGGATTATATGGCAGTATAGATCCAGCCTAAGTCTTCCATAGGCATCTTATTAGCTATCATGCAAACAGAATTATGGACTGGACAGGACTTTGTTTCTCTCTAACATACTCTTCTTTCTTATCTTTAGTCCAATTTCCCTGTTAATAGGAGTAAGTCAACTGTTTTGCATGAGATGACTGCAATTATAAAGAGGTCTCTGTTTTAAATATGTCACATGTGGCACATTATGTGCTTCTTCAAGATGTGATGGCTCTGGCTGTGACAGTTTCTTTGAGATGTAAGAAATCCTAATGCAAAGGAAATTGAAAATGTTGACAGATGATCACATGTTAATCATGATAGGAACTGGTTGAATTAAACTTCCCTTTTAAGCATAAGTAACTGATTAGAAAGTGTCTGTTTTCAACACATTGTTGGCAGTTGCACATATGTTCCTGTTATACAGCACATTTTGACACCGCTGTGCCATATTAATAGCAAAGAGTTTTCTCAAAGCTTCAGAATTGTGATTTCAGTTCTGCAGATGCAGTTTTATTGACAGCATTAAAAAAAACCAAATTTGTATTTGTAGAAAAGTAATTCCACATGCATTTGTCTATCTGTTTAATATATGTTATTAATCCAATGGGTGGCATTGGGCAAGTCATACTCTCTCAGCCTCAGACAATCGCACCTCTGAACAAATACTGCCAATAAAATATCATGATAGGTTTGTCTTAGGCTGGATGTACACTGCCCTATATCCCAGGATATGATCCCAAATTATCTGCTTTGAACTAGATTATATGAGTCTAAACTACACTGCCAAATAATCTGGGATAAGAGGATAATCTGGGGTGAGATCCTGGGATATAGGGCTGTGTACATCCAGCCCTAGGGTAAGTTGCAAATGACTTGAAGGTACACAACATCAACATTTAGTTCAAAAGAAGATTATATAAGTAAAAATGACACAAACAAGGTTTACTACCTTGGAATAATTAATATAGGATTAATTCATAGCAACAACAAAGCTCCTACCCCTCTTAATTAATCTGTGCCTGTAATCACATCTGCCTTATCAGCCACTTTTTAATGAAGAGTATGGTGTCTATTTATATTCATCACATTTGCTTATCTAGATATCTCCTTATTTCTTCTGCCTCAAAAGATAAAAGCCTTTCTTTCCCCACAACCCTTCACTTTGAAATGGTGAATCATGTTACTTTGTTTACATGCTCATCATTGTAAACATATACGTCAAAATACATTTTAATGATCTTTAAATTAGGGTCAGTGCATCTTGTGGAAGAATTAGGTCTTTTAGAATATAATGTGTGAGGGAGGAGAGTTGAAAATGTGATTGTAAGGATACTTGAATGCATTCTTTATTGGAAAGATGTATTTTATTTATTTGAAGCACTGATATCCTTTCCTTTGGCCAAAAAGCTTCCAGCTTACAAATAGTCGATTTGACAGTTGCTGCCCTCAGGCTTACAATCCATATAAGACATGACACGCAAAAGAGACTGAGAGCAAAGAAAGGGAAGAATGATGTTCAACAGCAGCAGAGTGTTGTCATGATAGAGGTGTGTCTGGATACCGAAGGAAGGGGCTCTCGGTAGCCACTTGACCCAGATATAAAATGTTTAATATATTTTAGTTATTTTCAACTTTTCAGAACATCTGCGATTCCTTTGGTGCAGAAAAGTCCCTCTTTTAATACTAGTCAAAAACATTAGATATTCATAGCTACTGTGGTCAGTTTGTTACCCAACCACCATCAAAATTACAGTGACAAACCCTATTATGCTTAGGTAGGCAGGTCCTTAGATGCCAGTTAAAGTATAGATGAAGCTCTTTCATACTCCACAATTATATTGTGATGATTCCACTTCAGCTGCCATAGTAGCATCCTGTGGAATCCTGTAGTTTGGTAAGATACTAGTGCAGTAGTTCTCAGTCTGTGGGCCCCCAGGGGTTTTGGCCTACTACTCCCAGAAATCCCATCCAGTTTACTAGCTGTTAGGATTTTTGGGAGTTGAAGGCCAAAATATCTGGGGATCCACAGGTTGAGAACCACTGGACTAGAGAATTCTGGTTAATAAATCTGTCTCTCCCTGGCTAAAGGTTCACCTACACTGTAGAATTAATGCAGTTTGGCACTACTTTATTGTCATGACTCAATGCTTTGAGGTCCTTAGGATTTGTAGCTTGAGGTTTCACCAGCACTCTTTGGAAGAGAAGGCTAAAGACTTTGTAAAAATACAATTCCTGTGATTCCATAGCCTTGAGCCATGAAACGAAGGTGATGCCAAACTGCATTAATTCTACAGTGTAGGTGCACCCTAGGTTCACTTCACATTAAAATTAAAGGGAAACTCAGAATAACACACCACTGAGGCTGGATCTACACTGACGAATAATCCAATTTCTAAATCCAGATTATCATCTTTGAACTGGATCATATGAGGCTGAATCTACACTGTGATATAATCCAGGTTATCAAATCAGATAATCTGGATTCAGAAGCGATTAAATGGCAGTGTAGATGGGGCCTGAATAAAATATATTTTCACTGCCAGCTAAATCAAAGAAAAGAGTTCATCTGCTTAAGACATCACCCTTCATAGATTGCTGTCCCTTTCTATCAGTGGCATTTTTAAGAAACCACATAGGACTTCAGACTGGAAGTGCCTCATTTCTAACTTTAGACAAACGTCAAGGAAGCACAGCCCCCCTTGGCTCTGGATCAGTGTGACAACATGCGCCCTGCCAAGCGGAACGAGACCAAGCCAAATATTAGCAAAATTTATTGTCTCAAACAGTTGGTTTCAGATGTTTTTTGTAAGCAATTTGATCCAAATGATTATGCAGACGGAGCCATTGTTAATCAAACAGCTTGTGTGAACAGCTTTCTCGTTGTGTCACTGGTGATGGGGTTGGCACACATAGCCCTGGAGCAACTGTACATTGCGGTGCCAAGTCTGCCAGAAATGCTTCTCTAACCAAAGGGTTGGGTACACTGGGGTTCAGTTTTGGTTGGGAACTTGCTATTTCCTTTTCTCTTCTACTTATTCAAAGATGCTCCTGGACAAAGCTGCTGCTCATATCTTTTGCTTCAAACTGTAATGGCTCTCTCTTTACATACTTTGTGTGGATATATGTTGCCTGTTGACTTATGATAACCCCATGAGTTTTCTTAGGATGCATCCACACTGTAGAATTAATGCAGTTTGGCACCACTTTAACTGCCATAGCTCAATGCTATAAAATCATGGGAGTCATTGTTTATTTGTTTTTTTGTCATGTCAGAAGCGACTTGAGAACATACCGCAAGTCGCTTCTGGTGTGAGAGAATTGACTGTCTACAGAGATATTGCCCAGGGGATGCCCGGATGTGCTACCATCCTGCTAGGAGGCTTCTCTTATGTCCCTGCAAGCTAGAGCTGATAGATGAGAGTTCACCCCATCTCGTGGATTTGCTTCGGCAACGTTCAGGTCAGCAACCCAACCTTTAGGTCAGCAGTCCAGCTGGCACAAGGGTTTAACCCATTGCGCCATTGCGGCTCCTTGCCATAGTTTGGTGAGGTACTATCACTCTTTGATAGAGAAGGTTAAAGACTTTGTCAAGCTACAACTTCCATGATTCCATAGCACTGAGCCACATTGATAAAGTGGTGTCAGACTTCATTGATACTATAGTGTAGATGTTCCTCTAGGCAAGGAATACTCAAAGGTGGGTTTGTCATTTCCTTCCTCTGAAATATTGCCTGCAGCTCTTGGTATTCAAAACGAGAGTACATGATTGCCTGATCTCATTTTGGAAATGGGACTCTGGAGAATTTTTGAATTCTTCTCAATCCAGCATAAATAATTTCCCACTTTGAACTCGAGGTAGACTGAAGAGGTAGAATAATTGATAACTGACCAAAAAAATAATATTGAAGGTCATCATTAAGAAATAAAATATGGCAATTAGGACTTAACATATACCAGCCTTAAGGAATCCCTGCTGGAATCGGAAGACAAATGAGAATGGAAGCTGTGAGCCACCGGAGCAATGTCATTAAACAGAAAGACAAATACCAAGCACCTTAAGGTGAAGAATTATTTCCATGACAACAGATTGCTGCTAGAGCTGTTTCTTTTTTTTTTTTTTTGAAAAAAAGGAAAGAAATGGGGAAAAAGAGATTATGATGATGTTTCTTTTTGGTGTCTACAGAGTGAGAAATTCAACTCAAATGTTGCGGATGCTATTCAACAAGAATTGTATAGTGACAACTTGGGGGTGTGAAATTTTAACAGCTGTTTCCAAGCACTTTCTTTTTATTACAGCAAAACCTGAAGCCTTCTGATGCTGTTGGACTCCAGCTCCTATGAGCACTGGCCAGCATGGCCCATGGTCAGGAGTTATGGGGGATGTAGTCCTGCAATATATGGAAAATGATATGATGTCCCTATCTTCTTGAAATAATAGGATTACTTACTGAAGGATGGGAGGAAATGATGCTATATGGTACTGATTTCCCTTTGGGATATCTTGATAGGGAAACCAGGTTTTGCTAGCCAAATCATCATTAATCTGTGAACCACATAGACAGAGAACATGCTCATGCAGAACATTTATTATCAAGGACCCCCACTCCCACCCCTAATTTTAAAAAAGACATAATTTAATCTCTGTGGGAATTGTAGTTTTCTAAGGATGGAAGGCCAGATGAACTGGAAATGGCCCCCGTCCTCACAACCTCCCTTGATCCTCCAAAGGACCATCAGCAGCCCACACTCCATAACCCCCGAGCCCCCACACAGAGGCACACACCCCGGCTTGAGTCGGTCCGCACCAGCGAATCTTCGCAGTCTCAGTGGAAATCGCCCAGCATATCCTCTCCCTTCTTCCCAGTCAAGAGGCAAGCTGGACGGCTACAACGTATCCAAGACACTTCCATGTCAAAACCCCTGCTACTGTGTATCTCTTAATATTTTATTTATTTATTTATTTAATTCTTTTTTTCTTATGCGAATGTGTACACTAGTGGAGGGGATACAATATAAACAAATAAAGCAAATTTCCTATTCTATCTTATGCTCAGCAATGGTGAGACCCTCAGTCTTCACGCCTTTCTCCCTCTTTTATATTTTTCTCACTCTCTTTTATATTTTTATATATTTTTATTATGATTTTCAAACTCTATAAAATGAAGCCCCGGTGGCGTAGCGGGTTAAACCGCTGAACTGTTGAACTTGCTGACAGAAAGGTCGGTGGTTTGAATCCGGGGAGCATGGTGAGCTCCCACTGTTTGCTCCAGCTTCTGCCAACCTAGCAGTTCTGTTGCGGAATTTTGTTTGGACGCAGGTGAAGAAAGCAGACTGACAGCAGAAGTTGTCTTCAAGATAATTTACTTTTGGACAAGAGCAGGTTACAATGTGTCAGGACCCAGGCTGCAGAGCACCAATAACCATGCACAGAGACCAGAATCTATCTACTATCTTTATTAAAGGAATATATAAAGTCAGTAAAAACAAGTGTAGAATATAGTTCAGGAGTAGACCTTTCAGGAAAGGTCAAATATAGTCCAGGAAAACAATGTCCAATATGTGATATTAAAGTCCAAAGTTATAATCCACTTCACCGAAACACACACTATTTGGCAAGCAATAGTGTGGGGAACTGTCCATAGTCTTTGAGGCTTAAGGTAAATCCGAAGGAAACTGGGAAACAAGGCTTGAATCTGAGAAGCAAGGTCCGTGGTTTAAAACGCAAGACGAGGCAAGACTTGAGACTTGGCAAGATCAAACTTAAAGCAAGGCAAACATGAATCAAGAACTGAGTCCAAAGAAGTCCATGGTACAAGGCTGGGCTGGAAGCTTGATCCGGGATCTGAGAACTGGAGTACGAAGTCTACACACGATCTCACTCCTCAAGCCGACGAATTGACACCGCAAGGACCCCCTTGCGGGCAAACACCTATATAGGATCTTGTTTTCCCGCCAAGGAACACTTTCTCTGGGGAACAAGAAACGAAACCTATACTGTGTCCAGATGCATTGACTCCTTAAAGTTTCCCAAGGGAAACAGACTTAATCAGCTAATTGTCTGGCAGCTATCCTGGCGCTCCTGCGAGTCGACTCCCGAGCGCTTCTATCTTGATTATAATAATCCCGGCGAGAAAATGGGGGAGATTTCTGCTCAAGGCTTGTTTGGCTGACTTCTTGTGGGCAAACATCTTGCAGGTGCAAGGGCTCCAAATCTGGCAGAAACGGTGGGAAACCCAAGTTTTCCTCTTCATCTGCCTCAATAGTACTAGGAACGGGACTACATGGCCCATGAGTCATCACACAATGTTAGCTAATGCCCAGAAAATGCAATGCCACACCTTGCCTGTAGTGGCTTTCCAATTTATACAATTTTACAGAAGCATGAGCAGAAAGTTAACTGACAATGGAATTTGCTGACTATTATAATCCTTTTGGACATGCGTAGTTGCCTTGTAACTTATATAACTAATTGCTCATCACATCAGGTGAAGTGTCCATAGTTTGCTTCATGTGTGCACTATCCTCAGGTGACATGTTCTCCCCCGGGCTGTGGTGGAGGCTCCTTCCTTGGAGGCTTTTAAGCAGAGGCTGGATGGCCATCTGTCGGGGGTGCTTTGAATGCGATTTCCTGCTTCTTGGCAGGGGGTTGGACTGGATGGCCCATGAGGTCTCTTCCAACTCTACTATTCTATGATTCTATGATTTCATCCCACGTATGCATCATCCAGCAAGCCAAATCATTA
Source organism: Anolis carolinensis (assembly GCF_035594765.1). Taxonomy (NCBI): domain Eukaryota; kingdom Metazoa; phylum Chordata; class Lepidosauria; order Squamata; family Anolidae; genus Anolis; species Anolis carolinensis. The sequence continues at coordinate 58,281,817 of NC_085842.1, read as the reverse complement.
CTGCAGTTTGCATGACCTTATATTGTGAGCAAAGAGCCAATGTCAGGCAGAACATGTCCTGTCAACACTTTCATGGAAAAACAAGATTTTTGAGTAAGGGTCATCTAGGTAAGGGATTTTTAGGGTTTTTAAATAAAATATTCAAGAGTTGCTGCATTAGTTCGAAAACATTCACATGTGAGTAGATCAGTAGGTACTGCTCCGGTGGGAAGGTATCGGTGCTCCATGCCAGCCACATGACCTTGGAGATGGCTATGGACAACACTGGCTCTTCGGCTTAGAAATGGAGATGAGCACCAGCCCCCAGAGTCGGACACAACTAGACATAATGTCAGGGGAAAACCTTTACCTTTATGAAGGCAAATGTACATGAACCAATGAATTCCAGTAACCTCTTTTGAACAATTCCAGATACCACTTCTATGCTCTGTGTGAGAACCAGAGATGGGACACAACCTGTGAGACAAAGGACCTTCCTGGCTCTCAGCGGGAGCCCATCTGCCCACTGACCAACAGTTCCCCTTCGGGGATCTTAGCTATCTTTCGTCCTGGACAAAGGTCCAGGACGAAACCTTGATTATGATCCCATCAACAAATATACATCTTTGGGACTCTGTCTTTGTCTTCCCAGCATGGGAAGATGTCCGGAACAACAACCCTCATTGTCTTCTCTGTCAGGGTCCGGTATCTGCATAATCCTGTCAAATCTGCAAAGTCCTGTCAAATCATCTCCAAAAAATGGAGACATTTTTCTCTGTCTCCAGCATTCCATTGCTACACACCTTGGGACCTCACCTTACCCAAGACCGCCTCCGCCAGCCCAATAATAATAATAATAATAATAATAATAATAATAATAATAATACTTTATTTATACCCCACCACCATCTCCCCATGGGGATTCGGGGTGGCTCACAATGTTACAAAAGTAACAGCGCAAATACATTAACAATATATGCAGTTTAAAACACAAGAAGATGATAAAACAGAAGTTAAAACAAAGGTTTATACAACAGTATTGGAAGCCCCGGGGCCTCCCTGCCCAACTGGGAGGAGATCATGACACGCACTGGCTAAGACCTGTCTCCTGACCAATCAGAGGCTATGGGGACATCAGCCGGTTTCTCGGCGCTGGCCAATCAGAGGAAAGGAGGGAGTTTTCAAAATGTTGCAATATTAATGCATGAGAATTCTTGTGTATGAAAATGCCTGCTTATGATTATGTTTTTACACTTGTATCCTTTGAGCATCTGTGCTGTACAAGTGTCCCTTTTGCAGAAATTGAACAAAGTTTCTGTCGTTTGCCTTCAACCTGGTGAGATTCTTGGTTCCTGATTTGTGACAACTGTAATCAGTGAAGCTTGCCAGGCATCCTTCAGCTATCTACAGGACTTAGAAAAACTCAAAATTTCCAGCATCACAATGACCATTTCCTTAACAATGTACTGTCTTGATGTACTTTTTAAGCAAACTGCTGTAAAAGTGAGGAGGTAGAGGGGATGCTTAAATCTTTCCATGCTGTTCCCCAGATCAAAACTGAGTTCTCCTTTTCCTTTTCAATGTAAGAGAAGTACTTGGTACTTACATTTTGTATACATTGAGAATTCAGTATGTGGTTTAAAACAGAAACACAAACTACATGTTTTAAATGCCTAAAATAATATTGCTTCAAGTCATACCTACCAACAAATGGAACTGATAGCTTGGACTGCTACCATATTGCTTTTAAATGGCAATGTAGTACAAGATTGTTATACAGAAGAACAAACGTTGTTTGTGTAATACAGCTAGCGGTATATTATATCCCCCTTTTCTGTTATAAAAGATAACAGATGCTCTACTATTGTCATATTATTTGATAAAAAGCAATTTACACCAGAACACCATGCTAATTGGAACCAGTTCAGAGAAAAACAATTTACAATGGTGCTATCAACTGATTTATAATGGGAGGCAGTTGGTAGTAGAGTACTTTTTAAAAGATGTTAATCTATTAATAAACTTTTATAGCATGAATGTTACATTTGATGTAGAAAACACATCAAAACACAAGGAGTGAGAGATAATTTGAGGAAATCTTGTTTAGAACTACTAGGATTTTGGAAACCACTCTTTCAGAAATCTTTGAACACAGTGGTCAGGCCATCTGTGGTTTCTGATCTTTTATATTTGATATTTTTCTTCTTCTAGTAGGCCTCTGAGAACTGTTAAGAGGAAATAGGTCTTGTGTTTTGTTTTGCTGTTGTTGTTTTAATTTATGTTTTAATGGCCTTTAAATCTATGATGACTTAATTGCTGTGACTTTTTAATTATACAGTATATGTAAGCCATCAATAGTGGCTGTAAGACTTCTGGGGTTCCAGACTGGGACAAAGACAGGTTATACATATATGATGGTGCAAATAATGGAAAGGGGAAGAGGAGAGAGAGAGGGAGAGAGAGAGGGAGAGAAAGATCTTACGGAATAAAAACTCATATAAAAAATCCTCCCAAACTATAAGAATTATCTTCTAAATGACTGTTGTGCGAATGGGCAGAAATTGAAAGTGGGGTTCATAATTAAAGGTTTGTTGCTGTGCCCACCTCTGAGGTTGTGGGCCCCATTGTCCAGAAGTAATGGTTATTTAGTACTAATGGACTTTGGAAGCTTGGAATAATATATACACAAAGGCTGAAGCTTGGGAAAATGGAAAGTCAATCAAGTGTGTAAATAAAGTCCTTGATGAGTCCTGGGGGTTGCTAGCAATCAGTCTCTCAGCAGGGAGTCCACTGGAAGGATCTGTGTTGTTTCTCAAAATAGCCACATAGTACAAAGTCACATAAGCTTTACATAATATGTTATGATATTTGATAACCTTGGGTCTCATGGATCTTGCACTGGTCCACTGTACAGCAGGAGCTCCGTTGTAGAAACAGAATGGTAACATATTGGAGTTGGCAGTTCGATTATGCGAAGTTTTGCAACAGTAAAGAAGTTAGGAAAAAAAGAAGGAGACATTCAGTAGACAGAGAGAAAGAGCCAGGCCTGTTTTGTTAATTAAAGAAATGTATTATTTCATATATATGTGTGTATATATATGTGTAGATGTTTCTTGGGGAGACAGGGTTAATGGAATTTTATCTTTTCATTTTTATTTCTCTTTAGCCTGAGGGAAAGGTCAATAGTCACTGCCTGATTTTGGCTCCAAGGGTTTCCAAGGGAATAATAAAAGGAGAGTTGATCAGATCAAGGTGTTAGGGCTTCCTGGATGTTCAGTTTCCTAAGCACATTTTATATCAAGTTTCTTTGGGTGCCTGGGAATATTCTATGATTTTTGTGTATGTATGAGAGTCTTCCCCCCCCCCCATTTATTAATAAAGCATAAACCTGAATCAAGACATGTGAGAAGCCTCAAATGTTTTGTCAATGCAAACCTCTATAAAGGATGTCAGGCCATTGTCTTCTCTGGTTTGGTAAATGATTAGATTAATCCTTTCAGGAATATTTGGGGTTGGGCTGGGGCTGGGTTTGGCTGAGACCCCAAGACCCAGCCAAGCTCTAAAGATATGTTATAAATTTATAGTTATTATTATTACTATTAGAGGAGAGGGTTGATTTTTGGTAACACTTTGAACTACCACTCTTACAATGCTACAGTCAACAGGGCCAGTGTTGGACAAACTACAGCCCAGTTTGTCCAGTTTAAATTTACAAAACAGCTTTCATAAGTCAGCAAAAATCTTTTTGCTGCTTTATTACATAGCAAAGAAATAACCCTGGGAGGCCCAGCTGGTTTCTTCATGTGGCTTTCTAGTGCTGAAGAAGAAAATTTGGCTCACAGTGACTTAAGGCTGTCAGGCTGTTATATCAGCTGCTGTAATTTATTAGCAGTGTAATATTGATTTTCCAATATCTGAAAGCTGAAAATTGATCTCCTTGCCTTCTCCCCCTTCTTGTCATCTCCCGTCCATTTTTTAGAAATCTAGGAGTGCATTGATTTCCTCGCTCCTTGGGTGAACCAGGAATGAATCACAAGTTTACCGTGCAAGCTCTGCTGTGCCAGTGAACTCAAGGAAGGATGCCCAATCTCTTTTTCCAGCCCTCTATCCTCTAATGCTCCAGACTGCATTAAAATTAGATTAATCACAGCTTGAGAATATTTTCGACCTCTGCGGCTAAAACAGATGCAACATGCTGAGATGCCTTTTGCGTAGGAAATGAGGATCTACTGCGTTGAAGGAATAGAGCAGCAATTTGATGCACTCTTCAGCTCAGAGCGTTATTGTGCTTAACTTTTGATCAAGGTGATAATGGACTAAAATACTGCTTTTCCACTGTGAATTACCCTCATTAGAATATATATATGTATATATATACACCTAACCTCCTATTGTTTCTCTTTATATAGACACAGTGTTCAACTTTTGATGGTGCTGTTGCTATTGCTGTTATAATATATGTTTTAGCAGGTTTTAAAGTTGATGGTGGCTTAATTACTTTTCAAAATCTGTATGCCGTGAATCTTTAACTTGTTTATTTTAACTGTTATAAGTTGCCTTGAATCCCAAATTGGGATTCAACACTTTCTACTGACCCTTTGTGGTCAGTAGGAAATAGGTTCAATTGGTATCAATGAGTTTTGGGCTGCTGGTCCCCCAATATATGAGAAGACTCAGAATGGATACAAGACGAGGTAGCAGCTTTGTTGCTGTTCTTAGCCCCAGTAGGTTCATAAACAAGAACTTTAGATTCATAGGTTTAGATTCATAAGATATTTAAAGCAGTCAATCTGTCAAAAATGAAATGGAAAAACAGCCCAAACTCTAACACAAAGAGATTGAGGACAGCAGGGATGGCTCAATCATTGGCCCAGTCGGTATCAATAGATTATTGTACTATAGAATGGAGTGAGGAAAATTGAGCCCACAGACCTCTGTAATTTGATTTTTGGGTGGGGATGGGGGGGCTCCCAAATGGCTCCTGATACTTTTTGAGGAACAGGGTAATTTTACAAGATTCCCCCCCCCCCCCAACAAAGATGATATTCCATGTAATGGCTATTAATTGAGAGTACTTAATGGGATATGAAGCAGGGATTGGAATCCTGTTAGTGATTGATGAAGGCCTAAACCCAGAATATGCTTGTGCAATGTAATTTTGATTCTTGAAGCTGTTAGAATTCTCTACCAAGTACATCAAGCTTTTCCCTCAAATCCACCTTTTAAAGTAGCCATTTACTGGCCAGTGTAAAGAGGAGACAGGCTTAGAAGAGCAGCATCCAGCTATGTTTCTGTAGTTAAATGCAGGAAGAGGTGGAGGAATCCACAAGAGCCATCTAGTCCAACCTGCTGTTAAAGAATGAATACTTAAATCCAGGGCCGGCCGGAGATAATTTTCGATGTTAAGCGGGGGTGCTGAAAAGCGCCCCCGCCACCGGCCCCGCCTCCCGCGCCCTGGCCCCGCCTCCCACGCTGCGTGGGAGGCGGGGCCAGGGTGAATAGTGTGAGAGGCGGGGCCAGAGTTGGCCCCGCCCCCTGCTCAGCGTTCCCTGGCCCCGCCTCCCATGCTGCGTGGGAGGCGGGGCCAGGGCATGCTGGGCGGGGGGCGGGGGCGGGGCCAGAGTTGGCCCCGCCTCCCGCACTACTCCCGCTCGCCCGTCTGGCCTTTTCTAGCTGGCCAGACTGCAGCAGAGGTCCCTCCAGGCCGCGATTGCAGCCTGGAGGGACCTCCGCTGCAGTCTGGCCAGCTAGAAAAGGCCAGACGGGCGAGGGCGAACTGGGCGGGAGGCGGGGCACCGTCAGGGCGGTGCCCCGCCTCCCGCCCAGACTGACGGCGCCCCCCCGGACCTGCGCCCGAGGCGGCGGCCTCACGTGGCCTCCATAGTGGGGCCGGCCCTGCTTAAATCATTCCTGAGAGACCATAATCCAACCTTTGTTTAAAGATCTCCAACAAAGGATACTCCATCACCCTTTGGGGCAACCTATTTCCCTACTAACAGCTCTTACAACCAGGAAGATCTTGCTAATGTTAACTGAAGTCTCTCTTCTTGTCATTTGAATCCATTGGTTCATGTTGTGCGTTTCTGGAGTAACAGAAACAAACTTGTTCCGTTCACACAGCACTGTCAGATCTCAGGACCTGGCAGGTGAGAGGGTAAACATCAAGGCAAAAGTACCGCCTTGAAAACTGTGTGCCTGTATTTTTAATTCCGCTATTAAACTAGTTTTTATTTGAATTGCATTCTCTGTGTAACTGTGCTTGATGCTTAATGATATCTCAAGTACTCATTCCAATGTTTTAGGTTTGGGGCCAGAAATCTTAGGGCTTGGGATAATCCTAACTTGACAATTCTATTTCCAAATCACATCCATGCAGATATTTATCATGCTACTTCTCAATTTTCTAAGCTAAACATATGAGTTTCCCTGAGGTGCTCTTTTTTGGACTTGTTTCCCAGAACCGTTACCATCTTGGTTGCTCACCTTTGGACACTGTTGTGACTCAGCCTTTGCCTTTGTGTGACTCTGATGAGGATTCTGGGTTGCAAGTGCATAATGATGGGATTCAGATTCAGGATGAGTTTCAAGATGACTCTGATGGGAATTATGGGATTCAGGTGCAGAGTGTTCCTGCTGTGAGAGACGAAGAGCAGGGAGTTTTTCCCATGGGAAGAAATGATGTTATTTCTGATGATGGTTTTCAGGTGCAAGAAGCAGAAGGGGAGAGTAGCTCTGATAACACTAACAAGCTCAGTGGCCTTGATGGCCTTGACAATGAGGCCGCTGAGCTCGATCGTGCTAGTCAGCTGGAATTTTGGGGGTTATGTAGAAGCCTCCGAATAGCAAATAAGAGGGAGGTCAAAGGGCAAAGAAATGATTTCATGTTATGCTATTAAAACAGTCTGCTGAGAGAGAGATCTTTGTCAAAAGCAACTTCTTAGCTTGAGTCAAGAACCAAGTCTGCTTTTTGTATCAAGTCTGCGTTCCTGTATTACCTCGTAGCCTGGATGTATTCTCGTTTCTGGGACTTTGGCTTTCTTTGAAAGGATCTTATTTCATGCCTCTGCTTCTATGGATTTGATGATTACAGCCTTGTTTTGTAACTATATTTTGGAACTGAACTTTTACCTTTTATGAACTATTTTTCTGCTTATTTCCTAATAAATTATAAAAGACATCTTGTGTGCAGCCTGGCGTCTTTAGCAAGGTGAAGCTAGCCTGAGGTGCAACAGACACATTCTAGCTTGTCAATATCCTTCTTGAAGTGTGGTGTGCAGAACTGGGCACAATATTGCTGGTGAGTCCCTTTGATCTGAACAGCATTCTCTTGATGCAGCCTAGATGCAGCCTGCATGGGCTTATTTGGCCACCACATCACACTGCTGACTAATGTTTACGTTCTGTTCTATGAAGAGCTTTAGATCCTTTTCAGATGTACTGCTATAAAGCCAGTTCTCTTTTATTTCCATCTAAATTTAGTACAGTTAATTCATAAACATGGGGCCCATATATTTGGTTTCACTTTATCGACATCTGGGGGAAAATGCTCTCCAGGAATTTGTTCAGACAATTTTAGTATGCTTTCTCAGAAGTTACCATTGAGTTGGGTTGGAGGACATAGAAAATTCCCAGAGAGCATATTTCTTTAGGAATCTTTAGGTCCTCTAAAACAAGCCAGGCTGTGGGGCCGGGCTGTGGTGCAGGCTGTTGAGCAGCCAGCTGCAATAAATCACTCTGACCAAGAGGTCATGAGTTCGAGGCCAGCCCGTGTCGGGGTGAGGACCCAACAATTAAAATAAAAAAATAGCCCCTGCTCGTTGTTGACCTAAGCAACCCGAAATATAGTTGCATCTATCAAGTAGGAAATTTAGGTTGGTTAGATACATAGCCCTTTCATGGTCGAGTTTGTATAATTTGTACTATGTTGAGAATTTGGAGCTGTTAATAGCCTGTCTGTCCATTTGAATACCTTGATTATAAATGTATTCATGCAACTTCTCTCTTGAACTCAGGATTGAAGGCTCATGAGACAGGGTAGGGTATATGTTCAGCAATTTCTGATGTTTTGAGCTCCAATCAAGCATCCCCTCAGGAAGCTGGAAGCTGGAGAAGGTTTAAATTGCCTCTGCGTCTGTCTCTGTCTCTGTTCTATGTTTATATGGCATTGAATGTTTGCCTTATATGTGTACAATGTGATCCGTCCTGAGTCCCCTTTGGAGTGAGAAGGGTGGCATATAAATACTGTAAATAAATAAATAAATAAATAACTCTATGGTGTACTGGGACCAGAGGTCTGGTAATTTAATGATGGTCATATTCACAGTTTGAGGTAACCACTGTTCATCTACTGCAGATACATGGATCTTAATGTACCTTACATGTTATTTATGTTGTCACCTTGTTCCAGCAACTCATGCAAAGGGAAAGTAAACAAGTGTCTGTCTTTCTTCCTGGGAGCTGTGGAAGAAGGGGTAAAAAGTCTGTTTTTTAGGTAAAGTCTGGTTGTTTGAAGGTTTGCTTGTGTGTTCTTGGCTGCTTGTAGCACATGGCTTAACAGGGAGGGACTATAGCTGGCAGGAGGTGGATGATGAGAGGAAATGAGACATTGACTATTGGGGATGGAGTGAGCAGCTGCTAACCTTAGAAATGCAAGTCTAGTCCCTACAAGCTCAGGAGCAAGAGCAGTGAAAGTAAAGTAAAGTGTTCAGTGGGGTCCATTAGTAGGAGGTTTGAGGCCAGGCAAGGAGAACTGTGCCACTAATTACCTAGAATAAAGATACCTGGATGGTGCATCAAAAATAAAAGAAAAGGCCTCCTTACTAAGACAGGAGACTTGCCTTAGCTCCATGGCATCGGCATGACAGGCGGCAGTGATCTGCAATATCTATGTCATTTTTTTTTCATTCCTAAAAATATAGGAAGCTAAACCTGGAACTAGTGCAAGCTGGAAGAGAAGGTACAACAGCTTCAAGTAAAGGGTGGTTGGCTCTCCTTCAGTGGTGGCTGCTGAGTCAGAGACTGGAGAATATTGAAACATTATTATAGCTGTAATAAATATTTTTATTGCAAGGTGAGCACACTACATGGTATGTGTGCCGTTGCGACACCATTGATTTCATAGGGATTTCTTAGTTAAGGAGTGCCTAGAGATGGTTTGGCCAGCTCTAATGACAAAATAGTTAAAACGACTGGTATATAGGGGAGGGAATTAATCAACCTTTTTTAATTTTTGCCTTTCTGTGGCTTGATTTCTTAGAACGGGAAAGCTACTTATCAGCTCCAGGCAGGAATAAACTCTGCGAGATTTGGCAGGCAGATCATTTCTAAAAACCATTTACAGTAGGAGATTTTCCTTTGTATGGAAACTGCTAGAGGATTCAAGGAGAGGAAGGCAGCCAGGCTCAGATGTAGAATTGTTCATGCTCAGTGGATAGGAAAAGTGAATGAGTGCGTATGGGCTGGGAGGACTGTAACATAGCCAGAGAGAGAGGGAGAGAGAGAAACTGCAAGGAAGAGGTTGTTTGGCATCCAGCATGTTAAAGCCTGGCTGCCTCCCTCCTTCTCCTCTTTCCCTTTGCTATATCAAATGGCTCTTTGAACGTAAGAATTCACTCAAAATACAATTTAAGATTTGTACCTGGGAGTCCTCCTTCACATGGAGGCAAAATTCCCATTAATTTCAAAGCAAAGCAGAATAGGGAAGAAGACCTTTTGTTTTTTCAAAATTGCCTTTGTTTTCCTTCTCCTCTCCCTCCCCCCAGGCTCTGAAAATCGCTGCTCATATCCATCTCTGGCGCTACTTGAATAACTGCTCAGCTGTGATCTGCATCACAAAAGTTCCTTTAAAAGCAAGTCAAGCGAGCAACCTGGAGCTCCCTTCCTGCCCCCTCTTCTACGTTGGTTTCTTCTCCCTTGGGACTCATGGCAAACCCAGCAGGCATCCAGATTGTATTTCATGGGATGCAGGCAAGTTCAGCCCAGAAGCTGGTGGCATCTTTGTAGCAGGAACTCATGCATATCTCTGTTTATAAAATGAGACAGAAGGGGGAAATGATCACAGTAGCCAACTCCATAGGTATCGAGATAATTATGCTTTTATGTATAAAAGTGCCTTCAAGTCATCTGTTGACTTATAGTGACCTCATGGAATTCATAGGTATTTCTTAGGTAATGTTCTACCAGTTTCTTTCCCTGAAATGCAGCCTACAACATCTGTTATTAGTTGGGAGCCTTCCATCAAAGTACTAGCCAGAGCTCATAAGTTCAGACAGGACCTAGTGCATTTAGGGCACATGTGTCAAACACAAGGCCGCGTCACTGTATGTGGCCCACAAGGCTTTCAATGCAATACAATTACAATCGGCCCTTTGAAGGAAACCATAACGCTGACATGGACTTTGGTGAAATTGGGTTTGACACCCCTGATTTAGGGTGTTTATGCCCTTTAGAGGGTGCTAAACCAAATGCATGGGACTGTGCAGGCTTTAGAAGTGGCAAATATTTTAGAGTACACAAAGCCAATATCAGACCTGCTTGTTTCCAGAACTTAGGAAAATTCCTTGGTTTGAACTACAGCCTCCAAAGTCTTTTCTCCAACATCGCTGAGGGATCTGGAGAGATGTAATCTCAAAAAAATAATTTTTCCACGATCTGAGTCTTCCTAGGGGTAGGCTTGTGGACTGCTGGATTTGGCCATGTGTTGGGAGCAGACTGGGCTGAAATGGCGGTTTGGGATTTCAAAGGAAACATCACCTTATGTGTTGGTGTAGTCTACCAAGTTCTATGAAACTAAAAGGCAAATCCTCTTGCTTAACTTTTTGTGAACAGAAAAAAAGTCAATTGACCAATTTATTTTATTTTTTGCCCAAGGCTCCTACATTTGTTTATACAATTAATTTAATTTATATCTTGCATTTATCTTTGCATAGGATCTAAGTTTCCTGTGGTTGACTGCCTTTTGATTCTCATTCCTTTGGTCAAGCTGAAGTTTCAAAAGAGCCCTCCTGTGATAGGTCTGGATAAAAAGGATATACTGTCCCTGTTTCCTGCCACTGAACTGATAATCTTTCTTCATTATCAAATCCCTTTACATTTCATCTGAGAGTAAGCCATTAATAATGTGTGACCTTATTCCTTTTCTGCCAGACACTATCCTCCATGAATATGCATAAAATGAGAGGAAACATAATCCCAGATGAAAAAGGAAGTCCCTTGGGTGCATCTACACTGTAGAAGTAATACCGTTTCAGACCACTTGAACTGCCACGGCTCAATGCTATGGGACCCTGGGAGTTGTAATTTGGTGAGGCAGCAACACTCTGACAGACAAGGCTAAAAACTTTGCAAAACTTGGAACTCCTATGCCAGTTAAAGTGGTATCGAACTGTATTAGGTCTATAGTGTAGATGCACCTCTTGATGAGAACTGTTGCTGTTTTAGTGGGTGTGTTGCTGTTATTAACTTTATATCCTTGTCTTCCTTTTAATTTTATGCCCAGCCTTTCCCCCAAATCCAGGACTTGTTTTAATTCGTAATGGAAGCTTACAAATTAAAATGAGTGCAATGCAGCTACAATATACAAATGATCACTGCTAAAACAGAATTAACAATTAGCTTATTGTTTTACATGAAAAACTTATGAAAAAACACTTATGAGGGAATAGCTATTTCACAGAAAAATAAATGAACTCCCTAAGTACCACAAATGACAAAAAATAACCCAGAATCTTGGTATCTCAAAAACAGTTCTGGAATCTTATGGACATAGGCTGAAATAATTGGTGTTTTATGCCAGAGTAGCAGTTCATCCTGCCAATTTAAGGCACTTTATAGTGTAGTGGAAGTATGGTTGCTAGCAAAATATGCCCTTTCATCTCTCTTGGAGACTGCCAGATTAGTTTCTCTGCTATATGCACAGATATCTATTATATACAGCAAAATGGAAAAAAGGAAATGTATGGTATATAATATAAAGTAAGTTATGTTATAGTTCTATACTTCTATAGTGATATAGTCACTTATATATTATGATTGACCGTAACTCCGTTCCTGTGGTTTACACAATGAATAGTATCAATATCAATATAAAAAACCACGTATAATCCAATGTCCAATTTCAACAAATATAATTATTGGAACATAAAGTAGTCTTATTAAAGTCTTGATAATATTACAAACCTTGAGAATATTATCACGACTTTAATAAGACTACTTTATATATGTCAAGAGTCAGACGCCAATTAACGAACAAAACAGAGTTTATTCGGGAGATAAGCCAAAAAGTAAACATAAACACAGAGGATATCTTGAAACACTTCATTATCAATGTTTCAAGAGCAGTCCGAACAAAAATATAACTCAAAAGTATGTCTTAACAAGCCAAGCTGTTTATCCACGCAGGCATTCAAATAAAACTAAAAAGACGCCTCAGTTCAGCTTAGAAAACAAATTGAGTTGACTTCTAAAAAACAGACAAAACAAACAAGAACTTGAAACCTTCCAAGAGCTGCAAGGAGTAGCTGAAATCCGGAACTTCAAGCAGGAAAACAAAGCTAAACAAACTTAGTGCAAAAGGCACTTTTTGGGTCCAAGCCCTTTCTGTAGCAGCCAGCCGGCTCTGTGGATTTAAAGGGACAGTTCCCAAAAAGAAAACACCAAACTGGTCTGAAAACAAACAAACTAGAAATGCAGTAAACTGCTTCCACGGTGCAGATAAAGCCAAGAGCTCCAAGAGGAGGGTGAAGAGACGTCGTCAGGAGGATCCAAGGTCAGGTCAGGAGACAGCAGCGAAATCCGGAGGACAAGCCAGTAGTCAAAAGCCGAGAGTAGTCGTCAATCAAAGGGCGAAGACAGAAGCAAGGTCAAATTCCAATCCAGGATCCGAAGAGGGTGCAGTCATCAAAACCAGGTCCACGAAAAGGCACAAAGAGCCAAGCAACGATGGTAACAGCAGCTAGAAATAGTAATCAGAGTGCAGTCCAGGGAAAGCCACACAGTTCCATCCCTCCGTTGCAGAGCAATCCCAGATAACTTACATCAGAAGCACAGTCCCAGTCCAGTCTTCATGAATGCACAGAAATCCCAATGGCGCCTCAGCAACACCTTGCCACATGCAGAGTGAAGTGGCCAAACATTCCCATTTTATTCCCCTTCCTCTTGGGTAACCAAACACTCACACCCAAACACCAGGTGTCCCAGATCTTACTCAGAGTCCGAACTCCACACAGCTAGGGCTCGTGGATCAGGAGTGCCTAATAATTCGTCGGAGTCCCAATCATCCTGCCCATACTTAGCCTCATGAACACTTAAAGAACCATCCTCCCTTCTCCAAGCATCCCAAGTGGGATCTGCTCCTGCAGACACCCCAGGTTCAGTAGTATCCATAGGCCCCAAATCCCCAGACATTTCCGGTGGCTGTGCCCATTCAGTGCCCACTTCCCCAGCCACCACCTGTTCCCCAGCATCCATTTCTTCCCCAAACTCCCCATCTGAATCTTCCTCAGAAGATTCCCCATTCAGCTCTCTAATCCGTTTCCTGCGCAACTCCTCCAATGAACCCTCATCACGAGGGTTTTTTCTTCCTCTTCTAATCCCATCACCATCAACCATAATCCCCGAAGGCGCAGTCACAACAATATACGTGGTTTGTTATATTGATATTGATACTATTCATTGTGTAAATCACAGGAAGGGAGTTACGGTCAATCATAATATATAAGTGACTATATCACTATAGAAGTATACAACTATAACATAACTTACTTTATATTATATACCATACTTTTCCTTTTTTCCATTTTCTCCAGATTAGTTTCTCTGACCAAAGGTCCATCTACACTGTAGAATTAATGTAGTTTGATACCATTCAATGCTATGGAATCTTAGAAGCCGTAATTGTACAAGACCTTTTCTGCCAAAGAGTGCAGGTGCCGCACCAAACTAAAAATCCCAGGATTCCATAGCACTGAGCTATGGCAGACAAAGTAATGTCAAGCTCAATTCATTCGACAGTGTGGAGACAACCAAAGATGGTTTTTGCTACTGGCCCCATTATCACAGCATTCATAGTCATTTTAGCTCTTACCTGTGCTGATTGCCACATGCTTTGCTTCCTAAACCAGCAGTTATGTGGCCCTTCGGATATTAGTGGACTGCATTTGAAAGGTCACCTGGAATACTGTGCCCAGTTTTGGGCACCACAATTCAAGTGGGATGTCAACAAGCTGGAATGTGTCCAGAGCAGGGTGACCAAAATGGTCAAAGGTCTGGGAGCCAAGCCCTAAGAGGAATGGCTCAGGGAGAAAACCTTGGAGAAAGGAAGGCAGAGAGGCATGATTGCCATGTTTAAATACAGTATGTCACATTAAGGAGGGGGCAGCTTGTTTTCTGCTGCTCTGGAGACTAGGTCAAGGGGCATTGGGTTCAAATTTCAGGAAAAAAAGATTCCACCTAACATTAGGAATAACTTACTGAACATAATGGCTGTTCAGCAGTGGACTTCACTGCCCCAGAGTGTGGTGGAGTCTCCTTCTCTGGAGTTTTTAAGGCAGAGGCTGGATGGCCTTCTGTCGGGGGTGCTTTGAATGCGTGTTCCTGCATGGCAGGATAGGGTTGGACTGGGTAGCCCATGGGGTCTCTTTCAAGTCTATGATTCTATGACTTATGAGTAGCTCTAGATAGCATTGTTCAGTGGTTCTCAACCTGTGGGCCCCCAGGTGTTTTGGCCTACAACTCCCAGAAATCCCAGCCAGTTTAGCAGCTGTTAGGAGTTGAAGGCCAAAACATCTGGGGACCCACTGGTTGAGAACCATTGGCATAGTTAGTTTTGACTCATGCTGGTACTTGCAGTCCAATAGCACCTGGAAGAACACAATTCCCTCCCCGTTTGCCCTAAGTTTCAGATCAGTCTGATGGTGGCAGTAGCAGCTGAATCTAGGAAGCTGTCTGACATTTTAATCTCCCCAAATATCTACTTGCCACTCTGGGATCCTGCGGAAAATCAAAAAGGCAGCTTCCCAGCTGCTGCTTCAAGATAAGCCAGCAGTCAGAGAACCAGATGGGGGCAGGTCAAACAACAGCACTTGTGTTGGGCCCTGGCTTGAATCAAAAAAGAAGTTTGAAGACATCCATTTTAGCCACAACAGGGAAACCTTAAAACAAGCGGGAGCCACATGTCTTGAGCTTGGCTTTTTGACATTTTCTACCTTCAACAAATGTAAAACTTTTTCATTGGGCTAAAATTGGTAATTTTTACCAGTACAGAGGCTAAACAATTTTTCCAGGCACAGCGATTCCTTGAGAAATTCCATGTTCTTCCCTTAAGAAGGGGACAGCTACCTTCACACAACACAGGGACCCCATCTAAATTGTCGTATGATGCACAGTGAATATGAGGTCAGGGATGGTTGGCCCCATCTACACTTCTTGTTGCTAGTGGAACTGAAATTTTATTTCCTGTCTTTTATTGCCCTTTGTCTTCAAGCAGCTAAGAAAAGCAGTGACCTCTGCTTGTATAGAAATCCCTCAATACCATCTTAACTGGCAAAAGGCTAACATCTGAGACAAAATGTTGGCCTGTGACTCTAAGATCGCCATCTTTCTTCTCCTGTGTGATTTGTAATATTTTTGTCTTATGAAGAAGTCAATGAAGCTTTGAAAACTTTCATGATGTATTTTATGCTTCAGAATTCTCCTAATACTGTAAACTTATTGCCACTTTGTGAATTTTGAATATTGTATGTTTGCTTGAGGGAGCCCATGGTGGCGCAGTGGATTAAACTGCTGAGCTACTGAACTTGCTGACTGAAAGGTCATGGTTCGAATCCATGGAGCGGGGTGAGCTCCCACTGTTAGCCCCAGCTTCTGCCAACCTAGCAGTTTGAAAACATGCAAATGTGAGTAGATCAATAGCTACCGCTCCAGTGGGAAGGTAATGGCGCTCCATGCAGTCATGCTGGCCACATGACCTTGGAGGTGTCTACAGACAATGCCAGCTCTTCGGCTTATTAATGGAGATGAGCACCAACCCCCAGAGTTGGACACGACTAGACTTAATGTCAGGGGAAAACTTTTACCTTTACCTATGTTTGCTTGAATCAGTGATCCATTTGCCCTGTCTCTTGATAGTCATAATCCAATGTGGCAAAGGAGTTAGACATATTGGGCTCTTCACAGGCTATAGTTTTACAGAGAATTTCCATGTCTTCAAATCCTGCCCTTCACAAAACCAAAGAACAAATGAGTGTCCGCAGAGATGGTCTCCAAATGCAAGAGGTTAGACTCGCTTATAAACAAGAAATTATTTTTTTAAAGAATTTAAAATCTATTTACATTAAAAAGTAATCTCATTTACATACAGTAATGTTCCAGTATAACAAAAGCAGGAAAATAAAAATACTAAAGGAGGAAGAATAATCACAGTACATTTATGCTGAACAAATGTCCAAATATGAATGTATCTATACATTTCATCTATACATCATTCTTTCACATGTTGCATATGTCAGGCCTTCTATCCATTAGATCACATGTAGAGAAAAAATATTTTTCCAGTATGGAAGTATTAATTTTTTAGCAGTCAAAAGGGCATGAATAATCTACTTCTGTTGGGTATTTGTCAATTTCCAAGAAACAGGTGAATAATTCAAAAGAACATGCATGTCCCTGAATATCAAGGAACTTCCAAAACCAAATTTATTCAAGTCTCCAGAGCCAGATCAACTGCTTCCAAGAGTATTTAAGGAACCACTAAAGTCATTTCAGAACCACTGGCAATAATCTTTGAGAATTCTTGGAGAACAGGAGAAGTCCCAGCAGACTGGAGGAGGGCCAATGTTGTCCTTATCTTCAAAGAGGGGAAAAGAAGGACTCAAACAATTACCGTCCAGTCAGCCTGACATCAATACCAGGAAAGATTCTGGAGCAGATCATTAAGTCTGCAGTCACTTAGAAAGGGATGCTGTGATTACTAAAAGTCAACATGGATTTCTCAAAAACAAGTTATGTTTCTGAGAACTAATCTTACCTCTTTTTTCAATAGAATTACAAGCTTGGTAAATGCAGGAAATCCTGTGGATGTAGTATATTGTGATTTCAATAAGGCCTTTGACAAGGTCCCCATGATCTTATTGTAAACAAATTAGTAAAATGTGGGCTAGGCAATGCTACTGTTAGGTGGATTTGAAATTGGTTGAGTAAACAATGTGATGCAGCAGCTAAAAAAGCCAATGGGATTTTGGGCTGCATCAAAAGGGAGTATAGTGTCTAGAATGAGGGACCTTAAACCTTACCTGGAATACTGTGTCCAATTCTGGGCTCCACAGTTTAAAAGAGATACTGACAAGCTGGAAGGTGTCCAGAGGAGGGCAATTAAAATGATCAAAGGTCTGGAGACCATGCCCTATGAGGAGTGTCTTAGTGTTCAGCCTGCAGAAGAGAAGGTTGAGAGGGGACATGATAACCATGTATAAACATATGAAAGGATGTCATAAGGAAGAGGGAGCAGACTTATTTTCTGCTGCTCTGGAAACTAGGATTTGGAGCAATGGGTTCAAGTTACAGGAAAGAAGATTCCACCTGAACATTAGGAGAAACTTCCTGACTGCATGAGCTGTTCAGCAGTGGAACTCTCTGCCTCAGAGTGTGGTGGAAGCTTCCACCTTGGAAGCTTTTAAACAGAGGCTAGATGGTTATCTGTTGAGGGTTCTTTGATTATGCTTTTCCTGCATGGCAGGGGCTTGGACTAGATGGCCCATGTGGTCTCTTCCAACTCTATTATTCTATGATTACTTCTTCCCCAAATGCAGTTTCTTTGGGCCAACTCTGAAACATATATTTTGATGAAAAAATAGCAATGACTATTCCATCTCTTTTATTTTGCTGATTTAGAAGGCCCTTGATCAAATAGACATTGCAGCAGCCAGTATCTGCTGTATAGGATATTGTTAGCAATCTATAGCCATACTAATGACATGTTCAAACGAAAGGCCATTGATTTGCCAGAACTACATTGTTTAATTCTTTATTCCATGAACAGAAGCTGTATGGTTATCTGTCAAGTGTGATTTAGTTGGTATTTCTGCATGGCAAGAGGTTGGGCTCGATAGTCCTTGTGGCCTCTTCCAACTCTATGATTCTTTTTGGTAACTTGAATGTCATACTTACTAATAGATATAAATTGGTAGGTTGAATATGTGTTTGGCCCCAATTAATGTCCCTAATATTAAGAGAACCTCAGATGCACTTAAGCTGCATTGCTGAATCTGGATTGTAACAAATGTTTTAGTTGTAACTACTGCCATTTAGCTGCTAGAGATAGAGGAAAATTCTAAACTGGCACGCATAAATCCATTTCAAACACAACTGGGAGAAAATATCAACAAACACATTATATTGCAAAATTTGCCCAGTATCACTCACCCAACCTATTTCTATGGATAATCTCCTTTTTAATTGTTTTTCTTTGCAAATAGGGTTTCTTCATTGTTAAAAGCGAACGGTTCCTCTGTAGAGGAAAGAGCCGAGACTGCTCAATGCCTGCTAATGCGTCGGTCTGTTATTACTCATGTGACTGTTAGCTTTGTCAGGTAATCAAAATTGTACAACCCTGTTGAAAACTTCCTACATATAGCACAGAAAAAAGGAGCATGGGTCAAGTGCATTGCTAGATATTGAGTGAGGATAAAATGAGATTGGCAGGCTGCATGAGAGAGCAGTGCTGAGAAGTTCTTGATTCTGAAGAGCTTGCTGAAATGATGTTCATTAATGTGCACCCCGGAAAGGGATGTATTATAACAATGCAGCCTAAGCTTTCCAACCATAGCAGACAAAACAACTTGTCATGCAAGTGGAGTAATGAGAAGTATCTCAATAATATATAGAGATCTGCCCCCACACTCTGCTGGGAGTGTACATTTTCCCTTTGAACGAATGAGAGCCAGAGAGAGGTGATTTCAAGCAAGCTTTCTGAGTGCCTCAAATCTTGTCCAGGATGAAGACTATCCTGTCATGTTGTGGCAAAGCAGCAGAAACGTTATCCCACGAAACATGATGAACTGTATCCTTTGTGTATGGGACTTGGGAGCATCTACACCAAGGGTCCCCAAACTTTTTAAACAGGGGGCCGGTTCACGATCCTTTGGACCGTTGGGGGGCCGGACTATAATTGGCCACCGAGCAATAATAACAATAATAATAATAATAATAATAATAATAATAATAATAATAATTCCAGCATATCTATCTTGTTTGCTGTGTCATACAATAAAATAATAACAATAAAAAAGAGGGTTGGAAGAGACCCTTTGGGCCATTGAGTCCAATCCCCTTCTGCCTTTGTGCACCGAAAGCACAAGCAAAGCACCCCTGACAGATGGCCACCCAGCCTCAATTTTTATTATTATTATTATTATTATTATTATTATTATTATTATTATTATTAATAATAATAAAGAGGGTTGGAAGAGACCCCTTGGGCCATTAAGTCCAACCCCCTTTTGCCTTTGTGCACCAAAAGCACAAGCAAAGCACCCCTGACAGATGGCCACCCAGCCTCAATGTTAATAATAATAATAATAATAATAATAATAATAATAATAATAATAATAATAAAGAGGGTTGGAAGAGACCCTTTGGGCCATTGAGTCCAATCCCCTTCTGCCTTTGTGCATCAAAAGCACTAGCAAAGCACCCCTGACAGATGGCCACCCAGCCTCAATGTTAATAATAAAAATAATGTGATTTTGTGATACGAAATCCAGCATATCTATCTTGTTTGCTGTGTCATAAAATATAATAATAATAATAATAATAATAATAATAATAATAATAATAATAATAATAATGGTTGTAAGAGAAGAAGAGACCCCTTGGGTCATTTAGTCTAACCCCCTTCTGCCCTTGTGCCATGGGGGCCGGATAAATGGCTTCGATGGGCCGCATCCGGCCCCCGGGCCTTAGTTTGGGGACCCCTGATCTACACTGTAGAATAAATGCAGCTTGACACCATTTTAACTGCCATGGCTCAATACTGTGGAATCATGGGAGCAGTACTTTTACAAGGCAGTTAGCCTTCTCTCCAAAATATACTGGAGCCTCATCAAACTACAAAATAGCATTGAGCCATGACAGCTGAAGTGTTTCAAACTGGATTAATTCTACAGTATAGATGAGCCCATGCTCACCCACTTGAAAAATGTAAACTGCTTCTACTTGAAGGAGGGCAGAGATTGAAAAAGTTAATTTGTGAATGCAACACCTAAGTTCCACCAGCCATGTGGCTACTACGTGTGCTGAGTAGAGGATTTTGAATGTTGTAGTCTAGTGGTTCTCAACCTGTGGGTCCCCAGATGTTTTGGCCTTCAGCTACCAGAAATCCTAACCGCTGCTAAACTGGCTGGGATTTCTGGGAGTTGTAGGCCAAAACACCTGGAGACCCATGGGTTGAGAACCACTGTTGTAGTCCAAAGGAACAGCATCTCTAAGCTCTGGTAGTGAAAAGGTGTGTGTGTGATATTCGGAATCATTCCCACTACTAAGCACTTCCTCAAACTGTAGATGCAAGGGTCAGCATTAATAGCCCTCAGACTATTATCCAGAAGACATTTTATTAGTTTTATTAATGAAGCTGAAGGCACAGAAAGCATCGAGGAGTGCTCCTGTTCTAAAATATAATTGTTTATGTCCAAAAGACTGGATGGATACACCACCTCTTACGCACATTTTCTCAGCAGTAAATCTGTTTCATTCTGTATTACAACTGTGTGCTACTCATCTGATAAAAACCCAGTTCAGCTGTGACAGTCCAACCCTTTTAGGCCTTAAATGTGGCATAAAGACCACCACAGAGGTAACACATCAATCACTTCCATTTCTACTTTTTGAAAGAGATCCTTCAGGCTTCCTCTTGGTTGGCAGGCTGCATAAACAAGCCCCAAAGCATTGCAGAAAAATAATGTAGTCACATTAAAGCCCACTGTGTGAAGTAGGACAATCTTTGTTTTCTTTCACCAAGGTAACTGCTTTATGAATTCCTATACACCACCACACAAATGGCAGATTCAGAATAATATATAGGAATGCCGTTTATATTTAGCCATAGTCAAATATGAGCTAATTTATATAGATACCTACCATGAAAAACATATCGGTTTGTGTGGTACTTGCTATTCGTAGCCCACACTCATGTTCCCTTCTTTGTTCTGATGCTTTGGACATGTCTGAGCTGTTGGATATATATCAATAGTCCCCGGGGGAGATACATAGTTATTTTGCATATGCAGGGTGTATGTAATTACCACTATTTGCATGTCATTTTCAAAAACACGGTGGAGGCCAAATTGCTGTTGTTAGCTGTGTGGGACTCATTATATTACCTGAAATTACTACCTTGAGAGGAAGAAACATTTGACCACATCCTAAAAAAAATCATAAACTGTGTTTGGCATGTACGATCACTCAAATACATTGATGTCATGAAGGCAGAATGAATTTGTGGTATTTTATTGCTATTTCTGATACTCTAACAGTGCCTCCCATCACAATTTGAAACACAGAGAGAATTAGAGTTAAGATTCCAAAAAATCAAGAACTGTCAGATGATGAAAAGCTGATTTGGGATAAATAAAATGCACTGGGGCTTTGGGTGGTTTTGTAGTGAGAACACAGTTTCTGGTCCAGGTTGTCTAAATAAGCAGCAGGCTCTCTGCTTGTTTAGGCAACCTGGAGAAGAAACAGTTTTTCCACCCCCAACTTTTATTCCTTGCTTTTTCCAAGATCACATCTATACTGACCATTCAATGTAGTTTCAAACCAGTATTGAAGAAAGTGGTTTCATTTTGAAGATGATTACAAAGGGAATCCTGGAACCAGTTTGAGGCCTGGATGGTGATTACATAAACCCCAGATACACATTATGGGCTTCCTTTCATGTCCTTCTAAGGACTTCATCCCACACAGTCTTCACTTATTTTTCTGTATTGCCAAAACAGAGTCCCACAGTGGCCATCACATGATGTAATGCCATTTCTGGTGGTTTCACGTGGGACTCCATTGTGATGGTGTAGGGAAACAGGGCAAAGGCTATGAGAGAGAATGACTGGAAGCAGGGAAAGGTGGGGAAAGGATGCAGGATGGCACAGGACCTCAATGGTAGGGAACGAAACAAGACAGACAGTTCCCTCCACTTTTCCTCGTTCTTCCCCGCACCATGGGATGATGTCCTGAGAATGTTTGTGTGCTGGTTGCTGCAGTTTGAGGCTAGCTTTGAACTACATTGAATATTCAGTATTGATGGAGTCTCACCTTTGTCTTTCCCCTTTCTGGAGTGATCAAGAGGAACCAGTGAGACACTGTCCAATGCATGCATCCAGTAACAACACGTTTTTGCACTGTACTTGAAAAACGACTTGATGAAGCTCAATTGAGAGTGTAACTTGGCAGGGCTGAAATGGCAATGCCGATTCTGAGTGGGTTACTCTGGATTGGCAACGCTGAAGGCCCTCAAGTCAATTTGAGAGCTGGATGGAGACTACACTCCATGCCCTGCACTGCCCTGGTAGCGGTGCTGAGCGGTGCCTGAACCAATTCAGTTCTGCTTGCCTGTGGCTCCTACCTTGCCTCCCTCCATCTGTTATTTGCAAAAAGGGATCTGGACACATCTTGGTGCCTGGAGTGACAATATCCAGAGCCACAAAGAGACATAAGTGAGAGGAGCAGAGGAAGGAGGAATCACTCTCCCCCCTCCAATTGCCTCTGCGCTATGGGCACTGCATACCTGCGCTATGGGCAGGTAGGTGCCATCCGCTGTCCCCATGCTACCTGAGCTAGGGGAAAGTGGCATGGCAGTGTAACCAACCATGGCTACTTCCTGAATAGGACACAGTATAGCTGATTACAGTACACGTGCCTGAAGTCACGGGTTACTCCAAGTTTTGGGAAACCCTTGTGTTGTGCTGAATCAACTCCATGCACCTTTGGCATAAAGTACCCAGATATTTTGGCCTTCAACTCCCAGAAATCCTAACAGTTGGTAAACTGTATAAATAAAATTTACAAAAATTTATTTTATTTACTTTAGTTTTATTCTGCCTCTCCCCATAGGAACTCAAGACAGCTAACAATGATATGACACAACATAACAGAATTTTGAAACAAGGCCAACTCATATACAAACATATGACTACAAACAATTGAAAAACAATTAAATATTTCTGTAATGGTTACAGTTAAAAAACTATCATTCCTCCCAAACTCCCACAAAATTTACTTATTCTTTATTACTTAAAGTGTAACATATTACTAATGGGGTACACGCTAGAAATGTTTTCATTTGAAAGAAAATACTATACACAAAAAGATGAAAATTGCCAAAATTACCCCAGCAAGCAAAGTTTTAGGAATAATGAGTGACTGCTACGAGTTACATTAAAAAGTAGTAATGTTTCTGTGTTGCATTATTTCTAATAATAATAATAATAATGGTGTGATATTCATCTTCCATATCACACACCACCAAAGTGATATGTTACAAATAATGTTTTACTTAGTTCTGGGTAGTACTATGTTAATTTACCATGAAGTGAGATCTGATTGTCTCTTACTCTCAATATGCAAATTACATACCTCTTTTCTGTTCACTAAGTAAAGCTAATGTTTCTAGAGTGATTCATTTGTTTCCTTTAGAGATGCTTTTCACATTTAATCATGATCAGCATAAATGATATCACACCAGTCACGGGGATTATGGATTTTATAGAACAAGGAAAACTGACAGGCTATGTGTTTTAACAAACCATCTCAACTTTTAAAGGCAATGAAACATACTAAATAGTAAAGTGTTACTGGCTTTTCAAAAACCACATACTGTAATATTTTAAAATTTGGGTGGGGGGTTATAGTATTGAAGTGAAATCTGAAACAGCCTGCATAAATCTGGAATGCATTATTTTCACTTCAAGTCCTTTGTATTTTTACTGGGAACAGCCACACTGTACCCTCATGAATGCTCACAGATTTGAATAATCTCTACTTGGAGGCAACTGGGGATGGAAAACAGTCAGCACAAACCACGCTATTCCATGACCCTTCTTCACTAAACATAACCCTCTCCAAAAGTTGTAAATCTCCCCTATGAATATGTTTGTATAACATATGTCTTGTGCTTTACACAATTGTTTTTTAAAGTGGCTATGAGGAAGTCACTTCAAATGTAGAGGTGGTCAATTCTTGGAGTAATGTAATACAGAGAAGGAGGAGGAGGAGGAGGAGGACCAAGCATCATTCTGGGAATCTGGAATTACACAATCAGTTTGAAGTTCTCTACCCTGTCAGAGATGATGAGGAATTAGAACATGTTGGTGACAATGAGATGTTATTAGATACAAGTGAGTGGGCTGTCCTTGATGGATTCATGCCAGTGGTCTCATCCAAGTACTAGCAAGGATTGAGCCTGCTCAGTTTCCAAGGTCAGACAGAATCTGGTGCCTTCAGGGTATTTAGGCCCATAAAAACCTAAGTGACAGAAGGAGATAGTGGTGGACAGTGAGGAAGGGAATGCCTTTGATCTTCTATCCCAGTGGTTCCCAAACTTATTTGGCCTACTGCCCCCTTTCCAGAAAAAATATTACTCAGCGCCCCCTGGAAATTAATTTTTTAAATTTTAATAGCAATTAAACAGAAAGATATATGTATTAATGTTTCTGCCTGTTTCGTAAAATATAGTAAAGAAAGATGTAAATTAGAAACACTGAAGTCTGAAATTATGAAACAATTTTTTGAACTCAGAATAGAAAGCTAATACAAAAAAATGCACATGTGGCCATCACCGCCCCCCTGGATCACTGCAGCACCCACCAGGGGGCGGTAGCACCCACTTTGGGAATCACTGATCTATCCCCATCTTGACAATGCTATTCAGCAAAAGTACCAAATGATAGTGGCACCATGGTGACCAATAAAACTTTAATAATAATAAACTTTATTTGTATTCCGCCTTATCTCCCCAAGGGGACTCAGGGCGGATTCCAACATACAACGGCAAACATTAAATGCCTCCATAAAACAAACAAATACTGACATAAAATCCCATAAGAAAACAGTAATTATAACCTAACATCAAATTAAACCTAACATTAGTGAATTAAATCTAACATCAATAAATTAAACCAACATAGTCAGACAAAAATTATATAATGACATAAAATCTGAACAAACATTCATATTAATTTATAGGAGCCAACTGGATTTCACAAAGTTGTGTGGATTAGTTGTGTGGTCTATGGTGGTAAATTGGGCTGACATAGACCAAGAGAACTCCAAAAGCAGTACTGTACAATCAGCCCTCTGCATTTGTGGATTTTGCTTTTGCAAATTTGATTATTCATGAATTTGATTAATATGTTCTCTCAAAGAATCTCTAGATTCTCCAGCATGACTCTATAGTCAACTTCCCACTGGAGGCTCTAGAGAGAATTGTTTATCTAGACATTTGTAGGACCTTTAACATGATTTTGTGGTCAATGTCTGGCAGAAGTTGACTGTGGAGTTATGCTAGAGGACCTAGAGCTTCCTAGAGGGATATTTTTTTCTCATGGAAACAAAACAAATTTATTTTATTTGCTTTTCCCCACTTTCACAGGGGTCCTGTGTTCCTAACTCCAGTAAATGTGGGGGGCTGACTGTAGTGAGGGCTTTAAGAACAGCCAGAAAATTTCAGCAGGCTGTTGTTGGTGAACATCAAAATGCTGACTTTTAAAAATTACAACTCCTGGACTCCTCAGATTGGGGAACTATGGGGGCATTAATCTACAAAGTAATGTTTCAATTGTTAATTGATTATTATATTTTTACTTTCAGGAATAGTGTGGATACAGTGTGAGACTTTCTTTCTCAGAAACATGACTTTGGTGATGAACAAGTCTATTTCCTCCTGACCCCTTCCCCCCCAATCCTAGTTTGGCCTGAATGGATTGAGTTAGCATTGCTGCTGTGTAAACTCTGCCTCCGCCGGGCCCCTCTAGGCTTAATAAAATGAAAGAAAAGCTCCCAGCTCAGCTGCTTTCCCTCACATGACAGCATTGCCCTCTTGCTTATCTGTCCTGTAGTACAAATCGAAGGGAAAGCTTGCCTGAACAAGTTGCATTCAAGAGGGTAATAACGATGCAGTCTCTTTGTGGAAAGCAAAAAGAAAAACCAAGCCTGCCAAATCACATGACCAAAGATCTCGGAGCAGATGGAAGATGCCTGTAATGCCCAGCTGGAAAGCATTCTGAGCTGCCGAGGAAAAGAAATCTGTGACATATCTTTCCCTTCTTTCCCTTCCTTTCTTTTGGTGTGTTTTATTCAAAAGCTCCACTGTGCTCTGTTTATATGAATGCATTTGTGGCCAGTCACTAAACTGTTCTCTTTGACCACAGAAACCTCCTTCCTCCCCTGTCTCCCAGCCTGGCTGTTGAATATTAATATGCTTGCCTGCATTTCAGAATTATATACCTTCAAGTATGTTATCATTTTCGAGCACATGTGGCTCTGATTGAAATGGGTAATATGGCCAAGATAGTATTTATTTAGGCTGCAATTTTAATTTTTCCAACTGCAGTGCTTCTCATATCGAGTATCTAAAATATTGCCCTGACTCAAGTCAAAGGAAGATATGGATGTGGGTCAAATCTTTGGATAGTTTGTCATCATCCATGTGCTTAGTAACCTCATGGAAGCCAGATGTTCTCAAATGCAGTCACACATTCTTTGAAACACTTTTGGTGGTGGAGGTGGTGGGGCAAGAGGCTGGATTGTATTGACTATTTGAGAATACGATATTTTTAAATTTGATTAAACTTCAATTCAAAATGTTTAAGGTACAGTAATTTTTATATGGTTACAAATTATTATTAAAAACATATCTAGAGAACAAAGAAACACCATAACAAGCTACTGTAAAACGAGCTCCAAAATAGACTCAAGGAACAAAAGGACCAAGAACATGTCAGAAGAGGAATATCTGGTGAAAATCTAAGGGCACTTCTCCTCTAAGAGGAAATTCATATAAAAATGCAGTGGACAGAAAAAGAAAAGGTATAGTTGCAGGTCTGAACCTATGTGTTGGTTTATATACTTGCCTTTATATAACACATTTGTTTTAGAAACACATACGTATATGCAAAATAGTATCTGCAAAAATGTCACATAGCATTGTGCTAGACAGTCATCTTGTGGCAGGTCATTGCAAGCTCTGTGAAATCCAATAAGGCCTCTAAAGAAAATGGGACTTGGGCACAGGGCCGGTTGTTACTAGGCGGCCGCTGACGCGGCCGCCTCGGGCGCTGGCTGCTAGGGGCGCTGTCGAGGCGTCGACAGCGACCCGTAGCGCCACCGACGCCTCCGGTGTTGGCGCGGGCCCGCGGGGCTTCAATCCCCGCGCCCACGCCAAACCGCGACAAGCACCTAGGCCATTTTGCCCTTAGTAACAAACTAAGGGCAAAAATGGCCTATCTGTGCTGTGCGCATGCGCACAGCCAGATAAGCCATTTTTGCCCTTAGTTTGTTACTAAGGGCAAAATGGCCTAGGTGTGCTGTGCGCACGCGCACAGCACAGCTAGGCCATTCGGGCCTGACTTCCTGGTCGCGGCCGGCGACCGCCCGGGCGATCGCCGGCCGCGACCAGGAAGTCAGGCCCGAATGGGCTATCTGCGCTGTGCCCGTGCGCAGATAAGCCATTTTTGCCCTTAGTTTGTTACTAAGGGCAAAATGGCCTAGCTGTGCTGTGCGCACGCGCACAGCACAGCTAGGCCATTCGGGCCTGACTTCCTGGTCGCGGCCGGCGACCGCCCGGGCGATCGCCGGCCGCGACCAGGAAGTCAGGCCCGAATGGCCTAGCTGTGCTGTGCGCGTGCGCACAGCACAGCTAGGCCATTTTGCCCTTAGTAACAAACTAAGGGCAAAAATGGCTTATCTGGCTGTGCGCATGCGCACAGCCAGATAAGCCATTTTTGCCCTTAGTTTGTTACTAAGGGCAAAATGGCCTAGCTGTGCTGTGCGCATGCGCACAGCACAGCTAGGCCATTCGGGCCTGACTTCCTGGTCGCGGCCAGGGCACGGGGGCGGGGCCAACTCTGGCCCCGCCCCCCGCACTATTCGCCCTGGCCCCGCCTCCCACACAGCGTGGGAGGCGGGGCCAGAGTTTGGGCTTGGCTCCTGTGGTCAAAGTCTAACTGTTGTGTGACTGTTGTGTTGAAAGAGAGCCAGGTACTTAAGTTGATTGACAGCAGGCATTGTCCCCTGTTAATTGAGTTTCTGGGAAAGCTTTATTTGCCAGTGTGAGTTTCTGCCAGAGCCTGATCCCAGAAGGGCAGTTGGTTCTCGCAGAAGCAGAGGAAGCAGGAGGACATTTTTGCTCCCTGGCTTCAGGTAGGATTTGGCTAAGATTTGGCTAAGATTTTAAACTGAGTTTGGGCTTGGCTCCTGTGGTCAAAGTCTAACTGCTGTGTGACTGTTGTGTTGAAAGAGAGCCAGGTACTTAAGTTGATTGACAGCAGGCATTGTCCCCTGTTAATTGAGTTTCTGGGAAAGCTTTATTTGCCAGTGTGAGTTTCTGCCAGAGCCTGATCCCAGAAGGGCAGTTGGTTCTCGCAGAAGCAGAGGAAGCAGGAGGACATTTTTGCTCCCTGGCTTCAGGTAGGATTTGGCTAAGATTTGGCTAAGATTTTAAACTGAGTTTGGGCTTGGCTCCTGTGGTCAAAGTCTAACTGTTGTGTGACTGTTGTGTTGAAAGAGAGCCAGGTACTTAAGTTGATTGACAGCAGGCATTGTCCCCTGTTAATTGAGTTTCTGGGAAAGCTTTATTTGCCAGTGTGAGTTTCTGCCAGAGCCTGATCCCAGAAGGGCAGTTGGTTCTCGCAGAAGCAGAGGAAGCAGGAGGACATTTTTGCTCCCTGGCTTCAGGTAGGATTTGGCTAAGATTTGGCTAAGATTTTAAACTGAGTTTGGGCTTGGCTCCTGTGGTCAAAGTCTAACTGTTGTGTGACTGTTGTGTTGAAAGAGAGCCAGGTACTTAAGTTGATTGACAGCAGGCATTGTCCCCTGTTAATTGAGTTTCTGGGAAAGCTTTATTTATAGAAAAGGCACCTTTACTAACTATCATTTGCAGTACATACAGGAAACAAAGCAACATAAACAAATACACAAAGACGTGGTTTGTTGCAGTCTGCACATAAAGTTCGTGCATATTACTTAACTGTACAAAGATCCCACTTGG
This sequence comes from Anolis carolinensis, assembly GCF_035594765.1. Lineage (NCBI taxonomy): Eukaryota > Metazoa > Chordata > Lepidosauria > Squamata > Anolidae > Anolis > Anolis carolinensis. The sequence goes on along the minus strand of NC_085842.1, from coordinate 58,252,590 downwards.
CCACCACGCTCACCAAGAGATGCAACAAAAGCAAAACATTCCCATCACATGCACCAGCTGTGGCATGTTCCGCTTTTTCACACAAAAACTAGACAACTACATCTGCTCCAAATGCAAACAGATGACTCTGATGGAGCAGAGGATCCAACAGCTCGAGCACCGTATTAAGACCCTTAAGGACATTCAGGCACTCGAGCTCTTCTTGGACACTGCACAACACGCTGCTGTAGATCAGCAGCCTGCATCACACCAACACCACCAAGACCATGATCAGGAACCTTATGGGGAGATCAACTCAAAGGTAGACAACCCTCAGGCTTGGAAGGAGGTCACCCATAGAAGGAGACGCAGGACCAGGCAGCCTCCACAGAACTCCTCTGCTCAGCTGCATTTACACAACAGATTTGAAATTCTTACATCATTAACATACAATCAGGAAACACATCTTGTGGAGGACCACAGTTTCTTAGATACCACTCAGTGGACCATCCTGGATCAATGCGCAGGGGATAGCCCTGACAGGGACAGTGCATCACCACAGTCACACTTATGTAATCATGCAAATGCTCCATCCCCAATCATAGACCAGGAGCAACAGGAACATCCTTGGGAGAGTAATGGGCTCTCGGATGTATCTCAATGGATTGTCATTGATGAATGCACTGGGGATGTTGAGGAGGAGGACAACACTTTACACCTACATGATTCACTTCAACAGGAACACTCTTCAGGGGACATACACACTGTCTTGCACAAAAGGGACCCTGTCAATCCTCAAAGGAAACAGGTCTTGGTAGTAGGTGACTCCCTCCTTAGAGGAACGGAAGCCATCATTTCCAGACCGGATGGGATGGCTCGAGAAACATGCTGCCTCCCGGGGGCAAAAATACACCATATCACTCAGAGGCTCAGCAGGCTCCTAAAGCCCCATCACCCTCCCCACCTTATGTTGATTCATGTAGGTACCAATGACACCGCTAGGCATACTTTTCAAAAGATCACAAATGATTTTCGAGCTCTGGGAACAAAGCTAAAACTGTATAATGTACATGTGATCTTTTCATCCCTCCTCCCCGTTGTAGGACATGGCTCTACAAGGGCCGGAAAAATAGTACAGGTCAATAACTGGCTCAGAAAATGGTGTCAAGAGGAGCATTTTGGCTTCCTTGACCATGGTCTACTCTTCCAAGAGGATGGACTACTGGCAAGCGATGGGGTGCATCTCACACAAGTAGGAAAACATCTTTTTGCACACAGACTCACAAACCTCATCAGGCGCACTTTAAACTAAATCCACTGGGGGAGGGGAACAACAGCCTGGCGAACACTATATTACCCACGACCATAGGGAACCGCCGTAAGGCTAAACGGAGGGCTGCACAAACACAGCAAGGACCAAGTACAGAGAGCACAATAATCCCAAATAAACAGTTCGAGGGGAGGTCACAGGGGCTTACATGTCTTTACACTAATGCTCAGAGCATGGGAAATAAGCAAGACGAACTCCAACTCCTAGCACAGCACCACACATACGATGTCATAGGCATCACTGAAACCTGGTGGGATGACTCCCATCACTGGAATTTAACCATTGAGGGCTATAACCTCTTTCACATAAATAGAACAAAGGGGAGAGGAGGGGGAGTAGCTTTATATGTCAAAAACAGTTACGTTGCAGAAGAAATGCAAGACTGTAATCCGGGAAACCAGCTTGAAAGCATCTGGATAAGAATCAAGGGAACCGGGACTCAAAAAGATCTTGTCGTGGGTGTCTACTACAGACCTCCGAGTCAGGATGAAGGACTTGATGAAGCCTTCTGTCAACAGCTGACCAAACAGGCACAAAGAAGAGATATAGTAGTCATGGGCGATTTCAATTATCCCGATATCTGCTGGAAAACAAACTCAGCCAAGAGTACAAAGTCCAACAAATTCCTCACTTGCCTTGCAGATAATTTTATGGTCCAGAAGGTAGAAGAGGCAACAAGGGGATCAGCAACTCTTGATCTAATCTTAACAAATGTGGAAGACCTGATCAATACAGTTGAAGTGGTTGGATCCTTAGGGGCAAGTGACCATGTGCTCCTGCAGTTTGCAATACAAAGGAATGCTGAAACTAAGACAAGTCAAACACGCATTCTGGACTTTAAGAGAGCTGACTTCCAAAAAATGAAGGAATTACTGAGCGGCATTCCATGGACGCCGATATTAAAAAACAAGGGAGTTAAGGATGGATGGGAGTTTTTCAAAAGTGAAATACTCAAGGCGCAAATGCAAACAGTGCCAACAAAGAAGAAAAATAAGACAAGTGCAAAGAAGCCAGAATGGATGTCCAAAGAACTTCTAACTGAGCTAAAGCTCAAAAGTGACATGCACAAGAAGTGGAAAAGGGGAGAAATCACCAAAGAAGAATTCAAACGTATAGCCAACTCCTGTAGGGAAAAGGTTCGCAAGGCTAAAGCGCAAAATGAGCTCAGGCTTGCCAGGGACATAAAAAACAACAAAAAAGGTTTTTTTGCTTATGTTGGTAGAAAAAGGAAGAAAAAGGAGGCGATAGGGCCACTGCAAGGAGTAGATGGGGTGATGGTGACAGGGGATAGGGAAAAGGCAGAACTGCTTAATGCCTTCTTTGCCTCGGTCTTCTCACAAAAAGAAAGCCGTCTTCAACCTCAGCAACATGGAATGGACGAAGGATTGGGGGAAATCCAACCCCAAATAGGGAAACAAGTTGTCCAGGAACACCTGGCCACTCTAAACGAATTCAAGTCCCCAGGGCCAGATCAGCTACATCCAAGAGTATTGAAGGAACTAGCGGAAGTTATTTCAGAACCACTGGCAATCATCTTCGAGAGTTCTTGGAGAACAGGAGAAGTCCCAGCAGATTGGAGGAGGGCGAATGTGGTCCCTATCTTCAAGAAGGGAAAAAAGAATGACCCAAACAATTACCGTCCGGTCAGCCTCACATCAATACCAGGCAAGATTCTGGAAAAGATCATTAAGGAAGTGGTCTGCAAACACTTAGAAACAAATGCGGTCATTGCTAATAGTCAACACGGATTTACCAAAAACAAGTCATGCCAGACTAATCTGATCTCTTTTTTCGATAGAGTTACGAGTTGGGTCGATACAGGGAATGCCGTGGATGTAGCATATCTAGATTTCAGTAAGGCCTTCGACAAAGTCCCCCACGACCTTCTGGCAAACAAACTAGTAAAATGTGGGCTAGACAAAACTACGGTTAGGTGGATCTGTAATTGGCTAAGCGAACGAACCCAAAGGGTGCTCACCAATGCGTCGTCTTCATCATGGAAAGAAGTGACAAGTGGAGTGCCGCAGGGCTCCGTCCTGGGCCCGGTTCTGTTCAACATCTTTATTAACGACTTAGACGAAGGGTTAGAAGGCACGATCATCAAGTTTGCAGATGACACCAAACTCGGAGGGATAGCTAACACTCCAGAAGACAGGAGAAGAATTCAAAACGATCTTGACAGACTAGAGAGATGGGCCGAAACTAACAAAATGAAGTTCAACAGGGACAAATGCAAGATACTTCACTTCGGCAGAAAAAATGGAAATCAAAGATACAGAATGGGGGACGCCTGGCTTGACAGCAGTGTGTGCGAAAAAGATCTTGGAGTCCTCGTGGACAACAAGTTAAACATGAGCCTACAATGTGATGCGGCAGCTAAAAAAGCCAATGGGATTTTGGCCTGCATCAATAGGGGAATAACGTCTAGATCCAGGGAAGTCATGCTCCCCCTCTATTCTGCCTTGGTCAGACCACACCTGGAATACTGTGTCCAGTTTTGGGCACCGCAGATGAAGGGAGATGCTGACAAGCTGGAAAGCGTCCAGAGGAGGGCAACTAAAATGATTAAGGGTCTGGAGAACAAGCCCTATGAGGAGAGGCTTAAAGAGCTGGGCATGTTTAGCCTGCAGAAGAGAAGGCTGAGAGGAGACATGATAGCCATGTACAAATATGTGAGGGGAAGTCATAGGGAGGAGGGAGCAAGCTTATTTTCTGCTGCCCTGCAGACTAGGACACGGAACAATGGCTTCAAACTACAGGAAAGGAGATTCCACCTGAACATCAGGAAGAACTTCCTCACTGTGAGGGCTGTTCGGCAGTGGAACTCTCTCCCCCGGGCCGTGGTGGAGGCTCCTTCTTTGGAGGCTTTTAAGCAGAGGCTGGATGGCCATCTGTCGGGGGTGCTTTGAATGCGATTTCCTGCTTCTTAGCGGGGGGTTGGACTAGATGGCCCTTGAGGTCTCTTCCAACTCTACTATTCTATGATTCTATGATTCTATGATTCTAGGGCACGCTGGGCGGGGCCAGGGCGTGGGAGGCGGGGCCGGTGGCGGGGGCGCTTTTTAGCCCCCCGCTTAACATTTAAAAATATCTCCGGCCGGCCCTGCTTGGGCACTATACATTGATCATTTCGGTTTGTGCAGATAAAGATCAGCTCCATGGCAGCCACAAGCTTCATGAAGAACACATTAGATGTATAATTAAAGCTACAATGCTGTGTACTCTGTCCAACACTACTCAACTCATGAAGTTGAAGCAGTGATCCCAAAGGCAGAATTAAAGTTGTGTTTGTCTTTTGCTACCTGAATTGCTTTTAGGTAAATGACTGTTTATTTCCAGAGTGTCTGTTTTCCTTGTCTGAACGAGTGCAAAAACCATCCATAGGAAATGGACATGGTTGTGATGCTGCTATGGGTGTTACTTAACTCACAAGTAACATTATATTTGTTTTCTTGTCCATGTTACTTTGTATATGGCAACTCTAGTTATACTTTTACATGCAATTAAGCTTTAATCTCTCTCTCTCTCTGCCTCTCTCTCCTATCTGTTATCTGTTTCTGCTGACCCAGAATACCAATCCAAATTGTGTCAATTTTATACCTTCAAGGTGTCTGTCAACATAAATTTCATAGGATTTTCTTAGGTAAGGAATACTCCAAAGTTGTTTTGCCAGTTCCCTTCTCTGAAATATAGCCTACAGTAGTTGATTGATATTAATTCACAGTCTTCCATCCAAGTACAGAATTGTCCTGCAATATCACAATCTATGAAATCCAGGGATTTGTAGTTTAAGGGGCGCATTTAGTGTTCCTAGCCAGAGAGCTCTTGGGCTTCACCAAATAAGGAGCTGTGGCAGCGCAATGTGTTAAAGCAGTGGTTCCCAAACTTATTTGGCCTACCGCCCTCTTTCCAAAAAAAATATTACTCAGTGCCCTGGAAATTAATTTATAATTTTTTTTAATAGCAATTAAACAGAAAGATATATGTACCTGTGGCCATCACTGCTCCCCTGGATTGCTGCAGCACCCACCAGGGGGCGGTAGTGCCCACTTTGGGAATCACTGTGTTAAAGCCTTGTGCCGGCAGGATTGCTGACCAGAAGGTTTGATTGCTGACCTGAAGGTTGCCAGTTCGAATCCACGATATGGGGTGAGCTTCCGTATGTCAGTTCTAGCTTGCGGGGACATGTGAGAAGTCTCCCAGCAGGATGGTAACACATCCAGGCATCACCTGGGCAACGATGGCCAATTCTCTCACACCAGAAGAGGCTTGCGGTATGTTCTCAAGTCGCTTCTGACACAATAAAAAAACAAACTACAAACCCCAGAATTCCACAGGATGTTACCATAGCAGTTAAACTGGAATTCAGTGTTGTCACACTATATAAGTCTCGTGTAAAATTCAGTCCTTTCCCCATTTTCTGGGTCATAGAATCTTCTGGTTCCTTCCCATTAATTCTTCTATGACAGAAGATTTCATATCATCAGATGATCACAGTTGAGCCAGAGGGGAGCAGGCAGGACCTAAGCCTCCTACCTAGATCAGGTCCCAAAGATAGCGCTTCTCCCAGCTCACTCAAGTCAACGTTCATTACTGTATATCCAAGCTAGCCAAGTTCTTTTGATGCGTAAGGTAGAAAGTTCTAAGAATCACTTTCTTTAAAAAATGACAAAGTAAACAGCAATTGCATTTTCTCCAGTGGTAGGGCTGGCTTGCAGGGCAGTGGTGAGAAATAGTTTTTAGTCTTCAAGACTCCCAGAGTTTGGGAGGGATTCATGGACAACCATTTCCCCAATCCCCAGGCCAGTATCACCACTCACCACATTGGGAATGGAGTCTGGGAGCTGTTGTCCAAAAAGAAAATTTCCAAGCTCTGAAAAATCCTCCATTACACAGGCCTGTAAAATTGATGGTCATAAAACTTTTATGTGTGTGTGTGTGTGTGTGTGTGTGTGTGTGTGTGTGTGTGTTGGCTTTCTAGGAGTATGGTGCTCTAAATCCAAAAATGACATCAGATTTGCTCCATCGCATAGTTTTTTACAAGCTGTGAGAAAACTTGTAAAACATGCAAGTTAGAATATATATGTTGTAATATGTGACTGAATGAAATTATTAATGAAATTTGTAGAGGAACTGTGTGTGGCATGGCATTTTTTTCATATTTTTTTTCAAATTCATCACCGAAAGCTGATGGAACTTAACTTTCTTTCTTTGGATTTTGTATGTGCAGAATAATATAAGAAAGATAGAACTTAAATTCTGTAAGAATAACATTCCTGATGGATACAGGAAATTCTTCCTTTTCTTTTCCATGTATAAACTATGAATGTATTAAAATGTTGACATACTGTCTCTCCCTCTCACTGTTTGTGACATATTTGTATTAACTGGAAACCAATGTAGATTCTCCCACTTCTCCCACCCCATCCTGGCAGTGTCAAAAAACAAGATGTTGCCAAAACAATACAAAACAAATTGGAACGAACCATCTGGTATAATTGCTCATACACGTTTTTTGGTTTAGGATGAAGAATGGAGTGCAAACTGGGGCAGATTTTTACAGCAATTAAAAACAAGCACAGTAAACAGAATATCCACAATCTATATATAATGTCTAATTTTGTACAAAGATTTATCATCGACACAGATAATTTTTCATGATTTCCCTAGGTCTAAATGAAAGTTACACCCTCAAAGAAAAGTGGTTCCAATTCAGTTGGAACAGTTGTGTTGTAACTAACATCATTCAAGCATTTTTTTTTTGTTTCTCTTGGGACCAGGACGTTAACATAGAATTTGACTCTGGATGATTTATAAAAATGACTTTTATTGTATTGTTGTATGGATTGTTGCAACGAAATGCTGATTGATGCCCCTTTCACTTAGCTCTTTGCATTTTGATATTCCCACCAGACAAAGAAAGAGAAGTGTGCCCCTCTCTTTAATGTTAACATTCTTACTATATACTCAACAGTTATTGATTTGCTTATTCAGTTAGAAGATTTATATGCTACCTTTCCATGCTAACACAACACTCAGGTCAGTGCATTTAGGATCCAAATCTAAACACACTTTCTAAGGAGCACAACCCCATTGACCAGTTGATGTAAACAGCAGGCGCCATCTGAGAAGAGGCAACTCTGCATCTATCAAGTTCAGGAGGAAATGCCTTCTCAACTGATCTATTTGTCATCATTAGACTTTTTCTAATTTTACAAAAATGAATTCCATTTAATAGAATGAATGAGCATTATAACCCCCCCCCCCCCCAATACTTTAAGGCTGAGTCAGGGCGCTTTCACACAACCTCATAATCCGGGACAAATAAGTGGGGCAAATATCACAGTACCTGACAGCAAGTCCAAACATAGAGCTGTCAATCCCAGTAAATGTTCCTCTGGTGTCCTGCCATGTTTGATTGTAGTGGATTTTAGAAATCCGCAAGATGGAGGACATCTGTCAGAAATGTAGTCTTAATTTTTTTTTAAAAAAAAAATTCACTTTCCAAGATATGCTGGATCTTATAAGTGCTGATGCAGGTATCTGAATGTGCACACAAGCAGTTTTCTTGTCATTATCTCTCCTCACTCTCCTGCTGCTTTTACGTTTGTTCTCTTAAACTCCACTTCTCTTTGGGGTCATTTGCCTCCCATGCTGGTGCCCACTGTGTAAATTCAATCTCTGTTTAGTTTCATAAACATCAGAGCAAAGGAATGGTTGCAGAGAGTCCTTATGGGAATTGCTTTCCAATTGTGCTTCCATTTAGCCACCTGTGTGTCCGTGGCTCCATTTATTTACAGCCCTCATCAGCTGTTTTGGGATTTGAAAATGTGGACATGCGCTGGGGCAGTACACAACAGCATATAGGGACGAAGTCACATGTTTTTCTTGTGCAGGGATATAAAGTGATGCGATTTTGGCTGAAATCGGACATTAACCACATCTTTTTAACACGTGTTTTTTTGGCACTAATGAGATCTAGCCAGCATTTTTGGCAAACGTCATTTAGCTCCCACCCCCCCACCCCCATTCCGGTTTCTTCCACAGTTTAGGGTCTGTGTAGAAGGGCCCTCAATGTCTTTAAATATATTTACATTGAAGCAACAAGATGATGATGCCAGTCTAAACCATCTCTAGAGGATCCTGGCACAAATCTGCTATTGTATATCAATTTACCTGAAAGAAAACTCTGTTAAAACCAATCAAATTTATCAGGGTGGGCAAAGTGCAGCTCATGAGTGCAGGAGGACCCAGGACTTTCTTGTGCCCACAGGACTCCGCATGGAACTTGTTTTCTTCTTCTAGATTAAAGTCCTTTTAAGCTCTTCTCAAGGTGTTTGAAACCAAGAATACTGAAAAATTAAATCTCACACTATCTTCTTTTTCAAAGCAGTTTATTTACCTGCAACCTTTAATCTCATTTCTGTAACTTCAACAACACTCTTACAGCCACTTAACTGACAGCCAGACCCACTGATTTAGTTTTTCCTCAAAGCAGACCTGTATAGATGTGCAATTATTCTGGCTTAATGTGTTGTTTCTTTTTCCAGTTGCTGCATTGAATATGAATACTGTTTGAACTTTTCAGAATGGTATGACTCTAGAAATGAGAAATTTTATTCACCTGAAATTTCAGGTTCATTGTCAAAATCAGAATGTGTGTGTGTGGCGTGGTGGTAGAGGATATATTTATACCAGGATAATTTCTGTGAGCCTGTTTCTGTGAAATTGATCAACACAGTGCTCATTTATAGTTTTGCTGTTCTGACCTGCTATTATAGGGCTGAGTGAGAGAGGGCCTACATGATTACTAGCACTAGTGGTAGATATAAAATCCATTAATGCATCTGCTTTTGACTGCATTAGCTCCAGCCTCATCTGCCCTTCATAAAAGAAGATGAAGTTGCTTATCGTGAAGCCTTTGATTGTATAGATGATGAAAAACTATGGATCGCTCTTAAAGAAATGGGTGTGCCATAACATTTGGTCATCCTGATGCATAACCTGTATTCAGAACAGGAGGCTGCTGCTAGGATGGAACATGGAGAAATTGAGTGGTTTCCAGATGGCAAAGGGGACAGACAATGCTGTGCTTTCCCACTCTATCTATTTAAATTAAACACATCATATGTAAAAAGGAGGCATGAAAATTAGAGGAGGAATAATTTAGGATATGCAGATGATGACATATTACTACCAGAAAATTGCAAACATTGGGAGCAACTATTTAAAAAGCCAAGGTAGAAAGTGCAAAGGCAGTCTTAGAACTGAACATTAAGAAAACAAAAATAATTACCACAAATGATTACATAACTTTAAAATAAACAATTAAGACATTGAAATAGTTCAAGACTTTAGATACCTTTACATACCAATACCCCAAGTTTGTTTAGGGGCCAGCATAAAGGTTGGTGCTAAATCTTTTGCTATAAGATCACAATGGAACAGTTTTGAAAGGAACATGTTTGAGAATCTTTAATTTTGTAATACACTGGAACACATCACACCAGTGACCATGTTAGCTGAAGTATTGTGAAACTGTCGTCTCAAAAAGTAACATTTTCAAAAGTCTGCTACTGCTGTTATTGAGAAATCAGACCTCTCCCAAAACATGAATTATATACAATATCTGAATTGTAATTGGAAAATATAACCAACCACATGGTCATTTCTATTTGCCCTAAAAATAACTTTCCATGAATTTCATTGTAAAGTTGCTTCACCACACCTTGGACCCCAGGGAACAGTGCCTTCACACACCTAACAATGGAGCAAAGCAGAGGTCACAGAAGATGTCCAATGCCCTCCTTTGCCCTCTTCCTGGGAACTATTCATGTTGATTAACAGCCATTGTTTCTCCAGCACAGAGCATTGTCCTCACCCAGGCTAGAAAACTACCCTCACTAGCATCCATGTCCTCACATTCTTTCCTTCCTACACTAATAACTTAATAATAATATTAACAACAACAACAACAAGGATTTAAAGATTGAACTGTAAAAACTCTGGCACAAGTCAGTAAAGGTGGTCCCAGTGGTGATCGGCACACTGGGTGCAGTGCCTAAAGACCTTGGCCCGCACTTGAAAACAATTGGTGCTGACAAAATTACCATCTGTCAGGTGCAAAAGGCCACCCTACTTGGATCGGCATGCATTATTCGCCAGTATATCACAAAGTCCTAGATACTTGGGAAGTGTCTGATGTATGATCCAATACCACAATCAGCATAGTGATTTTGTTTGCTGTGTACTAATTTTGTTGTGTATAATAATAATAATAATAATAATAATAATAATAATAATAATAATAATAATTTTACTTTTATATTCTGCCACCATCTCCACGAAGGGACTCGGGGCGGCTTACATGTGGGACTAGGCCCAAAGCATACAGTAAGATTACCAGCAAAAATGCAATTAAAAACATAGTAACATATAAGACTAATAAAACAAATTAAAACAGCAGGGTATAAAACATCAAATAAAATTCATCAAAGCAAACCCCCACCAGGAATATGGTGGGGATGATCAGAGCGGGCTGGGCATGGGCTTGTGCAAAAAGCAGATTATAGGGCCAGGACTGGGGTAAAGAGCTGAGTACAATCTATCAGTCAATTAGGGCTGGACGTTTATGAGTAAGGTCTAACCATTATCAAATGCACACTGGAATATCCAGGTTTTCAGATCCTTACGAAAGGCAGAGTGGGGGCTAGCCTAATTTCCTTGGGGAGGAAGTTCTAGAGTTGGGAGGCCACCACCGACAAGGCCCTCTCTCTCGTCTCCACCAACTGTGCTTGTGATGGTGGCACGAGTGAGAAGAAGGCCTCCCAGGGAGATCTTAAGGCCTGCACTGATTCATGGGGGAATATGCGGTCATGAAGATAGGCAGGACCCAAACCGTTTAGGGCGTTGTAGGTGATACCCTGCACTTTGAATTGGGACTGGAAACTTATCGGCAGCCAGTGGAGCTATCTTAACAAGGGTGTTGTCTGCTCCCTATAATTTATTTATTTATTTATTTACAGTATTTATATTCTGCCCTTCTCACCCCAAAGGGGACTCAGGCCGGATCACATTACACATATAAAGCAAACACTCAATGCCTTAACATAGAACAAAGACAGAAGACAAACACAGGCTCTAGTTAGCAACCTGGCTGCTCCACGAGAGGTGGAACCAGCAACAGCCAGAAAACTTTAAACCAAGCAATGACAATTTATTAAATTTCCCATCTCACCTCTGGTTGGCTTAGACACAGAAACATACTCACTCCTCCTTTAATCAGGCTGCGGATCTTAGCCAGCACCCTTCAATGGGAAGCCAGCACAGTAATTTTCAGTTGTTTTATACTGCTATAAATAATCTATGTGTTCAAAGTTGGGGAATGTCAGTACTTTGAGCACTAGCTCTGCTGATAACCTCTTTGGCCACTGGGAATTAAAGACCTCTGCTTTTGCCTTCACACCCGTCTGTGCTTCTTTCAACCTTCTGGTTGCTTAGCATTCTGGGCTTCCAAATCCTGCAGTTTTAAGGGAGGTGGAATCACACAACACAGCTGTTCCTCGATCACAGTCTACCAGATTGCCTGAACATCTTAATTTCTAACCAATTCCATCAAGCATAGTTACTCCTAATAAGACCTCCTTTCTAACATTGTTTGGGTCCACTTGAGGCTTACAAAGAGATAAATGTCTCCCAGCAGCCTTTTAGTACTTGTTTTTTTCAGATTCTGTTATACACACACACATGGTGTTGCTATTACAGAATGGGGCTATCTTGTTTTACTTTTAGTTTTCTCTTGGCATTGCATTAGCTGTGCATCACATTAAACTAAGACAATATACTGGATTATAATAAGCATGTTTTTCATATTATAGATCTTATTATGTGCATCATAATAACCTCTTATCGCATTATGCACTTTGAATGTGATAGTCTAATGCATGTGGTACAACCTGACAGCACATTGATCAGCTAACTGCCGCTCCCTCTGGTGAAGAAGCGCAATGGAAACCGACACAGGCATTTTGCATCTTCTCAGCAGGGATCCTGACTCTCAGAATGCAGCCAGCCATTCACACTCTCCCTGAATAATGCTAACAGGGTTCTTTTTTAAAAGGTTATTGAAATTTTGATTCACCAGTGATCTCGCACTGTGGTAAAATTCCTATTTTAAAAAACCTTTTTGGTAATTGGCTTTAGCAACTGGGTCAATTGGTTACATTGGTCAAAATCTGATTGTCCATTGCAATGAAAAGAAATTCACTAAATCAGTAAGAACTTGTAAAGTCAACACTAGAGCAATTTTGTTTGATTCAAATGCTATACTTTACTTGAAATTAACAGTTGGATTGAGGTCATATTTATTTGTTTGTTTGCTGCCACATTATAGGATAGAGTTGGATCTAATGTGTTGGGACTTGGAACCAACAGCAATGTGTTTTGGATGTCTAAAGCTGAAACTCGTTGAATTCAGGTTAGGTTGTAGCATACCATCGAACTATTCTGATTTAGTGGAGACAGTCCTAATTGATCTCCATTGGCCCAATTTTTTCAGTGGCTTTTCAGTGGCTAGCACAGCGAGTTAAATTGCCAGCTATAGAAGATCTTTCCGACCAGAAGGTTAGCAGTTCAAGACCAGGTCGGGGTGAGCTCCTGCCATCAGTCCAGCTTCTGCTGACCTAGCAGTTTGAATACAACAATGCAAGTAGGTACCTCTTTGGCAGGGAGGTAAAAGGTGCCCTGAAAACATGCCAGCATAAATCTGACCAGGGAAAGACATCCATGGACGACAGGCTTCTCTGCATGGAAAATGAAACAACAGCACCTCCCCATGGCTGAGTCGAGCACAGCCAGATGCCAGAGATGAAAAGAGGGAAGCCTTGCCTCTGTTTATGTACTGTCTATTTCTGTCAATTGTATAACAACATTGAATGTTTGCCATATGCAGTAGAGTCTCACTTATCCAAGCTAAACAGGCTGGCAGAAGCTTGGATAAGCGAATATCTTGGATAATGAGGAGGAATTAAGGAAAAACCTATTAAACATCAAATTAGGTTATGATTTTACAAATTAAGTGCCAAAGCATCATGTTATACAACAAATTTGACAGAAAAAGTAGTTCAATACACAGTAATGTTACATTGTAATTACTGTATTTACGAATTTAGCACCAAAATATCATGATATATTGAAAACATTGACTACAAAAATGGCTTGGATAATCCAGAGGCTTGGATAAGTGAGGCTTGGATAAGTGAGACTCTACTGTATGTATATGTGCCTATAATCTGCTCTGAGTCCCCTCGGGGAGATAGAGTGGAATACAAATAAAGTATATTATTATATTATTATTATCCCAGTTTCTTTCCCTTCATCTCACTTTCCCCGCTTGTCTTGAGGTTATTCCAATTCCTGCAAGATGTTTTCGCTCAGTTAACTCAGCTGACAGGTTCAGGCCAAAGGACATTGTGGCAACCTCTTCTAGCCCACATGTTCTTCCTTGTTGCACAAATTGCTAAATTGAGAGTCATTCAAACTTTAAAAAAATATATTTTGGCTTTCTAGGAATTTGGGTGATCTAAATCCAAAAATGACCTCAGATTTGTTCCATCACATCATTTTTTTCATACTTTCCTTTGAAATTTCTATGTTGTAATATAGGACAACCAAATTAGCATTGGAATCAGTAATAAAGAAATGCTATGACTTTTATATTAGGTTTTTAAAATTAATCACTCCAAAATATATCAAAAACATCTACAAGATAGAATATATATATATAATATATATATAATATATTAATGCTGTAAATGGGCCACCATTTCCTAGTAAGGAAGCCATAGAAATTGATGCAGTGACACCAAAGTGAAACAGATAAAACAAACAGATATTATACTTCTTTCAACAATATGATGTTCTGTTCAGTTACACCTATACATTTTTGGGCAGGGCCATATATGAGAGGAAGAGATCTTACAGTTATTCTGGCATTAAAACAATTCCAATATAATTATGATCTTATAATTTTAGGTTGCTTTACTGTTCTGAGAGGCAGTATATCAATGTAACGTATGATAGATAGGCAGACAGACTCTATTGATGAAAGGGCATTAAATATTTGTAATCTGTCAGTTAATAACACATTAAGTGCTAGAATGAATAGGGCAAACTGTATAGGTTTTAGTGAGCAGACTGTTGAAATAAGTATGTTTCTGGCTATTTTGTCTGTTTCAGTGTGGTGTGGCATCATTAATTTTTGTGGCTTCCTTACAGAGACAGGATGAGGAAAATGTGACCCACATATCACTTCTCCCCTGATGACTATTTTGAAGTTCTTAAGGCCTCCAACATTATTGCCCCCATTTTGTCAAAAAAAGACTAAAAGGGGAAAAGGTATGGCATGAGTCACATATTGCTTAGGATTATTGCAGCTATTATATTCAGAACAGGGAAGCATGGATGTCCATCTACTTTTTCTAATGCCTAGACCAGTGGTTCTCAACCTAGGTTTTGGCTTACAACTCCCACAAATCCCAGCCAGTTTATCAACTGTTAGGATTTCTGGGAGCTGAAGGCCAAAACATCTGAGGACCTACAGGTTGAGAACCACTGGCCTAGACACTGATGGCCTTGGTGGAGTCATAAAATGATAGGCAAACAACATAACTAGGTCATAAATAACATGAATGACTGGACCACATAGCATTGTTGGTCCTAAAGCATTGCTGCCCACTGAAGAAGAGCTTTGCCTTCTCAGTGTGGCAACACAAAGGTAGCTTGAAGACAGGTTACAGGAGCATGATGCTGGCCAATGTCAGAGGTAAGCAGGAGTTTTTTCAATAAACATTGTTTGCAGAACTCCTAACCCTCATCTTCTGCAGTAATTTTCTAAAACAGATCCAGTCCAGATAGAACAGTAAACCTGATTTCCAGCCTCAAATTCATTTTAATGTATCAGTCAGGCTTTTAGAAACCCATCAGATTCTCTTCAGTGGCTGGAATGAGTTCAAAATGTCAAGATTGACAATGGCATGATAAGGATCAAAGGTTGAAGTCTGGCTTCTTGAGTGAAAATAATGTTATTTCCCTGTTGCCAGTTATAGTTCGATTCTCTCTCCTTTGTCGTTTTGCTGTTTGTCTCTCTCGCTTGGGTCAGACTCTGCATGGAGTGGGAAGCTCAGCAGCCCTTTCCTTGTAAGCCAAGTAGACATTTTTTCACCATCAAAACGAGAGGACATGGAACACCAAAATTAAATTTGCCTATGACAATTTAGAAATCATCCCTATAAAATAAACGGAAGTATAGTGCATTAGTAGGGAAGATTGCGACCTATATGCTTGCTCAGTTGCTGTCCAGGTGCTGACCATTTGATGGTCAGCTTCAAGGCCCTTCCTCTTCCCTCATAGCCTTGTTTGGGCACGTCTACACTGCAGAATTAATGCGGTTTGACACACTTAAACTGCCATGACACAATGCCAAGGAATAAAAAACCTGTAGTTTCACAAGCTTTTTAGTTTTCTCTGCTGGTGGGTCACCAAACTACAGTGACCATTATTCCATAGCATTGAGCAGTAGAGCTAAAGTGGTGTCAAACTACATTAATTCTACAATGTAGATGCACCCTTTATCTTACAAATAGATTGTGACTGGATCACACTTCTTCCAGTAGAAAACTGATACCTCTGTAAAGTAAGACCACCATTTCTAAAAGATATTTTGGCAGCTACAGCTCTCAGAATCAAACAAATGCTGCTTTTTCCCTTCAATCTGCTCAGTAAGGACATGTGGAGAAAGCTTAGAGAAATTCATTTACTGGATAGTTAGCTATTTTCAGAGGAAAGAGCCTGCCAGCTCTTTCCTCTGAAGGGTTCTGATTTCAATGTTTTATTTCTCAGCCTTTCAACTGGCCTTTTGCTTTTGCATTCATGCTGCTGGCTATTTTATTAGGAAATAATGGATGGGCCATTAAGCCAAAGGTAGCAAAGCAGCTAGAGTATTAACTTACTTTGCTTGACATTCATAAGTGATGGGAGAAATCTGCACAAAGCCACCCCAAGACATGCCATGGATGCAAAGGGAAGATAACACACATTCATCTCTTTCTTTCATCTCCCAGTTTCCATTGATGAGAAAGATTGCTGTCTGGTCTATCAGCTTTTTCAGTTGCTGTGTCTAATTTCTGTACCAAACTTGTATTGTTCTGAATTATGGCCTTCCTTTGTGTGTGGTTAATATATTTGTATATACTGTGAGTTGGTGCTGTGTTATACCACTTCCTTTCCCTATTGAGGCCATGGGGTGCATCTACACTGCAGGATTAAAGCTACTTGACCCATTTTAACTGCCACGGCTCAATGCTATGGAATCCTGGGAGCTGTAGTTTGATAAAGTCTTGAGCCTTCTCTGCCAGAGTGCTGGTGTCTTACCAGACTACAACTCCCAGGATTCCACAGCATTGATTCATGGCAGTTAAAGTGGTGTGAGACTGCATTAATTCTACAGTATAGATGCCTCCATGTTAGCAGGGCAGTTGTCAGTGAATGGAAGGATTACTTTTACATTTCCTGTCTAAGTCAATGGAAGGGAAATTTCTTGTGCGAGTGGGCTGCTGCTAACACGATTGTTGCCATGACCCGAAAGGGCCCATGAAATGGCATTAAGTGTGCTCCTCCCCGTTTCTACCACATTGTTCTACCTCTATATTATTTTCACTCATTCACTTCACTAGTGTATTTTCCCACTAAGTGGAACTGTAGGCAGAGTATATTATCTGTATTGCATTCTGATAGCCCAATGAGATTCATGCCAAATAACAAAGGCCTCCAGATAGATTGTGCATCTGTTGCTGAACTGCTAGCCTTAGGCTCATTTTCTGAAAACAAAAAATACTGGAATATGTGAAGAGCAGTTCTGGATCAGAGGAAAAGCCTCTTTAGTTCAATCTTTTGTTTGCTTCATGGTCAACTTGGGGCCAATAGAAAAGACATGAGTAGAACTGTCACAGTTTATCCCAAAATTCCCTATAAAATATTTGAGATATTTATTCATTTTTGTAATACTGAGGTTTGATACTGAGTCACAAAGGCCTGTGACCACCAACACCACAACTGTATTGTAAATAATCTATTATTATTATTATTATTATTATTACTATATTTTTAGACCTCCCTCTCTCCCCGAAAGGACTCAGGGTGGTTTACAGACACAAAACAAAAAGGCAAACATTCAATGCCTCAAATGAGTACAAACACATCAAAATAATACAAGATAATGCACAGTAACAACTGTAAACTTACAACAAAAAATTAAGCATTGAGATGAAAATAATCAAAAACAATCCAATAAGACATAGTAAACTAAAACATGAGTAAAACATTACAACATATACCTTAAAAGCAGTTAAGATACAATTACTTTAAAATGGCTTTAAAATGGCTAACACCAGTGTTCGTTTAAGATATATTGTAGCAGCCATAAAATGCAATGGGTTAAAGTGTCTTAGTCCTCCTTCCCTCCATATGTCAAAGTGCATAAGTGCGTTTTCAGAAGTTTCTTAAAGGAGAGGAGGTCCGGGGCCATTTTTATTTCTTTAGGGCGGGAGTTGCAGAGACGGGGAGCGATCACGGAGAAGGCCTCCTCTCTTATTCTCACCAACCGAGCTTGTGAAGAGGTAGGACTGAGAGGAGGACCTCCTCCATTGACCACAGTGCACACGATGGTCTGTATAGGAAGATGCAATTAGACAAATAGCCTGGACCCGAACCATTTAGGGCTTTATAGGTAACAACCAGCACTTTGTACTTAGCCTGGAAGCGGACCAACAACCAGTGGAACTGCCGCACCATGGGAGTCGTCCTCTCACGATATGGCACTCTGTATAGACAAGATATATTACTCTTTATATATTGTCTATCATTTCAATAAATCTTACATTTGCTGTAATTATAGCATAGTCTTACTACAGTGACCACTCTCCATTAAACCCAGTGGCTTTGCTGAGCAACAGAGGCAGCCAGAGGGTGAGAGCTCTACCTAAGAACTTCTGCCTGGGGCCAGCCTCACCAAACAAACGGCGTGGCCCCTACAGCTGTATTATTTCACCAGACGCCAGCAGCAGATAAAAACACCATCACTGGACCCAGAGCCTGCTTTGCTGAGCAACAGAGGCAGCCAGAGGGTGAGAGCTCTACCTAAGAACTTCTGCCTGGGGCCAGCCTCACCAAACAAACGGCGTGGCCCCTACAGCTGTATTATTTCACCAGACGCCAGCAGCAGATAAAAACACCATCACTGGACCCAGAGCCTGCTTTGCTGAGCAACTTTTACCATCATGGATAGAGACACCTCACCATCACAAGAAAAAACACCCCCATCTACTTCCCCAAGGACCTCATATCACAGTTTACACCGCCCCCCATGAAGACCTGGGCTTTGCCTGAACAGTATCCAGAGGCGTCCTTATTTGCAATGATCTGGGAATCTTTGGGAGGGCATAAAGACTGGGGCTAGACATTATGGGGAGGGAATTCGGGAGGCAGGTGGGGTAGGGGAATGGTAACCAAACCGTCTTAACTTGGCCCTTTTTATCTTGTGGAATTGTGCAATATAATCTAATTCAGACAGCACTTTAAACACTGACACTACATCTGCCTGTTGGTTTGTTGCAAATTGCCTTTTTACGTTTAATGATTAACTGTTTACTAACATTAGATCTATTAGTAAACATGTCCTAAATGTTTGATTTATATATTTAAATTTCTATTTTTGTTATTTTTGAGTTGTTTGATAAGTACACTTGATGTTGCTCATTTTATTGTTTATGATGTGATCAGTCTGTTATGTTTTCTAATGTATGGTTGGCATTTTGCCATTATGTTGTAAACCGCTTTGAATCCCCACAGGGGTGAGAAAAGCGGTATATAAATGCAGTAAATAAATAAATAAATAATGACAACACAATACTGGTAAAAAGGAACCCATTTTTCAATACCAAGAATAGAATCACATCCTGAAATATGTCTTCTTTTATTATGGATGCATACTAGACAGCTAAATCCATAAAAATCTGGAGAACCAAAGTGTTAGTTTGGGAAAATATACCATGAGGTCATTCTAAGAGTCATTCTTGATCAGTTACTTGAATGATAGAATTCAGTGCCACTGGGACACTTGGCATAATCCAACAAATAGACTACAAAATCAAAATGATCTAATTAGAGAACTGAGCAGACAGAACGAGATTCAGTGCTGGCAAATGTAAATACAGAGAGCCCATAACTCAATGTCATAGTGTATACATCTCTCTAACAGACACGTTGCCCTGAGCAGTTAGGCTTTCAAGGGAATTTTCCCCACACATTTCCATTTTTGTTCCATCTGTCAAGTGGATTGAGAACATCGCCTTTCCTTTAATTTGTAATGAATTAAAGATGGAGCTGAATGAGCCCCATTTGGTGTTTCTTCAATATAAATGACCACCATGAGTAACAAATGGGCACAAAAGCAATTTTCATTTTCCAGTTCACCACTTGTTCAGTGGCAAAAGAGCTTAGCTTTCTCCGTTGACTGTAGCCATATTATTTCCCCAGAAGTTCTCATCTGTTGCATAATCCCATGCCATCTGGGAAAAGTAATGGCTGCTGACAATAGGGCTATTTCCTCAAAATGCCCCAGAATGATGTAGTATCCTAACATTATAAGGAAATAAAATGGTACCCCTTTAAATCAGTGCTGGTCTCATTGCTTTCAGAATCTGAGATGGCACTAAAAGCAAGAAAACTAGTAATTCAAAAGCCCAATGGAAAACTAATATGAACATGAGTTAATTCATAACAGAAAAGAATGAGGTTTTTAAATGTCAATGAATAAATCCCCCCAAATATCTTAGAGACTTTATATTCCAATTTGTTCAAGAAAAGAAAACCTTTACATGGACAAAGAGATTTTTTTGTGGAAAACGAGTATGTTTACCCCCAAAACAAGACCTGCCTCAATCTGGCAGGAGAAGTTGAAACCACATCTAGTTTTGCATTCCTCATTTGCAAAGAACAGACTATGGCTCAGGATGGAATTGTGATTATGGCATATGATTTCACATCTGACTGAATTAGTGTGTCTATGGAGGGGTGGAGGAGAGATGCAACAGAGCAAAGCCTAGAAAATTAAATGTTGAAGCCAAGAACCCCTGGGTGCAACTCAATCTTGGCAGTGCCTTTCATTTGGAGAGAAATCTAATCACATTCTAATCCACAGCATGAAACAGTAATGAATAATTTGGTCATTTCGGTTCTTCTAGTCTACCACTGACTATTATGAAACTCAGGCTAGAGTTCTGTAGTTCTTCCAGATCTAATTTACAAAAATTAAGGTTTTTCTATTATTACTTCACAGAGCACAGAAATGTTGGCCCAGTTTTCTATTATCATTCATTATATTTTCTAGACTAGTCTTCTTACTTGGGGACAGTCTTTTAAATTAATTTGTTTGCCTAGAAACTTGTTTGGTTTGCCAAAGGTTTTTGAGATGTGTTAAAGGGTATATTTATGCCTGTTGGGCTTATCTCATCCAGGAGCTTTTGGGGCTAGAAGACAGAATCCTACTTCCATATGTTCAGACGTCCTGTGTGGAAAACCACCAAGACTCTAATTGGAATATCTTCCTAGAAGTGAACACCCCTAATATAATGTTATCCAAATGGTTTCAACCTGAACTTTGATCATCAATGCACATTGGTCCGACTGGCTGAGGCTAATGATATTTACAATCCACAGGAGGTGGAGGACAGGCGGTTGGGAAAGGCTACTCTAGATGATAAGAGGTAAGTAGGTACTCCACCTGTATGTAGTCTGGTCATTGGCTCTTTCTGATGATGAGCTTCCTGTTCAATGTGTAACTTTGAGTGGGAAACAAGAGTATTTCCTGGTATCTGCTCTGAGCTTGTTTTTTGATTCTGGCCACATATTTAACCCATTAACCATTTCCCCTGACTCCATTCCTGGTGGGAGCACCCCATTTCAATCCAATACATGCCCAATTTCAGTCTATGGGCCTAATCAGAAAGGCCAGATGAAGCGTCCCACTTCGCCTGGCTTCTGCGAGAAAAGAGAGGGGCAGCAGAGCAAATCCGTTGCCCTGCGCTCAGCTCCCTCTCAGCAATGCTTTCCCCATCACATGGTTTCATCCTCCATGAACTCATCTAAACCTCTTTTAATATTCCCCATTATGGTGACTGCAATTGCCAGTTTGCTTTCTCTGTGAAGTAGTACACTTCCTTTTGTCAGTCTTGAATTGCCCACCATCCAGCTTCACTGCATGACCCTGGATTTTATGATAAGAGAGGGTGAAAATCTCCACACACAACAAATTTTATATACTCACTACTTATCTTGCATGCTGCAAGTCACAAGAGTTTCATCTATGCTGATGATCATGCCATCACCGCACAAGCAGGGAGTTTTGAAATGGTTGAACAGAAGCTCTCTGAAGCTTTAGGTGCTCTTACTGCTTATTACAGAGAAAACCAACTGATTCCTAATTCATCTAAAACACAGACATGTGTTTTTCACCTTAAGAACAGAAAAGTATCTTGAGTTCTGGGAAGGAATCTTACTGGAGCATTACAGCACACCCAAATGCTTGGGAGTTACCCTGGACCATGCTCTGACTTACAAGAAGCACCTCTTGAATATCAAGCAAAAAGTGGGCGCTAGAAATAATATCATACGGAAGCTGACTGGCACAACCTGGGGATACAGTGAATACACCTGTCCTTGCGC
Organism: Anolis carolinensis; assembly: GCF_035594765.1. Taxonomy (NCBI): domain Eukaryota; kingdom Metazoa; phylum Chordata; class Lepidosauria; order Squamata; family Anolidae; genus Anolis; species Anolis carolinensis. The sequence continues at coordinate 58,230,503 of NC_085842.1, read as the reverse complement.
TTTGCTACTCTGCTGCTGAGTATGCATGTCCAGTGGGGAACTCATCTCACCACGTTAAAACAATAGATGTGGTTCTTAATGAGTCATGCCGCATTATCACAGGATGTCTACGCTCAACACCACTGGAGAAATTATACTGTGTAGCCGGTATTGCACCACCTGACATCTGCCGGGAAGTAGCAGCCAATAATGAAAGGACCAAGGCAGAGACATCTCTGGCCCATCCCTTGTTTGGATATCAGCCAGCATGCCAATGTCTTAAATCAAGAAATAGTTTTCTAAGATCTATAGAGATAGCAAGTGAGAGTCCAAAAGTGGCAGGCTAAAACCCAGAACCTCAAGTTATGGCTGACACCAAAGGAGAGACTCCTTCTTGGGCACACAGAAGATTGGGTGACTTGGAAGGCACTGAACAGACTGCACTCTGGCCCCACGAGATGGAGAGCCAACCTTAAGAAATGGGGCCACAAAATTGAGTTCACGACACGGGACTGTGGAGAAGAGCAAACCACAGACCACCTATTACAATGCAGCCTGAGCCCTGCCACATGCACAATGGAGGACTTTCTTATAGCAACACTAGAGGCACTCCAAGTGGCCAGCTACTGGTCAAAGGACATTTTGTATAATGCCAAGTTTTTAACTGTGTGTTTTTAAATAAATTACAACTCTACCCTCTGTTCACTTCTGTTACAGTAAGTAAATAAATTAATAAGTAAACCACTTATCTTTTTTAATCTAAAAAGGGGCCCAATATTGTAACTCTTTTTCTTAAAAACATTTGCTTTATTATTTTGGTTGTCTTTTTTGTGCATTATTTTCAGCTCTACAATCTCATTTTGATTTCTGATGACCAGAAGTACGCACAACATTCCAAGTGTTTCTTCATGATAGATTTGTATAGTGGTATTACAATACAGGCCTTTTAATTTTTGTTTCCTTTACTATTGATAAAAAAAATAGAATCAGCCTTCGTCACAGCAGTTGCACTCTGTTACCAAAATCCCTTTCTTGGTCAATTACTTGTTGAGCACAAAGACTCTCTTAGTGTTTGTGTGAACTTAGGGCTGTTTGTCCCAATGTGCATAACTTTACAATTGCTTAGCCTGAATGACATTTGCCATTTTTAATGCCCTTTCCTCCAAATTGGAGAGTCCTTTCAGAGCTCTTTGCTATCACTGTCTGATTTAACCACTCTAAATAATTTGATGTCATCAGCAAACTTGGGCATTACGTTGCTTCACTCTAACTCTAATTCATTTTTAAATGAGTTAAAAAGCAATGTGTCCAACACAAGATCATTCGAGCACATACTGTTTATACGCCTTTGTTGTGAGAGCTTTCCAATTATTCCCACTCTCTAATTCATGATTTTTTTAACACTTCCCAGACCAAGAGAGGGTTTTTCCTCTTATCCCATAACTACTGGATTTTCTGAGAAGTCTTTGGTGGTGAATTTGTCAGAAGACTTATGGAAATCCAAGTAAACTACTGCCTTCCAATTGGTGCACTTTGGGCCAGTGGCATTTTGTGAGCCAATGGTTGCTAATCTACAGTATGTTTCTAGGGAAAGAAAGAAATGATTATAACCAATAGACACAAATATGACACCACATCAGATACCCAGTATAAGATTCCTTTATATAAACTGAGCTGGAATAGTCTAATTTAGATAAAGGGTTAGTGAAGCAGGTCTTGTGTTTGCAAAGCCTGCATTGATCATTCTGTAGTAAGACTCCCTTTCATATGCTTGATAGTTTTAGCCTGAATAGAGCTTTTAGGTGCCCCCGGTGGCGAAATGGGTTGAATCCTTGTGCCAGCAGGACTGCTGACCAAAAGGTCGGTGGTTTGATTCCGAGGAGTGGGGTGAGCTCCCATCTGTCAGCTCCAGCTTCTCAGGTGGGGACATGAGAGAAGCCTCCCACAGGATGGTAAAACATCTGGGCGTCCCCTGGGCAACGTCCTTGCAGACGGCCAATTCTCTCACACCAGAAGCGACTGGCAGTTTCTCAAGTCACTCCTGACACACACACAAAGAAGTGCTTTTAACCATATGCAAAATTGGCCTACTCTTGCCCCTTTCTTGTTCATGCCTGCTAAGTATGTATGTCTTCCTATCAATACATTTCTTAAGAGGCAGGGTCTTTCCTCTGTGTTCACTGCTATTCAACAGTGTCTACCATTTTTCAAGAATAAAACTCCCTCTTATCCAATCAGTTTTTCAGATTGTAAATCTCATTAATCCCATGCCTTTGAATCCTGATTTTTAAAAATTATAAGCATGGAGACTGTGTATTAATTTTGTCCAGTTGCAGAATATGACAAATTGTTCTTTGCGATTGCTTTTCAACCGAAGTGCAGATCAAGGGTGGGGTACCTGTGGCTCTTGGATGCTGTTAAACTCATAACTCCTGTCGGTCATAACAAACAGCAAAGGATCATTGCTACAGCTGTTTAGTAACAGCTGGAAGATTGTAGATTCCACCATCCCAGGTTTAAAGCCATGTAGGATAGAACAGGCAATTGTGAGAGTTTGGGGGTCATCCAGGAGCCACATAGACTGTTAATGACAACAAAAAGGCAACCCCCAATTTAAAAATGGCTTTTATTTTTTAAAATGCTCATTGGTATGAGGACTAATATATTTTAAAGGTAAATTAATAATCACTTCAAGGGTGCACATTCAATTATTTCTTATCTTCAGTTCTGACCAATTTACTTGATGTGTCTATGTACCTTCAAGCCTCCGGTCAACCTACAGCAACACTATGAATTTTATAAGGTTTTTTTTAGGGTGCATCTATACTGTAGAATTAATGCAGTTTGATACCACTTTAGAACAATATTACCATACTATCTGACTACTATTATTATGAAGGAGTTTTTGATTTTGTGACTTAGACATTTTTGTAGCATTGACCACTGTGTTTAAAAATATCTAACTTAGGCTGGTACCTCAATGGCAGAATAAGCTTGCATGCATGGCAGAAGAGGAATGGACTGGATGGCCAGTGTGGCTCTATGATTCTATGATCTCAGATTCAGTCTCTGGTATCTTCAGGAAGAATGAGCAAAGATGCCATTTGGAAAACCCAACCAGTAGTTGGTTGCTAGTCAACACAGGTCAGGTAGGGAAGGTATAGTTCATGAGCCAAATATGCCCTGTCCCATTTTTTCAGCCCCTGAAGGCCCCTAGTAATCCTCCAATGTCTCTTGTATGATTTTTCTACTTTTTTTGCCTAAAAATTGTCCAAATGCAGACAATCAAGTGTTTTAGTTTTTGTATCTTCAAATCTTTCAATCCTTTAGGACATATTTTTGTCCAAAAACTGATCCAATTCAGCATCCAGAATTTACGTCACAGCTCCATTACAAGATACTTGTGCAGCATGTAGGAGCAGAAGAGTTGTAAATATTGGCTCTCATGCTCAAAACTACTGCCCATTCCTGGGATAGATAAATCAACTTGTTACAAGTGAGCATGAGCTCTTACTAAATGTAGTCATTTATGGAAAATAATCATCAGTGATCTGTCAGGCATAAGCAGCTGTTTGCAACAAGGGTTAAACTGGACAGGTGTATGAGATGCTTTTGGGTTTTGTAGAAACCATTGGGGTGTTGTGACCACATCAGTCCTTGTTTGCATCACATCTCTTTCTTCCCTCCTCAGGCTCTTGCATGCCTTTCATCTTCTCAGCATATGCACTCCCTTCCTCCTCTTCCCTTCCTGCTTGGTTGACTGCCTATGAACAGATGGCTACTGAGTCCAATTGGTTATCCTGCCTATCCATAAATAACATATACTGCTTCTAAAACATGTGAGCGTACAAGCAGCATTGGATGTTCTGAGTGGAAAGGATTTTCCTTCTTTCTTTCCAATTCTCCCCACAGCACAGAAAGATGATCCTGCCATGTGAAGTTTCCCCCCTTTTACTTTGCTACTTTTCCCAAATGCTTTTTCTAAAGTACTAGAGTGAATACAGCAAAGGATTATGGTAGACTAAAAGCTTTGGCATGGAGAAAGCATGGCCAAAGTACAACAGCCACAGTTTAATCATCTTGGCTTCGAGGCAGAGTTCAGACTTCTTTTTAAATTTTAGGACCCATTTATTTGCTTTTTTTTAACAGTTCAAGGTATCCTTAGAAGACTTCTCCAGCATCACATTTCAAATGAAATAATTTTCATCCTGTCAGCACTCTTTGTGTTCAGCTTTCACAACCAAACATAGTAACCAAAAATACCATGGTAAGGACAATCTTAACTTTAGTATCCAATAATATATTTTTATAATTCGAGATCATGTCTACTTCCTTCATAGTTGCCCTTCCAAATCCTTCTTCTAAGTTCTTGAATGCAGACTCCACTCTGATTGTTGGCCAAATCAAGGTATGAGAAATCGAATTATTTCGATGTCATCGTAAAAAAAAATCTACTTCAAAATTATGTAAATAATCTGTGGCCATTATTACTGTTTTCTTAGTGTTAAAAGGTAAACATCTTTGCACTCTCTGCCAGCAGCAGCTATTCATTGAGGTTGCAGTACAGTTCATGGCTACAACATTAAAACTCAATCCTTTTGGGATATCTTGCTGGTGAAATGATAAACAGGAATCCATCTGGCTACATAGTGAAAAGGTGCAGCTGCTTTTTATCATGTGCTGAAATCTACATGGAACTATTCAAACCATGTTTTCCATATGGCGGCTTTGTTTTATGAGCAGATCATGCAAGAATAGAGAGAGAGAAGGATGCGTGTTCTGGTTTGTTTGTAATTGCAGAAAACGTAATTGTTTCCGATCTACTTTGTTTAACAATTGCCGTTTCTGTTCTGAATTCCTCTGCTTTGGGTGTGAAATTAGGAATGAAAAAGGATATGTTGGCTGAGAGGGGAAAAATAGAATACTGTAGCATCAATAACAAAATCTGGGTGGGTTTAAGAAGGATTTGAGGAAAATCCAGGAAGACGCCTGAGTTGGACTTAAGCAAAAGAGAATACAGGAAGAAGTCTGGCTTTAAGGTAAAATAAAAGAATATTGCTATATCAGGGCGCTTTCAGACTGTGTCAAAATGTGGGTTTAAAACCTGGAGCAAGAAATCCCAGGACCTGACAGCAAGTCCACACACAAACCTGTCAGTCCTGGAAATTCTCCCCCGCTGTGTTGACACCTTCCTTTGAAGCGGATCAAGATGGGGGACATCCAGTAGGGTTTTTTTTTTTAAAAAAAATCTCTCCAAAATGCGCTGGATCTCATATATGCACATGCAGAAATCCCAATGCACACACAAGCAGATTTCTTATCTCTTCACCAAACTGTTAATTCAAGCTCTGTTTAATAGTATAAAAAGGAAAGGAATGGTTGCAGAGTTCTAATTGCTTTCCAATTCTACTTCCCTTTAGCCATCTGTGTGTCCATGGCTCCATTTTTTGACAGCCAAATCAGCTGTTTTGGCCTTTTAAAACCCATGCGCTGGAGCAGGAGGATGGGAAGACAGTCACATGTTTTCCATGACTGCAGTAATATGGATTATTTATTGAAAAATTTATCTGACAGTGAGAAAATTTATTTCAACAGCTTCCAGTATTTGTTGCCATTAGGTTTGCCAGTTTGGAAATTGCAGGTAGTTCGACTCCTTTTAATGGCTGCATGGAAGAGAAATTTCAGCAGGTGTTGCTTGTCATGCTACCAAGTAACAAAGCAACACCTGCTGAATTTTACACTTCTACACAACTATTATTAGTATTTTGGTAGCCATAATGGCTATACTGGCGTAGAGACTCTGGTCATCACAGTCCCAAAATGTAACTTTTCAAAGCTTTGTTTTGCAGAAAGCTTTCCTTTTAAGTTAGCCAGCTGTAGTTTCACTTAGTCATCCATTTATCAGTTGAGCACATGCAAATGTTGCAAAATGACCTTATTTTCTAGCAGTTGTGACAATCCAATTTAAAGGAGGAATATTGTGAATTCTTGGTATCCACTGGAGTTTAGTTCTAGGATCCCCATTGATACCAAAATCTGTGTATCCTCAATCTCATGAGATATGATGGCATCCTTTATATAAAATGACAAACATCTCAAATGAGAATTGGAGTTGATTTTTTTCTGATATTTTCAAGCCATGACTAGTTGAATCCATGGATATAGAGCTCATGGATAAGGAAGGCCGACTGTATATCAGCAGGAGAAAGAAAAAACCCCAAAGCTGCCTTTTGTGTAAGAGCATGAAAAAATTGATTTATGATAAATGGTAAGGTTCAGGCGGAGTTGCTTTTAGGACAGGACTTTGAGTTTAAAGCCCGTAATCCTATCCAGAAGGGCTCCCACCCATTCAACACCCACCAACACCATAAAATAGCAATGTAAGAGCTGTTCAGCAGTGGAACTCTGTGCCTCGGAGTGTGGTGGAGGCTCCTTCCTTGGAAGCTTTTAAACAGAGGCTGGATGGCCATCTGTCAGGGGTGCTTTGATTGTGCTTTTCTTGCATGGCAGAGGGTTGGACTAGATAGCCTATGTGGTCTCTTCCAACACTATTATTATATGATTCTATGATTCTAAGCTTAGGCAGTAGTAAGCTTAGGTATTCATAGGACTTTAGTCAGGAAACCTGGTAAATAATGAAATCATGCTTGAAGTCAGAAGACAAGCATTCTTTGGGTTGATGTTTTTGGAAGGTTGCTAAAGATGGAAGGAGAAGTTAAAACCAGACTGACTGAAATTGGAACCAGAAGAAGGTAATTCACAAGATTGATGATGAAAAGACAACATCCATGTTTCACCAGAGGACAAATGTAGCAGAGATGTACAGTACTATTAAATTAGTATTGAAAAAACATGGCAGAAGTATACCCATCCCTATTCCCTTGAAAAGAGTCCCATGAGATGTCATCACTAAAAGAAAATTTAAAAAAACCCTGTAGATGTAATTTTTATGCCAACTTCCCTGGGACCTGAACATTATTTCAAGGGTTCTTCCAGGGTGAAATGGTTGCGACAAGCTGCTCTAAAAACTGTACAAGGGAGGTGTTCATAGCAAAAACTTCACAAATAACCATGTTTTGCTGTCTCTGTGTGTAAGTCTGGACTTCTGTGTTTCAGGAAATGACATTACCCTGCTTGAATTTACAATGAAGCTGTGAATAACGTGGCTGACGATGCTGGGCTTTGCCATGGGAAGGCCCCTTTGGTGGATTTCATTCAGGCTTAATGAGAGTGCTAAATTCTCATTGAAAAGCATGTCTTCCATTCAGCCCCTTGTTTGGTTTTCAACGGCTGTCACTTTCACAGAGGACCCCTGCCTGTTGCTTCCTTTCGTTTTGTCTGCACCCCATTGGCAGCACTGAGCAAAGGGTACACTGTGGCCTACTAAAATGAATTGGCTGAAGCCCCTGAACAATGGGCCTTTGTGGCCGAAAAACAGTGAAGTCACAGTTTCCCAGGCTCCTTCCTTCCCACTCTCCCTTTGCCTCCTCTCAGAGATGCCTAGTAATGAGGGGAGTTTGGGGAGTGGCTTGCAATGATTTACGATGAGACAAAAGAGAGGGGCTTGCAGGGTTTTCTATGGGGCATCCTGAGGTCTACAGCCAAACGAAAACTCTCTCTCGTCAGCTGGTATTTGTTGCAACTGAGGCCAACAGTTCATAATCCACCCAAAGTTTATTTCAACAGGAGAATAAAACCAGGGGTGCATCTATACTATAGAATTAATGCAGTTGGACACTACTTTAATTGCCATGGCTTGATGTTATTGGATCATGGGAAGTATAGCTTTACAAAGCACTTAGCCTTCTCTGCCCAAGAGTGCTGCTGCTTCACCAAGCTACGACTTGCATGATTCCATAGCGTTGAGACATGGCAGTAAAATAGATGTCAAGCTGCAGTAATTCTTCAGTGCAGACACACCCAGGTTTCCCTGGACAACTTTGAAACCTTTCCCAGCTGCACGTGTCAATCGCATAAAGATGCCCACCACTATTACGAACAGTGACATTTTGAAAGAGGTTCAACAGGGAAACTTCTGTCCCTCTTGGCTCAGAAAATATAAGCCCAGCTGAATTAAATAGAGTGGACATTGGCTAACAACTATGCTTTTCAGATGCTTAGGTGTGATCTTGGAGATTTGAAGATAGGCTGTTTTTGTAGGATGCAAGGGTAATCTGGTTGCAACATCTGCCTGTTTCCGCAGCTGTGGGAGTCTGTAAAAGGCCAAAGGCAACGTCAAGACATATTTATTTTAAAAAATTTAAATTTATAGCCCACCTTTCTTTTCTAATGGGGTCTAAAATGGCTTACGGGAAAAGATTAAATCAAAACAGAATTAAAACAATATGTACTGCACAAAGGTAAAAACCATTAGAAGACCATCATGTTGAAATATTTAGAAGAGTTTAAAATATGTATAAAATATACAATCAAGGTACAGCAGTGCACTCTATTAAAAGACCCTTCTGCCACATCCAGTTAAAGACCAAAGACCCGTTTCAATATAAAGATCTTTGCCTGTCTATGTAGAAGAATGGGCCAATTTTGTCTCCCAGAACTCAAGAATTGAGTTTAGTAACATTAAGTAAAAAGTTTTTTAAAGGGTTGATCTAATTATTCTTGCATGAAAGAATTCACTGGTCAGCTGACATTTTGCACCATTTGGCTTTCTAACAAAGTCCTATTCTTAGCTCTCTGTACTTGAAAATCTACTTTAAGCTGTTTTTGCTTGAACAAAATTTCTATGCAGCGAAGGCATGGAAACCACACATAAGCCAGGGCATCCACATCAAAGATGCATATATCTGTTTCACCTTGTGTATGTGGCCTTTAAGATCACAATTTGTTTCAAGGACAAGGATGAATACTAGAAGAAATTAACTTCTTCTATGCTGTTACAAAAATCACCATCCACATTACATTCAAGTCTGGGAGAAAACTGCTGAAGCTGAAGAAAAACATGCAACTAATACACATAATAAGCATACACATAATAAAAGTGAAAATCTGTATGTATGTATGTATGTGATACAGGTGTCCACTCACAAAGACAGCCTCCAACCTCCACAAAAAAACTATAGTTCCAAGTGCTGAGAAGCCTCCAAGGACACTCCTTCCACTGACATTGCAGTTATAATGACTGCCATGAACATGCAGCCCAAGCCCTGCCAATGTCCTCCCCAAGCACTCAAGTCCATCACACAAGAATTTGGGGACCATTTCATCCTAGATTTTATGTGTTTCCTCCACCACAGGCAGGCATCCCAGGGTTCCTTTCTCTTTCAATTGCTCTGAAATTTGCATGGCCACTACCTCTTCCTTAACTCTTTCCTATTCTTTTGAACTCTGTCTGCAAAACAGAACAGAACTGTGTGCAGCAACTAAACATACTGGAGCAGTTTGGGGGATTGACTCCACATGATGGAAGTTGTAGTTCACCTTGCATCTAGTCAGAGCACTGTGACCCCCACTGACAATGGATCTGGGCCACATTTGACACACAGGTACTGGGATGTATAGTTCACCTGCAATCAAAGAGCACTCTTGACCCCACCAAAGATGGAAATGGAACTAACTGAGCCCCCATGGCCAACAAAAAATACTGGAGGTCTTTGGAGGGATTTATAGAAGTTGTAGTTCACCTACATCCAGAGCGCACTATTAATCCAAATAATGATGAATCTGTACCTAACTTGGCATGCATACCCAATATGCCCACATTTGGATACTGGTGGGTTTTGGGGGAAATTAGCCTGGGCATTTTGGAGTTGTAGGTACTAGGATTTATAGTTCATCTGCAATCAATGACCACAATGAACACCACCGAATATGGAATTGGACCAAAATTGGCACACAGAGCCCCCATGACCAGCAAAAAATGCTGGAGGTCTTTGGGAAAAATTCACCTTAATTTGAGTTGTAGTTGTAGTTCACCTACATCCAGAGAGCACTATGAACCTGAACACCGATGGATCTGGACGAAATTTGGCACACATATCTGATATGCCGAAGTTTGACTCCTGGAGGGGTTTGGGGGAACTGACCTTCCTTTCTGGGAGTTGCAGTTCACCCACAACCAGAGAAATTGTGACTTCCACCGATGGAGCGGGTCCAAACTTGGCACACATAACCCCCAGGGCTACTGGAGGGGTTTGAGGGGATTGACTCACCAGGGAGCACACTGAACCCCGCCAATGATGCATCTAGAGCAACAACATAACAAACTGTAAGTACTGATGGAGTTTCTGGGGTTAACCTGGCATGATGTCAGTTGTAGCTCACCCACAACCTATGCATTTTGTACAATTTAAACACTAACTTTTTCAAATAACCCAGGCAACACTGGATACCCAAGCTAGTACATTATAAAACAGGGATCTCTTGTTTCAAGGCAAAGTTCATCTGTGCAAAAATATTGGTTCTGAAAGCTTTCATTTCATTGTGTTCTTTAAACTGGCCAAACAAAACTATTATATTGACCTAAAATCCCAAAAGGCACCAGATCTTGTGTGATCCTAGACACTAAGCAGGGTCAGCCCTGGTCAGTACTTGGGTTGGAGACCTCTGATGATTGCTAGCTGCTGTAGACTATATTTCAGAGGAAAGAACAGTCAAAACTACTGCCTAGCATTCCTTGCAAACCTTATAGGGCCTCTATAAGTCAACAGATGAGACACACACAGAGTAGAGGCATTGCCTGCTCAAAGGGATACTGGGAGATTTCTTGTGTTACCTCCTATTTTGCTTATTTGAACTTTTTTTCCTTTCACATTTTCAGGGAGAAGATTAAAAACATCAATTTCACTCTGGTCATAATACTGTCTTTCTTTACTGTGATGAAAATTGACTGAGGCCCATCTACACTGCCATATAAAATCCAGATTATCTGTTTTGAACTGGATTATACAGTAGTGTAGAGTCATATAATCAACTTCAAACAGATAACCTAAGATAAGATACTGGGTTATATGGCAGCGTAGATCCAGCCTGACAGAGTTTTCTGATTATTTATTATACCTGCTTTTGTTTCCTCCACATTTCAGCTTTCCTTTTGGAGGCTGCTATGACAGTTCATTGAACACTTTATCACCAGCCCCTTGCATTCCTTTCTAACTAGTGGTTTGAAATTGCCTCCTACGTAGCATATGCTGCAACACAAACATTATACGGATAAGGCACCATTCATTTCCAGCCCAAAGTTAAACATATCTCTAGAGAAGCCTGTAATTTATGTAACTCACGAGTCAAATTTTTCAGATGAAAAACAATTACTGAGTATGATTTCAACAAAACTGCAACAAGGATTTGAAAGTAGGTCCTCTAGGCTTAAAAACAATGTCTTCTATCCATGAACTACTGTGGTTTTCATTCAATATCAGCAGATATACTGGTATAAACAGACATGAACAGGGCTAAATTTAATGGTTAGATTCAACTAGAATAGACCCACTGAATTAATGGGAGCTTGGTAAAAAGCCCCCAGTGGTGCAGTGGATTAAACCGCTGAGCTGTTGAACTTGTACAAATCCGGGGAGTGGGGTGAGCTCCCACTGTTAGCCCCAGCTTCTGCCAACCTAGCAGTTTGAAAACATGCAAATGTGAGTAGATGAATAGGTACCGCTTCAGCAGGAAGCTAACGGTGCTCCATGCCATCATGCCAGCCACATCACCTTGGAGGTGTCTATGGACAATGCCGGCTCTTTGGCTTAGAAATGGAGATGAGCACCAAGCCCAAGAGTTGGACATGACTAGACTTAATGTCAAGGGAAAACCTTTACCTTTACCTTTACTGGTAAAATAATGTTTATGTAAATATTACTGATACAATAGTTGGGGCTAGAAATTAGAGTTTGGCTGTCTTGAGCAAAGCCTGGAACATGGGCCATGTGTGACCTTTCGTTCCCTTGAAGCCTTCCAAATTCCCCAACAGTCCTCAATTAAAAATATTTTAGGCTGATTTAAGGGTGTGTTTTCTACTGCCCAGTACCCATTGAGGTTCCCCCAAACCACTTGCAAATGCAGCAGACCTGGACTTGTTGCTTCATTTCATAGAATCACAGAGTTGGAAGAGACCACAAGGGCCAAACAATCCAAGTCTCTGCCATGCAGGAAAAAAAACAACAAAGTACCCCTGACAGATGGACATCCAGTCTCCTTTTAAAAGCTTTCAATGAAGCAGCCTCCATTACAATCTGAGGCAGAGAGTTCCACTGCTGAATAGCTCTTACAGTGAGGAAGTTCTTCCTAATGTTCAGATGGAATCTCCTTTCCCGTCATTTAAACCCATTGCTCTGACTTCTATTTTCCAGGGCAGCAAAAACAAGCTTGCTCCCTCTTCCTTATGACATTCTTTCAAATATTTAAACATGGTGATCATGTCTCCTCTCAAGCTTCAGATACTCATAGTGTTAGAATTGGACAAAATGTTTATGAGACATATTGAACTACTCTTCCTTTGTGGTGAAGACCATGTGGCTATTCTTTCCCTGTTATTTCAGCCAAATTTTTTGTTAAAGATGTAATTTCTAGGAACTTTGTTAACTAAGGAAAAGCAGTACAAGCAATCCCCAAGTTACAAACTTCTGACTTACAAATGACATAGTTAAGAACAGGGGTGAGACAACAGGAAGGGAGAGAAATCTACTCCTTGGAAGGGAAATTATCTCCTGAAAGAGTTATCATGGGGAAAAGGAGTCTCCAATTCTTGCATAGAAAGTGAGGTGAAACCTTACAAACAGGGGCACAGGCAGCAAAACAAACCCCACAGGGGTGTTAACCCTTCTCTATGCTATCAAAAGGAGCCTCCGGTGGTGCAGTGGGTTAAACTGCTGAGCTACTGAACTTGCTGACTGAAAGGTCGGCAGTTCGACTCCAGGGAGCAAGGTGAGCTCCTGCTGTCAGCCCCAGCTTCTGCCAACCTAGCAGTTCAAAAACATGCAAATGTGAGTAGATTAATAGGTACTGCTCCGGTGGGAAAGTAACAGCATTTCATACAGTTATGCCGGCCACATGACCTTGGAGGTGTATACAGTCAATGCTAGCTCTTTGGTTTAGAAATGAGCACCAACCCCCCAGAGACTTAATGTCAGGGAAAACATGTACCTTTTATGCTATCAAATGCATACACACACACACATACACACACAATATCCCTGTTCTGACTTACATACAAATTCAACTTACAAACACACTTACAGAACTCATCTTGTTGGTATCTTGGAGACTGCCTGTTGATTTCTTCCTTTTTTGTTTTTTGTACATTTCTAGTTAACTATCTGTTCATCTAAAACTTCTCTATATATCATCCTGCTTTCTTGGACATTTCCCATTGTTATTTCTCATTAGAATAGCTTGCCTTCAACATCTTCCCTTTAAGAACCTCCCATGGATCACGAATTCTCTTCCCTCTGAACATTTCTGACTATGGGATCCCACCCAGTATTTCCTTAAGTTTTTTGAAATCAACTTTATTAAAGTGTTAAGTAAGTATTCAACTATACTCTGTGTGTTTTTCCCATGAAAGAGGACCCAACCAACCCAAGGTTTCTATTACTTAGGCTTCTACTACTTCTGCTCTATTGACCAGTTGATCCTTGTTGTGTAGGATCTGGCCCAAGAGAGCTAGTTCCCTTGTTGCTTCTTCCATGATCTGGGAAATGAATTTGTCAGCAAGGCAAATGTGGAGTTTGTTGGACCTTACAGTCTTGGAAGATTTAGACCTCCAATCCATATCAAGCTGGATGAAATCTCCAATGAGTACTATATCATTTTAAAATATTTGATAATCTACTCCAGGGAAGTGTCATTCAAATCTGCAGTCTGGTTTGTGGGTTTATAGTTGACCTTTCCAATAAACTAACTGTTATTTCCTTTGCTTTAACTTTTACCCAAATTGTCTAATTTTACCCAAATGTTCTCAGTTTGAAAACAGTGGTAGATTTTAAATGGTGAATAAATGCATTTGATCTTTCTGGTTTCCAAGGGAAAAGAGAGGAAAGCAGGGCAGGGAATTTGTGCTGTGTATTCTCCATTTGCAATCTTTTAACATGATTAGCAGCGTAGGAGGCAAAAGAAAACCCGCCAGAGAAAATTAAATTGTAAAAAAATTTAATAACTTTCTGTCATCTTTGTTCTTTGTATACAGTTTCTGTAGCAACAATATAATACAAAAAGGAACTGGTGCAGAAGTAGAAAAAACGGCTCTTGTCCTTCTTCTCATCATGCTATTTTAATCATTTCTAAAGAAAGCTTTATAGGCAATTGATCACCTGTGGCAGCACAGATGTTAAAGAGTGATGCCGCTTTGAACCCAGCATATCCGGAAAAAATACAGTTTCACCTCTGTCAGTGCAGGTTTTATTGCCTACGATTTTGAAGGGCAGCCTGCATTGTTGTCGTTATAACCATAGTTGGTCTATCAGGTGTTACTAACTGGAGTTTTGGACCATCGATTATTTGGATTCTGTGCAAGAATCTAGGGATCAGTGCCATATTTTTGAATAATGCATCATGTTTCAAGTACTGTCACTTTATGTATTTGTGCTATTATTACCCCGTCCATGGGGATTTCATTCCTATGTTTTGTCAGTCCATTTTGCATCGCTTCCAGAGCACCTATCACTACTAAAACCACATTTTCCTTTCCCCAGACATGCTGAATCTCCATTTGTAGGTCTTGACATTTCATAATCTTTTCCCTCTGTGCTTTCAATTCTGCTGTCTCCTGGGGTTGCCATCTGTATAATCTAAGCTTTCGTTTTCTCAGCCACAGTTATGTCTGGCATAGTGTGCTCTAATTGTTTGTTAGCTTCGATTGTAACATTCCATAGGATCTTTAAATCACAATTTTTCTACAGCATTTACAGGCTTACATTCCCACAAGTCTTTTGTGGGATGCTAAACTATATTTTTACATAGATTCCAATGTATAATTGCAGCCACTTTATCATGGCATTTCTTGTAACTAGTATGTGTGATCTTGCTGCATTATGTCAATAAAAATTATTCTTTTTCTTAATACCAATGACATTACTACCCATAGTAGAAGTTTTAGGAGTGGTTATTATTAACTTTATTTTTAAAGCAGTAATCCAAGAGCTGGAAATGCATAAATGGAACCACGGAGAAGAAATGTGTGGTTCCTTCTCATGAATAGTCAAGCTCCTTAAGAAAGTGTTGCCACTTCGTAATAAGGGCTTTTCAGATGATGTAGAACATGTGATTGGTCTGAGCATCACACAAAAATATGGACACCAAAACTGAAAACATTCCTATTTCCTGCAACTTTTCACCCCTCCTTCCTTTCAGTTCAAATGATGGGTATATGTTTTATTACAGCTTGACTGAGAATTAGTAGAGTAGCCAGTAATTTAGACATTCAAGAAGTTGGAAGGACAAACCTGGCAGGCTTTTCAACAAATGCACCATAAATTAATAGAAAGAGGGCACAACCCCAAAAGTAGATGAAAACTAAAACACATTGAAACCAATTAAATCTACTGCGATATGCAGTCTCGTTTTCAGCATGAAAACTTAGGAACATAGAAAACTGCATTATATTTAAACCATTGGATCATGGATCCCAGTTTTGTCAAGTCTGATTGGCAATAGGAGACAAGGTTTTAGACAGGACTCCCTTCTAGCCCTACCTGGGGGTGACTTGATTTCATGGCTGTGTCTCTTCAAAGGTCTAATCAGACATAACCCTGCTAAGTTTCTAACATTAGTTGAATTTAGTGTGTTTCCCTCCCTTATTATCTACCTCTTCAAACAAGAGGTTTTTGACCCCTTGCTCCTCTTTGGGCACGGATCTTGCCAAGCGCAGGCTGTGGCCACTCCCCATTGATGGCTGAACTGGTGAGGAAATGTCACGGACACTTCCTCACCAACCACAGTAAGTGAATTGAGTTATGGGTAGCTCCAGCGAAGATACCCACTGTTTATGGTCTTTCCCCCATCTGATGGGGGAAACGGCAATGAGGCAATGTGTGTTGCCAAAATTTCCCCTGTCTGATTGGGGGAAGCGACAGGACACCAACGTGCCTTGCCCCAATGCCCCCCTGTGATGGGGGAAGGGGGAGGGTGCATGCGTTGCCGCGAGGTGCCACACACACCTTACATTTCGCCTGTGATTACAGTTGAAATGGAACAAAATTGGGAAGGGACATCAATATGATGAGGTCCTATCAGAATATGCTCCTGAAACATCACAGGGGAATTATTCCTAGGTCTCATATTGTGGTTCATAATCTCAGGACTAAGATAGAGTACTGACCTTACTCTCCCTAAGTGCTAAGCCTGTCTAATCAGAATTAAGCCCCACTGAGTCGAATATATTCTCATGTTTAAGAATCTACAAAATGATTCAGAGGAAACACAACTGAGGAAGGAACAATTTCATGAGGCCATTAGTACTCAGTTGCAACAAATGTTTTTGGAGAATGCTCTGAATATCCTAGTATTAAAAATAGCACAAGATGTTGCAAACAGAACTGCCATTGCTTCAGGTCTCTTTCGCCTTTCCTCTTTCTGTTAGCATGCAGTATAAATTAATGCATGGTATTTTCCAACCACACTTCAGAAAATGGGCTGGGAATATGTGTGTATGTGTCTGCCTTCTGAGACAATAGACTGAGAAAAATCATAACGTGTAATATTATGGAGGAGTGACAGTTCTGTATTTCCTGCAATGCCTTGTTTGGTTCTGTGCAATGTTAAGTCTCAGACATAATGAATGCAGACAACAGGGCTTGGCATTCCCTTCATGCCCTGGCCTGAACTTCCCAGCTTAGAAGCAATTGACTTGGCTGAGCAAATACTAGAAACAGAAGTGTGAGTGAGACAGATCAGCAGAGTCCTATACAGCAGATTTCTTCTCAGAGTCTAAATCCATAATGAAAATATGAAACAAAAGTCATCTCTCAACAGTAATTTCTGATAGACCTTTAACAATTAGAGTAGGGTGTAAAACATTTCGCTCTCCAGATGTTTTTGCCCACAATCCCATCAGCCCCATCCAGATGTTTTGCCTACCAGTCCATCAATCCTCCCAGCAGTATAACTTCCACAATCCCAATGAAGGATTGTGGAAGTTAGACTGTAAAATATCTGGAAGTCCAAAGATTGTACATATTGAAGACATAATTAGGAACAAGAGGTAAGTGCTTTGTATTAAGTAATGGCTGTTGTGTATGTGACTTTAAGTTACGTGTTGATTTAAGCAACCCTATGAATTTCATTGGGTTTTCTCAAGTATACTCAGAGATGGTTTTGCTGTGTTCAAATAAAATAGTTGATTAAATGTTCTTGCTAATTAACAACCTCTGAACTTCACTGAAACTATTGATGCCAACTCCAATGGCATGTCATTTTTGTTTGTTGTTGTATGCTAGGTTTCCACTTTATGACAACTCTAAAATGACCATCTCATAAGGTTTATTGGCAAGATTTGTTCAGAGGGGGTTGCCATTGTCGTCATCTGAGATAATGTGACTTAACCCAGTGTCACCTAGAGGATTTCCATTGCCAAGCAAGGTTTCAAGCCCTGGCCTTCCATAGTTCAGCTCTCAAACTACAGCACAATGCTGGATTTCACCGTATCATACTGTCCATTAAAGACTCAGAAGGGATCCACCAAAGTGATGTCTGGAAACTAATTCTGAATGTTACATTTTGGAGATAAAAAGCTAATGCAATCTCCACACATAGTCTGAGAATATAGTAAAATTTAATATATCAAGGTCAATATAGGGGTATAACTTTCCTGTAACATCATCACTGGTATGGTGAGATAAAATATGCAGCTTACAAGCAGTACAGTATCTGTCTCTCAATGGAAGCAAGATTCAAGACAACTGAAAATCTTCCTACCACGAAATTAGTCAAGATACCAAGGGCTGACCTTCACTGCTGACAGCTCCTGTTCTTCCTGAGATCTGATAGCAATGAAATGAACAGACATGACAAGCCTGCAGTCCTAATAAACAGTTTTTCTGCCAGCATGTGGAGCTCCACGTATCTTTGAGTGGAATAAAGTAGAAACCTTACAAACAATCAACAGTGAGGAAGATTTTGACACATATTCTCAGTAATTATCTTTTCGACTACTAACTCCTGGTACACCCAGTAAGATCAGTTCTGGTTTAATATCCTGCCTGTGCAGAATTTCTTATGAAATCTGATACAAAGTCCTAGGATTCAGTATTTAATTTGATTATTAGATTTCTTGGATGCTTTGGGGGACGATGGTCTCCCCAAGACAGCTTACAGTATATAGGATATAGTTCTATATTAAAATAAGAAATGTATTAAATCATATGTATTTTTTAAAGTGCCAATGAGATAAAGTTTGATTGTTGGACTAGGATTCTGGGAAACCAGGTTTCAAAAGCCCATTTGCTCATGGAAGCCCATTGGGTGATTATGAGCAAATCAAACACTGTCTGCTTCAGAAGTAGGCAATAGCAAGCCATCTGTGAAGAAACCTTCCAAGAAAACCTTGTGAAAGGGCCATCATAATGTTTCAGCTCCACGTTGGATGTCCTGGTGTGCCTAGGTGCCGAAGACTGAATAAGACATAAACAGAATAAAGGCACAGATCAGAGGCTTTATTCACTCGCCCAAAGTGGATGCCAGGAGAGCCTGCGCTCTCAAACCTGACATCAAGGCAATGAATAAACACAGAGACATATTAAAGGTAAAGGTTTTCCCCTGACGTTAGGTCCAGTCGTGACCGACTCTGGGGGATTGGTGCTCATCTCCATTTCTAAGCCGAAGAGCCAGCGTTGTCCGTAGACACCTCCAAGGTCATGTGGCTGGCATGACTGCATGGAGAACTGGAGCGGTACCTATTGATCTTCTCATGTTTGCATGTTTTTGAACTGCTAGGTTGGCAGGAGCTGGGGCTAACAGCGGGCGCTCATTCCGCTCCTGGGATTTGAACCTGGCACCTTTTGGTCCGCAAGTTCAGCAGCTCAGCGCTTTAACGCACTGTGCCACCAGGGGCCAACGGATACATATACTGTATAAGAATTTGACAACTATACAAAACAATGAACTTTTGATGCTCCAAGTGCTGATTGGTGAAGATTGGTGCCAGGTAGGATCTGCATGCTGATTGGCTGAAGCGCACTATCTACTGATTGGTTTCTGGGTCTGATGGAAATTTTAATAAACTGTCATTGTTCTTTCTGTTTGAAGTTTGTGGATGTTTCTTGGGTCCACTTTGATGGATGCATGTGGGAAAGGAATGTGGATAGGGTGCGAGTTGATGGGTGCTATAGTCTTGTTTTCCTTCCAGTTCGGGATGGGACGAGGCATCTGGGCTGGTGGAACAATGGGTGACAATGGGTGTTGGTATACTTGAATGGAAAGGACAAGGGCAGGGTGTTGGGCAACCTCTGTGACCTATTGGCCAGCCTAAGGATTACTTCATTGTTTGGGTGCATGGAGGTATTATTAGGGGATTAGTCCTGCTGCCTGAAGGGATGCTGATGAGATTTGCCTTGTGTTCCCCCCAGTGTATGTGTATGCTTGTGCAACTTTGTAAATTCTGGGAAGAGGTTATCTATGGAGATGAGCTGGACTGAGTTTTAGGGGGAAAGGTCACCCATAATCTCAACCGCTGGGACCCTACCCAGCTGTGGGTATTGAAATCTGTTTGGGGTCCCTGGGTTTTGAAACATTACATCAGAGCACAACAATGCCAACAATTTTTTAAAGTCATGAATGGCCTGTTTTTAATATTAAGTCTTAGCCCAACCAATTAGATAATAATAATAATAATAATAATAATAATAATAATAATATGAACTTTAGATGAGATCATGACTACTGGTTACAGTTGGTCCTCCACTTTTGCTGGTTTAACCTTTCTGAATTTGATTATTTGTGGATTTTATTAATATGCTCTAAGAACCTCTAGGACGATCCTCCAGGGTAACTCTATGGTCGGAAGTTGTACCCTAGAGTTGCACTCTTCTAGGAATCTTTAAATCCTTCATGGCAATTCTATGGTCAACATCTGGTGGACATTGGCCATAGGATTGCCCTGGAGGACTGTTATTTCAAGTTAAAATAATAATGTTTTTAAATGCATGGCATTCCCACTTTCACAGGAGTCCTGTGCCCAAACTACCTTGAAAGATGGGGGTCTACTCTTTTATGATACCTAAGGTCATACTGTGATAGCTTTGGGAACCCAGCACTTCTTCATCACCAAAACATTGTATGGCATCCTGCAATTGGTACTTGGGGAAGAGGCATTAAGGATTCTCAGCCAGAGAGCTCTAGTGGTTCTCAACCTGTGGGTCCCCAGATGTTTGGCCTTCAATTCCCAGAAATCCTAACAGCTGGTAAACTGACTGGGATTTATGAGAGTTGTAGGCCAAACACCTGGGGACCCACAGGTTGAGAACCACTGCTCTAGAGCTTAGTCAAATTACAAACTCCAGGATTACACAAAATGCAGCCATAGCAATTTAAGGAGAATCATAATGCTATAATGGTATGGTGTGTTGTGAAGAGCCCCAGGCACTTATGGCTCATCTTGCAGCAATTCACTCTTCATTATAATGTCTAGCTGGGAATTCTAAATGCTCTTTCTTAAACTGCAAATACCTGGATTCCACAAGATGTTGTCATAGCCATTAAAGTGGAATCATTGTGATTTCACTCTGCAGTGTGGAAGGAACCCAGGAATTCTGGAGTCATTATGTATATAGTATTATAAAGTAGGTATTATTTTAATTACTACATGGGAGGTAAAACAAAGGAGTGTGTGTGTGTGTATGGGTGTGGTGGTGTTGCTAGCCTTTTTCTTCTCTCCTTGGATGCTTCATGGGGCCAATCAGTCTATTTGCAATGGGCACCAATGCTGACTCAGGCCAACTGCCCTAGATGGAGAGAGTAAATGGGTTCAGTGATTCTTTTAGGTTCTTCCAGGGTGGACTAAACCTTTGCCTTTCACAATTCTACTTATCTTATTAAATAAGAGCTAAGCCACGGTACTCATATTGACCTGGGAATAAATCGACCCAGGTTTTTTGGATTTATTTTTTTGACTAACATTTCTAGATTTACACATGGGTAATTGTTGGGAGGGATTGAAAAGTGCAGTAGTTGGGGAGATGCAGAGCATTGTACGCATAGTAAACATGATACAACAACAACTCTAACAGAGGTCTCTTCTCCAAAGGGGGTAGCCTTTTAAGCAGATGAATTTCAGCAGGGAAGCCTTTTTAATCACAGAAGCATTTTACAGAACAGAGTATTATTTCATTAAATGGTTTCTTATTTGAAGATGACTGTGCAGTGATTGCAGGGCCTGTGGTTAGAAGCTGAAATAACTATGAGTAAGTAAACAAGGAGGAGGAGAAGGGGAGAGGCTGGTGAGTTTGTTCTTCTTTTCTTCCAATCTAGTGGAACAGGAGACAACGGCCT
Organism: Anolis carolinensis; assembly: GCF_035594765.1. Classification (NCBI taxonomy): domain Eukaryota; kingdom Metazoa; phylum Chordata; class Lepidosauria; order Squamata; family Anolidae; genus Anolis; species Anolis carolinensis. The sequence goes on along the minus strand of NC_085842.1, from coordinate 58,209,086 downwards.
CTGCGCACTTTTTGCTTGCAATAATGGATGGACGTTTTGTATGGCACAGAATGGTTCATATATTACCAGCTGCTGGAAATGTTAGGCAATGTGATGCTTATACAAATGGGCCATCTCAGGGATAATGCTGCAAAGGAGCAGATGTTCCACCTTGCCTTGAACACGACGCTTTCCCATGGAGTCAGTTTACACATTTAACTGGCAGACATCATGCATGCTGTCATCAAATTGCAGCTTCCCCAGCCAAGGGAGGGAGCAAGACTCCGGGGAATCCCTGTGATTAATTATTTGTTGGAGAAAGCCGCAGGATTTCTGTTCCTGCCCCCTACCATAGCCTACAGCAGACCAAGACTTGGGGCGGTTCTGTGGTCTGTTTTCTGATCCTTTGTAGGTTGGATTACTCCAAAAGCTAGAAGTCCCCTGTGTACAGAAATCAGGTGGAGCACACACATATGCATATAAATAAGCCTAGTTATGGTGGCAAATTGTGCTTATCCTTTACCCACTGTAAGCTGCTCTAGGTTAAACTAGGTACTGTACCAAAGGGAATATATATTGCAACAATCAACCCTTCTCATCACAACATTTCCCCAGAGATATGTAAACTGTGCGTATTATTTTCTTCACCTGTATATCATACATTTAGTGTGCTTTGTTTTCAGATTGGTCATTGGAAGCTAAGCACATATGGTCCCAATTTGCATGTGTAAATAGTACAAATTGAGACCATGTATGCTTAGCTACCAATGGCCATTCTGAAAACAAAGCACACTAAATGCACAATATGCAGGTGAGAAAAAACATACAGATATTTTTCACCATATAGAAGAGAACTTCGCAAAAATATGATATTGCTTACTTTGACCTTCTTGAAAGAGGTTCGCATGAGGAGTTTATACTGTACCACAAAAGGGTATTTATTAATGTGTGAGAGAGAAAGATATGAAATCATTTTGAATATATATATATAATATACAAACAGGTAGAGGCAATCAGGTTGAAGTTCACATTTGCACTGAAGTACAAAGAGATGTATAAAATATTTTATGTTTGCATCTAAAGGCATAAGACCAAGGGATCCTATATGCCTTTTAGGATATTCTCCCCAAATCTACTTTGGCATGCTGCTCTTGTAGTATTGAGAGACCCGAACTGAAAAAAAAAGTTTCAGGTCACTATTTTACCAGCAATCAATGCAAGCAAAATTGTATTCACACAAGCAAGCCTGCTTTAGGAGGCTTGTCCCTCAAACGATAACAGGGTGTATACAGGATGTACCCAATTTGTCCTTCTCTCTGCATGACCTGTCCCTGCTTATCAACGTATCTGCAGAATCTACATGTTAAAACAACAAGATACAAGAACAACAAGAACCCTCTGCCTCACAACGGCAAAGAGAGAAAAATGAGTGTATGTCTCTTTAGCTAAAGGCCAATGAGCAAATCCCAGCCAGCAAAGAGTATAAAACCTTAGGTTCAAAACTGCTTCGTGATCCCCCTTTTTTCTGTAATCCTGTCTTTTCAACAAACCCTTCTTGAGTTGAAACCACTCAGGTTGTGGTTTCATCTTTTTAGTTTGAGGAGACATGTTCCTGAACTCATCATAGTAACAAAGAACTGTGCATATGGTGAACCCTACTGAAATAAATGCCTTCCAGCACACCTTTGTGGTAACTTCTGCTGGAAGCATACTGACCTGGTGAATCTAGCAAATTCTTAGAGAGGACATATTCTGTTAGATGCTGCAGGCACCGATTTCAAAGGGACAGAGCAGTGGTTCTCAACCTGTGGGTCTCCAGGTGTTTTGGCCTACAACTCCCAGAAATCCCAGCCAGTTTACCAGCTGTTAGCATTTCTAGGAGGTGAAGGCCAAAACATCTGGGGACCCACAGGTGGGGAACTACTGATATAGAGTGTTGGCCTAAATTGGGAAATCTAGGTTTAATCCTCTGTTTGCAGAACTACAACTCCATGTTGTCTGGGGAAATTTGGAGAAGAAGTCCAAAATGTTACTGTTCCAAGCTCTATCAACTCGGTCCTGAAACTCAACAAAGCCGGTCACTATGGCTGTTTCCATGCTGCAGAATTATGGCAGCTTGACACCACATCAGCTGCCATGGCTCAGTCCTATAGAAATCTGGAATATACAGTTTTGTGAGATATGTAGCCTTCTCTGGTGCCACCACCAATTTCAGATTCCACAATTCCACGGAATGGAGCTATAGTAGTTAAAATGGTGTCAAACTGTTACAATGTTGCAGTGTGGACACACCCTTTGTTTCAGTCAAACATGTCTCATATGACTGTCATGTCTATAACAAGGAACACTATGTATGCCACTTCAAGCTCTTTGGAGAAAAGACAAGTACAGTAGAGTCTCACTTATCCAACGTAAACGGGCCGGCAGAACGTTGGATAAGCGAATATGTTGGATAATGAGGAGAGATTAAGAAAAAGCCTATTAAACATCAAAATAGGTTATGATTTTACAAATTAAGCACCAAAACATCACGTTTTACAACAAATTTGACAGAAAAAGTAGTTCAATACACAGTAATGCTATGTAGTAATTACTGTATTTACGAATTTAGCACCAAAATATCATGATATATTGAAAACATTGACTACAAAAATGCGTTGGATAATCCAGAATGTTGGATAAGTGAGTGTTGGATAAGTGAGACTCTACTGTATATGAATATAAAGGTTAAAAATGATATGAAGTAATATACAGTGAGCACAAGTCAAACAGTGCCTGAGGAACTCTCCTTCTTTTAGGACTGTTTGAGCCTAATATTACAACTACTTCTTGAGCATGGAGCTACTGCCCTGGAAGTAATTTATATTAGCCTTATTGGGGTGACCATGTTGCTATAGTTACTATGAGTTTTCTTAAACCTTGCAGCTGTAAAGTATTTATTTTTTACAGCTAGATGTTTTTTTGGCCCTCCCACACTGTTTTGTTTGAAATTCACTTGCATGCTAAGTAAAGTGTCTCTTTCTTTCTTCTTCTGGTTCAGATATTAATACATTTAGCCAAGATCACTGATTCATAGAGTAATAACTTCTCCAGATGCTGCTGCTTTATTTTTAGTGAGGTCTGAGTAGCAGCCAGTCTGTCCTAGATTACATAATAGCAATTTCATGGCTTTTGTATTGATTTTTGTTTCCCCGGTAAAGTGATCATGAAACCTTGAGAAAGTGGGCAACAGTCATTGAATATCATGATTCAGAGCTTGTGTGGTGTGGTGGCGGGTGAAGAATGTAATGTCTGAACTCATCTTCCAAAGGAAATACAACCCGGAGCTATGGCACAGGTTACTGGTCAGGTGGGGAATCTGATGTGGGTGTGCACAACTCAACAAAATGTAAAATGAAGCACAACTACCTCTACATCTTTTAAAAGATACTGGAACTGAGCAGTCCTCTTCTCTCACTATGTCAAGGATGAGTCCTCTTCTCTCACTATGTCAAGGATGGTCCTCCATATGCATGGGTTCTGCATCCACGGATTCAGTCATTCACAGCTTGAAAATATTTTAACCTTTCCAAAAAGCAAGCCTTGATTTTTATATTACATATAAGGAGCACCATTTTACTATGATATTTTTTATCTAATGGGTCTTGAGCATCCTGGTTTACATGATGAGACATTAGTAGGAATCTTGGGGGAAATGATATAGGTTAAGAAGGGAATGCCCAAATTGTATCCCATAGTGGAGATATACAACTGTAGTCTGTTCGAGAAAATCCAATATTACAATCCCGAGAAGCCCAGAATTCTTGTAAAAATAATAGAATCATAGAATCATAGAATAGTAGAGTTGGAAGAGACCTCATGGGCCATCCAGTCCAACCCCCTGCTAAGAAGCAGGAAATCAAGTCTCTAGCCCTCTCTGTCCTGGAGACTAACTTGAAAATACACAGTGATAATAAAAGAAATTACAAGAGAGAGAAAGCAGAACACTAGGGCCATTATGTTTCCAAATCTTCCAGTTTTGAAGTCCAGCATATGTTGCACAATTGATTTGTAAGTATTTCAAACGGAACGTTTTCAAATAAGAATGCTATAGAATATTGAAAAGATATATGTGTGTCCTTATGTATACACACACATACAGCAAGCTCTTGGTATCAACTACAGTTTGGTTCCTGGACCTCCATGGATACCAAAATCCATGGGTGCTTCAGCCGTATTATATCCGTACAAGGTCATTCCATTTATAAAATACCAAAATCAAAATTTGCTTTTTGGATTTTTTGAAGGGGGTGGGAGAGTGCCAAGCCATGGACAGGGGATGAAAAATCTGTGGATGTGGAAGATCATGTGTGTATCTACACACACACACATATATAGTGCATACATATGTAAAATAAACCAGACAATGGTTCAGTTTATATCCAGATTATTATCCATTTAAGTAAACTATCCAAAATCTCTTACTTTGCAGTGTCAATTCTGAATTACACAATTCCTAGCATATAATTGTATTCTTATGTCAAAAATTGTATCTCAAAACACTCAGTGAATAATTATTTTTAGCAGTCTCTCCCATTTAATCAAAATAGAGCAGCTGTATGACAATGATTTGGTAGACAGAAAAAGCACTCTTTATCACTGGGTTGCTGTGAGTTTTCCAGGATGTTTCACCCACATCTATGGCAGGCATCCACAGAGGTTGTGAGGTCTGACCTCACAACCTCCAAGAGAATGTCTGCCATAAATGTGGGCAAAACGTCAGGAGAGAATGCTTCTGGATCATGGCCATATACCCTGGAAAACTCACAGCAACCCAGTGATTCCAGCCATGAAAGGCTTCGACAATGCACTCTTTATCAGTTAGGAGCCTTTAGTTGTTTTCTAATTAAATGTTCTTTCTTATGGAAAATTCAGTGTTATTTCAGACGGGTAATCTGATCAGCTGTCTGAATACACACAGACTTGTCCTCACCAACTTTTATTGCTGTTAAGATGTTGAGGCTCTGGTCTGGAACTCAGTAGTAAATGCTATTAAAACACACAGAAATGCAACAACTTTATTGCCTCTTCTGGCCTAAGGAAAGAAGTTGGACAATAGAATGGAATTTTTTAAAGTATTGTTGGTTATTGCACACTTCTTCCTGAAAAGAAAGACTCATAAAACAGTTCAATTCATTTGACATGTGGTGCTGGAGAAGAGTTCTATGGATACCGTGAATTTCTAAAAAGACAAATAGATGGGATCTATAGCAATTCAAGCCTGAACTCTCCCTAGAAGCCAAAATGAGTAAATTGAGGATGTTATACTTTGAACATTTTGTGAACATTTTGTAACTTATAAGAAAAGACAATTATGATTGGCAAAGGAAAAGGCAGCTGGAGGAGAGGAAGTCTGTATTTCAGATGGATAGGAAGCCACAGCCCTGAGTGTGCAAGGCCTGGGTATGGCTGTTGATGACATGGTGAGTTGGAGGTCTCTCATTCATAGGTTGCCATAAGTCAAAGTCAACTTGATGGCAGTTAACAACAAGAAGTGTTATTTCATTTTAGAAGTCATGATACATGAGGAAAATGGGTTGCTGTGAGTTTCCCGGGCTGTATGGCCATGTTCCAGAAGCATTATCTTCTGACGTTTCGTCCACATCTGTATCAGGCATCCTCAGAGGTTGTGAAACTGCAAGGCAATTCAATACTAATCAAGCTGGCCAATTGAAACATTTATACTTGCCTCAAACAGACAAAGAGTTCTTTCTCCCACCCTGGACATTCCAGAGATATATAAACGCCACTTGCCTAGTTTCCAACAGACCTCACAACCTCTGAGGATGCTTGCCATAGATGTGGGTGAAATGTCAGGAGAAAATGCTTCTGGAACATGGCCATACAGCCCACAAACCTAACAGCAACCCAGTGATTCCAGCAATGAAAGCCTTTGGCAACACAATGTGGAAAATGACAAAGTTCTATTCCTGGCTTGAAAGTGTATCTTCCTGTTTCACTGAGCAGTGCAGAAGTGGTCCTACCACATTAGGATTATTTGGGGGGCAAATACTTCATGAAATGTCTGGAGGGAACAGTTTCTCTGATGAGGACAAAGACCGGAACTTTTGCAGGAATCCGCATATCTGCATCTCAGGACTTTTTTAAAAAGTTGCCGAGGTTTCCGGTGGAAGTCCATCTTGGGAGCCTCTAAATCTCAGAACAAAGCAGCAGATCTGGACAATGGAGGCAGAAATCTCAGGACTAATAGGTCTGTATGTGGACCTCTTCTGAAGTCCTGGAATTTTTTGCTCCTGTTAAAAACCTGTGATTTAGTGCTGTCTGGAAGCATTAGTTCTACAGTGTGGATGTAGCTGGTGGTACATAACATCTTGGAAGCCAGGAGAGTGCTGAGGGAATATCTAAAAACATAAATGCCAAAGGTGATGACTAAACTCCAGGTCTACATTTTGTCCACAAAGAGCTAGAGAACAGTATTCAATATCAGACTGATTTCCTTTCTCAACAAAATCTTGTCATTTGGAGCAGGAAGGGTTTTCAGGTACAGTAGAGTCTCACTTATCCAAGCTAATCGGGCTGGCAGAATCTTGGATAAGCGAATATCTTGGATAATAAGGAGGGATTAAGGAAAAGCCTATTAAACATCAAATTAGGTTATGATTTTGTGATACGAAATCCAGCATATCTATCTTATTTGCTGTGTCATACAATATAATAATAATAATAATAATAATAATAATAATAATAATAATAATAATAATACCAGTTGACAGTCAAATTGATGAAAAACAACAGGAAAAACTCAGCCGCTATCAGGACCTCAAGATCAGACTTCAAAGACTCTGGCAGAAACCAGTGCAGGTGGTCCTGGTGGTGATCGGCACATTGGGTGCCATGCCAAAAGATCTCAGCCGGCATTTGGAAACAATAGACATTGACAAAATTACGATCTGCCAACTGCAAAAGGCAAGTGTTCGAGTTATGATACGAAATCCAGCATATCTTGTTTGCTGTGTCAGACTATGTCATTGTGTCAATAATAATAATAATAATAATAATAATAATAATAATAATAATAATAATAATAAATCATCCCAACAAAGGATTCCCCCAGGCAGGAAACAGCCAAGCTTTGAAGCTGAAAGGCTATTCAATGCTAATCAATGTGGGCAATTGAAACATTTATACCTGCCTCCAACAGACAAGAGTTCTTTCTTTCTCCAACTCTAGACTTTCTGCAGATATATAAACCCCACTTGATTAGTTTTCAACCTTTAAGGATGCCTGCCATAGATGCAGGCGAAACGTCAGGAGGGAATGCTTCTGGAACATGGCCATACAGCCCAGAAAGCTCACAGCAACCCACTTGTCTTGACTGTATTACACAAATGTAATGTGCACCTCAATTTTAGCATAGTCATTTAGCAAAAAAAAAGTTGTGGCTGAGATTGATGTAAATATGGCAGTTTTAGCCTTCTTACTCAGATAGAAGCTTGAATAGGGCTAAGTAGGCTTTGGCATTTTGGAGAATATGCTCAGCATGATAACTATGGTCCTTGTCCACTGCTGAACATGAGAATGATGAGCAGGCCTTCTTCCCAACCTCTGACAACTCTGATGGCAAGGCTGGGGTGACTTACTTGAAGTGGGGACAAACTTAGTAGATGTGGGCGAAACGTCAGTATTTTAAAAACTCTAAAATCAGTACAACCCATTACGGTATTTGTTGCTGCAGATCTTGGATTTCTCAAAGATATTTCTTTTGTCAAAAATTATTCTTTGGCATTTCCTGGCATCTGCAGGACCATTTTATTCTTACCATTGAGTGAGTGTCTGTTTAATTCTCAGATATATCAGAATACGTTTATTTCTTTTCTTCCCCTTTCTTTTTAATTTATTTTTTCTTTTGATCTATCATGCATCCGTGAAATGGCATTTTTGTGTCAAAACTCTAAATTTAAAAAAAAAATCAGAGAGAAGGAAATTTGCTTTTCAAAACATTGGACCAGCAGAGCAAACCAAGACACAACTTTAAAAAATATATCTTTGGAACAGCCCTATTGAGGTTTCAAGAAATCACTACAAAGAGACACTCAACAGAATAGAAAGAGTGGATGTGGAGGCAATGACAACTGACAAAACCTGGCAGAATCCAAGGATCATTTTTAGATGTCTTTAGATCAATCATTTGAGCTTTTATTTCTTTTTAAAAAGATGTTTTGCAGTTGTTATTCGGTAAAACATGACACATATAGTTGTCATTTTAAAAGAAAAAGGGAGATTTTGGATGTGATACACACACAGACATCATACACACATACATGTACTATATAAATAACAATAAGAAATAATAAACAGCCCCTTTGGCTTATTTGGGTACTCTACAAGCCCTGATGCCTGGAACCTTGTTCAAGAAAATTAGGGCGATGGTATTGCATCAGATAAGTGCCATGTGGCAAAATCCCCCACTGCTGCTTTCCCACTAAATAGGATGCCTTCGGAAGACTGGTTTCATCGCAAGCAGCATCTGTCTGTTTTTAAATACACATGTTTGCTTTTAACATGGAGTTTGGTCCTTATGTGACATGAAAGGAGTAATGAAAGCAAGATGCAGAATGTGTGGGAATTTCATCATGCTGCAGAGAAATGTTTTTTCCTTTTGATCTTGGAGAAGAAAGAGGTGCAGTGATTTAAAAATGTCATCTATGAAATACTACTGGAGGTGTGATGAGAAAAGAGAAACCATCTTTCCCTGAGATCTTATATTTTTCTTTTGAGCAGTGTTCACTTATGTAGCTTTTCTCATGAGGAATAGCCACAGATTTTGATGGAGTCCTCTCACTTCTAGATACACTGGCCCTGAGGAATTAAATTGTATAAAATTAAATGACTTCAAGAAACAAGATCATACTTAAAAGGTTCTGAGTACATCACAGAGAAAGCCTACATGGTTGTGGTCCCCCAACCCCTACTACTACTACTACTACTGCTACTGCTACTGCTACTAATAATAATAATAGAAGATCACACAGACAGACTATAAACAGAGGCATAATATTGTTGCTCAGATGATCCATTGGAACTTGTACCACAAATATCATCTGCTTGTGACAAAGAACTAGTGCTGTCACAAGCCTGAAAAGTTACAGAAAATGAACACATCAAACTACTCTGTGACTTCCAAATTCAGACTGACAGAGTTTTGGAGCACAATATTCCGGACCTCACAATCATGGGGAAAAAAACAAAGTATGGATCATCGATGTTGCAATCCCAGGCAACAGCAGAATTGGCGAGAAGCAACTGGAAAAGCTTTAATGATATGAGGAATTAAAGATTGATCTGCAGAGACTCTGGCACAGGTCAGTAAAGGTGGTCCCAGTGGTGATCAGCACACTGGGTACAGTGCTTAAAGACCTTGGCCAGCACTTGAAAACAATTGATGCTGACAAAATTACCATCTGTCAGCTGCAAAAGGCCACCCTACTTGGATCTGAACGCATTATTTGCCAAAACATCTCATAGTCCTAGACACTTGGGAAGTGTTTGACATGTGATCCAATACAAAAGCCAGCATAGTGATCTTGTTTGCTGTGTTGTTGTGTATCTAATAATAATAATAATAATAATAATACCAGGTGACAGTCAAATTGATGAAAAACAACAAGAAAAACTCAGCCGCTATCAGGACCTCAAGATTGAACTTCAAAGACTCTGGCAGAAACCAGTACAGGTGGTCCCGATGGTGAGCGGCACATTGGGTGCCGTGCCAAAACATCTCAGCTGGCATTTGGAAGCAAAAGACATTGACAAAATTACGATCTGCCAACTGCAAAAGGCCACCCTACTGGGATCTGCACGCATCATCCGAAAATACATCACACAGTCCTAGACACTTGGGAAGTGTTCGACTTGTGATTTTGTGATATGAAATCCAGCATAATATCTATCTTGTTTGCTGTGTCATAAAATAATAATAATAATAATAATAATAATAATAATAATAATAATAATAATAATAATAATGGGTAGTGGCTTATTTTAGCACTGGCAACATCACATTCCTCCCCATTTAAGTGTCCACTGGACAATACATGTTCCATCTCATGGAATACACAGAATAACTGTCCACTCTTTCAAGGATACTTTTGTCCACTTTTAAAATCATCTTGAAATACTAAATTCAACACCCTCTGTTGTGCACTTTTAAATGCAAAAAGACTAACATAACTACTGCTTTTCTTCTTTGGTAACAGTACATGAAAATTGTTGGTATCTGTATGAATATGACATGCTTATAAGAAAAAAACGAGATCTTGGCAGATAACTCAGTTAAATGTTAACTTGTTCTGTGATGGTAGAAAGAATGTATTGAAAAGAAAATTATGTACTAAGTTCCGGCTATCACAGTTCAAAAAAAGATGTAATAAGCTGGGGTGTGCTCAGGGAAGGGCAACCAAGATAGCAAAAGGTCTGGAAGACTATGAGAAGGGGCTTTGAGAGTTGGGTATCTTTAACTTGGAGAAGAGATGATTAAGATAGGACTTGATATCCATCTGTACACATTTGAAGGGATGACATGAAGAAGATTGAGCAAGCTTATTTTCTGCTGTTCCCGAGATTAGAATAGAATAAAATGACAAGAAAAGAAAATGCTCCTACTTATTAGGAAGATAGTAAGAGCTGAAAGTAGAAAAGACTGTCTCAGAGGGTGGTGGGCTTCCCCTCTTTAAACAGAAGTTGGATTGCCATCTGTCAGGAGTGCATTAGACTGGGTGCCCCCAACATTCCCTTTCAATTTTATTATTATTTAGAAAGGACTGAAAATAATTTTTTATTGTAATGCTTTTACTTAGTCTGGCTGAGAATATATTTGGAATTCATCATGCTGTGCTCATTACAGTAACCCAAACAGAATAAGGCATGTACTGCATGACCATACCCAGCATCTCAAAGAATGGGTGCAGTTAGCGCACACATTTTAAATGTTCCAAAGAACTCCTGGGCCTCCAGGCTGAACATTGAATCTTCAAGCTGTTAGCATCTTCAGGGGGAGTGTGACCACATCCAGCACAGGCTGGTTCCCTATTCCCTGATCTAGCTTCCAATTGACCAGGAGAACCTCTGTCTTACCTGGATTAAGCTTCAATTTGTTTTTCTCTTATCCAGTCCATTACTGATGACAGACACTGGTTTAGGGTTAGGACAGCTTCCTTGGCTTTGAGTGAAAAGGAATAGTACAGTGGGATTGTATAGAGATGGTGGCCCACTCCTGATGACATCTCCCAGTGGTTTCATGTATATGTTAAGCAGGATAGGGGATTAAATGGAGTTAAAAGCCAGGGGTTTGAACAGGAGTTCCCCTGCACTGCCTTCCGGGTTTGCATCTCCAGAAGGGAATGGAGCCAGTGTCAGCCCAGACGAATACCATGGTTGATAGCATCGAAAACATCCAAGAGGTCCAGGAGAACCAACATGGGCACACTCCTCCTGTTCAGTTCTCTTTGTAGGTCATCCACCAAGGTGACCAATGCTGCCTGTCCCATAACCAGACCTGACACCAGATTGAAACTAATCTTAGTAATCAATTTCATCTAGAGACCCCTGGAGCTAGTGCTTCTCCTTCCCCTTTGCAATTCTCTGTGTCATCACCCCACACTGTTCCAGATTGTCCAAATCACTTGAGCGAATGTTGTGATGCATGGAATTAGCAAAAATTACTTGTTCCATCATCTTTCACCAGTGGGATCATCAATAAAGGAAAGATCCCATTGACAGAACACCAGTATGGATTGAAGACAAGTCTTGATAAGAAAATAGACACATTCACCAAGAAGGATATGTGTGAGATCAATTATTACTTGTTATCCACGATTGGTTCGTCGGAGTCTGACCAAGATGCTGGGGAACAGGAATAAAAAAGTCGAGGGACGTATACAGGGAGCACACCACTCCTCTGTTGCGTCAGCTCCACTGGCTGCCAATATGCTACCGAGCCCAATTCAAAGTGCTGGTTTTGGCCTACAAAGCCCTAAATGGTTCCGGTCCAACTTACCTATCCGAACGTATCTCCTCCCATGAGCCCATGAGAACTTTAAGATCGTCTGGGGAGGCCCTGCTCTCGGTCCCACCTGCCTCACAAGTGAGGCTGGTGGGAACGAGGGACAGGGCCTTCTCGGTGGTGGCTCCTCGGCTGCGGAACTCCCTCCCCAGTGACATCCGGCAGGCTCCATCCCTTCTGAGTTTCAGAAAAAAGGTAAAGACCTGGCTTTGCGAACAAGCGTTTAATGAATGAATTATGATGGCTTTAACTCAGTCCGGACTAAGGATTACGTGCAAGGTTTATGTGGACGAATGGATTAAGTATTTTATTATACTGTTTTAAATGTTTTTATTGGATTGTTTTAAATTGATTGTTTTAATTGCTATGTTTTATTTTTCTACTGTATTGTGAGCTGCCCTGAGTCCCTTCGGGTGAGAAGGGCGGCATATAAATGATGGAAATAAATAAATAAATAAATAAATTGGCTTTGTGACCTGCTGGTAGATTTCTTGGAGGCCTCATACTGACTGCTGTGATCAATCCAGGCAGCTGGAACAGCTCTGCATTTGTAATAATGGCTTCAGCAAAGTAGCTAATATACTTGTATATATGTTATTTGGTTTGGTCCAGCAGAGCAATCCATATGTTCTTCCTGAACATCATAATTACATTGCTTTTAAATCTGTAGTTTTCTCTCATAGAGACTAGAATGCATTATGATACTGACAGCATTTGTCTCAGATCTATTTTATTGAAATTTCCACTTCAAAAACAATGGAAAATGAAAGACTTTAATGCTGGTGGTAGGTGTGCTTAAGTGCTGAAGCACAACATTACCCTACTTCTATTTGCTGTTGCTGGTGTTACAAAGGAAGCCCTAAGCCATTGGCAAGATGTGACCTAGAAATGACTTGTCAAAGAGCATAGCTGGAGAGAACGTGAGGAGCTCCATCCCTCACACAATGTCAGACGGATGATCTGCTTAGACCCACTTCGTCTATTTGGACTGGCAGCCACTTTTAGACATTTCAAAACAGCCCTCAGGGTCTCTAGTCCTTGTATTTGAGGTTCTTTAAACTGGAAATGTTGAGGGTTAAACCTTAATCTCCTGACAGCCTCATCATCTAATGAAGGAGGTGGCAAAATAACTGATTTTCATCACAGGCCCAACTTCCTTCCTCCCTGTTACTGTAATGTTTTGCAACACTGTTCATGTTCTCACTTTCAGCATAGACTGATCTTGATTATTCATCCTAACCAGAGGGCCACCCATCCAGCACAAGGCTTTATCTGTCATAATCTGATGTTGCCTTTCCTTCTAGAATGGCCACCCTGCAACTGAACGCAATGCAAGTAACTTCTGTTGCATCAGGGCACAGCATAAGATTCTGGACCTGAGCTCCTGTCTTCAGCCAAGCTGCAATTCCTCTACTATCATTATCACCTGTATATGTTTGAACAGCTTGAGCCACTTTGGTCCACACAACATTGGTTCTCAACATTGTAAAGTAACATCTAAGCTGAGATATTTGCTAAAGATTTCAACCATCAGAGGATTAACACATGGGAACTGTGTACTGAGCCTCTGCATTGATAACTGATGATGAATTTAAATGATTGCTTACTTTTTGTATTTTAATATCATTTCTTGTCACTTGTGTGCCACTTCAGTGTATCATTAAACATAGGAAGTAGTAATATGAAACTCAACTTTCCAGGTAGTATTGTGATACCACCAAGATACATATATCAACATTCCTTTTCCCATAAACTTCCTATCTCAGAAGTTGATTTGAAAAATTTAGGAAAGTTCTATAAGTAAAGTATATAGCCATCTGCTGCACAATGAAGAAGGTGTAGTGTGGTGTAGGAGTTGAGTCTTATTAGGACTCTGGGAAACCAGGGTGTGAATTTCTGCTCAGCCATGGAAGCTCACTGAGTGATGTAGCCTAAGAGGGAGTCAATGGCAAACTGCCTCTGTATAATTAAAGAACGCCCAGGGAGTAGGTTGCCATGTTGGAGTTGACTTGAAGCCTCCCACAAAAACAGAAGCAGCAAAATTACAACCTGCTTAGTACTTGGGTGCGGGATTGTCAAGGAATAGAAAATAGGCTATATTTCAGAGAAAGGCAATGGCAAACAATCTCTGAGTATTTCTTGCCTAAGAAAACCCTATGGGACTCATGGGTTGCCATAACTCAACAGGTAACTTGTAAGCATACACACACAAGAGAGTGCTTTAGTCCAAACTGCAAACATAATCTCTTTATCTTCCAGGCCTTTGGATTCCTTACTAAGGGATGATGTCTGGTCTAACAACATAACTTTCCTGTTCTTGGCAGTAATTAAAAATTCAGAATATATTACAGGAAAGCAGAAGGTGCAACAAGGGTGATTATATCGTTACTCAAAGTGACCACAAATGCAAATAGATTCTGTGGCAATGAGTGCTCTGCAAATGCATGTACTGTATACATATCTGCTTTCCTGGAGCACATTTTCATATTGGGTACAATCCAGAGCCAGAGAAGTGTGCATAAATTCTTCATTAGATCATATGCCCTTCAGTGTGCACTTAAAATGTTTTATTGTAATGGACCTTTATTTATAACCTCTGTAGAACCTCTGAATATATACTATTATATCAATTTTATTTCACTTATTTTCACAATATATACATTAAGTAGAAATACTCCATAGTACAGTGACCTTAAGGTTCAACATTAGGGCTGGAAAAGTTCTTCATTCATCATTTTTGAGAACTAAAGAGGCATTCAGTCCATTCACTGGATTTACTATATTCAGTTGACTTACTTGATAGTAAATACACATAGGACTTCAGTCTAATATTCAATGTATCTGGATGGATCTTTGCAGAATTGTTTGTTTATTGCCCTTCTGACCTTCAAGAAGTGAAGTATTTGCAGGTATCCACGTACCTCTTCATTTCACTCATCTCACTTCCTTTGTATCCTACAGAGAATATCTGTTTCCTATGTGAATCAGTGAGCAGTATTCTAGACATTTTCCAGGCTGCTGGTGGTTCAAATCAAAGCTGGGTTTTATAAAATTATTGTCCAGTTTGAGAAATTATAGCAGTTCAATTACGTCTGTTTGAATTCAGAAGAACAGGTAAAGTATTCATCTTTCATATATACAGGGGACTCTGCTGGGTTTGGTTATAGGAACCCCGTGGATACTAAAATCGGTGGATGCTCAAGTCTCATTACATATACAATGGCATAATAAAATGGTATCCCTTATATAAAATGTCAAAATTAATGTTTGGTTTCCGGATTTTTCATTGAATTATTTTCAAGCCGTAGATGGTTGAATCTGTCAACACTGGGAGCTGAGTGGGAGCACACCACTCCACTACTGAAGATGCCTATTGACTAGCTGCCTATTTGTTTCCGGGCCCAATTCAAAAAATAAAGGCAAATATTTCTTCTAAAGATGACATCGACCTCCTGCAGTTTTGAAGAAGTGCTTGTTTTGAAATAGTTACTTGAAAAAGTCTGTTTCATCAATTAGGAACATATTTTTTAATTACTTAAAAGATTTCTAGTCTGTTAATGAACTCAGTGATGAATGAATTTAATGAGGGAATGTGACTCTCCACCAACAGAGAAAAGACATCCTTAATTTCTATGGTTTTGTTTCCACAGATACATTCTGCCAAACTTAGACAGGTGAGTGCTGGTGTCCGTTAAAGCTGCAATCCTAAATAGTGAGTGGTCCCCTGTGTACGTTGCCTGTAGGGGTCCTTGTGTAGTTAAAAGGCAAAAATTGTGCAGAATGAAGCATTTTGCATGTCAAATGCACACCTAGCTTCGACATAGGATTGGTCTTCATGAATCTGTGCATATTTGGGTAGCCAGTGTGGTGTAGTGGCTTGGCTGTTGGACTACAATGTTGGAGACCAGGGTCCGAATCCCAGCTTGAAACTCACTGGGTGACCTTAGGCAAGTCACACTCTCTCAGCCTTGGAGCAAGGAAATGGTAAACCTCTTCTGAACAAGGAGATCCTGTGATAGGTTTGCCTTAGGGCCACTATAGATTGGAAATGTTTTGAAGACAGTGTTAACAAGGCTCCTCAAACATTTGGGTGCTGACTTGGGTGTGTGTGGAGAACACACGAAATATTTAATCTAAAAGGCACCTCTCAGAGCCAAACATATGACCCTGGCAACTCATGTCTTAGACCAGGGATTCTTAAACTTTTTCCACTCGATAAACTTTTACATGGCCCCAGATATATAGCTATATGAAATACAGTAGAGTCTCACTTATCCAACATTTGCTTATCCAACGTTCTGGATTATCCAACAGTCTGCCTTTTAGTAGTCAATGTTTTTGTAGCCAATCTTTTCAATACATTGTGATGTTTTGGTGCTAAATTTGTAAATACAGTAATTACTACATAACATTGCTCTGTACTGAACTGTTTTTTTCTGTAAATTTTGTTGTAAAATATGATGTTTTGGTGCTTAATTTGTAAAATTATAATGTAATTTGATGTTTACTAGGCTTTTCTTTAACCCCTCCTTATTATCCAACATATTTGCTTATCCAACATTCTGCCAGCTCGTTTATGTTGGATAAGTGAGACGCTACTGTAGGTATAAAAATCTAACATTTACTGTTAATTATAAATCAGCATTTGTAAGGTGTGCTAAACAGGCTGATTTTCCTGTTGGTAGAATACAGATGAGCATTTTCTTCAGAGTCCACTCTAAACACTGCTAACAGATTTGTGTAAATGGGTGGCATTCAGAAATCTTTGACTGTTGCCAGAGTTTTTATGACCCCAACACTGAGCCAAGGGGACCCTGTTTGGAAGCCATACTTTAAGCGGTCTAGATTTGGGTGGCCGTCCTCATTCCCCACTGCAGAATGAACCCCTTGCTCCTATGGCCCACCAATAGCACCGTCTACCTCAGAGAGTCATGGCACTTCTGCTTGGCAGAGGAAGATTATAATTTTTGAACCTAGACCCAATAGCCGCATTTTGCATTGGATCAACGACTTATGTGATTCTCAATGATTTACTATCTCTTGAGGATGCATCTATGCTCTTGACTTAGGATCTCACCACATTACTGATTTTTGGCATTCTAAGAAGCTTGCCCCGGTGGCGAAGTGTGTTAAAGCACTGAGCTGCTGAACTTGCAGGTTCAAAGGTCCCAGGTTCAAATCCCGGTAGCAGAGTGAGCGCCCGCTGTTGCTCCAGCTTCTGCCAACCTAGCAGTTTGAAAACATACCAATGTGAGTAGATAAATAGGTACTGCTTGGCGGGAAGGTAATGGCGCTCCATGCAGTCATGCCGGCCACATGACCTTGGAGGTGTCTACGGACAACGCCAGCTCTTCGGCTTAGAAATGGAGATGAGCACCAACCTCCAGAGTCAGACATGACTGGACTTAACGTCAGGGGAAACCTTTACCTTTACTTAAGAAGCTTGCAGCATGCTGGGAGGACCAAGTCTGCTGGAGGCTATCAGATTGTCCATATCTACTTCCGGCAGGGCTCCACCCTAGGATGCTGAAAAAAGAACACGGGAGGCTTCCCATGTTCTCATAGAGAAGAATGGGGCTAGTGCAGGGGAAACCTGGGTGGCGATGTTCCCCCTGTGGGATGAGTAATAACCTCATCAGGTTATTACCTTATGCCTGTCCTTTATTATTGCCTGTCCTACGACACTTGGACTTCAGTTGAGGCATGGAGCCCACCGGCTCTCATCACATGATGTTGATCTACTTCTGGTGGGGCTCCATGCCTCAACTGAAGTCCAAGTGTGGTAAGAGGCCGCTTTGGGGACAAGGGAGGCTTCCCGTGTTGCATAGGAAACAACGAGAGGAAGCTGGCAGGCAGTGCTTCTCTCAGTGGGATGGGGTGAGGGATAAGGCAGGTGAAGCAGAGAGTAGGCCAATGTATTCTCCACAACCCCCTGCCGGGCCCGCTGGATTTGCTGCGATTTGTGGTCTCAATGTGATGAGGTCCTTATTAAAATATATATTTTTCTTTATCATAATTCAAAACATATGTTATACATTTGTTATACAGCAGACACATAATGTTCATTACAATCTGCAATACATTATTTTTTTTGCATCTACTGTTATTTTCACACTTATACATATTTTCTATCCCTCACCACCGTGCCCTCCTCCTCCCAAGCATTTTCTTTTATATATCACCTGTCCAAAATTTCATTTCCTCTTGTGGAGGTAATTTTCCATCTTTCTTTTTGAATCCTTTCAATAAATTTACTCCAGATATCATCAAAAGCATTTTGTTTCCATATCCCTCTTTTAACTTTTAATGTACATGTCAGCTTATCATTTATTGTCAGTTTCCATACTTCCTTATACCACTCTATTTGTATATTTATTTCCCTTTTTCAATTCCTTGCTATAAGCAGTCTTGTTGTTGTTGATAAATTTGAAATCACATCTTTTTCTTCTTTTTCAGATCTTTATTATTATATAATATAATAAAGCTATTCAAGGACTCCTTCTATTTTGATATTCATTATCTCCTCTATCTCTTTAAATACCTTTCCCCCCAAAATTACTTACCTATTTACATTGCCATCACATATGTATATATGTTCCTGCTTCTTGGCATCCTTCCCAACCATTTTTTGAATAGTTTTTGTTTATATTTGCTATTTTTATTGGTGTTAGATACCGTTTCCATATCAACATAATAATTTTCTTTAAATCGTATTGATAATTTTTTCAAATCTCTCTATTTCCAAAACTGTGACCACTCATTTATTTTCATGTGATGAGGACCTAAATGGATGATGGGGCTGACCTGCTGCCCACTGGATTCACCACAATGCATGGCAAATCCCCCTGTGGTCCCTATAAATTGGACCTCAACATGATGAGGTCATGGCTATGGAGCTGTAATTTCACAAGGTCTTCTTGAGCCTTTTCTGCCCAAGGCTGCTGGTACCTCACCAAACAGCAACCCCTAGGATTCCATAGTCCTGAGCAGTGGCAGATGAAGTGGTCCCAAAGGGCATTCATTCCACAGTATAGATGCATCCTAGGAGGTAGTATTTATTTATTGTGTCAGATGCAAACTGAGGGTGCAGTTATAATGTATTTAAAAACACAAAGTTAAACTTGGCAATACTGTATAGTATACAGTGTATACTAAATGTGCTTTGATCAGTAGCTGGCCACTTGGAGTGCCTCTAGTGTTGCTATAAGAAAGTCCTCCGTTGTGCATGTGACAGGGCTCAGGCTGCATTGTAATAGGTGGTCTGGGGTTTGCTCTTCTCCACACTCGCATGTTGTGGACTCCACTTTGTGGCCCCATTTTGTAAGATTGGCTCTGCACCTTGTCTGTTCAGCACCACCCAGTCTCTAAGCCGAAGCACCAGCGTTGTCCGTAGACACCTTGAAGGTCATATGGCTGGCATGACTGCATGGAGTGCATTTACCAATTGATCTACTCACATTTGCATGTTTTCAAACTGCTAGGTTGGCAGAAGCTGGGGCTCACAGTGGGAGATCACCCCGCTCCCTGGATTCGAACTGCTGATCTTTCAGCTAGCAGGTTCAGCAGCTCAGCGATTTAATCTGCTGAGCCTCTGTGGGCTCCAGATATTCTTTCTAGCACCCACTTTTTCCTTGATATTCAAGCAGTGCTTCTTGTAAGTTAGAGCATGGTCCAGGGTAACTCCCAGGTATTTTGGTGTGCTGCAATGCTCCAGTAAGATTCCTTCCCAGGTAATCCTCAGGTAAACCAAAGTCATTATTATTATTATTATTATTATTATTATTATTATTATTGTTTTGCGGTCAACCGTAAAAATGAATACAATCTGGCTCCAAGTATTCAAAAACACTAAAATCAGAATATATAAAAATTAATGTGGTATAATAAAACAGAACAATACAATCTCTAAAATCAGAACACTAAATAAAGAACAACACTCTGAAAACGGGAATTCCACACAGGAAACAATCAGGGCCAGCTAACACCTCTCAACAAAGTATTCCCATCACCAAAGTCTGGCAAATCCTCTGTTTTCTCAGGGCCACAGACAGTAGAAGCACATAAAATATTGCAAAGAACACCACTCTGAAAACAAGGGAATTCCAGACAGGAAACAATCTGGGCCAGCTAACACCTCCCAACAAAAAATTCACTCCGGGAGGAAACAGCCAGGCTTTAAAGCTGCAAGGCCATTACATCCTAATCATTTTCCCTAATTGCAGCATTCATACTTGCCTCCAACAGACAAAAAAAATCAGAAATATTGTATATTCACAACCTTTAGGAAATAATATCCCCTGATGGCGCAGCGTGTTAAAGCGCTGTGCTGCTGAACTTCTGGACCGAAAGGCTGCAGGTTTGAATTGGGGGACCAGAGTGAGCCCTCACTGTTAGCCCCAGCTTCTGCCAACCCAGAAGTTTGAAAACATGCAAATGTGAGTGCATCAATAGGTACTGCTCCGGCGGGAAGGTAACGCCGCTCCATGCAGTCATCCCACATGACCTTGGAGGAGTCTACGGACAACGCTGGCTCTTTGGCTTAGAAATGGAGATGAGCACCAACCCCCAGAGTCAGACATGACTGGACTTAATGTCAGGGGAAAACGTTTACCCTTTATCTTAACTACCACCAATTCCTCAATACTTTATTTCCCATACCACCAGACTTTGCCACAGCAACGCGTGGCCGGGCACAGCTAGTTTTATATATGTGTTTTATTGTAAGCCGCCCTGAGTCCCCTATTGGGTGAGAAGGGCGGGATATAAATATTGTAATAAAATAAATAAATAAGTCCCCTGCTTGGGCAGTGATGGCACGATCGTCAGCATAGATGAAACTCTCTGTCCCTTCTGGCAGTGGCGGATCATCAAACCTTGACGCTCCCCTGAGGCAGGACGTTCTTCTGTTTTTGCCATCTGCAACCCCTAGGACTCCATAGCCCGGGGCAGCGGCAGGTGAAGTGGTCTCAAAGGCATTCCCTCCACTGTATAGATCAGCCGCTTAAGCGGCTGAGGAGCAAAAGGAAAGGGCCTGAGGCTGTGAGGAATGGTGGGAGTGGAAGTCCAAAACACCTGGAGGGAAGGGCTTAAGTTGGCCCATGCCTGGTGTAGCTGCAACTCCCTTTCTGTCCCCGCCTTGCCTTCCAGGCGCGCCGTGGGTGAGACTCCGCCGCGAGTGGCAGCGCCCTGAAGGCTGCGAGCGAGCGAGCAAGGTGTGGGCTCAGGCGGTGCTCTTTCCTCGAGGCGGGAGGCGGGGCCTGTGTTGCGCGTGACGTGGGCTCCCGAGGAAGAAGAAGAAGAAGAGGAGGAGGAGGAAGCACCGAACTTGATCCTTGCCTTTCTCGTCTCCAGGAAGGCAAAGCGAAGGGGAGCGCGCCATGCCAGCCTTCTTTTTGGCAACCTGATCTCCGCCAAGAGAGAGACAGAAAGAGAAAGAGAGAGAGAGAGCTCCCAATGCCCACTCAGGAAGGAGGAGCCCGTGGAAAGGGGCCTTCCTTCCCCGCTGCCTTGCCACCAGGCTCCCCTTGGGCTGCCTCTTGATTGGTCCCCGTCCAATCCCAAAAGGTCCCTTTTCTTTGGGCGCAGGTGACACACCCTCCCGGTTTCCGCCCCTCTCCTCCCGCCGCCTGAAGAGAGAAGGAAAGGAAGAAGAAGAAGAGGAAGGAGGAGGGAAAAGGGCAATCCATGCCGGCTGGAAGGACGAGGCGGAGGAGGAACGGGTTTGGTCTCTCTGCTCCGGAGTGAAAAGGCATCGGGAGGCAGACGCGCACCAGGCAGAGAGAGAGCCATTCTGCTCCTCCTTCTCCTCCCTTTTTCCCCTCTGAAAACCAAGGAAGGAGAGGTCCGAGGGCTCTGGGCTCAGCTCCCCAACGATGTCCTCTCAAGCCAAGTTCAAGAAAGACAAAGAGATCATCGCGGAGTATGAAACTCAAGTCAAAGGTGCGTCCAAGACAGAGAGAGGGCTCTCTTATCCTTCATCCTTGGCCTCTTCCCTCCCTCCTTCCCTCCCTCTGTTTCCTCCAATCTTACTCTTCCTCTCATTGTGGATCGTGGCGTCGACCTCTTTTGCAAGACAAGAGGTTGTGTGTGTGTGTATATGTATCTGGGTTGGATTTGCGATCTAGTCAAAGCTGCATTGCAGCTGTGCGACTGGGTTATTTGTGTATATGTGTATGTGTGGAGGCAGATCCCCAGTTGTTTCCCCTCCTGCCCTTTTGGAGAAATCTCTGGACCCATTGTGGTGCATCCATCTGCAGATCCTCTCCTGGATGGGTTTGCATGTCGCCCACAGTGAGTGTGGAGGCTTTGGAAAATACCTCCCATCTGCAAAATGCTCCCCAAAGTGATGCTTGTTTTTCCCCACCTGAAGTAGCATTTAGGGAAGGGCATCTCCCTGGGTGTCTGGGCAAGAGAGGATATTTTCAGCACTCCTTGAATTATTCAGGTTATATGCATATATGCATATATACATATTTATTCTCATTTACATGAGCACTTAAGTCATTTCACTCAGAGGAGTGGGAAGGGCTCACCAGTGAGGTTGAAAGCTTGCAATTCCTGCTACTAGAGGAGGCTCGCAGCATTGAGGCTGAAGCTGGATGCTTGTGTGTTTCAGGGTCTGGTTATCCACTACCATATAATGCAGTTCAAACTGAATTACATGGTCAGCGTAGAGCCATATTGTGCAGTTTGAACTAAATTGAACTGCATTATAGGGTTCTACATTTTGGCACTGCCACTACATTACGTGGGGTTGCCTTTGAAGACTGTTCGGAAGCTTCAAATGGTCACGGGCAACAGCCAGATTTCTCACAGGGAGCACACAACTCTCCTGTTACATTAGCTCCATTGGCTGCCAGTCTGCTACCGAGCACAATTCAAAGTGCTGGCTTTAGTTTATAAAGCCCTAAACGGTTCTGGCCCAGCTTATTTGTCCGAATGTATCTCCCTCTATGATCCACCTCATAGGTTAAGATCATCGGGTGAGGCCCTGGTCTCGATCCCACCACTCTCGCAAGCGCAGTTGGCAGGGACGAGAGACAGGGCCTTCTCGGTGGTGGCTCCTCAGCTTTGGAATTATCTCCCCAGTGAGATTAGATCAGCACCCTCCCTCCTGGCTTTCAGAAAGAAAACAAAGGCATGGTTATGAGACCAAGCTTTTGGCCAGTAAAGTAAAGCAGTGCAAGAAATAAATAGGGAATATGTGCAAAAGACAATTGGAATGGGCCCGGTCTACGATTTTGGATCATGTGATTTTAATGTTTATATTAGGTGGTTTTAATTCTATGTCTTCATGTCTAAATGTTTTATTTCATGTTTAATCGTCTTATTGATTTTAATGCATAGCTATGTGTTCTTGTTTAGATTTTATGATTTGGTTTTCTATGTAGGTTAGGCATTGAATTTTGCCTTTATTATGTTGTAAACTGCTTTGAGTCCCCCCTGGGGTGAGAAGAGCAGTATATAGATACAGTAAACAAATACATTATTACATTGACCATATAATGCAGTGTAGAACCAGCCTGGATCCAGGCTTTGCCACCATGACACACCCTTGGGGGAAGCGCTGCCTTAAGAGGGTGGCATATAGCTTGTTTTTTGCCGTAAGCACCACTACCGTCACTGTTTTTTCCGTGTTAAGTAACACCCCAGGCACAACATAAAACCACAATTTACATTGCATTTCTTGTGTTGAAGCAAGCATTTGAGAGTACACACACATATATGCTTGATTTTCTCTCCTTTTCCCCATTGAGAAACCAAGGCTCCTGAGCTGTATAAACCTAAACATTGAGCTGGCTCTGCACCAGGCATTGTACTGCTTGCAAAGGGGCTAATATGACAGGCGTTATCAGCATCCACTTATGTGTTCGTAATCCTCGGATTGTCGGGGGAGTTAATGCCGAAAGAGCAGCAGTTTGGTTCTTTCTGCAGGCACAGACATTGTGTTGACAGGGAGTAGTGCCAACATGGTGTAAAAAAGGTTGTGGTGGAAAGTTTGGTTGCCGAGATATCACTGAGTACTATCCGTATCCTCTTCCCTGTTATTGATCCAATTTTAATGTGGCCGTGGCAGCGTATGCAGCAAGCTTCAGCCTTGCAAAACTGTATTGATGCCTTTCTGAAAAACACAAGAGGTTTATTTTTGAGAAAGGGGGGAGGAAAGGGGAAAGCATGAATAATAAGGTTGTGTATTCTTCAACAGCTCTAATGACATACAGAGCAAGGGTTGGACTGCTGTACCTCTCTAGATGGTGCTGGCATTTAATTCAACTTCTGCCAACATAGCTAATGGTCAGGGATGAATGAATATATACAAAATATCTGGAGGGTCACAGTTTTCTCACCTCTGTGATAAATTATACTGTACAAAAAGCAAACTTTTCAGGCTGGTGCATGGATTTTGCAGGATAGATTTATAGATTTTTGTGTGCAGAAAAGGGAGGCCTGCCGTTCAATCAAAATGGCTTGACTCCATGTAGGGAAGAGCTGAATCCTTGCTCTGCATACTCTGTGACAGAAGAGAATGCATAAACGAGCCTCTGCAGATGCAGTTCCATTTTACCCTCCAGAATAAGGACAAAAACCTGGCTCTCTTGATTTCCATTGAAGCTTTTTTCCAGTAACGTCCAGGAAAGCAAGATCTTTCTGGTTGTTATCGTAAAAGACAAATTCTCTTATCTTTTGCAATTGTTTATGGATGTCCTTTGCTAGTTCCTGCAGGAAACTTCTCAATCTGCTGCTGTTGTCATAATATTGTGCTTTAGTCAGCGGTTACTTCAGAGCCAGTAGCTGAGTGGCTTGCAGCATTCATTTTGTATGTGTGGGTTCACTAAAGGCTGCACACCTTTGAAAATAGGGCTCAATAACTTTTAAATCTATAAATACATTTGCTTAGAAATGATGAAAGGGGGTGCATGTTGGATAGAAGTCCTATCAGTAGAGCACACTATAAAATCAAATGAAATACTAATTGTGCCATAGAAATAAGACCAGGGCATTCTTTAGGCTGCAGAACTGAGGCTGGTTGACTTCAAGATGAGTTTCACATCCTATTGTATCCTAGATGCTTTAAATAGATTTTGCCTCTACTTGCATTAGTAGAGAAAGAAGGGGATTGGGAGCTGTTCTTGACTTTTAATTTTATGCCTTTGTGTGCGCTCTGCATTCTTAGTATTTTCATTGCTGGCTTTGAACACTGATTGGCTGTCACCACGCATATTGCTGTGTGCCAATTATCATTGGCTTGTATAAAATTCAGACAGTCTTAATATTATTGTGCTCTATATCAATGCCTTTCAGGCAATCCGATGTGGTGGACTAGGATTTTTTCTTCAGTATGTCAGATACCAGCACCATATTAGTTCCTTTTGTCTACATTTAATTCTTACTTTCCAGGAAATTCTTAAGGGACTGTAGAATCCTAGAGTAGGAAAGGGGCCTCATGGGCCAAAAGTACATAAGCCCTGCTAAAGCAGCCCCAGGAGAGAGCTTTCTAGCCTCCATTTCAGTGGTTCTCAACCTGTGGGTCCCCAGGTGTTTTGACCTACAACTCCCAGAAATCCCAGTCAGTTTACCAGCTTTTAGGATTTCTGGGAGTTGAAGGCCAAAACATCTGAGGACCCACAGGTTGAGAACCACTGCTCTATTTGGAGACATCCAGAGAAAGAAATCCCCCCATCTTTCTAAGTCAGTGATTCTCAACCTGTGGGTCCCCAGATGTTTTGCCCTTCAACTCCTAGAAATCTTCACAGCTAGTAAACTGACTGGGACTTCTGGTAGTTGTAGGCCAAAACACTTAGGGACCTATAGGTTGAGAACCACTGCTCTAAGTCATTGATTCCATTGCCAATCAGCTCTTACAACCATGAAGATCTTCCAGATGTTCAGTCTAAGGTTGTCCTCCTATACTTCAAATGGTTAGACTTGGACCTTTCCTTTGGGGCAGACCTTCAGTCTTCTCTTCACCAAGTTGAAAGTGCCAATTTCTTCAACTTTTCCTCATGTTTTGTTCTGTATACCTCTTTTCATCATCATTGCTCTGCTCTGATTCCACTCAATTTTTTCTATATCTTTCTTGAAATAAGTCATCTAGAGCTGGACTTGCAGCCAATGGCTCAGGGACTGGAACTGGTTTCAGGGCCTACCACTTTGAGTAGCACAAATTTTGTATGCCTTTAACTACATGTGCTCTGTTGTATTCTCTGTTTTTTTGGTAAGCTGACTGAGTTTCCGAGAAAGGTGGACTATAAATAAATTGATGGATGGATGACACTATCTGAGAGGTAGTTGAGATGAAGATGCAGCTTTGCTTGAAGCTGCAGTGTGAAAATAGAGAGTGAGAAGGCAAGCTAGTTTCTATTTGTTTACCTCAATGTGCCCTTGTCATTGTTGATTGTAACATCACCTCTTGTGGTTTGAACCTGGGCTCTAGAATTTTTTTTTTTACATGTCAGGAGCAACCGGAGTTGCTTCTGGAGTGAGAGAATTGGCCGTGTGCAAGGACGTTGTCCAGGGGACGCCCGGATGTTTTGATGTTGTACTATCCTTGTGGGAGGCTTCTCTCATGTCCCCGTATGATTCGAACCTGACAGCCTTCAGGTCAGCAACCCAATCTTCAAGTCACAAGGCTTTTATCCCCTAGGCCACCGGAGGCTCTAGAATAGCAAGCACCAGCTGCCAAATTCTGGGAGAACTTTCTGCTTCAGGTCAATGTGACTCTGAATATTAACAATCATATCTGGGTTTTTTGTGTGTGTCAGGAGCGACTTGAGAAACTGCAAGTCGCTTCTGGTGTGAGAGAGTTGGCTGTCTGCAAGGACATTACCCAGGGGATGCCTGGATGTTTGATGTTTTTACCATCCTTATGGGAGGCTTCTTTCTTGTCCCTGCATGGGGAGCTAGAGCTGACAGAGGGAGCTCATCCACTCCCCCCGGATTCGAACCACTGACCTGTTGGTGAGAAGTCCTGTTGGCACAAGGGTTTAACCCATTGCACCACTGGGGGCTCCGCCATATCTGATGTGTATAGCAGTCTTGAAATCAAATTTAATTTTCACGACATTTTCCATCTTCTTTACCAGTTGCAAAGAAGTCAGTGACCACTCCCATGGTACATAACAAAGAAGCATGCAAAGTAGTGTCACCATGGGATTGAGTCAGAAGTTGGCTAACTGTAATGGCATCTAGCTGCACCAGTTGAGTCCTTGCATTGTGTTCCCATCTGTGATCAAGAGAGCAGAGAGACGCAAGTTAAAAGTTCCAATCTGTGCAGTAAGGTGTCTTGGCTGGGTATACCATTAGGGTTGTGACATAAGTCACATAATCTTTCCCTGCCTCTTGTAGTGGCCATAATATCTTTTCTTTAATTCCCTTCTATCACCAACAGGATATACTGCACTTGACATATTGACAAATGCACTTGATATATTATTCTTTTGGATCGACAAGGAATGGGGAGCATTTTTGTTAACAGGATTTGTGTGTCTGTGTGTCTTTGATACATTGTTTAATTCTTGAGTTGGAAAAGGGACTATGGCGCTGTCTCTCATCCCACTGTTTTTGTTTCTGCTAAGCCAAATCTACCCGTTAAAATGCCTAGCTTAGGATGATGTTCAGAATGTTCTGATTGAGGCTCAAAAAAGTACCTGCTCTCTGAGACTTCTAGAACTGGTTTGTGGACTTTGAGATAATGAATTCCTCCCTGGATGGGGGGAAAAAAGCTTGTGGAAGTTGGTGATCTGATGTTATTTGCTCTCCTGTCATCAGGTAAAGACTTCTTTATTTGAACAGACATTTGGTTGACTAACTGGGTATGCTGTAAAGTCTTTTAATAGTGTGTGTGCTGTACTTTCATTGTTGTTGTCATGTTTTAACATGATTTTACAGACATTTAAAGTGGTGATGTTTTAATATGGTAATTTATTTAATTGTCTTTTAAAATAAAACTTTAAAACTGTACCCTATTTTAATGTCTGATGCGCAGCCCATGTCAAGAGATAAGTAGAACTTAAAATAGACAGATGAATAAAAATTGGGGACATGCTGTATTTCTCTTTTTTACTTTTCTCATGCAATTTTGGGTGTCTCCAACCAAAATCCAACATCTATACTGTCCTTTGCCAGTTTAGGATTTTGTTATCGCCTGTTAATTTCTGTCTGTAGGATCAACAAACCCTGCATTTAAAAAAAATGTCCTTTGGGGAATGTGGCTTTTTTTGGCTACTGTGACGAACACTTGTACTTTCGAATGTATGATTCCATCAATGGATCTGTATGCTGTTAATATGCCAGAAGTGTTACAGGGCTTCTGTTTCTTTCGTAGTAGTTGAGGAAACATGTTGGGCAACAGTGCGAAATGTCATCTAGCCACTGTCACTGTTCCTTTTGAATTTCTGTATTTCTAACTTGTCTGCTAGTTTGTTAAGATCTTCCTATACGATACGAGACACACAAGATAAGTTCAGTTTAGTTACCTTGGATCCTGCTCTAGAAGAAACTCATCATATAAATGAATTAATTAAATAAAATATGTTTAGAATAGGATGCAGACATCTGCACAGAGGTTTTGTTTATTAATTTACTAGCATGGGTACCCAGCAATGGTTAATTGAAAATAGCCTTGTTAATTTTTGGATGCTGGGTGTTCTCAGTTTGGTGATATGTTACGCTATGTCTTAGTAAAAAAATCAGCATTTCCTTTTTTACTTTTTTGTTATTTTTATTATTTTTATGAATGCTGCCATTAGAAAATGCATAAAGATGTGGTGAAATGCAATTCCCAAAAATCCTTCCCAAATTCAGCCATGTTGTGTGTGTGTGTGCCAAGTTTGGTCCAGATCCATCACTTGCTGGGTTCAGTGCTGCTGTCTGGATAAGGATGAACTACAACTCCAGGGCAATCATTCCAAAACCCTGCCAGTATTTGCAGTTGGCCATGTTGAGTGTGTGTGTGGGTGTGTGTGCCAAGTTTGGTCTAGATCTGTCGTTGGCTGGGTACAGGACTCTCTGCATAAGAGTGAACTCCCAAAACCAAGTTCCATTCCCTTAAACCCCTGCAGTATGTTCAGTTGGTCATGGGACTTCTCTGTGCCAAGTTTGGTCCCAGTTCTTTGTCAGTGGGGGTCACAGTATCAGTGAAGGTACTGCAAGTCCCATTGTCCGTGGCAAGTTTGGTCCAGATCCATCGTTGGTTGGGTTAACAGTGCTCTCTGAATGTAGGTCAAGTACAAATCTTGTAAATCATGGTGAATTCTCAGTTGCTGATCAATTCTTCTGTTAACTGTGTGACACAGGAAAGGGTAGGAAAGGGTTAAAGTTGCAGCAGTGGGCAGGGTCATCCAAATTAAGGAACCCTGGGATGTCCATTCTGGAGGAAAAACAGAACATCTAGGAGGAAATGGTCCCCCATGAAAGCCTTCACTTGGGTGGGGGGCAAGATGGTGTTTGTGCAAGACACTGGCAGGGTTTGGGCTACATGTTCATGGTGCTCACTATAACCTGCATGTCACTGGAGGGAGGGCGATTGGTGTCTCCTGCTCAGTGGGAGCTATAGCTGTTTGTGTAGGCGGGAGGCTGTCTGTGTAGTGGACACCTCTTCCACATACATACACACATACATATTTTTCACTTTTATTATGTGTATAGATCTAATTCAACTCTTTTCCAGTGTGAAGCATATGGAGTACTTTCTCTCCCATTCCTCCATCTTCCTCCCCACCAGGTGATATGAGATGTCTTTCTTACAGGTGTAAAAGGCTTTTAACTTCCTCATCAAAGGAGGCAATTTAGACAATAGGATTTAGAGATTATGAGGATAGTAGATTTCATTGGGTTAGGCTGTACAATAAGGTTAAGGTGCATGAGAAGTTCTTCAAAGAGGATAGTTTATTGTCTTGTGTCTTCCTGGTTGGTGATTTGATGAAGAGTTTCCCAAGTATTGGTAGATACGGGTTGGCAGGAAACGATATCTCACTATTTCTAGTAACCATGTAGTAATATGTTTCTTTTGGTAGTGTGATTCAACAGTTCTTCTTAATGCCTTAGTTAAAATATTCTCCCCTGTGCTGTGTGACACACTGTATGGAAACTTATTTTTGGTTGTATCTAAAGGAAGAAGATTTAAAACAAAGAACTGCCAGTTGAGATGTGAATGGCTGTAAGCATGTGTGTGAGTGAAAGATACTTTAAAATTCCTACATGGAATGCATATGGAGCAACCAACATATTATTTATATGTGTTGGTTCTACTTGGAGATAAATTATTGTATAGATTGCTGCACACTATCTCAATATGTATTGTAATGTGCACTATAAGTACGATAAGAAAATACCTGCTCAACGTTGAAAGGCATGTCCTGACTTCTAATCATCACAGAAATTGATCAGTTCACTTTATTATGTGAATTGAAGCCTTAATAATGGTGGAAATTGGGGAACTTTCCATGAGGATGTTAGTTCCAGTGACAAAAGGTTAGTCTAAATAAGCATATTTTCTTTTCACTGGGCAGACACATGGGGCATAGGATGCCTTCCTTATTGTCTTGCATCTTCTTGGTTGGTAATCTGATGAAGAGATTGGTGGATTTAGCTTTGTGGACCCTAGATGTTTTTTTAAATTGCAATTCTTATCAACTTACACCAGTGGAAAGGCTGGCTGGGCTCATGGGAGTTTCAGTTCAACAGCCTCTCAAGGATTACAAATTGTCCTGATCTGTTGTGGACTAATACAGAAGGGGCCCAGCTTTACTACCATGCATATTAGCAGAAGGAAAGACAATATGTGACAGTATTACATCAGGACAATTTGTAATATTGTTATGTTCTTTCCTTCTGTATTACTGTAAGTGGAAAATATATAAATGATTTGTTTCCATTGGTCATAATAATAACAATAATAATAATAATAATTTTATTTTTAACTCACCCTCTCTCCCCGAGGGGGATTCAGGGCGGCTTGCAAAACAAGGCAGACATTCAATGTCCCATACTATAAAATAACATCTTAAATTAACATTTAAATCAAATTAAAAACCAATAAAAACAATCCTCGACAAGCAAATCCTCACAAGGCTTGTTTATTTTAAAAGATGAAGCCAAACAAAATGAGAAAAAAAAATTACATTGCGAATTCAAGGCTGTAAGCAATTCCCACACAGTATACAGAAGACCTGGATAGGGCAATTTTTAGTGTTTCTTATTGAAAGGGTATGTTTTGCATTTATTCATTTACCTCCCAGCATAAACAAGATGATTTAAATAAATTTATAAACAAATGATAATATAGACGAGTTACCTATATCTAAAGGAACAAAGAAATGTTAGAACATTTGCTGAAAAGCTCAGGAAATTTGGGGTTAGCATGGCCAGTGTTGTCGATCAGTGGCTGGAGGTGAACCACAATTAATTCTAGCAAGTCAGAAAAGCACTGAAAACAAAGAATATAGAGCTGAAAATGTAGTCCAGTGGAAGCCAAGGCTTAAATGGGAACCACAAGGAACAAAGCCAATAGGGGCTGGAAGCTGGCAGCACGGAAACGTATGTAGAGCATATACAGTCAACCAATTACATTTGGTTAGGGGTATAGGAACTGGATGAAAGTGAAAAGCAGTGAATAAAGAAATAGCTATTTTATTTAACCTGGTAGTTCAAGGAATTTCTAGGTCCTCCAGCATGACACTGTGTTTGACTTTCCCTGGAAGCCAAGTATAGAATCATACTGGAGGACCTAGAGATCCAGAGAGAGCGATTCTCTCTTGAAATCTTAAGGTCCTAGAGCATGACCAAAGGATATGGGCCATAGAGTCACACTGGAGGATCTAGGGATTCCCGAGATAACATTTTTAAATCAAATTCCTGAATCATCAAATCTGCAAAAGTCAAAACCGCAAATATGGAGCTAGGTAGGTCTCATTCTTGTTAATGGCACAGTCTTGTGGAGCTTCATGTGTGCCATCCAGATCTCCAAGAGATAAGAAAAGTATAGTGGATTGTTGTGAGTTTTGCGTGCTATATGGCCGTGTTCCAGAAGCATTCTCTCCTGACGTTTTGCCCAAATCTATGGCAGGCATTCTCAGAGGTATGTATACCTACCTCACAACCTCTGAGGATGCCTGCCACAGATGTGGGCCAAACATCAGGAAATAATGTTTCTGGAACATAGCCATATAGCCTGGAAAACTCACAACAACCTAGTGATTCTGGCCAGGAAAGCCTTCAACAACACAAAAAAAGTATATTATAAATGTACTACATTCCTTATATACTTTGTAAGTTAAGTTCTATATATGGAGTGTGAGAACTGGCATGCCAGTTTATGTTTTGATAACCAAGGTGTTGGGGCAAAAGGATGAAGACTGTTGGCTACTGGAAGCTGCCACAAACATCTCTGGAATGTCTGTTTTCTTTGTCAAGGCTGAGATGTCACTTGATTCATGAAATGGTGCATATGAATAAAATAATAGTTCTCCTGAAGCCAGAATCACATTGTTTTTCTGGTTTTGATGACATATTTATCATAACAGATGTTATATTGGCAATGACATTTCCTCCTGTATACGAGAATATGGAATAATTCTTTTCTTGTTAGGGAGTGCTTGTGACTAGTGTTTTCAAAAATAAAAAATCTTGTATTTACTTTTTAAAATCCTACTTTATGCCACACTTTTCTAGTTGGTTAGACGAATCTAACATTGCTGTTCTGCTAGTTTCAGTTTTAGTCAAATAGAAGCAGTGTGCCGTCCGTCCGCCGGACAATAAAAAGCTATAAAACTGAAACGTGCTGTCCTTTATCCGGGCGAACTGCAAATCCCTATAAGCTGTCCTATAGATATTGAACGACTGAGTCTGGATAACTTCAAAAAAGAATGTTTATTCATACAAGGTTGTAAACCTGGCACAGATCTTAAAGTTGCAGAAAATGAAACAAATTTCTATAGGTTTTAGTCACAGAATTATCCCTGGTTCCAGAAGGCAAAGGTGATTACAAAACCACTATACCCTAATCACGCTGCCTATATTAGAAGGAGAAACTCTTTCCTTCCCTATCTTTACAGCAAAGATTAGTTCTAGAAGCGACAGAATAACTCTGCTCCTCTAACTAGATTTCCTATTCCAGATCAATATAATTCAATACTTATCTAATTTGGATAGGCTTAGATTGGCCTGGTTTTGAGGATGATTTGTCCCAGTTAGCCTTGCACAGCTCCAGCACGTTGGAAGACTATAGCCAGAATGAAACTCTAAAATGGAGACTAGACCCTGGTAAAAAGGGCGGTCCTAAGATGTTGCACTCTTTGACCAATCACTGCAAAGAAAACTGCAGCCAGCTCTTGCAGATTCCAAGCCACTTTTCCTAGGCTTTTGCAGCCAGAGGCTCAAACAAAATGTAAAGGAGGGAAAACAAACAAACGACCAATAGGTAAGGCAAACCATCGTCCTGGGGGACGGAACACTCCCCGCTAAATTCCCAGGATGTGGGAATTTACCAATCAAAAACATACAAACACCTTTGTATACATAACAATACAAACACTAGAACTTTAAACATCTCCAATAAGCAACACGAGGTCACTAATTGGTCTGTCCAAAATGGACACTTTGCCTCTGTTGCAAGTCTTTAATTGAACTTTCCTGACCTTACCGTCCGGGCAAGGAAAGGTCTTTAATACAATGCCCATGGGCCACGCATGGCGGGGCAAGTCTTTGTCCTTTAACAACACAACGTTGTTAACCTCAATGTTGTCCTGTGGGCTTTGCCAGATTCTTCTAGCTTGAAGCTGGCTTAAGTACTCAGCTTTCCACCTTTTCCAAAAGTGGTTGGCCAAGGACTGCACCTGTTTCCACAGGGCACGGTGAGTTCCGTCCGGAACTGGCAACATGACGTCCTTCCATCCTGGCACCTTTTGTGTCAAAATAAGTGCAGGAGTCAGTGGTTGTAAGTTCTCAGGGTCACTGGTAAGGGGAACCAGCGGCCGGTTGTTGATAATTGCGGTAACTTCCGCCATAAGTGTCACCAAAACATCATGTGTCAATGACCTATGACTCAAAAACATGGCATTAAGGATTTTGCGACTAATACCAATCATCCTCTCCCAAACACCACCCATATGGGAGGCGTGAGGAACATTGAAAGTCCACATAATTTGTTCAGTATTCGTAAAGTTCTGAACCTTTGGGTCTCTCCCAAACCTAGACACACAATTGAGTTCTTTGGTCGCACCTACAAAATTGGTGCCACAGTCCGACCGAATTGACTTAATTGGCCCTCTGAGGGCTATGAACCTTTTCAATGCGTTTAAAAATGATGAAGTGTCCATCCCTTCTATGACTTCTATATGGACAGCTCGTATTACTAAACAAGTAAACAAAACTGCCCACCTCTTGTTATTTACAACACCACCCCTGGTTTTCCTAGTGACAACCTCCCAAGGACCAAACACATCGATTCCCACATGGGAAAAGGGTGGGTCTGTCAAAGTCCTATCCTGAGGTAGTTCTGCCATCAACTGACTTTGACAGTTTCGTCTGAGTCGCCGACATTTGACACATTTAAAAATAACACTGCTGACCAAACTTTTAGCATTTACCACCCACAGGCCTTCATTTCTAAGGGTCGCCTCAGTCAGAGTTCTACCTTGATGATGGATTTTCTCATGGTAATGCCGAACGAGCAGCAATGCAGTGTGACTATTAGGGGGTATGATGATGGGGTTTTTTATGCACGCCTTGAGTTTAGCTTTGGCTAACCTTCCTCCAACTCTCAAAATACCCTCCTTGTCTAAAAATGGGTTTAACTCATTTAGAAGACTTTGATTAGGGATGTTGAGCCCTTGCTCTAGCCTAGCTATTTCCTGCTTGAAAGCAGATCTCTGTACTGACTTGAATATGACGCTCTTAGCCTTTATCATATCCTGGACCTGTAAAGGCTCACTATCTTTGCAAGCTAAACGATGTATAAGCCTAGCAACTGCTCTAAGAAGACTGTGCCACTCCGAAAAACGTTCAAAACGGTGTGGTTCCAGGCAAGATCTTTGGCCCATCTTGATTTCTGTGGTTGATTTGCAGGCTTTCACCTCTGCACTTCGTGAGACTTGAGCATTCATAATGTCCGAAAACCTTTGCTCATCTTTCGAGAGCGCTGTGGCTTCGTCTCTCTCAGAGACTTTGAAGATGGAGGAATACTCTGGAGTTATTGCTTGGCAGTAGACTGAGATGTGACTTAGGCAACTGCGCACAAGTGTAGGACGTCCACCTTTAAGCACCTGTGCTTGATTGGAGTCCAACGACGATGGTGGGTGCATCTTGTTTATGCACACTGGGCCTGTAACTGTCCAGCCTAGTGGTAGCAGCTGAGCAATGGGCGCCCCTGGAGGTCCCTTAACTTGGTCGTTCACATAGAACAAGTTCGGACAGTCCGCACCAAGCAAAAGGGCAATGTCCACATCTGGCTGAAAGGCTGGTATGGCATTCTTTAACCGTCGCAAATGTGGATGAGCCTCCACAACTTCTCTAGTTACAATTTGTTTTTTGTTCCGAGGGATGGAGGAACACTCAATCAGGTCTGGCAACTTGAACTGTCTCTTCTGGTCGCAAGAGGAGACAACAAAGCCAGATGCTATGCGACCCTGCAACTTCTTTTTTCCTGCACATGTAGTCATGGTGTAATCGACCATCTTGGTTTTAAGGTCAAACATGCGGAAGAACTCTGGAGTAGCTAGGGAGGCATCGCTCTGTGAATCTAGGGCCACATAGAGTCTCTTTTTAAGCCAAGGGCTCTTGGATGGATATACATCCGCTAGGCAGATAGGATGACAGACTCTGAACTGGTGCGAGTCAGAGCATAGTTCTGTGCAGGCGACTGCTGAAACCTCCACCTGCATCTCTGGTACGGCTGGCTTGTCGGTGTCTTCGACTGCTGACTTTTCTTTTGGTGAAGCGTTCTCTTTGGGGTGGGAGATGATATTGGAGTTGTGCATTGCGGTGCAATGCTTGAGGCTGTTGCATTTCTCACACTTGATGTTTTCTTTGCAGTTGGATGCAAAGTGTGGAGTTGCTCCACAGCATCTAAAGCAGATTCCCTGCTTTTGAACTAGCTGTTGCCTTTCTTTGTATGTCTTTCTACTAAACTCCCTGCAGTTGGCCAAGCTGTGAGGCTTTTGGTGAATAGGGCAAAGCAACTCTTTTACCTCCGACCTGGGTTCGTCAGTCTTGTGTTGAGTTTCGACTGCCTTTACGCTGACAGGTCTATTGGCCTCTCTAGGTGGTTTCTTGTCCACTTCAGGTGCCTTCTCTGGCTGGGTCCCTTGGTATAAGGTGGGGAGGCCCGTCTGTGGATCATTCCTTTCTCTGGCTGCCCTGGTGATGAACTGGACCAAATGAGAAAATGGAGGGTATGCCTGGGAGTGGGCCTCCTTGTAGTTGAAGACCTCCTGTCCCCAGCGTTCTTGCAAAGTGAAGGGCAGCTTGGTCAAGATCTGCCTCTGGGACAGGTGCTGATCGAGGCACTTCAAACCGGGCAGTTCTGGATTCTCCTTGGCCGACTCTAATTCCGCAAGGAGATCGCTGAGGTCCCACAAGAGTTTGAAGTCTTTGAGTTTTAAAGCTGGGAACCTTTGGAGCTTGTCCATAAGAGATGCTTCAATCTCTGTGCTGGCCCCATACCTCTGCTGCAACCTGGCCCAGGCCTTTTCCAGGGCTTTGTCGGGATCGGCTACGTGGGCTGCGTAGATCTTCTTAACTTGTGAGGATGAGGCTGGGCCCAACCATGCAGCCAGAAGAGTCAGTTCTTCCTCAGGCAATAACTTTAAGTCTCTGATTGCTCTCTGGAAGGTGGCCTTCCAGAGAAGAAATTCCTCAGGCTTGTCCGAAAACTTTTCGACACCCTTGTCCTTAAGATCTCTTCTGGGGCTTCTGATGATGGAGACAAGCTGGGACTCTGGCGTCGAAGGGAACAATTGAGGAGTTTGCTGTTGTGGAGTGGACTCCCACCGTGTACCTTGCGTCAACCTTTGGCCTCTTGGAGGGATGACATCGACCACTGAAGAATCGATGGTTCCCTGTGCAGCTGTCTGTAGGGGCCAACTAGCGCTCGGCCTTGAGGCCCTGATTGACTGACCTAGGGTTTTAGCAGGAGGCACAGGTAGCTCGAGCAAGGGTGAGCTCCCCGCTATGACGCTCTGCTCTGCAGGAAACTCAAAAGTGACTTTGGGGCCCTGCTCTGGGTAAGGAGAGAAGTCTCCCTGTTCCTCATCCGAAAACTGGCTGTACATGCTGCCAAGGTGCGCAAACACTTTGGCAGAAGGGTTCTGTATTGGTAACTGGCTTACATTTTCTTCTGTGAGTGGCTCAATTAGGGCCTTGGCCAAAGTCTCAGCCCTTACCCTTTTGGCTGCGGCATCCATCTTTATTCTAAGCATCTCTATACGAGCCTGTTCTATTTGCATTTCGCTTTGTCTACGGGCCTGTTCTATTTGCATTTCGCTTTGTCTACGGGCCTGTTCTATTTGCAGTCGTTGCTCTTCTTCTTTAAAGGGAAGGGTGAGATCAGCTGCCTTAGCATCAGCCTCCGCCCCCGCTACCTTGCTCTTTAGCTCTAGACGTGCAGCCTCCTTAATGTGCAAGGCAGCTAGGGAAGAGATGGCACTCCCAGCAGCAGAAGACTTGCTAGAGTGGCTGTGTTTAGACGATGCACGCTCCCTTAGTTTAGATACCTGGCTAGAGCGGTTGGACTTAAGACTAAGTGCCACAGCAGGTGATTTCAAAAGATTGGTCTCATGGCTGCATAAGGAAGCTAGGATTGCCCTCACCCTATTTTCTTTCTCATTAGTGTCAGCTAAAACACTCCCTATTTCTAACTCTGAATCCTTGGCGTTAATGCGCTCGAGGACCTGGACTATCTTAGACACTAAACCCCTCCAAAGACCGAAGGCTTCTTCGAGGTCTGTCTGTAATATGGCTGGCACCCTTGTGATACCCAAGCTCTCTATTCTGTCCATTAATGTTACAATTCGCTCCCATGCCGAACCTAACCTCACATGGAGGAGCTCCTTTTCATCTATTAGATGGGCTAGCATCTTGGCTGAAGGGTGCTTTATCCTTTGGGGCCTTTCATTCCTACTTTCAGCCTCAGAAGGAGGTATACCATCTGTATCATCTTGAAATTGCATAGACATTATGTATTCTTAATAGCAAGTAAATTTACAACAAAGGCAAATGCAATATAC
Organism: Anolis carolinensis; assembly: GCF_035594765.1. Lineage (NCBI taxonomy): Eukaryota > Metazoa > Chordata > Lepidosauria > Squamata > Anolidae > Anolis > Anolis carolinensis. The sequence goes on along the minus strand of NC_085842.1, from coordinate 58,170,824 downwards.
CTGCAAGTAAATTTACAATAAAAGCAAATTCAATATATAATACAATTCACAGCACTTAACCATAGCAATATATATCACTAAGTAACTATACTTTACAAAGATTGTGACCTTTGGCGCCAGACTTTGGTGGGCAAGCTGCAAAATGTCAACTGACAGCAACTTGCCACTTGATACCTCCCTTGCCCGAGTGACGTAAACTGCCAAAATGGCGACTTCGCCAAATTTTCAAGCACCTCGTGCTCTGCGGCTCGAGGCCTGCCGCCGAAGGAGCACCGAGGCTGGCTTTGGAAAGGAGGAGAGAAGAGACGCCTCCTCCCCGCTGTGAAGGGAGGTCACCACCGCAGGACGATGAGACAGGTCACCGCCGCAGGTCGATGAAACAGGTCACCACCGCAGGTCGATGAAACAGGTCACCACCGCAGGACGATGAGGCAGGTCACCACCGCAGGACGATGAGGCAGGTCACCACCGCCGGACCATGAGGCAGGTCAAAGCCGGCCGAGTGCTCCGGCCGAACTCCTGATGAAGAGGCTGTCAAAGCCGGTTGAGTGCTCCGGCCGAACTCGCAGCAGCGTTGCCAGGCCTGTCCAGGTTCTAGCCTGGTTCTGGTGGGCTCCACGCCTCAGAGCCAGCCAAAGAACTGTCGCTGGTGCTCCGCGGCTCGAGGTCTACCGCCGAGGGAGCCCTGGACGTTGCTGGGAACTGCACAGCCTGTGCAAACCCAGAAAGCCACTGGGCTACGTGCGCACACGCGAGCCAAATAGCAAGGAAATAGAGCCCCACTATTTGACTCCTTCAGGTCTGAGAGCGGGCTCCACTGCCTCAGACGCTGGTAGAGTCTTTAGGTATGCAGACTGAGCTCAGGCGGAAAAGCCGCAGCCTATACTAAAACTTCCTAAACTATAAAAAACTATAAAGCCGTGCAAGCTAGCTGAAGCGGAAAAACCGCTGATCGACCTCAAAACTGTGCCGTCCGCCGGACAATAAAAAGCTATAAAACTGAAACGTGCTGTCCTTTATCCGGGCGAACTGCAAATCCCTATAAGCTGTCCTATAGATATTGAACGACTGAGTCTGGATAACTTCAAAAAAGAATGTTTATTCATACAAGGTTGTAAACCTGGCACAGATCTTAAAGTTGCAGAAAATGAAACAAATTTCTATAGGTTTTAGTCACAGAATTATCCCTGGTTCCAGAAGGCAAAGGTGATTACAAAACCACTATACCCTAATCACGCTGCCTATATTAGAAGGAGAAACTCTTTTCTTCCCTATCTTTACAGCAAAGATTAGTTCTAGAAGCGACAGAATAACTCTGCTCCTCTAACTAGATTTCCTATTCCAGATCAATATAATTCAATACTTATCTAATTTGGATAGGCTTAGATTGGCCTGGTTTTGAGGATGATTTGTCCCAGTTAGCCTTGCACAGCTCCAGCACGTTGGAAGACTATAGCCAGAATGAAACTCTAAAATGGAGACTAGACCCTGGTAAAAAGGGCGGTCCTAAGATGTTGCACTCTTTGACCAATCACTGCAAAGAAAACTGCAGCCAGCTCTTGCAGATTCCAAGCCACTTTTCCTAGGCTTTTGCAGCCAGAGGCTCAAACAAAATGTAAAGGAGGGAAAACAAACAAACGACCAATAGGTAAGGCAAACCATCGTCCTGGGGGACGGAACAAGCAGAGATCAAAGTAAAGAGGGTTGGTGTAGGTTGGGGTGTGATAAGGTAGAATTAGGCCTAGATTAGGATATAAAATAATACACTTAATATGAAATGCCAAATGGCTGACATGGTAATAGTGCTATATAATGGCAGTATTCATTTGGACTCTAGTTAAAAACAATAACTTTCTTATAAAATGTGCCATACCCTGACAGTATTGGTCAGTCCCTAGAAGTGGGCTCCAGGGGTGAACTTGCTTTCGATGGTGCATCTGGGCATGGAGTATTCACTTTTGTTTCTTCTCTCATTTGGGGCCCCATATACCTCCTCCATACCTCCATAAAGCTGAGTAGCTTCCTGGAAGTGTTTTTTCCATGTTAGAGAAGGGATGCACCAGATCCTATCTGATCTTGGAAGCTAACCTGGATCAGCCCTGTTTACTGCTTGGATGGGAGAGCACCAACATATATATGTTGTAGGCTATATTTCGGATGAAAGAACTGTCAAAACTCCTTGCCTAAGAAAATCCTATTAATTTCAAGAATAATTTGAAGGCGCGCACACACACACACACCATATAAACATAACACAGTGGGCAGGTGGTAATATAACATTGGTTTTGAATCATTATAATCTTTGAAACTCCATAAATAACAGCTCATTTATAACGATTCATATGATGCTATTTGGTTCATGGTAGCTTATGTTGGTTTTCCTAGATATTTGCAAACAGAAAGGTAGGTGTTGGAATACATTCTGGTGAGTCATTCTGGGTTAAGTCCAGTTGATTCAGTGGGTCTGCTCTTAAAATGCTACATAATTTTCCAGGCAGATGATGTCTGAAGACTTTTAACAATGGGATGGAGTGGGGTTTGTTTTCAAAACTTTGGGTACAAAGCAACTGTTCATTGTGCTGAAGACCTGGGATCAGCAATTACTGTCCTGGATCACACTATAGACTAAAATTTCATTTTTTGCATTGGCTCTCTAGCCCTTGTGTTTAAAAATCTGTATGTTTGGAGTTTGGTGTAAGCGTGTTTATATCAAGTGTTACCTCTAAATTGTGTGTTTCCCTTAGCCATTTGTCTTCCTTACCTCTTCAAAGGCAATAGGTTGGAAAACACCATTTGAGGCTCCCTTGAAAAATGTAGCTCAGCTATGTTTGAGCTGCTTGTTATATAAAAAAGCATCTCCTCAAAATGTAGAGCACTAGTAAAACCAAAGTGATAATTTTTTAAAAAATAGAAACAGCATGTTGGAAGTAAAACAAATGACATATGAAAATAATAATGGGAGCAAATTCAAGAAGCATGTCTGCTTTACTGGGGGTGGGGTTCACTGCTTGAATATAATTCTGCAATGTCTTGCAATATTCTAGACCAAAAAGTAGGATTAGTCAGGAAAAAGCTTACATCCTTTTTCCAGGAGATAAATGTGTCTTGAGATAAAAGCATCCTAGTAAAGTGGTGTGTCAAAAACTTGCCCTCAAATGAGAGAGCTTTAGAAAACAGAGATGGTAACTGCCATTATACATGTATTCAAAACATACATGCGGTCTCTGTATTTTATTACAGTGGAAGCCTCTGAGGCATTTGATATGACTATGACAAATATTATGGCTGTATTAAGTGGCAGTTTTCTGATCCATTGTGCCAGGAGCTATAAAGGGAAGAGCTCAAATGTGAATCTAAGCTCTGTAATCCTTTAACCATCAAGTGATAAACTAGCTAATAAACAGCAAACTCTAACTGAGTGTGTGAATGCACTATGGGGCAACCAGATCTAACCACAAAACTGATGTAGGATGTTCTCTAGGGGAATTGATGTAAATCTTTTCTCTTCATCCTTTGTTTTGGAAGAAGGGCATCTGTAAACTCTCAAAGGGTATTGCTGGAAAACTGATATCTCCAAAACTAAAAAATATCTGGCTTTGGTGACATTTTGCACTGTCTGTATAGCAAACATGTGTCACCTGAATTCAGACCTGGGTTTAATTTTATAAATGAATGAAAACTCATTACATCCCAACACATAGCATGGAGGATCAGGGATCTTTGGCAAACGAGGAAGGTGTCACATCATGCTTTGTAGCCTGTAGGAATGGCATTCGATTTTTAGAACTAGGTGTTTCTTCAAGCATTCCTTTTTCTCTTGTTAAAATTACATTATTTTGGAATGATCAAAGAGGTCCAAAAAGCAATTATTAGCAGAGAGAAGCTTGTTAGGGCAGAACCTAATCGCTGTGACATGATAGGATTTGTGTTATCACTGACTGATGTGTGCCTTCAGTTGGCAAACTACATTTGCTACAAGAGCTTTGAGGAGAGTGGCTGGTGATACAGAAGCTCCCTCTGTGGTTCCACACTCATTAACCATCTCTTAAAATGGCAGTGAATGTGTGCTCTATTTATCATAAATTACTATATCTTGGCATTTATTTTCCAGTATATTTTAGGCTTTCGCAGACTGAAGTCCTTTAAAGTGGAGATGCCAGGACACTCAGAGAACTTCTGTGTGTGCGACACAGATGTTTTTCCATGGATTTTTTTCAGGAACAGGGTACAGCTTAGCCCAAATTAGTGATAATATTGCCTGAGAACATGATAGAAACATCCCGTGGCAACAAATTGGGCTCTGTTGTTGCATGCCTTCAAGCCTTTCAGAATTAACAGCAACACTTTCATTGGGTTATTTGCAAGTTTTGTTCAGCCTTTGCCTTGCTCCAAGACCAAGAGAATGTGATTACTTCCTTATCACACTGGGGATGTAATGTGGATACATCTGTTCTCCTGGCATGAGCAGAATTCTTGGAAATGTAGTTTGGGAAGGCGAGGACTTCTGTAGCAGAGTATTCAAAAGGGCCAGCCTTAAACTACATTTCCCAGAATTCTGCTCATGCCAGAAGAATGGGGCTGCCTGGATTAACAGCCCCAGTGTGATAAGAGGGCAGCCAGGGTCATCTGAAGGGTTTCCATGGCCAAATAGGGATTTGAACCCTGGTCTCTAAAGTTACAATCCAATACTCAAAATACTACAAAACACTGGATTTCTGGCTATTTGCTACAGTTCGTGAAAGTTATTTGAGAAATAGTCCTCTAAATTAGACTAAACACATGTTTTTATATTCCCTGAAGCCACTCCCAAATTAAACTCCATTGTGGGTCTTCTGTAAAACTCTGGTATTCTTTGGTCTTCTATAAAATGAAGCATGCAACCACATTTTCTTAAAACTGGGTTGGTTGCTTTTTTGAGTAGGAGAGATTACAGAACTGTCTTCTAATCAGTTCTGTTTTGATCTTGTATTTTTCAGTTAGCAAGGACTATGATATCATCTGCCACCCTCCTTGGACTCCCCTGTCCCTGTGGGCTTAGCTGCAATTCACATGGCACCTTGTGTGTGTGTGTGGGGGGGGGGGGGGGGGGGGGAGAGAGAGAGAGAGACAGACAGACAGACAGACAGACAGAGAGATGTTTTCTCCAACAACAGTGTATTGTCATGAGTTACCCCTGTGGTAATCCAAAATATTTTGGTGTCATTTTGACAAGCAGGCAAGTAAGATCCATCAGATTTTTTAAAATCCTGTTCTCAAGGGAGAGGAAGAAGCCAGACATACTGGGACACAAGCTTCTTAGGACTAACTTTATTCTGGTTTTGAAAAAAGATTTGTTACTTCACAATCTTATGTGCAGACCTTAGTAATGATGATAAATTTAGGGCTATAAAGAGATGAATTTGACTGTGATTAATAAATCCTGCCTGAATCCCTGATGGGTCCATTAGCATCAGTGGAAATGGCTAAACGTCCCTGCATGGAAGGTTATACCTTTCCTGGGCTCCTTATCCTCCACTTGTTTTGAAGTCGTTCAAAGTGTTTCTGAACTTCTGCTTTCTTTCACCATTGGTCCCTCTTCTAGTATAATTCACAGGAGAAATTACGGGTTTAAAGAAGTTAATTGTCTTGTGCCTTCCTTGACTCCCTGCCTTCAGGAGCTAGAAGCTTCAAGTCATGATCCAGGGAGACTTTTAAAAAAGAAAGTCTGCAAATTTTGCTTAGACAAGGTAGATGCACTGAATAAGAGTCAACAACAAAGCTGTATAATTTTGTGAGAAAATTGCCCTTTCTAAAAATGTATTATATTACAAAATACTACAGAATACCAGTTGGGGCAGTTTCAAAGTCGTAATTAACTTTTCAGTTGACTGTTGTTGATATTACATGTATTAACACACAGCTGTTTAAATGTACTAAGAGTTGTACCATAACAATTTAGTGTGTTAATTCCCTCCACCGTTGCCTTTGTATTTAGACTAGGGTAAGGGTTGTCTCATCTTAAAATGTTTGAACGTATTCCAGCAATGCAGTCTTCATGCATCTGAACATGAACCATATTAAGGCTGTAATTCTGTTTTTAGCAATGGATGTTTAAACTGATGTGAGGCTTGCTTTGAAGTAGTCATGCTTAAAATGGGACTGCCCTTATGTTATTGATATATATTCCCTTCACATTTTGGTTTAAATAATTCTGGTGTGTGTGTGTACTTCAAATACTTATTTTTGTCATTAGCTGCCCTCAAGTCAACTTGGGCTTATGGTGATCCCATTAATGAGAGACCTCCAAGTCACCCTGTCCTCAGCAGCCCACTTCAGCTCTTGCAAACTCAGTGCTGTGACTTCCATGATTGAGTCAATCCCCCTGTCATATAATTTTCCTCTTTTCCTACTTCCTCCTCATACTTTACCAAGCATTATTGTCTTTTTCTTGTGAGTTATACTTTCTGATGATATGCCCAACTCATAACAGTCCTAGTCACCTTGGCCTCTAAGAGATTTTTGTTTTGATTTGCTCATGGACCCATTTATTTGTTTTCTTAGTAGTCCATGGTACCCACAGAACTTTTCTCCAGCATTGTATTTCAGATGAATTCATTTTATTTCTATTCGCTTTCTTTACTGTGTGTGTCTCTCAGTCTCTGTTTGATGTGTTTATGGGCATTGAATGTTTGCCCTATGTGTGTTATAATGTGATCCGCCCTGAGTCCCCTTCGGGGTGAGAAGGGCGGAATATAAATACTGTAAATAAATAAATAAATAAATACTGTGCACTTTTCACAACCATACATAGGGATTGGTTATACAATGGCCTGGACAATTCTAGTTTTAGTAGTCAATTATATATCTTGACACTTCAGAAACTCATCTAGTTCCTTCATAGCTGCCCTTTTAAGTCCCAGTCTTCTGATTTCTTGTCTCCATTCTGATTAATATGCTGGGCATGTTTAGCCTGCTGAAGGGAAGGCTGAGAGGAGACATGATGGCCATGTACAAATATGTGAGGGGAAGTCATAGGGAGGAGGGAGCAAGCTTGTTTTCTGCTGCCTTGCAGACTAGGACGTGGAACAACAGCTTCAAGCCACAGGAAAGGAGTTTCCACCCAAGCATTAGGAAGAACTTCCTAACTATGAGAGCTGTTCGGCAGTGGAACTCTCTGCCTCGGACTGTGGTGGAGGCTCCTTCTTTGGAGGCTTTTAAGCAGAGGCTGGATGGCCATCTGTCGGGGGTGCTTTGAATGCAAATTTCCTGCTTTGTGGCAGGGGGTTGGACTGGATGGCCCACGAGGTCTCTTCCAACTCTGTGATTCTATGATTCTATTTTAAAATACTCATGTATTTTTGTTTGCTAGATATAATCCAACTCTACATTTTGAATTGGATTCAAACTTTTTTTCTAAGGGGGGATAAAAATCCTGGAAAACTGATTGATGAAAGCTGAGAGTATATTTAATGCACCCAGACCAATGTTTTTTCTCCGTGACCTTGGATATCCTTGGCTGTCTAGGAGCATTATATTACTTTCAGCTCCAGTCTTCTGGAGTCTATAGTGAAGGCAGCTACCTAGGAGCCAGTACTATGAACACAATGAGGCTTCTGAGGAGAGATGCAGAGGACTGAGCTGGTAGTCAGCTTGTCTGTCCAAAACAATAAGTATGTTTTAACTTGTCAGGTCTTTTCAGGGCTGCAGAGTTGACTTGCATTCATGGAACCGAAGCAAATGCTCTCTTATAGCTTTATAAATATGGCATTCTGGCAGTTCAGTAGTAAATGTCTTGGTGAAGATTCATTCACTGTAGTAAAAGTATGGGGCAGTCTTATCTTTTGGCAGCACCTGCGGGACATGTGAAGAATACTCAGAACCATACTTTTGTTTTATTAGTCCTCTGGCTTTCTGCCAAGAGCCGCGTGGAACAGTGTTTCATCTGCAGCTGCATTTGAGAGGATCACAAGAAGTAGCTTTGAATGGAATGCTAGAGGCTTCGTATTTGGAGCTTGTGTGTGTCTGAGAATTCTTTGTTAATTGTTGTATGTGTTGGACTGGGTGGTTTAGGGAGGAAAACACTACTGGGGAATTATTATATGAAAGTGGTGTCTAAACAAACATATTGTGAAAACATTTCCTTCTCAAAGAATAACTGTAATCTATAGAGCAGAAGTAGAGATAACTATGGCCTTATGGATATTTTTGACTACATCTCCAAAAATTGCCCCTCATTGGCTATGCTGGCTGGGGCTAATGGAAATAGGAGATCCAGATTTCACTAAGTTTTTCTATTTTATACCTTGCTCTGCTAGTACTGAACGTTCTCAGTGATGTTTTTAACTTTTATTTTCATATTGAGGTAGTAGCTTTCGATTAGTAGCTTTTAGGAATGATTTAGAGCAATGGTTTTCAACCTGTGGGTCTCCAGATGTTTTGGCCTTCAACTCCCAGAAATCCTAACAGCTGGTAAACTGGCTGGGATTTCTGGGACTTGTAGGCCAAAACACCTGAGGACCCACAGGTTGAGAACCACTGATTTAGAGACTATTCTCAATGTATAGGCTTGCTGAATAGCAATTTGGGAAAGTCTTCTGTCTTAATGGTTCCACATCTATCTCCAATCATATTTGAGCTAAGGACTACAGCAATCCATCTTTTTATTGATGAACAAAGGCTCTAGACTAGTATCTGTTTGGACTTAAATGACTGATTGAGTGGATGTGGGTTAGTTCCTTACAGTCAGAGACAATAATACGGGTTACTGCTTATGTTCTGTATGAGATCTAGCTCAAGCACTAGATCAGATTTTGGTGCTATGGGATTATTGGTACTAGATTATGGTTTTCCTTGTGTACCTGCTTTGTTTTCTATGCTTTTTAATATCTGTATGACACCTTGGAGAGAAGCACCTGGAATTTCATTAACAAGTTGATGCTATCCATCTTTGCCTCCTTGTCAAATGATGCCAAAGCTATAAAATTCTAACCATTAGTGGTCATATTGACTGGAGGTAATAGAAGTTATAGTACAAACTATCTGGAAGACACCAGGTAGTGGCAAACTGCTAGCACTTGTCTAAAATGGAGATCTTGGTTATTTTTACAGCAGTGGGTAGTGTATGTTTCTGTGTCATTTGAAAAGTGTAAATTACTGAATAACAAATTGAACATAAATTAAATAAATTGAAGGTGAAAAGGGGTGTTTCCTCTTGCAGTAGGTAGTTATTTGTGTGAGACTGGATAGTTCATAGTGGTGCTTACAACGTGTGCAACTAATTACCAGGTATAGTCAAAAATCCCTTGGGAGACTTTTCTGTATGAGTTCCATTGGCAGGGAAGGGAATTGCTTTGTGTTATACAGACCCTGTAGAAACGAATGAATTACACATCTTCCTACAAAATTGTGTCAACGCTCTACATTTGTTCTCAATAATTATAGGCTTAAATCCAAACAAACCAAACTAGCATAAACATACTAGGCTACTGCTTATGTAAATCACTTTTATTCCAAAGGGACTACTCTAGTAAGAAATAAAACTAGATTTGACACACAATTCCTTCAGTCATACCAGGTTACTTATCTCTCTTTTATTGTGAACGACAGTGTGAAATCTACAGTTGTATGTATTTAACTGTCTGTCTTCTCCCTCCATTATCAATACAATGGTGGGCAATGCCTTGGAAGTGCCCCATCACATTGAAGCATGAATTCGTATTTTGTTTGCTGGCATGGAGACCTGTGCCTTAAACTGTCAAGATGGGAGGAAGCATTTTGGAGAACTTATTTCTCAAACTATTAATGTAACTTCCACTTGCAATTAGAGAGGAAATTCAGAACTTGAAGAATATGTAAAGGAGAAGAACTTATCTACAACTTATTTTAATTTTATTCTTTATATATTTTGATGTGCCACTTCCTTCTTTTCCTCAGAAAAGTGGAATATGCTTCGTGTACATTTATGAAATGAAACACCAACCAGAAGGCTAGAGCTGCACATTCACAATTCATAATCAAGATTAATTGATCCCGTCTAATGGAAACAAATTGAATCTATCATAGTTGCTTCCCGTTAAGCTAACATCCAGAACAATTTTTGCATAGCAGCCAGGAGAGTTCAACTAAGTCAGCAGGTTCTTGGAAAATGTTGCCTATCAGAATCCATTTATATTAATCTTTGTGTTAGCGGATGACTAGAAAGCAATTAAATTTGCCTTGGAACTGGCTTCTTTCAGTCAGCAATTGGAAAGGATATCATAGTTGGCACTTCCCACAAACCAATTGGGAATGTACTTGTGGACTTACATATATGCAAGAGTAAACACTGGGAACTCTGTGTGTCCGTGCACTTGCTTTAAAGATGCTCATCTTGTAGAAATAGGGCACATCAGGGGGAAGAATGGAGTTCTAGTCCAAATACTTAAGTACAGTTTGGTTTCAACCCACCCATCCTAAACTAGCTCAGGGCTGCTCTACAGGAAACACTCATGCCAGCATACCTGATTCCCTCCCTTGCCATCTTGCCATTTCTCCATTTTTTCCTGTAGCAAACCAAGGATTTCCACAAGAACTGTATTACAGCTACTGGCATTTCATTCATTAATAAGAGAGGGTTGGTAAAGATTTAATTAAATTCCCAGAATTCCCCAGCCAGTGTAATGGGAGATTCTGGGAATTGTAGCACAAAAGATAACCTTTTTGTCCAAAGCATTCCTCATTGTGCTTCTCTCAAATGTCTCTGGCTCTTTCTTTAGTGGATAATGTTGGGATGGTGCATAAGGGCCCGTACACACAGTCATATAACCCAGAATGTCAAGGTAGAAAATCCCACAATATCTACTTTGAACTGGGTTATCTGAGTCCACACTTCCATATATTCCAGTTCAAAGCAGATCATGTGGGATTTTATTCAGCTGTGTGGAAGGGGCCTTAGATTCTGAAGAATAAAACATTGCAAGATGAGAAATCTGTGTGGCTTTAGCTGTGTTTAGAAGCACATAATATTTTATTTCATATCTTTCTTTAATTACCAAAATAACTTCCTTTTGTTTTGAATAAGATCAACTTATTTTAGCTAAAAATTTCAACCCTGCCCCCCTATTGTTCTTATTTAGTCCAAATGCTTTTTAAAAAAAGGGCCAGGCATACACAACTGACTAATCACCAGCAGCAGTAAATCTCTACAGACTGAAAGGTTGGCAGTTCGAACCCGGGTCAGGGTGAACACCCGACCTTTAGCCCAGCTCACTGTCCACCTAAGCAGTTCAAAAACAGATATTTTACGTCACCATAAAAGGAAATACCAGAAATGCCCGCAATTAGGGTAGGAAAAAAATTGTGATCAAGGGCTCGTCGTCATAGCGGTTGGAGCTACAGCACCCTTTGTAGCTGGAATCAAGCACAACTTCCAGGAAGCCGAAATTGAAAAAATGCCAACGTAATACCTCTATCTGTTGTCTGTCCTGTATGTCTAATAGGCATTGAATGTTTGCCGTGTGATCCACCCTGAGTCCCCTTTGGAGTGAGAAGGGCAGAATATAAATGCTGTAAATAATAATAATAATAAATGTATAAATCTTTTTTTTTTTAATGTAGAATTCTGACTTTTTAAAAACAACCTCCTTAAAGAAGGAAATGTTAAATACAGTAGAGTCTCACTTATCCAACGTAAACGGGCCGGCAGAACATTGGATATGTGAATATGTTGGATAATAAGGCGAGATTAAGGAAAAGCCTACTAAACATGATTTTACAAATTAAGCACCAAAACATCATGTGTTATACAACAAATTTGACAGAAAAAGTAGTTCAATACGCAGTAATGCTATGTAGTAATTACTGTATTTACGAATTTAGCACCAAAATATCACGATATATTGAAAACATTGACTATAAAAATGTGTTGGATAATCCAGAACGTTGGATAAGCGAGTGTTGGATAAGTGAGACTCTACTGTACTGCCTTTCAGAAGCAGTTGTCAACAAATACATATTGTTTGCTTGCTTCACCAAACCAGTTTTTCTCCCTTTGATTTTTTTCTACCCACAGAATTGAGTTTCCTTTTTTCATAGTTGAAGTATCATTTATATATTGATTTCAAGTCTACACATTTCTGCCACACACTCCCAGTGGAATAACAAGGGTGTCCACAGTATTGCCATTCTAGTCTTGTCAAGATTAGGATATTTCCTCCTGTACTAGTAGAAATGGAGGCTTAGAAATTGTAAATGTTGAACTTCAGCTTATTCTTGATCTGAGTAAAACCTCCAATGGTGGGAGAATGTCCTTGTGTTCTGCATTTCAGAGGATGTTGATCATTTATGTGTGTCTGGTATAAAGAACCAAAAGGTCAAAGCAAAGGTGGCATGTGCAATCTGTAAACTGAGATGCACTGCAGAGATAAGCCCTTGATTACAGGGGTAAAAACTCCTCTCTCACAATAGTCTATTTTCTGCAGTGAAGATGGAAGAAAGAATGATGGATAAGCTCAAAAGTATTGATCCCAGTGCATGTGCCATGGCAATTCCACACAGTTGAGCTGTGTTTGGCTTCCATAATCTCTGGAGAGTAGTGGGATAAAAAGGGGAGATTTTGTGTAAAACATGCATTCAGAGATGGTGGTGGTGGTGGAGGAGATAATGATGATTATCATCCTCCTGACCACCACTCCAATTGGGGAAAGCCTACAAAAATGGGTTCAGAAAAATGAGAAGTCCCAAAAGATCCAGTTTTGGAAACAGAAGTGCATGTATATTTTTAAAGACAGTAGCCCAGTTCCTAATCTCATACCTTTTTAAGGTTTATCATAGTTGCTTGGCAAGTTTATTTGAGACCCTGTTATTCAGAGAAACATACATCAAACCTGACATCTGAAATGTATGCAGATTTTAATTTTTTTAAAGAAGAGGAGAACATTCTGGGGAAACTTAGGTGGAGCCACCAAATTCCAGCTCAGAGAATGCTGTGAAGGGGAGAGGAAAAGGGAGAAAGGGTACAAACCAGATGCTTATCTACAAAAAGATGGAATAGAGTAAGAGGAGTTAGAGACAGGATGAAGGTCTGGTTAAGGTTTAAAGAACTATGAATAACAAAAGAGTTCTGGGAGATCTTGTTTAGTGTATTTGTATTGTGGTATGCAAAGGAATCTGTACAATGGTGTAATAAATTTGTGCCCCATGTATAAAATGGCAAAATCAAGGTACTGAGACAGGGAGCTGTACTCTTTTCTCCCAGATTCAGTTCATAACCTGAAAAGTTAGCAATGACAATGGGATTGTGAAGAATGGGAGTGAACCCTTTCTTTGCCTATAGCAGTGGTTCTCAACCTGTGGGTCCCCAGGTGTTTTGGCCTTCAACTCCCAGAAATCCTAACAGCTGCTAAACTGGCTGTGATTTCTGGGAGTTGTAGGCCAAAACACCTGGGAACCCACAGGTGGAGAACCACTGGCCTACAAGGTCTTGGTGAAAATTTTGCTGGTCGTTGCTCATGTAGTTTTTTTTTTTCGTGTCAGGAGCAACCAGAGTTGCTTCTGGAGTGAGAGAATTGGCCGTCTGCAAGGACGTTGCCCAGGGGACGCCCGGATGTTTTGATGTTTTTACCATCCTTGTGGGAGGCTTCTCTCGTGTCCCCGCATGGAGCTGGAGCTGATAGAGGGAGCTCATCCACACTCTCCCCAGGTGGGATTTGAACCTGGCAGCTTTCAGGTCAGCAACCCAACCTTCAAGTCACTTAGTCCACTACACCATCTGGGGGCTCGCTCATGTAGTCATGCTGGTGGATCAAGAGATTCCTGGAGAGAATACCTTTCTAGCAAACTCTAGGTCCTCCAGTGCCATTTAGCTTTTGGCAAAGCCCGATCACGGGGTTAAACTGAAGGATCTAGTTATTCTTAGAACAATATTTTATTGGATTAAAAAAACCAATTTTTTTATTCATGGTTTTTAATTTTCATAGGGATCCTGTGCCCGTAACATCAAACGTGTAGGCTTGACAGATGTAAATCCTTACTGAATTTTGGTTCCACATTTACCTTCCTGTGCTACCCTCTTTCCTTCCACCCATCTCCCCCTACAATTTAAACTTTGTACAATAAGAGCTTTTTTCTAGGATTTTATTTTGTGTTTTTAATCAGTGCAGTAACTGATAATGACACATAAGTGAATTAATCATCATCAATGAGCATCTGAGTAGTTGTCATTTTCAGCAGGTGTTGAGCAGTGCTTCAAAATAAGGCCGGGTTTGAATACAAAACCTGGCTGGTTTAGAAAAGGTGGACCAATAATGAGCTGCACCAGGCAGCCCTTTCAAGGTCAGCTCAGCTCATAATTAGGTTGGCTGGCAGCCAGTTCTTCTCAGTCTTTTCAGCTACGACCAGAAGCTCTTTAAAGCCAGCCTTGGTTGGTTCTTTGCTGGCCAAAATAGTTGTGGCCAAGGGATGCAAGCTCTTTGTTGAGATGGGTGGTTGTGAGCAGTAGTGGTGAAAACATCTCTATTAAAGAATCCTTTTGTACAGTAGTTATTTTTTCATATCCAGGCTGTATATAGTCCTGGATACTTTTAAGCATTTAATAGAGCCTACCAACTAGTGAAAAAAGACCTGGAAATGTCAGGTTTAATTTCTGTACAATCTGATTTAATCGATAGGTAGAAATTTAGCTTGCTTTTTTATGTTTCCAATGAACTGGCATTACCCAAATACTTTTTATTCCCACTCTCCAGATAAGGTTGTTTTTAACCTATTTCAAAAAAGGGATCAAATGGGGGAACAGGAAAACCTGTGAATATGTAGGTTTCATATCCAGCCAGTATGTAATTCTGGAGAGTTTTAAGCATTTAATACAGATGACACCGCACCCCGAATCTCCTGATGATTTCTCCCAGCGGCTTCATGTAAATATTAAACAACATGGGGGACAGTACAGAACTCTGCGGGACCCCACAAGTCAACGGTTGTGGGGCTGAGCAGGCGTCCCCCAATGACACCATCTGGGACCGACCCTCCAGGAATGAGTGGAGCCACTGAAAAACAGTACCTCCAAGACCCCTCCCCCTGAGGCGTCCCAGAAGGATACCGTGATTGACGGTATCGAAGGCCGTTGAGAGGTCCAGCAGAACCAGCAGGGACACACTCCCCCTGTTCAGTTCCCGGCGAAGATAATCGACTAAGGCGACCAAGGCTGTCTCGGAACCATTTCCCGGCCTAAAGCCATACTGTGCCGGATCCAGAAAATCAGTGTCATCCAAGAATCCCTGGAGTTGCGAGGCAACCACATGTTCCACGACCTTGCCCAAAAAAGGGAGATTGGAAATAGATCGAAAGTTTCCAAATTGAGTGGGGTCCAGTGATGGCTTCTTCAACAGCGGCTTGATCACAGCCATTTTTAGGCTCGCTGGAAACTTACCCCCCCAGAGGGAGGCATTCACCACCACCTTCACCCACTCGGCCAATCCCCCTCTGGCTTCTCTCACCAGCCAGGATGGGCAGGGGTCCAGGATGCATGTGGTCGGTCTCGCCTCTCCAAGGATCTTGTCCACATCCTTGAGCTCAACCAATTGAAATCAATCCATGAAAACTGGACAAGCAGGTGCTCTCATTGCATCCTCAGAGACTGCCGTTAATTTGATGTCAAAGTCGGAGCTGATCAGAGCGACTTTGTCCGCAAAGAACTGAGCAAATGCTTCACAGCGGGCTGCCGAGTTATCAGGGCTCCCACCTTGATTGGTGGGAGTTAACAATCCTCTGATAACATTGAACAGCGTGTTACAAAAACTCGGGAAAACATTTTTTGTGTTTTCATGTGTTGTTCTACTTGTACATATTTTGCATGTAAATTTCCAGTCCATGCAGTATTGCAAAAAAACAAAAACAAAAACCCAAATCTATGATGGATACACAAGAACAATAGCATAAGTGTCACGACCCAGGCTGCAGAGCACCAATAACCATACACAGAGGCCAGAATCTATCTAATATCTTTATTAAGGAAATATGTAAAGTCAATAAAAGTAAATGTAGAATATAGTTCAGAAGATGACCTTTCAGGAAAGGTCAAATATAGTCCAGGAAAACAATGTCCAATATGAAATAGTAAGGTCCAAAGTTGTAATCCAGTAACCGAAACACTCACTTTGCCAAGCAAAGTGAGGGGAGATGACAAGGTCCTTTAGTCCATGAAACTTAGGCAAGGCAAGGAAATAGCTTGATTCTTGGTACACAAAGCTTGATTCAAGGCAACAAGGAACGTGGAGCAAGGACAGGATCCGTGGTAAATTCGTGGCGAGGTCCAAAAACAAGGCAAGGTCCGTGAAGCAAGGCAAGGTCCTGGGAAGCAATACAGGGCTGGAAACAGGAGCAAGAACTCGACCGCGGGAGTAGCGTAGTCCACACACAACCTACTCCCGTAGCTGACGAATTGACTCCGCAAGACTCCTTCGTGGGCAAAACACCTAAGTAGGGGCTCAGTTTCCCGCCAAGAGCAGATTCTCTGGGGAACCAGAAGCGAAAGCCATTCTCTGGGTCCAGATGCATGACTCCCTAAAGTTTCTCATGGGAAACAGGTTTAATCAACCATTTGTTTGGCTGCGATTCTCAGGCTTCTGCGATTAGCCTGTTGAGCTCCTCTCTGTTGTTGACAATAATCACGGCGAGAAAAAGGGGGAGATTTTGGCTCAGGGCTTGTTTGGCAAACTTCTGGAAGGCAAATCTCCTGCAGGTGCAAGGGTTCCAGTTCTGGCTGAGAAAGTTCCAATTCTGACTGAAACGGAGGAAAACCTAAGTTTTCCTCCTCATCTGTCTCAACAGTGTTAGGGACGGGACTACATGGCCCATGAGTCATCACAATAAGCATCACTTGAATAGGTCTAAAAGACTGTACAAATATACATTTAAACTATTCAGAATGATACATGAAAAAACAATTTTCCCAGAGTCTACTATACACATTGAACTGGTAGCTCATATGTTGGCCCTATAACAACCATGTGGAAAGGGGTAATGTTTAAAAACACATACAGCTAAAAGAATGAGTTTTTCTGCTTTCTTTTCTCGGATATGCATCTTTATGTGCACTTCCCTCTATTATGCACATTTTAATCGATTTTTAAACTCCAGAGCAACAACGCAGAAAGTATAAATGTCACCATGAAACTTTTTTTATGGTTGATCGGAAGATTCAGAAAGTGTGGATTTGATAAGTTCATTTCCGAATGCGAACAAAACAGGTTTATTCCTTCTCTGATGTTCAGAGTTGGCACCTTGAGTTGGCTGTCTCTTCCTTGTGTGCGCATCACCTACTTTCTGCCCTTGGAAACTAACTCATCTGCCGTGCGCCACAAATAGAACTGACAGTTTTGTGAACTCTTTTTCAAATTGCACTGAGATTAGCCGTGTTATATAGAAGTTCAGATTCTGTTTGAAAATTGCTATGTCCAACTTACTGAGATGAGCAGTTGCCTTTTACAAGCACAAAACAACAAGATGGCTGCTATGAATGCAACTAGCCATAACTATTGAGTTGCTGGAAAATCTGTACAGGTGCTTAGGAAACCCAATAAGCATTCAATAAACATGCAAAAAACCCCATATCAAACAGAAGAAACAAAACAGTTTTAGTGGTAATGGTAACATTAGAATTGAAACTTAGAGCAGAAGTGTTAAAAGCTGTTAAAATCCACATAATGTCAGTTTTTAGTTCCCATCAGGCAACATGCCAAATGGTATTCATCAAAATCCTACTATTGCCATCTAGCAATGTTTAGAGGGCTTAGAGTTTGTTCAGATCTGGCAGAAGTCCGGTTACTATAACAAAAAAGCAAATCATTGAAGGGGGGGGAGGGGGTTCCCTGTATCTCCCCCAAACTTCTTAATGTTTTCCTATCATTGTAGGACAATTCTATTGTGTATTTTTATGGTATGCTGACCAACTGCATTAAGCTGGATCTACGCTGCCATACAATGCATTTTGAAACTGCATTATATGGTCAGTGTAGACTCATGTGATACTGTTTAAATGCATTAAACTGCATTATGGCTACTTTCTCTAGGCCAGTGGTTCTCAACTTGTGGGTCCCCAGATGTTTTGACCTTCAACTTCCAGAAATCGCAACAGCTGGTAAACTGGCTGGGATTTCTAGGAGTTGTAGGCCAAAACACCTGGGGACCCACAGGTTGAGAACCACTGATCTAGGCTGTCTGCCATGCAGACATGGGGGACTATAGAAAGGGGCAAGTGGGTGTTTGGCTCCCAGTTGAAATCTTTGAATTTTTTTAAACATCTCCTTAATTTAATTTACACAGAAGCACAACCAGCCAGTCAGCAAAACATTTAGCAATTTGACATCTAAATTGTTACTTATTGCAAAACAGAGTTTTTGGGGTGCATCTTTGACAAAATAGCTTCTCAATTCACATTTTCAACATGATCAGTTGCACTAGACGAGTATCTGGAATTCTGGCAAATTTGATTTTCAGGAATTGAGTATCAACAATTTAGTGTGTGTGGATTTGATCATTGCAAGTCTAAGGAGTGAGATGGCTATTGCAGATTCCTCATAGCAAACCTCAGTGATACACTTTGCAGTAAAAAAAAGATAGGATGTTTCCTACACATTTTAATTGCTTCTGAATGTAGTTGTGAAGAAACTCATAGACCACATTTATGAAATATGCTGTCATAAAGGCATAGGTGGCAAATTATGGGTCCAAAATGGTTCGACAGTCTCAAAATGCGAGACTTGTTTACTTACTTACTTACTTCATTTCTATCTCACTCTTCTCACCCCGCAGGGGACTCAGAGCGACGTTCAACATACATTTAGGCAAAAATTCAATGCCACATTATACAAAGTAAATAAAACATAACATAAAATCAATAGAAACAATCAACATATAAATACAATTTAAAACTATTAACATTAAGATATTAAAACATAAAAACAGCATCTAGATACACCCCCCCCCCCCAATAATCTTAAGGTCTTCTTTGGCTCTCTTGTTTCGATTTTTATCAGAGGCGTCCAAACGACAATTCCAGTAAAAACAAATTAATTCCTTAGAAACCTTGGTTTGTTCTACATTAATTAAATACCTCATTAGATCCAGGCCTTCCTGAAAGGCTGGAGTCAAATGGTGTATTGGGCCTGTGAAGACTGACTTCCATGGTCATATTCTGCGACCCTGGGGGCCGGCCCCCATAGCCATCCCACACCTTTTGGGCTCCTGAATTTGAAAGGTGCAGGAGGATGCCCACCCCCAATTCCCCCCTAAGGTCCCTGGCCAGCATAAATCCTCTCTTATCCTCTTGCCATGAGAAAATGATGTGAAGGAGAGGGGGGGGGGTGGAGGTGAGGAGAGATTTTCCTCCTCACCTATCTCTTTTAGCATCATTTTCTCACACCAGGAGGATGTGAGAGGAGGACTTATGCTGGAAAGGGACCTTTTTCCTGAGTTTTAGGGTGTAGGTGGGGGGAAAGCCCGGAGTGTTGGTGGATGTGTATAAACAAGAACCTGCGCCAAAGTGCACTATATTTTAAAAAGTGTATAATTCAGTGATGAAAACCTTTTCAAGTTAATTGGTTGAATATGACCACAGTGGGAGCAGAACTAAATATGATACAAACTTGGTTTATTTTGTTTGTTGTTTGGAAGGGATTGCAGGTAATTGAATTGTAGTGTGGAACTGAGTGCATATTGGTGCGTTTACTTGGTCTTTTGTTTAGTTTCTCTTGTACTTCATGTAGAAGGCATCCAGAAGGAGCATTAGTTTGGGGGACAGGTAAAATGCTTTGCGGAAGACTTTAGTGCTATAAGTTATTGGTGTAGAAGGCATGTCAGTTGAGAGGAAGTATGGTATCGTGATGACTTGATTTCTGAATAAGAGACAGCAGTTATTTTTTCTTTCTGTATATTAAGTGGGACTGGGTGGGGTGGGAAAGTTGAAAAGATCTACATGTTGGTACAGTACTGCTTTTATTGATATATCAAAATGTTATTGTTCCTTTAAGAGGTGAAGACTAAAACTCCGGTAAAAGAAAGGCAAACACAAATCCCAGAGAGTGTGTGTTCTGTTCCTCAGTAACTGTGCTAGCTCAATGAGGCACTTGCCAACCTATAATTTGCTTTTGTTCAATAAAGTTGAATTGTCTAAAATTCCCTGGACTGGAGCAAAACACAAACATTTGCTGCGTAGTGATGATTTCTGTGTATATGCCTTCAGGTCACCTGTTGACTTACGATGATCCCATGAATGTCATAAGGTTTTCTTAGACAAGAAATAGTCAGAGGTGGTTTTGCCAGTTCCTTTCTCTGAATTATTGCCTACAGTAGTTGGCAGTACTGGGGGACCCTGGTGGCACAGTGTGATAAAGCGTTGAGCTGCTGAACTTGTGAACTGAAAGGTGCCAGGTTCAAATCCTGGGAGCGGAATGAGCGCCCGCTGTTAGCCCCAGCTCCTGCCAACCTAGCAGTTCGAAAACATGCAATTGTGAGTAGATCAATAGGTACCGCTCCAGCGGGAAGGTAACAGCGCTCCATGCAGTCATGCCGGCCACATGACCTGGAAGTGTCTATGGACAATGCCGGCTCTTCTGCTTAGAAATGGAGATGAGCACCAACCCCCAGAGTTGATCACGACTGGACTTAACGTCAGGGGAAACCTTTACCTTTACCTTAGCTGGCAGTCATTGGTGTTCGTTATCCAAGTACTAATCAGAGCTGACTCTGCTTGACTTCCAAGATCCGATGGGGCCTGGTACCTTTAGAGTATGTAGACCCCTGAATTTCCTAAGATGATGCTTTACTTTTGAGTAAATGTTCACAGAAGTTGCTTCCAGATTTTTAAAAACTCTACCATCAAAAGCTCTACCCACTCATTTGTTGTACGTTGGGTTTTTCAGTGTTAGGTTTCCTTCCAAAACTGAATGAATTGTTAAATTTGTACCTTAAAATAATTATCTAAACAAACGGAAGTCAGTGCATTTAAAAACTGGACCAATAAATTATGTTGCTTTGTGTTAGTCTGATTTGCATGATAACAGAACTACTTTGATTCCTGCTCTTTTTAAACTATGTTGATGGGAACTATTTCTGTTCTTGCTTTGTTCTCAATACCTTTCAACAGAGCCTATAATGTGCGTTCCTTCAAGTTGCTTGTTTACTTATAGTGATCCCATGAATTTCATAGGGTAAATCAATTTTCATTTCACTCATTAAGTGGGAAAAACAACAGGATACTTCTAGAACTTTCCACTTTCCACTTTCACATGCATATTTTGAAAAAAAAATCTAATCAATGAAAGGATTATTTTGCTTTTTGACAAAAAGATGCCTGTTGGTAGAATATTTTTATTAATGAGATCCCAGTAGCACTTGGCAACAGTTTAATATCAAGGAAAAAAAGATGTCCAGGTCTTAAGGTAGGATGGGAAGATAGATACAAATGGAAAATTAGTTCTCTGTTGGTGAATTGATGGCCCCACCATCAGGTTAATAGGCTTGTGCTACAGCTGTTTGTTTTTTAAACATGTCCTCTGCTAAATAGTTTAGTCTGATGGAAAGGGTTAATAGGAGGCAATGTCCTGCAGGTCAGAGGCTATCTACTCAGCTCAGTATGGCTCAGGTCAGCTGCTCTCCAGGGACTTGAGCAGCAGTCTTGGGCTTCACCATCTGCCTAATCTTTTTCAAAACGCTTTGAAGAGCTAGGATCTCTGACTTTCTTTATGCAAAGCTTGTGCTCTCAGTTGAGCCTACTATACATGACAACTGCGATTTTATTTTGTTGGAAGACTTAAAAAGGATTCAGCTTCACTTCATTTAAACTCTACTATAGTATCTAATAAACTGCTGGATTACTTTTTGACAAGGCAGGCTTGGAGGGGAAAATGAGTAACAGAACCAATGTAGATTTGGTACAAAGATTCAGGAATTTTAAGAAATAGCCACCGTGAATTTGATCTATCCTGAAAATTACATGGATGACTTCCAGACATGGTGAATAACTTTTGTATTCTTGTCCATGACCCAGTCAATTTGTAGAACAGGGCCACGGGGATATATGACCCTCCAGATCCAAATCCCATCAGCCCTACCTGATATAAGCAGTGGTGAGGATAATGGGACAGTTGGAAGCATCTCTATTTTAGAGATTGCAGCTAATCATATGTGAACCTTTGTAATCATTTTTAAATCAAAGCAATGGTTGCTCTATGTAGTAGAAATATAACCAATATTGGCCCAAATACTAAATGCCCTGTATGTGACATGAAGGTTTTGCACATGGATAGAAGCATTGCATCTGGCATCTTTTGACTTATGACAGCTGATGACATAGTATCTTGGATTGCTACAGAAATTCTCAAGCACCAAAGATGGTTTGCCTCCCTTTGAAGGAATGGAATTGTTGGGGAAGTGACACACTATACGTGCAGCTTGCTAGATCATAGCTTCCAGAAGGGTTACTCTTCATATGAATGGAGTGTATTTTCACAGCTCGGATCAGAGCCACTTCCCCTTTCACGGGTGATAAGGCAAATTGGAATAGGTGCATTCCCCAGTGAAGGTGGTTTTGAATAATTATCCCTTTTTTTTGGGTCCATGCTTTTTAGCATACTTTGCCTAATAGCATATCCGTGATCAGCTGGGCGATTTAGTAGGACTGGCGCTGTTTGCATAGAAGGAAGACGTTGACTCTGTTGCTATGGACACCGAATTGCTTCATACCTTTGGGAAGCAGATCTCTCTCTGTGGCTGCAGTTGTGATATTTTAACTAGCCATCAGTTGGTAAATTGCAAATTCATAGTTGAAGCTGGCTGTTCTTCATAATTAACGGAGTTCTTAATCAAAGCTGCCCAATTTCTCTGCTATGAAAAGCTGAACGCCTGTTCTGAGAAATCAGCTTAATTGACCACATTTGCATAGCTTCTTTTCATAGTTTTATTCTAATTTAGTCATTGGAGGAGGGTTAGCAGTTATGCCTACCACCACCCTCTGTGACCACAGTAGGCATAATTATTGACATTTTCTTTCCATAATGGTTGTAGTTTTTCAGAGCAGATAACCAGGCCCCATTGGAATGTGTTTCCTAGCTTCTGAAGCAAGCAAGATAAAAGTTAGAGCTTTCTGACTGATAACTGTTTTCTTGTTTTGATGCGTTGCTGGGCTTGTCCCTATCTATTGTAGGGTTATAGGCAAGCAAGTTGCCAACACTCCTGCCCTTGGAGATAGACGAGTATGTATTCAAAACAACAACTTATGACCTTCCTTCATCACAGTGGTATTGTCAGCTTTGTGGAATCTTTCATGATGTCTGTGGTCAACAACGGGTCGTCAAATAATGAGCAAAAATTAGCCATAGAGCCATTCTGGAAAACCAAGAAACTCCTAAAGAGGTGTTCTCTCAGGTTTAAAAAAATAGTATTTTTTCTTTATATTTTTCCCTTTTATGGGGGTCCTATGCATCTAACCTCAGCAAATGTGGAGAACGTACTGTAATTTCTACCAATTGATAGTGAGTTCAGACAGGATTGTCTTCCAGACCTATCTGGAGGTCCAAGGGATTCAAAGTGGGAGCTATTAATGTACAATATGCACTTTACCATTTGGCTGTAGTTCTTCCCCCAAATCTTTGAGGTAAGATTTAACATTGAATACTTAGATGGCAGGTTTAATATCTTACAAGTGCTGTGAAATGTGCATATACTTGGAAGTGAAAGCTGAAAAAAGGCTTTAGCACCGAGAAAACAATATCAATGAGAACATCTTGCTGAGAGTCTTTAAATGCAATAATAAAAACCATTATTCACATTGTGTACTCCTGATTTGACAGATACCGAGGGTTTTGCTTAATAAAAGATAGGCTTAAGTTACTGTAAATGGAGTCTGCTGCTTGGAGAGCCTGCAAAGTCCACTTGTTATATCTGTTAGGAAATAGTATAGTGCATATATTCCAACTCTTGAAGTGCATTATGAATTATGTTAATTCAGTAACATAATAATCTACACAAGTATATCTGATATCTGGCCAATTTCTAGTATTATTTGACAGCAGTATTCAGCAACTACTTCAGGGATCACAGAGCATGTAAACAAGTCCGCAAGGAATTGATTTAGAAACTGGAAAATTAAAAGTAGGGAATTTACATACATAAGCAGGAAGAGTTATCCGTTTTCAGCAAAAGACATTGGAAGGTGGATCAACTAATGTACACTAATAAAGTATAATTTCATTCCCAGTGTGTAATACCACAGCTCAGAATCAAAATACAGATTTTACATTTTTAGACAGCTGAGGGTTATCGCATCCTCTTCCTATATAGATCATAACCATCAATAGCCAAGACCAATCTGAAGTGTCAATAGATTCAGAGTTTAGAAATAGGCAAATAGTTGATTGAAATATGCTGCTCCATTGTGAAAGAACATCATATCAGGTAATGATATTAGAGGAAACTCTGTTAAACATATAGTCTTCCTTAACCACATCTGGTGTCCTTCAGCTGTATATCTGTACAATTTCCACCATATCCAGAAAACATGGCCAATGGTAGACCATGAGGGAAACTGTTTCCAGTATTAATGTTACAAAAATGACACATACTTCACAGAATGAACTTGTGCCATGAGCAACAAATATCTAAGTTTTCAATTGAAACATATCCAGAAAATACATATACAGCAGTGGCTGTAAGTCCATTCCTGTGCTATTAATTATATATGTCCAGCCCAATATCAATTTGCACAGTGAATGAAAACGTTTGTGCATATTTTGGGGATATTAATATTTGATTTAATACTAAACTAATGATGGATGAAAAACTAATTTTGAAACAGTAACCTGGATTGTTTTAATAGCAGTTTCTATTGAAATACTTGCATGATTATTTAAAAAGACGTTATCATATTTCATATTGCCTTGTGGGAATTTTGCGGCCCTCCAGATTTTGTTGGCTGTGGTCCTTGCCATTAACCGTGCTGCTTAGGGTTGCAATGAGAGGGACATACAATTCCTGTCTCTATTTTATTGTGTGCATTGCAAAGATCTTGTTTTTCTGATGGAGCATTTTAATGTGTGCCTTGCAAATATCTTACTTTTCTGATGGAACATTTTTAACATTGCTTTAATCAGTAATTGTTGCCCTCGCTTTAACTGAAGCCTGCCTACTGCCTACATTGTGGGAACTTTGTTAATATCATCATTGACTATAAATGTTGGGCTCTTCTTGTTCCAGAACCAGTTAAAATCTGACTAAACTGATGATTCTTTTGTAAACGTATTCATTGGTTTGTACATTGGTTGGCGCTGGCTGAAACACATTAATAAGACGTCATAGTTACAATATTCAAGAATTCCTCAGCACACAGTATTTTTCATCCTCAGCAGGATAATTTTGGTCCTCAGAAAGCTTTGGAGAAAGTGTTGGTTATTTTTTTATGAAATCTTGCTGAAGATCTAGCTGAGTTTTTAAAAAGAAAGTTTTGTCCTAAAATGACTGTTTCCTGATTGCTAAAAAAGGCATGTTTGGTTTCAGATAGGGCTTAGGCACAAAACAGGATAAAAATGGCAAATTGATTTTCTTAGCGGCGTGATCATCTTCCACAGGTTTGTGTGTGTGCATGTGCGTGCACACACACTTCTAGCCTTTCAGGGTTCAAGAGAAGAAGCAAAATTGCTGAAGAACTTGCTTATTCCTGCTGATGTAGCAATTTTGTCACATTTGAAATGCTTTATTTCCTGAATTAATTACTCAGGATTAAAATCTAAGCCCATTGAATATCACCAGCTGACACTTCGGGCACTGTTCTTAGAAACTGATCACTTTACTTACATATAGATTTCTCAGAGGCAGCTCATTGTATAAAAGTATAGAAAAAGGGTTTGATGAATGGAATTGTTTTATTGTAATTCCTAATCATGAGAGCAAATGGAAAAAAGTAATTTTGATGTAAGGGCCAACAGGTGTGATGCCAAAGATCAGAACAGCTCTGCAGCTGTCAAATAAGTATGTTTTTGGAACTGAGTTAGAAAGGAACTTTTATCACATTCATTCTGTACTCATTTAGGTTTCTTCCACTCATTTAGCAACTTCTGCTGACCAAACTTTGGAAGAATTACCTTTTGGGACTAAAGTTTCCAAAGCCCCTCGGCTAGCTTTGGCACTGGCTATGCTAGCTGAGGGATTCTAGCAATTCTAGTGGAAGCAATAACATTTTGCCCAGTCATGCCTATAAGGCATATATAGGTTTCCTTACTTGGCAGTTGTGAGGTGGATGGGGTTTGACAATAGGCATATACTAGCTACTCTCCCATGAAATGACTGCAGATCTGGGTTCTTGGTTCATGTGTTTTAAAAAGTATTTTATGTTTCCAGAGTTAGATCTCCAAAATATTGAGCAATTCTGTTCCAATTCAGGATTCTGTTTCAGTAGAGCCAGATTTGGTTCTGCCTTTACTCTTAAATTATTGCTGTCTAAGTATGGTTGACCTCCCA
Organism: Anolis carolinensis; assembly: GCF_035594765.1. NCBI lineage: Eukaryota > Metazoa > Chordata > Lepidosauria > Squamata > Anolidae > Anolis > Anolis carolinensis. Next base: position 58,144,361 of record NC_085842.1, on the reverse strand, counting down.
CTTTTACACAGGTTAGGGGTAACCCCCCCCCTATGAAAATGCTGTTGTGAAAGCAATGGTCTCTTGTCTTCCCAACCTCTTGAGGTTGGGGCTACCATGTGACTTATTCACATGGCAGCCCCAACTTCAGAAGGCAGAGGTGGCAGTAAATTGGCCAAGGCAGTGACTGTCACATTTTGCATGCAAATGGATATGCTGTACTGGTGAGCTATGGCTCTTCCTGTAAATGCCAACTTTCATTCTTGCTATTTAACTGAATGTATTAACTGAACCTAATATAAGTTTTGTAAGTTGGCTGTGGCAGGCAGCCACACATAACGTTTGAACCTTAATTCATGCTGTAGCAATACAGCTGAACTGAGCAGATAGAGAGGATAAGTTGTGGTTGCTAAATCTTCAGGGAACTGTTCAGGGTTTTCTCACTTCCAAGCATTTGGTCGAGTTTTGAATGTTCAGGAAATAGCCTTCTAGAAATGTTACATTTGTCCCTTGGATTGACACCTCAAAAGTTTTGTGTTGACTGCACAGTATTTTTGCCTGAAACATTTTAAAGAAAAAGCCAAGATCCAAAGGACTTGTTTATAGTTAAAATATTGCTATAGAAAACTTAGCTAACTGGAATGTAGACTCATATAATCCAGTTTAAAGCACATAATCTGCATTCAGAAATTAGATTATACTGACAGTGTAGATGAGCCTTAGACTTGCTAGTTGTCTAATAATAATAATAATAATAATAATAATAATAATAATAATAATAATAATATTTCTTACCCGCCTCTCCTCATGTCTTGAGGTGGGTTACAGATCAAATAAAACACACAAGCACAGTAAAAATACCACAAATACACATATTAAAACATATCTCTATAAAACTTACACACCAAATAACATATTAAAATACACAAAACAGAGATTAAACAAAGGACACACATTCTGTGTAGTGAATCTGAGTATTAACTTGTCCCTGTTTTAAAAAATTGAAACATTTCTATTTTGCCTTTTTGCTAAAATTCCCAAAATATTCATATTTAAGTCTATAAATAATATCATGTAATAGCAACAACAAAACAGCACAGGTGGGTGGCACAGATAGAACGTCCTTTTTTCCCTTCTTGAAGATAGGGACCACATTTGCTTTCCTCCAATCTGCTGGGACTTCTCCCGTTCTCCAAGAACTCTCAAAGAAGATTGCCAGTGGTTCCGAAATAACTTCCATTAGTTCCTCCAATACAATGCTTTGCTGACAAAAATCAGGCAGTTGCCTTTAGGGCAGAGCTTTCCAAAGTGTGTGTTGCAGCATGTTAGCGTGTCAGCTGTAGTATGTAGGGGTGTCGTGCAAATGTAATGAGTTATGACAAAAATTTAGGATATGTATGCTATTATCTTACAAATCATATATTTTTTTAAAAAATAAACAAAAGATTTCATGAGATATGTTGTGTTCCCATAATCGTATTATTAAAATGTATGTATGCATCTGTATTTCTTATAAGGAGTTGGTTTAACCTCTGTTTTGCTTTTAAAATTGAATTATTCTGTCACAAAATGATGCATGTCTAAAAACTGTCACCAAAATGAAATGCTTGGAAAGCTGTTCTTTAGGGCATTTAGATCCTTTACAAAGATGTATATGGGTGCTCAGATCTTCAGATAACTTATAAAAATTGAGGCAATTTTGATCAGTCATGGGCAGTCTTCCTCTCCATTCATCTCCTTTCCTGGCTTTTTCTGACCAGAACGGTTTCGAATTGTGGTCAGGTGGGGAAGGATATGAGTCAAAGAATGTGAAAATCTGAAGGCAAAAGGATATGTGGGCCAGTTCTAACTCAGTGTGGTTATGACTTATCTTTCCCATTATAGTTGTTTATTTTTTATTACTGCTAGCCAACAGAAGTCCTTTGGGTGGTAAAATTGTGAATCCTTGTTAAAAAAAAAAGGTCAAATCTTCTGAGTCACACTGCACTCCCTTAAAGAAATGCAAATATATATCCTTCAGTTACTTAAATCCTGAATGAATATTTTACAACATGCACTAATCAGAAGAAAGAGAAGATTGAAGTAAGCAGGTGTTCAGTGTGGCTGCAACTTTGTGCAGTACTTCATAGTAAGATATCTGAGAGAGAGATACACTGTGAGCTGACAGTTCCATACCATTGTAGTTATCTATTTTTTACTAAACAAGGCTTTCGAAATAATTTCAAGTCAGTGCAAGTACCTCACATCAAAGTAAACAGACACACTGTTTATTTATTTACTGTATTTTTACCCCGCTCCTCTCTATTTCAACCCCTGTGGGGAACTCAGAGCGACTTCCAAATTGGCAATAATTCAGTGCCACAATAAACATAAACATACAAAATACAATATACATTTTACGTTAAAATCAATAAAAATCATTAAAACCATAACATATCAATCCATTAAACAAACTGTTGAAAACATTGCATAAGACCCGAAATCATAATCCAGGAGCCATTCCAATCATATAACAACCAATTATAATCTTATTCCATGAGACACGTTAGCTAAGGGTCTAGTTCTAGCATTTGAAGCAAATATAAAGGCTGGCCAAAAGAGTTGAGGGACCTATTTCGATATCCTGGGAAAGGTGCCTATTTGAGACCCAGGAGAACTGCTACTAGATCGTGTATTCAGTACTGAGCAAGGTAAATGTATGGTCTGGCTATGTATAAGGTATATTTCTGTGTTTCTACTATGAATGTATTGCATTTTACCAAAACTGCCTATTGTAGGTTTCTTTTTCTCTTACATGGATAAAAAAGGCTTAAGTTTTGCATTGATCTGGATAAGCAAGTGGAACAAGGCTTACTCCTGACATCAGCCAATTTCATCTTGTACAGCTACAAATCTAAGTGGTACCTGGTTGCACAATCTGTTGAGATGAATGGCTTTACACTTCTTGGTGTATAACTATAGTGGGCCCTCTACATTCATAAGGGTTAGGGAAACAGAACTCAACACAAAAATGGAAAAGCTTCAGAAAGCTTAAGTGCTCCCCCCAAATCATGTTTAATATGCAAAAAAAGGACAGTGCAGTACAATACAATACTGTAATTTGCAAGTGCTATAACTTTGGGTTTTCTCAGTTCTTCTCTCTTATGGAGCCTAGGATCACATGTGTATGCACATGCTCTGTACAAGGCAAACTGTCTGAAAAACGGCACCAAGCTCTGATCAGGTCATGGTGTTTGAATGTCAAGGGAATGAATTGTCCTAAAGCTCCTGGCTTCAGGCCTGGAGAGGTTAGCCTTCTTGGCTGGAGAGAATATCAAGGTGGAAGAAAGTCTGCCTTTGGATGCCTGAAGCTGGGATGAGTTTTCTGTGTTGGAGTTTGATGATGTCTCCACATTCAACCTCACCACCAGCTTCCTAGTTTGGAGCTATTGCTCTTTCCGGCTTCAGGCACAGAGAAGGCAGCCTGTTTAGCAGTGAGGATAGGCAAGATGGAAGACCAGTCTACTGAAAAGGGTGTAGCATAATCTTTGCATGCCTGAAGCCAGAGTCTGATGTCTTTGCGTCATCAGGCTATGCGTCTTTATTCTATAAATGTACTAGTAGTCATTAACATACTGCATAAGCAGACTCATTGTTTTTTCTGTGATTAATTTCATGGCCGTCTCTCATTTGGAATGACTGATATGTGATCCTCAGATGGCAGCTGCTTCACGTTTGACATTCATGGGGTTGACACCATCTTTCATAAGCTGCACATGATTGTCAGCTATGCAAAGTGCTATGTAGAAGACCTCATATTACAAAATCTTTTACTCATCTGCTGGAAATTTTATCTTTGGGCATTAAAAATGTTTGGTGTGGCTTCTATTACTTATACAAAACACAATTGATGTATGGTAATTATCAGAGCTTGATAATAGGAGTGAAGCTAAAAAATAATTCAATTAATAACTGAATGTCAAGGGATTTTTGGTACTAATATTTCAAGCTCAAGTTTTATCCTGCATTGAGTTAGTTCCAAAGAACCGTAAGAGACATTCTCCTCTCAGAAAGGAGGGTTCTTAAACTTATCCTTTGTCTATGCAGCTTGTTTCCTTACAGATGGGAAACCTCCTGTACCTAACTGATGGTATAAAGCATCATTCAGTGTGTATGGGCATGTGAAGAATTTAGACCATTCTTTCTCTGAAAGAAGATACTTAAAATAAGCCATGTGTTGTTCCACTTAGTTTGACAGATAATACTGTTCTGCAGGATGCTCTTGTAGAAGATGTCCTTTATTCAGGTACACTTAATCCTGGAAAGCTGTGGGATTTGCATATACCAAATCCCATTCAGTATGCTTCATAACGTATCTTATTAAATGCTTCATTTTACCAGTATTAGTCTTTCTCTCTCTGATGTACAGTCCAAAGTCCTGACTCCATTCTCAGATTTGCTTGCTTAGTTTGCCTCTTGACCTACAAATGCTCTCTGTTAACAATGGATATGGTTCTCCTTCTTTCTCTGTTTCATGGTGTGGAAACCCTCTTAGCAGAATGCATATCATGAGCAAGATCTATTTGCACAGGAAAGAGTTAGCCCATTGGCCTATTTGCATTTATTAGCATGCACTAATTATTCATAGTGATAATTACCCTTTACCAATTCACATTAATTTAGATTGCTTTTGAAAAGCAATCAAGAGGTACATGGAATGATCGTACATCAAAGTGAATAAAGATTAAGCACATAAGACATAGGGAGCACTATAATGTAACAAACCATGTCAAATAATGGCCAGTTTTTTTCTTGAATTATAATTATTTGAACTCAGTTTGATAGCACATACCAAAGCCTATCAGTCACATGTGTTCTATCTCAAAAGTAATTCATTATAGTAAAGAGAAATGTCTGGTCTGAGCAATTATGAAGACAAGCTTACTGAAATAATGACAACCAAGATGTTTTTAAAAGGGCAGTTATATTTAATATTTTAGAGTAGTGGAGTAAAAATATGAAGTATTGGTTTAATGAAATAGTCTAATGCTATCTGTTAATTAGTTCAACATATATGTCAGCTGAATTTTTAAAAAACTCCACACATTTTAAATCTGGTTTATTGCTCAATAAGGGTCATATTCTAACTATTTGCATGAGGTCCCAAGTCCCAGAAATGAGATTTTATCGGAACCAGATCTAACTAGGAATATGGAGCTGGTAAGCCATCATGACATGAAAAATATGTGATGGAAATAATAGGTAGAGCCCAGCTCTGTCTGTGCAGAAGACAGTTATCTCCAACTCAAGGACAGAGTTTCAAAACAAACCAACAAACCCCTATGTCTTCCTGAAAAGGTCCATCCCATGACACAAAGCACTGCTCTTTTGACTGTCAAAAACACAAACAAAGTGACTGTTCAGGTTTTTAAGAAACTCAAGATGTTATCTTGGTAGGCAAATGTGGAATTGTAATCAGTTGACTTTGACTAGTGTAGATAGTCACTGAGGAAGGATAATTTCTCTAATACATTGTTAAACTAGGGATTTAACAATGTCATGCATCTATTTTTCTTGAAATTTGTGTGCCTGTTCAGAAAGGTGGTCCACTCTGTCTTTGAATGAGTAAAATGTCTATTGCAGTGGTTCTCAACCTGTGGATCCCCAGATGTTTTGGCCTTCAACTCCTAGAAATCCTACCAGCTGGTAAACTGGCTGGGACTCCTGGGAGTTGTAGGCCAAAACACCTGGGAACCCACAGGTTGAGAACCATTGGTCTATTGAGTGATTTGTCTTCCATGTTAAAGCCTAAACTGAAGGAGCAGCGTTGTAAACTGTTGAAAGTCTGGCCAATTGAAACCAGTGCATACAGTATATTATGTTTAAATCTGATAATAAGGAAGCTATCTTGCCTTAAGAATCAGAAGCTAAGCTATTAAGGGCAAAGGGACACTCCGTTCCTTTGCTTGTCTGTATATGAGTTATTAGCTGTTGTATGTTTATATGGCACTAAATTTTTGCCGATTCATATGTGAACTGCTTTGAGTCGCCTTCGGGGTGAGAAGGGCATGGTACAAATATGGCAAATAATAATAAAATAAATATATCAGTTAAACACGATTGGCTATAAAAGCTTTTCTTCACCTCCAACATACTTGCTCTCACCTGAATTCACTTCTGTCAAACAGTGTTCAGCTCTATGCTCTATTTTGACTTCTGGCTATTCTCTTAAGACAGTTTTTGAATTATTTGGAACAAAACGATGGTAAAAGAATGTTCTTACATTTGCAGTTGGATTAGTACATGGTGCAATATGCCTTGGTTCAAGTAAATGGTGTGAGGTCAGGGACGATATCCAATTCCTTTCTTGGAGGAAGGATCAGAGTTCTCTCAAAGCCATAAACCTTTGGACTTCTGTTCTGTTGGATTTGAATAGGAACTAATCAGAATAAAATAGTAAAATCATACCTATAGCCTTGTTTCCACGTATATGCCTGGGTACATATTTAGCAGTTTCCAAAGTCTTCTAGAACCAGTTCACAAAGTGGAATGAATTGGTAGTTCTCTTCCCACTCATGAGCACAGGCACATATTCTGCTTTTACAGAGGAATAATTGGATCCAAGACAGAGAGCTCCATCCCCCAATCCTTTTACTGTTTTCCTCAAATGAAGATTTGTATCCCAGAGTTGAGCTCAGCTGAGATAATTGCCAGAAAGTTAAATAGAATGAGATGGAAGCAACAAAACCTCCAGACATAAATGCTGGATGAATAGCCTTAGGAAAAGGGCAAGGAGCCAATTGAGCAAGCTTATGATTAAGCCAGAAACGGCAGTGTAAGCAATAAAAGAGTTTTGGAACAATAATATTCATTGCAGTGGCTGTGATTGCATTAAAACATAGAGAGGAAAGAAACAGAGAAATTGTACTTCCATTATTTTAAGAACGTTTAGGAAGTGAAAAGCTTGGAATGATTTAGTTGGAAAAAGTAGCTGTATTTTTATCTTTTCAAATAATGCCTTTTCTGTCTTCTAAAAGATTTTCAGAACTTCCATCAGCTGGCATTAAAATTTTAAACCATCATATTCTGGAGAACTGGCCAATCTTGGCTATATTCAGAGTCTAATTAGCTTTTATTGTGGCTGTTTAAACAGACTTCTTACATCCTATATATCCCAGAGTTTTACCAGATTTGTTTTTTCTTATTATTTTTGTTAGACATAATGAGAAGGCTAGACAAATGAATATGGACTCCTATTTAAAGTTGACTTGTAATCTCCAGAGGTGTTTTTATTCAAACAATGAGAGAAATGTTAGACTCAGGACCTCATCAGATGGAGGCCCATAAGCCAGGGGACGGTGGGGCTAATCCGTGGGGCAGCCGGGGGGGCGGGGTGGAATTGTCAGGCAGTACCCCACATCGCCCCTTACCATCCCATAGCATTTCCCATCTGCCCCTGGCTTCATCCCACGCTGTTCCCTGCTTAGTCAATGAGCGCATGAGTAGTTGCTTGTGTTCCCAAATTCCCAAATTTGAAATACTCCAAAATTGCCTACATGGGTGGCTAAAATAGTGTCGGTTTTGCTTTATGGAGGTTGAAAGTAAACAAACTTTGTTTCATGCACAATTTTGTTTCATGAAATATTGTATAAAATTACCTTCAAGTGATGTATCTGCCATTACAGACGCTATGTGTCTGAATTCAACCACATCAGAAACTCTATTTAGATATAATGCAGGAATAGTTTGAACAGAAGTTCAGTTTATGAATTACATATTATTATATAAGATTACTTGATATACAGAAGCTTTTGGTTACAAAATCGCCACACTTAGTTTTTGTTGTTCTTTATTTAACTCTTCTAAAATATAACTGATTTTAAGACATCTCACATTTTCCTTTCAATGCTTTTCTGCTGCTTAATGCACTTGTTTCGATTTCCTTGTGGCCAAGAGGAGAGGGGCCTCTGCCTGCAATGAGATCCTTCCAGAATAATTGAAAAGAAAAAAAAATAACTCATACAAAATATAGGCCTATGACTCTTAACATCACCACATTTTTCTTTTGCTGTATAATTTTTATCATCTTTTGCTTGATGAAGAAGCCAGTGGAGCTTTAAAGTGTGCATGATGTGTTTTGTGCAGTTTGGTTGATCAGTAAAGGTATTGTTCTTTGTGAGTTTTGGGCTATGTTTTATTTTGCTGCATGGCCAACACTCCTGTCCCTGAATATGTTTCCCAACCAACTGTCTTGACGACAAACATGTTACCTTCATTGCCTCATCTTTCACCCTATTTGCCATTATCTCTTCTCTAATTAACACCGATTTCTATCCCTAACTAACTATTATCTCTTACTGTCATTCAATCCAGCCTTTAAAAAAAACCTTTAAACATCCAGCCAATCATTAGTTGCTTCTTCCATGCTCTCTCAGCCGCAACACGTTACTTATCTTATTACATATACCATATTTATCAGGCATGGGCAAACTTGGAACCATGCTGTTAGGTAGGCTGTTAGGAATTGTGGGAGTTGAAGTCCAAAACGCCTGGAGGGCCGAAATTGCCCATGCTTGATATATATCATAGGCATACTTCCTTTCCTTTCCTTTTTTCTTTTCTAAACACCTTTTCTTACAAAAGTCCGGAACAGCATTCAGAATAGTATATGTAAAGATCTCAACATGATTGAATCCTGCATGCTTTTACTGTTGCCAAAATACTCCAGTGTTGAAATAATAAAGACCCACCACCTATCTTTTAATAGTGAGAAGATGTTATTGCTTTAGTTATACATAAATCTGTATTTTATACAATTAACTTCAAGTAACTCTGTTCTTAGAAATATGCTACACTTGTACGAATGTGTACCTCAAGCTTGTGTCCATATGCTTTGTATTATTCCCCCCTTTAAAAACTTTATTTTTAAAGATCCATTAAAATTAAGATGACATCTTTCAACTGCTTTCCTTTATAAATCCTTTCAAGATTTATATTTGTATAGTAACACTGGCCCATCCTTGAGTGACATATTTTGCTCCAATGACAGGACTATTGGTTTGACTTCTGGACTTCTTGTCATTAAGTCCTTGGCCACAGTAAGAGGAATATAAGGGAGTCCATGTTTTGGCCTCCCTTCTTCGATGAAGAATCTTCCAGATTATAAAGTCATAATGTGAGAAAGAACATGAAATCAGATTCATGCATAACAGTATGCATGTTAGTCCATTGCTACGGCAGCTTTATTAGTTATTGGGCATAGTTCAAAGTGCTATAAAATGTGGGGCATGTGACAATATAAAGTCAAACACAACTTGGGAGCAGACTGCTTCAAAGTCTGTCTGCTCAGCGTGTCTACTCTCATCTTAAAATCTTCATGGAAGTCTTTTCTCTTGGGAGGCATGTTTGGCAGGGAACAAAAAAGGACTATTTTTTGATAAAACAGTCCAACAAGAACTTTATTCTTTGGTGTTTTATTTTTAGGCCTGTTCCTCGGTCATTTGAGGCGCTGATTCAGAAAATTGCATTGGATAGATCACATCAGCTCTAGTTTCTTAGATATGGTTATCATGATACTTTGTGGGCAGGCAAATCGTGACTGGTACATGGCATATGTTCTGTGTCTCAAAAAAAGTTGATAGGGAAAACCGGTGTCATTGTTGGAATCAGCAGGTCAAATATACTATACCGACCTGAATATAAGCCGAGGCACCTAATTATACCACAAAAAACTGGGAAAACTTATTGACTCGAGTATAAGCTGAGGGTAGGAAATGCAGCCGCTACTGGTAAATTTCAAAAATAAAAATAAAAATAGATTCCAATAAAATTACATTAATTGAGGCATCAGTAGGTTAAAAGTTTTTGAATATTTACATAAAATTTTAAATTAAGATAGGACTGCCCAACTCTGATTAAATCATTTTTCTAATCTTCTTTAATGTAAATGTGGTTATGTATTCTTCCAATAATTATAAAGAGAGAAAAATAATAAATGTAATAATAATAACAATAATATCAGAGTAAAATAATAAATGTAATAATAACTATAATAGTAGATGGTCGAGTATAAGCCAACCCAAAAATAAGCCAGCCAGGACTTTCACTTGATTATAAGCCAAGGGGGGTCTTTTCAGCCCTAAATAGGGGTGAAAAACTCAGCTTATAAAAACTCAAGTATATATGGTACCCAGAAACAAGTCTAACATGTAAGGCACCAAAATGTGTTGGCCATTGTAATCACTTCCAAGCTCTGGAACTCGCTTTGGCATCTTAGCTGCCTGTCTCTGGATGATGGTGAGTTTCTTTTCATTGCTACAGTGTAATGAAATAGTTCGTGTTTGCTGTATTTGTTAGATTACAGCAGAAGTAAGAAGTTGAGAGGTACTAGATGACAGAACAGTTCAATATAACCGGGGTGTTGTGTGGTTTCTGGGGTGTATGGCCGTGTTCTAGCATCATTTTCTCCTGACGTTTCGCCTGCATCTGTTGCTGGCATCTAGAGAGGGTCTGATGGTGGTAAAGCAAGTGGAGTATATATACCTGTGGAGTGTCCAGAGTGGGAGAAAGAACCAATGTCTCTTAACTCAGTGTGAAAGGTGCAATTAGCAAGCTTAATTTGCAAGTATTTGAGTGGGATCCCTTCATTAGCATGTAAGTAACTAAGAATATTGCATGGTCCATAGTGAGGGCAACTGAAAGCTTTTGACAATTCAGTATAAATGTAATAATAAAATACATTTAGTAAAAATAAAGGAGTTCCCAGTGCTGTGCTCTGCACCCCTAACCCCACGAAAGTGGGAGTGGATGGTATTTCAGGGGAAGAAATTGACAAAACAACCTCTTGAGTATTTCTTGCCTAAGAAAACCTTATGAAATTAATGGGGTCACTTGAAGACATACACGTACACACATATGCCTCTGGTCAGCCATCAGTATTGGTAGAGTATATCTCCTCTACTGAGAATGTATAAAGAGCTACCAGTTGGGGGCAAGAATGCACTGAAAAATTCTAGTCATGCCCAAGAGGAAAATTTTAAACTGCATAATAAAGCCATTTAACAAGACTTACCTATCAAGATGATAGATAAGGGAATCTAAGCAAATAAATATGTATAAGCCTGGAGCAGATCTTTAAAATTGGTATGGGACATTACTGCTTCAGCAAAGAGGAAAATCAAACATTGCAGCTGAGGCAGCAGATATTACTTGGATGGAGTTAAAGGCCGCTTAGAGTGGTTATGCAATTCTTGGCTGACACTGTGATCCTCTAGCTAAGGAGAAATGTCTTTCTCCGAGATGAGGAAGCAATTGATTCTAACAAAGGTGTTGAGGAAATAACCAACTGAACAGGATTTGGAAATGAAACTTCGGTTCACTCATTGGGAACATCTTCAACACTTGCCAGTTGTTCACTTCTGCTTTACCTTTGGCTTGCCCTTCACACATCCCCTCCAAATATCCATTAGCCTTGCAACTCAGTTATCTGCTTCCATCTTCTACTTCCAATGTTTGCAAATTACTATTCTCCATCTTTGCTCCCACATAATCCTTGCGGTCCCAGTTCCCTTGGAGCACATTTACTGGGAAGTGAAAGAGTCTTTCATACCCTTTCTTATGGACCTTGGCTGTCGCCTTTCTTGCTGTCCTGCTGCTGGCAGTTGAAGACCATTTTATTCCAACAGGCTTTTGGGAACTTACTATTTTACAAAGAAATAATTTCACTTAGCATGTGGTAGTACTTTTATCCTTTGCTGCATGATGGTTTTTAATGCTCTAAACCAGTGGGTCCCAACCTTTTTTTGACCAGGGCCCACTTGACCAGGGACCACTTTGATCAGGGACCACTCTCCAACATTGGTACCAAAAGGGTTACAAATCAGTTTTTGATCAACTTTAGATTTGGTTTGGTTATTTGGGTCACTGATTCAAAAAATTGCATTGAATAGACTACATCAGCTCTAGTTTCTTATACGGAACACATGCCATCCAGTAGTCGCCATCTGTTTGCCTACAGTAAACAATATTTAATAATCTACAGCTCATATGGTCTGTTTAATACAATTTTCTGAATCAGCACCCCAAATAACCCCAGGAACAGGCCTAAAAATGAAGACACCAAGGCGTCCCCGCTTCTAGGCACCACATGGAACGGTTCTACTCAGGGGGAGGGAGGGGGAGGAGCAGCAGTCAGGAGGCCTGTTGTCGCACCTTTTGTGGGTAGTCAGCCTCTCTGCTCTCGACATCCTTGTTGCCCCGACACTGTAAGAGGGTTTTGCGAGACCAGTCGCCGTTGCAATGGTGTAGTAACAGTGAGGCTGTGGACCATATTTAAATTTTTGGGTACCACTGGTGGTTCATGGACCACAGATTGGGAACTACTGCTCTAAATCTTTAAATGTGTTTTCAAATATATTTGTACGTTTTACCACCATGTGTTTTTACTTGCATTGTTTTATATTTTGTAAGCTGCTTTGAGTTTGAGCTTCTGGGACTAGGTGGTGTATAAATAAACTGATACAGTACAATATGTATAGGTTGAGTATCCTTTATCTGAAATGCTTAGGACCAGAACATATTATAACTTTGGATTTTGTTAGGAATTTGGAATATCTGCATTTGCATATGTGTTCATAATGAAATATCTTGGCGATGGGAGCCAAGTCTAAGCAAAGAATTCATTTATGTTCACATATGTCTTGTATGCATAGCTTGAAGGTGATTTGATAAAATATTTTAATATTTTGCACGAAACAAAGATTGTGTATATTCAACTTTCAGAAAGCAAAGATGTCATTATCTCAGCCACCCATGTGGAATGTTTTGGAGTATGTCAGATTTTGGAATTCTGGATAAGGAGTGCTCAATCTATAATTCTATAAGAACAGCCTCACTAACAGAGAATGATGTGCCTGAAGTTCAGTAAGCAGTTACTACATCTTTAGATATTCAGTAGATATTTGCAGATGCTGGAACAAATGTTAAATTCTACAAATCATGTGAAATTACACAATGTTATGTAGTTCTTTTTTGTGTTGAATTTTCAATTGTTGGCTTACTCAGTTGTGAATTCTACAGCTTAACTGATTACACACATTGTGTCGAAAGATAACATGATATGTGGTTGAAATGGACAAGAATTCTCTGGTAGATTTCTAAAATTGTATTGTAGTTGGATTTTATCAACTCAGTTTATCACAACAGAAATATTATGGCTAAATTATATGCTCACTTAATTTCAATCGGTTAATGGTTACCCACTTTTACGTATTTTAAATGAATCACAGTGTAGTGCCAACTGCTAGATTTTTCTTACATTAAAAAAGAAAACAAAAGATTTGGCTAAACCTTGACTAATAAACTGTGAATAGGGCTTTTAAAATCTCATTTACTTGGAGAGTTGAAAGTCATAAAAATTAACATAGGAGCAGAACGAACGTCAACAGTGAATGTGGAGGTTGCTTTCAAAGTTGACCAAAGCTCAGGGCTCAGACTTATTTTTCAAATGAGCAAAACGTTAAATATTCTTAAATAGATTATTAAGGTGATTGAATTTCATTCATTAATACCGGCTGTTCAGTAAATATTACCTTTGTTAAATCCACCACAAAATAAATTACTTCAGTATTATTTGTTTAAGAGTTACTGGTTCATCTGGTGCCAAGTCCTTCCTCTCTATCTCTAGGCCCTTGTAGCTCATTGTAGTTTCATCTTTTCCTATTCTTCCCCTGGTGTGTAGATGTCCCTAGTAGTGAAGATGAAGCAGAAAGAAAGGGTTAATGAGTGAATCCTGTCACAGCCACTTTCACAGGTGTTGTTTTGCACTTAAGAATCCAATGTCAATTTAGGAATTGGTTTTCTTCAACAGATAGATGAACCCGTAGGCTAATATATGCCAATACTTTCGGCTGAGTTAAAAGGAGGTGAGTCCCTTAAGAGGTAGGAATTGATGAGGAAGAGGGGAGAAAAGGACCTGTGGAGGACAAAGGTGGGGATTTAGTGCCAAGGATCTAAAACATAATAATGCTACAGATGCTGCTAGGGCTCTAAGAGAATACACATTTTCTTGCCCTCAGTTACAGAGAGTATCTCATTGGAACCTGCTGTAGGAATTTTCATATTTTTGGGTGAAGATTTTGCTTGTGGGAAACTAGGAGATTTTACATATTTTTTCCACATAAAAAGTATTATTTTGTGCAAAAGACAGTTTTTTTGGCCAAACCCAAACATTCCGCAAAACCTCAAATGCCAAAAAAGAGGGGGGAAACCCCAAACCAACATCAAAAACGGATTTGTTTGTCTACTTGCACCTGATAACTAAATAAATGGTGATCCACATCTCTTGTAGCTGTTTTTCTTAAACTTGGAGAAGAAGGTACTGTCCACAGTTTGTGGAGATTTCCACTTTAGAGCTATTGTGATTTACTGTTGGATTTGGATGACAAATTACACTGCTGATTTTCTGTGAAGGATCACCCTGTTGAACTTCCATAGTATTTAAAAAAAAAATCCTGGGAGGCTTTATAGAGTCAAGAAAAATGGGGATGGGAGGCCACATATATAGGCTGCACTCTGCCCATTCCTTACTTACGATGGTGCAACATCAATTAATAGAAATTAGAATTTAGAATATGTGGTATCCTATGCAGTCTTGTGATAAACAGCCAACTGACAAAATTGCAGAAATATCCTAGTCTGATATTGCTGAAGTTTTTTGGATTTGATTTTTTGAACACAGTTTTGGAGAATAAAACATGAGTATGGTTGCTTTATTGATTATTTCATCAAGCTTTCAAATTACTTTTGGAATTGTGTCTAGCTGGAATTAATTTTTTAATTAGCAGACACTAATTAAACTACTTACAGTAATTCCCTGGTAATGCAAAATAGTCTTTCCAAGGTCCTGAATCATACAAAAACAAACTGCACAAAGGTTTCCTAGGCTGAACTTAAAAGAGTTCTTGATGCTATTATGGATGTTTTCAGAATGCAACATTCCTTGAGAAACTCTACTAGAGTTAATAGTTACTACTTTATGCAACCTTGGACAAAAATTAGTACACAAGGAGCACACCTGAGAGTAAGTATGAGTTGTAATACTTATACTCAAAGCATCCATGAGGAGATGTATATACTTAAAAGTAGTTTTTGTCTCCATATGACAAAATGATGGGTTCAAGCTCAAGAAGATGACAGAAACGAGGCGGAAACCCTGTCACAGGCTCTGCAGCTCTTCCATCCTAACCACTTAAAAACAAATAAACAAAAGAATGTATTTGTAGCCAAGGGGAGCCTTAACTCAGTACCATTTGTTTGCTTTTAATTCATGTATGTGAAATCTAAGCCTCCAAAACCCTCTGGCATAATGCCGACTGATGAATAAATCATACCCCTTGGAGCAATAAAATGCTTAACATTGTTGTTTTGCATGGGGTAGTGGGAAGGAGGGGAGCATATTAAAATAGTAATAATTCGGGACAATGGAGATATTGTTTTTAAAGGGATGCATGCAAAGCTTGGAAAGGCCACCTTTCAATGCCATGATTCCTAGAATCCTCCCAACCCACACGTCTGTTTGCTGGCATGGGGTACAACGCCCACCTTGAAGAGACCTCAACCCCCATAATTCTATAAACGTAATGAAAAAAACTAATGCTTGAAGAAGAGTGAAGGTATTCTCATTATGTTATGCTTGCAATATAACGAAGTTAAGTCTTGATTACTCTAACATATTTAATTGTTGTTTGGTTATAATTTGTAACTAATTGCACCCACACTTTGGTCCCAATATTTCTTAATTAATAATGACCTTTTCTCATGAGTAATGTTAAAGTGTTGTTTCTTCGTGTGAAAAAGATCTTGGAGTCCTCGTGGACAACAAGTTAAACATTAGCCAACAATGTGATGTGGCTGCTAAAAAAGCCAATGGGATTCTGGCCTGCATAAATAGGGGTATAGCATCTAGATCCAGGGAAGTCATGCTCCCCTTCTATTCTGCCTTGGTCAGACCACACCTGGAATACTGCGTCCAATTCTGGGCACCGCAATTGAAGGGAAATGTTGACAAGCTGGAAAGCGTCCAGAGGAGGGCAACTAAAATGATCAAGGGTCTGGATAACAAGCCCTATGAGGAGCAGCTTAAAGAACTGGGCATGTTTAGCCTGCAGAAGAGAAGCCTGAGAGGAGACATGATAGCCATGTACAAATATGTGAGGGGAAGTCATAGGGAGGAGGGAGCAAGCTTGTTTTCTGCTGCCTTGGAGACTAGGACGCAGAACAATGGCTTCAAACTACAGGAAAGGAGATTCCACCTGAACATCAGGAAGAACTTCCTGACTGTGAGAGCTGTTCGGCAGTGGAACTCTCTCCCCAGGACTGTGGTAGAGGCTCCTTCTTTAAGCAGAGGCTGGATGGCCATCTGTCGGGGGTGCTTTGAATGTGATTTCCTGCTACTTGGCAGGGGTTTGTACTGGATGGCCAATGAGTTCTCTTCCAACTCTACTATTCTATGATTCTTTGATTTCAACTTGCCTGTTAAAAGAATTAGGTTGCCAATTCTGTCCAGATATCAAAACATTGCTCCTCAGCATCTTGGTTTATCTATGTTTAGTGATTTGCAAGACGCTTCCAGGGTTGGACTGTTCTTTGTTTCTATGCCCTGGATATGTAGATGACTATACCAACAGGATGGAAGACTTATTTAACAACAATGTCCATTAAACATTCTAGTAGTCTTTTTCACCAAGTACTGAGAGGCTAGGATTAAAAGTCCTCCCTCCCCTTTTGCGATTTTGACTTTTGCGGATCTGATGCACTAGTCCCAGCCTAGCCCGTCATAGTTGGCCATGTCCACTCTGAAGCTCTGGTCACTGGTATATTGAACCCATTGATGGAGTATATTGAAACTGAATTTTAACTTTTGTGGATTGTTTTCAATTGTATGTTTTTGTTTTATTATGTTTATTATTTTTTATTATATTCATGTTGTTGTATATAGCAAAACTGAATGTTTTGCTTTATGTTGGAAACCACCCTGATCCTCCTGAAGAAATAGGGCAGTATATAAATAAATTTTTTATTATTATATTATTATTATTCACTGATTTTTTTGTTGTTGGAGGAGGACCTAGAGATTTCTAGAGGAAGTTAAGCACAGAATGGTGCTGGAAGATCTAGAAATTCTTAAAGAAGTGTTTCTCACAGGTAAAAAAAAGGTTGAGCTTTTTAGGAGTGGCTCAAACACGTACATTTTCGGTTATTTATTTTCCCCCCTGAACTCTGGCCTGATGCATATTCAAGAAGCCATTAAAAGCCAGCCACTTTATGGTATGAAACTCTTATCTGGGCTGCTTGAGACGCCTCATACAGTATTAATTCTCTTTTACCTGGACAATATCTGGACACAGTTAACATCCCTTTTAGAAAGAGTAATACTACAGTACCTGTACATTTATTTTCTATCTTAAACCAATTGATGGGCAAGAGGAATCCCTGCGGGAGCTGCCTTGTCCCTGTGCCTTGACCAACTTAAAGAGAAGGTAAAATGCCAAACTTGAGGAGTAAGGGAAGCAAATGGAAAGGTGGACAGTTGACTTAAGAAGAAAGGTTTTATCTTTGCTGGGGGAAAATCAAAGCCGCATCAAAACTTAGTTTCCACTATTTTGTCAGGGAGCCACTTCTCAGCAGAGATAAAATACAGAGCTGTTGAGACACATGGGAAAAAACTTGAAATGCTTGTTGTGTGTTTTTGTCCCAGATTGTGGCCAAATGAAGTTCTTCTTCTACTGTGGACTCTGGCTTTATGCAGAATGGCAGTCTGTCATTTTAAAGGCATAGCCACCATGGTTTGCTCTCTATATAGTAGGTACAGTATTCCATGCACATGAAGAGAAAAAAGGGAGAACAGAAATCCATGTTAGTAGGAGAATAACTCCTAAAAGTTTAATGGCAAAAGCCATTTTGCAGTGATATGTTAGCTGTGCTAACCCTATGGTGGGATTAGGAGATTTGTGTGAGCATGTTCTGGATAAGGCAGTGTCCTAAACACAATTTGCATTTCGTATATCAGTGCAGTTATTTTGAGAGAACAGAAAAAGCAGAGGGTAGATAATAATTAAAAGGCTGCAAAAGATAAGAGTATTTTAGGTGATACAGACTTCACATGATTTCATAATAAAATCCTGGAAGGGAATAAAGCAAGTTTAGGGGCACAGTTTTCTTAAATGGGTCACATAACACCATCTATTGCTTCTTGTTTGTATTCCCAGTTCTCTTCATATTTCTTTAAATCTTTGGTTTAACCCTTTGGAGGCCCGCATATTTGTTCAGTGTCATAATTTACTTACACTGTTAGGTGGCAAGCAGTCATTTTATGCCAGAGATAACATAATCCTCTTGCAGAGAAAACGCAGGCTCTGAACACATACAGTACCCTCATTCCTCTCTCAGGGATTTCAAAGCAGTAATGAGGTTCTGTTAAAGTAACTTCATTGCTGTTCTCGCACAGGATTAAGGAAAGCAATCTGAAATGCTACCAGAAAGCTTAATAATGATCAAGCAGAATATTTTTGGATGAGTCTGCAAAGGTGGAAGCTCTGGCCTTATTCTCAAAGATGGGATTTCTTGCTGCATTATGCAAACTTGTTATTCCCACATCCTGAATATAGGGCCCTATCATTTTTGACAGTCACTGAGAAATCGCTTTATTTGTAATGCATTTATGGAGCTTCTGTTGGCTCTAGTTGGGTCAGCAAAAAATATAGTTTCTGCTTCAATTTTTTCTATGTTTATAGATACTTTTTCAGTCATTCTGTTGCATTGGCCAAAACCTGAAAGCACACATCTGGTAGACCATTGCAGTTTATTGGTTCTGAATTCTTTCTATATTTCAATGCAGTAACATGTATAAAAGAAATTGAGACAAGAAAGAAAGCTGGGGATGTCATCAGTGTTGAGTATGATCCACTGTGACTACGCTGTGCCTTTGGCAGTAGCCCAAACATCTGCTTAGGATGCAGCTGGTTATGATTTCTTTTGGGACCTGTGCTTTTGGCAATTAAACATATCATTTTGCTAATCCTACCTCCTACCTACCATAGCAAAGGGTAAATCCTAATGTAGAGCTATCAGGATTGAACTAGAAGCCCAGGATCTGTGTTAATTGCCTCTTCTGTACACTTCTTGCGATGGCAAAAAGTATCAGTTGAATGCTGGCATATTATTTCTGTGTTTGTCCTTAGTTAGATTTAGGAGTCCATCTTCAAGAGCGTGAGACAAATAATGTTCAAAGCAATTTTTCAAAGCTCTTTCATCTTATGAAGGATACATGGGGTTCACTACTGCCTTTTCATCTCTGGGGCTCAGTATTTCGTGCACAAGGTTCCAAATCCTCCCCAAGAGAGGTTTCAAGAATTCAAGTTTTTTCAGGCAGAGCTGCTTAATGAGCTCTTTTGCTGTGCTGGAATAGTGACTCAGGACATGACATATTTCTCCACACCTCTCTCTCACTCTGATCCCCTTACGGTTAAAATACATTTTCAGTTTGTCTTCAAACATAGATGAAAAGCTGTCACTTAAGAGCACTGAGTGTGTGGAAAAAAACTTTGCTGCATCCAACCGTACGTGACTCCCAAGAGCATTGAATGGAAAACATTGCTTTCTTTATAGAGAAAGAAGTCAGAATATTGGTCTTTCAGGCTGGTCCTATTCTAGAATCATGGACTCATAGAGTTGGAAGAGACTCCAAGGGCCATCCCACCCATCCCTATTCTGCCATTCAGAAATACACAAACAAATCACTT
Source organism: Anolis carolinensis (assembly GCF_035594765.1). NCBI lineage: Eukaryota > Metazoa > Chordata > Lepidosauria > Squamata > Anolidae > Anolis > Anolis carolinensis. Next base: position 58,124,604 of record NC_085842.1, on the reverse strand, counting down.
CTGACAGGTGACCATCCAGCTTTTCTTTAGAAATCTCCAGAGAAGGAGACTCCACCACACTCCGAGGGAGCATATTCCACTGTAGGGATGGCTCTTACTGTAGGGAAGTTCCTCCCAATGTTTAGGTGGAATCTCTTTTCCTATATAGGCAGTCCCCAAGTTATGAACAAGATAGGTTCTGTAGATTTGTTCTTAAATTGAACTAGTTTGTAAGTTGGAACAATTACATTTTTATAGTGTAACTCCATCCAAATGTGTATATATATTGGCTTTGGATAGCAAGGGTTAATACCCCTGTGGTGTTTATTTTGCGGTCTATGCCCCTCTTCAGAAGATTTCACTTCACCTTCTGCCCCTGTGATAATTGGATTTTGAAGAGTTTGTCTTGTTGTGGAAACAAAGATTGGTGATAAAGCTTCAGTGGAGACTCCTTTTCCCATAATAACTCATTCAGGAGTGAATTTCCCTTCCTAGGGGTAGATTTCTCTTATTTTCTGTTGTCTCACCCCCGTTCTTAACTATGCTATTTGTAAGTCAGATGTTTGTAAATCAGGGGCTGCCTGTAGTTTGAATCCACCTTGTTGAAGTGCAGACTTCCAGATAAATGTTTGCACTCTAAGGAGTGAGAATCACATCTGTCCTTAGAAGGACAATATAGCCTTTTGCTTTTCTATTTGGGTATGTCAACAATTATATTAAAAGTAATATCTGAAAAGCCTTGCTTTTTAATTAGTTCAAGACTCTCCTTGGGCTATGTGTGGCTGATTTCGTAGGAAAAGATAGAATAATTTAAAGCTGAGAATAGCTCTTCCGTAGCTTGATTGCATTTATTTGGAGAACACTTGCATGGGGTGTCTAACAACATCCTGTAAAGAATTGTATAATAACAATAAGCTTCAGGTCTTAAGCGGAAGGGTCTGAATCCTATTGTTGTGCACAACTTCATGGTTGTTGTGTGCCATTGTCTTCCTCTGAAGAGAGGGTGGGCAGTGTAATTCAACTGAATAAGTGAGATTTATTTACATCTTAACTTATCAACCAGCAGTGAATTCATTAAGTCTGCTTGCATCAGGACAAATCAATAGCATTGGTGTTACCAAATCAGGTAAACACATTAGAACGTTCTGAACTATCCCCAGACAGTAGATATTTCTTGGTATTTCTTGATTTCTGCTGGAGGTATCTGCTCAGAGACAGGGATAGGAGACCCATTCAAAAATTATCCACTCTACTTTTAGTAAGATATAATGGACAGCATGATTGTATTCACTGACACAGTTCCTCCTGGCTCCCTTCTTCTAACCCTCTCCATATATGTAAGGTCTGAAGCCTAAATATTTCTGCTCAGTACAAAGAAGATGGGAGATTGGTGTCTTGGTCAAGGGTTCAATTGTACTTCAAATGGGTTCACTGAAATTGGCTCTATTATTTATATGAAAAAACCCACTTGATAGATACAAAAAGAGCTTGGAGATTGTTGAAGGCTTTCATGGCCAGAATCACTGGGTTGCTTGAGTTTTCTGGGTTGCATGGCCATTTTCCAGAAGCATTATCTTCTGAAGTTTCACCCACATCTATGGCAGGCATCCTCAGATGTTGTGAGGTCTGTCTGAAGATACCTTCCATAGATGTGGCAGGCATCCTCAGAGGATGCCTCTGAGAATACCTGCTGTAGATATGGGCAAAACGTCAGGAGAGAATTTTTCTGGAGCATGGCCATACAGCCTGGAAAACTCACAGCAACCCCGCTTGAAGATTGCCAGCATTTTTCTGTTTGCTTTGAAATGTCAACCCAAAAAGTCATGCATCACACAATGTTGATGAAGTTGCACTGTTGCCTTCTAGCTTAATGAAAGCAATGTATTAGTGGAATAGCTAGGAGAGGTCTCCCTGGCAGATTTCTGAAGCATCTTCCAAAGGTCATGCTTTGAGAACTAGTTCAGACATTATTCTGATAAACCATTTAGGATAGTCTGGCATTGTGATTGTGGGATAGCAAAGAGACACCTGTACATAATTTTCTCATTATTTCATCCCACTAACCTTTTCAGCTATTTTAAAATTGAACACAAAATACATCAAAACATACTTCCAACTGTAATATCTTCTTAGGGTTAATAGATTCAATATGGAACAGGATTCCTCTGCTCTCTCTCTCTCTTTTTTTTTTTGAGAGAGAGCTGAACACTGGTTCTCCCCCTTTTATAGTCTTTTTTCGGGGAAGAGTCATATTCTTTTGAATGACTCTGTTTACCAGAATTCAGGGATTTCTTGACAGAGGGTGTTGGTATGACTCCTTGTGCTTTCCTTCACTTCAGACGCCCTTGTTTTGATTAATCCAATGTGCAAAATCTTTTCTTCCTCATTGTTTTTTGTTCAATCATTCAGTTTTTTCCAGTACTGCGGCATGTTTATGTTGTAACATTTAAAAAAAAAACCCCCATATTGCAGTATTTAAAGTTTTCCTAGAATATTTTCTTCCAATAGTCTCCATACCAAAATGTTTTTTAATTAACAAGTTAGTTTGCCAGAACATCAGCAGTCAGGAATCCAACATAATAGTCTTTAGTCATCTGGTAAGCGCTTGATTGCTAATGCAGGGTAAATTCTTGGAGGTGAAAATACTGGAGTGGATACCGCCCCCCCCCCCCCCGAAACCAAGTTTCTGTTGAAAACCAAACAAAAACTTAAAAAAACCCCCAAAGTTGTCATATACATATTTTAGTGGGAATTAATACAGACTGCTGAGTTGCATGAGGAAAGTTGTTTGAGAAACACACTATGTGTGTTTTCTATCTGCAGTGCCCTGTTATATATGCAGTGGTCCCATTCTCCTTTGTACACTTGAAAAGTAACCACCATTGAGTTAAGTTAGACCTATGATCTTATCATGTCCCACTTCACCTGGCTTCACTGAAGAAAAGAAAGGCAGTGGTACAAATCAGTTGCCCATGTGCTGTTCCCTCCTGGCAATGCGTCCCCTATTACATGTGGAAAGCATCACCTTCATGGTGAGGATGGGCAGGCTCCCGTGTTGGGAGGGAATCCTCACACAATGCTCCCACTCCACTTTTGATTTGGGCCTCCACCAGAAGTCCAGTACCATTGTGGGATGGGAAGTATGGCCATCAGTCGCTGGACTGATGGGGAAGTGTCTTAGGAAAAGCCCCATCTGATGAGGTGGTTAATGCATAGCTAGTAGTGCATTGTCAGTTACGCTTATGAGATATGAAGCTGGACTTGTGGATTCACACATTGTTCCACTGTTGGAACAAGCCCACTTATCCTATGATTTCTGTCCTGGACGGGGATGGACATTTGTAAAATGGATTCTGTTAATAACTGGATAAGGAGACAAAGGTTGGTGGGACAACTGTGTATTGCTTGCTAATGAACTTTCAAGTATGATTTCAAAGTACAAACAGGAAATGATGTTTGTCTGCAGCTATGAAAGCTGCAGTCCAGCAACATCTGATGGATCATTCAAACCCCATACCTTATTTAAGGTGTTGCTATTCAGTTATGAAAAACTTTGCACCAACAAAAATGACTGTGCCCTGTGCCCTGAATATTACAGAGAATGATTCTGCTCTATAAATCCATTAGTGTCTGTACAGACCTACTGGAGAGTCCCTAATGGATGTATTCCTCCTATTTGAAAAGAACATAATAGTGAGGGAATGGAAGAAGGTTGGATGGAGGATTTTAGCTAGCATCTGCAATTTTCTGGTAGTTTTTGTAAAGGCAGCTCTTTTAAGGTTATTAATAAAATAGTTTGAAAACCTGATTTTTTAATATGAAATTTTCATATTTTATGCATATTTTCTTCTTCTTCTTCCTCTGAGATGCTCCAGTAATGTACATGGGATGATCCCATTCTGTCTTTGCCAGTAGTCTTAGGACAGTTACTTATCCAGTGACCTTTACAGCTATCAGTGAGGTCTGCATTATTTTATTCTGCTGGGTTTTTTTAATGTGAAAGCAGCTGAAAATATTTACAACTAAATTATTTGGAATTCCAATCTTAAAGCAGCTAAAATCAAGTCTCGCTGTGAAGGGTTTTAGATGAAATTAGAATACATATTTTATGTACATAACAGCAAGTAAATTTAAGCAGCAAAGAAATGCATAAACCTGTTACTTTTTCACTTAATTCACAAAGCTGAACTGATTCACGTTATCTCACCCTCCTTAATAAATTGAAACCATCATAAATGCCCTTGGGTCAAACTAGATGTGAAGATGAATGCATCTTCCTTGTGATGAACATGTTTCCCCTCCAGCAGATACATGCCTAGGCCCAAAAGTTAAGCTTATGATTACCTTCAAGTGATAGATCTTAAAACAAAGCACACTATATACAGGCAAAGAAAAGCCTGTGTTATGACAAACAGACATCTTTCACGTCTTGAGTGCTACATCTCTTTTGAATATGGGCTAAGCAGCATATCATATAGGCTGGGCTCTCTAATTCACTGGTGGAGAATATGTGACTTGTTCACATTGGTATGCATAGCTTTCAATGAAAAGGCGTTTATTATTGGATGGGTTTTGATGCAACAATTTACTTCCTCTGAAAATGTACACAAGGACGAACCAGTGGAAAAGTTCAAAGTATTTGTGGACTCTGATGCAAGTGAGCTCTACTAAATTAAGCACTCTTCATGCTGGGGCCACAACCAAGAAGACTATACGTAAATGGTATTTCTTCTTGCATAACTGATAGAACCGTGTGTTTTCTATGGGGTTTTTTTGGTTGGAATTGGTAAGGTATGGACTGGCATTGCTCCATATTTTAAAATTGTGGTCCTGCATGCTGCTAGGATACCCAGCTTTCTTTTGACTTTGATCTTTTAAACATGGTGGATGGTTTACGATCCATATATGGATTGAAGAGATGTGATGCTATACTTCTGGTAACAGTATGTTTCATTTGAGCCTTTCTGCTTCCTTTGACTAAGAGATGGAGCTTCAGCTTTAATTGCTTTTTAAGTTTTCCTGCAGACATCTCTGTTTGAGGCTCAGCAATAGAGGCCTTTGAGGTTTCTTTGAATGGCAGTATGTTGAACTTCAAGCCTTTCTGTTTATACTTCCTCCCTTTAAAGTTGGTTAATACAGAAATGATAACTCCTTACAAATCCAGGAAATGGAAAATTGGTTTGGCTATCCAAAGGGTGCTTGATCTTGTGTGTTTAAAAAAAAAAAAAGAATTTGTGCAGTACACTGTCATTTGCATTTCTAACAGAGGCTAATGTAATTTTAGGTTCTCACTTTTGGCGGTTAGTTGGACAAGGTTCTGTGTTCTTGAGAGAAGGCATAGGCAGAATTGGAGAAATCAGTTGTTTGTATTTTCTGACGCCTTCTCTAATGCCTCCAATTGGCAAATGCACACTATCCTTCATAAAGTTCCAAGTTCATTATTGGGCTTTGTGGTGGGTTGGTTGGCTCAGCAAGGTAGATTTTCTGGGCCAGTTTGGCTCTGGCTTGTATACTCAGTTGCAGGTTCACTGTAGTACAAAGGACTGAAGACTGTTACATGGTGTGCTCACATGGGCATCACTACAAGAGCACTCAGATCAGCATAAAACATTAAATATGCTAATTTGTATGTGTAGATGCAAATGTGGAAGTACTATAATTGAAATAGAAATACCACACATCCCACCCTAGTGGGGAGGAGAGTGACCAGATGATCTGCTGTCCCAAGTAATAAATGTTGATGGGAAACTAGGCAGTCCTGGCTTCCTACAACATCTGAACACATATTGTACAAACCAACAGAAGGCATAGAGTCCCTCACAAAAATATTCAGTCCCCTTTGACTTTTCCACATTTGAGTGGTAGTGAAAGTATTTAATTAGCATTGTTACCGCTTGATTGTTACAAGATACTCCACATTGTCAAAGTGTGAAATGTTGTTTTGTGGCACAAAGGTTAAGTAGAAAAAAACCTGCATACGATTGCATAACTATTAATCTCCCCCAAGTCAATATTTGATAGAATAATCTTTGGCAGCAATTACAACTGCAGGTTTTCTTGGATAAATCTCAGTCAGCTTTGCACATTGGATTCTGCAGCGATTTCACCTTTTTACTGGTAAAATTGTTCTAGCTTTGTCACATTGAATGAAAGCTGTTGGTGAACAGCTTTCCAATAGATTAAGTTTTCCAATAGATTTTCAGTTAAACGTTCATCTGGTCTCCAAAGAGATCATTGAAAGATATTTAGGTTTTTGCATTTAAACCAGTGTTACTTTGGCAGTCAGTATTTACATCCAGAGAAAGGCAGGATAAAAACAAATCTATATTTCTTGAAGATCTAACTCCTTTCTAGATAATTTGCACACAGAAACATGTCTCCCTTAAAGATAGATACCTATCTTTGTCTCCATCAACTTCATCCTGAACAGTTTCCCAGTCTCTGCCAGGGAGAATTATCTGAACCACAATTCAGTTTGGTCTCATCAATGTGATGGCATGCCTGAGCCTTTGGGAGAACTATAGTGTCTGTCTTTACTCAGGGGCTATCTGTATACCTTCTGTTAAGATCAAGACCCTTTACATACAGAGGCACTTTAGGGAAGGTGAAAAGATAACCAAAATGAGTTTACTCAAAACAAGATGAATAAACAATACATTACAAAAGGAAATTTGGCTGGAGTCCTTGAAAGTCTTTTGCCTCTGATGTAAAGCGATGGATTATAAACTGGTGCTTCTGAGCTGTCTTGATCTTCTACTTTGTGAAGCTTAGACTGACCACAAGCTTCTATTGTCACTGGGACTGATGGTATATGAATACTGCTGAAAGCAGAGTTTAGTGTTAAGGATACCTGTTTTGGATTGCTAGGCCTAGGATTTCCAGACAATGTCCAGGCCTCTAAACGTTATAGCTCTGCTGCAAAAAGAAAAGAAATCTAGGCAGAGGACTCTGTACAGGCAAATGGACTAAACAAACTAAGGCTGGCCTCTAGGGGTTTTTTAATGCTCCACCCAAAAAGTAATACAAATGGAGGCATCTACACTATTGGGAAAACCTAAACAGGGGGAACTATAGCAAAGGAGAGGAAAAGGCAGAGCCAAGACTTCACAATCGGACTAAATGGCATTTTTCTGTATGTTTGCTATCTCCCCCACATGCCTTTTGGCAAACTGCAAATAGGTTTAACTGCAGCCTATTTTTGAGTAATGTCTATGTGAAAGTTGACACATTGACGGTATAAGCTTTGTGCAGGTTAAGCAAATCTGGATCATGAAATGGGTATGACCTTTGTAGTTGCAGATGGACAATTCTTCCTTGCTTGCCTTTCCCAAGTGATGGACTTCTCTCTCAGCTCAGTATTTAGTTTCTCAGTCGTCACCATTCTCAAAATGAAAAATGCACAGAGTTCATATAAAGAGCCAACTACAGAGGAAATTTTTATGCTTGTGTAATTGCAAGTTATAAATGTTTTCAAGCTGATAGGGCAATTGTAGAATATAGAGTTAATGGCTAAGTTTTATTTCCATTGTAATTGGTATTGTCTAGGAATTATTAGGCTAAGCAAAGGTAGTTATTTCAGGGGCAGAGAATTTCTGCAATTCTCTTAACAGCTTTTGCACAGACAGCAATAGCTTGGAATTACAAATGGAGTGGTTGCATTTTATTTCTCTGTGTTGTCTCATTCATGGCATTTTGGGGTAGCACTGGAGCTTTTCTCATTACTATGCCATTTACTGCCTGTGTGTAGAGGTTAAAGTTTCTGCCACCTTTGTGACTTACGCTGGCTATTGCTGTTGTCGTTTGGTGCCTGTCTATTGCAAAACAGAGGTCATCATAAATATAGGCAGGGTGGAATGGAAGCAATAAATCTTCTTGAGCAAGAAAATAATCTTGGGCTCTGTATAATGTCTAAGCCAAAGCATTTTATAATGGTAGCTGGTAACCAGTGGGCTGATGAATATATTCCAGGTTTCAGGCAAGATTTTAAAGGAACTGTTCAAGGTACTGAACCACTTTTGAAGCTAATGCTCAGCTGCCTGGATTGTTCATTTCGAGTTTGTACTAAAACCCAGGATAGATCAACTATCCACTAATATGGAAGCCACCCCCTTCCATTGTGTTTGCACCAATTGAATAACAGATGTACAAGATCCATTTTGTACTAATTCTGAGCATTTTTATGTGGGCATTGCACACATACTCTATAAAAATGAAAAGGATAGGTAAAGCACATATCTTCATTCAGAACATCTTGGACTGAATCCTTGACATCTTTGTTTTTTTTAATGTATAAGCTGCTTTGAATCTTAATTCTGAGAAAAAACAGGATAAAATAATAAGACATCTTGACTTAAAGAAGGATCTGGTATCAGATGATGGCAAATGTCCTTTGCCTAAGACCATAGAGCTGTAGCCAATCAGAATGAGAAAAAACAATATTAGGCCAGAGGAACAGATTGTATAACCTTGTATAATGTGCTTTTGTGCAGCTGTCAATCATTAATATTTTAATTTGTGCATGTAGAAGTTTTATACAGCCCCAGTCCTACAACTTGCAATATTTTAATAAGTACAGTAATTGGATATCTGTAGCTAAGGGAAGATTAGGCAGTGTGGGTCACAGGAAACCACACTGTTTTCTGTGTGATAAGTTTTTAAAAAATAGGACAAAGGCCTATTTAAATTAGGACAAAGTGAGATAATATGCAAATTTATTCCCTGGGTAGTGACAGTAGACCAAATAATTTATTAGGAAGAGATTTCTCAGCAAGACTACTTGTTACCTAAGTAAAATATTCAGTTTCTCATCACAGTGAAAAAATCAAGATGGGTTTGCTAAACATACATAGTAATTTGGGAGAAAAGGGTCCAAACTAACTGAAGGATAAGCTTCCTTCTGTGATAGTCCTCCCAACTTTTTTACTTATAGATGAACAAAGTATGAAATTTGTTGTCAGTCCTACCTAGAATAGACACTCTGAAATCTATGAGTCTAAGGTAGATTAATTAGTATCATTAATTTCTATGGATTAATTTCAGATATAACACAGAATTTGGTTCAATATCTGTATATAATATATATAAATATAACGAGCTGCTTTCTAGATTGTTGGTGCATCTGGTAAATAGCATTTCCACAGGGTCTTGAACACATGGCTTTGCATTGCCTAGTATTTGACCTTTTAAGGTTGGGCTCCTCCATCCAAAGAATATGTTCTGCCACTAAACTACTATTTCTGTATGTGTGTGTTTATATAAGCAGTATTTTAATGTATAATAATGACAAAAATTTGATATACATTGTTTTCAGCTGCTTTTTAAAGGGTGGAACTCTCTAGAGATGGTATACATAATAAAACTGGAAAACTATGTAAACAGCAATTACATGTCAAAGCACCTGCCCCAAAATACAGTGTTGGGCAGTAATATGAACTAGCAGATCTAATCGCTTTATATTAATTTTGGTGATGATTCATTACAAAAACTGGGAGCCAACTTAGTATTAACATTCTTTTGATGGGCCAATAGACATGAATGAATTTACAGTCACAATATGCCTTCAACATCGTTTTCTCCGCTTTCCGGGAAAATAATAATTTAAGTTTTGTCCATTTCTATGTCTCATAAGTAACTTGAGATCTATTGCTCAACCTCTTCAAAGCCTGATGATTTCAACAATAATGGCAATTTTGGCTAATTTCCAAAAATAATTTTACAAAAATGACACTGGAATGGACTTCAACCTGTGACATAAGGGGTTTTGGCCAAACAAGTGTTTTTTTCTCTATGATACAATTGTGAAGTTATTATTTTATTTTCAAGTTTAGAAATTTCACTTGAGCCCCAAGGTGTTAGGTTTACTTCAGACTGGCTTCCAGGAGAACTGAACCTGGGGGTTCTTGAATAAAGAAGAAAATAATGCTTTTTTTAAATAAAAAGAATGTACAATGATGCATTCATTAGCAAAAACAATTAACAGTAACTATTTTTCTTCATCTGCTATTATTTGGCCAAGCTTTTGTCTAAGTATTTGCGCTTTTTTTTCAGAACATTCAGAAAAATATTGGAAGTAGTTTTGATTTGTACACTTACGTTTATTTATTTAGGAATTTCAACCCTCACCGTCTAAACATTTTGTATCTTCCCTCAAAATATGTATACTATGGAAGGTCAATCCTTTGCTATAAGATCTGAAGTTCTTCCTCTCCAGGCCAGGCCTAGATGTTTCCTACACTTGAGAACATAGGTACATCTTTATCACCCAGTCTGTCTCCATAAGATGACTGGTGGGATGGAGAGCTTTCGTACCATGTTTTGCCTGCTTTTTCTCCTACTCAGTTCTGATAGCCAACATTGTCATCCACATGTCTAAAGTAGATGCCATCGGGTAAAATCCAGATCTTTGGCTACTTTAGTGTGCTTGTTTGGTTCACTGAACTTGTTTTGGGGTTTTTCTGTGTGACATCGTAACTCACTGTAGGTCCAATTTAAGGCAAGAACTTTAGCAAGTGATCCTTCTGTTTCTGTATGGGAAACTGGTGTTTTGTTTTTGTGTCTCTTTGATAGTTCTGACCTACAGTATGTGTGTGCATAAGCCAAATAAATAGAATGATTCCTGTCCCTACGGAGCCAGTATCTGTTGGCTCCACCTATATATGTCAAACAAAATACACTTTATATGTCCTCCAGGCATTTCTATATTATATTTTCACCACAAGTTACTATAGAACACAGGACCTAGCAAATTTCTAGAGTGGCTATTATTCAGGGTGGTTCAATGGTAATTTCTGGCAGAAGTCATCCATTTCCATAGGTTTCTCTACCCAAGGTTTCCAGCTCTGGTGGTAAGTTCAATAGTGCATCCTTGCAGATATGGGGGCCAAGCTATATGTTGCAACTTGCATATACAGTAAAGTCTCATCCAAGCTAAACAGGCCGGCAGAAGCTTGGATAAGCAAATATCTTGGATAATAAGGAGGGATGAAGGAAAAGCCTATTAAACATCAAATTAGGTTATGATTTTACAAATTAAGCACCAAAACATCATGTTATAAAACAAATTTGACAGAAAAGTAGTTTAATACGCAGTAATGTTATGTTGTAATTACTGTATTTATGAATTTAGCACCAAAATATCATGATGACTGAGGATGGTGCAATATCGCTGCCTTGCAGCGTTTTAATTTTTGTATACTTTTTATCATGTTTTAATTGTTTTGTTTTATAGTATACTTGTTGCTGGCCCTCGTGGCAGAATGTAAGCCGCTCTGAGTCCCCTCGGGGAGAAGGGCGGGGTATAAATGCATGTAATAAATAAATAAATATATTGAAAACATTCACTACAAAAATGGCTTGGATAATCCAGAGGCTTGGATAAGCGAGGCTTGGATAAGTGAGACTCTACTGTATGTGCACAATAAAGAATTGAAGTGTGTTAGAATCTAAGTAGGCTCTTTTTGCCATACCAGTTATGGTATACATTGTTTCACTTGTCATTGAAAGAATGAAACATATCCTTAGACTGTTTTAGATAAGAAGGAAAGTTTAAAAGAATCAGAGCACTCTAATTTTTGTTGCTTTCTTTTGGAATCCTGTTTCTCTGTTAGGGCCTAACACCAGTTTCCCATACAGAAACAAGACTGGTTTAGACTCCATTTCAGATGTGGAAAAGGGATGGTTTCAATTCCTGTTAACTTGCATTGCTTGTCTCATGTTTTAAAACTGTGCTGGAATACCTGAACTTTATTAAAACTCCAGAATAATTGTTCCTCCAAATCTTAAAGCACTGTCACCAGAAAAGCATTTTCTTAGGCAAATGAATTTAGATAGCACACGATTACTGCCTTTGTTTTAGAGCATGGAGGCCATGGCCTTTCTATGCCTCGCTTCATAATTTGTTAGCAAAATAGTCACTGGCACTGTTATAATAGCTGGCTTTTCCGAGACATCTTCAGTGCATGGCATCTGAATGTTTTAAAATTTCTGATGTTGGATTTACTTCACCTATTCATTTATATATAGCTACTTTGTATTTGAAGACTTTCTGAATTATTTGAACTTGGGATGCTCCTTACGATGTACATGGTCACATGAGAAAAACAGCAGACAGTTGTCCTAGAGGAGCATAACCTTTTGACACCCTAAATAAGTTTTTAGTATGGGGAAGAATCCAGTCTAAAAATTGAAAATAAACAGAGGTGTGCTTCATGTATGTTGTTTGTAATTTAGCTGGTTTCCTTGAAAATACCTCCATATCATAGAGACCTAGAATATTTACACATTCAGCTGACTCATAATATTTACACACTCAGCTGATTCATAATATTTACACATTCAGCTGATTAATATCTTCACTTCTGAGTGGTTTTAGAAGGAGAGCTTTTAAATTTGTGCAAGCTAGTTGTTGACTTACCCCAACACCATGAATTTCATTAGGTTTTCTTAGGGTGCACCCATAGAATTAACAGTTTGACACCACTTTAAATGCCATGTCCCAGTGGTATGGATTTGTGGAGTTGTAGTTCCATGAGTCCCCAGTGCTATTTGGCAGAGAAGTGCTGTGGACAACAACATCTATGTAACCATAGCCACTGGGCCATGGCAGCTACAGTACTGTCAAACTATATTCATTCTACAGTGTAAATGTATCCAAAGGCAAGGAATATTCAGAGATGGTTTTGCCAGTTTCTTCTTCAGAAACATGACTCAGTATTAGTTATCACTCTCCCATCCAAGCACTGAGCAGAGCTGATCCTGCTCAGTATTAGCTTAGACATATGTTTGGACATTGTTGTTTCATCTCTCTTTTGAACAGTCATTTCGCCGTCCTGAGTCCCTTCGGGTGAGAAGGGCGGGATAGAAATATTGGAAATAAATAATGAATTTTGTAGTTTTACATGGTTTTGCTTGCCATTCCTGAAATCCCAATGGCTACTCATAGGGTGCAGCAAATCTACAGGATACAAATTTGTATGCTTTCCTTTTTGGTTTCTACGAATGTTCTTACATCTGACCTTAAATAAATGGCAACTAGGAAGCAAAAGCGAATCCACTCTGAACAAACCTTGCCAAGAAATCCCTGTGATAGGATTGCCATAAGTTAGAAATGACTTGGAGACATGCAACAACAAAGTTTTAATTACTGATTGTTGGAACAAAGGAAGATTATCATCTGTGATCTGAAATTGTTTCAATAAATGTACTTAACACTAATGACAGTTTTTTTGATCCAGATATAATGAGACACTGCTTTGAGCTGAAAGCAGAAGTGAAACTTCTGATTTCCTTGAAGCTATGCCAGACTCGACTTTGTTTTTGTTTATTTATCTCAGGGGTCCCCAAACTAAGGCCCGGGGGCCAGATGCGGCCCTCCAAGGCCATTTACCTGGTCCCCGCCCACAGTTTTAGACTTAGGCTCACCCAAAATCTGAAATGACTTGAAGGCACACAACAACAACAATCCTACTTGATTGGTCAGAAGCAGGCCCACACTTCCCACTGAAATCCTGATAAGTTTACAGTATGTTGGTTAAAATTATTTTTATTTTTAAATATTGTATTGTTTTTTCATTTACCAATATTCTAAATGAAATATTGTAAATGAATGATATGGTAATAATATAATGTATTGTTTATACATATAATATTGATAATAATATTATAATGTAATACAATATAATATTTATTTATTGCAGTATTTCTACTCCACCCTTCTCACCCAATAGGGGACTCAGGGCGGCTAATAATAATAATACAATATAATAATATTGTATAATATAATAATATTAATTATATATTATATATTAAATGTAATATTACTAATAATATTACGGTATAATGGTATAGCAGAATATAGTAATATATAATGCTAATATTGTGCTATGCTAATAATATAATATATTGTATGTACATACAACTTGTAAGCCGCTCTGAGTCCCCTTCGGGGTGAGAGAGGGTGGGATATAAATGTAGTAAATAAATAAGTAATTGTTGCTGGAACTTTTTTTTGCACTACAAATAAGACATGTGCAGTGAGCACATGAATTTGTTTGGTTTTTTTTTTCAAATGATAATTCGGCCCCTCAACAATCTGAGGGACCATGAATCGGCCCTCCACTAAAAAAGTTTGAGGACGCCTGATTTATCTAATTTATATCCTTCCCTTTTCTCAATATGGAACCTAAGAGGGTTCATAATGTAAGTTAAAACAAAACATAAGCAAGGGTTCTCATTCATAATTGTCTGTATTGGTTTATTGCTGCGGTGTTGAGAAGAAATAAATAATAACAATTGGCTGATGCCTGGAAACATATCCTTTCCCTATTTTAAAGGAGAAATGGTGTAAAAAAATTACAAGTAATCCTTTCTGTGCATGTCATTAAATTATTGTTTCTTGGGTTTTTTTTACATCTCAAAAACCCCCCTTTCACTTGGTTTTTCCAGTGTCTTGAATGTTTTCTTTTTTCATACTAACAGTGTTCATTTAATGATACATACTATATTTTTCTGATGGAAATAGCCTGTGTTCAGCTGGAATGAGAAAGGGTCCTTATGTCTGCGATAGTCCTCTACTTGGTCGCTTTGAGTCTCCTTGTAGAGAGAAAAATCAGGATATAAATAACATCATTGTCATCGTGATCATCATTGGTGTTAGGGATGCTATGTCCATTGGGATCTCCCTGTGCTTGGAGGGACACTTACACTTCTTAGGTGGTTGCGGGAAAGGTTCTTGATATTATGTGGTCTTTCCAGCCCTATGGCCCCTTTGTAAACCTTCATGCAGTGATGTGCCTGCACTCTCCCATTCTCATTTACTACGGAAATGTATTGAGCATCTTCTTCAAGGTCTTTGTTTCCAAAATATTGTGACATCGGTCATGGTGAATGCCAGCACCAAGAACCCTGCTGAAGACAAATGGAAGAGTTGTTTCAGAAAGGCAAGCTGAGTCTTTCCACATTCCAGGCAGATTGAAGTGCAGAGAGCTGTAATCAATGTCAGAACTCTCTTGGAGTGATTTGTTCTAGAGGGGATTTCTGTTAAACAATGCTCTCTCAAAGAAAACCCTTTCTTTAAAGAAATAATGAGTCTTCAAAGATCCAAAACCAAACAGCTCATTCAAGTCTATATCTTGCCTTTAGATTAACCGGAACACTCCCATCATGTTTTCTCCATGTCTGAAACCTGCAGTTCTGATTAATCTCTATTTCAGATAGTTCCCTAGTTAACAATGTTTTTCATCATACTAAGCTATGTATCACTCCCTTCTCCCATTCTAATCAACATAATTTTAATATGCAAAGTAGGTTACATTATGTTTCTTGGAATGAGAGGAGGGAGTGTTCTTATATGCAAAGTATAAACCAAAAAAAATATACATCAAGGGAAACACTGACTGCATAGGGAAGCTGATGAAGAAACACAACCTACAAATTATCTACAGACACACTAAAAATTCAATAAATGCTATATTCAGCAAAGGACAAGAAGTATCCTCTCACCTCTGCAGGAGTCTACTGTATACTATGTAGCTGTGGACAAGTCTACATAGGGACCACCAAATGTAGTGCCCAAACATGGATCAAGGAATATAAAAGACACTGCAGATGAATTCAACCAGAGAGGTCAGCCATAGTAAAGCACTTGATGAACCAACCTGGACACAGCATATTATCTGAGACGGCAAATACTGGACCACTCTAACTAACACCATGTTAGACTATACAGAGAAGCCACTGAAATCCACAAGCATGTGGACAATTTCAACAGAAAGGAGGAGGAAACAATGAAAATGAACAAAATCTGACTATCAGTATTTTTTAAAAAAACTCTAAAATCAGGACAACAAATAAAGAACAAGACTCAGAAAGCAGGGGAATTCCAGACAGAAAATAATCAGGGCCAGCTAACACCTTCCAACAAATGATTTCCTCAGGCAGGGAGCAGCCAGGCTTTGAAGCTGCAAGGCTATTCAGTGGTAATCAAGGTGATCAATACCAACATTCACACTCGCCTCAAACAGACAAGAGTTCTTTCTCTCACCCTGGACTTTCCACAGATATATAAACCCTACTTGCCTAGTTTCCAACAGACCTCACAACCTCTGAGGATGCCTGCCATAGATGTGGGCAAAATGTCAGGAGAGAATGCTTCTGGACACACAGCCCAGAAATCTCACAGCAAAAGTATAAACCAATCTTTTAGTCTCACCAGAAGCCATGGCCTCCTTCCCTCCTTCCTAGATATCATGCCAAATTCTCAAGGAAATAGTATAATCACCTAAACTCTAATTTGCATTATATTTTTTAATCTTTTTTGGGTGGGGTGAAGATGGCATTGGGAACATGCTGACTTGCTGGCACCATTTGGAAATTACTGTTGATATGGGTGGCTGATGAAAAATCTTTCAGCAAATCTCTTCAGTATGTTTCCACCTGTTGATTCCAGACTTTAAAAATGGCTTACTGGTGACAAATTCTTTTCTGCTATCTAAAATTGCTCTCTGTTGGCTGTACAGTCGCAGATGCCAGAATCCCTGCAGGAGAATGACTGATTATATTAGCAGGTATACTTGACATTTGCATGGGTTCAGATAAACCTGGAAACAAATTGAGAAAATGGAGAGGCAGATCTGATTAAACAGATAAACAAAGATATCTTGACACTTTATAAAAACCGTTTCTTTACACTGATGTTACTTTTTCTAACCTCCTAAGCATTGCATTATGGTTTCAAGACTGATTGTTTTCCCTAGGCAGATATGCTGCCGGTTGTCCAGAACTGATTTAATAACATTTAGGATAAATTTGGGTGTTTATCCAAGAGCCACTGTGGGATAGGGCCTTCTCTGTAGTGGCCCCCCGGTTATGGAATTCGCTGCCTAGGGAGATCAGGCAAGCCCCCACCTTGATGGCATTTCGGAAGAGTCTGAAAACTTGGCTTTTCACTCAGGCCTTTGGTTAAGATCATCTTTTTTCCATCACAATTATTATGCTCCTCGACCTTTTGCACTGGTCGCTCTTCCCGATTCCTGATTGATTGATATTACTCAGGACTCCTCCCTACCGTACCTAATGTGACCTTAAATGATTCTAATGCACTTTATCTATTTATGAATTTGTTACCCATAATGTGCACTGTACACTTTGCTTATACACTATTGCAACCTCATTGTTTTTAACCTGATGTTTTAATTCTGCATTGTGTTTTTTAACTTATTGTGTATATTTTTTATTGGTTTTGTTTTTGTCCTGATGCTTTATATTTTATCATTGTTTGTATTTTGATTTTGCTGTAAGCCGCCCCGAGTCCCCTTCGGGGGAGATGGAGGCGGGATACAAATAAACTTATTATTATTATTATTATTATTATTATTATTATTATTATTATTATTATTGTTGTTGTTGTTGTTTGAGCCACCACTTGGCCTTAGAAACCTACTGGGTATCTTTGAGCAAGCCATACTCTCTCAGCCTCAAAGGAAGGTGAATCACTCCCCCACAAAAAAAAAATCTCACCAAGAAATCACCTGAAAGTCAGAAATGCCTTGGGGAAACACAACAACATATGGGTATGGCTCAATAACAAAGTACATGTGTTCCTGGGTATTATCTTTTTACCAGAAAATGTAGTAAAAGTTGCAGAAATAAGAAAGGCATATTTTCCTTTTCAGCAAGGGAGAAGAACAATTCAACCTGTTTGAGGGAACTTTTTATTAAAAACTAATAATCTATATGTGGGAAATAAAGCAAGCAAGTCAAGTTAGTCTTACAGAAGTAAATATAATATACTCCACATTTTGGAGGCTTCTAAAATGCAAGAATGCCTATCTTTTTATCATGTAGCATCTTGCTGCAGCAGCCTAAACCAACACACGCATTTGCTCCCATTTAGTTGATTTGAATGTAGAACTTATCTTCTTTTTTGTGTTCATTCACATGCTAGGTGCAAATCAGAACCTCATCTGATATAGTTCAAGCAAACTTACATGTAATAGAAGTACCCCTCAAAGAAATGTTGTTTTTTACTACTGTTTTTCACATCTCCCTACAGCAACATTTTCCCTAAAGTGCTGGTATATATGTGTTGACTTACAGAGACCATATACATTTCATAGGGTTTTCTTACGACAGATGACACTATAGGTTATTGGGCACTGTTCTGAGTTTAGATTGTTATTTTATATACTCGTGGTTTTATTTTGTATTGCATTGTGTGTTTATTTGATGCATTGTTTTAGGCACCTTGTGCCAGATGTAAACTGCCCCGAGTCCCTTCGGGGAGATGGAGGTGAGGTACAAATATAAAGTTATTATTAAACAAGGTTTCGTCAGCTCCTTTTCTCAAGTTTGGCATACAGCACCCGGTATTCATTGGCAGTCTTCCATCTAGGTATTAGTCAGACTGACCCTACTTAGCTTCCAAGATCAGATGGAATCTGGTGCCTTTAGTACAGGTGCTTTAAATTTAAGCAGTATAAGATCCCTTTCAACCACATATCACATAATGTCTGCCTCCAAGGAATACTATTCTGCTGCCTTGTAGCTAGCGTGAAGTCAAAGGAGCTTTCTTCTGAAACCTTGATGTGTAACTCAATGTGTATCAAAACGTGCATTCAGAGGAACATTTGAATGTACATTTGAGCACATTTCCCACAGAGAGTACAGAGACCACATTATACTGGTCACGTTCTGTCATCTCTGCTTGTTTTCGATGGCTGCTAAAAACTGAACTATCCTTTCTCATTATACAGGTATTAAAATCCAGAATCCTGTATTTATAAGCCAGCAAGTTCAATATTTCAAAGTTCATTTTAGAAACGAAGCCTCTCCAGTGATGAAAACTGGATGGCATCTTTCCATCCATTGCTGAAGCTCCATCAGAGCCAACATTCCATGGCTTTGGCCCCTTTCCCAGGAAACCTCAAAAATGCAGTGAGGTATCCTAGCACCCGACTCACCCTGAGCTTGAAAGCAATTACTTCTTCAGGCTACTACAATATGAGGAGATTTCCAATCATTCCAGGGGGGAAAAAATCTCAAAGCCGGCAGAAACATCATAGTGGAGTGCTATGCTTTATTTGTGGCATTTCCTGCAGCATACAGAAGGTTGATTTTTTTGCTTTGCAAGGTGTTATGCTCTAGCCAAACCAAAGCAGGACAGAGGCCTGCTGCTTTATTTTTTGCTTGCAGGCACAGAAAGATCATGCCATGATCTCATTCCTGCCAAGCTGAAAATGAATTCCTGCCAGTTTCAAGAAGTGTGTACAGATCTGTGCCTCTTTCAGACAAGCATTGGACTTGCGGGAGACAGCCGAGTCTTACTCCATGTCTAAAATCTCAACATGCCTCAAGGAGAAAAGAGGCAAAGAGAAAAGGATGTCAGTTGACTTCCTTTTCTCTTTGAGGAGCAGCCTATTTATTTGGAAAAGAAATACTGAAACCATGTGCATGCCCTGAGTAAATGGAAAGGATGACAGTACACTCAGGAAAAACCAGGACCAGGTTAGATGGGTATCAAAATATAGTTAGATATCATTTCTGTAGGAAACAATAAAAACCATGCAAGGGAGGAATGCTAAAGAAAATAGGAGCAGAATCCAAAACGATCTTAACAGATTAGACAGATGGGCCAAAACTAACAAAATGAAGTTCAACAGGGACAAATGCAAGATACTCCACTTAGGCAGAAAAAATGAAATGCAAAGATACAGAATGGGGGACACCTGGCTCCACAGCAGTACATGTGAAAAGGATCTTGGAGTCCTCGTGGACAACAAGTTAAACATGAGCCAACAATGTGATGCAGTGGCAAAAAAGCCAATAGGATTTTGGCCAGCATAAATAGGAGTATAGTGTTTAGATCCAAGTCACACTACCCTTCTATTCTGCCTTGGTCAGACCACATCTGGAATAGTGTTCAATTTTGGGCACCGCAGTTGAAGGTAGATGTTGACAAGCTGGAATGTGTCCAGAGGAGGGCGACTAAAATGATCAAGGGTCTGGAGAATAAGCCCTATGAGGAGCAGTTTAAAGAGCTGGGCAGAAGAGAAGGCTGAGAGGAGAAATGATAGCCATATATAAATATGTGAGGGGAAATCATAAGGAGGAGGGAGCAAACTTGTTTTCTGCTGCCCTGGAGACTAGGACACGGAACAATGGCTTCAAACTACAGGAAAGGAGATTCCACCTGAATATCAGGAAGAACTTCCTCACTGTGAGAGCTGTTCAGCAGTGGAACTCTCTGCCCCGGAGTGTGGTGGAGGCTCCCTCTTTGGAGGCTTTTAAGCAGGGGCTGGATGGCCATCTGTCGGGGGTGCTTTGAATGAGATTTTCCTGCTTCTTGCAGGAGGTTGGACTGGATGGCCCATGAGGTCTCTTCCAGCTCCATGATTCTATGATTCTGTGATAGACATGTGTAAATTTGTGAAAGAGTGTCATCAGGAAGAGGGAGCAAACTTGTTTTCTGCTGCCCTTGAAACTAGGACTAGGAGTAATGGGTTCAAATTACAGGAAAGGAGATTCTACTTGAAAATTAGGAAGAACTTCCTCACCATACAATCTGTTCAGCAGTGGAACTCTCTTCCTTGGAAACTGTTAAACAGAGGCTGGATGGCCATATGTCAGGTACTTTGAATGTGCTTTTCCTGCATAGCAGGGGGTTGGACTAGATGGCCCATGTGATCTCTTCCAACTCTATTATTCTATGATTTTATGATTAATGCAGTCCAAATACTTCAGTTTTCATTTATTTATTCATGTAGTGTCCTAATGTTTGATACTGAGAAGAATGAAAAGTTACTCTCCACCCCAGTGAATTTAAGAAAAACACATTTTGTTGCTCACGTTTGTTCCCATTTTTTCATTCTTTTAACAATAGTGATAGAAAGCAGGAATTGCTGGAATAGCAAGTGTCTGCAGTTTCTCTGCAACCTTATGCAGTTGCTTGGTGATTTGGCTGCACTGCTAACAGAGACTGCCAATATTATAGGATCTGGAAAATGATAATCGTTTCCCTCCTTCAAGTACTTCAAGGAATGAAACATCTGGATTCTGAACTCTCCTTGTGTTCAATCCAAAAATGAATTTGAAAAAACATAAAATTCAGATTGTGTGAAGAAAGTTCTCTGTGTTGAGTATCTGATGTAATTTTTTAAAATGAAAAAGTTTAACTGGTTATAGGGCAATATTAGGTGGTTGTGGAGATATGGGACTAAATGATATTGCTTTGGTTTCTCTCAAGCATCCTGGAAAGTAAAATGAAAAGAAGAAAAGTAAGTAGTGACACAAAGTACACAGTAATTGCTTTCACATGAATAATACCATAACTAATTTGACCCCAGGTCAGTTTTCTGTGCTGTTTTCCCACACAGAAATAGTCATGGACCTGGAGGAAAGGGTAAAACATAAAGTAACCATAGGGATTTCAAAAATGCCAAGTGGCTGAGATTAGTGGAAATTTGCTCCTTTGGTCTGCCACACAACATAATTGCTAGTAACAGAGAGAACAGCCTGCGTTAAAGGAAAAAAACATGGTTTTCCATTTGTGTACAACTCTAAAAATATAAAAATATCAATCGAGTCTCATTAGGAATCCCCGAGCATGTTAAAAACCCATTGATCTATCATTTTAGCCACTAGAATGGAAATTATAAGAAAAGTGAGAAAGGAAAAAAATTATCCAAGAATTTATTTTTGAATAAGCTTTCAAGTGGTCTCTAGAAAGCTTAAAATGTTTGGTGTGTTTATGCAAGGTTTACCTGTCCTGGTTGTTTCATTGAGTTGACATATTTTTACAGCTCATTCTTCTTTCTAGTAGTGTAGGAAACTATCCCTCTTCCTACCATGTTATTTCTGCCTCAGAATTTCCTTTAAAAGGATAATACTCAGGAATGTGGTTAACTAAGATATATTTATATTTATCTCTATTTCTTATATTTGTTGTCATACTCAAAGAGGAGGTCTTCCTGTATAATTGTCTTTAAATATTTTCTATTAAGTTAAACATGCAACATAATGTTGGTTTGTCAAGCTCATATCTTATGGGACTGTTCACATGCCCTTTGTCTTGAGTGTCTTCCCCATGTATAACACTTGACAACTACGAGTTCTGCTGCCAAGTCCTGGAAAAGTGGTGGTGACAAGCATCTTGTGATCCCTGTTCTTTCATTCTTCTACTAGGTATGTGAATTTCCCAACAGAAGCAATGTCACAAACAACATGAGAGAGCATCAGTTTCTTCTCCAATGTTAGTCAATCTGCAACTACAGCTCTGTAGTCCTTAAGAAACAATAGAGACATGATGGCAACTTGTCCCATTTCTCTCTAGACCAGAAGACAATCAGGCAGAGGACTGACATTTCCACTGCACATGTTAGCTCATATCCTTGTCAGTTCTGTCTCCTTTCTATTCCCGAAGTTCTGTAGGCCTTCAAGACAGAAGAGAGGAAGAGCAAGATAGTTTGACTTGAGAGTGTGTTGTATTGTTGTATGGTTGACTGGAAGCAGATGTTACTTGCCACTTGCAGAGTGGATGCTACGAACAGCAAAGACAAGCCTGGCATTATAAAAGTGTGGGAAATGGGTTTTAAGTCAGAAGATGCCAAAATATGCTGTTGCTAGCTATGAAGTAAAAACAAACAACAGTTGCCTTAATTAAAGTTGTTCATTTCGTCACTATGTACACTGTTTAAAAACGAGGGTGCTTTGTTCTGAGTAGAGGGTGTCAGTGCTCAGATAATCTCTTTCAGTTACCGTTAGGTTGAGTTCTGAGCTGGAGATCAGGAATTAGTGCAAGAAGGGTGTCTGGACAAAGTCCTTGTGGCACTTTCCCTCTCAGTCTGCATTCTTGCTAAAAGAGAACCCATCTGAATATTAAGAGGAACTTCCTGATGGTAAGATCTGTTTGACAGTGAAATATGCCACCTTGGAATGTGGTGGAGTCTCCTTCATTGGAGGTTTTTAAACAGATTTTGGATATCCGTCCATTGGGAGTCTTTTGATCCTGTGTTCCTGACTGACAGAATGGGGTTGAACTGGATGGCCCTGTGGTCTCCTCCAATTCTATATTTCTATGAGTCTACAGTAACAAATCAGCCATCAGATAATTGTTCTCTGTACTTAGCCTTGGAATTCCTAAGAGATCCACCCAAAATTGCTGTTGAAGAGCCATATAAAGTCTGTCTAGCAGTCACTCTATAATTTAAAAAGTGAACTCCATATACAGTTTATTTCTAATCCAAACTATTGATAGAGAGCATACATTTCTGTAGTGTTAAAGTCTCCAGATTTTAGGAGAAAATTCAATTTTCTAGTCTGATATTGTGGTTATTACTGTAATTTTTTATTACAGCTAGTTTTACAACTACAGATGATTGGTGGGTCCAGATGAGGCAATGTTTGAGCAATATGTATAAAAATATCTTGGCATCTATCCTTCATGTGCTCAAAAGAGTACAAAAATGAAATGTAAGGAACAGATTCAAAAAGATGTAATACATGCTATCAAACATGTATGGACTAGTAAAGAGCAAATTGGGGCAGCGGAGTTGTGTGTCTCCTTGGGCCTCAATACTCAGTATCCTCAATCATTCAGTATAATAGCTGGAGCTGATGGGAATTGTGTTCCAAGCATTAAGGGGATACCATTAGAGGGGAAGTTGTTCTAATGTTTCCAAACATTTATTGATAGAGTTCTTAGTTGATCGTAAAGGAAACATTTCTAACAAATAATTAGAAATCTTGGAGACATAGATCCCTGGTCTAACCATGTGCTAGTTGATACTGAGAAACTAGCTGTCTGCATTGGTTGGGCCATCTAGGGCAGTATGCTTTCAACTGGTTTGAGAAATTCTTCCTGTAATTGGATGGTTTCCTGTTTATGGAGGACAAAACCAGAGACCACAGTCTGGCAACTAGAATGGGTGGGGAATGCAATTTAGCACTGTTGGCTATCCCTCCAAGGGTTGTTTACAAAACTGTTGAAGAGAAAGTAGAACAGCTCTGTGAATAAAAACAAATATTGGATAAACATTTCTACAGAATGAGTGACATCTGGAACAAGTTGTGAATCTTTTCCACACTAACCATTTATGTTCTTTTAACAACTGTGTAATTTGCAGCCATAATCAGAGCCACCTTTCTTCAGTGTAGGATTGTCAGGCGAAATGGGACTTTTGTCCCTTTAATAATTGTGCAGCATGTTGTGTAGAATAGTAGTATAAAAAGCCAGCATGGTGTAGTGGGGCCCTTTCACACAAGATGATGACCCGTTCTGAAGTGGGTTTAAATAACTTGCTTCGGCGTTGGTTCCAGTCCACATCTACCCACCTAAACCCGGGCGTCCCCAAAGGGTGGGGAGGCGGCAACTACATGCCACCCCAAGACAAATTGGGATGGCATGAAGCCATTTCCAAGCCCTCAATTTAGCTCCTAAAACTTACTTCAAAAGGTTCCCAGCTGCCATAAAGCCTCCCCTCGAGTCCTCCTTAAACAAGAAAATGATGATTGAGGAGACAAGAGGGGTGAGAGGGCAATCCTTCCTTGCCTCCCCCAAGTCTCCAAGTCTCCAAGTGGAAAAATAGGGTCAACAAAAACAATGTGGTATCAACAATAACTTTATAATCATCATCATCATCAACAACAACAGCTTCCTATGTATCCCACTCTATCTCCCCATGGAGACTCAGGCCAGCTTCCAACATAGTAACAGGCAAATATTCAATGCCTATAAACAATGCAAAGCTAGATATAGATCTATCATTATATATACTAATTTCACATTTGTATTTCCCCCTGAAATCTTTGCAAATCCTTTATGTGCCTTTTCCTCCTGCAATATTTGCAAGCCCTATTTATCAATGTTCTAGACATCTCTCTCTCTATATATGTGTGTGCGTGTGTGCGCGCATTTTTCCTCTGTAATATTTGCAATCTCTATCTATTTCAATATCTATCTATCTATCTATCTATCTATCTATCTATCTATAGATAATTATATATAGGACTTGCAGATACTTGCAAACATGTGAGGGTAAAATTCATATATAAAATTAATATATACATATAGGTACAGATATACAGGTACATGGAAATCTCTAAATAACTATATGTATATAGGATTTGCAAAGACCTGCAAACATATGAGAGGAAAATTCATATATTAATGTATTTGTAGGGGGAACATCTATATAAATATTTACAAGCTTTGAGGCATGCATTTGCCCAAGGAAGAAATGCAAGCAAAGCCCCCCCAAAAAAACAACTTTGGCCTCTTTTCTCCTGCCCTTTCCCACCTCTTTTCTTTCTCCCTTTTTCGAACTCTAAAAGTAGCCAGAAAAGGCTTTTTAAAACTTTTCTCCCCCTCCCAAAAAAACCCACCTCATTTTTGTTTCCTTAGGAATAAAAAGAAATACACACCTTCTGTTGCTCTCTTTTCCCCTCCTTCCCTCCCTTTGAACTCAAATGTTCTTGCAGTAATAATAATAATAATAATAATAATAATAATAATAATAATAATAATGATGAATCCTGCAAATTTGCAAGAATCTCTCTTTTTCTTCCCCTTCCACCCATGCAATCTTTTTCTTCTTCCTGGCTTGCAAGGGTTTCTCTCGCACGCTCCTTTCACTTTTGAAAACATTCCCTTCTTGTCTCTCTCTTTCTGTCTTAAAAAAATAAGATAACTCCTGCCTGGGAGGAGAAGTGGAGGAGGGAGGTTTTGGAAAAGAAAACATACTGTGGCCTCCAGGCTTCGCTGCTGGCTTGACCTTGACCCCATTATAAGCCGAGGGAGGCTTTTTCAGCCCCCAAAAAGAGATAAAAAAACTCGGCTTATCTTCGAGTATATACGGTATTTTACTTGCTGTACTATTGTTTTTACTTATTGATATGTGTTTTAATTTGTTATAGTCTGTTTTTGTGTTGGGCTCAGCCTCATGTTAGCCACCGGGGAGATGGTGGTGGGATGGAAAAATAAAGTATTATTATTATTATTATTATTATTATTATTATTATTATTATTAAGGGAGGAAAAGAAACTCAGACTAAAAAGAGTTGAATTCGTGCCCAAATGAGCTACAGAATGCAATAAACTCTGTCCAGTGAATGAATTATTTACAAAGTAATAAAAGTGAAGGGTTGAAATAGCTCTTGCCATTCTGTGGTCACTCATCATTGATGCTGCCAGAATTTTCTGGGTGTGAGTTATTTTAGGGCATCTGCCAATGGGATGGTGCACTATGCCACATGGGTTGTGGTTTGTTTGGGATGCCCTGTTGTCAGAAACTGATGAACCACTAGTTAATAAGCCCAAGTCAGAATCACTTGTTTACATTCTTGTTTAGTTTGAAGCACATCCAGAAGGAAAACGTAAAGTGGAGGAGGCTCCTTGACTTTAAAAACAACAGCACATTGCTTGGCATTAACTGCATAGCATGGAAAAATATGTAGACTGGGGAAATGTGGAAGAGGGCAAGGAGCTAAAATTAAACCTAAATTAAAATGCCACTTTAAATATGCAAATATACTGGAATGCATACTCAAGAGGCACCAGCCTTGCTAAAAGGGCTGTCCACCTTATGTTAAAGGAGTTTATTCACACAGTAAAAATGGGCATGAAAATGCAACGATTGGATTCTTTTCAGAAGAAAAATATAGTTGGCCCTCCATATTTTCAGGTTTAACTTCTACGGATTTGATTATTTCTGGATTCTATTAATATGAGTGTTCTCTCTTAGAATCTCTTGGACCTACAGAGTGACTTTATGATGAAAGTTGACCATAGAGTTGTGCTGGAGAACCTAGAGATTCCTAGGAGCAAGTTGTCTTAGGCTAAAAAACCACTATTTTTAAATTCACAATTTTTTCCACTTTCAGGAGGTTCTGTACCCTTAACTTCCACAAAAGTGAAAAGTCTGTTGTGGAAGAAATAAGGGGTGGGATTTTGGGAGGTAGCATGACCAACAGCAGAAGTAGTTTATTTTCTTAAGGCCAGTTTTTCTGGGATAATAACCTGTATTTCTCAACTGCACAATTGCAAAGGAATCAATAACGATTGCCCCTGGTCGCCTTGGTGGATGACCTCCGCAGAAAACTTGACTGGGGGAATGTGTCCCTGTTGGTTCTCTTGGACATCTCAGCAGCTTTCGATACCATCGACCATTGTATCCTTCTGGGTTGACTCTCCAGAATGGGTATTGGAGGCACTGCTTTGCAGTGGCTCCGTTCCTTCCTGGAGGATCGTACCCAGTTGGTGAAGCTGGGAGATACCTGCTCAGATCCTCGGCCTTTGACCTGTGAGGTCCTGCAAGGTTCTAGTCTATCTCCTATGCTATTCAACATCTATATGAAACCGCTGGGCAAGGTCATCCAGAGTTTTGGAGTGTGGTGCCATCTCTTCGCAGATGACACCCAACTCTACTACTCTTTTCTATCAAACTCCAAGGAAGCACCTCGGGTCCTGGACCAGTGCCTGGCCATTGTGATGGACTGGATGAGGGCTAACAGGCTGAAACTTAATCCTGACAAGACAGTGGTCCACTTGGTCAGTCGCGCGACCAATCGGGGTATAGGGTGACAATCTGTGCTTGACGGGGTCACACTCCCCCTGAAGGGGCAGGTCCACAGTCTGGGGATCCTCCTAGACTCAGCGCTGACACTTGATGCTCAGGTATCGGCGGTGGCTGGGAGGGCCTTTGCACAATTAAAGCTTGTGCGCCAGCTGCGACTGTATCTTGAGAAGTCTGACTTGACCAGGGTGGTCCACGCCTTAGTTACCTCTAGAATGGATTACTGTAATGCACTCTACGTGGGGCTGCCTTTGAAGACGGCTCGGAAACTACAATTAGTTCAAAGATCAGCAGCTAGATTGTTACCTGGACCTAGTTACAGAGAGAGGTCTACCCCTCTGTTTAAACAGCTCCACTGGCAGCCATTAAGTTTCCAGTCCCAATTCAAAGTGCAGGTGCTTACCTATAAAGCCCTAAACAGTTCGGGACCGGCGTATATTCGAGACCGCATTCATGTCCTATTGAACTTTTTACTGGCATGTGATGACTGTAAATTATTTTGTGTTTTTAATGATGTTTTTTTTAAAATCACAATCTGTTTAAATTGTTTTTATTATGATGTTGTTGATGATTCTATGATGTATTGATTGGGCCTGGTCCCCATGTGATCCGCTCCGAGTCCCCGTTGGGGGAGATGGAGGCGGCATACAAAAATAAAGTTATTATTATTATATTATAATCTTATGAGCACCTTATCAGCATCTCTGTGTTTGTTTCAGTTTTGTCCCTAAGTCAGTGTATTGGTGTTTATACTTAATAGAGAGAAAATAAGAAAGATAATAGCAAACAATCATTAGGAGTTGATCCAATGGTATAGGAAGCAATTAAACATTTTAATTTCTTTAGCATTTATGATATGACTTTACAGCCCGAGGGACAGTGCTTAGTAAAACTTCAGAGGCTGTAAAGCCTTTGTAAGCAGTTAATTTTGCTTTTGATACTTCGATTCAGAAGGAGGCTAGAGAAGAAGGTATTTTTCCATACTGTGTTACCTTTCCTCATACTGCGTTATCTAGGGCTATTTGACATAGAAAGAAACATGAAAGGAAGTGCTATGAAGGAGAAGCTAACGTGCCACATGCTTTCAAATCCCAGAAGAAGTTTAGCCTTTACTTGTTCAAAATCGTGATCTATGTTTTTAATTCATTCCACAAGATGGAAACCTTTTTTGAGTTGTTTTTCTGTTGACCTGTGTCTACTTTCTCTTCAGAATATGATCATGTGTTAAGCCGCTTTGAGTCCCTTGTTGGGAGATAGGATGGGGTATAAATAAAGTATCATTATCATTATTATTATTAGTATTATTAAGGAGCCCCGGTGGCGAAGTGCGTTAAAGCACTGAGCTGGAGACCAAAAGGTCCCAGGTTCAAATCCCGGGAGCGGCATGAGCGGCTGCTGTTAGCTCCAGCTCCTGCCAACCTAGCAGTTCGAAAACATGCCAATGTGAGTAGATCAATAGGTACCACTCCGGCGGGAAGGTAACGGCGCTCCATGCAGTCATGCCGGCCACATGACCTTGGAGGTGTCTACGGACAATGCCGGCTCTTCGGCTTAGAAATGAAGATGAGCACCAACCCCCAGAGTCAGACATGACTGGACTTAACGTCAGGGGAAAACCTTTACCTTTACCTATTAGTATTATTATCATCACCATCAGCACATTTCTATTTAAAGATGTAGCTCAACAGGTAGAAACTATTGGATTTTGTCATCAGATTTCTATGTTAATCTAGCATATTCAACCATTGTTTGAAGATAAATTGGAAGAGCTTATGGCAATATTTTCTATTTTGTCTTATGAATTCCATAAGGGTTTTTAAAACAAGAATTACACAGGTGGTTGTCCATTGCTTTACTCTGAAATATAGCCTGTAGTCCTTTGTATTCTTTAATGGTTCTCCATTCAGGTATTAACTAGAGCTGATCTTGGGAATTTACAATTTGAGCTGGGAAAATATTATGCAGAAGTTGTGGTTATGTCTCCTACAGATAGAAAACTGAAGGATGGCTGTCCTTTGTACTTGATATGGATTTTGTAACAATAGGGCTGGAAATGGGAATGTGATGGGAAGATTAACATAAAATAAATATAACAATACATGAGAATAAAAGAAATGAGATAATTTGACACTAGTATAGAGGCAATGCCTCAAAGACAAAAGAAAAAAGGATAAATAAATGAGAGCAGTTCTTTGGCTGTCTAGTTCACTTGGTTGAGTTGTACTTCGCACTATATCTGTGGAGGGCAACTAAAATGATCAAGGGTATGGAGAACAAGCCCTATGAGGAGTGGCTTAAAGAGCTGGGCATGTTTAGCCTACAGAAGAGAAGGCTGAGAGGAGACAGCCATGTACAAATACATGAAGGGAAGTCATAGGGAGGAGGGAACAAGCTTGTTTTCTGCTGCCCTGCAAACTAGGATGCGGAACAATGGCTTCAATCTACAGGAAAGGAGATTCCACCTGAACATCAGGAAGAACTTCCTCACTGTGAGAGCTGTTTGGCAGTGGAACTCTCTTCCCCGGACTGTGGTGGAGGCTTCTTCTTCGGAGGCTTTTAAGCAGAGGCTGGATGGCCATCTGTCGGGGGTGCTTTGAATGCGATTTCCTGCTTCTTGTAGGTGGTTGGACTGGATGGCCCATGAGGTCTCTTCCAACTCTACTATTCTATGATTCTATGATTCTGAGCAAAGTGCATCCACTAAGATTATAGAGACGCGAGCTCAAAGAGACTGGAATTGAGAAAAAAAGGCTAGGTATCTGTGATGGTTCTTTCGTGTCAGATGTTCATTGTGTTCTTTGTCTCTTTATATCATGCAAGTGAAGATATTTTGCAACTCTTTCAGGTTTAGATCGTTCTCATCTGACTTTTTGGAGGTAGCAACTGTGCTAAAACATGTTTTTAATCCTCAGGATTATACATATCTTGATAGTTCACAGTCAGAATTTATGGAATCCAAAACAACATGCCTTTCCCTTGAGTTGTGGGAAAAGTAACATGTCTTTGATTTTGGACTGGAGAGGTACTTGGAAGCAGAGAATAATCTTTTTCCTTTCAGAATCAGATTGAAAGCCATCACATCTCTTGCTGGGCTAAAATCTGTGCTGCTCATCACTGGCAAGTGTATTTTCGAACCTTTTTGAAAATTCTACACACACACTTTGAAAACTGTATGTTCAGCTTGGCCCTGGAAATGAGTGATAGAAAGGGAGATGCTAAAGCCATATTCTAGAATTGATCATTCTGCTGTGCCCCAATTTACATGACCACAGTGACCCAGCTGGCCATTGTACAGCACTTTTACATATTCTGTGGACATTGAGTTGCATCTTTAAAACTATCTCTAAACATATTTTTAATAAAGGAGACAGTGAGGAATGAATTCTTGCATGACTTTAATTTCCTTATGGTGGATTTGAATGACTGGAATGATAGTTTGGAATTTGTTTTCTGCCTG
Source organism: Anolis carolinensis (assembly GCF_035594765.1). Classification (NCBI taxonomy): domain Eukaryota; kingdom Metazoa; phylum Chordata; class Lepidosauria; order Squamata; family Anolidae; genus Anolis; species Anolis carolinensis. Next base: position 58,093,605 of record NC_085842.1, on the reverse strand, counting down.
TTCGTTGCTTTGCGTCCTCTTATCTACATTCTTATTAGGAAAGGAGAAGTGAGCATCTGGCTGACTTGGGGGCAGGAGAGTGCACGGCTGAGGTGATGCAAGTTTCAGTTACAGGCTCAGTTGGAAAGAGGGAAAGCTTTTTGTGATCATTTTCCTTCCCTCACTTGGCAACCAGGAGAACAGTGCAGAAGGTGGCATCATTGGAATGATAAAGGCTGCACTGAAGGATATCTTTGTGTCAAATTGCTTTTCAGAAGTGCCACATGACTGGTACATTGATTGAAAGGCTGGGCCATAGCTTTGATAACTCAGTACTCATACTTATTTGACTTATAACATCTTTTTCTCCTAATGTGGGACCAGCAGAGACCTTTGTACCCTTTGTGGAGTGCAGGTTCCTTTTAAAGGTGTCTTCAAGTAGTTTCTGACTTATGACAATCCTAAGGCTGGATCTATATTGTCATATAATACAGTTTAGAACTACCTTTTATGGACAGTGTAGACCCATATAATTTAGTTCTATTTAGTTAAACTGCATTATATTGGTCTACACTGACCATATAAACCAGTTCCAAACTATACTATATGACCGTGTGACTTGGCTATGGTCACTCCTGGTTTCCATGACAGAGTCAGGAACTAATGCCTGGTCTCCTGTAGTCAAATGCTCAAAACACTACACCATGTTATTTGACATTAAAATCCAACTGAGAAGGAAAAAGGGCGAGAACTCTGGAATAATGGTTGAGTGTTACTTTTGAGGATTTTGATCTCATATTGGGAACAAGGAATGGTTTGAACTAGAGTTTCAAGTCTCCACAGTCAATATGAAAGATGCCTGTGCATAAGACACTCCCCCGTATTCATTGGCATCCTCTTCCTTGGTTGGCTTTTGTGGGTGCAGACACATTTGTATACAAAGACAGCAGTAATGTATATTCTATATATACCTACCTATATTTTGGTTTAAGAGAAACTGCCAGGAATAGATACTCTTCATCCAAATCACGAATTGGTAAATTTTGAGTGCATTTAACACAACATAAATTTGCAAAGCCAGTCAGCAAGTCTCTATAACAATTTCTGGTCTTTCTGTTCCTCAACAGTAGCTAGGATGTCCAGACTGAACATCCCTTGTCCAGAAATTCAAAGTCCAAAATACTCCAAAATCCAAAATTGACCACAGGGGTGGCTGAGATAGGGACACCTTTGCTTTCTGATGGTTCAGTGTACACAAACTTTGCACAAAATCATTAAAAATATTCTATAAAATTTCCTTCCGGTTTTATACAACATAGGAAAGATAAATGAATTTCATGTTATTCTTGAGTCTCATATCCAAGATAGTTCATTATGCATAGGTGTTCCAAAATTTTAAAAATATCCAAAAATCAAAACAGTTCTGGTCCTAATCATTTTAGACCTGCACCCAGAAATTGCCAAGATCTAAGAAAAGACTGAACAGTGTCCCAAAGTGAATGTTTCTAATTTATAAATGATTACTACAGATATTGCAGAATAATTCGGAATATGGATTAATGTAAGTAGCTTGGTCTTAAAATAGTTTATTGGAGGTATTCTGTGGCTAAACTGTAAGGGGAGAATTTAGAGAGAACAGCAAGAAGTCAAGAAATTTTGGTTTAAGCTTCCCAAGATAGATTCCTTTCCATGGCTAGAGAAATTAGGATCGGAAAATAATTCTTGCTTCTTGGGCCATCTGCTCCTAAAGCTGCTTGAACGAGCAGGAAATTGGAGGAGCACAGGGTGCAATTTAATTGATTCATCCTTGATTTCTTCCCTTCCCCCAACAAATTCCTGGGCATTTCTAACCCTCTGTGGGAGTTGTGTGAACACCACTGTCCTGAAAAGAAACCTGAGAAAGGAGGAGGTCCTGAAAGCTTTCATCTGATCCTGGTTGCTAGAGAAACCCCCTTCTTTTGTCTGTCTATGCCGCAGAACAGCTGCCCTTTTCAGAGTGTGGATCTTCTCATGAGGGTGGAGGGCAAAGGAGCCAGAAGTAAAATAATTTAAAGCAACCCTAATTTATGACCTGTGTAGGAAAGCATTTATAAGTTAGTGCATGTAAAGCTTGGTTACAGGCCTACAATTCAAGAGAGTGATTGCAGTAACCCATGAGAGCAATTAGAAGACAAACAGAGTTGGGCAAATCAATTGCATTCTTCACTGTTGGGCCTATTTGACAAAGTAGTATTTGTTTTCTTCCATTCTATCTTTGTATAACTGGCATCCTAATGTGGTTTGAGTATCCCTTATCCAAAATGCTTGGGACTAGAAGTGTTCTGTATTTAAGATTTTATTGGATTTTGGATTAGTTATGCATACATAATGTCGCACCTCAGACTAAGTTCACCTTTGTGATGAACCATGGGCCTTGTAGTCCTGCTCAGGACATTGTAATCCCTGATGAAGATGAAAACTTGGGTTTTTTACCTTCCCAGTCTGAACTGGATTTCTCTCAGCCAGATCCTTCCCAGGCAGATCTGGAAACCTTGCACCTGCAAGAAAGTTGTGCCCCAGAAGTATGTCAAACAACCCCAGAGCCTACTTCTCCCGTGTTCTTGCGCCGGGAGTTTTGTAAACAACAGAGAAGTTTGGATTCAGCTTCGCGCAGGAGTGCGAGGATAGCAGCTAAGAATGTTGCCAATTAACATTGGTTCTCGTGAGAATCTTTAAGGAGTTTAACATCTGGTCTCAGAGTTTAGCTTTCGTTTCTGATTCCCAGAGAACCGCTTTGGTGAGAAAGTTGGACTCTATATAGGTGTTTTGCCCGCGTAGCAACTTCGCGGAGTCAATTCGTCAGCCTACGGAGCGAGTTGTGTCTGGACAGCGCGCTCCGATTCAAGCCTCGCTTCAGCTCAAGCCTTGCCTTGCTATCCAGCCTTCGCCTTGCTTCCCAGCCTTTGTTTACCTACGGACTTTGCCTTGTTTCCCAGGACTAATCCTTGCCTTGTTTCACGGATTTTACCAAGTTATTCCACGGACCTTGTTCTTGTTCTTAGTTACCTTGTTCCACGTTCAAGCCTTGTTTCAAGTATCAAGTTATTTCCTAGCCACGCTCAAGTTTTATGGACTAAGGACCTTGTCATCTCCCCTCACTTTGCTTGGCAAAGTGAGTGTTTCGGTTATTGGATTACAACTTTGGACCTTAATATTTCTTATTGGACATTGCTTTTTTGGACTAATTCTGACCTTTCCTGAAGGGTCTAATTCTGGACTATTTTCTATACTTGTTTTTATTAACTTTATATATTCCTTCAATAAAGATATTAGTTAGATTCTGGCCTCTGTGTATGGTTATTGGTGCCTCTGCCGCCTGGGTCGTGACAGTTTGACTCCGCCACCCATAAGCACCAACTAACCGAGGCCAGGATGTCTACCGGAGCCGCGCCGGCTGGACAGCCGCTCAGCTACACCATCAGCAAGGACGAAGTGGACCGCATCCGTGACAGACTCAACGCGCAGGATGGAGAAATAAAAGGGTTGAGGGAGCGCGGAGTTCGCCTCCCGGCCATGGCGTTGCCTACCAAGTTTTCTGGAGAAGCTGCTAAGGTTCATGTTTTCCGCCGCCAATGTCAAGCTTATCTAGAGGCCCGTGATGCCGAGTTTCCCCAAGAAGACATCAAGGTGGCGTGGGTCTACAGTCTTCTAGACGGACCAGCGGCTAGCTGGGCGACGGCCCTGTTTGATCAAGCCTCCCCCCACCTAAGTTCAGCACAACGCTTCTTGGATCACCTTAAGGAGACCTGGGGAATCGAGGACAATTTGGAGGCAGCCGGTCACAAACTCCGGCGCCTCCTTCAAGGAGACAGACCCATGTCTCAGTACATAGCCGAGTTCCGCGTGCTGGCCCACAACACCGGCTGGAACGATGTAGCCCTCAGAGGACAATTTCGGGAGGGTCTCAACATTGAAATGCTGGAAGAAATCTCCAAGGTGGATCCTCCCCAGACCCTCGAGGCACTCATTGATCAATGTTTACGGGCTGAAGTCATGATTGCCAACAGGAAACAATGGGTTCGAGGCCAGGGCGGTAGAGCCGGGGCAAAACCCCCCGCTCCCGCCAGTGTTCAGCCACGTCCGGTGTGGAGACCCCCGCCGCCAACCCCATACCCCAGAGGAGGCGAGGAGGTGCCGATGCAGTTGGGCAATGTGCGTCCCAGACTAGATGCCGCCGAGAAGGCCCGTCGTCAACGCTTGAACCTCTGCTGGTACTGCGGGAACGGGGGCCACTTCGCCAGAGAGTGCCCAGCCAAAGGGAAGCCTGCCGCCCGTCTTGCGGCGGCGTCCTCCACGGAGTCGAAGGCGTCTGAGCCGACTGGCACACAGCCGGCGGGGGAAGCCAACGACCGGGTGTAGAGAGGCTCGCCAACCCGGTCAAAAAATCCATCCAAGAGCCGCCAACCGGGGTCCTGTTCCTTCTCGTGGTCACATTATGGTCAGCAAAAAGGGGACCCGTCATGATCCACGCCATGATAGACTCTGGAGCTACCAACAATTTCATCGATAGAGAGTATGCCGACTCTCTGGGATTACAATATCATGATTTCAAGAATGCCCGTGTGGTGCAAGCCATAGACGGCCGTCCCCTCAAGACGGGCCCCGTAAGCCAGTGGTCGGAACCCACCAGGATGTGGATAAGGGAACATATGGAAGAGATTTCCTTCTTTGTTACCGAGGTTCCCCATTTCCCTGTGATTTTGGGAATTCCATGGCTGACACTCCACGACCCTAACATCTCCTGGTCCAACAGAGAACTGCAGTTTGCTTCACCGTACTGCCAAAACCATTGCCTCGTAGCCAAGGTATGCCATGCCACAGACTCCGAGCCCATCATCACCTTGCCAAAGAAGTACTCCGAGTATTGGGATGTATTCAATGAGAAAGAAGCCGAAAAATTACCCCCACATAGACCTTATGACTGTGCCATTGACTTGGTGGAGGGGGCCCCGATCCCGCGAGGGCATCTCTACTCCCTGACTGAACCAGAGCAAGAAGCTCTCAGGGAATTCTTAGAGACAAACCTTCGCAAGGGGTTCATCAGACCCTCTCAATCCCCAGCCGCCTCCCCAGTGATGTTTGTGAAGAAGAAGTCAGGGGAATTACGCTTGGTGGTGGACTACAGAGCATTGAACAATATCACCAAGCGGAACAGCTATCCCCTGCCCTTAATCTCGGATCTACTGGACCGACTTCGAGGAGCCAAGGTCTACACCAAGCTGGATCTTCGGGGGGCTTATAATCTAGTTCGCATCAGAGAAGGGGACGAGTGGAAGACCGCCTTCCAGACTAAATTCGGATTATTCGAGTCCCGAGTTATGAATTTCGGTTTATGCGGAGCTCCCGCAACGTTCCAGCATTTTGTCAACGATATTTTTCAGGACTATCTAGACAGATTCTTGATAATCTACCTGGACGATTTTTTGGTGTTTTCCAGATCACAATCAGAACATGAGAACCACGTCAAAATGGTGTTGCAACGACTGCGGGATCATGGACTTTATGCCAAGCTAGAAAAATGCGCTTTTGATCTACAAGAGGTAGATTTCCTTGGCTACCGCATCTCGCCTCTAGGGCTTTCCATGGATCCAGCCAAAGTTTCAGCAGTATTGGAATGGCGGGCGCCAACTAACAAGAAAGAGGTGCAGCGTTTCTTGGGGTTCGCGAACTACTACCGCAAGTTCATTCCAGATTTTGCCCGCTGGTCCGACCCCATCACTAGCTGCATCCGTGGAAAGCAGCCTTTCCGCTGGACTGATCAAGCAGAGAAAGGGTTCCAGCAACTGAAGAAACTATTCACCTCCCAGCCAATTCTACAGCACCCAAATCCTGGAACCCCTTTTGTGGTGCAAGCGGACGCCTCTGATGTGGCAATTGGGGCTGTACTCTTACAACCGGTGGGAGATCACCTCCACCCCTGTGCCTTTTATTCTCGTCAACTAACCACACCAGAGAGGAATTACACCATTTGGGAAAAAGAACTACTGGCCATAAAGGCAGCCTTTGAAACTTGGAGACATTGGCTAGAAGGGGCCAAATTCCCCATTGAAGTCCACACTGATCATCGTAATCTAGAACATCTAAGAACTGCCCGCAAACTAAATCAGAGGCAGCAACGTTGGGCTTTATTCTTTGAACGTTTCAACTTCCAGATCCATTATGTGACCCCAGCTCAAACCAAGCAAGCAGACGCCCTGTCACGTAAACCGGAATACGCTGCAGGACGCAAGGAGACCTTTGAATCCCAACTGCTACAACCTGAGAACTTTGCCACGCTCACAGTGGGGAACACCAAATCCAGACCCATTGGTTCAACTTCCCCTACTCCAGGACCCATCTGTGCTCAAGAAATCAGGGCTAGTCAGCAAGCAGATGCCTGGGCGCAGGACCAACTTCGCCAAGGTCTGCATTTTCCCTTTTCGCTTAAAGATGGGCTGCTCTGCTATAGAAATCATGTTTATATCCCACCCGGACCGGGCAGGGAAAAAGCGCTTCGTCTGTGTCATGACTGCAAACCAGCAGGACACTTCGGACTATTTAAAACCATGCATTTGATCCTAAGAGATTTTTGGTGGCCCAAGATCCGCAAGGATGTGGAAAAATATGTCAACACCTGCCCAGTATGCCAGCGCTCCAAGATACGAAGGGAGAAGCCCTCAGGGCTTTTGCACCCCCTTCCTACCCCATCTCGCCCATGGGAAATAATTTCCGCGGATTTCATCACTGACCTACCACCTTCCTGTGGATTCACCACGATCTTAGTGGTGGTGGACCTATTCACCAAGTTAGCCCATTTCATTCCCTGCGAAGGCCTCCCCACGGCCAAAGAAACTGCGGATCTATTTCTTCAGCATGTTTTCAGACTACATGGATTGCCCAAGAGTTTAGTCACAGACCGTGGATCTCAATTCACCTCTCGTTTTTGGAAGGCACTACAAAAACTACTGGGCATAGACTCTCGCTTATCTTCAGCTCATCATCCCCAAACAGATGGGCAAACGGAGCGCACCAATGCCACTTTGGAGCAGTATCTTCGCTGTTATGTAAACTACCAACAGGACAATTGGGCTTCTCTGTTACCACTGTCTGAGTTTGCCTACAATAATGGAGTTCAAGCTTCTACAAAAGAAACGCCGTTCTTTGCAAACTACGGTTTCCATCCACGTTTCTTTCCCCCTGTCATTGAAACTTCAGAAGTTCCCGCAGCAGAGGATTGGCTGCAGGAACTCACAGCGGTGCAACAACTTTTGCTCCAGCAACTGGACCAAGCCAAGGAGGACTATAAACGCCACGCTGACAAACACCGCCAGCCGGGCCCCGAAATCAAGGTAGGAGATCGGGTTTTCCTGTCCACTCGCTTTCTGCCCTCCCACCGCCCATGCCGGAAGTTAGATGCCCGCTTCATTGGCCCCTATCCAGTGGTGGCGCAATTAAACCCCGTGACTTTCAAACTCCAACTTCCGCGTTCAATGCGCATTCACCCAGTGTTTCACCGTTCCCTGCTCCTTCCGGCGGATGGTGTGCGTCCTGATACAGACCAACCGGCCCCCCCTCCTGTTTTGATGAATGGGGAGGAGGAGTTCGAGGTTGAGGACATTTTGGATTCTCGCTTTCATCGCCGCCGCCTACAATATCTCATTGACTGGGTGGGTTTTGGGCCTGAGGAACGCTCTTGGGAAGACGCCTCCACAGTCCATGCTCCTGATCTAACCCGTCGCTTCCATCTGACCTATCCCACCAAACCGCGACCTCGCGCCTCGGGGAGAGGACCCCAGTTTGGGAGGGGCCCTGAGGAGGGGGATAGTGTGATGAACCATGGGCCTTGTAGTCCTGCTCAGGACATTGTAATCCCTGATGAAGATGAAAACTTGGGTTTTTTACCTTCCCAGTCTGAACTGGATTTCTCTCAGCCAGATCCTTCCCAGGCAGATCTGGAAACCTTGCACCTGCAAGAAAGTTGTGCCCCAGAAGTATGTCAAACAACCCCAGAGCCTACTTCTCCCGTGTTCTTGCGCCGGGAGTTTTGTAAACAACAGAGAAGTTTGGATTCAGCTTCGCGCAGGAGTGCGAGGATAGCAGCTAAGAATGTTGCCAATTAACATTGGTTCTCGTGAGAATCTTTAAGGAGTTTAACATCTGGTCTCAGAGTTTAGCTTTCGTTTCTGATTCCCAGAGAACCGCTTTGGTGAGAAAGTTGGACTCTATATAGGTGTTTTGCCCGCGTAGCAACTTCGCGGAGTCAATTCGTCAGCCTACGGAGCGAGTTGTGTCTGGACAGCGCGCTCCGATTCAAGCCTCGCTTCAGCTCAAGCCTTGCCTTGCTATCCAGCCTTCGCCTTGCTTCCCAGCCTTTGTTTACCTACGGACTTTGCCTTGTTTCCCAGGACTAATCCTTGCCTTGTTTCACGGATTTTACCAAGTTATTCCACGGACCTTGTTCTTGTTCTTAGTTACCTTGTTCCACGTTCAAGCCTTGTTTCAAGTATCAAGTTATTTCCTAGCCACGCTCAAGTTTTATGGACTAAGGACCTTGTCATCTCCCCTCACTTTGCTTGGCAAAGTGAGTGTTTCGGTTATTGGATTACAACTTTGGACCTTAATATTTCTTATTGGACATTGCTTTTTTGGACTAATTCTGACCTTTCCTGAAGGGTCTAATTCTGGACTATTTTCTATACTTGTTTTTATTAACTTTATATATTCCTTCAATAAAGATATTAGTTAGATTCTGGCCTCTGTGTATGGTTATTGGTGCCTCTGCCGCCTGGGTCGTGACAACCTTAGATATCCAGTCAGACACACAGATAGTCTTTTGAAGTTTTTATTAAGCAAAGCAAAATGTAAATCAAGCAATCAATCAAAAGGTAATTCAAAATTGTAGTGAAAGAGTCAATAGGTCCAAGAGATTCACAAAGTTCATAAATGTCTCTTAATCCAAAAGGGCTAAGTCCATAGGTTCAAAGAGCATAGCAGGAACAATAATCCATAAGGCAAAGAATTAGTCCATAGAGTCCAAAGCACAAAATCCAAGAATCCAAGATAATCCTCAAGGCGAGGAATTAGTCCATAGAGTACAAGAACAAGGTCCCAGAATTCACGATAAGCCACGAGGCAAAGAGTCCAAAGAACAAGGCCCAAAGATCCAAGAACGCTGGTTAGGTAGAACTTCTTCACAGATGAAGCGATGAAATTGCACTGACAAAGAATAGTCTGTGAAAGCATGCTTTAATAACAACTTAGGAATGCATTCCTCTTCCCACAGCTAGATTCACGTTTGCGCGCCAGACGCTTACTTCTACGGACCTGGGAACCCATCCAAGACAAATGGTCCTCTCTAGATAACTCCTCGTTATCTTGCACCTGGTCAGAAGCTAAACCGTCATCCTCATTATTTTCCAAGGCTGAAGTCTCTCCCTCAATATTTCTCATGTCAGCTTGACCGTTATCTGTTTCTCCTGGAAACAGCAGCTCATCCTGCAACTGCATGTCTGAGCTAACCTCTGCCTCAGACTGCTGATCTTGAAATCCAGAATCCCCAAAATCTACTCCATCTTCATCCAGAATCTGGCCAGCCTGTGGCTGGGATACAACACATAATGAGACTTGGAGATAGGATCTGAGGCTGAATATGAAGTTCATTTATGTTTCATGTACACTGGATATACATAACCCAAAGGTAATTTTGTGTAAAATATTTTAAATAATTTTGTGCATGTGACAGTGTTGCATTGGACTATCACAAAGCAAATGTGCCACTATTTCAACCAATGATATGGACATTTTGGGATTTTGGAATTCCAGATATGAGGTACTGATCCTCTTGTACAGGGGTCCCCAAACTAAGGCCCGGGGGCCGGATGTGGCCCTCCGAGGTCATTTACCTGGCCCCCGCCCTCAGTTTTATAATATAATATATTGTATATGCATATAATATTTATAATAATATTATAATGTAATACAATATAACACTAACAATAATACTGTATAATAATATTAATTATATATTCTATATTACATATCATATTACTAATAATATTACAGTATAGTGGTATAGTTCAATAAAGTAATATATAATGCTAATATTGTGCTATGCTAATAATATAATATATTGTATGTACATATAATTTGTAAGCCACTCTGAGTCCCCTTTGGGGTGAGAAGGGTGTGATACAAATGTAGTAAATAAATGCAGTAAATAAATAAATATTAAATAAATAAATTTTAGACTTGGGCTCGCCCAAAGTCTGAAAGGCACACAACAACAACAACAACAACAACAACAACCCCAATTAACTTGACTATCTCATTGGCCAGAAGCAGGACCACACTTCCCATTGAAATCCTGATAAATGTATGTTGTTTAAAATTATTTTTATTTTTAAATATTGTATTGTTCTTTCATTGTTCTTGCTGTTGTTGTTGTTGTTGTTGTTCTTTCGCACTACAAATGTGCAATGTGCATCGGAATTTGTTTGTATTTTTTTTTCAAATGATATTCCGGCCCCTCAACAGTCTGAAGGATTGTGGACCGGCCCTCGGCTTCAAAAGTTTGAGGACCCCTGCTCTTGTATATGTTCCTTCACCCTACCTCTGAATTTTTCAAAAATGAACATCTCCTGAAGACAAACCTCTCTTGTTATTTATTTATTTACAACATTTATACCCCACCCTTCTTACCCGAGGAGACTCAGGGCGGCTTACAGAAATTGGCAAAATTTAATGCCCAAAAAACACAATCATAAAATCAAAACAATACATATAGATCCATTAATAATATTATTAAAATACATTATAAAACCTTAAAAACATATATATAATTAGATCCATTCATCCGGAACCTCATACATAAACCTTAATTCAGACCATGTCGACTGATGACTATCCTAGTCTTACCTGTTTTACTGAAAGCAGAGAGGTCCAGTTAATTTTTATCTTGCTTTTTGTATGTAGCAGCATTTGTATTTGATTGTATTCCTCCAACAGTAACTAGTGTCTTCCATGTTGATGGAATGGCAAATGTGGGCTAAACTTTAATCCAAAGGAGGTTTCTCAATAGGTGAACCATCTACTTTAGAGTTCAGATTAAAATCTGGGATAGATCCAGTTATTTGGAAGCCATCAGGGATTCATTCGATGATCCCTATGTTTGAAGTTCATCCATCTTCTACAATTTGCTTATTATGGTGCAATTGGATTATCTATATGGATTGTGCTTTACGTCATTCTCCTTCTTGGGTGGTCATACAATTGATTTGATTTGTTCTCATAAATAAAGGTATTTTCTTTATTTCACATCATAGAAAATCTTTGGAATAAGTTGGTGAATAATGGAGACCTCGCCTTTTTGAAATAATTAAACCTAGAAAAGAAATGTAGTGGTGTATGCGTATGTAGATATATTTTAGAAACTCAATGCAAGTCAAAATCTATAGGTTCTGGCTTGATTAATGATGATATAAGTAATCATATTATTTTTTTAAAAAATAGATAGTCCCAGTGAGGCAAAATAATTTGGCCAATTTGCAGAATCTGGGGTCCTTTTATTCTATACATTTATAGCACTATGATTTTACTTTTAACTGCTATTGTTGCATCCTATGGGAAAGAGTTTTAGAATTCTCTTGTGTCTCTGCAAATTATAAGCCCAAATATTCCACTGGAATTCCATAGGGCAGCCATAGTGGAGTCATACTGCTGTAAATGTGTAATATGAAGGGGCCCTTGGGGCAAAGATTTGGCGTCAGAGTGGTGGACAGCACAGCCCTGAATTCTCCTCTCAGTAATTTTTGGTGAGAGGAGACAGAGAGAGAGAGAGAGAGAGAGAGAGAGAGAGAGAGAGAGAGAAAGAGAGAGAATGAGAATAATTCCAACTGTATGAACCCTCAGAACTCCTAATGTGCATTGCATGTGGCTGACTGGGGTGAATTTCCGCATGACTTCAGCTAATTCAGAAGAGGGGCTTACAATAGTTCACATAGATACTATGGTTCAAAGTGATGTTATGTCTTGGAAGAAATTCTCTTGAGAGCAGTAATCTGTTGACTTGCTTAATTACTTGCTTGGAGCTGTTGTATGAATTCTGAGAGAATGAATACATGAAAAAACATGTCTCAAGAGTTGACTTTCTGCAATCTAGTTAGCTTCAATGTATTTCCCTTTTCTTTTCTTAAAAATAGAATATTTCTTTTAGAAGAATAGAAAAATAGAATATATGATGATTCCCCCCCCCCAATCTCTTAGGCCCCTTCTGCATTGCCCTATATATCAGGATCTTATCCCAGATTATCAGTTTATCCCAGATTACCTGTCAGTGGAGACTCATATAATCCAGTTCAAAGTAGATAACTTGAAATCAGATCGTGGGATATTAGGACAGTGTAGAAATTGCCTTAGGGCCCTTCCATACAGCCATATAACCCAGAATATTAAGGCAGAAAATCCCACAATATCTTCTTTGTACTGGGATAGACTCTATAATAATACATATGAGGACCTTTAGATTCTTAGATTAGCACTTTATAATTCTGAGATTGAATACTGCTGTTTTACCTATAGCAATTGCTGTATTTTATTGATTTTACCAGGGGGTACTGTGAATGTATGATGTTGTGTTTGAGTGTTTATTGTTATGTTTTGTTTTGCACTTGTTGTATTTTGTAGGTCACACTTTGAGTGTTCTGTGAGCCGCCCCGAGTCCCTCTGGGAGATGATGGCAGGATATAAATAAATTGTTGTTGTTGCTGTTGTTATTATTATTATTATTATTATTATTATTATTATTATTATTATTATTATTATTATCTGAATCCACACTGCCAAATATCCCAGTTCAAGGCAAATATTGTGGGATTTTATTCAGCTGTGTGGAAGGGATCCAGTTAGTGTATTAACAAAATGTTCTCCGACTATGGTGTTGTACATAGGCAAGAAATATCTGATGTCCACTCTTCCTCTGTTTTGTAGATCAGTGAAGTCCCAGGCCCTTGCACTTGTTTTAAGTGTGGTTGGTACCACCAAGCTTAATTACTGTAAGGATGCTTGTTTTAATTTGTTTGCTATCCATAGGCATATAGTTCTCCAGATGTTGTTGGACTTCAGCTTCTTGCATCCCTCTCATGCAGCTATAAAGACTAGAGCTTCTGGGAATTGTAATTCAATAATATCTGGAGGTCTGCATGATTCCCATTTCAGCTGGATACTGAGGACCCTTCAACACAGCCATATAACTCAAAGTATCAAGGCAGAAAATCCCTCCGGAGTACTTTTAGCCACTGCCTGTCTTGCCCTCCTCCCAGCATGCCAAGAAGACAGCCCAAGAATGGGGGAGGAGAATCGGGGCAGTCGCCACGCATCCTTATGCTGGGAGGACAACCTGAGGATGGCCTGGGTCCTGCCCTGCCCCCTCCTGGCCCTGCCCTCTCCCGGGCCCTCCCCACCTAGCGTGTCCCAGACCCCCAGCCCTCCTGGCCGGGCCCGCAATGTGGCCTCAAGGCAAAAAAGTTTGCCCATGCCAGCATTACACTATGCATTACAATTTGAAAAACTTTTTATTCCTGGTCTAAAAGTGTTATTTCCTGTTTAATTGTGCAGTCCTTACTTTGAAAGTACAGTAGAGTCTCACTTATCCAAGCTAAACGGGCTGGCAGAAGCTTGGATAAGTGAATATCTTGGATAATAAGGAGGGATTAAGGAAAAGCCTATTAAACATTAAATTAGGTTATGATTTTACAAATTAAGCACCAAAACATCATGTTATACAACAAATTTGACAGAAAAAGTTGTTCAATATGCAGTAATGTTATGTTGTAATTACAGTATTTACGAATTTAGCACCAAAATATCACGATATATTGAAAACATTGACTACAAAAATGGCTTGGATAATCCAGAACCTTGGATAAGCGAGGCTTGGATAAGTGAGACTCTACTGTAGTTTGGTTTTTGTGGCTGCCATTTTTAACTTTTCAATGTGACATTTTTAGCCTTTCATTTGCCATTTTTAACATTTTGTGCAGACTGCAAAAACAATTTTTTTGCGGTTTATTAAACTTGTTCTATGTTTTAATTATAGAACCAATTAGGAAATGACATTTGTAACCCAGGAACAAAAAAATTGTTACATTGATGTTGCAGTGACAATTGAATAAACCAAGGTATTTCCACATGCCTTTTGAACCAGGATACAGTCTAAAAATATCTGAAAAATCGAATACAGGATTATACGCTTCACATAACAAGGGGGCAGTGGATTGTAGAAATGTATTTTTATTCTTTTATCTCCTCCATTTTAAAATCTTATTTTTGCTGTTTCCAAACAAAGTATGCTCTTGTCACCTTTCAAAAATGATTCTAGAAATGACGTGAATTGTGGGATTTTTCACATGTTGAGAGAACCTTCTTTGGAACCGGACTTGCCAGCTATTTACGAATCAGTTAAATAAGATTTCTTCATGAGATTTAAGACCTGTGTGTGTGTGTGTGTGTGTGTGTGTGTGTGTGTGTGTGTATATATATATATATATATATATAAAGTGTTGGTACTGGAAGAACTTGAATTGTTCCATATATGCAGCCTTGTTTTTAGTAAGGTATACTAACTCAATTCTACTTTCTTTCTTTCATATCTTTTCCAGCAGCTTTTCTCTGATATATTCTATGATATATTTCTGTAACACTTGTACTCTAGATGCTGTATTTCTCCTTCAGTTGCTGTAATTTCTTGTCTAGTGACAATTTGATACTGTTGTAAAAATGCCTCCATCAGTAGTTAATTGCTTTCAGAAAATGGTTTGCACAGCATTTTAAATGAACATGTACCACATAAATAATTTCCATTATTAATAAACGTTGTTCATGGAACATTGCTTCCATAGCGAAATAGTGCCGCTGTGGTCAGAGGTGGAGCTACTCCATTTTGTGCATTTAAAAAATACCCTGAGCCTTTGGCCTCAACATTGTGAATGTCTATAGGCTAAATTTTATACTGTTTTGCAGACCTGATGTTTCTACAAAGATATGTTACCTGGGTAGCAAAAATAGTAATTCATTAGCAATGCATTTTACTTCCAGGAGCATTTTTATCCAGTATTATAGATTAAGCCTGACTTCAGGTTCATAAGGGCTAGAAATCCAAGCTTGAGCTATACTGCCAAATAATGTAGTTTAAACTGCATTATATGGTCAGTATAGAACTATATAATGCAGTAATGCAGTTTGAACTGCACTGAACTGACTCATATTGTTCTACACTGACTATATAAATCAGTTCAAATTGCATTATCTGGCTGTGTGGATCCAGCCTTAGTTTAACATAAAATTATCATTTTTCACAATTACTTTTTTCTTATGCTAGTGTTCCACAAGCAGTTTAAAATGTATAGCATCTTAGTAAATGAACACAGTGTTGGTATCCAGTGAGAAGTTCAAGTTACTTTTGTGCAGTCAGTTTCAACATCTAGATTTTGAAATTAGCTGTAGATGTGGGGCAGCCATTTATTCTTCCACTCTCAGAAGTACATTGACCAACACATGGAATATTTGCCACAGCTGCCTCTAACTTGTAAAACTACGATTCCCAGGATTTCACAGCATTGAGCCATGGCAGTTCCAGTGGTGTCAAACTGCACTATTTCTACAGTGTCTCTGTACCCTTAGATTTTGGCACAAATTAGTTGTTAAATTATTTAATTTGGGAATTTTGATGAAATGTACAAGATGTAAGCACATGTCTTTATAGAATATAGTTTGCTTTCCCAGTAACTAACCTTTTTAATTTATTGCTGGGCATAATAAGGGATGCTAGTTGGCTGTATTGCAACATAAACAGAATGCTGATGATGACTGAAGGTCAAGTGGACTAAAAGCTTTCTGAATTCTGGTGTCCTTCCAGTGTTTTGGACTCCATTTCCAGCAAAATTCATCAAACCTGGCAATGGAGTGATGATGAGAGTTTTTGTCTTGTATATCAGGTTTCTATACTGTTTGTTTCATATGGTAGAAGCTTTGGGCAGTGTTAAAAATATAGATGTGTGGGTTCCTGAACTATGGTCTGTATAGTACTTGGGCTATTTCTTTTTTTTAATGCTGTATACATGGGCTGTATACATTTTTTTTAAAAAATGAGGTCAGATTTCATTTTTATAAGTGCATTGTATTTAATTATTATGAATTAAAATACTACTGTCAGTTTATATCTCCTCCTTCCTTTTTGACGTTGGTTCGTCTTTCTCTAGTATGTATCAAAGCCTTTTTTATCAGCTTCCGTTGCATTTTTTATCATGTTCCTGGGAGTTACATTGAGAGGTATTTCTAAGGATTGTTCATTGCATCCATTTATTTGTGTGTCTGCTCACAGTTGAATGCCTTTTGGATATCAATTAGCTCGCTGTTTATGTGTCTGGTGAGGTTGACCTTTGTCTCCTCATAGCTCAGATGGAGCTGATCTGAGTGAACTTCCAGAATGAACTTTGAAAATGCCGAAATGTCACGTTATTAGTGTAGTGCTCTATCTAGTGTTAGGAAATTGAAAGACTTCCTGTTTAATAAACAGAAAAATGTACTTGTTTGTTTGTTTGCCTCAAAAGAACCTACTCATCCCCTCGTATGTGTTGCCTAGAGATTCATAGACCAGTGATGGTGGTGGGAACAGTGAGGAATAGGAAAAAGATATAGGGACTCCCTTCTTTAGCATCAACATTCTCTTCACAGAGATGTTACTATTCTGTTCGATAGTTGACACTAGGTAGTTATGATGGTAGGAGTCCATTACTTATTATAGTCTTCCATAAACAACATTGCCAATACAGTAGAGTCTCACTTATCCAACCTTCACTCATCCAACTTTCTGTATTATCCAATGCAGTCTGCCTCCTGCCCGGATCCACAGCTGTTTTTCTAGGCAGCAACGTGCAGTGGGCCAAGATGCTCAACAACAACACAAGTACAGCCACGCCCCCAAACAAGTGGCAGACTTGTTCTAAAACATGATGTTTTGGTGCTTATTTTTTAAAATCATGATGTAATTTGACATTTAATAAGCTTTTCCTTAATTCCTCCTTATTATCCAACATTTTTGCTTATCCAACATTCTGCCGGCCCGTTTATGTTGGATAAGTGAGGCTCTATTGTACAATCATAAGTTTGGACTAGAAGGCAAAGTAAGTCACATAAAACTCAGGAGCATAAGAACCATGATGGATTAGACCAAAGATGTATCTCATTTAGCATTTTCCCCATGTTGGCCAATATTTGACTATTGAGGCCATGAGTGTAAGGGCATTTACCTGTCTGTGTTTTTCAGGAGCCTAATCCCTCTGGTCCTAAATACCTTAAAGATACCAGATCTTGGAAGCTAAGCAAAGTCAGCCATGGTTTGGTTAGTACCTGAAAGCACATGCAAAGAGTTCTTCTGGACAGGACATTTTAAAATGAATTGTTACTATGTGTTCATTATCTCATTGAGATACTAGTAGTTTCTCTGCTATGTATAATCTTATTATTAAACGAATTGGAAATTGTTCTGTCACACGCTGGGCCTGTGACTGACTGTCTGTTATATAGGACATACGCTTTACGCCCAGCGGGAAGCCAGGGGCCTAAAGAAGGGTTGTTGAGGAATTTTCCTGAAAAGATGGCCTTGAAGTCTTTAAAGAAATAACAAAGTCTTTATTGGCGAACAAATAATAAATCTTCAAGGAGTCTTGTCCCACAGGACAGGGGATAGGCTTTGAATAACTGTGAAAACCCTCTTATAACCCCTCCCAGGCTATCTGTTATCTGGGCCTAGCTAGTCTGGGACCCACTGCCAACTCCAAGTGCGTCTGGTTGTTGAGTGGACCTACCAGCCAATGGCTTGCAGATGTTTCTGTGCTGTTATTCTGTATCCCTGGACAGTCAATATCCCTGGGGTTCTTTAACCTTGGTGCTCTTTATCCCCCGTGGTCTTGAAATAGGAAGCTTTTTATGGGACGAGCTGGTCTATGTCCTACAGCTGAACTTCCCAAGAGAGACTAACTTAAAAATGGCTCCTTCCCTCCCAGAGCCCTGAACAGGGGGCGGAACTAAACTTAATGGTGGTTGACAGGTGGCCTGTCCTATGGCTGCAAACATTTGCAGCAAGAAAGTAAAATAGAAGGTTCTGGTACAGCTGTACCAGCACAGAAATAATTGTTAAAAGTAATTGAAACTGAGCTGCAACTACAATTACATTAGGCCCCCAGTATCCGCCGGACTGTCAATCATGCAACTCACGTGTTAAAGTGTATGTGTCGGTATATCTCCATTGGGTATCCAAAAGTCAGAAATGGCTGATTTTATGGAAATATATCTATTTCTTTAAAATGCCTTGCTCCAGAGGTAGTATGAAGGTTATTGGTAATATCAATTGATTTTTCTATGTTCTTCTCCTTGATGGAAGTTGAGAGTTGAACCTGTTAGCCTTAAGGTATGGTGCATAGAGCTGAGGTGGGAATCATGGGTTCATTTGTAGCCAATTTCCTGCTATTAGAAGTTTCTGGGGGATGGGGGTGAAATTAGAAGTGGCCATAAGTCAAATTCTGTTTCCAGAAAATTTAATTTCTGGCTGTTAATTGATGTGACTGGGGTGGGGACTGCAACCAAGGTGAATGCCTTGAGGAGTAGCAATTCTTCTTCTTTTCTGTATTCTTCTTTTAGTAGTGGAGCTTGGGAACCTAAGGGCTGCAAGAACAGATGGGCTTGGGGAGATGACAGAGGAAGGCCTCAGCTTATACCATGTCTACTCTTGGCGCCATGCCCTCTCTCTTTGTGTTGAAAAGTCAGAGGAAACTGTCTACTTATGTTCCATTTGAATGTATGTTGACCATAGAGCAAGCTACATACAAGAACGATTTTGTTCAAGACTGAATGGATGCGATTGCTTTCATAATTGGGTGAAGGAAAAGCTATGCTGGATATCTGTCAGACCCCTGGCAGCTGGGCACCAAGAACCATACACGGAGGCCAATCTCTATCTAATATCTTTATTAAGGAAATATATAAAAGCAATAAAAACAAGTGGAGGATATAGTCCAGAAGCAGACCTTTCAAATGAGGTCAAATATAGTCCAAAAATGTATTGTCCAATAAATGATATTAAAGTTCAAAGTTCTTAATCCAATACCGAAACACACACTATTGCCAAGCAATAGTGTGGGGAAATGTCAGAGTCTTAGAAGTCCAATGAAGCTTGACAACAAGGCTGGAAATAGACTTGGTTCTTTGACAAGGTCCGTGACTAGAAACAAGGCAACAGTGAATCTTGGAACAAGGTCCGTGGATAACAGCAAAGCAAGGCAGTACTTGAATTCTTGATCCGGGAAGCAAGGAACTGGGGTTACGAAGTCCACACACGATCTTACTCCTGAAGCAGCTCTGTTGACTCCGCAAAGAATCTCCCTCGTCAAACACCTATATTGGGTCTCGTTTTCCCGCCATCAATCTCTTTCCCTAGAGAACGAGAAGCGAAACCCAACTCTGTCCAGATGCAAGACTCCTTAGAATTTCCCAAGGGAAGCAGGCCTAATCAGCCTGTTGTTTGGCAGCGATCCGTAAACTCCTGCGATTTGCTTCTCTGACTCCTCTGTCTCTAGAGTAAGATTCCCTCCTGGGAAAGGGAGGCGAAGAATGCCCAAGGTCTGTTTTACTGAATTCTTGGGGACAAACATCAACATCCGGCAGGTGAAAGGACTCCGGCTCTTGTTGAACCGGCAAAACCCCCATGTTTTCATCTTCATCTGCCACGATAGCACTAGGAACAGGACTACAAGGCCCATGAGGCATCACATTATCCCCTCTCCCAAGGCCCCCCTCATTCAGGGCCCGTCCCCGAGAGTCGCGGGGCCGCGGCTTAGTAGGGTAGGCCTGATGGAAGCGGCGGACCAAATCAGGGGCGTGGACTGTGGAAGCGTCTTCCCAGGAGCGTTCTTCGGGGCCAAAACCCACCCAGTCAATGAGATACTGAAGGCGGCGGCGATGGAAGCGAGAATCCAAAATGTCCTGAACCTCGAATTCCTCCTCTCTGTCCACTAAAACAGGGTCGGGGGGCGGCCGAGTCGCGTCGGGGCATACCCCATCCGCCGGAAGGAGCAGGGAACGGTGGAACACCGGATGAATGCGCATGGAGCGCGGAAGTTGGAGTTTGAAAGTCACGGGGTTAAGTTGCGCCACCACTGGGTAGGGACCAATGAAGCGGGCATCTAACTTCCGGCAGGGACGGTGGGAGGGCAAAAAGCGAGTGGACAACAGAACCCGATCTCCTACCTTGATCTCGGGGCCAGGCTGGCGATGGCTGTCAGCGTGGTGTTTGTAGTCCTCCTTGGCTTGATTAAGTTGCTGGTGCAAGAGTTCTTGCACCGCTGTGAGTTCCTGTAGCCAATCTTCTGCCACAGGGACTTCTGAGGTCTCCATGATGGGAGGAAAGAAACGAGGATGAAAACCATAATTCGCAAAAAATGGGGTTTCTTTAGTTGAATTCTGGACACCATTGTTGTAAGCAAACTCTGACAGAGGTAATAGGGAAGCCCAATTGTCCTGTTGGTAGTTTACATAACAGCGAAGATATTGTTCCAAAGTGGCATTGGTGCGCTCAGTTTGTCCATCTGTTTGGGGATGGTGAGCTGAGGATAAACGAGAGTCTATGCCCAATAGTTTTTGTAGGGCTTTCCAAAAACGAGAGGTGAATTGGGATCCACGGTCAGTGACCAAACTCTTGGGCAATCCATGTAGTCGGAATACATGCTGAAGAAATAAGTCTGCAGTCTCTTTGGCCGTGGGAAGGCCATCGCAGGGGATGAAATGGGCCAACTTGGTAAAAAGGTCTACCACTACTAGAATCGTGGTGAATCCAAGGGAGGGTGGTAGATCAGTGATAAAATCTGCAGAAATTATCTCCCATGGGCGAGAAGGAGTGGGAAGGGGATGTAGTAGCCCTGACGGCTTCTCCCTTCGCGTCTTGGAACGCTGGCATACAGGGCAGGTGTTAACATAATTCTCCACATCTTTGCGAATCTTGGGCCACCAGAAGTCTCGCAGAATTAAGTGTATGGTTTTGAATAGCCCAAAATGTCCGGCAGGCTTGCTGTCATGGCACAAACGAAGTGCCTTTTCTCTGCCGGAGCCTGGAGGGATGTAAACATGGTTCCTGTAGCATAATAGATTGTTCTTGAGTGAGAAAGGGAAACGTAGTCCTTGGTGAATCTGTTCTTGAGCCCAGGCATCTGTCTGTTGACTGGCCCTAATCTATTGAGTGAAAGGGGATTCTGGGTTAGGAGGAGCTGGCTCAATAGAAGTGGATTTGGTGTTTCCCACTGTGAGCGTGGCAAAGTTCTCGGGTTGCAGCAATCGAGATTCTGAGGTGTCTCTGCGCCCTGCTGCATACTCTGGTTTCTGTGACAGGGCATCTGCTTGCTTGGTCTGAGCCGGAGTCACATAATGGATCCGGAAGTCAAAACGTTCAAAGAACAAAGCCCAGCGTTGTTGTCTTTGGTTTAGCTTTCGTGCGGTTCTTAGATGCTCCAAATTCCGATGGTCAGTATGAACTTCAATGGGGAATTTGGCCCCTTCTAGCCAATGTCTCCAATTTTCAAAGGCTGCCTTTATGGCTAAGAGTTCCTTTTCCCAAATGGTATAGTTCCTCTCTGGAGCCGTTAGTTGTCGTGAGTAATAGGCACAAGGATGGAGATGTTCTCCCACTGGTTGCATCAGTACAGCCCCTATTGCCACATCAGAGGCATCAGCCTGCACAACAAAAGGGGTTTTAGGATCAGGGTGCTGTAGAATTGGCTGGGTCGTGAATAATTGCTTTAGCTGGTGGAACCCTTTTTCGGCTTGTTCTGTCCAACGGAAAGGTTGTTTCCCTCGGATGCAGCTGGTGATTGGGTCAGACCAGCGAGCGAAGTCTGGGATGAATTTGCGGTAGTAGTTTGCAAACCCCAAGAAGCGCTGTACTTCCTTTTTGTTAGTTGGCGCCCGCCATCCCAATACGGCCGAAACCTTTGCCGGGTCCATGGATAGTCCTAGTGGCGAGACGCGGTATCCCAGGAAGTCTACCTCTTGCAAATCAAAGGCGCATTTCTCTAACTTGGCATATAGTCCATGATCCCGCAATCGTTGTAGCACCATTCTGACGTGCTGGTCGTGTTCCGTCTGTGATTTCGAGAACACCAAAAAGTCGTCCAAGTATATGATCAAGAACCGATCTAGATAGTCTTGGAACATTTCGTTGAAAAAATGCTGGAACGTTGCGGGGGCTCCAGATAATCCGAAATTCATGACTAGGGACTCGTATAATCCGAATTTGGTCTGGAAGGCGGTTTTCCATTCGTCCCCTTCTCTTATGCGAACCAGATTGTAAGCCCCGCGAAGATCCAGTTTGGTGTAAACCTTGGCCCCTCGGAGTTGGTCCAATAGGTCCGAGATCAGTGGCAATGGGTAGCGGTTCCGCTTCGTGATGTTGTTCAGTGCCCGATAGTCCACAACCAAGCGTAGGTCCCCTGACTTCTTTTTCACAAACATCACTGGGGAAGCGGCTGGGGATTGAGAGGGTCTGATGAACCCCTTGCAGAGGTTTGACTCTATAAACTCCCTGAGAGCTTCCTGCTCTGTTTCAGTCAGGGAGTAGAGGTGTCCTCGCGGAATTGGGGCCCCCTCCACCAGGTCAATGGCACAGTCATAGGGTCCATGTGGGGGTAGTTTCTCGGCTTCCTTTTCATTGAAGACATCCCAAAAGTCCGAATATTTCTTGGGCAAGGTGATGATGGGTTCTGCACCTGTGGCATGGCAGACCTTGGCTACTAGACAATGGTTTTGGCAATACCTTGAGGCGAACTGCAGTTCTCTGTTGGACCAGGAGATGTTTGGGTCATGGAGTGTCAGCCACGGGATACCCAAGATCACGGGGAAATGAGGAACCTCGGTGACGAAGAAGGAGATTTCTTCCATGTGTTCCCTTATCCACATTCTGGTGGGCTCGGTCCATTGGCTTACTGGACCTGTCTTCAGGGGTCGGCCGTCTATGGCTTGCACCACCCGGGCGTTCTTGAAATCATGATATTGTAGTCCCAGAGAGTTAGCATAGTTTCTATCGATGAAATTGTTTATTGGCCCTGAGTCTATCATGGCATGGATCATGACGGGTCCCTTTTTTATTGACCACAGTGTGACCACCAGGAGAAATAGGACCCCCGTTTGTGGCTCTAGAGTGGAGTTTTTGACCGGGTTGGCGAGCCCTTCTACGCCCGGTCGCTGGCTTCCCCCGCCGGCTTTGTTCCAGCCGCATCGGCAGCCTCCGCCTCTGCGGAAGCCGCCGCCACCAGACGGGCGGGGGGCTTCTTCTTGGCTGGGCACTCCCTGGCGAAGTGGCCCCCATTCCCACAGTACCAGCACAGATTCAAGTGTTGGCGGCGGGCCTTTTCAGCAACATCCAGCCTGGGGCGCACATTGCCCAACTGCATCGGCTCCTCCTCGCTTCCCATGTGGCTAGGGGCTGGCGGTGGGGTTCTCCATACTGGACGAGGCTGGACACTGGTAGGAGTGGGGGGCTTTACTCCGGCTCTTCCACTCTGACCTCGGAGCCACTGCTTCTTGTTGGCAAGCAGGACTTCAGCCCATAAACACTGGGCGATGAGTCTTTCAAGAGTCCCAGGGGGGTCCACCTTAGAGATTTCTTCCTGCATCTCGAGGTTGAGACCTTCGCGAAACTGCCCTCTGAGGGCTACATCGTTCCAGCCGGTGTTTTGAGCCAACACCCGGAACTTGGCTATGTACCGGGACAATGGTCTGTCCCCTTGGAAGAGGCGTCGGAGTTTGTGTCCAGCCGCCTCCTCATCGTCCTCGATCCCCCAGGTTTTTCGAAGATGGGCCAGAAATTGCTGTGCGGTGTTTAGGTGCGTGGAACCCGCATCGTACAACGCCGTCGCCCAAGTGGCCGCAGGCCCATCTAGGAGACTGAAAATCCACGCCACCTTGACATCTTCTTGGGCAAACTCGGCGTGGCGGGCTTCTAAGTACGCCTGGCACTGGCGACGGAAGACATGAACCTTGGAAGCTTCTCCGGAAAACTTGGTTGGTAGCGCTAGGGCAGGGAGACGGGCTCCACGTTCCTTCAAGCCCCGTATTTCTCCCTCCTGCTCTCGGAGTTTGTCCCGGATCCGGTTGAATTCGTCCTGGGAAATGGTGTAACTGGGTGGTGGAGCAGGGGCGCCCGCTCCGGCTCCTGGTGTGACAGACATATTGGCCTTAGGTTGCTTGGTGCTGTGGGTGGCGGAGTCAAACTGTCAGACCCCTGGCAGCTGGGCACCAAGAACCATACACGGAGGCCAATCTCTATCTAATATCTTTATTAAGGAAATATATAAAAGCAATAAAAACAAGTGGAGGATATAGTCCAGAAGCAGACCTTTCAAATGAGGTCAAATATAGTCCAAAAATGTATTGTCCAATAAATGATATTAGAGTTCAAAGTTTTTAATCCAATACCGAAACACACACTATTGCCAAGCAATAGTGTGGGGAAATGTCAGAGTCTTAGAAGTCCAATGAAGCTTGACAACAAGGCTGGAAATAGACTTGGTTCTTTGACAAGGTCCGTGACTAGAAACAAGGCAAACAGTGAATCTTGGAACAAGGTCCGTGGATAACAGCAAAGCAAGGCAGTACTTGAATTCTTGATCCGGGAAGCAAGGAACTGGGGTTACGAAGTCCACACACAATCTTACTCCTGAAACAGCTCTGTTGACTCCGCAAAGAATCTCCCTCGTCAAACACCTATATTGGGTCTCGTTTTCCCGCCAACAATCTCTTTCCCTAGAGAACGAGAAGCGAAACCCAACTCTGTCCAGATGCAAGACTCCTTAGAATTTCCCAAGGGAAGCAGGCCTAATCAGCCTGTTGTTTGGCAGCGATCCGTAAACTCCTGCGATTTGCTTCTCTGACTCCTCTGTCTCTAGAGTAAGATTCCCTCCTGGGAAAGGGAGGCGAGGAATGCCCAAGGTCTGTTTTACTGAATTCTTGGGGACAAACATCAACATCCGGCAGGTGAAAGGACTCCGGCTCTTGTTGAACCGGCAAAAACCCCATGTTTTCATCTCCATCTGCCACGATAGCACTAGGAACAGGACTACAAGGCCCATGAGGCATCACAATATCAGACCTTTTAAAACATAATGACTGTTGTTTGTCAGACTCGGTTGGGATAACACTGCATCCAAGATGGAAATGAGACACCTAACTTTCAACATCCTCTCCTTTGTCAAGGTGGGGTGACCATGTAGGGTCACCCCTACAGGAGGTTAATACAGACCTATCATTGGCTTATAATTACTTACTGCTTAGGATAACTGACACATGCTTACCATTGCTGAGTTAGCCAGAAATCATGAATTTTTGAAAAGTGAACTTCATATTTGTGCTATTCGTGTGTTTTTTCCCCCCTAAATTAAAAATAAATCCATGAGCTGTGTTCAGCAGAAATATTGCTTCAGAGTGGCTTATATGTTTACATGGATAGATTGTTCTGCCCCTAGACCTGGGTATTTCAGTGCTGTCCTAGATCTTTAGTCACAATACAGATGAAATCAAACTATTGAATTAGCCTACTGACTATTTCAAACAATTACAGCAACACAGTTACAAATACTACAATGTAGTTACAATAGAAACATTGCCATGTCACATTACAGGCATCACTGCTAGAAAGAGTATTGAATTACTGGGCACTTTAAATGTACTTTATTTTTTTTCAATGCTACATAATTGTTTGGGGTTTTTCTGCCTTGTTTTGTACTCATGGGGTGCTTTATTATATGAGTCCTTTGAAAACCATGCTGTTTCAGATTCCTCCTGCATTACTGAGCATAGACGATAAAAATAAACCTGAAGACCTGAAGGAAGAAATCTGTTGACTGTGCTTGATTTTAAAACAGATGTTCTGTTGATAAAACAATTTTAAGGATGCTGCTATGAATAGAATGATGTAGGAGTAGATAGAAATTGCTAATTTTCAAAAGAGCTTTTCGGTTTACCATATTCCACCTGATTTTCAAAGAGGGTCATAGAATCATAGAATCATAGAATAGTAGAGTTGGAAGAGACCACATGGGCCATCTAGTCCAACCCCCTGCTAAGAAGCAGGAAATCGCATTCAAAGCACCCCCGACAGATGGCCATCCAGCCTCTGCTTAAAAGCCTCCAAGGAAGGAGCCTCCACCACGGCCCCGGGGAGAGAGTTCCACTGTCGAACAGCTCTCACAGTGAGGAAGTTCTTCCTGATGTTCAGGTGGAATCTCCTTTCCTGTAGTTTGAAGCCATTGTTCCGTGTCCTAGTCTGCAGGGCAGCAGAAAACAAGCTTGCTCCCTCTTCCCTATGACTTCCCTTCACATATTTGTACATGGCTATCATGTCTCCTCTCAGCCTTCTCTTCTGCAGGCTAAACATGCCCAGCTCTTTAAGCCGCTCCTCATAGGGCTTGTTCTCCAGACCCTTAATCATTTTAGTCGCCCTCCTCTGGACGCTTTCCAGCTTGTCAACATCTCCCTTCAACTGTGGTGCCCAAAATTGGACACAGTATTCCAGGTGTGGTCTGACCAAGGCAGAATAGAGGGGGAGCATAACTTCCCTGGATCTAGACGCTATTCCCCTATTGATGCAGGCCAGAATCCCATTGGCTTTTTTAGCAGCCGCATCACATTGTTGGCTCATGTTTAACTTGTTGTCCACGAGGACTCCAAGGTCTTTTTCGCACACACTGCTGTCAAGCCAGGCGTCCCCCATTCTGTATCTTTGATTTCCATTTTTTCTGCCGAAGTGAAGTATCTTGCATTTGTCCCTGTTGAACTTCATTTTGTTAGTTTCGGCCCATCTCTCTAGTCTGTCAAGATCGTTTTGAATTCTGCTCCTGTCTTCTGGAGTGTTAGCTATCCCTCCCAGTTTTGTGTCGTCTGCAAACTTGATGATCGTGCCTTCTAACCCTTCGTCTAAGTCGTTAATAAAGATGTTGAACAGAACCGGGCCCAGGACGGAGCCCTGCGGCACTCCACTTGTCACTTCTTTCCATGATGAAGACGACGCATTGGTGAGCACCCTTTGGGTTCGTTCCCTTAGCCAATTACAGATCCACCTAACCGTAGTTTTGTCTAGCCCACATTTTACTAGTTTGTTTGCCAGAAGGTCGTGGGGGACTTTGTCGAAGGCCTTACTGAAATCCAGGTACGCTACATCCACAGCATTCCCTGTATCGACCCAACTCGTAACTCTATCGAAAAAAGAGATCAGATTAGTCTGGCATGACTTGTTTTTGGTAAATCCGTGTTGACTATTAGCAATGACCGCATTTGTTTCTAAGTGTTCGCAGACCACTTCCTTAATGATCTTTTCCAGAATTTTGCCTGGTATTGATGTGAGGCTGACCGGACGGTAATTGTTTGGGTCGTTCTTTTTTCCCTTCTTGAAGATAGGGACCACATTCGCCCTCCTCCAATCTGCTGGGACTTCTCCCATTCTCCAAGAACTCTCGAAGATAATTGCCAGTGGTTCTGAAATAACTTCCGCTAGTTCCTTCAGTACTCTTGGGTGTAGCTGATCTGGCCCTGGGGACTTGAATTCGTTTAGAGAGGCCAAGTGTTCCTGGACAACTTGTTTCCCTATTTGGGGTTGGATTTCCCCCAATCCTTCGTCCATTCCGTGTTGCTGAGGTTGAAGATGGCTTTCTTTTTCTGAGAAGACCGAGGCAAAGAAGGCAGTAAGTAGTTCTGCCTTTTCCCTGTCCCCTGTCGCCATCACCCCATCTTCTCCTTGCAATGGCCCTATCGCCTCCTTTTTCTTCCTTTTTCTACCAACGTAAGCAAAAAAGCCTTTTTTGTTGTTTTTTATGTCCCTGGCAAGCCTGAGCTCATTTTGCGCTTTAGCCTTGCGAACCTTTTCCCTACAGGTGTTGGCTATACGTTTGAATTCTTCTTTGGTGATTTCTCCCCTTTTCCACTTCTTGTGCATGTCACTTTTGAGCTTTAGCTCAGTTAGAAGTTCTTTGGACATCCATTCTGGCTTCTTTGCACTTGTCTTATTTTTCTTCTTTGTTGGCACTGTTTGCATTTGCGCCTTGAGTATTTCACTTTTGAAAAACTCCCATCCATCCTTAACTCCCTTGTTTTTTAATATCGGCGTCCATGGAATGCCGCTCAGTAATTCCTTCATTTTTTGGAAGTCAGCTCTCTTAAAGTCCAGAATGCGTGTTTGACTTGTCTTAGTTTCAGCATTCCTTTGTACTGCAAACTGCAGGAGGACATGGTCACTTGCCCCTAAGGATCCAACCACTTCAACTGTATTGATCAGGTCTTCCACATTTGTTAAGATTAGATCAAGAGTTGCTGATCCCCTTGTTGCCTCTTCTACCTTCTGGACCATAAAATTATCTGCAAGGCAAGTGAGGAATTTGTTGGACTTTGTACTCTTGGCTGAGTTTGTTTTCCAGCAGATATCGGGATAATTGAAATCGCCCATGACTACTATATCTCTTCTTTGTGCCTGTTTGGTCAGCTGTTGACAGAAGGCTTCATTAAGTCCTTCATCCTGACTCGGAGGTCTGTAGTAGACACCCACGACAAGATCTTTTTGAGTCCCGGTTCCCTTGATTCTTATCCAGATGCTTTCAAGCTGGTTTCCCGGATTACAGTCTTGCATTTCTTCTGCAACGTAACTGTTTTTGACATATAAAGCTACTCCCCCTCCTCTCCCCTTTGTTCTATTTCTGTGAAAGAGGTTATAGCCCTCAATGGTTAAATTCCAGTGATGGGAGTCATCCCACCAGGTTTCAGTGATGCCTATGACATCGTATGTGTGGTGCTGTGCTAGGAGTTGGAGTTCGTCTTGCTTATTTCCCATGCTCTGAGCATTAGAAATGGGGTCAGCTTCTCCTATCATTTTTTTCTGCAGTGTTTTGGGAGAAAGTGATGAAAGGGTGCCAGATGATTCAGTGGAAGCTGAGCACATGTGTGTGGCGATTTGGAAACTTAAAAATAAATGTGAGGCTGGCGTCGAATGTTAGCAATATAGTTGCTTTGCGGGATTGCAGCTAGTCAGTCCCATATTTCTCCATTCTAATCATTCTAATCCAATCAATCAAATTCTAAGTATTTGTAAAAAAATCCTTTAATTTTCAGTAGATATTTTTGATGTGGGGTTGTGATAATCACCACCTCGCAGAGCTTTCTACCTTGAAGACGTCTTTGCATGGCAGAAATGCCTGAACAGATCTTAAGGCCTTTGATCTGCATCTACTATTGCGGTGGTTTTTCATCTGCTTTTGGATCCATTGTTACAAGCAGCATTTTAAAAATAAATATTATTTTTGAAATTTTAAAGGTATTTTTGGACATGCATATATTTTTGCAATCTCTGTAGCTCTCTTATAAGTTATTATTACTTTCAAAATCGGTGGCCAAGGGGATAAAAGCCTCGTAACTTGAAGGTTGGGTTGCTGACCTGAAAGCTGCCAGGTTCGAATCCCACCCGGGGAGAGTGCGGATGAGCTCCCTCTATCAGCTCCAGCTCCATGTGGGGACATGAGAGAAGCCTCCCACAAGGATGATAAAACATCAAAACATCCGGGCGTCCCCTGGGCAACATCCTTGCAGACGGCCAATTCTCTCACTCCAGAAGCAACTCCAGTTGCTCCTGACACGAAAAAAAAAAAAAAACTTTCAAAATCAGTACCTTCATGGTAGAAGCTGTCTTGGCTTATCTGAAATTTTTACATTGGCACAGAAAACACTTTAATTCATTAGAAAAGCTGTTGCAAAAATACTTGGATGGAATTCTTAATTATGGAGTCATTATTAGTCTGTATTCTTTCATGTGTCACAATCTTTTTTTAAGTATACAGTTCCTGAGAGTTGAATACAGCTAAAAGTGAACTTTGAGTTGCCTATACTGTAAAATGTAGGTTTCTTTTTTTCCTTCTTTTTCTACCACCCACTCCACAGAGCTGTATAACGTATTTTTGCATGTTTGCACACATGGCATAAGTAAGGGAGATTATTGCCTTGAGAACAGTCTACAGAATGGGGCAGCTTTGTATCTAACATCAATATGTTTCCTTTGGTGGGTGTACCCTGCTGATATCTACACCCAAAGTGTTATCCATGCTGCAGGGTGACACATTCTTGATAGTTTAGGTAGGTTTAAATGAAAAAAAACCTCTATGTGTTGGTTGTAATTTTGCTGCTGTATATTAGTGATGGACATAGTATTGTATATATTCATGTACAAGTTGACCTCATGGATAAGTCAAGAACAGGATTTGGGGCCAAAATGAGCAATTTTGATATCACTTAGGATAAATTAAAGGTCATTCTGTATCAAGGGGAAGAGTCACAGCAGGTCAACTATTTCTTGTTGCCATCACCAAAATTTTCTCATCCAGGCATTCAGAAAGGCCAGTAACAGTGTTGTGACAAGAGACCTGAGGGAATTAGTGCTTCTTTTAGGTTCTCCCAGGACAGGCTAAGCTCTTTTGCCACTCTACTTAGATAAGGGGGTGGTTTCTTTTCTTTTTTGTTAGATGAAGATACAGTACTTACATTGCCCCAGGATTTTTGGACTGAATTTTTTCAAAAATTTTTATACCTGTACATAAATAAATAAATATATACATTATTTATAATTCTTTGTTTCACGTTTTTAAAATGGTTTCTCAACAGTTGGGAAATACTGTCAAAAAAATAATGCATTAGTGGAATTTTTGTGCAAATTCTCCTAATATTTGAACAGCCCAAAGTTCCATGTAATTATTATTATACATAGAAAAATATCTGAGTTTTTTGCACAGAAAACTATGATCAATACAAAAAAATTGGGGGTTTTTGCACAAAAACGCCACACATTTTTCTGTGCAAAATAATTTTTGATAACACTTTCTGTTGTTAACTGCTGTCAAATTGATTTCCACTTATGAATGAATGAGAGACTTCAAGTCACACTGTCAAGTCTGCTCGGGTCCTGTAGATACAGGGTTATGGTTTCTTTCATTTAGTCTACTCATCTGCAATATGAAGGAACAGCAAGTAAAACACACATCGGAGTATTTCCTTCATTTTGTAATTCATTGAATCAATACACTATATTTTAAACATTGGAGGTAGTCACCATTGACTACTCTGCAATGGCAAATTAGGGAGATACTGGATGAGTCTGTTTAATGGGATTCTCAGCAGAGACTAAAGGACTACAGATGCTACTCTTGCTCTGGATTGTGTTTTGCCAATGCCTTTTCTGTCCTTGTTTGCAACCAATTAAGTGTGGCATTAGACAGATATACATGATGATACCTGATAAATAATAAATAACCTTGTTGTTCTTTCTGCTTCAGCCATCATTTTTGCATTTAAAATGACTTCATGGGAAATGAAAAGGGGATCATAATGGGTAATCAGTAATGTATTCCTGGGAGAAAGAAATAAGCAACCATCTGTGAAAATGTTTGAGTAGTATAAGCTCTACCTCCAAAAACAAGGAAATATAAAGCTGGGATGCAGTTGGTTTTGCAATTGGGTTTGAGTGAATCTGAATCTTGATGGATGCATTCCTTCAAGCAATTTTTGACTTATGGGAACTCTAAGGTGACCCTGTTATGGGATTTTCTTGAGAAGGTTTGTTTGGGTGGGGTGGAGGTGGGGGTTGCCTTTGACTTCCTCTGAAAGAATGTGACTTACCAAGGTTACCCAGTGGATTTCCATGCTTGAGTTGAACCCTGGTCTCCAGAGTCATAGTCCAATGCTCAAAGCACTGCGTCTTGCTGGTTCTTGAAGCTTGGTTACTCAAGGAAAAAAGACTCGAAGTTTTTGGGTCAAGAAGAAAAATTGATAGATGCTCCTTGTAAAAAATATATGAAAAATTCTGATGTCAGAACCTAAATACGTAGTTTGTGTTATGTGAATTGTATTATAGCTGGCTGATATTTACTAGTGCCCAGCTATTTCATCTTAATCCATTGTTTTGTTTTGATATGTTTCGGTATTTTTTGGTTTTTACCAGAAACATTGTTTTGTGGGGCCTTTGTATCTTGCAATGTACACCACTGGTTGTGTCTTTGATATCTGTGGAATATGCTATTATACAGTAGAAGACAGAAATAACCAGTAACACATTTTATTTAACAGTTGTACTGTCAAATATTTCTCCAGAGAAAGGGAAATACAGGCAGTCCCTGAGTTACAAACATCCAACTTACAAACAACTCATAGTTAAAAATGGGGTGAAACAACAGGACGTGAGCGAAATCTACCCCTAGGAAGAAAATTCACTCTTGAAAAAATTATCATGGGAAAAAGGTGTCTCACTGAAGCTATCACAGGGACAGAAAGTGTAGTGAAATCTTCTGATCAGGGGCACAGACAGTAAAGGAAATGCCACAAGGGTGTTAACCCTTCCCTATGTTTTCCAAAGCTTGCTTTATATCTTATATATATATATATATATATATATATATATATATATATATATATGTATGTGTGTGTGTGTGTGTGTGTGTGTGTGTGTGTGTGTGTGTGTGTGTGCGTGTGTGCGCATTTGTGCCTGTGTGTGTGTTAGCATTTACCAAATGATAAAAAGACTTTATGGACACTGTATATTTGGCTGGAGTTCCGCTTTAGTATATGGCTTTAAAAATGTACCTGTTCTGACTTACAAACAAATTCCACTTAAGAACAAACCTACAGAACCTATCTTGTTCATAACTTGGGGACTGCCTGTGGTGAAATAAGCTTGTTAAAATAGTAATTCACAATTTGTCATACTATGAAACTTTGTTTTTAAAACCAAAAAACTTTAAAAAGCATTTTTATTATTGCATTTCTTTTTCCTTTTAAAAAATAAGGCCAGTGTTTTAAATGAAATTAACCTCAAAGTTTAAAAGGTATCAATACTGTTGATGTAGAAGAAAAAAAAATAATAGTATTTCTGAACTGCATTTCTGAACAGAATTAAATTCCATTAACTTACTCCCAAGTAAATTCATTGCTGAATTATTGAACGGTTTCAATGAAAGTCAGTTGTTTTGGAAGCAAATTCATTATATGAACTGACAACTCTTCAAATTAGTATTAATTTTGGAATTGTTTGATTAAATCACCGATTTGACAGAAGACTGACTCACCTTTGTTCTGTATTACTATGGGCAGCACCTTGCTTTTTATACTCCAACAATAAGAATAGAAAGATGTTACACTGAATTCAACCATTTTGAAAATAATTAAACCACAACATGATTTTGTGATTTCACTTAGAAATGGTTTTACTGAATGGAGTGGGGATGCTTCACCCTGAGACGTAGGGCAGTAGTCTCAACCTGTGAGTGTATCTTGCTATATATGAAAAAGGCCTTCCATATCACATTCTGTGTGGCTCAGATGTTGTAATAACAGCCACAATGATCCATTGTTGTGATGACTCATTGCATCTGATGGCTGGATATCAGAGAGGGTCTGTGACTGGTGCCGCATGCACTTCTTTATTTATTTTTGATATATTTATATAGCATGATTTGATTTACGAGTCGCCCAGAGCAGGTAATTAATAAAGCAATCACAGAGTGGTATTTCTAAATATAAAAATAGTGTTTCATGGAATGGCATATTATCAGTTTATATGTATTATAATAAGCCTAAGTTTTAATAACTTGGTCAAAGTAATTGAGCTGATAAAGTATTTAAACAGTGTGCATGTGGGAGGTATAAAACTACACTAGTTTATTGACACATTCAAATGTGAATAAAATATACGTCTTAATCCATTATTTTGTTTTGATTTGTAGAGGTGTGGTGGGCTAGAATAGTTTAGGACTCTAAAAAGATAGTGATCACTATATTGTTTTTTTTTTTTACCAGCAGCATTGTTTTGTGGTACTTTTGTATCTTGCAGTGTACACCACTTAAATACATTATACATCCATGGTATACAATATACACCCCGTGCCCTTAAAAAAGCTTGTTTGATATTAGGCTATCTCAGCCTCAGATACCTGGCATTTACAGATAAAGGGTTTTCAGACAGAGATCTCTGCCTGAGACCTTGGGGAAGGTCTCTCAATCCCATTGCTGTATGTATCTGGGGACCCATTCACACTACAGAATTATAGTGTAATTATTCCATTTTATTTACCATGGTCAAATGGTAAACCCATGGGGTTTGTTGTTGCCTGGGGCACTGGAGTAATCTGCTTGAGAGCTCAAATACCTTTCTGTAAAGTGCCAATCTCGGTTTGGATGGAACCATAACTGTTTAAGTGAAATAATAGCACTATATTTCTGAAGTGTGAATGTGACCAGGGTAATACATTATTGTTTAAAGTAATCCTCAGAAAACACAACATGAATGAAATTTCCAAAGACTGAGTACAGAAGATCATGGTCTTAGGAAGTTTTGGCATTCCTGTGTGGAACATCTTCCTAGGAAGGATTTATCTTTGTCCTTTTTCTATCACTTTGACTTCCCCATTTTTACATCTATACTAGCATTCTTTTGTGTGGGAAACTTAACTCCTCCCATCAATAAATATCTGGGTGGAGGTGAAGTCCCTCCTAGTATTCATTCAGAAAAATATCATATAAACATTCCAGACATTCAGCCGCCCTGGTGCTTTCTTTTGCTATCTCAACACACCCAGCAATTCAGATGTCCTACTGGCTCATTTAGCAGCTAGTCTGGGTGTGTTTAGAGACTAAGAGTTAATTTTCCTTTCTTTCCTTGTTGTGATTGTTTGGCTTCCAAGAATCAATCCCACAATAAGAGATCTGCGGCCTCTGTTACATTATGCAAAGGGCTTCGAAGGGGGGAGGGAGAGGAGAAGCGGTTGGTCTTTTGCAGCAACAGATAAACGTCAAGAGGAAACAATTCTCTTCTGTTGATCTGCAAGACGATATATCATGAAGACAGCTTGATTTGCTAAAGAGGGCATATTAAAATGACAGATACTACTGAATATAGCTAGGCCCTGATAAATATCATCATGGGAAAGAACAAATTTATCTCAATACATCCCATGAAAAGCTGCCATTGTGCAAGTCAGTGCATACTCCAAAAGTTGCTGAATTTAGATTTATTTAGGGAATGTGTGCCGACTAAAGACCAAAGTACAGCTAAACTGAAAACTGTGTTGAATTCCTTTACATCTCCTTTAAGCTTTTTTAAGGTCTCCTGGTCATTTTTAAAAGCTGAACAAATTTTGGCAACCTGGAAAATGTGACATAGGATGTTAATTGTTAATAATAAAAGTACATTTGTGGTTTTGATTTTGCAGATATGATTATTCACAGATTTGATTAAAACGTGATCTCTAGGATTCTCTGTGTCCTCCAATGCCATTCTATGATGAGTTTCCAGCAGAAGTTGACCATAGAGTCATACTGGAAGACCTAGAAATTGCTAGAGTAAAAAAAGAATTTATTTCTTTGCATTTTTTTTAACTTTTCCAGGGGTCCTGTACTCCTTACCCCAGTGAATGTGAAAGGTTGAATGTATATACCTCAAGTCCTGTTGTGCTACTCCCTTCTATCCCCTGTCCCCCCGTCCCCTATAAACTACTGTTTTGATTGATGTTCCTGCATGGATGGACTGGGTGGTCTCTTCCAGTTCTGTGATTATGTGTCTTTGTGGATGTTTGTAGATGCTCTGATTGAAGGACATTCTGTATTAGTACATCATATCTTCAAAAGTGAAGCCTAGAAGGAATGCCACCAGAGGTTTTGCTATTTCCGTGATGTAGAGGAGAAAATCTCTGTCCTATCATGATTCTGTTTGATGGCTAAACTGCCTGAATAAGACAGGAGTGCAAGTATGGTATTCCCAAGGCAGTGCCTGCCATACAGAACCAGTGGCACAACTAATGCCTGCATTGGCTATGGAGAGTAATGATCTATGAGCTTATCATTGTAAATCAGAGAGGAAGAAACAACATCCATAGTGCTTAGATATGGAATCTTGTTTGTGGCCTTTTTTTTTGCTTCTGAATGTGGGTGTTTGTACATAGAGCCTTTGCTGCCAAGCAACAAAAGTGAGTGGGATAAAGTACTTCTTTTTCTAGGTGTTTTAGGCTCCAAGTGGTTCAAATTCCTATTTTTTTTTAAATGACAGTATGGTCACAGTGTGTCCTGGAGCTGGAAGGTCAGTTCTGTGGTAAGATTTCTGATATTATAAACTCACTTTGTTTTGGTCTTGGAATTGTCTCATTCATGCCCCTTGGTCCATCTTTCTCTTAACCTCGGCATGCTTACAGAGTGACCATGGCAAGAACATTTTTTTTTATTTTCCATATTGAATATTGTTAATTTTCTATTGGACTTGACAACTCAAATACCTGAGTATTTCAAATGAACTGTGTTTGGCTTGGCAGCTGCTTTCTTTAATTCATGTACATTTCTGATAATGGTACCAATTTTTGTCTCATAATCCAGTGCTACTATAATCTTTTCATGGCAGTTTTTAAAGGCACAGGGTTTTGTTGTTGTCACGTGCTTTCAAGTTTGCTCCAGTTTATGGCGACCCTAAATTCAAGTTTCCTTGGCAAGATTTATTCAGAGGATGCTTGCTTTTGCCTTCTATGAGACTGAGAGAATAAAATGCCCAGGATGAAACCCAGTTGGTTTTAACTGCAGAGCAGGATAAAAACTCTAATCTCCAGGAGTTGTACTGAAACCGCTCACCACATTATAGCATTTTCTGGTTTTTTGGAATGATATGTGAGCTTTGAGTTCATTACTTCATTGAGTTGTAAGTGCTCTGTGAATGCAGTTCACTACATGGATTGAGACTTCTTACTCTTCTCTTGTTTCTGTGCTCATGCCAACTTTTGACAATTCCTTAGTATTGCTTTTCTTCTTTCCACATAAGAAAGTTACATCAGCAGAAGATGAGTAAAGCTAAGAGCATCTTGGTTTTTGAAATACTTGTGTTACTGAGTTTTGATCATTTGTACCTTAAAGTTGGTACAGGTTGAGCATTCATTATCTGGAATTCTGAAATCCAAAATACTGTACTCCAAAATCCAAAATCGTCCACATGGGTGGCTGAGATAGTGATGCCTTTGCTTTCTAGTGGTTCAATGTATACAAACATTGCTTTATATACTATTAAAATAGTGTATAAAATTCCCTTGAGGCTATGTGTATAAAGTATATATGAAACATAAATGAATTTTGTGTTCAGACTTGGATCTCATTCTCCAAGATGGAATAAAAGTATTCTAAAATTTGAAAAAAAAATCTGAAGTCCCAAGCATTTCAAATAAGAGATACCCAACTTCTCTTTGTTGACAAATTGACACATTTGGTAAACCAATTGCCTTTCATAATAATTATTCAACATTTTAGATTCTATTGTAGACAGATATTGAAGCTTTGTAAACACAAAAGAATTCAGTTTATAATCTACTATATCAGAAAGGCTCTGAGGAGTTGTGATAAGCATATAATAGAAGTATATAGTAGGATATGTCTATTATTCTCATTGAAAGGTCTACCTAATCTTAGTAGAATACGGTTCAACCTGTACCCATTTTGCTTTTTACAGTTACTGACAACCCACAAATGTTTAAAGATTTAAACTAAATCAGACCATACATTTATTTACCAATATAAAATCAATTTATCTCACTATCTTATTAATTCATGCCTTTTTGGTTATGTACAGTATGCTAGTGTGAGAAGATTTTGGTAGGATATTAGACAAATAGAAAGGGAGAGGTTGTTAATAATGTCATTTTGTTTTCTGCTTTGTTCACCTAGAAATTCGTACACAGTTGGTGGAACAGTTCAAATGCTTAGAACAACAATCTGAATCCCGGTTGCAGCTCCTTCAAGACCTTCAGGAGTTTTTCCGCAGAAAGGCTGAGATTGAACTGGAATACTCCAGGAACCTGGAAAAACTGGCAGAAAGATTTTCTTCCAAGATTCGCAGCTCTAGGGAACATCATCAGTTCAAGTAAGCATGTATTTCTCAATTCTGGCCTCAAGTGCATGATGCTCCAGAGCAGCCGTCTCAACCCTTAGATGTTTAGAACTTCAGTTCCCAGTAACCCTGTGCAGTGTCCATATTGCCAGGAACCACCTGAAAGATCAGCAGTTGAGTCCCACTGTTCTAGAGATTCCTTGAATAGTCAACCTCTTGGGTTTAGTTTCAGAGTAAATGAGCCCTTTCAGATGGGTTGGTGGTGGTAGGTGAGACAGAGAATGAATATGTTTACAAAAAACCAGTAGTATCTTGCTCATTAAACTTCTCAGAGATTGTAAAGGACATTTGTGTAAGGTGGCCAAGTAAGACATTTTCTGTTATGTGATTCATCTATTGATTAATTGATTAAATTATTAAATTTATCTGTCATTTTCTTATGTTCTCATTTTGTAACGTGATTTATAAATAATGCTGATCTATTTCTTTAAAAAGCTCTGACAGTTACTGCTATTTTTTCAGACTTGGCTAGGGAGATTTGAGAAGTTTAAAGAAGCTAGATTTGTAGAGCTTTGAAAGTTAGATGACATATATGACATAGTGGAAAATGAGACTTGCATTCATTTTTGTTACACAGTACAACAGCAGAGATGTTCCCAAACTTTGTATGGATGAATAAAACAAATGACGGAAGTACCAAGAGGAGGGTGTGTGTAGCCTGTACAGAAGGCCCTAAGTGAATAAGTGACTCTGGATAAGTAAAATCACATATATTGATTTCTTGGATATGGTAAATTGATTTCTAGCATGGTAAATTTTAATAAAAATAATACTGTTTATGAAGAGCTAGATTTGGAGGTTGAGAGATTTCTTCTAAGGAACATGGTGCTCAATACAACTGAGCTGCATTCTGTATTTTTACTCTATATGTACGTGGGAAGCACAGGACTGCCAAAAATCTTTTGGTTTTACAGAAGCCAGGCACTAATGTCCAAGGCTTTAAAGTATCTGTTTCCTTCTCTTTACCTAGTATTGCAGAATTTTTTAGGCGTTCCCTTTGGCTTCTAGTTGTGATCTTGGCTGTCTGGCTCAGGAGAGCATGACTGATGCTTTCTAGTGTGTGCCATGTTCTGATGTTTGCCTTGGAGGTTCTGAACTCCAAATGAACTCTACATGTGCTTAGAATAAGAACAAGGGAATATTAGTCCTGTATACTCTTTCTGCAGCTCTCCAGCTGTAGGTTTGTTTGTTTCTTCCAATAATGGTAGATTTGACTGATTGTTTCTGTGTCATTCCATTCTTGGCTGTGTGATGGGACTGCTGATAGCCCCTAATTCTACAACACTCCGCCTTGTTTTGAGCTGTGGCTTGTTGTACTCTGTTACGAAAATCCTATTTACTCTGTATTGCTAAATCCCTCTAATCTCTTTAGCCTGATGCCACTAGTGTAGAGAGTCTGCCCAGTATTTTGCGTTCTTGCTGCTCGTATGTCATATCCTCTTTTTATTAAATAACCCTGTCTTGGTCTGTGGAAGAGTTTGCATCAATAACTCTGCTGCAAGCTTACTTGACTCCATGTCCTTTTGGGAACAACGGTGCTTTTGTATTTAGGCAGAATGTTAGCACAGCATTTTATACAGGGGCAGGATGTCCTGCTCTGAAATAGGAGATGGCTTTTCAGAGTTCTGAAATCTCCTCTGTGCTCTACAAATGGAGTTACTAACTATATCCAACTCTGGATGGATTGAAAACAAATTGTGTAGAGTTTACTATCAGACTGATGAAATGCCTAGTATTGCAGAACTTGGTAAAGTTACTTTTTTGGAACCACTGTTTAACTCCCAGAAACTTCCTGGAAATTGTAATTTAAGTTTTCATCCAGGCTTTGCCCAGATTGCATGAAGCACAGTGTTAAAAAAGACAATTCATTTTACATGAGAATGGATGAAAATGGTGGTTCATATTTACTGGCATTGTTATGAGTGCAGTTTTGTCCTTCCTTTATTCATTATAAGAGAAGAACTGGAATGTTTTCTATTGAAAGGCATGTATGTAGCAGAGATTTTACGTATGTTCTGTTCAAGGGCTTCTCAGAGACATGTGGTCAGCTGTTTTGTGAAACCTTTTGTTGAACTCTATAGGTACCCAGCCTAGTCCAGTAATGTTCTTCTTGTGATATGATAAAGTAAAGCCCCATGTCCACATGGATTATATTCTTGGTTAGACCATGGTTGCTTGAAACTGTGAATATGAATGGATGTCATAAAATTACCCGATTTTCTGTGGCAGCATACCATCATGTTGTGTCGGAGGACCTAGAGATAGAGATAGGTGGTCTGACTTGGCCACGGTAATTCATGCTCTAGTTACATCCCAAATAGATTACTGCAATGTGCCCTACGTGGGGTTGCTTTTGAAGACTGTTCGGAAGTTCCAAATGGTCCAACGGGCGGCAGCCAGATTGCTCATTGGAGCAGCTTATAGGGAGCATACAACCCCCCTATTGCGTCAACTCCATTGGCTGCCAGTCTGCTACTGAGCACACCTCCTTCGCAGGCACGATTGATGAGGACGAGGGATATTAGATCAACCTCCACCCTCCTGATATTCCGCAAGAAACTAAAAACGTGGCTCTATGACCAAGCCTTTGGAGAACTTGTGCAATAAACAGATATGGAATGACATGTTATGACTATAGGAACGACCTGGTTTATGCTTGTGGATTATGTGAACAATTATGATTGTATGGATTTTAAATGTTTTTAATTGTTTTACTTGTATTCTATTATTCTTTTAAATGTCTTTTAAAGCTGCATTTGTTGTCAAGGCATCGAATACCTGCCTTTTATGTTAAGCTGCCTTGAGTCCCCTTCAGGGTAGAGAAAGGCAGGATAGAAATATTGTAATTAAATACATAAATCAATCAACTAATTTGCAGGGAAGTATAATCTCTAGGAATTTGCTATGCCTTCCATTGCAACTCTGTTGTAGCTTCCAGAGGAAGCGCATCATATAATTGCCTGGAGGACTTAGCAAATTCCTTGAAAGACCATATTTTCTCAAGCATGGGATATGAGTTTCACAGTTATGGGGCTCTTATTGTACAAGGTATCTATGCTCTTCTTAGAGCATAGATTCTCAGTTCAGCCTAGGTCACATGGTTATCCCAAGAATACTTTGGGTGAAAGATACTTTACACAAGTATGCCACTTCAGCCAGATCTTTCCAGTATTCTCCACGTCTGTGGCAGCTGGAGACATTTGGATTTTTCCTTCCCCTGATGCCTGCTTTTTACAGGGGCTTTGTATAAATCAAGGCACCAGACTTGGAATCCATCCCACTTTCTCTGCCTCCATCAGTGATGGAGTAAAAGCTTCTTGGGAAAATCTCAGCAGGTACTGAGATTTTCAGCAGCACTCCTTCTTCCAATCCCTCATTCATTCTATATATGTAAATACAGGTACAGTCAGCCCTCCACATTAGTGGGTTTGACTTTTGTGGAGGTGATTATACATTTATCAGGTTGAAATGTTTTCTCTAGGAATCTCTAAGTTCTCTGATGTAACTTTGTGGTCTGCATCCAGCAGAAGTTGACTATAGACTCATTCCTAGAGAAATATTTCCCCAAATAAAATGATAGCAATTGTTTTATTTGCAATTTTTCATTGTCATGGGCATCCTGTGTCCCTAACCCCAGCAAATGTGAAGGATTAACTATATTCTGAAAATGGCAAAAATCTGAAATCCAAAAAACCTGTGGTCCCAAACATTTTAGATAAGGGAGACGTAAGCTGTGTAATAACAAAAGATAAATGTATACAGCTATATTAACACAGAGAACTATGCCTCTCTGGAAAAAATATTTAATAAATGCCATAATTGTTCTCTTATACTGGATTTGAAACCCTTGAACAGCTTCATGAAATCCAGGAATTTGAGGATGAAGACCCTGGAGGCTTTAATGGAGTAAATGCTGAATCTGGAAAATTCCAACAGTCAATTTATTTTATAGCATTTCTTTGCCAGATAAATGAATGAAACATTCTCTGAAAAATAAAATGTATCTCCTACCATAATCCTGCCCGATCTCTTCGATCATCAGGGGAGGCCCTCCTGTCGCCACTGCCTATATCCCAGACCCGCCTTGTGGGAACTAGGGAGAGGGCCTTTTCTGCTGTGGCCCCCCGATTATGGAACTCACTGCCCATTGAAATCAGGCAAGCCCCCACTCTTTTAGCCTTTAGGAAAGATTTAAAAACATGGCTCTTCCGGTGTGCTTTCGGAGAGTAACTGTTATACACTTCTTTTGTTACTCCCCCAATATCTATCCTCTAGACTGTTTTTCTATCTTATGTCCCTGTGCCCCGTGGTTTTTATTCTTATCTTTTTCTCACCCCAAGTTTTAACTGAGTGTTCATGCGGCCCGCCCTGTTATATTGCTTTTTTGATTTTGTGTTGTACTGTACATGATTATTTATTGTATTGTTTAATTGTATTATGATATGTTGTTTTTATATTTTGCTATATTGTATTGTCCTGGGCATGGCCCCATGTAAGCCGCCCCGATTCCCCATTGGGGAGATGGTGGTGGGGTATAAATAAAGGTTTATTATTATTATTTATTATTATATTATTATACGTTTTTATTTTGAGGTCAGTGTCAGCATTCTTCTTCCAACTCTAACTCAAAGTTAAATTGCTTCTGATTCCAGTTTCATCTCCGCAACTCTGACTTCATAACCCTGTTTCTAAGGATATTATAAGAAACTCATTGAGAGGAAAATGATGATACATTTTTATTTATTACTCTTTATGGTTCAAATGAATTTGGTAGTATAAAATCATAGAGTCTACTTTTTATCTCTAAGGTCCTATAATTTCCCTTTGCATATGATATCTAGACTAATACAGTTATGTTTTTGAATTCTAATTTAGAATATAATTAGATGTAACAGAATAATCTGAGCATAGCTGAACTATGTATGCACCTGTTGAACTGATCACTGCTCCATGATCACTGAACAATGAGTTTCATAAGGAAGCAACAGGTCTGTAATTTAAGTGTCTTTCCCCTGGATCTAAGAGATATCCATATCTGATGAATATATATTTTTCCACACACCTTTCAAATGATTAAGTGGTATGTAAATAGTTTGGTGGAAACCTTTAACTTTATTAGTCATTAACAAAGCGGATATGTTTTTTTAGTTGTGTCCATGTTTTCAGGTATGGAATCTCCACTCCTTATTTGTTTTCTGGATTAGCTAGTTCAGGATGTAGCCTGTGCAGTTTGGTTAGGTTGGTATCTCAGTATTCAGAGAATCATTTAAATGTTTTGGAAAGCTGGCCCAGCTATTTATACTTGGTAAGAGTCCTTTCCCCTGCTATCTAGGATTAGAGGTTAGCCAATACAAATTAGGAGCTTCTTTGTTCTGAATAATCTCAGCTTTCATAGACAAAATAAAAATTTAGTAAAAGATTTGAAGACAGTCTCCCAGAGTATATAATACCACCATTAATACTTCTCCTATTTCACAGTGTTACAAATGTTCTTGTGCATTGATAGCTCACAATCTGTCTGTCTGGTAAACACATCGCAGGGGTAGTGATAAAGCTAAGCGTATATACATGTTATAAAAATAAGAATAAAAAGTGGAATCAAGTCCTATCAGAACTGATAGAAAGAAGCTCTCCAGTTTCTTCCAGAAAGCCACATAGAACAAACATACAGGAGATGGGGAAAATGTAAACATGGAGTCAGGTCATCTTTCTTTAGAAAGGTTCATCTGATATTTGTGTTCATTGACTGAACCTCAGGTCCCTTCTACACTGCCATATAATCTAGATTATCAAATCAGATAATCCACATTATCTGCTTTGAACTGGAGTATCTGAGTTTACAATGCCATATAATCCAGTTCAAAGCAGATAATTTGGATTTTATATGACAGTGTAGAAGGGGCATCAGCTGGTAATAGAACTGAGTTGTTGAGTGAAGCATAAAGGTGATGGGACATAAAGGATCCTAAAGTATTTGGTGCTTTCAAAGTAAAGTTGTCTATAGAGCTGCTATATACAGAGTTACAGCTCATTTGTGGCCCCTTCTACACTGTCAAATAATCCGGGTTATCAAAGAAAATCCACATGATCTGATTTGGACTGGATTATCTTAGTCTACACTGCCAGATGGAGCCCCGGTGGTGCAGTGGGTTAAACCGCTGAGCTGCTGAATTTGCTGACAGAAAGGTCGATGGTTCAAATCCAGGAAGCGGAGTGAGCTCCCGCTGTCAGCTTCAGCTTCTGCCAACCTAGCAGTTTGAAAACATGTAAATGTGAGTAGATCAATAGGTACCGCTCTGGCGGGAAGGTAACGCCGCTCCATGCAGTCATGCCAGCCACATGACCTTGGAGGTGTCTACAGACAATGCTGGCTCTTCAGCTTAGAAATGGAGATGAGCACCAACCCCCAGAGTTGGACATGATTAGACTTAATGTCAGGGGAAAACCTTTACCTTTACCTGCACTGCCAGATAATCCAGTTCAAAACAGATAATATGGATTTTTTTTCAGCTGTGTAGAAGTGGCCTGTGTCTTTAACATGGTCACATATGGAAGAATGATTGACTATGTCAGTGTCATTTTTGTTACAAAACTATATAATTATTTTCCTTTCATTGGACAGTGAAGACTTTTTTTTAGTTCTAGCAATGGACCTGGAATGAGAAAAGTGTTTTTAATCGCATATTGTACAACTTTTTC
Source organism: Anolis carolinensis (assembly GCF_035594765.1). Classification (NCBI taxonomy): domain Eukaryota; kingdom Metazoa; phylum Chordata; class Lepidosauria; order Squamata; family Anolidae; genus Anolis; species Anolis carolinensis. The sequence goes on along the minus strand of NC_085842.1, from coordinate 58,048,880 downwards.
CTCTCGCCTTCTTGAAGGATATGTTTTTAAATGTTTTCAATTCAACATATAATTGAGTTGCAGTGCAGAATAATGTTTTGTGTGTTTTTACCTTAATGAGTTTTTATCTCCATTAGTTTAAATTTTATATGGTGCCTGAAGTATCAAGTCTGAGGGAAAGGCCGAAGATTAATTAGTAACCATAAAAGTAGCAGGGACAACAATACTTTAATTGGAAAACAAGTCAGTCCCACTTAAGGTGCTCCTGGGCTCTGCCTACCTGGGAATTGGAAATACGACAGGAAACTGTATGCAAGCACTATACATATTTATAATTGTATTATTCAGGACTAGAACAATTATAATTCTGCCTTTAATCCAAAATATATATGTCTATGTGTGCGTACATATTTATGTAAAGGGAGGTTGTAGAAGACAGGGTGAAATTAAAAAAGGCATCCCAACCTAATGGGCTAGAAACCCTTATGAGAATCATGAAACCCCCATGGCTGTTGTTGCAGTTGGAAAGCAGAAAGCCATCTCATTGTGGCTCCATTCATTTTGGCAGCCAGATGGAGCTAAGAGTAGCATCTGGTGAATGGATTGAGGAGGCCTTGGAACATACTGTGAATGTTGAACTAATTATTACTAAGTCCCCAAGCAAAAGCAGCTGGAGGTTTTTGCTTTTTCTGTGTTAATGTGAAAATGGGAGTTGTGAATAGCAGTGTGGAATCAGGGCAGGGCAAAGATCATTTAGACCTGGTACTTTATTTCATATTAAGGAACATGATCCTATAAATATGAGACACTGTCTTGAAAAGGGATGTGTTTCCCCATGCTCTCTCTGATTATTATTTATCTAGAATGTTGTTTATATCGGGACTCTGAACTATGGTACATATTGCTTCTGGAGGTGATAATTGTGTTTTTGATTAAGATATACTCTGAGCAGCAGCAGTTTTTAAGATTTGAAAGGCAGGCTGAACGCTAGTATTATAAAGACGGATGCAGTATGCATTATGCATCATTATTTTTAAAGGCAGTCCTATCCAGTGTAAAAACCAGTGTAAATTACACACCCAATGTAAAATACACACACACTTACTGAGTGCTTTGTAAGCTTTACAGCTACTTCAGACAAAACAAGTGTGAAGTATTGTTGGAAAGAACAGGATGTGCAATAGAGGGTTGGAACAATTTCTGTTTATATTCTTTTGCAATCTGTTGGCCCTTCATCATTCTTGCCAGACAAAGAAGCCTGGGATCCACTAATGAGACATTGCCTTTGCAATGGACAGTAGTCTTTGTTAGCAAAATGGTCTCATCCTTTGTGCTGTGTAGTGTTGTTGCATTTCAGGTATTGGAAAAATTTGGATGGATCTTTTATGACATATTTCCCTTTTGCCTTAACAGCCTTCAAACAGTGAAAGAGAAACCCGTAAAAGTGAAAAACAGAGTTAGGAATTCTGGTTAGTGAAGACACCAGGGGTAGCAGTAGTAAATTTCCAGACCGTGGTATGGGTTCCAGGCACTTTTAACTTCAGTATTTGAAATATTTTCAACTTTCAAGGTAATTTGCAACGTATTAAAAGCATTAAAAACAAATGAATATTATTTGTTAATCTAAAACAGTGGTTCCCAGCCTGCGGTCTGTGGACCACCAATGGTCCCCAAGAACTAAAGGATGGTCCACGGCCTCACCATTACTACACCGTTGCAACTGGTCTCACAAAACCCTCTTATAGTGCTGAGGCAACAGAGATGTCGGGAATGGAGAGGCTGACTACCGAAGAAAGGCGCGACAACAAGCCTCCTGACTGCTGCTTCTCCTCCCTCTCTGTCCCATGTGTGGAGCCGTTCCATGTGACACCTGGAAGTGGGGGTGCCTTGGTGTCTTTGTTCTTAGGCCTGTTCCTGGGGTTATTTGGGGTGTTGATTCAGAAAATTGCATTGGATAGACCACATCAGCTCTAGATTATTAAATATAGTTTTCTGTGGGGGAGCAGATGGCGACTACTGGATGGCATATGTTCTATATCAGAAACTAGAGCTGATGTGGTCTATCCAATGCAGTTTTCTGAATTGGCACCTCAAATAACCAAACCAAATCTAAAGTAGACCAAAAACTGATTCATAACCCTTTTGATACTAATGTTGGAGAGTGGTCTCTGATCAACTGGTCCCTGGCCAAAGTTGTCCTTGATCAAAAAAAAGGTTGGGAACCACTGATCTAAATAATGGAACTAAGTTCTAATGGAACTAAATGGAAAGCAGTTGAGAGTATAACCTAATATATGCTTCTACGTTCTTTTCTGATCTTCACCCTTCCTATGTCATCTATCACTGGGGTAGGAATCATGGAGCCCCCCAGACATTGTTGGCCTTCCCAGAATTCCTCACCACTAGCTGTGATTGCTAAGGCTGCTGGTTGTTTCAGTCCAACAACATGTGGAAGCTTGTATGATTACCACTTTATTCATAGAGTGATATTCTGGAGTACTGCATAGGACAATAGTATGGAAGATGTCTTGGCACTGCCAGGAATCTAAGTGAGAATTAATATTTCAATGATTTTTCCTTTAAACGTGCTATGAATATTCATAGCTCAAGGAGGAATTCAGTTCCTACTTGAGCTGACGTCTTGAACATCTTGTAGGTCAATGAAAATCAGTGTCTTAAAGCAAATGGGTTTCATTTTCTAGTTCATTGAATATTGTCTGCTTCCTGTGGCATGCTGTTTGGGTTGCAAGTCTGTTTTCTTTTGTAGCATTATGCAGGCTGGCTCTTTATAATCTGCTGTTACTCAGCCAGTCAAAATGTAGAAAACTTCTATATGGTAGTGAATTTGTGAGACTATTTCTGGCGGCCTCTAAGAGCGAAGAAAGTCTGTTGCTGCTTATAAAGTGGTTCATCAATTTTAAATAGCAGTAATATATTATTGAACATTATGATTTCAGATGGAAAATGGAAATTGAACTTAGCAAAACTGAACCATTTATTTGCTTTATACATTAATAATCTTTAGCAGCACCCTGTCTAACTCTTTCCATCGTCCTTTCCTCTGCAACAGTGACTTAGATCCAATGTGATAGTTTTTTTGCTGAACAAAAGTTTGCAGAGTGACATTAACTTATGTGTCTATGTATAGAAATGAAGTTGCCATCAAAATCCTGGAAATACTCTGTAAAGAAGGTGAGGCTACATGGGCTGCGTCTGCTGTCAATACAGAAGTTAAGCAGCAATGAACCCTCCACAAGTTACTTTGTTAGTTTTAGTTTTCTGATTGCCTAGAAAACAGTTTGTAAGCTGGTAAGCCAGCTAGGAGTCGTGTCATTGATTTTGCTGCCACGTCTTATGAGTGAGTACAAGGAGAACACAATCAGTTTCTACCAAAGTATGATATGAAGCAGGGCCAGCATAATCAAATTTCATGTCCATTTTGTCCACATTCTGAATTTTGTATGAAAGATAACCCCTGTCCTTTTAACCGTCTTGGGGGTTAATTCAGGAATGTGCTGATTAGGGTTGATAGGAGTTACAGTCTTAACACCTGGGGTGCGCTTTCCTCACACCTGAGTTAGATTTTATAAAAACCACCTGTGTTTTAGTGGCTAGCTTAACAGTGTTTCTTTTCCTGTCGAAATTTGGAAGAACTACGGCTAATAGCAAGAATTTATTGGATAGGTTCCTGAAGTTCCTTGTGTTTTGATTTTCTGTAAAACGTACTTGGCACATTTTTAGAGTCTCTGGAAGATGTAATAAGTGTTTTGAGATCCTCTTGTGTGAGAGCTCCATCAGAATTTGTAACCTTTTGCATTTTGAACACATTTCAAGAACAGTCAGTGCATTGGAAAAATATGCTGTAAGGTTTTTAGGAGTTTCTTAGAAACATTACATTTTCATTAATCACAATGGTTTTGTTTAAAGCTCCGTGAAGTTCAGAAATGTAGTTTCAGAAATGTGTTGCTTTCAACAATTAGCCAACTTATACTTTTGCCAAGCTAAGGCAAGAGGTTGGAGTATGTATAGTTTTAGAAGGAATGCAGATGACTATCAGCCTTTCCTAACCAGAGATCCTCTTGAGAAATTAAATGATTTCAAGTTCACAAACAGTGAAAAAGAGAAGACAGCAGAGCCATGTGTTCTAAGCATTTGTTATTCTCTTCCTGTAGGTTTTTCTTCATATTGGAGATGTATATCAGTGAAAGGGGTGAATGTTTTTACCACAGCAAGGATATTGAAATAATTTGCATTTGTAGCTTGCTGTGGTGTAGATAGCTGTGAGCACGTGACAAGTGATGTAGGGCTGTAACTTGGGGCCATGAGTCTTGAGAATGATGCTATGAAAGGACAATATCATTGGCAGCACAGTGATTGCAGAAGTGAGTGCTTCAAAAAAAATTACAGTGGTTGTAGCCTGGTATTTTCCTCCAGTTCAAGGTAACCTGTTTTAAGAAGTATATAGACAAACTGGAGTAGGTTGGAAGAAGAGCATTTAGGATGATAAGAGGTATGGAATACCAGGAAAAGTTGAAGAAGCTGGCATGTTCAGTTTGGTAAAGAGAAAAACAGAATCGTAGAATTGTGGAGTTGGAAGAGACCGCGTGGTCCATCTAGTCCACACCCCCCCCCCCCCCCGCCAAGAAGTAGGAAAAACACATTCAAAGCACTCCTCATAGATGGCCTCTGCTTAGAAAACCTCCAAAGAAGGAGCCTCCACCACACTCTGGGGCAGAGAGTTTTACTTCTGAATAAGAGGAGGGACAGAACAACACTCTTTCAATATCTCAAGGGCTGTCACAGGGAGGAGGGGGACAAGCCTGTTATTTGCTGGCCAGAAATAGGACGCAATCTAATGGTTTTAGGTTACATGAATACATTTCTGTTGAACATCAGAAGAAACCTCTTGATAGTAAGACCAGTTTAGAAGGGGAATCAACTGCCTAGAGATGTGATAGGATCTCCTTCTTTGGGTATCTTAAAAAGAGACAGCTGCTTGCTGTGGAAGCTTTTGCTGTAGATCCTGCACACAGTAGTGGATTGGATACAATGACCCATGAGGTTTCTTCCAACTCAGTGATTTCGTGATTCAGTGCAAATTTTCCAATTTTCATTTTCCTGTACTAAAGATGGATTAGGATAGGCTTGCTGTTGAAATCTGTACATGTCTAAAATTTGTAATATAGATTGTCAGCATTATGTTTTCTGCATTACAAAATTTGTAATGCATATTCTTGAAAATGTCATAGTTATGTGCCTTCAATCATTTTCAACTTAAAGCAATCCTAAAGTGAGCCTATCACGGGGTTTTCTTGGCAAAATTTGTTCAAAGTGGTCACTCAGTGAGTTTCCATGGTTGAGTGCCCATTCAAAAACTAGTCTCCCAAACTTGTTGTCAAAGCACTATTGTTCTGTCACGCGCTGGGCCTGTGACTGATTGTCTATTATATAGGACGTACGCTTTATGCCCAGCGGGAAGCCAGGGTGCCTAAAGAAGGGTCATTGAGGAATTTTCCTGAAAAGATGGCCTTGAAGTCTTTAAAGAAATAACAAAGTCTTTATTGACGAACAAATAATAAATCTTCAAGGAGTCTTGTCCCACAGGACAGGCAATAGGCTTTGAATAACTGTGAAAACCCTCTTATAACCCCTCCCAGGCTATCTATTATCTGGGCCTAGCTGGTCTGGGACCCACTACCGACTCCAAGTGCATCTGGTTGTCGAGTGGACCTACCAGCCGAGGCTTTCAGATGTTTCTGTGCTGTTGTTCTGTATCCTGGGACGGTCAATATCCCTGGTGTTCTTTAACCCTGGTGCTCTTTATCCCCGGTGGTCTTGAAATATGAAGCTTTTTACGGGACAAGCTGGTCTACGTCCTATAGATGAACTTCCTAAGTAAGACTAACTTAAAAATGGCTCCTTCCCTCCCAGAGCCCTGAACAAGGGGCAGAATCAAACTTAATGGTGATTGACAGGTGGCCTGTCCTATGATTGCAAACATTTGCAGCAATAAAGTAAAGTAAAAGGTTCTGGTACTTCTGTAGCCCCATATATGGCACAGTATATTTTGAAGTGAACATTAGTGTTTTTAAAGGCATTTGAACATCTCATGATGGGAATATTTGTGCCCATTGTTTTGCTTATTATCTTACTAAGCCTCCTTTTCAAAGAATGGAAAATATGTGTCCTTCCAGGTGTTATTTTTGGATTGCAAGTCCCATTCATATACAGTGCTTATGGCATATCCTTGGTTTTGCTGGATAGACCTGATGGCAGCTGAAGTCAAGCACCATCTGGAAGGCTCCATGCTTACCAGCTTTGCTTTAGTTATAAGAGTTATGCAAATATGAGAGTGAATTATGTTGTGTAAAATGGGATTTAATTTCAAGTAAACATGAGTACATTTATTTGGCTGCTGATGTCAAAGAATGTAACTGTTGCTTACTCCTAAAATGTTAAATTTGTTTATTTTTTTTTTTATCTCAGATCTCTTTTTCATCAACTGTGAAACATTGAATCATATTGGCTTGTGACTTGCAAATAACTGAAACAGAAAATACATTTTCAGAGAGATTCAATTTGTGGAATACAGGGCTCCCTTTGTGAAGCTACATTTTATTCACTGAAACTCATTATTACCAATAGAAAGAAAAGTGCAATTGATCATGAACTCTGAAATGTTTATTTTTTATTTAAAATGGTTTTTCTTTATATCTGTAGGAAAGATCAGCACTTGCTTTCACCTGTGAACTGCTGGTATCTGGTACTGACACAGACGCGGAGAGAGAGCAGAGACCATGCAACCTTGAATGACATCTTCATGAACAATGTCATTGTCAGACTTTCCCAGATCAGTGAGGATGTCATCCGACTATTTAAAAAGGTAAACAAATGTTGATGTCATTTTAGTACTTCCTTTTGCGAAATAAACAGCTAGCTTTCATGGCAGTCAGAGCCGGTTTTGAATCGTATGTACCAGTGTCATTCCCACTGTCATTCTCTCCCTATTCAGAAAGCTCAAATGTTTTTCTGTGTAGCCTTTGGTCCTCAAAACATTTCTGTTTTTAATAAGTTTTAAAAAAAGATTTTGGGGTATAATTTTTAAAAAATATATGATTCTCCTTAGGACTTGTGGCAGACTGGGAGGTAACTAATGCCCTAACTACCAGTCGGACTTAACATTAGTTCTGACAAAGAGCTTCTAAACATTTCACTGAGTCTATTGTAAGTACAGTAGGGCTGATGTTGGAATTAGATTTACATGGTTTGTGTATAGTATTTTACATGATGAAGATAGATTGCTTTATCTTTTGCTGCTGAACAAGTCAATAACTTTGCTTTTACACACTCCTTTGTAGTTCCTTTTGCTAACGTCTTGTGGGGTAACTCATTTTATTATGACTCTTAATTTGGCCATCTTTTTAAATCTTTTAAATGCAGGCCATAACATCAGGATTTGATGTTACAGATCACATTCAGGCTGCACTATTTTGGAGACTTTTTAAAATATCAAATTATGTTTTGCAATATTATAGAATAGTGTTTGGTCTTGACCCTTCAATGGCTTTGTCTTGAATAATGGCTCTTAGGCACAGGAATGGACATCTGTTTATATTTTTTTCTCTTTTACTTACTCTCCCTCCCCATACCCTGAACTGATGTGATCCTGGCATGAACAGAGAGAGCATCAGCTCTGAATCCATCTGCAGCTTGCCCTAACAAGCACCTGCTTTTAATCAGAGCAGAGCAGCAATGTTGCATTGTGTGTGCCTTTGAGACTGCATTTACAAGCACTCCCTTGAGGTCCATGTCTGTATGGAGTGCAGCATGCATGTCTTTGGAAAACATGATGAAATAAATCCATAAAATAAGCTTATCCAGTCTTGAAACTTGTCATTGTTGTGTGGACGTGCATGTAGTAACATACCTATTATAGAGCCAGCCTTTCTGGACTTTAACCCCGTTTGAATCACCCCTAATTATATTTTTCCTAAGACTGGGATAGTAATTGAAAGCACCAAGGCATGATGGTATTATTGCCCAAGATAAGAACTTCATATGTTTCAGTCTCTGACAATAAGGCAGGATTCACTACTATCCTGGTGATCTATATATAATATATGCTGTTTACCTTTGTTGTGACTGCACCTTCGGGGATTATGGTTGATGGGGATGGAATTCGAAGAGGAAAAAAAAACCCTCGTGATGAGGGTTCACTGGAGGAGTTGCGCAGGAAGTGACTTAGAGAGTTATATGGGGGATCTTCTGAGGAAGACTCAGATGGGGAGATGGATGCTGAGGAACAGGTGGTGGCTGGGGAAGCGGGCACTGAATAGGCACAGCCACCGGAGATGTCTGGGGATTTGGGGTCTATGGATACTTCTGAACCTGGGGTTTCTGCAGGAGCTGATCCCAATTGGGATGCTTGGAGAAGGGAGGATGGTTCTTTAAGTGTTCATGGGGCTAAGTGTGGGCAGGATGATTGGGACTCCGACGAATTGCTAGGTACTCCAGATTCACGAGCTCTAGCTGTGTGGAGCTCAGACTCTGAGTAGATTTGGGACACCTGGTGTTTGGGTGTGAGTGTTTGGTCACCCAGGAGGAAGGGGAATAAAATGGGAATGTTTGGCCACTGCACTTTGCGTGTGGCAAGGTGTGGCTGAGGCGCCATTGGGATCTCTGTGTTTCCATGTAGACTGGACTTGGACTATGATCTGAATCTGCTGTTATCACCTAGCTTGGCTCTCGCTGTGTCTTATCGTGGACCTGTTTTGGATGACTGCACCCTCTTCAGACCTTGGATCGGAATTTGACCTTGCTACTGCCTTCGCCTTGTGATTGATGACTACTATCGGCTTTTGACTCCTGGCTTGCTCTTTGGACACCGCTGTTATCTCCTGACCTGACCTTGGAATCCCGGACGACGTCTTTTCACCATCCTTTTGGAGCCTTCGGCTTTATCCACATTGTGGAAGCAGTCTACTGCATTCTTTGTTTGTTTGTTTGTTTCCTGACCAATTTGGTGTTTTCTTTTGGGAACTGTTCCTTTGAAAACTACAGAGCCGGCTGGCAGGGTTTGGACTCAGAAAGTGCAGTTTGCACTAAGTTTGTTTAGCTTTGTTTTTACCTGCTTGTGTTGCTGAATTATATTTTTGTTTGAACTGCTCTTGAAGCACTGATAGTGAAGTGTTTCAAGGTTTTTTCTGTGTTAACATTACTTTTTGGCTTATCTGCTGAATAAACTCTATTTTTGTTCGCTAATTGGCGTCTGACTCTTGACAACCTTTGGGACAAAGTGGTCTCATGACTTTATAACAAGAGCTGTCTTCGTAAGCTATGAACATTGCTGTTTTTGAAGCCTTGTCCATGAATTTCATCAATTATTTCTTATTGTTAGTTGCCATCAAGTTAAACTTGACTTAGGGCAACCCTATCAATGAGGGACAGTATACATGCTTGGACATACTTTAATGGATTATTTTATTTGTAGAATGTATCTATTGCCTTTCTAGCAACACCGGCTGATATAAACTAATTTTACCATGTGGAAGTTATGTGGTGAAAGATAATCTTGCTCTTTTCTGAAATGGTTGTGTGAATGAGGTCTGTATGTGTAGTACAAGCTTATTTCCAACTAGCGTTCAGTATAATTCTTCCAGGCCTTGTTCTTCGGAGACTGTACTCAAACACATTTTAGCAGTAATGATGTGAGCTGGTTGGGACTAGAAGGGTTAAAAACATCCTTAATTGTTCCGCAGCTGTCGAAGATTGCTGTGATGGTAAATTAGAGCAACATTTTGTTTCGAATATGTCAGTTTTAATTTCCCCCTTTGAGCCATTAATTAATAGGCTTTGACATCTTGTAGGGACATACATACAAGGATGGTAATATGTGGCAATTTTTCCATCGGAAATGGGTATTTTCATTTTGTAAACATGAACATTAGCCATAAACAGGGGGATACGTGGATGCATCCATAATTGTTCAGCTTTGATTAGCTCCTTGCAATCTGCTTCTCTTGTTAACTGATGGAGATTTTCCTTTCATTCTTTCATTCATTTGCTTATTTGTTTTTTCTTTGTTTGGGCTTTGATCAGTCATTATCTGCCTTTTATGGGATTATGCTTTAGTCTTACCTGACATTTTGGAAGTTATTATTATTTAAAGATACGTGGACTCTCCATAGTGTTGACAACATGGTGGCTGTTCACCAAAGCATCTTTCGACCATTCTTTAGTGGTTGATTTCTATGTATGGATCCAGAGACTGCCAATAAAACACCTGGCTCTTCTTTTCTAGGGTTTTTAATGGTCATTTCCTTGTAATTTTTGAGTCGTCATGTACAATGATATTGTCCGACTTGCATTTTTGATTCTGTTCGGAATCTATTGAGCGGTTAGACTCAAAAATAACCCTCTTTTGGGGTGATTCCTCAAAAATACAGCAGAGTGGCAGAACCATGTTTCATAAGCAGCAGAAACTTACGTGTGGTGAGCTTGGAGAGGCCTTTGTTTCTCAGGATGGCAAAGGATTGCAAAGTCTCCTTGAAAGTTCAAAAATCATTTATTGAGGTAAAAAGAAATCCATTGTAGATAGAAAAGGTTCTTGGAGCTAACTAGCTCTCTAGGCTAACCACTAAGGAAGGTAAGAAGGTAAAAATAACAAAATATTTAAATAGCTACATTTTGCCAGGAGAGAGGGCAAAATGTGATCTTCTCAGGTTGAAGACAAAGGAGGAAGAAAAAAAGAGAATGGCTGACCAAATGGTCCAAGCCTTTGGGGCAATTAACATTCCAATTAGATAGAGGAAGTTGCCTCATCCCTAAAGGATCGCATTGCTACAACAAGGTGAGGAAGTGGATGTAAACAGAAAAGGAAGAGAGGGAAAACAGCAAAGGCCTATCTAGGCATGCATGGGAATACAGAGAGGGTTCCCTCAGTCTAATCCTATCCTCTACATAACTAGTTGAAACTTGTGCAGTCCAGGATGACAACCAACAGATTCAAACTTGCTATCCTTTTCCTTCAAGGTTGCGTTGGGCTATGAGTCTTTCCCTTGGTTTCAAGAAAGGGTTTTCATAAAGTCCTTTCCATAGGTGTAAGGTTCCTCTCCCTTCCGAGCAGGATGTGGCAGTCTCTTACTAAATCTAGTATTTGTTTTCCTCACAGCTTTCCCCAAAGCAACTTTGATTTCATGTTACATAACGAGAGCAACATTTTATGTGCATTTTTTTGTTCTCTCAGTTCTAGGCTCAGTTCTGGTCTCATTGTAAAGCCATATATATAAATTGCAGACATCAGATGCTTTTGGACTGCAGTTCCCATAATCCATTACCACTTACTATATAGGTAGAACCAATGAAAACTGTAGACCAAAAATATAAACAGTAAGATTTGCCCATCTCTGACTTACGATACTCTTTCTCCATGGTACCATGTACACTTTCCTACTGTGGCTATCCTATAGATATAGTTTGGAGAAGACTACAGAAAGAAAGAAAGGATTCCAGAGACTTAGTGTAGCTTTTTGCTGGTTAGAGAGAATTGATAAATATATAAATTTTGTTCCACAAATAGGTTTTTCCTTCAGTTTAGTGTACCCAAGCGATTTAATCATTACTGGGCAGGTTTGATGTGAAGCCAAAGTTTGTACTTAGCAGTGCTGGTATATATCTGTACCCTTCTGGGTGTATTCGGAGTGTTTTACTTTGATGTTTCATTTGGATAAATGGCACTATTTTTATAGTGGTTGAGTATGTACAGGAAATTAAAAAAAAGGGAAATGGGCAAAGAAAGTGAATCCGATGTATGTTAGAAGAAAAGAAGGCTAATCAGACAAAGCTAACAGGAAAGTAGATGAAACTGTGAGAGCCTTGAATGCAACAAAACCAACAAACCAGTGAGATACTGATAATTCCAGAGAGTCAGTTGTAGTACACCATAAGCAGTATTAGAAGCATTGCTATATGAAATGCAGGTCAACCTATGCCATGTTGGTGGCTTAGACGAAAACTAGAAATTACTGGATTCACTCTATGGTAATCTTAAATTCCCACACTTAGGTCATTAGTTTTTCTTCCCTTTGTTGCTTTGATGTATTACATATTTGATGTTTCTATTCTAATAGGAGGATTGAAGGCAGATTTCACTATGCATGATAGTGTTCACTATGCATGATAGTGTCCTGACATGCAAATGGGTTCCTTTGCCTCTCTTCTGCTTTGACTTGTGCCATCTTGAGCAGAAAGTACATTGGATATTTTGGGCATCCTTGCAGTTCCTGTATTAGGGTGAAGTTTTTGTCCTATGGTGAAATGATACTCCAAACCAATAGAAAGCTGTTAACTGCCCCCTCTCAACTGTCATTCAGACTTACTTGAGAAAAATATTGGTTTATTACACAAAAGCTTTATTGATGCTTGTGGCAATGCATTTATTCCAAGAATTAAGCAGCAATTTGAATACAAAATATTCCATTACAAGTGTTTTATTTGTGTCCTTTGCTGAACTCTTAAGCGGGAGGTGGAATAAATGAATAAAAACATCATTTGGTTGGTTGGGATCATACACCCAATGGATTTTCTAAATGGCCTATTGCTCATTGTATCCATCCACAGCTAGAAATAGTTGGCCTTCCAAGGATGCCTGTGCTGATGTAATTGTAGCTATTCTGAGCTGTATTGAGATGGGACTAAGGCCTACCACTGGGTTGTTGCTTCCCTTGGCTTGCTGGCATCAGATGACATGACATCATTATGTTGTGACAGTTGCATAAATAATTAATTTCCAGTCATGTGAGAGGGGACTCACTTGGCAGGGATAAAGAGCTAAAATCTCAAGACAATAGATAATGTGAGAGGATCTAAATGTCATACCAGATCGTTGTGGTCTTTTGAATAGACAGTATCCTGCAGTGACCCAGTCCTAACAAGGGATCACACAAATTACTGGAAATGCATGTCCTCTGATATTAACATAATGGTTTACACTCTGTAAAAATAGAGTAGATGATTCATTTTTGGGCAAGTTAGAGAGGAAAAAAATTATATCACTGATTTGCACTGGAGGCAATATTAAGAAATAGCTTACACATTCAAAATTAGACTTAAATAACCCCTCTTTTGGAATGTGGACTCTTGTTTCTGGGCTTTAGATGAGCTACTAACTGTATAGTTAAGTCAAGATCATATCACATTACAGTAGAGTCTCACTTATCCAACATAAACGGGCCGGCAGAACGTTGGATAAGCAAATATGTTGGATAATAAGGAGGGATTAAGGAAAAGCCTATTAAACATCAAATTAGGTTATGATTTTACAAATTAAGCACCAAAACATCATGTTATACAACAAATTTGACAGAAAAAGTAGTTCAATATGCAGTAATGCTATGTAGTAATTACTGTATTTACGAATTTAGCACCAAAATATCACGATGTATTGAAAACATTGACTACAAAAATGCATTGGATAATCCAGAACATTGGATAAGTGAGTGTTGGATAAGTGAGACTCTACTGTATGTCTTCTTGCCCCACTTTTTCCAGAAAAGAAATCTGCTAATATTGCACACATACGTATAATATTTAAAATTTTGGGAAGTAATGTTTCAAACTCACACTTAAAGCAATCTTTTGCTCTACCCTGATGTGATATTATATTTTTTTATTAGAACTCTTTATCATTGTTTTTCCCCACAAATATATATATCATCATAGACTCTTACCTTGTTTGAACATAAGCTTGTGCTCAATAAGTAAGCAGAGAATGGGATAGGCAACACTTAGAGGATTGGCACCTTTCCCAGCAGGCAAAATGTTAAAGTGATGCTCAAAGTAAAAAGCCTTCTTACTATACATAAAATACAGCAAAGTGTTTTGTCAAATTGATACCTCCAGAAGGTCTCAGAAACATAATGGCCATATAAAAATGGCAAAAATCTACTTTGATGTATTTTGGAATTTGATGTCTTGCAATATTAATTATTTTATTTATTTATTATTATTATTTATTTACCTTATTTATACCCCGTTTTTCTCTACCCCAAGAGGGACTCAAGGTGGCCTACAAATGGCACTTATACAGTGCCTTAAGACATGCAAACTTAAGCTTTGAGATAAAAACTGGATTAAAATTAATATTTGATGTAATAATTGATTTCTAGTGCCCCTGATAAAAGGCATGTAGCTGAATTACACTCAGTACCTTTCAATGAGTCTGTTTACTTTGTGCATCACCAGATGATATGCTTCTTTTAGAAAATATAACCCCCCTATCATTGCTGTTTTAAAATACCCTTATTGTATTGATTGCTTTGTTTCCTTAAAATGCTAGATTAAAAAAAATTTTAATTCCACATTTTTGTTTGACGAGAACTGATAATATAATGATAACATTAACACACAAGTAAAGTCAGTTCTTCTACCCCAGGAGTGGGTTCATGGGTCTCAAGTATGTCTAGGCCCACATGTGCTTTTCTAGATTCCCCAGATTGCCCCCAAATGGTATTTCTCCGAATTCTCTTTTCCTAGGTCAATCTGGTCCAGTAGAAGCCCTTTTATCCCAACTGGAGATGATCAGACATTGACTTTTGGACCATGTTCTATTGGGGGGGGGGGGGAAGGCTCCAATGGCCCTAATATGCTATGAGAGTAATAAAATGTGGTAAAATTATCTCCATGTCTTCTAGGGAGCATTGGGACAGAAAAGATTCAAAGGAATTTTGAAGTGTGCAGTTCCTCCAGATAGATAGGTAGGTAGGTAGGTGGATAGATAGATAGATCTCTGTCTCTGTGTCTCTCTCGTCCCCTAATCACTAAAAGTTCCCCATTCCTGTCCTATACCCCCCTTTCTGTACAAAAAAAACCCCTCCACAATAGTAGAGGCAGTGGTAGTTTAAGCACCAGGGCAGTCCATCCAAGATTATGAACACACTTTATACATCCAAGTGTCTACCTAACCTTGGATGTTAGTTGATGCCTGCTTCTTAAACTGTTGCTCTTTATTGCTCAAGATTTGTCAAGAACAACCAGGCAATTTTCCCTCTCTGGGGAGAAAGCTTATGCTCATCTGGCAGCTGAATAACCTACCATTCCTGGCACCCTCCAACAGTAGCAGTGACAACCGAAAGCTCTGGAGGGACAATAATGTGAAATACCCGCTCTCTGTTCTGTAGATCTTAAAATATTAAAATTGTTATGCTGTCACAACAGTTTATACAATGGAGATTGATGGGTTTCCCTTCAAGCTATGCTTTAAAAGTTTGCATAAGTTTTATAACTCTAGGGACATGATATGTGGTCCTGGAGCACCAGTTTTTCAATAGGGAAACATGATTTATGGTACATCCATCAGCATTTCAAGTTTCTAGTAACAATCTTCAAGATATTCCTGCAAAGGCAATATTATTCATGTGGGAGAAGTAGGAGCAGCAGCTTCTTCTTCAATTAGAAGCTGATATCAGCTGTGAAATTTGGCCCTTAGGTAACAGCTTCTTCTTTTGGTTAAATTAAAAGAATTGCAAATGGCCTTAGGTATGAATGCTTTGCTTCGTTCATTTTTCAAAAACTATAACCTTTTTCTAGATTTTCTGAAAATTAGAATGAATCAGGGAAAACTTTCTGGATAGTTTCATAACTGAATGTAGCTCTTGGAAATATTTGAGCTTTTTCTAAGTATAGGGAGAAATAACCCACGTAATCTCCTGGCTTTCCCCCCATGTTTGGAGTGACTTGAGAAACTACTTGTCACTTCTGGTGGGAGAGAACTGGCCGTCTGCAAAGACATTGCCCATGGGATGCCTGGATGTTTTGATGTTTTTACCATCCATGTGGGAGGCTTCTCTCATGTCCCCACATGGAGCTGGAACTGATAGAGGGAGCTCATGGATTTGAACGAGCAACCTTCAGGTCAGCAACCCAAACTCGTCAACAGTCCCGCCAGCACAACTCTTTAACCCACTGCGCCACTGGGGCCCCTGGTCCTGTTGCTAATGCTTATTAGTTCCATTTCTAGCTGCAGCACCTGCCTTGATGCTCACAGGCTTTTCACCTACCCAGCTACCATACAGTTTTGCTATGCTCTCAGGCAAATGTCACATTGGTGATTAGCATGATTCCTCTTAAAGTTATAGAAAATGAGCATTTTTATCCTATATGGCAGAGTCCCAGTGCAGCTCTTTATTTGAGTCAAAGCAAGAGTACTCAAGCTTTGAAAGATAACCATCGCCTTCCTGAATCAGCTCTACTCCAGGATACACAAAAAGGGATTGTGATTATTTTATCTTCCAGTAGCTTTGCACAGTTTATGACAATAGTTTATCTCCTGGCCAAGTAATAGGACTGTCCTCCTGGTGCTTTCTGATTTCTGCTGTTGTCTTGAAATGGTCACTTCACAGTAGCATTGTGTAGGAGTGGCCTGCCATAACCTTGCTTGGGTGGTGCAATATATTAATGTTATAACTTTGAAGCTGGCCGACATAGATGTCTAAGACTGTCCATAGTCTAGGAATGAATCATTAAGTGGGAAAAGCCACCTCTAGGCCAATCTTAGATTTATGATCAATTGTGGGATTAATTTCTTTCTTCCTTTTCCCACACCAACCTTCAGATTATATTGTTGATGTGGGCCAGCCTGTCAAACCTGTCAAAGGCTAGGCCACTTGATATAACAACCTTTGCCCAAGAGACATGATTCATTCTCAAGTTTCAAACCCAAGGCCTCTCATTAGTTACACTTAAGTTTATACCATCTCCTACCAGTAACTTTTCTGTTGATGGGGTCATTCATGGAGGTAATAAACTTGTCTCTCAAGACCCTTATAATGCTTGGTTGTAACAGCTGTTTTGCTTGTCGCAATGGTTGTTTAAAGTTATAATGACAAAGGGCACTTGTCCACCAGTGGTTGTGGTTTCTTGCTGCATAAAACATTGAAGCTCTTCCTAACACAGTAATAAATTTTTCTTGGAAAGGTTTATAGCAGAGGATTTTGAGAGCTAAATGCTGAGGCTCTGAACCAGCAAAAATTGCAAATCCTTGCAATGAAAACATTCCAAGAGTATTACTAGAAATATCACTTTTCCTTTTCAACTATTTTTAAAATAAATATTTTTGAAAGATGATACTGGATTTAGGTAACAGATGTTATATTTGGGGTGGGTGGGACACAAATATTCTATTTTGCTATTTTTCTGTTAGTACATTATATTGTGTTATTGTTTTATTCAAGGACAGATGACAAGAAGAAACCCTGTGTTTTTAAGAGCTAGAAGCAAGTTGTGTACCGTGTTTCCCCAAAAATAATAATATATGTGTCTTATATTAATTTTTGTTCCCAAAGATGTGCTAGGTCTTATTTTCAGGGGATGTCTTATTTTTCCATGAAGAAGAATTTGCATTCATTGGTGAACAACAAAAAAAGAACATTTATTATATACTGTACAGTAGTTGTCATCTGAAACCAGTATAACCAGACAAACTGAATTCTATCAAGAATTTCTTGTTACTACCATTATTTCCATGTACAACAATCTATGATACGTACAATCCTGCATGCTCTGGTGTTCTGTTTGGTGGGCATGCTTCCAAACAAAAACTTTACTAGGTCTTACTTTTGGGGGAGGTCTTTTATTCAGCAATTCAGCAAAACCTCTACTATGTCTTATTTTCAGGGATGTCTTCTTTTCGGGGAAACAGGATATGTGAGGAAACTTCTTGAAGGTTGTGGGATTAATCCATTGCAAATTCATGTAAATAATACATCACTATACAAATGAGGTGAGGCGATCCTTCAAATCATGGATTCAGATTAGCAAGATTTATATATAGCAGCCACTCTGAAGAACATTACACAAATAATGTTGAGTTGTGTAACATTACACAAGCTGCCTTGAGTCCCCTCCGGGGTGGAGAAAGGCGGGGTTCAAATGAGGTAAATAAATAAATAAATAAATAAACAGTAATGTCCCTATGAGAACACTACCTTGCATTACCAAACTGGACAAAGATTATTCTTTCGCTCTCCCTGCCCCCGATTGCATTGTTGTAGATAGTGCTGAAATAGTTCAGCTTACCTTAGAAATATATTTAATGACAGTGAATTGACCCTTTGAGCGTTGACATCAAGATCCTTTCGAAACTGGGATGCATTTTGAAATGTTTCTCAAGCTTGCTGTGCTTAGAGGAGAATTTGCCCCATTGTCTTCTAATTCAGTGTTCTTTAAGCCATCTACTCACTTTGGTTAATTAAATTCTGAGAATATGGCATCTCTTCTTGTGCTTGCCAATGACAGTGATATTTTATATGGCGAGGAGCCTTAAATTAGGAAGAAAAGTACACAAATACATCTTCGTGGCAACAGTGTTTTGGTTGGGGAAAGGATATGAAAATGCCCTCCAGCACTTACTCCAAAATGTTGTAGAGCAGACCTTCCCACACTGTATTCATCTCTTTACCAGTACTAATGTCAAGGGTAAAACCAGTGCTTAGAAAGGTTACTTGTTAGGATTACAGCTCTCATCATGTTCCCACAGAGAGATTCTCAGAGCTTTAGTTCAAAAAATGATCCATGCTTATCTCTGGATAGAATACAGAACAATTCAAATAGTGTTGTCTATTGGATTTGACAGGCAAACGTGTTATTGTTTCTTATCTTTGTAGTGCCTTTCTCTGCAGTAATGCAAATGCTAGATTGAAAGAGCAGATTATGAATACCAAGCAGAGTTTCCCTTCTCTTTTTTACCTGCCTGATTCATCTGCATTCCAGGATATTGAATCAATGTATTAGGCTTTTCTAAATGTAGACCATTCATATAGAAGAAGAATATGTTGTAGATGTTTTATGTTTGTAGCAGGAATGCAGTTGCTTGTTGTGAAAAATGTACTGGATTTATAATGATGAATTGGAACTTGTAAATTCATTTAGGAAAAAATAAATTGAACAATTGATCCATCTGTTAGTAATGTTCCTTATCTTTCTGAGCTGTGCAAATCTTAGACAGCATCTATGTACTGTACTTGAATCTATTAATGTGGCTACCCAATGGTGTTCTCTAGAAATTGAAAGTGTAACAACACAGCTCCAACTTGGTGTTTCTTAACCTTGTTGGAGAAGCTATGTTGCTCTGACATTTTGATCCTGCCCTTCCCATTTCGTATCTCATAATTTCTCCAGCTATGTTGTTGGCATACAATATGGATTCATTTGTATACTAATCTGTTTTAGTGTGTTTAATCAACTCCATCTTGAAAAAGCTGACATCTAGGCTCGACCGCGGATCTGTTTTTAGCTGTTTCCTTCGGCCAATCTGGCTTCTTCAGTTTGTTTGGGTGCCCATAATAGCAAGGACCCCCAGCCCTCACGGATTCCATCCGAAACAGGACCATGTGGCAGCCAATCTTGGCTCCTCCTTCCCTATTTGGCACCACAGTTTAATCTTTTTTGATTTTCCTTGATTGTCTTTATTATTTTTATTTAGTTTTTTTTGTGTCAGGAGCGACTTGAGAAACTGCAAGTCGCTTCTGGTTTGAGAGAATTGGCCGTCTGCAAGGACGTTGCCCAGGGGACGCCCGGATGTTTTGATGTTTTTATCATCCTTGTGGGAGGCGTCTCTTATGTCCCCGCATGGAGCTGGAGCTGATAGAGGAGCTCATCCGCGCTCTCCCTGGGTGAAATTCGAACCTGGCAGCTTTCAGATCAGCAACCCAACCTTCAAGTCACAAGGCTTTAATCCACTACACCACCGGTGGCTCCTTTTTATTTAGTAGGACTGACTGGGAGTTGGGAATGGGTGGGGGGTTTGGGGGAGTCACCCTTTTAGCTTTTTTCTCCTTCCCTTCCTCTCATTCAAATACTTCTAAAAGATGATAATAATAAATAATCCCAGCAAACAAAAAGAAAACTTTCATTCTCTGAAAACTACTATCACCTCGTTATCTCTCCTCTAGAGTAGAAAGTAGAAACAGCTTTCAGGAAGCTGAATGGAGATTGAAGTGTGCCCACTCAAGACACGGTTTGTAGTAGAGAAAAAAGAGGTTTTTTTAAAGGAAGGCCAAGGAGGGATAGCTCCAGGTCACCACTCTTGCTTCCCTGGGCCTCCTTAAAATGAGTTGGAAAGTGCTACAGGGAGAGAAAGCACATGCCTTCCTGCAGCGCCTCTCCTCTAGAGTAGAAACAGCTTTAACGAAGCAATAAACCCATTCTCCTCTACAGACAGAAGGAAAAGGATCGCAGAAAGAGTGGTATCTTAACTATGGAAGATGAGCTTGTGGGAAGTCTCCCCCCATCATGTGCCAGATAGAGTGCTTTCTTAACCCTGTTACTGACACCCAGATTCCCTTGAAGAAAAAAAGGAAAGGCTCCTAGGAACAGAAAGGGGATTCTCATAAGTTCCCCATTGCTGCCAATGGGCCGGATCTAGCCTCATTTTTGGGCTCCGGACCAAAAATGGCTATTTGGCTACCTACCTGTTTTTGGGAGGTGCACGAAAACAGATATGGGGATCTGCCAGTGTCACCAGCAGAAACTAATTGAGGTTCAGCTGAACTGCACAAGCCTACTGACATCACCCCATGGCCTGTGTGGTTTGCTGAGCTCTGTCATTTGTGTTATTCTAGAGATCTTGTCAATGCACTATTACGTATATGCCCAAGGTTAATAGCCAGAAGTTATGGGTACATAGTGTCAGACCCTGAGAACATCCACTTAAACAACAATCACTCTCTGGATAAATTTTGTGCTGGTCACATAGACCTCAGATAAAGATTACCACATATGCATTGGATATTTCTCATGTGTACTTGTCGTTGTCTGTGTAATATAAAATACTGATGTTTTAAATAAACTTTATCTTGTCCAGTGCTCTAAGTAGGTTGGATTAAAAAAAAACACAGTGACTTGGTAGATCTTTTGTCCAACATTTTTGTTTGTTGTCTGCTTGCCTTCCTGCTAAGATTTCTCATTTGAGAGACCATAGGCTGTTATTTCAGATCTTACCCAGCAGTGTCAGCTTTAGAGAATACTTGACACCTTCCAGATGCTGTTGAATTTAGGGAAATTAGACTTGGCACTCTTTCTACTTTCTTTTAAAACATGTCTTTCATGGCACATGTTTTAATCTGGTTTTAATTTTTTGATTCTTCAATTTCATTTTACTTCTTGTTCCTTGTGGATTTTTAACAATAGGTTTTTTAATTGGTTGTAAATAACTTTGAGTTCCTTACTGGGAAAAGGTGGGATGGAATAATAACCACAACAACTATTACTACTACTATTATTACTACTACTGTTGCTACTACCCCTAATTCCCACCAGCACTAGTAGTGAGTAGTTCTGGAGGCCATTTTTGTTTATTTGTATTTAAAGCCACTACTGTATAAACTGTAATTTGTCTTTAAAGAACTCATTTCCCTTTGAGCTAGTGTTTTTCTTCTAGCATGTCCTCTATAATATCAAACTCCTTATTTTAGTGTTGTGGCTTTCGTAGGACGTCATTTACCGAGAGCATGTTAATTATAGAATATAAGACATCCTTGTGATAAAACTCTAGTATATCAAATTATACTAGATTTCCTTCAAATTACAATGAATTATCTAAGACAAGAATGATGTACAAACAGTTCCAAGTATAATTTTCAGGAAACAGGAAGGCAGCACTTGGCACAACTGCAGCAATGTCCTTTGTTAGCCTTTTTCACTATCTGGGCAACTTAGTTTGAATTTCCAGCTAAGAGGAAAACTAAAATAAATACATTCTCAAAAAAAGTCTTATGGAAAAAAGAGATTAAATAATATTTTTCAGATGTCTGCTAATATAACTGCAGACACAGGAATACAAATATAACTTTGAGGTATGTTTTTTGGGGTGGGGGAAGAAAAATTCTGAGCTTTTCCCTTATGCATTTTGCCAACAAAAATATATAATTTTTTAGATTAATAAATAACATAATAGAATTGTAGAGTTGGAAGTGGCTCCATAGGACATCAACCCTCCTCCCTTTCAATGCAGAAATTCAGATTAGAGCTTCTCTAGCAGGTAGCTGTCTAGAATCATAGAGTTGGTAGAGACCACAAGGGTCATCCAGGACAACACATTCAAAGCATCCTTGACAAATGGCAATCCAGCCTTTGTTTAAAAACCTCCAGAAAAGGACCCTTTACCACACTTTGAGGAGGCAGCATATTCCATTGCCAAACATGTCTTATCCTCAGGAAGTTTGGGTGGAATCTCTTTTCCTGCAATTTGAATCCATTGCTCTGTCAAGGACAGAACGCCACAAGGTTCAAGATAACAGAGTTTATTGGATTACAGAACTCAAAAATGCCCGTAAAATACAAGGGCCAGGCAGTATTAGCCTTTAGGAGCAAAAAGAGGCAAGGAAAAACGTTCAAAAGATAAACCGGATTAAACCGGAGTTTAATCCGGGTAAAAACAAACTGCTTGCTTCAGCCTGGGGATAAACAAAACAAAAGCCGAGGAACAAAAGATACAAAAGAATGCAACTAATTGGCAGCAGATTCCTCTCTGCTGCCAACACTGTGCTTAGAGTAACTTGCGTCGCTCCCACACACACAGCAGACAGGATTTCCAACACGAACAGATCAGCCAAGGATTGTAGCAGTAGAGTAGACCCAGTTCCTTTCCGTAGTTCAAAGCCAGAAGCAGACGTTTGTAGATTCCAAGTCCAAGAAGGGGGGAAGACAAGCCGTGGTCAGTTCAGTCCGAGTTTTCAAAACAGGAGATGGCGTCCGTCAAGAAGACGACGGAAGGTCAAGCTAATAAGAGTAAGCACAGGTTTGCACAAACAAATGCCCACACAATTCCTCCCGCCGTCTGACCCTGAATTCCAAAACAACTTACGTCTCAGCACAGGAAAACACACCAGTCTTCAGGAAAGCGTCCCACACAGATCCCAAGCGTTCGTCCAGATTACCTTGCCCAACGCAATTTGCAATTGCTCCCAAGCCCCATTTTATGCCAGTTACAAATCCTCATCACTGTCAGCTGTCCTCCTTAACCCGGGCGTTTCCTCATCACTTTCCTCATCAGAGCTGGAACACCTCTGACTACGCCCCACAGCATCTCCAGCTGTGGATCCCGTCCCATCCCTCCAGCTAAGCCATGGGTCTAATCCTGAAGGTCCCCATTCATCTTCTATCCCATCATGACCAGTGGCACCCAATTCCTCCCTTACCCGAGTCCAATCCATCTCATCCTCCTCCGAGCTAACCAGCCCCTCCTCCATTCTCTCCGTAAACCCCTCAAAAGACTCTTCGTCAGATGGTGCTGCAAAAATGTCTCGCAGTCTTTTTCTTTCTCGCTCCTCGAGAGTATCTGACTCTCGAGGAGTCTTACGCCCACGTCTGTCAGTAACAGAGCCATGAGGCTCAATCATAACACTATCCCCTCTCACAAAGGCCTCCTCCCCCGATGGCGGAGAAGTGGCAGTGATACCCTCCGCTATAGCACCACGACGACTAGAGGTATCTAGTTTCAACAGCGAACGATGAAAGACTGGATGGACCTTTAAACTAGACGGTAAACGCAAACGAAACGCAACGGAAGAAATCTTTTTAACGATAGGAAAGGGACCCAAATATCGCGGCGCAAACTTTCCCCCAGCCTGTTTAATATGTTTGGAAGATAACCACACCAAATCCCCTTCTTCCAACTCCTCCCCTGCCTGCCTGTGGCGGTCAGCCTGAGACTTTTGCGTTGCCTTAGCTTCCAACAGTAAGCGACGGGCAACATCATGCAATGCAGCCATTTCCGAAGAGCGATACACAGGGTCCGAAGAGACCACATTGGTCGACGGCGCCACACCTCCCCGTGGGTGAAAACCATAAGTTAGCTCAAATGGCGTATGCTGACTAGATGTGTGCACCGCATTATTGTAAGCGAACTCCGCCACCGGTAACCACTTCACCCAAGCCGTGGGTTGATCTAAACAAAAACAACGCAAATACTGCTCTAAGAGCCCATTAACCCGTTCCGACTGTCCATCCGTCTGTGGATGAAAGGCTGAAGAAACGTTTAACTTAGTCCCTAAGCACTCATGGAAATGTTTCCAAAAGCGTGACACAAATTGCGGAGCCCTATCTGAAATAATCACCTCGGGTGCTCCGTGCAAACGATAGATGTGCTTAGTAAATAGTAAGGCCAACGTAGGGGCCGCCGGAATGGTTGAACAAGGAATAAAATGAGCCAGTTTGCTAAATAAATCCACCACCACCCAAATACAAGTATAACCCCCAGACTTCGGCAAATCTGAAATAAAATCCATGGAAATGATTTGCCATGGCCTCTCCGGAACAGGTAGAGACGACAGCAACCCTCTAGGGCGCCCAACAGGCGTCTTACTCTGCTGGCAAACAGCGCAGCTGTCACAAAAGCGCAGAATGTCTTGCCGCATCTTTGGCCACCAGTAGCTCCTGGTGATAAGCTGTATGGTCTTGAACCTGCCAAAGTGCCCAGCCATGGGTTCGTCATGGTGGGCTCTAATCACCTCCAACCTGAGGGCCCCCACTGGTACGTAGACCTGCCCCCTGCGTACCAATACTCCGTCTTGATCTTGTAGATGCGGCAGTATTGTACGGTTACCTGCTGATAGCAGCATCAGTTGCTCCTGAGTCCACACATCATCCCTCTGAGCCTCAAGGATCTGATCATGTAACCCAAGCTCATTATCTACAACACATAGAGAGGCAGTAGGCAAGATGGTCTGACATACTACCTGCTCATTGGTCTTAAACTCCGGCTTGCGGGATAAAGCATCGGCCCGCAAGTTTGCCTTCCCCTCCACGAACTGCACCTTGAAGTTAAACCTGGAGAAAAACAAAGCCCATCGGATTTGACGCTGGTTTAACTTCTTTGCTGTTTGTAAGTGCTCTAAATTCTTGTGATCAGATCTGACCACGATCTGGTGCCGTGCCCCTTCAAGCCAGTGCCGCCACACCTCAAACGCCACCTTAATCGCCAACAACTCCTTCTCCCATATGGTATAGTTCTGCTCGAAGGGTGTTAGTTGCCGCGAGTAAAATCCACAGGGACGCAAGGTCCCTGAGGAATCCTTCTGAGACAATACAGCCCCCAACGCGTAGCTAGAAGCGTCCGCTTCTACCACGAACGGTTTGTCAACATCAGGATGTGTTAGTATGTTGTCCGATTGAAAACTAGACTTAAGTTGTAGAAACGCATCGTGAGCTTCCCGCCCCCACACAAATGGCTGTTTCTTACGCAGGAGCTGCGTCAAAGGTACCGTGAGCTTTGCAAAATTCGGAATAAACTCCCGGTAGTAATTAGCGAAACCTAAGAACCTTTGTACATCCTTCTTAGTCTTTAGCTCCTGCCATGAGTTAACGGCGTCGACCTTATGTGGATCCATTTTAAGTTCCCTACCTGACACTACATGACCTAGGAACTCCACTTCAGGCACATGAAAGACGCACTTGGAAGCCTTGGCGAAAAGCCCATTAGCCCGCAGACGGTGCAGAACCTGCTTGACATGTTGACGATGTTCTTTCTCGTCCTTAGAAAAAATCAAGATATCATCCAAATAAATCACTAAAAATTGGTCAATTAGGTCCCTGAACACATCGTTCATGAACCTCTGGAAGACCGCAGGAGCGTTGCAAAGTCCGAAAGGCATGACTCGGAACTCGTGGCATCCGAAACACGTGTTAAATGCCGTCTTCCATTCATCCCCTTCCCGTATACGGATTAAGTTATATGCCCCCCGCAGGTCAAGCTTGGTAAAAACCTTAGCCCCTTGCACCCTTGACAATAGTTCCGAGATTAAAGGTAGCGGGTACCTATCCCGAATGGTGTACTTGTTTAGGATCCGATAGTCGCAGACCAGCCTAAGTTCCCCAGTCTTTTTGGCTACAAAGAATACTGGTGCCGCAGTTGGAGAGCTAGATGGGCGAATAAACCCCTTGGCTAAATTTTCATCTAGAAACTCCCTCAAAGCTTGCCTTTCCGGTACAGTCAAGGCATACAGCCTTCCTGCTGGCAATTTCGCACCTTCTGCTAACTTGATGGCGCAATCATATGGCCTATGCGGTGGTAATTTGTCCGCTTCTCTTTTACAAAATACATCAGAGAACTCCCCATACTCAGCAGGCACTCCCTCCATATCAGATTGAGTAACATTCAGAGTGCAACAATCCTGCCTCTTTAAGGTCACTTTACGTGTCGCCCAATCTACTTGTGGGTTTACTACAGCTAGCCAATCCATCCCCAGGATCACATCATATCTAGGCAAGCTCGTAATATCCCACACAAACGTTCCCGTTACTCCCTGCACCTCCCACATTACTGCTGAGGTTTCATGGTTAACCACCCCAGTCTCCAGCAGTCTCCCATCTGCTCCTTCCACCCACACGTCGCATGCCTTGCGCACTCTAGGAATGCCATGCTTCTTAGCAAACTCAATATCTACATAAGAGACCGTAGCCCCTGAGTCCAGCAGTGCCAAAGTAGAAACAAGTTCCCTTCCCCCAACAGATAATGTAATGGGTACGAAAACATGCTTCCTCCCCTCAGTTGACTGCTTGAGGAGCCCTAGTGCGTTGGACTCACGTCGCACTAGGGCTGGCCTTTTCCCGAAAGCTGAGAAGGTTTCACATTACAGTTTTTGGCAAAATGCCCCGCATTCCCACAGTACAAACACAACCCCAGCTGCCTCCTACGGCTCTTTTCCTCTGTAGACAGTTTTTT
This sequence comes from Anolis carolinensis, assembly GCF_035594765.1. Classification (NCBI taxonomy): domain Eukaryota; kingdom Metazoa; phylum Chordata; class Lepidosauria; order Squamata; family Anolidae; genus Anolis; species Anolis carolinensis. Next base: position 58,022,185 of record NC_085842.1, on the reverse strand, counting down.
AAAGACCCCAAGCTCCATAGGCTCTTCCCCCATCACCACAGGTGCCCTGGTAATATGCATGGGTGGCGCACACATTGCTTTCGAGTGTTTACGAGCCTCGAACCTTGCGTCTAAACGCAGCACCTTAGCTACTAAGGCGTCCCAATTTTCAGCCGGCTCCAAGCGTGCTAATTCATCCTGGAGCATATCACTTAACCCGGCAGTAAATAAAAGCATGAATGCATTTTCCCCCCAATCCAGCTGGTGGCGATACAGGTTAAACTTATTTAAGTAATCCAAAACAGTCCCCTTTCCCTGTTTCAACCGATACAGAGCCCACCCAGCATTCTCCGTGCGGAGAGGATCCCCAAAAGTGTCAGTTAATAACTGTTTGAAATTATTCAAATTGTCCTTGACTGGGTCATTTCCCAAAATTAAATTAGTGGCCCATTGTCCTGCGGGACCGGTCAACAAACTCAAAATAAATGGCACCTTGCTAGTGTCTGTAGGAAAAGCATGAGCACTGAGCTGGGAAAAATAAAGCTCCACTTGTGCCAAAAAGGTTGGCAACTTGCACCTGGTTCCGTCAAAGCGTTCAGGAGTCAAAACATGTCCTTTCACAGCATGAGCTGCTTGGCTGACGGTAAAAGCCGTTTGCAATTGGTCAAATTTGGCCCTTAACTCCTCCATCGTCTTCCTGACGGGTTTATTGCTGCAATAAACTTTTTATGGGCGTTGGGCAATCTGTCAAGGACAGAACGCCACAAGGTTCAAGATAACAGAGTTTATTGGATTACAGAACTCAAAAATGCCCGTAAAATACAAGGGCCAGGCAGTATTAGCCTTTAGGAGCAAAAAGAGGCAAGGAAAAACGTTCAAAAGATAAACCGGATTAAACCGGAGTTTAATCCGGGTAAAAACAAACTGCTTGCTTCAGCCTGGGGATAAACAAAACAAAAGCCGAGGAACAAAAGATACAAAAGAATGCAACTAATTGGCAGCAGATTCCTCTCTGCTGCCAACACTGTGCTTAGAGTAACTTGCGTCGCTCCCACACACACAGCAGACAGGATTTCCAACACGAACAGATCAGCCAAGGATTGTAGCAGTAGAGTAGACCCAGTTCCTTTCCGTAGTTCAAAGCCAGAAGCAGACGTTTGTAGATTCCAAGTCCAAGAAGGGGGGAAGACAAGCCGTGGTCAGTTCAGTCCGAGTTTTCAAAACAGGAGATGGCGTCCGTCAAGAAGACGACGGAAGGTCAAGCTAATAAGAGTAAGCACAGGTTTGCACAAACAAATGCCCACACAATTCCTCCCGCCGTCTGACCCTGAATTCCAAAACAACTTACGTCTCAGCACAGGAAAACACACCAGTCTTCAGGAAAGCGTCCCACACAGATCCCAAGCGTTCGTCCAGATTACCTTGCCCAACGCAATTTGCAATTGCTCCCAAGCCCCATTTTATGCCAGTTACAAATCCTCATCACTGTCAGCTGTCCTCCTTAACCCGGGCGTTTCCTCATCACTTTCCTCATCAGAGCTGGAACACCTCTGACTACGCCCCACAGCATCTCCAGCTGTGGATCCCGTCCCATCCCTCCAGCTAAGCCATGGGTCTAATCCTGAAGGTCCCCATTCATCTTCTATCCCATCATGACCAGTGGCACCCAATTCCTCCCTTACCCGAGTCCAATCCATCTCATCCTCCTCCGAGCTAACCAGCCCCTCCTCCATTCTCTCCGTAAACCCCTCAAAAGACTCTTCGTCAGATGGTGCTGCAAAAATGTCTCGCAGTCTTTTTCTTTCTCGCTCCTTGAGAGTATCTGACTCTCGAGGAGTCTTACGCCCACGTCTGTCAGTAACAGAGCCATGAGGCTCAATCATAACATGCTCTCTGTCCTAGCCTCTAGAGCAGCAGAAAACAAACTGGTTCCTTCTTTAATGTGACATCCTATCAAATATTTAAACATGGCTCGCATGTCCCTTCTCAGCCTTCTTTTTTGCAAGCTATACATACTCAGCTCCTGAAGCCATTCCTCATAGGTCTTGATTTCCAAGGAGATGGAGTATATTTGTTCGTTTGATGCTATGAAGAACTAGAGGAAAATGGGCTTGTACCTTATTTATCACCACACTGAATGAAATACTTATTCAAGGGCCTACCTCAACCTGCTAGTATGTTGTTTAGGACAATCAATTGCATTGAATTATTTGAATGTTAGTTGAGCTGAAAGCCATGTTATTACGGTATGTTATAATTTTTAAAAATTATTTTGAGCATGAAAATGATTAGAACAAAATAGATGTGTATAACTATGTCACTAGATGTCACAAATTATGTGAGAATAGAACAGTTCAACAGCTTTTTGTTGCTTGGGCTAATATAGCCTTCATGACTGATAAAATTTGCCAAAGGGGGACTGGCTGAGTGGGTCAAAATGGTTATTAACGCCTCATTGGCCCAAGGTGTAATTCCAACTTGCCTGAAAGAGGCCATTGTAAGGCCCATTCTAAAAAAGCCACCACTTGACCGCTCAGACATGAACAACTTCAGGCCAGTGTCAAATCTTCCCTTTCTGGGCAAGGTTCTGGCCTCACAACTCCAGGGATTCCTAGATAACATGGATTATCTTGATCCATCACAGTCTGGTTTCAGGCCTTGCTATGGGACTGAGACGGCATTGGTCTTCTTTGTAGATGATCTACGTAGAGAACTAGATGGGGGAGTGTGTCCCTTCTGGTTCTCTTAGACCTCTCAGCTGCGTTTCTATACCATCGACCATGGTATCCTTCTGGACCGCCTCACCGGAATGGGACTTGGAGACACTGTTTTGCAGTGGTTCCAGTCCTTCCTAGAGGGTCAGGGCCAGAAGGTGTTGCTGGGGGTCTCCTGCCCAACCCCATGGCCTTTGTCCTATGAGGTCCCGCAGGGTTCAATTCTGTCCCTCATGTTATTTAACATCTATATGAAACTGCTGGGAGAGATCATCTGGAGTTTTGGAGTTCGGTCCCATCTGTACGCAGACGACACCCAACTCTACTACTCTTTTCCACCTGAAGCCAAGGTTGCCATCCTGACCTTGAACCGGTCAGTTGTGATGGACTGGATGAGGTTGAACAGGTTGAAATTGAATCCAGACAAGATGGAAGTACTCCTGGTCAGCCGTAGGGCTGATCAGGGTGTTGAGTTGCAACCTGTGCTGGATGGGGTCACACTCCCCCTGAAGGCACAAGTTCATAGTCTGGGGGTCCTCCTGGACTCAGCGCTGACCCTGGAGGCCCAGGTGTCCGCGGTGGCCGGGAGGGCCTTCGCACAGTTAAAACTCATGCGACAGCTGTGCCCATACCTTGAGAAGCCCGATCTGGCCATGGTAGTACACGCCTTAGTCACATCCAGGCTAGATTACTGTAATGCGCTCTACGTGGGGCTGCCCCAGAAAAGCATTTGGAAACTTCAGCTGGTTCAAAGGTCAGCTGCTAGACTGCTCACCGGAGCGGGATATAGAGAAAGAACTACTCCACTCCTGAAGCAGCTACACTAGCTTCCGGTTTGTTTCCGGGCACAATTCAAGGTGCTGGTTTTAGCCTACAAAGCCCTATACGGTTTGGGCCCAGCCTACTTGAGGGACCGTATCTCCTTCTACCAACCCACTCGAGCCCTGAGATCTTCAGGAGAGGCCCTTCTCTCGGTCCCACCCCCATCGCAGGCGCGTTTGGTGGGAACGAGAGAGATGGCCTTTCGGTGGTGGCCCCACGGCTCTGGAACTCCCTCCCTAATGAGGTACGATCAGCCCCCTCCTTAATGGCCTTTCGTTCGCAAATTAAAACCTTTCTATGGAGCCAGGCCTTCCCAGAAGAATGAAAATAGGCACTGTCAGTTTGATTATTTAAAAAATAATAATTGACAAATAACTTCAGTGGCTAGAGGTTATGGATATCTTTAATATGGTGCTTGTTGTAAGTTTTTAAAAAAATGTTTTAGTTGATATCTTAATTGGGTTTTAATCGGGATATGATGTTTTAATTGATTATGTATTGCTGTTCAGTGTTGTTGAACTTGCTGACCGAAAGGCTGGAGGAGGTGAGCGCTCTCTGTTAGCCCCAGCTTCTGCCAACCTAGCAGTTCAAAAGCATGCAAATGTTAGTAGATCAATTGGTACTGCTCCATGCAGTCATGCCGGCCACATGATCTTGGAGGTGTCTACAGACAACACTGGCTCTTTGGCTTAGAAACAGAGATGAGCACCAATCCCCAAAGTCAGACGACTAGACTTCATTTCAGGGGAAACCTTAACTTTATCTTTACACAAATCTGTTGTGCAGTGTTACTAGTGGACTCTACAGAAGATGTTCCAACTGTGCTTCATAAAAAGAAAAATGAGCTTGTTTAGCAAGCCTTGCAAATGCTGATTTGTTATCAGTAAACATTTGATTTTTATACCTATTTCATATGCAAATATACTCATGATCACATTAAAATGTCTTGGGCCAAAAAGTGTCTTGAGTGGAAACATTTAAGAAGCCCTTTGCATTAGCTTTGATTTGCCAATATACCACATTGAGAATAGCAAGTTTTCTCTGTGTTTGGAACACGGTACTTAAATGGGAGATATGTGAGAAAACGTAAAGCTTGAGACTAGGCAAAAATCTACCTGAGCTCTTGAGAATTGCTGCCAGTCAGAATTGAACATAATGGACTAGATGGACAAATTGAAAATATGTAAGCTTCCTATGTGACTGGAAGTCAAGGGATACATGGAGTGCTTTTTCCACGTATTATAGGAAGGATCAATTATAGGATCCTTTGCATAATACATTTTTGTATAATGTATTTTCTTACCTGACATAAATGATGTCTTCAGATTCCTGCTAGAGCAAACCTTAGAATTATTCTGAAGGACCTGGAAAATACCTAGAGAAGTGTTTTCTGAACCTCCTACAGAGGTCAACCTATGGTAGTGGACGTTGGCCAGAGAATTACACTGGAGGCCTACAGAGAACACTTTTCTAGGGATTTCCTAAGTCCTCCAGCGTGATTTCATGGTATTCAAAGCTCTTTGCATATAAGCATGTTAAATAAGCTCATGTCACAAGCTGGTTTACTGTATTGCAGCAGCTATGGCTGATTTTGGACAGGGATAATCCATCCATGTGACTCATGCATTGGTCACAACTACAAATTTAAATTTATCAGGGAAGTGCAATGCATTTCATGTAGGGCTTCCCACAAGGGACTAATTGGGCACAAAATCACACTATTATTTTATTTGTTAACTATCAATTTCAAAGCATAAAACATGTGCAGTTTGTTTTTAGCATTTCTAAATAAGAACAGCAGAATCTAGCTTTTGATTGGCATTCCTCTTTGAATTATGCTACTTTAGTCTGTAAAGAAAGATGGACAGAAAGGAATTGTTGATACATTATAAATAAGGCACTGTTGGGGCATTGCTGTTCCTCAAGGCAATTTAATTTCCAAGAGCTGCTTTCATAATTATATTTACACACATTTTTATTTTAAAAAAAAACAACAACACAGCTAGAACTTTAAACGATATGGGTAGCTGCTCAGGCAATATGGAAGTGATCCAGAGAGAAGAGTGACTTTTGAAAGTATAAACATGACATTATCAGAAGTATTCTCTGTTGCCAAAATCTACTGTCTCTGTTATAAACTAAGAAGTATATAGACAGATTCAACAAACATGAAATATGTGTGAAAAATACAGCTGCATAAAGATATTTTTGGTGCTGATGGCTATGTATCCACAATTACTTCACAGTATTCTGTCGACTACTGAAAAAGGCAGCTTGGAAAAACACTGTTAATTTTACACTATTGAGTCATGCTTAACTGCATAAAATGAATTGTTTTTTATATCATTCCTGAAAATATGGTGAACAGGCAATTCTATGTGTGTTGTTGGATTACAAATTCCATTAGCACGATCCTGTATAGACAGTGATGGGGATGGTGGGGGATTGCTATCCAATAACATTTGGAGAGCACACATTCTCTGCTTATTTTTCTAAGCGTTATAACCTAACCTGAAAAGCTGATTTAACCTGCTGACCGTAGATAATTATATTTAGTGCTTCTTTTAGCCAACTGTGCTAGCTGCTGTGAAGAATACACAAAAGGCTCTAGCTCTTTACAGTAAGCAATTACAATGCTGTGTAAAGCAGTTGCAACACTTTATAGGCTCAAAGCTAAGACTCACTTAACATATGGTGCTACACTAGCTCTGAGGACATCCACTACCTACCTGACTATGCTATATGTTCATTTAATTCTTTTCTTTTTGGATATTCTTGGCAACATAATGAAATTTCTCTTTCTCTTTTTTTTTGTTTTGCTTTGTTTTTCAGAGTAAGGAAATTGGTCTTCAGATGCATGAAGAGCTCCTGAAGGTTACCAATGAACTCTATACTGTGAGTAATATATTTCTTGTGCTTGGAATATAATGTTCTGGAATAAATCCACATCGTTTAGAAAACTGATTGAATACACATTTTCCAAACTGAAAAACATGTACCAATCACATGGTGCAAAATTAGTACTGTATAATCCTTTTTGAAAATGTCTGGATTTATTTAATTTCCTGGAAAATGGGGATACCATTTATACCAGATTTGAGTTCGGTTCTTAAGAAATGTCCTCCCACACCATCCCAACCACAATCTGTTTGGCTAGATCTGTCTTGTTCTCTGTATCGACTACAATCTTATTTTGTATTACTCACTTAAACCACAGTTTACTAGTTCTATAGAAAAAAGCAGAACCTACAACTGAAGTGGAGAGCCAGAAACAAGAGAAGGAATATTTGAGCACTATACCTTAATTTTTCCTTTTGGGGAAGAAGAAAAGAACAGTAGTACCACTGCATAGAGAAGATGCTAAAATACTAACAGGGGACAGAGGGAAAGCATGACTGTGTCCTACTTTGCATCTGTCTCCCCTCAAAAAGGATCCACTGCTCTACCTGGTACATATAAAGAAAATGATGCAAGAAGGGGGCTGCATCTTCAAATGGGTGAAGAAGTAAAATAGAAATACATATATTCTGCACTGGTGAGGACTCATCTGAGGTACTGCATTTAGTTCTGGGCACTACACTGTAGGAACAGACAAAATAGATTAGGTTTTGAGAAGGGCAACAAGGATGCTAGGAGGTATGGAGAACAACAACATGTGAGGAAAGTTTGAAGGAGCTGGATATCTTAAGCTTGATGAAGCAAAGACTGAGGGAATTATTGCCCCCTTTAAAGACTTCAAAGGCTGTCACTGAGAGGAGGGTGCTGTTTTGTTCTGCGCTACCATAGGATATGGATTAAGACTTTATCAGACGGAGCTGGGGAAAGTGGGGGAAAGCAGAGGAAACCTTGTTCTTGCGTGTAAAATTGTCTTCTTTGCATGGGATTCTGTCTTTAAAGAAGACAGAGAACATACTTATCTTCTCACACAAGATTACCTCCTCCCGCCTCAACCATCCGCTTAGAAGAGACCCAAGGCACCGTTCTTAAGACAGACACCATTTCTGGGATACTTTACTTTCCCTATCAATCCCATTACTCTACAGGAGACCCAAGGCACTGTTCTTAAGAACGGGCATTCCTCCATGTCATTGAAACACTCAACATGGGCACATCTGACAGATCTTATTCCAGATGTTTTAAAATGCTTTCTACTGTTCCCAGGTACATCAGGAGCCCAGAAGACGATTTCTCCCTGGCTTCAGTCCCCCCCCCCCTTGTTTCTCCACACTTCTGATACTGTTCAATGACAAAACACTATGGAAGTCTGTCTGCGTCATATGATGGGCTCAATTGTACTTTATCTATGAACTGTTTTAAAAGTGTGTGGAAATTGGGGGGGGGGGGGTGGAACATTCATGTGATAAAGTCCTAAGTCTAATGTCAGCTGTATGATTTTTAACTAAACATAAGAATGAGCATCTTGACAGTGAAAGTTTTTTGACAAGGAAGCAAATTGTCTGGAGAGATGATGGGGTCCCCTTTGTACATCTTCAAAAAGATTCTGGACAGTTACCTGCTGAGTATGCTTTAGCTGGAGATCCTGCACAGAGCAGGGGGCAGGATTTGATAGTTTATGCCAGTGGTTCTCAATCTGTGGGTTCCCAGATATTTTGGCCTTCAACTCCCAGAAATCCTAACAGCTGATAAACTGGCTGGGATTTCTTGGAGCTGTAGGCCAAAACACCTGAGGACCCACAGGTTGAGAACCACTGGTTTATGCAGACCCTTCCAGCTGTAAGATTCTGTGATTCTACATAGTTGATAATAAATAGATTTTTCTAAATATTGAAGTCCTCACTGTATATATTTAGACAATATCTGTTATTGCATTTATTTGAGAAATTCCCATATATTTTCAATTATAAAAAAAACAAAACTCCATGCAGAACTTTCATGGAACAGAATGTGGGTACATTTCCATTGTAGAATTAATGACACCATTTTAACTGCCTTGACTTAATACTATAGAAGATATAGTCTGGCATCAGCACTATTTGGCAAATAAAAAATCTTGTAAAACTACAACTTCCAGGATTGAGCCATGTCAGCTGCAGTGATTTCAAACTGCATTAATTCTATAGTGTAGATGCACCTGACAGATCGAAAAAGGACTTCAGAAAATATTTGGCAGATATAACCAGTCCTTCCACATCACCCTCCAGAGCTTATTGAATTGAAGCTCTTGTTGGGCTGTTTGGTGTATGCTTGAGGGTAGTGGCAGTCAAATAGCAGTTAGGGGCTTCTATCCATGTTGTAGACAGAATTTACATTCCTATGATTTACTGTTTTGTCCTGACATTATGATAGTGAGAAATGGGTGGGGCTGAGGAATTATGTCATAAAAGTAATGTCTCATAACATTGTTGTGGGGCAGTGTATTTTGTACATTTTTCAGCAGGAGGACTACATTAAATTTTAGATTGCAGTCTGGCTATTATAAACATCGTAAAAGAAACCAGTGAAACTAGCTGAGAGCAGAGTGAAGGTATTTTTTAATTAGATCATAAACCTTTATAGGTGTTTCTGGGCTATGCTTTTCATTTTTGAAAATATGTTTTTTCCTGGGCTTTGATCATCATTTTTCAGGAAATTAAAAAAGTTTAAGTCTTAGTAGAATGACATGTTTTTATTAAATTGAAATTTCAAAATGTCACCTGCAAATTAACTTACAGAGTTTTTAAAAAAAACATTCTTGCAGATCTGTAGAAAGAGATGGTGGGTTGATAGCAAGAAAAATCCTGTATTGCAGTTCACGCTAGTGTGTGACTGAATGTGGTAGAAGATGATATAAAACTGAAAACTTCTGAATTTGATCACAGTCCTCTCATGTTTATTGTACAAATACAAAGATCCTGTTAGATAGGGTATTTTTTTTCCATCATCAATTCAAGAAGAGCTCTAGTAACTGCTCTCTGTGTATATTTTTCTAAACAACAGAACATTTTTTAATCCAAGGCAAGAGGTAGGTAGGAATGTGATTTGGTTGTCAAATACTTGAAATTTTAGCTAGTTTATGTTCTTTTCTTGAGGAATGGTGCGAACTCTGATACATGGAAGGATATTAGAGGTTACTGGTTGCTCTTCTCCAGGGTGAATCCTCTAGATGATGTTGGGGTGCAACTTCCATCAGTCCTAACCACTGTTGAGAAAGGCTAGGAATTGCAACGTTTGGAGGGCTGCGTAATGTTAATCCTTGCCCTTTACAGAAAATAAAAACACAGTATTCCCCAATGGAATACTACCATGGATCGATATTATTTCCCTTAGTTGTGAAGTCTGAAGACAAACTTTTGAGTTAAAAGAGGTAGCTAACTTGAATACAAAGCCACTTCACATGCTATGCTTTTAGTATTTCTGTACAGTGCATGTTAAACCCTTAAAAAAATCCTGACATATATCACAGTGCCCAGAATCTGGCTGAAAAGATTGGTTGTGGTGAATTCCTGGTAAAAGTGCCATAAAATCCTATTTGTTTTAAAGCAACATGCAGAATACCTAGAAATAATTTTATTTAATATGAATTGCACGGAGTGCTTTGCAATAAATAGATATTAATTTTAGTGCACTCAGTAATGCATACTAATGAGACAAAAAGCAGCACACTTGATTACAATGGCTTGTAATTATAAGTATTGGAGTGCTTTTAAATCGACATGCCAAACCTCAGGGTAGATAATAGTTGTGTAGGGAAGGGTGACCATTATGTGCATATATTTGCAAAGCAGTACAAGAATAGTATAGAGAAGAGAACAGATCTACTGATTAATTCTAAAGCAAAAAAAAAAAAAAAGGGGGGGGGGTACAAAACGAAACAAAAAAGTAAGAGTGGACAGTAAAGGCCAACTAAGTCACATTCAGCCGAAGTCCTTTGGGACTCTGATTGGATTGTAGTTGACAGTTGAGGAGAAAGTTACATAACAAGGTATGCTCTAGGCCAGAGATGTCTCTCTCCATATTTTTATCTGAGGAGAGAGTTACTGGCCTCTCGAAAAACAGCCACAGCCGTTGACTTCCAAAATTATCAAACACTTTTCTGCACAACTGCCTTGAAATGAATATCCTCTGTGTGCATTGCAATGCATGGTAATCCCCACAAATTTGTGCTTCATATATTTTTTCCTTTGGAGATTTACAGTTTGTTTCTCAGTGACTCAGAATGTAGATGCATGGAATAGATGCCTGAAGATGTATTGGATGGAATAGGAGTGTCCTTGACATCAAATCAATGTCTTTTAAACAATTTTTGCTGCCCTTTGTATTGTCTGTATGTTTAGGGCAGGGAAAGGGGTGGGGTGGGGATTGTTACTGATGTATTTATTCAGTAGACTGCCTTAACAGTATAAAGTAAATCAGGTTGGGAATGATAATTGGGAATGATTAAAGTTGAGTTGTCTTTTTAAAAAAGAAAGGGAAAAATACATTCTGACCACACCAAACAGCACACTATTACAAGGAGTGCTTTAAAAAGTTCTGCTTGAAGTTCTTCTGAAAGGCAAGTAAGGATGGGGTTGAGGTTTCATAATCTTTAGATTATTACTAGAGTACCCTGTGCCTCTCCTGTCATAGGTTTGAGACTTCCAGAAGCCACGTTTACTCATATATCTAAGGAGGCAGTTTCTGTGATACAATGAATGTGAACAGTTAAGATTTTGAGGTGAAAACCCCACCAAAACCCACAAAGGAAAGATATTCAATGCAGCATGTAACCATTGTAGAAATGCTTCACTGTACTCAAACCCTTTGAATAGAGTTTGGCTGGGAGCCAGGTGGAGATGACATCATGGTGAAGATGTATGTTCCAACCTGCAAGTCTCAGTTAACACCCTGCCAGTTGCCTTTTTTGAACCAAGTGAAGTTTCCTGTCTTCAAAGGCAGTACCATGTGGAGATTATTACAGGCATTTAATCTGGATATGACTAAAGCAAGAGCCATTTTATCCAGATCTGACATCTCTAGGAAGGATATTTAATTGGCAGTCCCATTTGTGACTGTGGTTTTTACATATGTGGGTGAAAGAACAACCCCATTTGAAGATGGTTGTACATCTACTCTTAGATCACCAGAATTGCAAAGGATCCAGTTTTGATCTTTCTCCCTTGCCCATTAAAGAACAATGCAATGTTTCTCATCAGAAGTTCATATGGATACATTTTGGTATCACCAATATTTTATAAAGTAACTTACAAATCTAGTGTTTAAATTCAAGAACTAGACTGTCACTTAATTTTTCTTTAATGTATCACTCTTCACCTGGATTAACCTTTAAGGGCTCTCTAATCATAAATAAGGGCTTTCTCATTACCTCATCCCAGGAGCCCTTGGTGGCGCAGTGGATTAAACTGGTGGTTCTCAACCTACAGGTCCCTAGATGTTTTGGCCTTCAACTCCCAGAAATCCTAACCTGGCTGGGATTTCTGGGAGTTGTAGGCCAAAACACCTGGGGACCCGCAGGTTGAGAACCACTGGGTTAAACTCTTGTGCCAGCTGGACTGCTGACCAAAAGGTTGTTGGTTTGAATCTGGGAAGTGGGATAAGCTCCCGTCTGTCAGCTCCAGCTTCCCATGCGAAGATATGAGAGAAGGATGGTAAAACATCTGGGCATTCCCTGGGCAATGTCCTTGCAAACGGCCAATACTCTCACACCAGAAGTGACTTGCAGTTTCTCAAGTTGCTCCTGACATGAAAAAAACGTCATCCTAGTTAGTTCTCATTTCAATTCCTTTATTAAAAGCACTAAAATATATCTGGTTGATTGGTTTCGAACCCTCATAGATTATTTTCCTACTGAAGTTTGGAACATTCTAATTGGGGGACGAAATCTAGGCAGGTTCCTATGATAGCTGTGTATTCAAGATAGCCACCTTTTTGAGCCAGCGATCATTGGAAGTTCAGCAATCATTGGAAGTCCTTGAATTTTCCCTTGCACAACAAAGATCAGAGAATGATGGGGTAGCTTAGAAAGCTGTTGCTATTCCCAGCTAGATAAAGAAAATCACCTCACTTTCTCTCTCTGTTAATCTTGCAGTATCTGTGAGGATGGTGTGATGAGCTGTTGGGTTTCAATGTGCCATAAGGGCCAAGTATAATCCTTTTTAGACTCCTGATGGCATGACTTGTTCTTCTGATAAACAGAATACATGGCCAATGCTCCTACAATGGAGAGCTATTTTTTTTGTTGCTGGGCTATTTTTCTAAAAACCAATATAAAGTTGTCATTTCCCAAGGAGCAATTTTCTTTGAAATCATGGTAGAAGTAGGAAAGATTTAAGTTCTCCTTCTCTACCTCCCACTTCTTTATATTTCTTAAAATGATAAAGGTAAAGGTTTTCCCTGACGTTAAGTCCAGTCATGTCTGACTCTAGGGGTTGGTGCCCATATCCATTTCTAAGCCGAAGAGCCAGTGTTGTCCGTAGACACCTCCAAGGTCATGTGGCCGGCATGACTGCATGGAGCGCCGTTAGGCTTAGGGTTAGGTTAAAATGGTAGTTATGTCATATCTAGAGTTGCTTTTCTATTGGGTTTTTGGAATCTTGAATGGTATTGCAGGTAGCTGCATTTGTGTGTAGATGTTTATGGTATATTCTCGTTTCATAGAATTGAAAGTATTATATTATATTTATTTATTTATTCATACCCCACTTTATCTCTCTCATAGAAGACTTTGAAATGAATTTCCCTTCCTTTCCTCTGCTTAGTGTGTTGGTTTCAAGATCTCAATCAGTTGCTCTCATGACATAAACTCAGGTTTTTGATGGTATTATAAACACCATCTAAAACTAGACTAGAATTTCAACAAATCATGTTTCCCAGAAAGCATACCTGTAGCATATATATTTGCAAATGTACATCTGTTGTACTATTTTGTAAAATTTATTGCATTTATAGCAGTGGTTTCGAGACTTCCCAAATACTGAAATAGAAGCTCCAACATGCATTGTATATTGTATAAGCAATATACAAATCTTCAAGGATTCTGGGAGTTGTATTGCAACAACCACCTGTGATTTCAAGCTTGGGAACCACTGGTGTAAAGAACACTTTTTGTAACAAAATGTGTGTGGGAAGTTATCTTAGTTATCTTAGTTACATTCTCTTCAAGCCGGTCTCTCAAGCTTAGTTCTTCTCCTGTGAAATTGTAATGATGAGCATCACAGGATCCTCATGAGGGCAAAGCACAGGCAGAAATACCCTGCCAGTTAAAAGAGAAATGTGTAATTGATTAGTTGAGGCACACTTGTTCATTTGCAGCCACTGAAGTGTTGTATTGTTTTATTGTTACGTCAATGGTGGGTGGATTTTGCATGCTGACTTGCTGAATTTCCTTGCCTCTAGGTGATGAAAACATATCACATGTATCACGCTGAGAGCATCAGTGCTGAAAGTAAACTGAAGGAAGCGGAAAAGCAAGAGGAGAAGCAATTCAATAAAGGAGGGGACATTAGTGTGAACCTCCTGCGACATGAAGATAGACCACAGCGCCGCAGCTCTGTCAAAAAGATTGAGAAGATGAAGGAAAAGGTGGGTGCTGAGAGGTTCTCCCCATGGTTGGTAGTGTGGCCACTTGTAGGTCTTCAGGGAGATGCCACTGGCAACTCTCTTTGAGTGTTTGAGAATGAAAGAGAGAGAGAGTATAAATGAAGAGAGGCCACACACAGAGAAACTGCAAGCCCAAGGCTGGTAATATTTGGTCACTCATACAACAATGGTATTTTTTTTTCAATGAAGTTGACTGCCCAGGGCTCTGAACATTCTTGTATACATTTTCACTGAAGCTCTATTTGGCATTTTGTTGTTGTTTATTCATTCCGTCGTTTCCAGTTTTTTGTGACCTCATGGACCAGCCCACGCCAGAGCTCCCTGTCAGCCGTTGCCACCCCAGCTCCTTCAAGGTCAAGCCAGTCACTTCAAGGATACCATCTATCCATCTTGCCCTTGGTCGGCCCCTCTTTCTTTTTCCTTCCATTTTCTCCAGAATAATTCTCTTCTCCACGCTTTCCTGTCTTCTCATGATGTGGCCAATGTACTTCATCTTTGCCTCTAATATCCTTCCCTCCAGTGAGCAGTCAGGCTTTATTTCCTGGAATATGGACTGGTTTGATCTTGCGGTCCAAGGCACTCGGAATTTTCCTCCAACACCACAGTTCAAAAGTGTCTATCTTCCTTCGCTCAGCCTTCTGTTTGGGATGCTATTTGGGATAGCTGAATTAAAAAAGCTTCCTTCTTTCCTGCTTGTTAGCTGTGGACAAATGCCAAAAAGACAGCAGGTAGCTAGAGCTTTGAGGCAGGCAACTTCCAGCAAGAAACAAAGCCTAGGGGCACATTGTCGAGCACTTTCACAGAGGGGGTGCCTTACATCACTGGAGCCTGATGTGCTGCTCAGCTATTTAATTGCTCAACACAAGAAGAGTTGAAAAGGGCAGCTGGAGGGAAGAAAGACCTCCCGAGAGTGATGGCTCAGAAAATAAACAAAGCAAAGCAAAACAAAAGTGGGTGAGGCATCCAGTGTAAACACACCCGTGAATGAAATGGCCCTGCAACAGCTGCTTGGAGTCATCTCCCAGATACAAGAGACAGTTCAATGGTCTGGCATCCAAGAGACTTTTCTCTCTGTGGAAGGAGGGAGTTTAGCAGTAAATGCTGTGTGTAGGTGCCTTCAAGTCACTTGTTGACTTATGATGACTTATTGAATTTCATTGGGTTTCCTTAGGCAAGGAATACTCAAAAGTGGGTTTGTCAGTTTCAACAGCACCTGAAATTTATTGATAGCCTCCTATCTAAGTACTATCCAGGGCTGGGCCTGCTTAGCTTTAGGGTGCATAGTAAATTACTCCTGTGCTAATTTTATAGAATCATTATAGAGTTGGAAGAGACCACAAGGGCCAAGTCAAGTCTGGTGTCATCCATCCTATCTCTATGCCAGTAGTTCTCAACCTGGGGTCCCCATATGTTTTTGGTCTTCAACTTCCAGAAATCCTAACAGCTGGTAAACTGGCTGGGATTTCTGGGAGTTGTAGGCCAAAAACATCTGGGGACCCCAGGCTGAGGACCACTGCTCTATACGTTTCATTTTTTCTGAGGGGCTGTGGTGGCGCAATGGGTTAAACCCTTGTGCCGGCTGAACTGTTGACCTGAATGTTGAAGGTTCAAATCTGCGAGATGGGGTGAGCTCCCATCTGTTAGCTCTAGCTTCCCATGCGGGAACATGAGAGAAGTCTCCCAGCAGGATGGTAACACATCTGGGCATCTCGTGGGCAGCTTCTTTGTAGGCGGCCAATTATCTCGCACCAGAAGCAACTTGCAGTATTTCTCAGTTCGCTTCTGACACGATAAAAAAAATTCTGACTCACTACAATAACTAACATTACCCCATGTTGAAGTTAATTTTTTTTTAGTTTTGACCCAGCTCTCTAGTCTCTTACAGTCATTTTGAATTGAAATCCTTTCCTCTGGGATATTAGCTACCCCTCCTAATTTGGTATCATCTGCAAATTTCTCTATTCCATTGTCCAAGACACTGAGAAAAATGTTGAAGGTCGCTAGGCCCAGGACAAAATCCAGTGGCTCTCCATTGGTCACTTCTCTCAGGTGTGAAAAGGAGCCATTGGTGAGCATCCTTGGGGTTTGGTCAATCAACAAATTGCCAATCCATCTAACAGTGGCATTGTCTTGCCCATGTATTACTAGCTGGTACACAAGAATAACATGGGGGATGTTGTTACATGCTGAACATTCCCTTCATCTACTAAGATTGTAATCCATTTTAAAGGAAGAGATTAGTCTGATATGACTTGTTTTGGGGAAACTAATGTTGACTTTTAGTGATCACAGAATTTCCTTCCTGTTTAATCTATTTCTCTGAAATAGATTGTACCAATATATTACTACATTCCAGTCATGAGTCTTCCACCATCAAGTTTAAGTGATGTCTGTGTATATCATATTTCATTTGTTGTGTTATGTGTACAAGCTCTTTTGTTATTCTGCATGCTCTCTGCATTAGTGCAGAGACATCTGAGACCATGTGGTATTCCACCAGGTATCAGAGCAGACGGGGAAGCATGAAGGGAGTTATGGGCTATGCCCATTACTTGTGGAACATCTCATTGTGTGTTCACAGGATTCCTTATCCTACATCTCTCACAATATTGTTCATAACACATTAATGTATAGAACAGTTAGAGATTAATGCATAGCTGCCATAACTTTGTCCTTAGAGTGGGCCTGAATACTAGATTAAAAAGTGGATAACAGTGTACAACATTTCTCCTCCATCATCGTCATTGGGATTGTCAATGAGTTGCCTGTTCTACATTGTAAAATAATCTCAAGATAGAATAGAATAGCAAGGGAACAGTCAATCTTCACAACAATAAAAACAGGGGTGAGCATAGGCACTATTAAAAGCAGTTTACAAATGGTGGTGGCACAAATTCAGTTTATGTAAGTTGATCTTCAGTAAGTGCTGAAAGCTTCTATTATTTGATGTCAATCATAATGGAAGGCAGAGGAGGTTTCTAAGTCAGAATGTTTATATCTATAGCTACCTTTGTCAGGTTGCATCATATTGATTCCCTGGCAAAAGTGGCACTGTCAACAGAACAATAAGGGAGAAGACATGTCAACTAATTCTCAAATTCTAACATAGGTAGGGCTTTGGATGTCAACACAAGCATCTTGAACTTGGCAAAATACTGTATTGCTATACAGTTCAATTCCTTCAGGATTGTTTCAACCCCTTCAGAGTAGTATAATACGTTCTTGGTAGGCTATCCCACAGTAATGCAGTTTCAAGGCAGGGCCACATATATCCCCATATTCTGAAGCTAAACAATTTGACTGCCAGGATTCTATCAACTTATGAAGGTGGAAAATTATTTCTTAATTGTTCTGAAAGAGAGTGGAACAGTAACAGAACTAGTAGGAACATTACTCCTTTATACCCTTGGCTTCTTGCACTTTTTTTGCTCCTATCTTCACTTGTATATGAGTGGTAGACCATGTGCATAAGGCTTTACTGTTTACACAAAGAACGAAGGAGTCATTTTTTGTGGTTAGCTCTTGGGGTGGGACTCAGTTTGGAGAGCCAGTGTTTCTGGCCTTCAGCTTTTGCTGAACCTAAATATGGCTGTTGTCAAAAACAGTAAGAGACAACCATGTTGTTATGGAAGGTTGCACATAAGGTCACATACTTCTTGAATTGTATAAAAAGCAGATTTGAAAGGATTATTCATTTAGAAAGTTATTTTTGCGAGACATCTATACAATACTACAAGGAGCACCTCTCCATATATTTGCTTGATTGATGACTATGGTCTGTAGCTGGGACGATATGCAGAGGGAGGATATGGGTGAAACCATTCTTTCTTGGGTCCTCCTGGTTGTGGAACACCTTTCCTTAAGAAGCCTAGTTGGATTTCTGTGTTGACTTCATTAGAAGTGTTACACACTGAAAAAGTCATCTTGAAGACCTCCTATACATTTCTGTGAGCATGACAGTACAGAAATGCCTTGTTTAAGCATCCGAAAGCATCCCAAAACACATAAAACCTTCCATATTATGAGGATCTTATGGAGCTATCGGGCACTTTTCTATTTGGCATTTCGTACTACAAGCTCATTGTACTGAAGTCATCTTAAACAGAGAGTTGCTAACTGGATGTCTGAATATAATCCCTCAAAATGATGTATGGCAGGCAGTGTATGTAATGCAGTAGCACTGAATGCTTGACACTATATCTGCAGTTCTGCATTCAAAAGTCTGACATCATTGGCTATCAGTTCTAAAATAGCTTATTCTCTGCCAACAATTTCAGGAGATTAATGCAAACCTTCTTCACAAAGTACTGACTAAGTCTGCATGATGTTTCTTGTAAATGGTAGCATGTACATTGAACATGCTTTATGTGCAGCTCTCACCATGAGGAGACCCCCTCGATGGATTGCCACCTTGCCGTGGTGAGGGGGCTTGCGTATTCCGATGAACCTGTGGGCACAACCACTGGAGTGATGCACTCCCAGGAGTGGCCGCAGGGGAGGTTCCAGACCAAGCACAATCCGAAGACCCAAAGACCTCAACGGCGGAGCAGGCGGAGGATAACATGTTACAACGGCTGTGAAGGCGGAAGAAGGCTGCAACAGACTGAGAAGCCACTGTCGTTGTGTTAACCACACCACTGCTGGAACCTCACTCTGTGAAGACTGTGTGTTGACCGGCCGTGCACCGACCTCCACACATAAAAAAAATCACGCACAGGCGTCTTCCAACAAAAATAAAAACAAACCTACAAAAGTCCCATGGCGATCAGCGAGTGGCAACGGGGGCAGGACTGTGAAATCTGGAAGCCCCTAGTCACAGACTGGCATATGGGCGGTGGATATGGACTCAGTCGTTCTACCTCAAGGACCGAGGCAGTTGAGTAGTCCGGCAGCTGTATCCATGACTGAGCAGCCCTTTTTAGGATCCGCTCTGCTCACCCCACACGGGGAAGGGGCTAGAAAAGGTGCCCTAAACATAGTCTGCCTCTCCTACCCTGACTGGACTGCTGCGTCCAGAGGGGTCACCACTCTGTGGCCAAAAAAGAAAAATGAACTTTGGAACATGGAACGTACGGACATTGTTAGATAACACTGACAGCGAACGCCCCGAACGCAGGACTGCTCTCATTGCAAGGGAGCTGGGACGCTTTAAGATCGACATAGCAGCCCTTCAGGAGACCCAGAGAGCAGGAGAGGGGCAGCTGAAGGAAGAAAAGGGAGGCTACACCTTCTTCTGGAAGGGACTGCCTGAAGAAGAGCGCAGAATACACGGAGTTGGCTTTGCGATCAGAAACGACCTGGTGAAGCACCTGACTGAAGCACCCACTGGCATCAACGAACGACTTTCAACCCTCCAAATTAACCTTGCCAAAAACCAACAGGCAACCATCATATGCGCCTATGCACCAACTCTAGATGCTGACGAAGACATCAAGGAAATTTTTTACTGTCAGCTGGATACCATCCTATCGGAGATACCTAAGGAGGACAAAATCATCCTCCTGGGGGACTTTAATGCAAGAGTCGGAAGGGACTCTGACCTGTGGCCAGGGATCATAGGAAAAGACGGGGTCGGAAACAGCAACTCGAATGGCATCTTGCTTCTCACCAAATGCGGAGAGCACAACCTTGTCATCACCAACACGCTCTTCCGCCAGAAAAACAAGCTCAAGACATCATGGAAGCACCCTCGGTCAAAGCATTGGCACCTCTTGGACTATGTTATCACACGTGCCAGAGACCGCCGTGATGTGCTTCTCACAAGAGCCATGACAGGTGCTGATGACTGCTGGACGGACCACAGGCTAATCCAATCCACGATGGCTATCAAGATCGTCCCCAAACGCAGACTCCAAGGAAGAAAAACAAGGCGCAAAATGAACACCCAAGCCCTTCAGGAGCCCTCCAAACGAGCCCTTCTCCAAACAACACTCAAAGATCATCTACCCACAGAACACCCCGAAAATGTTGAGGAACATTGGAACAAACTGAAGACCTCCATCATCACAGCCTGCGAAGAAAGCATTGGATACCTAACTAAGAAACATCAAGACTGGTTTGATGATAACGACAAAGAGATCCAACAGCTGATTGATAACAAAAGGAAAGCCTTCCAAACATGGCAGAGAGACACCAACTGTGCTGCCAAGAAAAAGATCTATGCCAGTGCAAAAGCTGAGGTCCAAAGAAGGACCAGAGAGCTCAAGAACATCTGGTGGACAAAGAAGGCTGAAGAAATCCAACACCTTGCAGATACCCATGATGCTCAGGGATTTTTCAAAGCCACAAAGATCATTTACGCACCAAGAAACCATGGCATACAGCCCCTACGCTCATCAGATGGAACCAAAATTCTAAAGGACAAAACATCAATTGCACTACGTTGGAAAGAGCACTACCAGAACCTGCTGAATCGCAGCTCCAATGTGGCCGAAGAGACCCTCTCACAAATCCCGCAACAACAAACCAGGGATGAGCTTGCAGCACTGCCTAGTTTGGAAGAAGTCAGCAATGCCATCAGCCAACAAAAAAACAACAAAGCCAGGGGACCTGATGGGATTCCTGCTGAAATCTTCAAAGAGGGTGGACCTGAGCTGATACAACAACTCCACCAGCTCATTAAAAAGGTGTGGATGACCGAGAAAATCCCAGCTGACTTCAAGGATGCCACCATCATCACCCTTTTCAAGAAAGGGGACAGAACAGACTGCGGGAACTATCGTGGTATCTCCCTTCTAACCTCGGCCGGGAAAATCCTTGCAAGAATCCTTGCAAACCGCCTTCTCCCTGTCTCAGAAGACACCCTCCCAGAATCCCAGAATGGCTTCCGTCCCTCCAGAGGAACAGTGGACATGATCTTCACTGCACGACAGCTCCAAGAAAAATGCAGGGAACAAAACCAACCTCTGTACATGGCATTCATTGACCTTGCAAAGGCACACAGTGAATCGCAGCGCTCTCTGGACCATCCTCCAAAAAATCAGGTGCCCTGACAAATTTGTGAACATCCATGATGACATGATGGCAACAGTCTTGGACAGTAACGGCTCCCAAAGTGACCCATTTAAGGTGGAATCAGGTGTCAAGCAGGGATGTGTTATTGCCCCCACCTTATTTTCCATCTTCATCGCTATGATACTTCACCTTGTTGATGGGAAGCTTCCCACCGGAGTGGAAATCATCTATCGGACAGATGGCAAGCTATTTAACCTCAGCAGACTGAGAGCCAAAACCAAGGTCACCACAAAATCTGTTATAGAACTACAATATGCTGATGACAACGTAGTCTGTGCGCATTCAGAAGAAGACCTACAAGCCACTCTAAACACCTTCGCAGAAGCATACGAGAAGCTCGGCCTCTCACTGAACATCGAGAAAACCAAAGTGCTCTTCCAACAGGCACCAGCTAATCCCTCTGCAAAGCCAGGAATACAGCTTAACGGTGTAACATTAGAAAATGTTGACCATTTCCGCTACCTTGGTAGCCACCTCTCCACAAAAGTCAACATCGACACTGAAATACAACACCGCCTGAGCTCTGCGAGTGCAGCATTTTTCCGTATGAAGCAGAGAGTGTTTGATGACCGGGACATCCGTAGAGAGACCAAGGTGCTTGTTTATAAAGCCATTGTCCTCCCAACCCTGCTCTATGCCTGCGAAACGTGGACTGTGTACAGACGTCATACCAAACTCCTGGAGCGTTTCCATCAGCGTTGCCTCAGGAAAATCCTGCAAATCTCTTGGGAAGACAGGCGGACAAATGTCAGCGTGCTTGAGGAAGCAAAGACCACCAGCATTGAAGCGATGCTCCTACGCCATCAACTCCGCTGGACTGGCCACGTTGTCCGAATGCCCGATCACCGTCTCCCAAAGCAGCTCCTCTACTCCGAACTCAAGAATGGGAAACGGAATGTTGGTGGGCAGGAAAAGAGATTTAAAGATGGGCTCAAAGCCAACCTTAAAAACTGTGGCATAGACACTGAGAACTGGGAAGCCCTGGCCCTCGAGCGCTCAAATTGGAGGTCAGCTGTAACCAGCAGTGCTACGGAGTTCGAAGAGGCACGAACGGAGGGCCTAAGGGTGAAACGTGCCAAGAGGAAGGAGCGTCAAGCTAACCCCGACCGGGACCGCCTTCCACCTGGAAACCGATGTCCTCACTGCGGGAGAATATGCGGGTCAAGAATCGGTCTCTTCAGTCACCTAAGAACACACGCCCAAGATACCAAGGTTGGAAGACTATCGTCCTCAAACGACGAGGGATCGCCTAAGCCTAAGACTATGTGGAGGAATATTCAAAAATAAATTGCTGCTACTCTTGCTGAATAAACCAACTACATTCCGTTACAACAGTGAAGAAGCAATTTGTTTTATCTGAGTGCAGCAACACCGCATAAAGTTCTTGTTCACAGATTAATGGAGGATAAGGCTAGCAGTGGATAGTAGTCAATATTGATATGTTATTCGCCCAGAATTAGAGGCAACCTAGTTCTGAATTAGGGATATAAATAATACATAGTAGGCCTCCACCTACAGTACATGGCGGATAGAGGTGCAGGACTCCCATGAAAGTGGGGAAAACTACAATAGAAAAAAAATTTCCTTTAGAAAAACATGTGTTTTGTATAACATACATTATCTTTTGCTTTTGTATGCAATTTTTTTTTTAAAGAAAGGATAAAAAATGCAAATAATTATGGAAAAATCAGAAAAATTTCTTGGGAAACTGGACTGATCCTTGGTTTCATCTAGCCAGGATATTTTTGGCATGTCATGTGATAAACATATTTGGGGAGATATGACAATTGGAATGACTGACTGACATTAAGATGTATGTGTCATTTTGCTTTTTTTCAGAGGCAAGCGAAATATTCTGAAAATAAGCTGAAGTGCACTAAAGCTAGGAATGATTACCTGCTAAATCTAGCAGCTGCAAATGCAGCAGTCAGTAAATACTACATCCATGATGTCTCAGACCTGATTGACGTAAGTACTTGAGGGATTATTTTTTTCTTAATGCATGGATCCCCAAACTTTGTGCAAATGGTCACCGGTGTCCTCCAACTTCCCTTCTCCTGTGTCTTTCAGTGTATTGATTCCTGATTCGTTGCTTATGCATCCAATATGAAACTAGTGTTGCAGAGTGTCAAGCATCATTTTGGGATAACTTTTCAGTATCATCAATTACTTTTTGTATTTTAACATGCATTTTATAGAAATAGGTTTTAATATATATGTTTCATATATTAGTGGTGTTAGTATTAGTATATAGCAGCATTTAAAAATATAAGGGATAGGGATGAGGATGAGGTGGAAAGAATCCAAGTTTCAGCATGGGAATCCAGGTATTGATCTATAGTTGAATTGGGAGATGTGCTAACGTCCTGTGTTTAGATCTTTCCATTTTGGGGCCATTATAGAATTAGAGATTACAAATTCATAAAGGGATTGCTACTAGTTTAATCTCCTATCATGTAGGAAATCCATAGCTATGCCTGAGAGATGGCCATCCAGCTTTTGTCTCTAATGTTCCAGAGAATGTTTGAATGTTTGCCTTTATGTGTGCAATGTCATCCGCCCTGAGTCCCTTTCGGGGTGAGAAGGGCGGAATATAAATACTGTAAATAAATAAATAAATAAATAGAAGGCAAAGCCACATCCACAAAGGTAGTTCTGAGTCATATGAGGCAATCTTACTACAAAATAGAGCTGATGGGAGTATTTCTGTAGCAAAGATGAGAGACAAACATGTTAAGTTTAGGGACTGAGTAGACCAATAAGATTAACAGAAGGGAATTGGTCAGGTAAGAAGGGAATTGGTCAGGTAGGAAAAGTCCATTTGGGAATAGGAAGGGAATCGTGGCTCACTGATTTGATGGGGACTAAGAGCAGAAATGTTAAGTTTTCCTGGAAACTGATAGTAGTTATTAAAAGTACCTTGTAGAAGGCTGGAAAATGGCTGTCAAGGAGTTTATTATGTTTTCATATACTCATTCAGCCCATTGACTCAAGAAATAAGGTTTCTGCTCATATATACTGAGAAACTGTCATAAAGCCTAATATCTCTTTCAGTATAGGATTTTTCTTTCTGGTAGGATATAAATTTACTGTGGCTTTGTAATGGTCATATAAATGACAGAGATCTGTGTATGAAGCTTCTGTCATGGTTTAAATGTTACTTAAGTGCGTCAGGAAGTTAAGCTCATTTAATCCTCTAAATCATATTTATTGTTTCAAGCTAGAATTAAAAAGGAAGTTTTATCTGTGACTTTAAAGCCCTAGAGGGATTTCAGGATATTACAGATGTTGTTTGATAGGTGCATATGTTAATTTCTTAAGCAATGCTTTAAACTGGTACTGTTAAAAACCCACACTACTTTGTTATTCTTCAAAGCTTTGATTATTTACAAGCTGTGAGAGGAGGGGGAATAACCCTTGACAATGTAAACATAAAAACAGAATATGATTCCTTCAATACTTGGTTTTCCTATATTTTCATGTGTGACACCTTTTCTTCTTTTATGGAATTGAGGCTCTGGTTTCCTGGAGAGCTGCTGAATGCCAGTTTTGCTCTGGCTGTTTTTATTGCTATTCCTCCTCCGTACATTTCCTTTCTGATACTTCTATTGGAGTCGGCAGATGGCTTTTCTTCCTCACTCCAGGAAATCCCTTTAGGGGACTTAACCCAAAACAACTTTGATTCAATACAACTAAATTTGCCTAATTATATATTCTGCTTGCTTGAGAAAACAAAGCATGATTAAGCATGCATGAGTTATATATGTGTGTCCTAATTTCAGATTCCCTAAGAGAAGAGCTGTTTGTTTGAACAGATTTTCATACATACATGGTGTTCTTAAGAAGAGCCTTTGAGGGCAAAGTTCCAAGTATTGTCATATAAAAACTATGCCCAAATAAAGACTTCTTCCACTTCTTATCTAGTTTTGAATAGCATTGCACCCAATAACAAAGAATAATCCCAGATTCTCTGAATTAGGTGGGAATCATTTACACTTTGATAGTTCAGATTTTAACTTCTACTCCATATATTGTGTGAGTGATAATATTGTTCAGTTACTCAATACAGAACTCACTAAAGAAACATCAGTAAATGGGAGAAAGCGAGCTGTAAGTATAGTAACCTGGACCCAAATCATGTAGGGCTTTAAAGATAACAACCAACATTTTGTTCTTTGTCCAGAAACTAATAAGCAACCAGTGGAGTGACTTTAGTATGGATGTTCCTAGATGTTCTTGTAACAACTGGTCTGGCTGCTGTGTTTTGAACTAATTGGTACCAAATTTGGTACAGAGGCACCCCAATGTACTGCAAGTCGCTTCTGGTGTGTAATGAAAGGAGCAAGGCTTCTCTGGCCCATCCTCTGTTAGGATATTAGCCAGTATGCCAACATCTTAATTCAAGAAATAACTTTCTAAAATCTGCAGAGATACTCGCAGGAACATCTCAGTGAGCGAGAATCCAAATGTGGTAGGTTAAAACCCAGAACCTCAATCAGTGATTGATACCGGATGAGAAACTCTCTCCTGGACACACACAAAACTGGGAGACTTGGAAGGCACTGAACAGACTGCGCTCTGGTACCATGAGATACAGAGCTAATCTTAAGAAATGGGGTACAAAGTGGAGTCCACGACATGTGAGTGTGGAGAAGAACAAACCATAGATCACCTATTACAATGCAGTCTGAGCTCTGCCACATGCACAATGGAAGACCTTCTCACAATGACACCAGAGGCACTTGAAGTGGCCAGCTTTCAGTAAAAAAAAAAATTATGCCAAGTTTTTAAACTTTGTTTGTGGTTTTTTATACATTATACATTAACTGTATTCTCATTTTACTTCTGACATGATAAAATAAAATAATAAATATCTTAATGTAAAGCACATTGCAGAAGTAACCTTGCACACACTGATAACCTTGAGGTTACCAGCAGGACCGTAGTCAGAAAAATTTTTTGGGAGAGGTTTTGAAAATTACGGGGGGGGGGGGGGGGGTTGAACCCAAGCACACACACACACACACACACACACACACACCCGCTCCATATCTGTCAATACCTGCTTGAGATAGTGCCTGGAGGGACTCTTAATGTTTTGCGTCTCATAGACTTAGCATGGGGATTTGGTTAACCAGTTAAAATTCATGAGTAAACCAGGTTTTTTATAACCTGAAAAATTCCGGGGGCGGGGGTTGAACCCCTAAACCCCCCCCCCTCGCTACAGACCTGGTTACCAGCATGTGCGCTATCACCTTTAGATCCACCAATTTTAGGAAGAGGTATATTTGGCATATCAGTAGTAGCTGATAGTAAGCACTCCTTACCGTCACATCTACCTGGGGTGGCATTTGGAGAGATGGGTCCAGGAGTACTCCCAAGCTGCGAACACAGTCTTTCAGGGGGAGTGTAACCCCGTCCAGAACTGATTGACACACCTCTACCTACCACCAGGTTAGGACCCTTAATGGCAAGCAACTCTGTCTCATCTGGATTCAGTTTCAATTTATATATATTTTTATCCAGCCCATTATCTCCTACAAGCATTCATTCAGAATAGACAGTATCCTTAGCTAAGGTTATTTTTGAATATAGCAACAAGGCCCACTATCTGCATTACTAAAGTGAACTTAGTAGAGAAGTTTATACCATAAGATATTTGTTAGTGATCAAAATTTTATCCTACAGCAAGCTGGCACAGCTATACCACAGACTCTATAGAGAAGCATTTCTGAGTAGTAAGTGACAGTGTATGGTTTTAGTATTGTATATTGCACCCCCTGGCTAAAGATCCCATAGCATCAGAATTCTTCAGATAAAGACAACTGTTTGGCAATAAAAAGGAATACACGCCTCTTATCATGGGAAATTAGTCTCTCTAAATAGATTCAGTGCTGTTTTTAAGGCACTGCTTTTATAATGCACTCTTCTTTGTCTTTGCTTCTTCTTGGTGAGATGATTTTTCTAGTGCCACTGGCAATTTTGAGCACTTGGAGCGCTCTCTTTCTCTATGTTTTGTATGCATATGAAACAAAGATGTTAATACAATACTGACAGTTAAGAATGACTGGGAAGAGCTGCCCTTGATCTCTTTGGCTATTGGAGACGACCAGCTTCAAGTAGCAAAATGCTATAGCATGGCATGTGGCAGGCGAGCATTCTTTACAGATTGGCATTTGGTGTACAGCTTGAATTATATGTTGCCTTTGTTATACATACAAAATAAAAACCCAACAAAGGCATTCTTTTTGTTTCCAAGTAAAGGGGAGATTGCAGTCTAAAACTTTTGCTTTTTTTGACTTAATGCTGGAATTGATTCAAACCAGTTTTCCAGGAGATAATCTTTCAGTCTTCTGTAGATTTTTTTTTCTTTTTCTGGTGATTGATAACCTTACATTAAGCTAATTCACATTGCCATCTGGGCACAGCATATATTTTATTCTTATAGGAATATTAATAAAAATGACGGATTGAATTGAGCTCAAAATAAGATGGTGCGAATTGACCCTAACAATATCTGACTAAAATAATTAAATGTTTAGAAGAACTGTTTTGCAGCCTCGTATGGTTTGTCTTACGTGTATTTTTAGACTAAATGTATGGGCAACTCCTACATGCCCTTGAAAAAACTTGACATTTGGTTTGTGGCTTTGAAAATTACCCAAGTCAGAAGCTCATGTGGCTGACAGAATATGTCTTGATGTGGGGAGTTTAGTCTACTCCTGGCTTGGTTGTAAAGTGATACCCTTTTAATTAGCTATTGCCAGGGTTTCTCAGATGAGGAAGTGTGTGGTTAGGACTGTTCTATCTCTATTTTAAACTGTGGTAATGAGGACTGAACGCAGTGGGAATGAAGGGTTACACCCAACAGGAAGTAGGGTCACAAAAGTAGATTCATTGAACTCTAAACTTTAAGTGCTTAAAAATGTAGATTTTCAGGGGGAAATCCAACATATATGGATTTTGATCAGCAGTCGTCTTCAAGGATGCTTTAGTAAATATAACATATTTTAACACAATGACTTTACTGATAATAAAATTATGTCCATATATAACACTACTTTACAAAAAGGAAAATGTGGGAAAGAGGAGGTTGTATGTCCAATGCTTTATTTCATATATACATATATATTTGTGTATGTTATTTTAAATGTATACATGTCCAAAAATAAATGTGTATCCTTCAATACTTCCTCTAGGTGGGCCTTAATTTTACTTCTATCCATCAGTTCTTTTGGTCCCGTGCACTTGAAAATGTATAAGTGCCTATCAAACTTACATGGCTGCTTTGACCTATTTTCTCCCTACTCATACTGGCATCTACATGTCTCTTGTTGGGCTGCTCATCCATGCATCTGCTTCAGTCTTCTCAGTACTTGTCATAGGCTGCTATTTAGTTCTGGAGAATCAGTATTTTAATGCTTTCCCAAAGAATAGGGAGTTGAATGAGAAATCTCAATATCAGTGCCATCTGACGTAGGATTAAGTTAGCAAATTTATTTTGCTTATTTGAATATAGAGCAAAAAAACCCAGTTTAAGGATGTCAGTATGTCCTAATTGGCTTGATTGTATCGGATGCAATCGTTCCTTCTCAACATTTTTAAAATTTGTGAATGCACAATTTCAAGAGGCACAAAGTAGGGTCAACAAAAACAATATGGTATTAACAATAACTTAATAATAATAATAATAATAATAATCATCATCATCATCATCATCATCTTCATTTGTACCATGCTGCCCTATCTCCCCATGGGGACTCAGGCCAGCTGCCTGAACATAGTAACAGGCAAACATTCAATGCCTACATAAACAATGCAAAGCTAGATATAGATCTATAATTATATATACTAATTTCACATATGCATTTTCCCCTGAAACGTTTGCAAATATATATGTTCATTTCCCTCCTGCAATATTTGCAAGCCCTATATATTTATGTTTGTATCTATCTAGAAATCTGTGTGTGTGCATTTCCCCTACAATATTTGCAAGCCCAGTATATCTATATTCATATCTATCTATCTAGACATCTATATATAGATGATTATAACTGTATAGGATTTGCAAAGACTTGCAAACATGTGAGGTGAAAATTCATATATAAAATAATGTATACAGATATACAGGTGCATGGAAATCTCTAGATATCTATATGTATATAGGATTTGTAAAGACCTGCAAACATATGAGGGGGAAATTCATATATAAAATTAATGTATATAGATAGATAGATAGAAATATAAAGGTACATACGGATTGCAAAGGCTTGCAGGGGGAAATGCCTATATATTTGTAGCAGAGATTAACAAATATTTCAGGGGAAAATGCTTTTTATAAGATTAATGGCCTGTTTATAAGATTAACGGGCTGTGGCGCAGGCGGGAGAGCAAGCCAGCTGCAATTAACTGCAGTGAATCACTCTGACCAGGAGGTCATGAGTTCGAGCCCCGCTCGGAGCCTATGTTTGTTTGTCTTTGTTCTATGTTAAAAGGCATTGAATGTTTGCCTATATGTGTAATGTGATCCGCCCTGAGTCCCCTTCGGGGTGAGAAAGGCGGAATATAAATGCTGTAAATATATATATATATATATATATATATATATATATATATATATTCTTCTTCCTGACTTTCAAGGGCTTCTTTCCCTTTTCAAAACATTCCCTTGGTTAAGAGCGAGGGAGGCTTTGGATAAGTAAACACTGATAAGGGAGTGTAAGATGAGAGATAAATATATCATATATTGCAAGCAACGGCCTCCAGGCTCCACTGCCAGCTTGACCTTGACCCGATTATAAGCCCGATGAGGCTTTTTCAGCTCATAAAAAGGGCTGAAAAACTCGGCTTATCTTCGCGTATATACGATAGATTGTTTTTTCCTGATCCTTTTAGCAACTATTCCAACAGTAAAGAACTCGATGCAGTGCAGGTCTTCAGACTTTTAAGTTCTTCAGAGAATGCTGGTGGTGGCAGGAGGCTCATTCCATCTCATTTGCCTGAGCTGCCTGAGCCCAGGGACTGTGGAATGGCTTTGGGGATCTCAGATAGCACATGGTGATCAGAGATAGCAGTCCCCACTGCCAAAACACTGGAAAATGTCTGGATTTTAATGGAAGATTCAGACTTTTGCCAGTGTTTTTTAATCCATAGTCAAGTTGAATTACTTGGCTTACCCAGCGTTGAAATACATTAGCCAGTGTTCATCATATGGATACACCAGGCTACTGCAAGTGCTACACAGAATTCAAGGACAGTGTAAATGCAGCCTCTATCTCCTTAGAAGAAAAATCGGGAAAATTCAGTGCATCCAGGGGAAAGTCAAAGATTCACAGATTGCCCATTCCCCTTTCTGTTCTTTAACTAGTTTCTAAGCCATAATAGGATTTCTCTTCTTATCTCATAATTGCTGAATTTATTCAGGAGTTTTTGGCAATGAATTATGTGAAATGACTTTTTGAAACTCTGAGTATACTATGTCTGTTGGATCACTTTTACCCACATAATTTTTGACATTCTCAAAGAGCTGGAAAGAGCTAGTAAGATAGGCTTTACTTTTGTGGAAGACATGTTTATTCGTTTTCAGCAGGTTTGGCATTTTTTATAAGCAACAGTTATATCTTTAATAATGAGTTCCACCCGTTTACCCAGAACAGTCTTAGATTCACTGGCCTATAATTTCCCTGATTCCCCCTGGGTCTGTTTTTTTCAAATGGTGTTACATTGGCAACTCTCCAGTCCTCTGGTGCAGACATGCTTATGTAACATGTATTTTTAGAAAATTAGCAATTTACATTTAAATTCTTGGATGGATAACATCTGGATCAGATGTACATGTTTTTAATGTATTGGTAAGATCAAGAACATCTACCTTTATCACCACTATTTATTTTGGATACAGAAACTTCTGAAAAAAACATTTTCTGGCACAGGTATCTGTTTAGTATCTTCTGCAATGCAGACAAATGAAAATAATTTAAGAGCCAAAATGCAGCAATTTTCTGTTGCTCAGATGTCCAATAACCTGCAGTGGCTCTACAGGCAACATCCCGAATCCTATAAAATCTCTTAAGGTCTTAACAGTGCTCCCTTCCTCCTTTCAGTTTTTATTGTAATCTTTTAGGTTTGGTCATAACATGTCATGCTTTGTTTAGAATTAGAGTAGCAAAGTCTTATAATGACAGTTCCCAAATGGATGCATATATGTATGAAAGTCCCATTCCTTGAACATTTGCCAGGCCTCTGACCTGTACAGCCTCCTCGATTTCGATTTCAATTTAGGAAGATTGTATTGGGTTACAACTAAAATTACAATTGAACCACTGGATTATTTGGAACATTTTAAAAAGAAATCCTTTATTTGTGTTGGATAATAATAATAATATTAATATTAATATTAATAATAATAATAATAATAATAAATCACACAGTCCTAGACACTTGGGAAGTGTTCGACTTGTGATTTTCTGATACGAAATCCAGCATAACTATCTTGTTTGCTGTGTCATACAATATAATAATAGTTTATTTTTAACCCATCCTCTCTCCCCGAAAGGACTCAAGACGGACTCTTTAAGAATAAGTAGTCCAGTATCATGAAGACTAATCTAATTTAGGGTCAATTCAGATTATATAAAATGTGTAGATTGTACTGATTTCTCTAGTCAATTACAGTTGATCATTGTTGTTTCTTGTTTGCCTTTGCATTCTTCTAAAAGAGGTGTGCAGCTATGTACTGTTTCCCATTATACGAAGGAAGAGGAACTAATTTCTTTTTTGATATGACTTAAATCTGAATTGAGGGATGTCTCTTCAAATAATCCATGAAGATGATATGTCTTCTTTGGTCAGCGTTGCTCATGGCAGTAACAGAGTTTTAATATTTCACTTTGAGTTAGGAGTAAGGGGGGAAATCCTGCTGTAAAATCCTTCTGTGAACATGCCTTAAAGTAGCAAGAGACCAAAGGACAATAAAAAACATGGGATTTACAACATCCAATGTTACATCTGGAAAATAGGAGTGTTGTTTTCGTCTGTTCCTTTTTTGCCTGTCTAATTTCATTTATTTCATACAAGACCACTGATTTACATTGGTTAGTTTTGCGTCATTCAAGAATTTGGACTAAGTCACTACATTAGCCAGTAGGAAGAAAGTTACAACATCTTTGTTGTGTACAGACCCCACTTGAGTGGCACAAAGTACACAAGACTGCAGCCAAAATATTTGTTGGCTTATAACAAGGGAACCTTCTATATTGAAAAGAAGTTTGGGAAGGCTGTAATTAATTAGTAGGAAATTATATATGTGCATGTGTATAGAAATTATGTTTCTGTATCAGCAGTTAAAACTCACATTTTTCTCAAAGGTGAATGAAAAACTTCTTAAGCATGGCAAACTGCTTCATCATGGAGAACACAGTAGAAATTGACAGGGCCATTTTCTGTACTATAGAAACATACGTTAATGGAATTTTGGTTTGAATCCTTGATTATTTTATTCAAGTCCATCAGTTAAGGAAGGATCCAAATGAACTTGCTTGGGAATCTGTCCCATGGGGATGAGTGGGGTGACAGGAGTTGGAAGAGGTCTTATGGTCCATTGAGTCCAACGCCCTGCTCAATGCAGGATCTCCAAGTAAAGCATTACTTTCAAGGTAGCTGTCCTGCCTCTTTGAAGACATCCAGAGAAGAACCTCACTAAGCAGTATGAATTTCACATAGCTGTGTTTCATTATATTGATGCACATGGGAAGGAGAAAGCTACATCCTTCTGGTTGTCTCTTTCTCATTTAGGGGAACTAACTTTTGGGGGAACTGTTTGGTGGGAACTAACTTCTGATCCAATTGTCAGTGGTTGTGAAGTTGGAATATTGGCTCAACAGGATTTATTCTGATAAGACAGTGATTTTCAGGAATGTGCCCAGAAGTGTTTGCAAGACATCATCATCTTCATATCTGCTATCATTCTGTTGCTTTTTTGTGTTCTATATAGTCATATTTAGATTGTTGGCCTGGGAGCAAGGCCTGTGTCTTTTGTTTTCTGTACAGCTTCTGGTATACAAACATTCTATGAATATCAACCTCTCTCTCTCCCCTGCCATCCATATTTCCACTGTGCTCTAGAAAGAAAATAATGATAAGATGTATGAGGTTACTCTAATAGCAGAGGTATACAGATTCCTTCCATTGATTGGTGTTTCAGATTTATTCTGGTGAAAATGCTATTTTGCAGCTATTGAGGATTATCATAGTTAGTAGGTGCTGTTATTTAGGTTCATGTCTATTTCTTCCTCTTTCATAGTGCTGTGACCTGGGATTCCATGCCAGCCTGGCACGGACATTCAGAACATACCTTTCTGCTGAATACAATCTAGAAACCTCACGCCATGAGGGACTGGATATCATTGAGAATGCTGTGGACAACTTGGATGCACGAAGTGACAAACACACAGTCATGGATATGTGTAACCAGGTCTTCTGTCCTCCACTGAAGTTTGAATACCAGCCTCATATGGGGGATGAGGTATGCAATGGTTTTATTTGTTCCTTAATACTAAATGTTTGTGGAGTTGCTTCAGGCATAATACTTTCCTCACTTAAGAATTAATCAGGTACTTTTAGAGGTACTGTGTTTCATATATAATTGTTGTATTTGGCTTATATTTAGGTACAATTACTTCTGCTCTACTTTGTTGTTAGCACAGATATCTAAACAATTGATACTCTATATTGCTGGAATGTTCCTCTGTTCAGTACTTTGATGAACAAATCAAAATACAAATAGATTATTAAAAAATTAAAACAGCTCTGTTGGATGGGCATAAAAGACACTATTCCTAAAATATTGTACCTGACAGTGTGTAGTCAGGGTCTCTGAAGAGATGAGAAACCTACAGCACATATGCTTGACCTTTCTTGACTTGCCTAAGCAGCCAGAGCAGATCTGGTTGAGCAGGTATGGGTAGTAGTGAACAACTTTGGCCAGGGTATGATTCTGTTGAGCCTGAAAGAGATTCTGGCAAGACTTCTGTTCATTTGTCTGTTCTTCATTTTGTTTTGTTTTGTTTTCTAAAAAATACCCTCTCTAAAATCCATTGTACTGGATTATTTTCAGCCATTCTCTGATATCCCCTTCTTGGGAAATGTTTTGGCATCTTTTGGCATGTGCCTGCATTTTTACTTCCAGTCTATTTTTAGGACTTGGACTATGTAGATTTTTTTCAGTTTTGCTTAAGATCTAGTTATGTAGAACGAGAGACTTCCCAGTGGCCAATTTAGCTCCTGTACAGTATATACTGGACTGGTTTGCTAAGCTGCTAGTAACTATGAACTAGTGTAATTTTCTAAGTCTGTAATATATCTTGGAAGAGAGAACTTTTTGGAAAACCTACAGGTGTCATTGATGAATCTGTTCAACTCAGTAGCCACTGGTCTCTTTTGTTCCTCCAGGTTTCATCTTGTACCTGATATATATTTAACATACATATCAAAACTTCAAAAGCTGTTCATCAAATCCATGTCTAAACCAGGTTGACAATCTCTTATCCCAAAATCTGAAATGCATAAAAATACAAAATGAGATCTATCTTTGCTTTCTGATAGTCGAATTTACACAAATGTTGTTTCATGCACAAAATCATTAAAAATGTTGTGTTTAAAGTTACCATCAGGCTATATTTTTGGTTTGAATCCCATCTCTAAGATATCTCATTATGAACATAATGCAAACACAGGTATTTCAAAATTCAAAAAGAAAAGTGAAATCCAAAACAGTTTTGGTTCTAACCACTTTGGATAAGGGATACTCAACCTAAACTCGTAATAAATTGACAGTATGACAGAGTTGTTCCCCGGATCATGCAAAAAAGATTCAGCTTGTGTTGGATGAAGTAATCTTCCTGTTGAAGACTTAGACCTCTGGTTCAAAACTACTTCTGGATTTAATTCTTAGCCTGGTTGCTCCAGTTCTACAGTGGCCAGGAGTTTGTACAGTTAAGGGTAATGCAGTGGCTGTTCCTGTTTGTGTAGATGTTATTTCTGCTCACAGTGAAAGCCAGAGCATACATTTTGTAAACAAATATTGAACACAACAGCAAAAAATATGCTTCTGGTTACAATTACAATTAAATATTCAGCTTCCTGTTTTTCATTTTATTTTCAACATGCTAAAATTTTGAGACATCTTAATTGTAAAGATGCACATTAGTTGCCGCCTTTCAGTGTTCTGCTCTGTCTTGAAATTGCATGCATTTATCTGTTGCTTTAAGTTTGGATTTTTTACCCCTTCAGGTATGCCAAGTGAGTGCCCAGCAACCAGTTCAGACAGAGTTGCTCATGAGATACCACCAGCTGCAGTCTAGACTTACTACGCTCAAAATAGAGAATGAAGAGGTGAGAGTTATAATTGTCTTTCATCTTTAAGTAAACAAGCTCTATCAGTTCACTTATCTCAATGATTCTATACAAGATACTGAATACCAATTACAGTTGTTAATCTAACATAGCTGTTTCAGTTTAAAAGATTATAATCCTTGGAAAATGTAAAACATGGTTTTTTGGAGGAAGACTCTGTTTAGCTTGTTTGTTTTTGAATTATGTATGTGATAAACAGTTGATGTCTAGCGAAACCTTAGGACTTTCTCATAATATTGCTGACTTAAGGTTGTCAAATGCT
The DNA here is from genome assembly GCF_035594765.1 of Anolis carolinensis. Lineage (NCBI taxonomy): Eukaryota > Metazoa > Chordata > Lepidosauria > Squamata > Anolidae > Anolis > Anolis carolinensis. Next base: position 57,986,446 of record NC_085842.1, on the reverse strand, counting down.
CAGGACAGATGTGGCATATCTACAGCAAAGGATGCATATGATATATTGGAAAGGAATACATAGGACTTAGGACTCCCTTTGGAATAAAGTTGCAAAGTAAATGAATATTTAATGATATCCTGAGAATAGTATATAAAGAATGGGTTTCCAGAGCACAACAAATTATCTATTCTGGTTGCACTGTCAGCACCTAGATCTTAGGTATCAATTAAGTCTCAGTTTAGAAATGTTACTTTTTGGACTATAACTCTCAGGATCCACTCATGTAGTGGCCATGATGACTGAAGAATTCTGGGAGTTGTAGCTAGTGACCATGATGACTAGCAGAAACCTTTCCAAATTTTCAGATGTGCAGCATTTCTATTAATATGCTACTAGCAGTATTGACTAATGTGTTTGCCCTGCTTTTGTTCTACGTTGCAAGGTGACGTAAAATGTAGCCTCAACAAATAGAGCATCCAGTAAGTCCTGGATCCCTAAATTGTAATCTCCATCCATAGATTATAATTTAAGGCACTTAATTGTAGTCTTCTGTCTCTTCCACTTAGGAAATTGTTAATTCAAAAAGAAGGCAAGTCTCAAAGGCCGTGCAGTCGTATTGACCTAATTGTACGTCCTCTCACTCTGTTTCACAATCTTCTGTGCCTACATTTCCGCAGGTGCGAAAAACATTGGATGCCACTATGCAGACATTGCAAGACATGCTGACGGTGGAAGATTTTGATGTCTCGGATGCCTTCCAGCATAGTCGCTCCACTGAGTCAGTCAAATCAGCTGCTTCGGAGACTTACATGAGTAAAATCAACATTGCCAAGAGGAGAGCCAACCAACAAGAAACTGAAATGTTCTATTTTACTGTGAGGATAATTTTCTGTCTGTACTGAGCACAGTGTTGGAAAAAAATGCTAGATGTAAAGTTGATATCATAGGTACTAAGATGACAATGTAGAGTGGTTTTTCTGCTATTAGAATTCCTTTTCTTGTCTCTTCAGCATATTTCAAAAATAACATATTAAATGTGCCTTGCTAGTTCTAAAAAAGGGTATATCCTCACATTTGAGAGTGCCGGCATCTGACATTTTTGTCTCATTTGAAGGAGGGTCCAATTCTTCATAGTTTGGAGGTGGAAATTCCTAATAGAAGTGCTCCTGTTTGGTAAAAATGGAGAATGAGTCAGTACTACAGTTTTTGTGTGAAACCATATGTTTTGGCCAAACAACATAACTTTTAAATGAGTAATCTAAAACGTTTCTCACTTCCAGCTCAAGAATTTTACAGGTACCATTAGGTTTTCTCTTACAGTAAGGGTGGGAAACTCTGGAGTGTCTAGGGATTAATTCTTACCGCACCCCTAACATCTGCCATAGGTAACAGGCAGAACCGGTCCAAGGCAATTTTGGAATGTAGGCAAACAGAAAGGTTGGTGCCCCGCCCCCCAAAATTTGGCGCAACCCCCCCCCCCCCCAGACACACACTATTCAGGTGTATAAACCTCACTTGCCTTGTTTTCAGCAGACCTCACAATGTCTGAGGAGGAAGAGGAGGCACGCAGGCGTTTCTCCGGTTTGTAGAGTGGGGACAGCCTCCCTTCTTGCAAGGGAAGTTGTCCCCACTTTCCAAAGGGAAAACGCGCCCATCTGCGCCTGTGTACAGCACCATTGGCCATTTTGGGTGATGGTGCTGTGCAGTTTGGCGCGGAGCTTCGATTGCTCGCACAGGCGCAAGCGATAAAAGCCCCGCGCCAACAGCGGTGTGCTGGCATCGGCAGCGCTACGGGGGTGCTGTCGACGCCTCGACAGCGCCCCTATCGGCATGCGTCCGAAGCGGCCGCTTCAGCAGCCTCTACGTTCAACCGGCCCTGGTAAGAGGTTTATTGCTCTCCTTTTTAAAAATCATTTAAAGGTGCAGTTTTTCATGTGTCCTTTGCTATAGATAAGAATCGCCATTTCTGAAGACTTCCAGGATGTCAGCTTATTTGTGAGGGAAACCAGACCTTACTAATAACACTCCTGTAAGCTATGGTTCAGTGCTACTCAAAACAGAAGTCTGTGAATGAATGCAAGTCTGTAAGCCATCTGCTATGGGTCCCTTGAGATCTTCTAGGAAAGAAAGAAACAATTGGAATCAACAGGCAATAGTATGGTGCCAGTTCCTGTCCCATTGGAGTTTGGGGGGAAGTTCTCCACGTCTGATAGCTTAAGATGCTCTGCTATACATCACACAAGAGAAAAACTCTCATTTTTAAACCCTATTTTCCTGGTTGGGGCAAATCCAGGTTGGGTGGGGGCTACTTATAGCCCGTTTGTTGTCCACCCTGGCAATTCCGATCTTTCTTTGTGGTTCAAAGGCCTAATATCCAGTCTGTCCTTTCAAACTCATGTACAGCTCCTCCTTATGTTACACTGCAAGCTTCTTTGGAAACACAAGGATAGTTAAACAGCACATTTAGACCACTGGGGAGGGAGAAAGAGAGAGAGTAAAGAAAACATAATGTTTGAAATTGAAAGTGAAAAGCCTGGCATATGGGGCCATGTAGAGTGCCTGCAGCAATATAACAGATTACTTATCAGATACCTGAATAATAGAGTAGCAGACCTGGAAGTCAGTGATCCCTGTACATATTTTTTTTTTCATTTTTTTCAAAATAGTTATATCAGAAGCAACTTTGTTCATCACTTCCAACTTATGATGACTGTGCCACAAGGTCTTCTTGGAAAGATTTGTTCAGGAGGGTTTTTGAACTTGGTTCCCTCTAACGCTAGGAGAATGTGACTTGCCCAAGGTGACTCAGAGGGTTTCCACAGTTGTGTTGAGATTTGAACTATGGTCTGGGTGTGTTGGGCTCCTAAAGGAGAAGTCCGAAGAGGAGACATGGTGGCTGTCTTTAAACATCTGAAGGGATGCCATGCAGAAGAGATGGCAAGTTTGTTTGCTTGTAAAGAAATTCCATTTAAATATTAGGAAGAACGTTTTTAAATAGTAAAAGCTGTTTGACATGCAATAGATTGCCTTAGAGTAGTGGTTCTCAACTTGTGGGTCCCCAGATGTTTTGGCCTTCAACTCCCAAAAATCCTAACAGTTGGTAACTGGCTGAAATTTCTGGGAGTTGTAAACCAAAACACCTGGGGACCCACAGGTTGAGAACCACTACCTTATAAGATGGTGGACTAGACTTCTTTGGAAGTTAGATGATAATCTCTCAAGAGTTGGACTAAATGACCCTTGTAGTCAATTTCAATCTTATGATTCTATGAACAATATCTAGTGATATGACAGTAAGAGTTGCACCATTGTACTCAGCAATGAGATAGTGTTAATTAATGTTCAGACTATTTCATTCCATAACCTCCATAGTCTTGTAAAATATGATTTTATAATTATCCACATGTTACAGAGAAGAGTCAAAGCTGTGATCTGGAGTAGCAAAATCTTAATATGTAACCTGGTCTTTGTACTACTGTATAGTTCTATACCATCATAGCAAATATTATTTCCTTAGCCTAGATGCTTTTCCCTAATTTGTGTCTTGAAATCCTCAAGGGGCATTATGTTTATGTTCTTCAACCTTCCCATTTCTGCTTCCCCACCCCAGTACCTCCCTCTCCACTTGCCTTTCTGCTCTGCTCTGTGCTTTTACTTTCCTGTATGACACTATTATTAGACGTGAGGCAATTTGAAAATAAAAGTTATGCTCAGAACAATTCCACCAGAGAAGTATCAGCCAAGCCAGCAGACCTCATGAAGTGAGAATTCTTCTCTGCTTTATCGTTGTTTGCACAAAAGTGGAGTCCTTTCTGTGGAGAAGGGAAAAGCGTCTTTGCTTATTGAGGCCATTCCCAGAAGCCGGACAAAAGAACGCTTTCTTTGAACTTTTGTCTTTTGAGTTCCTTGTGATCTCAGGCTCTGACCTCAAGCACATGGTTTGGCACAAAGGTTTTTGGCCTTATGAGATCACCAGGACTGATACTTAAATGGTGAAAAAGTAAAAGCCCAAGTGAAAAAGGCATCTTTGATCTAACTTTGTGTCTATATATAACTGATGTCTGGTTCATTAAGGCAGCCTACATGTCCTCTGCTCTGTGCTGATGTTCCAATAGGAGAAGAAATATACCTGATATAATATTTCACTAAGCATCTTTCCCTGTACGTTTTTGTTTATATGTGTGTGTGTTTTCTCTCTTACAGAAATTTAAGGAATATCTGAATGGCAGTAATCTTATTACCAAGCTACAGGCTAAACATGATTTATTGAAGCAGACTCTAGGAGAAGGTAAGTAACATATATATCCTAACAAAGAGAGTGAATTTCTCATCAAAAGATAATTTGAATCCTGATCTATAGATCTCACCTGTTATTTGCTGATTTCTTTTGGCACTGTTTGTTGGTAGCTGCATCTGTTGCAGCACAGTGAAAGACAGAGGAAAATTGTTGTTTTTTCCACCTATCTTTCAAGTTTGCCTGAGATTGGCATTGGAATGCCCCCTGCATTGATTCTTTTCTTAAGGCATAAAAGAGGCATTCCTTCGTTAGGTTTGTGTGTGTGTGTGTGTGTGTGTGTCAGGAGCAACTTGAGTCGCTTCTGAAGTGAGAGAATTGGCTGTCTGCAAGGACGTTGCCCAGGGGATGCCCTGATGTTTTAAAATATTTTTACCATCCTTGTGGGATGCTTCTCTCATGTCTCCGCATGGAGCTGGAGCTGATAGAGGGAGCTCATCCGCACTCTCCCCGAGTGGGATTTGAACCTGGCAACTTTCAGGTCAGCAACCCAACCTTCAAGTCACAAGGCTTTAGTCCACTACGCCATCGGGGCCCCCCCTTCATTAGGTATGCACCCCATTATTTCTGTTTTGCCAGCTAAGGAGATATAAGTGGATGCTCTTTGTTGAGTGGAAAACAGAAATCAAAACATATTCCTTTGTAACACGTTTACTGTGTTCTTTTTAACACTCATCACTTTCATTTGGTAAATAAGGGTTCCATTTCATTTGGAAAATAAAGGATCTCTGTAAACAACTGCAGTATGTCTCAGTATGAACAGATGCATATGTTGGGTCTTCTGTTACACATAAAAAGCTTTTCAGTTACTATCTTTGAAAACGAACCATCAACAGGAAAAATGATAGACTGGTGTTTCAGAACCAGAGTCTGCACCACTAGATTTTAGTAGGTTTCACTCCAGCAAAAATGAGTGGTGTTAAATATAGTCAGTAATAAAGGGAGGAGTTGTTTCAGCATCCTGCTATGCATGCAGTGAAAGTGAAATTTCCTACTTGCAAAGGAATTATTTCTGGTCGTCCTACATGATAGCTATCAAATGCTCTTTGTCCTTTTTACAGCCAAGGAATTGAATTAAGAGGAGAATCTTGTGACTTAATTTAGTCAAAATGATTTAGGAAGAATTTGACAAAACACGGGGCCCTTAATGTTTCTCTAAATTTCTAAATAATGTGGCATTTTTGCTATAGTTTTTTTTAATGCAATGTCTTGAGTTCCACCTTGGGAGAAAGATGGCCTGGAAAGGAAAATAATAAATAACAAAAAGATTTTCAACACAAAGGGAGATTATCATGATTGAGAAAGCCTTGATGCTCATACATCACCATACACGTTTGTAATCTGATCTAGAATTGAATGTGCTAACAAATGGTCATGGTCTTTAAGAACCACATTTTAGTGATGATCTGCCCATGAGCATTGAAGAATGTAGCCTACCCACGTGCCCCCCCCCCCCCCACACACACATAAGTGGAAACACCCATGGCAGAACTGTGTGTCCATATGAACCTGGTTTTTCTACATGAGAAAGACTTACTACATCTCATATCCAGAATTCTGAAATCTGAAATACTCCAAAATCCAACATTGGCCCCATGGGGTGGCTGAAGTAGGGACACCTTTCTGTTCTAATAGTTCAGTATACACAATTTTGTTTCATGCACAATTTTAAAAATAATAATATTGTTTATACATTTTCCTCCAGGTTGTGTGTATAAGACCTATATGATTTTTATATTTAAACATAGGTTACATCCCCAAGATATCTCATTATGCTTCTTTCCCAAGCATTTCAGAGAAGGGGTATTTAACCTGTATCTGGCAGGAATTTTTGGAATATATTGACCAACCTAAGGACATACTTAGATATGTTAGATACCTTCCAATATGTAGTGATATGTTATCCCATTATGGTTAATTATTTTGACCTACACATTTCAATCAGTTCCTGAGTCTTCCACTTCTGAGTTGATTGATTTTACTGTGGTATTGTTATGTATTGATGATGTGAATTATGTTTTCCTTTGATAGTAATGTATCTGTATTTATTGCACTGTATGTATTGTTACATTACGAGTACTTTGTAGGCCGCCTCAAGTCCCTTTTGGGAGATGGTGGTGGGGTAGAAATAAATTATTATTATTATTATTATTATTATTATTATTATTATTATTATTATTGATACAAAGACAGTATGACAGCAAATAAGATCTATATTCTGGATTTTGTATCACAAAATCACAAATTATTATTATTATTACTATTAAAATTATTATTTCAGAGGATAACTGCAAGGAACTGGCAGCTAAAAAGAAACTCCTAAAATAAAATTTCTTTAGCATGCTTTGATGATTTTTCTTATAATGGTTAAGGCTGCCAGAGTCTTCTCTGACACTATGCTTTTAGACCTTGCATTACTTTAATTTCTGTAGTGAGCTCAACTGAACCAAGGTTAAATAAATACTGATATAGTGGAATTTTGCCTACACGAACCTATAATAATAATAAACACATTCTTTAATGCTGCTGTATGCCCCTTTTCCTATTATGACTCCCCCAGAATATGTCATAGTGACCTACGTATGACTGCTCATAACAGTTTCCTCTATCCAGAGCAAGAAGGCTCTTCAAAATGTTTAACTTAAGTAGATGCCCAAGGTTAAATGTATGATTTATGTCCTGTCCTGAAGAAACCAAGGGAAACCTAGTTGACCTGTTAACTGTAAAAGTTGTGTTGGGAACAGGAGACTGTTTCTTAGGTGCTGAATTTGCAGATATTTCTGTGATTTATTGCCATATTTTGCTGTCATACACTCAGGGAATGCATTTCACAGCATTTAGAATGTGCTGCCTTTGATCTGTTTTTGCATTACAGATACTAACATATAGATGTTTATTTTGTTTTTGTTGATTATAATTCTGCAGATATTTACCTATGTTCATATGATTTGCAGACCCTGTCTCATCAGTAGAGACAGTGGTTTGCATTTTTAAACTGAACTGCCTTTCAAGGAATCAGATATAGCAACTAGTACTTTATCTTGAGTTGAAGAACGTTCACTCTTCCCCCCTAAAACTAGTGATCTTCCAACCATATGCAGCCTTAATTGAACAATGGCTGTCCTTCTTATTTCTCCAGATGTTCTTAGGCCTGTATTTCCTATCACCATTAGTTAGATATGATCACTCACCTGCATTGCAAGGCATATCTAAGAGTAGCTGTTTCCAAATTCAGGCTTTTGACATACTGGAGAGGCTGAAGCTACCATTAGGTGATGCCTGACTAGCCTGGATTTGTCCTATAGCTCAAATAACAAGCCTCTGAGATAATGGCAGTGCTGTCCCTCAGAAAATAGTGTGATTACATCATTTCATTTCCTGCTTTGTGAAAATGCTGCAGCAGTTCTGAAGTAGCTACAACAAACACTCCAGGCACCTTTATTTTATGACTTCTGTCATTATTTTTTAGAAATGCAGTGATTAGCTTTCTCTAATAACTAGAATTCTGGCTTATTTTCTCTTGGCACTTTCCCATCTCATCCAACTGTTCCATTTGTATATATTTATGTGAACAGTGTTCTTCAGCTACTCTTCCTTCATGAAACAATATGTTCCTTGTCCCTCATCTCTCTGGGCTTGTGACCTGCAGTTCCTTCCCCCAAGACATGCTACCTGCTTTTGTACTAATTTTTCCCTCTTTATGAAGGATATTGGCTTGATTTCCCTTGTAATGTGGTCCAGTCTTTTGGTCATCTCACATCATGACAGGTTTTCCAACAATCTTGACCAGTATTACAACAAACATTGTTATTCCTCTTGTGATGGACAATGACTTCAACCTATTGTCCTCAACATTTCTCCATGGATTTTAAGATTGGCTGTTTTCGCATATCTGTGTGTTTCCGCATGTTCATCTGCTCAGCAGAGTCCACAATATTTTTTATTTTTTTCATCCTAGGCAGTTTTGATATTCTCTTAACAACTTGCTTCACTTGCAATTAATCCATCAGTTAAGCACAACCACACCATCACTACACATTCTCTGTGACCCAGAAGCCTTTGGCTTTGTAGCCATGACTCATGAAGGGATAATGATTTGAGTGCCTTAGTATTTTTGTCACTGTGGCAACAACCATTCCTTACAAATATATAATTAAGGCTTTTACGTTGTTTAAGGAATTGTATCTATGACAAGTTTCATTCTCTGATTGTCCTGTAGTCTCCACATTCTTTCCAATGTTTTATATCATGAGCATCAAAAAGAATGCAAGAGGCAGAAGTCTGAAGCTAGGACTGAACTGGAAAGTTTATTTTTAAAAGGCATGAAAAACCTGCCATTTCCAACAATGCATTTGTCAACCACAGTTGAATACATTCTGTCTTTTCAAAGAGTGCTGTGGAGACCTTTTCGTAGTGGGCCCTGAGCTCAGTGGCAGAAAGCATGCTTTTCATGTATAATGCCTAGGGTTCAGCTCCTGGCATTTGGAATTAAGAGCCTCAGCAGAGAGGCTGATTTGGGCTAGATGGATCAGCTGTCTATTCTTTCTTAAGAGCTACCATATCTTATCTGTAAGCAAAATTATACAGTACTCTTACTGAGAAGCATGTAGCTTCACCTTCTGATTTTCTTTAATTTCTATATACAGTGCCCCCCCCCCCCCGTCAAGTTACAGTAGATATTTAACTCTTTTATGCTGTAGCAGTTTAAAAAATCCAAAAACAAAGCTACAAGCTACACAGTGAAAGTGTGTAATTTGGCCCTGAAATGATTGCTTAATGCACAATGCCATTGAAACTGTCCAAAAAGAACTTACGTCTTTTAAGATGCACATCTTAGGAACATGACTGTAAAGTCAAGAATGAACCGTATCAAAAATATTTACTTTTTTGTGGACTAGAAGAGGCAGAATGCTATAGTAGTGATGATGATGATGATGATGATGATCTTCCTCTTCTTTTTCTCCTCCTCCTCCTCCTCCTCCCCCAAATGGCATTCTATTTATTTAGTTTATTTAATCAGTTTATGTCTCGTCTTTCTCCTGACTTCACAACTTATGACAAGATTATAACAAAATCTACCTAAATGCCTGATGATTAAATGAGATTAAAAATAAATAAAATAGCTGCCATTTTAGAACACAAACAATGGAAAAAGTATAAATAATGTTTAAATACAACAATGCTGCACAGACGCCATGTCTCATTGAAATAAAAAAGTGTTTATCGTCCAGTGGAAGGAGAGTAGAAGAAAGACCAGACCAGATTCACCCCTGCAAAGTCCCTCTCTCTTGTCCCCACCAGACTGGCCTGTGCCATTGTTATTTGGGGGGGGGGGGTGTAAGGAAGCCCTCCAGCAAGGATCTTAAGACTCAGGCAGGCTGATAGAGAGAGATAAGTGTCTCTCAGATAATCAGGATTTAAGCTGTACTTAGATGCTTTCAGCAAACCACCTCACAAAGAACACAAGGAGTGTGTTTACATTTTTATCTGTGAAATGACATACACTTCTAAAAATTAATAGACTGTATTAACGATGTGCCTGCCACTTCTGTCAATTGCAACTGTTAAGAGATGCATGAAAAAGGGGAGGATATTGACTGTAAATGTGGACTCTGTTTGATTACAATCAGGTGGTCAATTAACTCATAGGAAAATGCTAAGCTGCTAAATACTGTTTGTTCACATGCAGTCCTCAACGAAGTGAAGGAATAATTTTCTGTTTGCTCCTTGGAGAGGATTGTTCACATAGGGACCTCCCTTATCTCTTTTTTCTTCCCAACCCTCTCCCCATTTCTTTTTCCTTTGATTGCTGGACATAAAGGCTATTCGGAGAAAGCTCTTCCCCTGGTGCAGATTAACTAAGCTTCATTGACAGCTGAGCTACTCAATTTATGCCACCTTTAATAATTTATTTGCCCTCTTAATGAACTTCATCCTTGAAGGCTGAAAGCAGATAAAATTTCTATAAGAAAACTTCAGATAGTACTAATCAAAGAATTAAGGCTTGCGAAGGAGTTGAAAGATTCCACTCCCCAGGCTGGCCCCTGGTGGGCTTTCAGTGATTGTCCAACTATACAGAGATCATGCATTATTATGTTTGGGAAATAACGGCGATGGGGCAATTCAAAGCTAGAATGGAGCCTCTGAGAAGTTCTTTCCCTATTTAAGAATCTATTGCTGGAGAGGAACAAGGAGCAATAATGGGGTTGTGTGGAGAGATGATGAAAAACAAGCTAGCATACCTTAAGTGCTTGATTTGGGCAGGAAGCTGAGTTACTATGAGTTACTCAAATCAACCCAGATTTCGGAAGATATGGTATGGTGTTGTGGTTTGGGTGTTGAATTGGATTTGGAAGACCAAGATTCAAATCCCCACAATTTATTTATTTACAACATTTATACCCCGCCCTTCTCACCCGAGAAAAACCAGTAGGTGACCTTGGGTAAGTCATGCCACTCTTAACCTCAATGGAAGGAAAGGCAAACCTTCCTTGAACAGATCTAGCTGAGAAAGCCCCTTGATAGGCTTGCATTAAGGTTACCATAAGTCAGAAATGAAGACACACCACAACAGTGATTCTTGAATTACAGGATGCATTTTGAAGTGCAGGCTGGGCTTTAAGCAATCTGCAGGATCTTTAGGCTCAATTCAATTTTCCACTGAATGTATCTAAAAATAATGCAGATTATTTTGTGCTCATTTGGACTTTAGAAAACTCCAATTCCTTTAAAAGAGAGAAACAGCTATGACATCTGCCCCTGGAAGCTGAGTAGGGACAGTACTAGGTAGTAATTGGATGGGAGACTACCAGTGAATATCAGGTGGCATGTGCTATATTTCAGAGGAAGGAACTGGTAGAGTCACATCTGAGTATTCCTTGCTTAAGGAAACCCTATGAAATTGACGTGGTTAGTCATAAGTTGATAGTCAAGTTGAAGATACACACAAAATATCATTAAGTAAACAAGTAGAAATTAATACATTATTTTTCTCTTTGTCTCCTCCAGGCGAAAGAGCTGAATGTGGGACCACCAGGTAAGTAGGATCCATGGCTGTTCCCTTTTCAAAGATCATTTCGTATGACTTGTGCAAGCGAAACCAGTCTGGATTTAAACTGCATCTGCTATAAGCCGATCTATGCAAATGTTTGAGCAAAAATGCTCTAGGCATATGCTAAGGAGGGAAACAGTGACTGGCTACTCCCTGCATCGGCAGCCTAACTTGTGCCTGCATTGCCCAAATATATTAATTAGAGAGATGACAAACAGGTCCTCATTTTTGCTGCAGTGTAATTTCTCGCTGACTAGCTCTGAAACCATGAGAAATGCCGTATCAGTACGGTGCACTGCAGAGTCTCGGTGGATGGATCGAAGTGTGTTCACATTGACTACACCTCTTAGCAGACTGCCAGGGCCTCCCTTGTTCACTAGAATTCATTCACACACAGTGGATTGATCCTTTTTTCCTTATTAGAAAGGGAGAAGGATAAAGCATCCAGAATAAAGGAAAATATTAGATACTAAAGCATGAGGGAAAAGCTAGGGTTCTTTGAGGGGAAATGAGGAAGCTGAGAAAGTCAAGAAGGGAGTAGGAAACATATAAAAGAAAGGTGCCGATAGCCTTTGGAAGGAGACAGAAACCTTGTTCAGTTTACCTGCAAGGTTGTATAGTAGCAATAGCCCATGGTGAATTGAAAGGATAAGATGGAAGCAAAAGGAGAGGCCCAGAGGTGGGAAGATCCCGTATGGGGTCTTTGGCACAAGGCAAAATACAAATTGAGAATGTTTGCTTTGTTAAACAAGGCTGGATGAAGTTGTTGAGAACATGCACAAAACAGGCAGACACACATTGGCTGAAAACCTCGAAATACTCTGCTTGCTCTATTTAGTGAGCTAGCCCCAGAGTTTCAGTTGTATATATCCTTCCATATTTCATTGCTGCTGCAATAATTGGAGCCCCCAGCTGGCCAAAAGGTCTGCGGTTTGAATCTGGGAGCGGGGTGAGCTCCTGTCTGTCAGCTCCAGCTTCCCATGCGGGGACATGAACAAAACTTCCCACAGGATGGTAAAACATCCGGACATCTCCTGGGCAATGTCCTTGCAGATGGCCAATTCTCTCACACCAGAAGCGACTTGCAGTTTTTCAAGTCGCTCCTGACACAAAACAAACAAACAAAAAAAAACTTCAGTAGCTTCTTCCAACCCCATCATCATTACAAATACCAGTTAGACTTAGGTATATTTAACTGTAATGGTTACCCTCAAGAAAATCTAGGGGTTGAGCTATTTTGGGTTAGTTGAGAATTGTTTATCAAGACAATCCTAGTCTTCTCACACCATGGTTTTACTCTGGTTGTGTTTTATGCAGCACAATTAAACAGTCTGGTAACATTTTAATGGGCATGGCTCTTTCCTATGGAATCCTGGGATTTGTAGTTTGGTGAGCTCCTTATAACTCTTGTTAGGGTTGCCCTATATCAAGGCCGGACCATGAGACCAGTTTTCACAGGTCTCCAGGTGAAAGATGAAGGTACAAATTCTGCATCTCACTCCAGGCAAAGGGCTATGTGCAAAGGGCTATGTACAAATCTGCACAATCATGAGAGCAGCAGCTTTCTACAGTTTCCAAGTCTTACATGATTTGTTGCTGCAACTTGCAAAAACTCTCCTTGGGATGGGAAAGGTTCAAATGCTTAGCTTCTTCCTTCCAATTGTCACAGTGCTCTCTGCTCTGCATTCACCTTCTGGTTAGAAGCAAGTATAATAATAGATTATGTGTTTCTTATTTCATCTTCTTAGGTAAGTGAGATTAAAAAAAAAACCCAGTTCACTTTGATGCAGGAATAGCCCATTTAGTTACAATGTAAGAGTCTTCTGGCAGGACATTACCAGTGCCTTACCAAACTCCCAGCTCCAGGATTGCACAGACTACAGCCATGGTGGTTAAAGTGGTTTACATGGCTATAATGGTGTAGAGTTGATACATCCTTGTGGTCAGACTACCTGTACCCTCCCTGCCTGTATTAAATCTGTATTAGAACCTCACAGGCAGTGCTGAAGGAGTTACCTCTTTCTCCAAGGCTTCCTCAAGGCCAGGGTTTTGTGGAGATAGATAGCAATGAGACCACTCTATTCTTCTTTCAGAAGGTCCAGTGCCTTTGCCTGCTAAAGCTTTAAGTGAGGGAAAACTCATAAAGTAAAGCCACTGAGGTTTCTGAGAAGGGATAGTTGGACACAGAGTGGTTTCTTTTTTACCTAGGTTTAGTGGTGACTTTCCAGAAGCTTGTGAACCATTTCAAAACCCCATTCTGTTTATGCACAGATTGCTTCTTTTTTTGTTTGTTGCTTATTTAAAAGAATAAGCTCTTAAAATTGCCATTTCATTCCACCTGAGCAGTGCACGGTGTTTTTCCTGTGCCAAAAGGCAGCATCTGCTCACACTTCATCTTCCTTTAATATGCACAGCACAAGACCTTGCAGGATTGAAGTCAGTCATTCTGGCTCAGCCTGTAGATTAATTTAAATCTCTGCATATTTTCAGTGAGGAGGAAAGTGATAATGGTGGTGGATGGTGGTTTTTCCTGTCACTTCCAGAGCCCCAGAATAAAGGAAGAATGTACTTTTCAGCTTAGCTTGCAATTTAAAAAAAAAGAAAGGTATTAAACAATGAAATCTGGGAATTTAACATAGAGAATACAAAGCTGCCAAATTCACCTTCTAATCTCACAGAAACCAGTGATTTTATTTATATAGATAAATAGATAGTACAGTATGAACCCACCTCATATTCATGGGAGATACATTCCAAGCCCATATCTAAAACTGTGGATAATTGCGAATTCTCTATTTTGACTATATTTGGGCTGGATGCATACCGTTGAATTCCATTGGAGAACTAATAGAGGGCAACATACACTTCTGGGGTAGGGGGGATGGTTTTTAGAGTGTGGGTAAGTGAAAACATGGCTCTAGAATCCATGAATTAAGCAGTCATTCCATCCTACTTTAGTGTGTAACAAAGTGCAAAATTATTACAGAAATTATGGATATGATTTTTTTTCTTATGCTGGAACAAAAAATAGCTTTTTTTGTACATGGAGCTCTTTATTTAACCATGCATATGAGAATATTGAAATGTACAAAAATAGGCTTTTTGCATTTCAGTAAATTTGGAGGTCACTTCAAATATACTTCAACATAATCTAATACTACTTTTAAATCCCCCGGGGGGCAGTGACCTTTTTTGGTCAGGGATACGAATGGATGGTTATGAGACAAGAGTTAGTGCAGTGTTTTGAAAAGCTAAAACCACGATAGCATGGATAGCTCCAGGTGGAGTTCTCAGACATTTTCCCAAGAAGGTCAGATTTACTTGTGCTTTACAATATTCCTGGATAGCTGATGCAATATTTAAATCCTATCTCGTGGTCAACATTTTTTTGCCTTGTTCCAAGTGGATTACATTTAACCCCCCCCCCCCCAAATTTTTTTTATAATAAAACATTTTTTCAGAATGGGAAGCTAGCATAGGACTCTTAAGATGCTGGTGAGTGTTTTTTCTCTGTTCCTCACACCACCAGTAATTTAAATGATAACAATTTTGGAGGAAGATATGAAGATGGTAGTGTTCACAGAGCCGTCCTGAGGTAATTTTGGGGAGTAGGCGACCAGAATTTTGGTGACCCCACCCCCAAAACAAATTGCTGAAAAATACCTTCGGCGGTGGCAGCCTCCTGGAGAGCACGCACGCCCAGCCACCCGTCCGCAGGGGTGATTGGAAGGCCTGTGCACCTGCACAGGCCCATTGACCATGCTTTTTGGGCAATGGGCCTGTGCACGTGCGCAAGCCTTCCAATCGACCGCGCAGACATGGAAGACCACGTGGAGCAATTGCGTTGGCTTGGCGCCGCGCGGAGCGGCCTAGGCAGGCTGGGACTCCCGGCAAACGCGGGGGCGCCTCGATGGCGCCCCCGGTAATAATGTGCCACAGGCGACCGCCTAATTGGCCTTGCCGGGGGACCGCCTCTGGGTGTTCACACAGTGTAGTTGAAGCATTAATCCCTTCGGAGGCTTCCCCTTCCCTTCTGAGGTTTTTCTTACTTGCAGTCTTTGAGATCTTTCCCTGCCATTGTATTCACGTTGATGTTTTGTTGGTCTCTTTTGTTCCATTTTTCTCAGGCCCCCCTGTCTTCCCCCTAAACCACAGAAAATGAGGAGACCTAGGCCTCTCTCAGTCTATAATCATAAACTCTTTAACGGCAATATGGAAACATTCATTAAGGTACTTGCTGTCTAACAGTCAGAGTCTGTGAACACTGTGGATGTAATGGTAGCATATATATTTTTTTCTCTTCTAACCACTGACCTACTTCCTTTTCTCGGACCTGGGCTTTCCCATGCACTGCACATTACACAATTAAAATGTTTAGTATGCTCTCTGCCTCAGTGATCATTTCTGTTGGTGGCTGCCTGTCTTTGTTGTAGTGGCGAGGCATGTGAGATACCTGTTCTTGGAGTGTCTCCTTCCCACCCATGCCAACTTGGTAGGATGAGATAACAGACATGAACCTTGCAGAACAGGATGGGAGCTCAGCAGCCTTTGTTCCTCTCAGCAGGCTAATTGCAATCTGCCATATCTTATCAATTCAGACAGAACCACCATGGTTTTATAAGCTGCTATTCTTACAAATATCCTGGAATTTAAATGCAGAATGGCTGTCTCCCATGGAAAGGGATTTGCAGGGGATCAAAGTTAAAACAAAAATCCTGAGAGATTGTGGCCCTCAGATTAAAGTGGCTGTTTCATTTAAGAAAGGCAAGATGTGATCAATTGTAGCAAAATTTGTATACATTAATTTGTTCTATAAACAGTGAGTTATTAATTGTCCTGAAGGAAATAACAGAACTATAGAAAATACGTGGATATATCTTGTGTTTTCCTCTTTGGGGAAGGGTGTCTAGTTTGGGGGGATATAGCCACCACCACTGGATTCTTCTTTGTATGAAGTGGGGTGGACAACGCCACTATGTTCTCCTTGTCCTCTTCCTCCTTACACAGTGAAAAGGGTTGAGGAGAGAATGCTTTCTTCAGAAGAAGACGTGCCACCACTATCTTGTTTCTCTTGTGATATGGGGGCTGATGCCATGGGGGGACTATAGCATTTGGACCACATATAGTTTTTGGAGCCACATTTTGTGGCCCCTATAGATGTGCCAGACACCCAGGTAAAATGCAAGTGTCAATTTTTACTCCCTAAACTAGAAGTGATGTACACTAATTTCATGCAGTGTAGCCCCTGAGTGATGTGCGAGTGAACACTGCTCTACATCTCCTCCACAGTTGCCCATAGGTGAGTTTCTATGCAGCATGGTGCTACTTGCCTTAGACAGCAGGAAGGCCCTTGCATACACTGTTTGGATTGGATTGTATCTCAGAATGGAATGGGAGCCAGTACAACTGGTGAAACACATGCATAATATGATCAAAATGGGCAGTCCCAGTTTATGACCTTGTAGAACTGGAGCCTTTTTACACTACAGAAACATAGCACTGTGGTTCCATTTAATGTTCATGCTGCCATCAAATATAATCCTGGGATTTGCGGTTTATGAGTGGTCTTTAGAATTCTTAGGATTCAGCCATAGTAGTTAAAATGAAAATATACTGCTATAATTGTGCCATGTGACAAAGCTCTTCCTATTCTGAACCAGAAGCAGTATCTGAGTTGTTTTTCAAGACAGGCCTACTTGCAACGCATTCCAGTAGTCTAAAGGTGAGGCGACCAGAGCATAGATTATTATAGGTAAGAATTTCTGTCTAGGCAACATCTCACCTGATGTGTCAGCTTGAATGAATAAAAGGTACTAGTGGTTTGAACCCTGGACTAATACTCTGGAGACCAAGGTTCAAGTAATAATTTAGCCATGGAAATCCACTGGATGACCTTGGGCAAGCCATGTCCTCTCAGAGGCAGACAAAGAAACACTCACTCTGACCAAATCTTCCCAAGAAAACCCTGTGAAAGCTTTTCCTTATGTCACTAGAAGTCAGAAACTACTTGAAGGCACACAGCACCAACAACAACAACTTGACATTATTTGACAGCCAGACCAATAAACTTTGGTGGCAATGCTGAAACCAGTGGTTCTCAATCTGTTGGTCCCCAGATGTTTTGGCCTTCAACTCCCAGAAATCCTAATAGCTGGTAAACTGGCTGGGATTTCTGGGAGTTGTAGTCCAAAACACCTGGAGACCCACAGGTTGAGAACCATTGCTTTAAGCACACCTACAGTTGATATCTTAGGGAAAAAATTCCTTTGATTTCAAATGGCTATACAAAATTAAAAATTATAAAGACATGCGTTCACAGTTTCTTAAGGCTGGAGGTTAAAAATTCTTGTGTATTGCTGCATGATAGGTGAAATATCTCATATGTTATTTACATGGACCTGATATAGCTGGACACCATTTTCAAAGGAAAGGTGTGTGTATGTCTGTGTGTGATTACATATGCTTGGCAAGCTACTTTTCTCCGGCTATGTTCCCAAACTTGGGAGATTCATTCACACAAAATAAATGTTGAGTGTTTTCTAAGAGCTCCGTAGATCTCACCACTAGTTGAGAAGAACTGTAAGCTAAGAAATGTTGAGGAAATAGAACCTTATACTGTGTTAATTTAGGTATGTTGAAAGATTTGTGTCCTTTAAAGCAATATAGAGTATTGTGAGGACACATCTAAGCATTCCTGTTGTTGTACAAGAGAAAATTGCTCTTTTAATGGCCCCAGTGGTTTAGAATAAATTGTCTGTGACTTTTCTTGGTGGTGGAGTGAAAGGTTTGTCTTGGCTCAACTAATATGCAATATAAATTTCTAAAGAGCTTGTGCCTGTACTTGGGATTTAGCATTGTAGGGTTTAATGTACACCCTAGTTTGAGAGAAAGGTCTGAAATCAAGTAATACTGTTCTACTAAGAAGATTGAGATGTATTAAAATGCCTAGGATGGAGACAATATTCTCTGTGTTTAATCTGCTCTGAGATCATTGTGTAAATAGATACAACCAGTATCCTAAAGCCATAGGCTTTCTGATTTTTAATTTTGGATGTGTAATTTGACACGTGCATTTAGACAAGGGTTCTTGGCCCTCACTACCCGATTAGTGCTGCTTTTTGTTGTAATGTGCCTTCAAATAATTTTAGATCTATGATGATCCTAAAGTGAACCTCTCATGAGGTTTTCTTGGCAAGAAGATATGTGCCACCAAATATTAATCCTTTAATATTTAAAGAGGGCGGTCATGTCACCCCTCAGTCTTCTCTTCACCAAGATGAACATGTCAGATTCCTTCAACCTTTCCTTAAATGTTTTGTTTTCCATGCTTACTACTCTTCTTAAAACTACTCCAACTTGTCTACATTTTTTTTAAAAAAACTTACTTTTGTAATTGAATTTCAATGCTATTAAGTAATCAAAATCAACACAGTTCACAATGGACTACTGGTAGTTCTATCAGAAGCTATCTGAAGGGGAAATAATAGGCCCTTCGTATAAAGAACATTCAGAAGAGAAACAGAATTATGATTTTGAAGGAGCAGTTTCCAACTTTGGGCTGGTTTATTAACTGTAGACATTGTAGTTTGTGGTCTGGTGATTGTGCAGGAGATTGCCTTGTAAGTTTCATCTAGTATAATGTGTTACTGCCCAGTGTCTATTGATATTGATGGCATTGCCTTGGTTTCTGGTTGCTCCCTTCCCATTTCAAGGTGCTGATATATGTCTGAAAAACACCAGGAGTTCAGAAAATTTGATTTTGTCTGACACAAATTTCCAATCCCCCTTCCTAAGGAAAGACAAGAAATCATTACTGAAATTAAGCGGCACAATATAACATAGGAGATGGTTGGTGTAAGGTATTGAAATTTTTTGTGATGAACTACTATTGTAAACTTGCAAAGTAGAAAAGTGCCAGAAATGTTGTGTGCATACACAGCCCCTGTACAAGAAGAATACTCATCATTGTAATTCACCACAACAGTCTGTAGCCAAGATGTAGTGACACTATCTGGGATTAGATAAATTTATGGAGATACAAGATACCAATGGGTACTAGTAATGATGGATAAATGTGGTTATATATCAACACATATATCATAAGCAATATGTATCTGTCAGCTTCTAGGAAACATGAGAAATAAGATCTCATTGCTTGTCTTCTGTAGGTAACAGTTTGTGTATGTAACTGGAAGGCTGGACTAAATAGGGCTTCTCTCTGGTCCAGAACTGTTCTTCATGGGTTTCTATCTGAAATCCAAATAAAATAATTGAAATAAAATATAATTATAAATTAAATCCAAGTATAAAACAATATGTTTATAATAGATGAAAGAAAACAGCTCCATCCATGCCCCCTTCAAAAAAAAACCCCCAAACAAATAAAAACAAACCAAGTGCCATGGTAACAATGCAAGTCAAGGCATTTCAGTTACTGGAAGGAGAACCTCTTTTGTTCTCTGAAAGGCTTCTCCTTTTTGCCAGTAGAGTAGTGAAGGGAAAGTCTTGTTGAATCTGAAGACCTTGGTGATGAGTCTGTTGTAGAAATGGAAATAAATTCTGACAGGAAGTCCTGGAAAGCCCCTCACTGAGGCAGAGAGGTTGCATACTAAGCATTTACTACATGGGATGTTGGAGCTTGGATTAGATCTTTCTAAGCTGCCATTGCATTTGAGCTTTCATAGCCTCTGGAGAATGTACTTACTTTAACTGATCTGTTCTTGCTTAACCTTTTCTTTTTTCCCTACTTCGCTGCTTTACTTGCTTATCAGAGGAAGAAGGAATGCTCGAACAAGAAACCAGGTATTTACTAGAGGTCCTCCTGTCTGGAAACAAAAATGCAGATTTAGTAGAAGCATCTGAACTAAAATGAAAGGATGCAATTATATATTCATGTGCTAAACACATTTCAAATCCTCCCCTTAAAGGAGTTCACATGTGTATTGAGCAGGCAGGAGATAGGAAAGCCCAAAAATGTGCATGGCCACTCTCCCTCTAGCCAGAGTCTCGGACATTTTCTGGAAACTGAAAATGTTTTTATGGTAGAATCAAAGAACAATGAAACCTTTCTGAATCTAGCAACCCATTAGATTGGTTGTTCTAAGTCTTCCACCAACCAGCATGACAATTGGGAGGGCTTATTGAAGGGTGATGGGAGTTGCAGGCCAACCCATCTGGAGGTGCACCAGTTTGTATTTTTTCTGAAAGACCTGGTCTGACTTCTACCTACACTTTTATACAGTGTGAAGTTACAATCTAGTTACATTATTTTCATGTGTTGCTTCAGCGTAAGTCAGGTTGACACCAGGAGCCACTTCTCATTTCTCTTGCCAAATAACGTTATCACAACTAACTGTATGCACTATAAATGAAGCACTGCTTGGGTAAAAATCACATATGATCATTGTTACCTTAATTTCTTGCTAATTCTGTGGCTAAACTAACAGAGCTTATTCTTCATCCTGGGATTTCTTGCACAGTTTTTGCTCAACTATGTTTCTTAAAGCATTGACTCCATCATTCAGTCATTATACTCATTTTTAAACATTTTTGGTATTAATTTAAAGGATTCAGGACAAGCTATTCCACTTGTGGTTGAAAGCTGTATTCGATACATCAATTTATATGGTAAGTTCACATAGTCAGCAACAGTGTCTTTATTGGAGGTTCTACCCCAAAACATTTGTGTCAGATATGGAAACCGATGTGCCAGTATGTTAGACTAGATGAACCCAAAAGTTACTTATAGCTATTTAATCTATACAACCATCCCTCCACATTACCAGGTTTGACATTTGCAAATTAGATTGTTCTCTCTAGGAACCTCTAGGTCTTCTAGTACAATTCTGTGTTTGGCTTTTGGTGGAAGCTGACCACAGAGTTGTGCTAAAGGATCTAGATATACCTAGAAAGGTATTTTCTCAGCTTACAAAATTTGAATTTTTAAAATTGGAGGTTTGCTCACTTTTGTGGAAGTCATGTGCCTCTAACCTAAGCAAATATGGAGGAGTGACTAATTTATTTAGTATTGAAGCCAACATTTTCAGTGATAAATACTGTGTGCATACGGATCAAATTGTGTTGATTGGGCTTGTGGGATTGCTTGCAACCTTTTCATCTACTGCATTATATTGTTAAGTACATTGGTGATAAAGGATCAGTTTTTATTCTAGGGCAAGCTAGAAGATGTTAAGTCCCCTGGTACATTTTTAACTTACTCAAGTCCTTTCTGCTGGAGGGAATTATCTTTCCATGAATGGTTGCCCTATGGACACAGCTGCATTGTATAGGTGGTCTTAGTGAAAAGATGTTGGATTAAGAATTGGACTGGATAGTCCTTGTGGTCTTTTCCAACTTTATGTGACCTAGCCTTACTTACCTTAGCACT
This sequence comes from Anolis carolinensis, assembly GCF_035594765.1. NCBI lineage: Eukaryota > Metazoa > Chordata > Lepidosauria > Squamata > Anolidae > Anolis > Anolis carolinensis. Next base: position 57,964,732 of record NC_085842.1, on the reverse strand, counting down.
GGGGTGTTTAGCAATGGTGGTTTATCTTTAACATACTTTCACTTGCATGCAAAGAGAGATAAATTAATTATTATTTTATAGTTGAATCTTCTCTCTCATTGCAAAAGATTGTATTGCCTGAAATGAAGGATATCTGACAAGAGTTCAGGTAGCCTGCTTTGACTTGTCCTGCTATCATTTATCTCAAGCTCAGGAAAAGTACTTTTTGAGGACTACCATTTGAGGAATTCCCTAGCTGGCCTGGGTACTGGCCATTCTGGATGGAGATTCTGGGATTTGTAACTTTTTCAAGTTCTGATTATATCTGTAGAAAAGTATAATTAGATGTACTTCTAAGTGCCATTTATAATTGCTTTAAATGTGTATTTTTATTTTTGAAGTGGGAAAGCTTTGATATTTTGACAAGATGTTGCTGTTCTTTCAGTGTGTGTGTGTGTGTGTGTGTATATATATATATATATATATCAAAACAAGAACAAAAATATCTGAAACTGTGGGGATTTATTCCAAACCCATTGTCACTCCCCACACAGTAGACCTTTATTTTTTGACCTTTATTTATTTTAGGTCTACAGCAGCAGGGTATTTTTAGAGTTCCCGGATCTCAGGTTGAAGTCAATGATATCAAGAACTCATTTGAGAGAGGTATGTGAGTAGTCTGTGATTCTTATCTGTATTATTGGTGCTAGTTTTCTTTCAACTTCAAACTCTAGCAATATGAAAGGTGTTTATGAAGGTAAAAATTTGTGTTGACTACTTTATTTAATTCATAGAGTTTCAGTTTTAAGAGACGGTGATGGGGTATAGTACTTTTGATTTTTCATACCATAAAAATAATGTATTGCATACTCACTTCTAAGCCTTTCAGGAGGTATTTTAAAAGCCTGTGAACAAGGTAGAAGTTGATCAAGGATTTTGTAGTGGACTTCTCAAAACTTGGTTTTAATTACTTAGTTTCAGCTAATAATGACCAAGAAACCAAGGAGACAAGAGCAATAACCATGTTCCAAATGACATGTTGTGCTAAAAAATGCCTAAACCATGCCAAAAACAACTTTAAAAAGATAAATCTAGAGAAAATGCTACCTCACCAAAAGCACTTTTTGACACAAGATTTGTGAGCCAAACATCTGTAAGCTTTTGTCTGTTTAGTTATTTGTAACTAGTCTAAATTCTGTTCTGTCCTAAACTGGAAATAAACTCTAATGTTAGAAATAAAACTTTTCACTATCTAGGTGAAGATCCTCTTGCTGATGATCAGAATGAACGTGACATCAATTCTGTTGCTGGGGTCTTAAAACTGTATTTCCGGGGACTGGAAAATCCACTCTTTCCTAAGGAAAGGTTTCAAGACTTGATCTCTACTATAAGTAAGTACAGTAACTAACTTAAGAAATGATAAAACCAGCTTATTAAATTCTACACACAGTGATCCTTTATTTTTCTAGACCTTAGGCTGCAAAGTGGAGGAAGTACTTGCTCATTTAAGTCTTAGCTGACAATTACTATGCAGTAATTTGCAAGTTTTCTAGCATGACCTGTGGTTACTTCAGACCAAGATGACTTCCTTCACCCAACTCCCATTTTCAGGGTGTTGAATTTTGAATGCTAGTAGGGCCTTAGCATCACTTCCATTTTTAGACCCTGAAAAAATCATCTTCTGGTCTCTGAAAAACAGAAAAGCCTTTGACAATACAAATAGACAATACAATACAAATGGAAAATTGTTGAAAGATGCTTGGGCAAATAAAATAAAAAGCCTTCGACAATAAAGAAGAAGAAGAAGAAGAGGAGGAGGAGGAAGAGGAAGAGGAAGAGGAAGACGACTACTACTACTTTATTTTTCTATCCCACCACCATCTCCCCGAAGGGGCTCGGGGCGGCTAACATGGGACCGAGCCCAAAACAGAAACAAAGTATAACAATTTAAAACACATATCAATAACTAAAAACAATGGTACAACAATCAAGTAAAATAATCGGTTAAAACATAACATACAATAAAACATAAAATGACCAAGCAAAATGATGAATGATACAAACATCAACCACTATGGATAAAAAAGAGTCGAACATAAGAAAAATAAAATCTTAACATTTCTTGTATATTCATATCTTAGCTTGCATCATTTTAGATTACAATTTCACAGTTGCACAATGTTTCCTTGGTGCTTTTTATTCTTACTCTCTGTTTCTTTACTTCTCTGTTTTTAGTTTGTGTTCTGCTTTGTTTTTGTCCTAACTGAAATAGTTCAGTTCCACTGAACTCTGTCATTATTCATGTTTTAAGTGCCATTGATTTCAACACAATTCACTTCCAAGTAAGTTGTCTTAGGTGCAAAAAGCTAATCAATGCCTGAAATTAGACTTGTATTTAAATATGTTGTAAATCACTTCTTTCAAGGCAAGTCAACAGTTATATGGTATGTACAATGAAATATGAGCCTGTTTTCCCATATATATATGAATGTGAGATAGATACCATTAATTCATTGGATGGAAGTTTCATTCCATATTCCCAGGTATATCAAATGGTAGCAATTCACACATTATTTTCAGACTCCATGTTCATCTAGCTGTCGTCTGCAGTCTCCCAGGATATAATGTGCTTTAATCAAGGTGCTAAAGTAATGGTTGCCAAATAATGTATGACGACTGGTTTGGACCACTGAACAAAAACGTGTGCCTTCAAGAAATTTCAGCATTTGGTGTCCTTAAGACAGAACGTGTCAAGGGGTTTTCTTGGGAGGATTTGTTCAGAGGGGGGTTGTTTTTGCCATCCTCTGAGGCTGAGTAAGAGCTACTTGCCCAAGGTCATCCAGGGGTTTCCATGGCAGAGGGAGTATTGGAACTCTGGCCTTCAGCGTCCTCGTCCAATGCTCAAACCATTAGGCTGTGCAGACTCCTGAACAGGAATATGCCACAGTAGAAATCATGAATATGTTATAAATTCAGTGCATGTGTATACATTTGGAGATATGCTTATGCATATGCTTATTTTTCAATATAATTAAGCTGGGTGTTCTAGATGTTCGGATCTATCACCTCTAAAGCAGGCCAGCACAACCTGTGGCCTTCCAGGTGTTTTGAACTTCAGCTCTCAAATTCCTGACGATTGAACAAGCTGGCTAGGCCTTCTGGGTTTTCGAGGCTCAAACACCTGGAGGTTCACAGGTTGTGCAGGCCTGCTCTATAATCTCCAGCCAACATGGCAAATTATTAGGAATAATGGGATTTTTTGGCATATGGCTTTTGGAGCAAACCATGTTGCATACCCTTGTTCTATTTCAGCCCTGATTTAAACAGAAGAGTAGACACTTTGAGAGCTGTTCAGCTCAACTGGTGTCCTATTTCTTATCTGAAATTATGTGCAAGGACAAAAAAGACAAATGGGAGCCAAAGAATGCTGTTTATCACGTTCCAATGAAGAGAGAAAGACTAATGGGGCAGAGCAGCTTTTTCCTCTTTGGAGCTTGAACTGTGGCACAGGAGGAAGCTGATTTGATTTCCCTTGGCTTGTGCTAACTTATGCTGACTGACTTTTGGCAACATGTGACCTTGTGCATGTCACAGGACATTTGCATATTTCAAAGGTCTGCAATGCCACAAAATCCACTACTGGCTGTGTGGTTAGTTGGGAAGACAGTCAGTCTCTCCCACAGTGCTAACAAGCTAGTTCTTAATGTTGGTGGAAGTGAGAACCATGAAATTTGCATGAAACAGTTTCTCATAGGGGAGACAGTAACAAATGTGAGTACCTGTGAATAAAAAATGTTACATTCAGATAATAACTGTGCCTCAGTGTTCCTACTGTTTATACCTATTTCTAGTTTCTCATGTTGCTCCTGACATAAAAAACACCCTATTTGTAATAAATATGTTTAATATATTGATCACTACTTTGAGGAACATCAAGACCCTAACAGCATAGTTGTATATCTATATATCCAAATCTACAAAATAATCTAAGAGTTTTTTTTCAAATTAAAATTAATCTTTTATTTTGTTTAAATATCTGTTATTGCACAGAATATCCTGTTGTTAATATTGTAAGGCTGCCAGAGGAAAATGTGGCTGAACTAATCAAGAAGATTACTTTCAGGCAAAAGTCTTGTGCTTAATCTGTCTTTTTTGTCAGAATGTCCAGAAAGGAAATCTTGATTTCCCTGGGTTGCTTGTTCCAGTTACAAAATGCAGGAATTTATAACACAAGACCTAGTTAAACTATGGAGTTTTGCTTCTGCATATGTGAGAATACCAGTCTCTGCAGGGAAACATTAGGAGAAAGTTTTATCACTATTATGCCCTACTTGCAGGCTTCCCAAAAGCAATCTGGCTGGCCATAACTGAAAACAGTGTTCAAGAACAGATTTTTGGGTGTGTGGATTTCCAGGGCTGACCTTGTATATGAGCAAGTCTTACTTGTAATTGGCTTACTGTTGAATTAGCAGCTCTTTATGTGCTGTTTATAACTGTGCTGTCCTCTTGCAACTTTTAATTGCTGTTCCCTGTTTTGTGGGTATGGTATTCTTACTGTGGTGGATCTCACTTTAAATGGAAATGCCTGTTTTGTACCACACAGCTATAGTGTTATGATTCTACTTTAATTGCCATGTTTCCATCCCTAGGAAACCTTGGGGTTTGTAGTTTGGTGAGTTATTAGAGTTTCCTGGCTGATCATCCTAACTGATATTTCCCCCTTCGTTTGCAAATCCCAGGGTTCCAGATGATGCATCTGTCATAGTAAAACTGAAACCATTGTGTTATATATTGTTGAAGGCTTTCACAGCCAGAATCATTGGGGTGTTGTGTGATTTCCAAGCTGTATGGCTGTGTTCTAGCAGCATTTTCTTCTGAAGATGCCAGCCACAGATACAGGCACAACATCAGTAGAAAATGCTGCTAGAACACGGCCATACAGCCTAGAAACCACACAACACTCCATTGTGCTATAATTGTGTAGTGTAGTGGTTCACATCCTGTGGCTTCCCAGGTGTTTTGGCCTACAACTACCAGAACTCCCAGCCAGTTTACCAGCTGGTAGGATTTCTGGGAGTTGAAGGCCAAAACATCTGGGGACCCACAGGTTGAGAACCTCTGGTGTAATGTGAAAGAGAATCTATCTTGCAATGTACTGTATTTAACTTGAGTCTAATGTGCCATCGAATCTAATGCATCCTTTAATTTTCAAAACCCTGAAACCAAAAAAAATATTTGCTTCCAAATGTGAACTGCCCAAAAGGTATGCATTACAGTTGCTGTATGCTTAGAATGCTTTCTTTAAAAATTAAGGTGTTAAAACACCAAAGCTTCCAGCAATGGAAAAGAAAACCTTGGGTGCATCTATGCTGTAAATTGAATCTACTTCAACTGTCCTGGCTCAATGCTATGGAGTCATTGGGGGGGGGGGGGGTAGTTTTACAAGGTCTTGAGCCTTCTCTGCCAAACAATATCGGTGCCTCACCAAACTACAAATACCAGGATCACATAGCATGGAGCCCCGGCCATTAAATGAGATACGTTGTCCCTCAAATAGGAGCCCTAGGTGCTTCTGAAGCAGCTTCCCCTTTTGCTTTGGCTCAGCACTAAGGTTACTGTATTACATAAATCTAATACACACCCTAATTTTGATGAGACAATTTAGCCAAAAAAGGGGAGCATTAGACTTGGGTAAATAGGATACTATTGGGTGCAATGGGTAAGTACCAAGGGCTAATTCTTTTCCTTTCTGCATGCGTCTGTCTAAACTAAGAGCTATTTCTGTTATTTTATGTATGTATGTTTGGTTTTCATATTTAATGGGCTCTTACAATTTTTTTGTTTTACAGAAATTGAAAATGTTGCAGAAAGAGTTCATCAAATCCAGCAAATTGTTATTACTTTGCCACGAGCCGTCATCATTGTCATGCGATATCTCTTTGCTTTCCTCAACCAGTGAGTACCTTCACTAGCTAGGCACTTTTGTAATGGGAGATTGAAATTCCCTTCCCTTTCAATCCTTTATTGTTCAGTCCTATTTTAGGATGGCGATAAGGGAGGGTTGCCATTTGAACTGTCACTACCAATAATGGCTTTCTTTGGCACAGCCGTAGGAAATGCCTGTGGAGCTCCCTCTGGGTTAAGAGCTGATGCTTGGTGTGGTAGCTGCATATTGCTTGTATTTTCAGCTTGTCGCAGTACAGTGATGAGAACATGATGGATCCCTACAACTTGGCCATCTGCTTTGGACCAACCCTGATGCATATTCCAGATGGGCAGGATCCAGTGTCCTGCCAGGCCCATGTCAATGAAGTCATCAAAACCATCATAATCAATCATGAGGCCATCTTCCCCAGTCTCAGGGAACTTGAAGGACCTGTTTACGAAAAATGCATGACTGGTGGGGAAGAGTACTGGTAAGAAACGTTGGAATGAAACCTTTGCTTTGAGCATCTCAAAAAGGATAGGGATTTCTCTTTTGTTTAAATGGGGGAGTCTTGTTTTATAAGTACTATTGATCTAGGCTATGAAATTTTGTAGCAATATTCCTTTTTTAAATTTTTTGTTATGGTACACAACATAACAAATCATAGCAGACTTAGTCAAGTAACAATAGTTTTGATATATATACATGCATATCTACATTAACCAATTTTTCTGATATTGAATGCATATTAATATCAGTAATTTAAAACATATACACTTGCTATTTCTATGTTGTCCACTATTTTCAGTCTATGCTTTCTACTCATTTAATTTTTTTTACTATAAGAGTTCACCATAACAGTCAAGTAGCAATATTATTTTGACCAAGATGATGCTTTTCTATTTTAAGCATCTACCATATTGAAACAGGCCTGAAATGATGCTGAAAGCCATTAAAACAGGCAGAGCCCTTTACTTTTGGTTACCACACCCAGAGCTCAGAAAGATCACCTTTTTGGATGGCACTTTCCATAGTCTACCAGCTGGTATGACCAGTGTTCATATTGGCTGAGGGATTCTGGAGCTGCAATCCAAAACCAAACTTTTCTAAAGGAGCCCATGTAGTACTGCACCATCATACTGAATCAGAAACTTCTAGGACAGTGGTTCTCAACTTGTGGGTCTCCAGATGTTTTGGCCTTCAATTCCCAGAAATCCTAACAGCTGGTAAACTGGCTGGGATTTCTTGGAGTTGTAGGCCAAAACACCTGGGGACCCACATGTTGAGAACCACTGTTCTAGGAGGACCACAAACTTGTTGGCCATTAACTGGTTTTCTGTGATATGTTTCCTCTGAATATGCAAGTTTCATATTGTCATTGCACCCAATAGCCATTGATAGACCTTCCATCCTTCTTCCTTCTGGTTACTTACAGTATGCTTTCCTAGGGCTCACTCTTTTTTCTTTTTTTCTTTTTTGCAAAACAGTAACGACCACATCAGTGAATATGCAAATTAAAGCATTAACAATAAAACACCATAGGCTGTTGAGTGTTATCCTTAATGACATAAGCAATCCAGCTTCCAGAATTTGAAATTTCTGATGTATTCAGTGTTTTCTATTTATAAAAATACTTTTTATTGTCCTTGCAAATCATCTGCATTAATTCGAGTCTGCTTTTTATCTAGTTGACAGTTTTAAGTGAAATATTATCTTATGTCTAACTGAAGCTGACATATTTAAGACTTAATGCAAGCTGTGGAAGTGACAGGAGCTCTTCCTCAGGGGTGAAACTCTTTCCGGCCAGATTCGATCAAGTACAATGTTTCAAACTTATCTTAGATTTCCTTCTTACTAGAATAACCGAATAGTTGTCATGCTGCCACAGGGAGTTTTAATTGCGTAGCTCCCAAACAGTTTTTTAGTATATAGATCTCTTGGATGAATATGTAGGCTAGTGGAAATGTTTGTTTGATGTGACAAGAATAGTCGTGCCTTGGTAATTCTGAAACAGTTTTTTGCAAACCCAGGTTCCTCATGTTTACTGAGCAGCAAAGAATTAGCTGTTGTTTCCTCTATCTTTTTTAACATGTTATTTGCCCCCATTTAATTCTAGTGACAGTCCCCACAGTGAACCAGGTACGATTGATGAAGCAGACCATGACAATGGCACGGAGCCGCACACCAGTGATGATGGTGAGTGTAGTAATTAGCCATGGAAAACTAAGTCTAAGAAAAGCTAGCAAGAATTGTTTGAGACACAGCAAAGAGAAACTTAATTTCTAATCAAATTACTTTGGACTAACATGACTGTTGGCTAAGGAAGATGACGTTCTGTATTTGACTGTGGAAGCAGATAACAGATGAAGTATCTTGAGAGCTATGTAATCCTAACATGCCATATGGGAGCATACCAGGTTGCCTATTTGCTTGGTAATTTCATCCTAAGGCATTGTGGAAGTTGTCCTTATGCCGAAGTTAACAAGCTAGCCATTTGGCATGAAAACGACACCTCTGGACTGTTATTTGTTTCTAGTCTATATTGTTTCAGTGTTCTGGGGAAAAGAAAGCTTATTGTTGTTTGATGTCATTAATCTGCTCTCTTTGAAGGGTTAGATCAGTTAAACAAGCCAAGGGTCTATTTTTTGCAACAATTATTCACATGTTTCCATTTTCAAGACAAGATTTCTCTTTCTGCCATCACTGGTATGTGCCCATAGTAACACGAAGAAGTATCTATGGCTATGACAATTACACTTATGCATCAAGAAGGGCTGAACTAAAAATACTCACATCTATGGGAAGGTTATTTTCAGCAACGTTGAAGAGCAATCCAATTTAAAAATTATTTTTCATTAATTTCTTCCATAGTTTTCATTATTCATTTACATTGCTTTTTATTTGTTAGTACTGACTTATCCCATCATAATGCAATACCCAGCAGCATAACATCATTACATGTGCTTATGTGATTCCTGATTGGTTGTGACTAACCTAGTAAACATTATTCTCACTTTTACTTGTCTTCATTTGCTGTCATTGTAATGTTGTAGCATAGTCAAATTGGCTGTGTAGCTCTAGGATATTATCATACTACATGCTCCCTCTTAGGATGTGTAATCAATGTGACTGTTCTAGAAAGAAAAAGAAATGAGAAAAAGCACGATCAAAGAAAAAATGTCACTGAGTATAGTAAGAAAACAGGCAATTATTTCACAGTTGAAGCATTTCTTGAGAAATAATTCTCTATACTGTAATAGTAATTTTTGGACTATTAATTAAAAATAAAGAAAAATAAAGGAGCCCCATTTGATTTTCTCATTTCAAGTTGTATTTTACACTTGCATGACTACAGAAAGGAAAATGTCTATGTTTGTATTCCACACACACACATACCTACCCACCTATCCTTATTTTTATTTTTATTTTGCAGACTGAACAAGTTTGATTTGGACATCAGTGAGAATTAATAACCTGGAACCACATGGTGCCATTTAAATTGGCTTATTTCGCAGATTAGAAAACATTGTTCCAGAATCCTGTTTGTTGCATGACTATGCATGTCTGTTGTCTGCTTGCTTTATGGCTTTTTTATTCCTTTCATGTTTTCTCTTCAATGCTGCAAATATATGAAGTTCGGTGCCTTACTGATGCATGATGTGGGGAAATGACATAAATGAATTTTACCATTGCTTTATAGTAAGAGCGGAAGAGGGGGGGCACAAAGGATAATTCAGATAATTAAAGATGGGTATTTAAAGGAAGAGGGGACATGTCAACCTTCATTTCTCAGTGGTGGTGACAAATGGCCTACCTCATCTGTGAAAAGTCAAGGCAAGAAAGCTTCCATTTAGGCAATTTAATGCCCGAATGGTTATGTTAATAGTTCTGATTGGAGTTTATGGGTGATTAACCATGACACAACTATGGAGAAGAAGAGCAGTTCTGTTTTATGAATTTACAGACCCTCTGCGAGTTGGATACCACTTTGTAATGTTGGTGAGGAAGTTTGTATTTCATCCAGACCACGATGGCTTCATGATAACCTAACCAACTATTATATACCACTTAAGAAGTGCCTTTTATTGATTCTACCCATTACCACCAGATGATGCTTGATTGGACTGGACAAAAAAGGGTTCTCCTGTTGTATGAGCTCCAACTTTCATCATTCTGTATGGTGACCAGCACTTTACTGTCACTTTCCCCAAATTAGGGAAGGCTGACACAGGGTGGGAAACGCTCCTCAATACGTTGTACCAGAAGAGAAAAACAGAGTGCTTCATTTTGTTCCTTCTACATCATGGGCAAAAGAACATACACATTTCTGTCTTGCATCTGATCATAGTTCATTGGTTGCAGTATACTGGTTTGAATGGAGATGATCTAGAAGCTCCTAAGAAACATACTCGTAATAGTGCGCTTCAAGTTTTTGGTTCCATTGTCACATTCAAATAACTCAAAGACATAGAAATTATATTTAAATTGCCATACTGAATAACTAGTAGCTGCTGATAGACTCCTATTTTGTGTGCTCTTTCTCCCTCTCTCATTTGAAAGACATATTTGGTTGAAAACTGAAGTAGCTTTTTTTGAGAGATTGCTGGAGGTGATTTGAAACATGGACCTCACAGCTACTATATTCAGCCCATTTTCATCTCATTAGGTGAACTGACTTTGCTATAATTTATTCTGTTTAATTGGAGTGGCTGAGAGTGCTCACACATACATAGGCATATATACAGACTGATAGACAGAGTCTTCCGCATGTGAAAAGAAATGCTATTCAGCTCTTTTTGAGATCATGATCTGTTTCTAACCCGACTGGTTATTATCACCTCATTGCCTTGCAGATTATTTCATTACTGTCCAAACATTGGATTCTGTTGGTCATTACATGCTGTTTCAAAACAATACAGATATATTCCAGGAAGTCCCATTGTGTTAATGGAAACATGATACACCCAAAGTACATTTTCACAACTTGGTTTTGCTTTTGGTTCCTTCTGTCTGAAATGCTCTTTTGGGAAACTGCTCTCAACTCTTACTGAGGCACTTTAAAAAAAATAAATAAAAAAGGCACTTTAATTGAGTAGCTTCTGGGCTATGTTCTGATTGTATAGAAACTCAAATGTGTGGTAAGATGTAAAAATGGCCATATCCAGAGAAAAGTTTGTAGGTATAAAAGGTACAGTAAAGTCTCACTTATCCAACACTCGCATATCAAACGTTCTGGATTATCCAACGCATTTTTGTAGTCAATGTTTTCAATATATCATGATATTTTGATGCTAAATTCATAAATACAGTAATTAATACATAGCATTACTGTGTATTGAACTACTTTTTCTGTCAAATTTGTTGTATAACATAATGTTTTGGTGCTTAATTTGCAAAATCATAACCTAATTTGATGTTGAATAGACTTTTCCTTAATCTCTCCTTATTATCCAACGTATTTGCTTATCCAACATTCTGCTGGCCCATTTATGTTGGATAAGTCAGACTCTACTGTATTGGTTAAAAGCAAGTAAACTAGAGCCAGAGCAATTCATGCATGCATGAAATGGAATATTTGCTTTGAGTAGATGTAACATCTACTTCTTTTTAAAAACAAATGTAACCAACACATTTTGGTGCCTTAAAATAACATTACTGCTACTTTTAATTCAAGTAACAAAACCACATTTTGACATATACAAAGTGAAGGAAAATAGCTATTGGCTTCAATCCAACATCCCTTCGGTTTGGTGTAAATATCCGCATGGAGTTCCTGTGCTGAGCTTATTACCCCCCTCCCATGTTAAAGCCCCAAAACTGCCTCTCAGATTAATTTTGTGCTTCACAATGAGTAGGAAAAATTGCAGAAAGCCTTATTCTCCACTATCCACCAGATGCACTATGATGACTTTAGCCCCAACATCCACAGGGTTCCTTGAAGAACCTCAATGCTTCTGCAACCCTAATGCATCTAAACAGAGAAGGGTGTCAGATGCTTCTTCAATCCTTTCTGAGAGTCTTGGAATACCTGCATGGGGCTATTTCAGGGCTTTACAGTAAGTCAAGAGAATTATGTAGAGAGAGGAAATGAAGACAAACTCCTGCAGAACCTGAAAAAAACACATCCACCTGCTTAAGCGATATTTCTGCATACAAATGTTCCCAACTGAATTCTGGCCATGGTTTTATGCTAGGTCCTGGTGTTAATGGTATCATAGGATGTTTTCCTTTCCTAATTTAAAACAGAAAAGTTCCCCAATGAAGGCCCATTCTTTGTGCCTATCACCTTACTGACAACTGGAACATGTCACTTTGCTGCTGGTGTGGTCATTGCAAACATATTCTCTCTACATGATGTATCATCTGCTATTTTTCTATTTGCTGCCCTACTGCAGAGCCAAAAGTGAGGAATGGGGTGGGTTGCTGGTGGGATATGATTACTTTGTCAAATTGTGCCAAGGTTTGTTGTTTCCTTGCTTAACATTCCTTCTTCCAGATTTAGGCTGGAGTAAAAAAAGAAGTGTTCCTCACCATATTTTGTTCAGTTTTGAAAGATGGCTTAACAAATGTTCTCACCACACTTGTTTCACTAAGCTGAGTTTTATTTGCTGTCCTAAGCTAGGCATATAAATGTGTCTCTGCAGAAGATATGATGTTTTGTATTGCAATGCCACCACACTTTTATGCCATACTTTCCTAGTCGGCTTATCAGATGTGGCCACAATGACATTTGCCACCTATTCATCAATGGCTTCACATGTCTTTAGCGTGTACTGCTTTTTAAGCTGTGCAACAAGCATAGTATGCATGTTTGTTAAATAGCCTAGGTATCTCAATACATTGCTCTTCTTCTGTCATACCTTGAGTACTTCAGGAATACTTAATATTCCTTTAGGTTTATCATTGCTCTGAGAATAGATGCCACAGCTCTCCCCCCAAGGCTTCCTCTTGTTTATGATACACTCCTGTTTAGATCAGTGTTTTTAAAAAGTTGCCACACCTTGGCATTATTATAGGGTATTTCTGGTTCCATGCCCTAAATATATGCTATTTGTTTCATGGGTTGAGCATAGAGGAAGTTTTCTATTAAGAGCAGTTAATAGATTTCTAGCATTGTCTTTTCATTTGTTTACTTCCTTGGCTATGAGTGATTCCCAATGATACATGTAGCTGGTCTATTTGTGAAAGTTTGCAAAAAGTATTACCCTCCTCCAGACACTATTATTTCATTTGATCATTCCTGGGTAGGATCAATTGAGTGCGTACTTGCTGCTTTTCCACATCTAGGCCTTCTGCCCCTTAAATGTCATCTGCTACATCTCTGTGTTATACCAGGAAGCATTTCCAGAGACTGCTACTTAAACGTGCTGCTTCTTGATAAATTGTTGTCATTGTGTGCCAAGTCATTTCCAAATCATGGTGACTAAGGTGAACCTCACATGGGGCTTTCTTGGCAAGAGTTGTTCAGAGAGAGCTTGCCTTTGGCGTCTTCTGAGGCCAGAGATGTGACTTGCCCAAGGTCACCCAGTGGGTTTCCATGGCTGAACGGGGCTTTGAATCCTGAGCTCCAAAGTCATCGTCCAACACTCAAGCCATTGCACCACACTGCCCAATGTTGACTTGACTGAAAAACAGCTGTGTGTTTTCATCTACAAAAACTGGACACTTCACTGTTTTACTAGGAAAAGGTTACTAATACAAGTGACTGGGTTTCAATCTACACTTGTCTTCAAATTTTATCTGTTTGGGCAGGTTTTCCTACATCATATTTCAGCCACAAATGACATGGAAGTTACGTTGTCCCATTACATTGCACTGGCTGTGTCAGAAAAGATCCCAATGGACAAATGCAGCAGATTCATTGGGAAAACTTTTGTCCCAGCCGTTTCCTCTCTGTTTTTTAAACCCAAATGTGGAATGGTGGCTACAACTTGAGAAAGTGTTTACATATTTTCAGTGATGATGTTGCAATACACCTATTGTATATCTAGTTCTGTATGAATTCTACAACAAAATGTGACTTGGTGTTATTAAAATGTTTTGTTGCACTGGATAAAGGTTTAAAAAAATAAAAACCACTGAAGATTGACAAAATCATATTTCCTTTACTGAAATCGTTGGCATTTAGAATGGTTCACAGAAGTTGCTTCTGTTATATTGATTGGATATTCTGCCATAAAAACATTTTTTACATTATCACCTATTGCAAGAAAACATCCCCTCATTTATGCTTTATTCTCCAGTTGGGTTGCATGGTGTTATGGGTAGCTCTCAGGATAAGACAATATAAAAGGAATTTGGTGATTGTTAATACAGCCCGGAAGCAATGCACCCCAAGGTGGTGATTGCTCTCTCAGTGTCTCTTGCATGGTCAATCTGCATCAGGTAAGAGACAATATAGACAACTCTGGATTTTATGACAGGACTAGGGGATACAAATACCATATTTCATCACATCATAGTTGCACTTCCCCCCTTTTTTCTGTGAAAAAAGGGGTGTGATTATTACTTGAAGAAAAGGGAGGTTTTTTTGTTCTGAAACAGTAACTTTTTATTCATCCAGCCAAAGAGCCACCCACCCACTGCTTTACCCTTCCACCCATCTACCAACCCACCCATTGGATATATCAATATATTAAATTATAGTGTCCTAATATTACTTAATAAATCCTGCTGTCTCTACCTATGGAAGTGGCTGCATGTTGATATTTGTAATGGGGTGTCAGGTGGAATGGAGTCTATGGACACTTCTCTTAGCTTCATCCATGTCTCCTTGTCTCTTCAGTGCAAACTACACATGATCTGAATCTACATGAAAATAGATCATGTCCATGATTGAGAGAAATATTTCTTTGCATGTGTTGAAGCTGGAACCGGGCCATTCCCAGTCACAGCAAAATATATGTGTGGTAGAGGATTCTGCAGATCACAAAGATCAGAGTTGGTTTTCACCATTACCACACAAAGCCATGCTGTCTTGTCACTTCCCCCTGAAACATACTTTCCAAATGTAAGCAAAAAGCAATTAGGTGGTGAAAAATAGACAAGAAAGTAGTTGTTACAATGGATGGGAAAAATTGGAAGAAGATGTACCTTGTATAACTGACGTTGCTAAGTTTAAGAGTTGACAAGCTTAAGCAGACCACATGTAGAGGAACAGAAATCTAGACCAAAAAGAAAATAAGATATGACTCACTTTTCCTAAACAGAAATAGAATGTGTTCGCCCACAAGGTTACCAGAAAATGTACTTCATTTGCCCATGGGAGGGGGTATAATGCACTGATGGTGCACCGTGAGTCAGTTCAACATCTTTAGCAGTGGAAAATTGCTAGCCCTTAGATCTTCAGAGAGAAGGAATTCCTGAAACTTGCCCAGTCTGTTCAGTACAAGCCACCCAAGATGCAGTTAACCAGGGAGTCCTCTGTTAAAATCATAGATGTTTTAATTCAGCACAAATTGAATCAGTTTTAGATAGCTGCCTCTGACTTGCTTAGCTGTCTATTTACCTGCCTTCCTGTCTATCACATTCACCTATGTCTATCCCTGTGGAAGTCCCAAGCTGCAATCAAAGCCATATTCTGCCATTCTCGATCCCCAAAGAGCACTTGCTTAGCCTGTGCATTTTTTGCAGCCAGAATCTTCTGTGGAAACTCAAATATCATACAGAATATACTATGTCCAGATTTAATATAGAAATTAAAAATAAACGAAGGAGCTCCTAGCACCCACTTACAAACATCAATTTTGTCAAGAATTAAATAATAAAGAAAAAGGGGGTGAAGCAGATAGGGAAAAATAAGAGGGCTGCAGTTACTAGTACTTCTCCAAGATTCCTACCAAGGTGAAAGGTTAAATGAATAGAGAAAATGGAAAAGGAAAAGGAATTAAACCATTTTAAAAATCGAGCAAAATCTGGATTTGGAATCTCCTCCATACAATCTGTAATGTCATGAAGCCAGATTTTTATACACACACACACACACACACACACCATCCAGGGAACAGAAAATTAAATAGGCTCTCCCTGGGACCCATCTTATCCATCTTCATAGACACATCATGAAATAAATTTGGTCAACAACAAATATTTTGTTATGCTTCTACTTTAACATACTTGATTCCATTATGTGGAAACCTAAGATTTGTGTTTCCATGAATTACTTTTGCTCTTAGGTTTAGAATTCTAAAGTTCAAGTTGCAGAATTTATTTGGATAGTGCCATAGTTGAAGTGGAATTATGGCACTGTAGCCCTCTTTCATTGCCCAAGACCAGGAAGACCACTTTGCCTTCTGCCAAGATATTAAAAAGGCAGAGATGATGTCTGCCTGTCCATGTTGACAGGGGAAGGATGGTTCAGGGAAGGACCACAAAGAACAAGATGTGACCACACATGTGCCAGAAACAGAAGAAAAAGAAGACTGACCAGAAGATTCCTAAAATCATGAGTTGTTCACTAGGGTGATGGGACCTAAGAAGACGGTGAGAACTTGCTCTGTTTCCCCAATGCAGTGAGCTGCTCCTGGCAGCCTTCATGAATGGTAGTCATCTAAACAACCCCAATCAAATACTGGTATGAACAACAACTGTGGCTCCATGAGCCCTAGATAGCATAGCCAGTGATGAGGGAAATTGGCATTTGGAGATTCACTAGAGTTGCCTGTTTCTAGTTTAGTGTTGCACACAGACCTACACATACAGACTTATGCTACCCTTACTATTTTAAGAGTAGAAACCTAACTAAAATCTCCAGGGTCATATGGCAGTCATATTTCATATTTGTCATAGAATTAAAGCTCAGTTTAGCTCAGCCTAGAGCAAACAGGAATCTTCACCAAAGGTTAGGATGAAGAAGGGAGTTAAATTGTGTCTTGTAAAATGTTGGTTCTTATCTGTTGTGTAGATTTTTTTAAAAAATGGTGTTCCTAAACTTTATTACATCCAAAGATGTATCAATGAACAACCTCTTGTTTCGTGGGAAAAATAATCCTTGGGATAAAGTATTTATTTGTAATACCATTGTATAGAAACATTTGCTTATGGCTCAGAGGACAGTCTATCAATGTTTATGATTGCAGCTTTCCTATGTCCTTTCCCCCCCTCCCTGACTCTTGTCTGTATAGAGGTGGAACAGATTGAAGCTATTGCCAAGTTTGACTACATTGGCCGGTCCCCACGTGAGTTGTCCTTCAAGAAAGGAGCCTCTCTCCTCTTGTACCATCGGGCATCGGAAGACTGGTGGGAAGGCCGACATAATGGTGTGGATGGGCTCATACCGCATCAGTACATTGTAGTACAAGACATGTAAGTGGCAAGAACCTTGACTACACAGCATCATATTTTTATCTGTACTCTGATTAAAAGAAGTGGATGAAATGAAGTCCTGTGGAGTGTGTGGAAATTGGTGTGTTGTCTTATGTTCCTCTCAGGAGTTGTGCTGGGGGCTGATTTTGTTATCCTTCAATTATTTCACGTCCTGTTTTGGTTTATTTTGAAATACATGGTACTAATTGCATTTCAAGCAGAGCGCTGTCTCTCTTTCCCTGAACTGAATGCAAGGGACTGATTTAACAATATAGAACACTAAATGATATATTCCTGTGTAAGAATACACAGTTCCTTTTGGGAAGGGATAGCCTAATACAAATTCTGAGACTAATTGGCCTATACAGTATAAGTAGCACATGGCAAACTCTGTTTTACTAGGTTTTAAAGAGACGTATTTTACAAATGAGTCTGTGTGTAGCATCATTGTGAGTTACTGTAAAAGGTACAGAGCAGATTTCCCCAACAACATCTCAGTTCTGTGAATGTTGGGAATTGCAGCCCATCACATCCAAACGTTATAGAAAGTAGCTTTTAAATTAAACAAAATAGTACTTTACCTTGAACGTGATTTTGGAATATAGTTACTGTATTAATTTGGCTAAAAAATCTGGAACTTGCATACACTTTTCAATGTGTTCCATGCATTCTACCAACCAATGCCATCCACTTCTAATGGCAACCCACAAATTTGACTATTTTAAAGACGTTTATTTCCTATCCATTTCTAGGGTTAATATATATCAAAAGTATTGAAGAGGATTTCCCAATTCTGGGCAGTAATAGTATTCTAGTGGATTGTATAGTGTTACCCACATGACCCCTGATTAGTGTGTGAATAGGGGGTGGTGGTGCTTCTAGACAGTAAAGAAAAAATGTGTGAAGAAGAAGGGAGAAATGTGGAAAATCTGTTGATGTAACATCCCTCCTATCTCATCCAGATAGCAAGTTGGCGGTTGTGTAATTTATTCTATTGGTTTTGCCATCTTCCTATTCTATTTAGACTAGGGACTAATGATTCTACAGTAGAGTCTTGCTTATCCAACATAAACGGGCCGGCAGAACGTTGGCTAAGCGAAATTGTTGGATAATGAGGGATTAAGGAAAAGCCTATTAAACATCAAATTACATTATGATTTTACAAAAACATCATGTTTTACAACAAATTGACAGAAAAAGCAGTTCAGTACACAGCAATGTTATGTAATAATTACTGTATTTAGGAATATAGCACCCAAACATTGCATGTATTAAACACATTGACTACAAAAAAATTGACTACTAAAAGGCAGATTCAGAGGCGGTTCAACCACCAGGCCAACTAGGCAGTTGCCTGTGGTGCCATCTTGTTGGGGGCGCCATCGAGGCAACTCCTGTCTCCTCCGGCCTGCCTCCGGAAGGTATTGAACTGCTTTTTCTGTTGATTTGTTGTAAAACATGATGTTTTAGTGCATAATTTGTAAAATCTTAATGTAATTGGATGTTTAATAGGCTTTTCCTTAATCCCTCCTTATTATCAAAGATTTTCGCTTATCCAATGATTTTATTTTTCAGTTATTGGTTTTGGGGGGGGGGGCAAAATTCTGTTAGCCTACACTTGAAAAATACCTAGGCCAGCTCTGGGCAGATTGCATTGGATAATACAGAACATTGGATAAGCAAAGGTTGGACAAGCGAGACTACCATATTTAGATTCGGGACTGATGATTCTCCTGAAATTTTTGGATTGTATCATTTGTGGCTGTGACTGCTGGAGCTGATGGAGGTTGAAATCTAGAAACACCTGAAGAGCCACCCCTGTTTTAATGAGTGGCCCATAGATCAATGGGGAAGATTTTTCAGTGTTTGCCTTTCAAGCTAAGCAGATCAGGTAGCAGCTGACACCCTGCACAGGAGTAGGTGGAAAAGTGAATGAGAGGCAAGTCATCTTAACCTGATATCAAGCAGCTTTCTATGTGCATATTTAAACATTCCACACTCAGAGATGATGGTAAAATCTATTTCTGCTGGTGGATGCTTCCTCCTGTCTCCGTGTATGAGTCATTGCTCGGGGCTTGTTTTGTTTCATCAGAGAAGTCTCTGCACTGTGTCTTACATAGTAAAAATAGGAAGTAGCATCCATTGAGATAGAGCAGATGATCTATGTGTCTTAAAAATGAAAAGCAAACCACCCTGTAGAAATTTTATTCCTTATACCAAAGAAGTGCTATGATAATGCATCCTGCCTGCGATGTCATAGCTTTTTAATGGGGGGTAATAAAGTAGCCTTTCATATTTTTGTGCTACCACTAAATATCTAATATAAGTCTTGCTGCTGTGTAGCTGGTAAGGTTTGCCTGTTTGATGTCAAGGAGAGGTTAAAAATAGACTTTCTTGATCCCTCCGCCCAAAAAGCCAGCAGTAATGGAGATAAAATCTGTTGTGGTGCATACAAGTTAGGACTGAATGCCTGTTATTCTAGAATAAGAGTGGGCAAAGTGTGGCTTGTGGCCCATTTGGAATCCACCTCATAGCTATTTCTGTGGGACTCTTTGGCCTTCCAGGGGTCAAAAATGTGGCTGCCCCAATTATGTTGAGCTCCAGCTCATCCCTAGCCAGTATAATGTCAATGGTATGAACACTGCACATTGCCATTCACCTACATTTTGTGGGCTACATGATACCAGCTTGTGATATAGATCAATACATTTCAAGTTTTCATGCTGGGAACTGTCAATGCCCTTCTCTGCATATGTCTAAATTTCCTTCCCTCCCTCTTTCTTTCTTTCTTTCTTTCTTTCTTTCTTTCTTTCTTTCTTTCTTTCTTTCTTTCTTTCTTTCTTTCTTTCCTTCCTTCCTTCCTTCCTTCCTTCCTTCCTTCCTTCCTTCCTTCCTTCCTTCCTTCCTTCCTTCCTTCCTTCCTTCCTTCCTTCCTTCCTTCCTTCCATCTTTCCTTTCCTTTCCTTTCCTTTCCTTTCCTTTCCTTTCCTTTCCTTTCCTTTCCTTTCCTTTCCTTTCCTTTCCTTTCCTTTCCTTTCCTTTCCTTTCCTTTCCTTTCCTTTCCTTTCTCCTCCCTCCCTCCCTCCCTCCCTCCCTCCCTCCCTCCCTCCCTCCCTCCCTCCCTCCCTCCCTCCCTCCCTCCCTCCCTCCCTCCCTCCCTCTCTTTCTTTCTTTCTTTCTTTCTTTCTTTTCTTTCTTTCTTTCTTTCTTTCTTTGGAATTCATTGTAGACTGGTAGACAATAGCTTGCGGATTGCCACCAGTCCAGTGACTGACCTTTGGAGTAGCACTGCTCTAGAAAAAGGAGTGAAGCATTACAAATGACATTTCTTTTTTAATTTAGAAGTTTTTATTGAGTGGCTCAAGGAAACATGGCTGTGTGTGCCATGTTTAAGGACTTTGTGATGTTTAAAAATAGATAGGCAACAGGGTTGAAATTTGAGTTATTCATTTATATTTGTTTAATTGATTGCTGTCATTTTTTTCTCCCAATATGGGGACTGATACGTTTTCAGTTCTGCTTTATAGACAACCTTCTCTCTTCAAACATCACTGTGTTTCCTCCTCCATCAACGCTGAACCTAGGTAGAGGCATGAATTCCCAGGTTGGGCATCTTTCTCAGACACAAGGCCTTTAGTTATCTTCTCTGGCTGATGGAGGGTCTCTTTCTTCATAGGGATGATGCATTCTCTGACAGCCTGAGCCAGAAGGCAGACAGTGAGGCAAGCAGTGGACCACTACTGGACGATAAAGCCTCATCAAAGAATGACATCCAGTCTCCGACTGACCATATTCCAGACTATGGATTCGGGGGAGTGATGGGACGGTAGGAAACGGATTTGTTCTCATCTTATTACAAGAATCCTCTTGCTCTCTCTTTCCTTCAATCTCTGTCTCTCTTTCTCCTTTTCTGTGCCAGGCAAGGAAGTCCAACTTCACAAGCTACAGGAAATGTGTGAGCCAGACTGTGTCATTTGTGCTGTGCTTAAGCTTGAAATGGCCGCTCGCTCATCCTCTTGCCTTCTTCAAGGAATGATTTCATGAGCATGTTGTTTTTTTCTCCCAACAGGGTGAGATTGAGATCAGATGGAGCTGCGATCCCTCGCCGCCGGAGTGGAGGTGATACCCACAGCCCCCCAAGAGGGATGGGGCCTGGAATAGACACCCCCCCACGAGCCGCAGCTTGCCCCAGCAGCCCCCACATATTACCTCTGAACAGGGGCAGGATGGAGAGCCCAGAGAAGCGCAGGATGGCAACTTTTGGGAGTGCTGGCAGTATCAACTATCCAGATAGGAAGGCACTGACGGATGGACATCCGCTGAGGCCAACCAGTAGTTCAACCCGGCACAGTAGTCTTGGAGATCAGAAATCACTAGAGGCTGAAGCCCTGGCTGAGGTAGGAGTCTATACCTGTTATGTGAATGTCATACTTTGCAAATGTTTCAGGGAAGAGATGTCAGGGTTTTTAATTAAGTCTACATTAAACCATCAAGACTGGCTTGTCTCAACTATTCTGTTAGTCACAGTAAGTTAGCAATATATTGTTTTAGTGTTCCTAATAGAAATGTATGGGTTTTTAAAGATGCTTTGTTTAAGGTGTCTTAAGATTGAAGCTTTAGAAAGTATGCAAACCAGAAAATATGTACCCAGCAGTGTTTTGATATAGTACTGCACTGAATCTTTCTGACTATTCACGGTGACTCACCCATATCAAATACTTTAAGGACCTAACTCAGTCACTGAGCAGTTGCGCTGCATTTTCAGTCTTTCAAAAATGCAAATGATCTTGCACTTTTCCATCCAGTGATATGACCTTTTATAAAAATTCAAATTCCCTTTGAAATTTAGAGTCTTAGAGTGCGCAATAGTCCAAAGGTGATACTCCTCCAGCCCTCTAAAGGTTGTTAAACTATAACTCCTGGCAGCCCCAGCCAGTAAAGCCAGTGCTGAGAAGTACAGTGGGAGTTGTACTGCAGCAATAACTGAAGACCAAACAGTTTCCACCCTTGAAGTAGTCCCTAGAATGGTAGCTCTCAATCTTTGGTTCCCCAAATGCTGTAGATCGCGACCCTCAAAGAATCACACATGCAACCAGTGGCCAATGGCTAGTGATGTTGGCAGCTAAATTCCAAAACTAAAATGAGACCAAAAGTTGAAAATCAGTCTTTGAAAATCTAAATTACACGAGAAAGAGTATCTTTTTATTAATGAAATGGATGAAGATTTAGAGGTTATGCTTACCATGTTTGCAGATGACACCAAATTGTGAGGGATAGCTAATACTCCAAAAGACAGGATCAGAATTCAAAATTATCTCAACAGATTAGAGTGCTGGGCCAAAACTTACGAAATGAATTTCGACAAGGACAAAATGTAAGGTACTTCACTTAGGCAGAAAGAAATGAAATGTACAGATACAGGATGGGTGATGCCTGGCTCGACAATAGTCCATGTGAAATGATCTTGGAATCTTCATGGACAACAAGTTAAACATGAGCCAACAATATGATGCAGGAGCTTAAGAAGCCGATGGGATTTTGGGTTGCATCAAAAGGAGTATAATGTCTAGATCAGTTGTTCTGAACCTGTGAGTCCCTAGATGTTTTGGCCATCAACTCCCTGAAATCCTAACAGCTGGTAAACTGGCTGGGATTTCTGAGAGTTGTAGGCCAAAACACCTGGGGACCCACAGGTTGGGAACCTTTGGTCTAGACTGAGGGAAGTCACTGTGCCCCTGAATTCTACTTTGGTCAGACCTCACCTGGAATACAGTGTTCAATTCTTGGCACCACAATTTAAAAAACGTATTGACAAGCTGGAAGATGTCCAAAGGAGGGTGACTAAAATGATTAGAGGTCGTGAGACCAGGCCCTATGAGGAGTGTCTAAAAGAACTGGGTATGTTTAGCTTGCAGAAAGGAAGGTTGAGAGGAGCCATGAGAGCCACGTATAAATATGTGAAAGGGTGTCATAAGGAAGAGGGAGTAGGCTTGTTTCCAAATTATAGGAAAGGAGATTCTACTTAAACATTAGGAAGAACTTCCTGACTGTAAGAGCTGTGCCACAGTGGAACTCACTGCCTCAAGAGTACAGTGGTAGTTCCTTCTTTGGAGGCTTTTAAACAGAGGCTGAATGGCTATCTGTCATACTTTGAATGTGCTTTTCCTGCATGGCAGGGGGTTGGCCAAATGGTCCATGTGGTCTCTTCCAACTCTATTATTTTATGATAAAAAGTAAAAAAATACCTGGGTTCACAGAAAAGTACTTGTACTATGTTAGGTACAAATTATAGTATAGTGTATTAGTGTGAGAGTTGGATTAGGATCCTGAGAGATCATAGGTTGAGTCTATGCTCAACCACGGAAACCCAATGGGTGGCACTGAGCAAGTAACACTTAGCTCTAGAGAAAGGGATTGGCAAACCTCTTCTGAATCAGTCATGTCGACCCCCCCCCCCCCCCACTATGAGAAAGCTGACACTATACGTTGGAGTTGAGTTGAAGGTACATAATTATAACAACAAGAATACATAATGACTTGTCTCAGTTCTAATTTTAAACAGTTTGGAGAGCCAGTTTTAGCTGAAAATTGAGAGCAGGTATTAAATGACAAACCAATAGCTAATACAGGGAAGGTTATTTTTTCAGATCCGATTGGGCCATACTAGATGTGATGTTGAAGATACAATATGACCCTCCTTATCTATGGAACTGATATGCACAGTTTCACTTATTTAGTTATTCCCTTAGGGTCTCCTGGACAAGTTACATGCCTTTCTCAGTAGCACTGTCCTTTGTCCCATTGAAAATAATAGGTTTTGCTATTATTTAGAGTTTCTCGTATCTTTACAAAGTACTAGAACATATCCCCCATATCTTCACGTTCATGTGAAGATTTGACCCAGAGTGAATGGAGAACTCTCCCATGAAGGAAGAATTAGGACTGTCGCAATTTTAAAAGTCTAAATCAGGGGTCCCCAAACTAAGGCCCGGGGGCCAGATGCGGCCCTCCAAGGCCATTTACCTGGCCCCCGCCCTCAGTTTTAGACTTAGGCTTGCCCAAAGTCTGAAATGACTTGAAGGCACACAACAACAATCCTACTTAACGTGACTATCTCATTGGCCAGAAGCAGGCCAGTTGAAATCCTGATAGGTTTACAGTATGTTGGTTAAAATTGTTTTTATTTTTAAATATTGTAGTGTTCTTTCATTTAGTAATATTGTGCTATGGTAATAATATAATATATTGTGTATACATATAATATTGATTATAATATTATAATGTAATACAATATAATACTTACTTATTTATTACAGTATTTCTACCCCGCCCTTCTCACCCAATAGGGGACTCAGGGCGGCTAATAATAATAATACAATATAATATAATAATATTGTAGAATAATATTAATTATATATAATATATTAAATGTAATATTACTAATAATATTACAATATAGTGGTATAGTACAATATAGTAATATATAATGCTAATATTGTCCTGTGCTAATAATATAATTTATTGTATGTACATATAATTTGTAGGCCGCTTTGAGTCCCCTTCGGGGTGAGAGAGGGCGGGGTATAAATGTAGTAAATTAATAAATAAATAAATGTTGTTGGGGGGTTTTTTTGAACTACAAATAAGACATGTGCAGTGCGCATAGGAATTTGTTCGTTTTTTTTTTTCCAAATAATTCGGCCCCTCAACAATCTGAGGGACCATGAACCGGCCCTCCACTTAAAAAGTTTGAGGACCCCTGGTCTAAATCATTAGCAAAATTATCTGCTCTTTAATAATAGGCACAGTCTGCCAAGGAGAGTTGGGTTTTTTGGGATTCTACAATGGAGAGAAGGGAGGTTTAGACTTTTCCATCCAGCTGTTGTCCCAATGAAAATCATTTCCCTCTCCCTCTGTGCCATTGAGGAGGGGGCGAGGGTGCTTGGTGACAGGGTTGGATCTTTCCAGGAGATGGCTGACTTGCCATCTCAGGAGAAATGAGAGCAAACAGTATCAAGCTCCTGAAAAATCTGAGGTGTCTCCGTTTGTATATTTACAAAAATCTGAAAGATGAAGTAAGGTAGCCTTGAAGGACTAAATGGAAAAACATGTTTCTCTGAACTTTTGGCTGAGCCTCTCTTTACTTCTTGCTGCATGGGTTGCTCAAAGGTTGGTGGAGCTGTTTATTTTCCATCTAACACTTATTAGCTTTTGTCACCCTTTTCTGTGTGGGCCATTGATGGATTGATTATGTTGTCACTTGGTTGCTTGCTTGTTACCCCAGTGGTCTGTTTCACCATAGTAACCCTAATGGGTGACAGTGTTCAGGTTTTTAGCCGTGGATTGCCTACTGGAAAAGCATATCCCATTGTGGGTGTGATAAGGTCTTGTGTCACAGCCCACTTCCTCTTGTCAAGGAATATGAAAAAGCCCAGCTGATTGCTCCTTCAGGTGTAAAACAGTCATTCTTGGGAGGACAGCCAATGATTCTGCATTAAAAGTTAAGGTTTGAGCACCTTGGTTCCCCTCCAGCATTTAAAAATAAAGCATGGTACTCAGAGGAGGGTTTAATTTCTTTAACAAACCAAACATAGATTCTTCTGTGAATAAGATGACAGGGTATGACTCAGTGCATGGAACTCCAGGTTGCGGAAGCTATTCTACTGTGAAGTCTATAGTAAGGAACAAGGCGTTTTAATGTGTAAAATGATTGGGAAAATCCCTACTAACCCTCATTCATTCCACACCAGTGAATTCAGCATGGATTGACTTCACATTTGAAGATCTGGGGAAATCAAATGGCAGATATATGTGATGTTCTTTGTGGAGACAATTCATTATTTAAAAAAACATAATCCATGTTCCAGTCAAATCTGCTGGGTCAATGCAAAAGATACAGAGAATTGTGCAAGGTTTTGAGGTCTCCTAATATCTTCATCAGGCAAGATGTTTCCAAACAAAGTAGGGGGAAGGGAGTCAGAGAAGTGGAAAGGTGAGGAGACACGGTGTTGAAAGTCATGGCTTTGCATGTTATTCTGTCTAAAACAATGGTTCCCAATCCATGCGCCATGTCCCACTGGTGGGCTGCGAGACCTAAAATAAGGGTCGCGGGTCCCAAAGTAGTAGTAGTAGTAGTAGTAGTAGTAGTAGGTGGTGGTATTATTATTATTATTATTATTATTATTATTAGCTCCCATTGCCAAACACAAGAGTTGTAATGGGAAAGCAACCCTTTGTAAGACCCTGTTTAGTCCTCCAAAGTAGTAGTAGTAGTAGTAGTAGTAGTACTAGTAGTAGTTATTATTATTGGCTCCCATTGCCACACATCAGTTGCAATGGGAAAGCAGCCCTTTGTAAGACCCTGTTTAGTCCCACAAAGTAGTAGTAGTAGTAGTAGTAGTAGTAGTAGTAGTTATTATTGCCGTTAGGGACAATTTCTTGGGTCTCATGCTTCGCTTTTTGTATTTTTTTCAACCTCAGCCCCCCACCTTTTTTTTTTTTTAAACACAAGCGTTAACAAAATCCACAGATAATAACACCGCCCAACCAAAAAAAAATGTTCTTGGTGTCTCAGATTTTAGGTCTGTTCCTAAGGTTATTTGGGGTGCTGATTCAGAAAATTGCATTGGATAGATTGGTTTTCTGTGGGCGAGCAGATGGAAACTACTGGATGACATATGGTCTGGATCAGAAACCAGAGCTGATGTGGCCTATTCAATTCAGTTTTCTGAATCAGCACCCCAAATAACCAAACGGAATCTAAAGTTAACCAAAAACTGATTTGTAACCCTTTTAGTACTAATGTTGGAGTATTAAACATTGGTCCCTGGTCAAAAAAAGGTAGGGAACCACAGCTCTAAATATGATAGCCAGGAAGGCTTAGACTACTCAGCCTCTCAAGTGGAGCTCAACAAATGATATAACAGTGTTCATGTATACTAGAATTTTCCCTAGACTTGCTGGGAACAAAAGACATGGATCTCTTTATTTATTTATTTATTTTTTGAAAATCAGACTCTGATTTCAACCCCAAATGACTAAAAACTGCAGTTTCTGGGTGGTTTTCTTTTTATATAAGAATAACCTCTTCAACATATAATGACTCAAATCAAGGAAGGGCTTCATGAGAACCACCACTCCTCTTGATGTTCCTCCAGCAGCAGCAAGGGTGTCTCTCTGGGCAGCTAAACCTGGCAATTCTAACTGGATGGCCCCCCAAGAGGGTCGTCCTCCAGGGGCAAACCAAGAATGGGCCACTTGGAAGTCCCTGAACAGACTCAGAAGCGGAGTGGGCAGATCTAAAGACAACTTGGCGAGGTGGCACTACCTGGAGGAATCCTCCACCTTGTGTGACTGTGGAGCTGAACAAACAACTCAGCATATGTATGCTTGCCCACAATGCCCTGCCTCATGTACGGAGGAGGAGTTGTTTAAAGCTACAGACAATGCGGTTGCTGTTGCCCGCTTTTGGTCCAAAACTATTTAGTTGCTTGTGATTTCTTTTATTTTTTATTTTTTTTTATTTTTATTTCCATTATTTGAAATGTACCATGCTTTTGACACGAAATAAATAAATAAACATATAATGAAGTTTTGCATACTACAACCCAACTCTTGACAGAGTTCAGAGGGCAGTTTTTATCTGCTGGATCTACTCAAATTTATTGATCATTGTGAAAATGTAGCTGTCAAATCTCAGCCAATCTTACGGCAAGATAATTTTTTCAGGCTTGCTTTCAATTTAATGGGCAGAAAAATGTTTACTTGCTTAGTGTTGAGCAATTTAATGAAATACCAATTTAATACTATATTTTAATAGTATTTTATTCATGATTAAATTTTTTCTATTGCAGCTATGGCTTACATTCCTTAATGGCATCAATTCTCATCTTATCTTGGAAACTAAGCAAGGTCAGCTCTGGCTAATGCTTAAATAGGAAATGGACAACAAATGCCAGCTGCTGTAGGCTATTTTTCAGAGGATGGAACTGGAAGAAGCACCTCTGGGTCTTACTTGCTGAAGAAACTCTAATGAAATTCATGGAATGATCATAAGTTGACAGATGGCTGGAAGTCACACACACAACTTAAATTTAACTCATAGCTATATCATGTTTAATTTATCATTATAATTTAGAATATATTTTAGGGATTATAAAATATTTTTTCCTCTTAAGTGGCTTGGTAATTGCTATTATAATGGATAAAGCAGAGCCATTCTCTTCTCTTAAATTTATTCTGATCCTTAAGTCTAAAAGTTTGTTGAAGCTTCTGTGTTATTCTAGAACATGAATTTCATTATGTGTTTGTGCATCTGATGCCAGTGATGCTTACAGTGTAAGAGAAACAGCAGTTCATATCTTCAGTAGACTAGTAATGATGGAGTTGTTTGTTCTGTTCCCTGAGAATAGCCTTCATGATAATACAGTTGGCCCTCCGTATCCAGAGATTTTGCACCAATGGATTCAACCTTCTGCAACTTTATCATTTTAAAACAAAAAGTAAACCTTGAAGTTGCCGTTTTATATAAGGACCACCATTTTACTATACTAGTGTATATAATGAGACTTCAGCATCTGGATCTTTTCTCACTGTCAGGTGGACAGCGTGGTCAGATCAGTCTTCACTGTTTTAGATTTAGATTTTCTTTTTTGTTTGGTTTTTGATGGTTTTTAATTATTCAGAGCCACCGGTGGTGTAGCAGGTTAAAACACTGAGCTACTGAACTTGCTGACCAAAAGGTCAGTGGTTCGAATCTGGGGAGCAGGGTGAGCTCCTGCTGTTAGCCCAAGCTTCTGCTAACCTGGCAGTTTGAAAACATGCAAATGTGAGTAGATCAATAGGTATTTCTGCAGTGAGAAGATAGTCATGCCGGCCACATGACCTTGGAGGAGTCTACAGACAACGCCAGCTCTTTGGTTTAGAAATAGAGATGAGCACCAATTTCCAGAGTCGGACATGACTGGACTTAATGTCAAGGCAAAACCTTTACTTTTACCTTTAGTAATTATTCACATGTTCAGAATGTTTTCACTGTATCTGTTCAAAATCTGACCATTTTAGAGACAGTTCTGAAAATGTTGAAACTCTTGGGGAATTTTTTTTTTGATCCTGAAAACCTGAAATATATGTAATAGTAGTTTTCTTATTAAACAGACCTATCGCACTGTCTTTGTTAGATTCATAGCTTTGCATAGAAAATTGTTGTATTTGTCATATTTATAAAATATGAAAATCTAAACATTTTGATTGTATACAAGCAAAATTGCAAGTAAACTCTATAGTAAAGAGGAAACTTCACACTACTGCATTGTTTTACTAAAGTGTATCTAAAATACTATTTTGTCATGTCACTAACATGAACAAAATAAAAACTTCTGGGTTTGTAATAAATAGAGTATGTTATTAAGACAAAAAGTGTTTTGTATTGCCCCAGTCTTGAACTCTTAAGCCATATGTTACCATCCTAAGCATGCTGCTTTTGACTTCTTAGAGTTACCTTCTTTTGGAGGGTATCATATTATCTATCCCTGGTCTAGAAAGTTGGATCTTAATATCTCCTTCCACATGCACAAAGTATTTTCTGACCAGTGAACTTATTTTTATATTGTGTTAAAATATTGCATTAGAAAAATGAAATGATTAATTTCATGATTTGGGAGTCATCACAAATATGATAATATTACAGAACTTACATATAAAAGCCCCGGTGGCGAAGTGTATTAAAGCACTGAGCTGGAGACTGAAAGGTCCCAGGTTCAAACCCCGGGAGCGGCGGGAGCGGCCGCTGTTAGCTCCAGCTCCTGCCAACCTAGCAATTCGAAAACATGCCAATGTGAGTAGATCAATAGGTACCGCTCCGGCGGGAAGGTAATGGCGCTCCATGCAGTCATGCCGGCCACATGACTTTGAAGGTGTCTACGGACAATGCCAGCTCTTCGGCTTAGAAATGGAGATGAGCACCAACCCCCAGAGTCAGACATGACTGGACTTAGCGTCAGGGGAAACCTTTACCTTTACTTTACTACCTATAAAAGCACTGTGCAAACATTTCCACCACCAGCCATGTGGGGAGGAAGCATTGATGATCTTGATTCTCTGGATCCAGAACCTTTAGACAATTGGAATAACACAGTAACACGGGTGTTTATGGAAACACTGGTCTATTGGTTATGAACACCATGCTAATGTGTGGTTGCTCCACTTGCTGCAGGAACAGTGAACCAACCATGGACTGTCACTACATGGTTTGTTCTTCATGTCATTCAAACACAGGTACATTCTCTGCTGTGGTTTGATTCTCCCTCAACAAACCAGAAAAATAATTAAGGTTTGTTTTTGATGACTAGTTTGGAGGTTGAAAGCACTCATGGTTGAATGGCTACATAACAACTCCATAGAGCAATGGTTCTCAACCTGTAGGTCCCAGATGTTTTGTCCTTCAACTCCCAGAAATCCTAACAGCTAGTAAACTAGCTGAGATTTCTGGGAGTTGTAGGCCAAAATACCTGGGGAACCCACAGATTGAGAACCATTGCCATAGAGCAAAGGTGCATGGTTTAGTAAGCTTCTTGCACAGCAACAGGACTCAGGTGTGACAGGTACAGGACTCCCATAATTTGCACTTTGAACAAGTCTGATGATTCAAGCAAAGAAATGATGTTGAGGTACAAGAAAATCTAGCTCATCAGATGCAAGGATGACCTTTTTTTCTGTTTCTGTCTTTGTTGTATCTATAGGACATAGAAAAGACAATGAGCACAGCACTGAATGAACTGCGTGAACTTGAGAGGCAAAATACTGTGAAACAAGCCCCGGATGTGGTCCTAGACACCCTTGAACCCATGAAGAACCCACAGATAGGTTCTGTCAACTCTGAACCAGCCAGTCCCCTTCACACCATCATGATCCGAGATCCGGATGCTGCCATGCGACGGAGCAGCAGCTCAACCACTGAAATGATGACCACTTTCAAGCCGGCCCTCTCAGCCCGGCTTGCTGGCGCTCAACTTAGGCCTCCGCCCATGAGACCCATTCGCCCAGTCGTCCAGCATCGATCAAGTAGCAGTAGCAGCTCAGGAATGGGCAGTCCTGCAGTGACGCCCACAGAAAAGATCTTCCCAAACAGCTCCTCTGATAAATCTGGCACTATGTAGCAATGACGTTAGCATCATGCAGAAGTCTTTGTTAAGCAAATGGGTAGCCATCCCAATTTTTGTTTATTTCAGATTGGAAACTATGATTGTACAAAAGACAACATTAACTGAAGAAAAAGACAGGGAAAATGACTCTTGTAGCGACTGTAGGTGTGGCTTAAGTATTTCATGATATTGAACACCCATTCTCTTCAAGAGTGCTGGAATTATTTGGTACAACCAAATAAGATGGTCATTTTATGTATTACCACTGGAACATTAAAGTCTGTGTAGAAGTATATGTATATATAAAACTGTACATAGTTCAGTAACATTTTAGTAGATTTACCTCAAAAACTCACCCCTAGATTTATTCTAGAGAGCGTTTTTGTGTGTGTGTGTGAGTGAATTACACAGCAACCATGCAGAAAGCAATAGTCAATTGGTCAGTTCTTGAATTGAATTTTCACACCAGTTTGACTTGACTTTAGCGTGGCAAAAAAAGAGCACACCAGTTAGCTGTCCTGCAGGTACCGAAGTATATCTGATGTATATCTGACGTCTATCCTGCAAGATGGATGGATCTTCATCTTCAAACTCATCTCTTAAAGACTGCTTCATTGAAACATGGTAGCTTGTGGTCATTTCCCGATTGGAAGAGTACACCACTTGCGGACATAAAGAATGAAAAGTAGTACACCTCCCTCTTGTGCAAAGGAGAAACCTAGGATTTTCTGTACGTACTTCATGTTGTAGCACAGTGTTATGTATGTACAAATGAAACTCACCTCCTACTGTTCTCAAAACAGAAGAGGACTCTGAAGTAACCTGTGGTCAATAATAATAATAATAATAATAATAATAATAATAATAATAATAATAATAATAATAAATAAATAGGCTAACTTATATAGTGTTTGAAATATTTTATTCCCACCCTCTCTCATTGCTAAAGATTCCTGGGGGGAGGGGAAATCTGGATTAAAACAGGCAAGGAGGCTTTTGGTACAATGCCATTTGCTTTCCCGTGACTCCACAGTCCACAAGGGTCTTGACTCGGCTTCTGTCCCCTTGCATGAATAGCATGAGCCATATATCTCCGTCGGACATATAACTGATCTGACAGAGTAACAATTTGCACTTTCTGTACTGTACTATGTAACCAATATACAGCCGTCTTGATTTATGAAATAAAGTTATATTTCCTTCTCCCTAAAATCTAATCTAGGCAAATAAATACATAAATAAAAAGGGAGAACTGGGGTTTGCATGATAGCTAAGCCTTTTCTCTAC
Source organism: Anolis carolinensis (assembly GCF_035594765.1). Classification (NCBI taxonomy): domain Eukaryota; kingdom Metazoa; phylum Chordata; class Lepidosauria; order Squamata; family Anolidae; genus Anolis; species Anolis carolinensis. The sequence goes on along the minus strand of NC_085842.1, from coordinate 57,932,095 downwards.
TTGCTCAACTCAAAATTCTTCTTGCTGCTATTTTTAAGAACATTTTTTTGTCTGTTTGTGGACAGAAGTTTGCAACATCCACCCTTTCACCGGGCTGGCATTTGTTTTACTTTAATTATCACTGCACATTTATTTTTACATGGATTGCCTTTTGAGTCAGCTCATTCAAACTTAGTTAAATCTGCACTTTCTCTTTCTTTCTAGGTATCTCTCAATATCATTTTGCTGAGGCTATTAATTCCCCCCTTCCTTATTAGAGGCTGGTTTTAATGACATCTGCCATTCTTTAGCACTATATGATATATATGAATGACCTTGAACATGGCTCTCTCTGTTCTTAATTCATGACATATGGTCAGCAAAAAAAGAAGAATCAGCTACTGGCCAGTTTGTCTTGTTAAAGCAGAAAAGGAGCTGTCAAGCCATTTCATAATTTATTATTTTTTAAATCTTTCTTTGTTTGACAAATACATTTCAACTCCACCTGTGTGCATAAATTGCAGTAAATGGCAACTCTTTTTTTATCATGAAATGAACACGCACAATAATTTGTGGTGTTCTTCCTATACCTCATCTACAAGCATGCCTCATTTCACATACTTGGTTCTCCTAATTTCTCCTTGCCTGTTCTAGCCTGTTTATATATAGCTGTTCCCGTTTAAATGCTAACATGTAACCTATTTTTTTTAAGATGCAATTTTTGTTGAGACCCAATGACGCCAAATCTTTGCACTTACTATGTAAATCCCGTGTAACAGAAATACATCCCTAAACATGAAAACAACCCCCCCAACTCCCCAATCGACTCTGGCCTTCCCATGTATAGCGTGAAGGATAAGTAATGTATGTAGTTATTCTATTCTTGTTCTTCAATATAACATTGCAAAGAGAAATGGTGTTTACCTACCTGTCGCTAATGTCGTAGGCATTTGTAATTGCCACAACTAGTTAACAGTGGTGCATTTTCATCAATGAAATTATTTTCCTCTCCCTCACCCTCTGCTGCCCTCCTCTCCCCCATACTAACTTTAGATCAACCAAAAGGTCATTATCGCAACAGATGTTCAGTGTGTTGTTGTAATGAACCAGCAAAGATAGTTTTCGGCATGGAGGAGGGCAGGGAGAGAAAGCCATTTGGCAGACTGCTGTTATCTTCCTTGCCAGTAACGGTTTCCCCATTTTTAGATCTTGGAGGATGGTTTCTTTGACTGTGTGTGTGAGTGTATGTGAGTTCTGAACATACTTTTGAAAATGACTTGAGAACAAAACCATGATGTCATTTGAGGATTCACATTTTTTTTTCCTGAAAGATACAATACAATTCCAATGCCGTTTTAAATTAAATTATTTTTATTTCTATTTTTTCATTTGTTGTTACTGGGTTGTGTTTGGTTTTTATTATAAAAATATCTTTAAGTGCCTTTTGAGCACCGGAACAAATGTTTGGATTAAATGTGCTTTGGAGCTGGACGTATATCAAGATATCTCTTGTACAGTTTGTGTTCTGCTATGGGTGTGTCGCTTTGAAGTCCTTTCCCCTTTTTGCCATGTGAGCAAGAAATGTATGCAGGTTGGAAGGAGTACATGTCCTGCCCACTTAATATACACTTGTGAACTTGCCAGTGGCTGCTATAAATTGCAGAAGATTTTCTCCTACAATTTTGGTCGTACTAAATCAAAATACTTGCTTCATATGTTATAGAATCATCAAATATTCACCTTGGGTAGCATTTCTAACAACTCGACTTGTCTAGACTTGGGGTACAGACTGTTGATTTGCAAAAGTTCATTTACTAAGAAGAATTCCTTGTACATTCATCTTATTCTTATGCATAACGGCACCTGGTTTGGATAATTTCAAATGCATAAGAGCAGCAAATGCAAACAAGATGGCAAATATGTACATCCATGCATTTACTCTCTTGGCCACTGTGCCAATATTGTTTTGTTTATCTTGATTCTAATCAGTAATAGAACTTGCTTGTGTTTGGATGATCTGAAACCACTCCCAGGATGTATATAGTATCCTTAAATGCAATGCCATAGTGGAAGAGAGTGATGCATTGTAGTATTTGTAATATTGAAATTAATTTTAGAAAATACCAGGCATAGCCTTAAAAATGTTTTTAAATTGGCATATTTAATAAATAAAATGGGGACTGTCCCCTTTTCGTCATTGGTCTGTGACTAAAGCCTAATGCTTCTGTAGTATTTGGTATATGCTAAGGGTCGGAAGGAGGACCAGTTTGGTGTAGTGGTTTAGTATTGGACTATGACTCTGAATCCCCATTCAGCCATGGAAGCTCACTTGGCCAAGTCATATTATCTCAGCCTTCATAGTTAGGTCAAGGCCAACCACCTCTGATTCCTGCAAAGAAAACCAAATAATAGGGTCACCATAAGTCAGAAATGACTAGAAGGCATACTATAAGAAGGGATGGCAGGAGTATGACTCTCAGAACTGTTTTTGAGATCCTAAAATCTGTGCCAGAATTAAATAATTGTGGGGAAAGTCTTTTTGTTTACAAAAAAGCCCCCTACATATCTCAGATGTGGAAAGTTGTGCTATGCCTTGGCTTTCTTAAGTCCTTTTTTCCAAACAGGAAGTAAAAAGGATTTATGAATTATAAATTAAGAATAGGTTTCTACAGCTCCTTGAGTGTGCAAGGCGGGTTGTGACTCTCCCAGCCCCATGCACTCCCCCAGCTTTTCACAGCTGCCAATCCTTAATGTATGCCAAAAGATGTGGGAATTTTCCCCCCAGGATGAAGCAATAGAAATTTCACAGAACTGGCCTCTGACCATCAACAGAATATTGTTACTCAGTCAAAGCTACTTTAGCTAACACTCAGAGAGATGCCTGACAGTCGTTGTAGTCTCTTCCCTGACCCTGTAATTTGATGGATGTATTCCTTTTGTTCAACTTTGTGTGTAATGGTGCCGATTTCAAAGCAGTGGCACCCACCCTTATATTATTGCTGTACAGAAACCATCATAAGCAAACTGAATAAATGTTTAAGACCCTTTAATGATATAAGGACCATGCACTTTTTCTCTCTTAGACTAAACAAAACCTAATAGTGGGTTGTTTGTTTTTTAAAAAAAATAATAATTCTGGACTATATGATTCCTAGCAGTGCTGCAGTTTTTCACAGGATGGCAGTAGGCCTTCTGAACCCAATTTGCTTCTGAGTGGCTGCTTTTTTTTTGCCAGAAAACTTTAGAAAACTGCTGGTTGGCTGCCCTGTATCATGATTGTTGTCCTTCTTATGGATATTGTCTCTGTAACGTATGATAAAATGCCATTCAGCTAGAGTGTCTGATTGGATCCTATGTTATGTATGCTGATGATGCCATGTAGATCAAACCAGTGGATGGGTGTGGACTTATCCTGTTGAATAAACAGTTTACCTTTTCTCAGAACAGTGTTATAGTCATGATTTCACGGCCGACACAATTATCTTTGTGTTTTCTGTATAAAATACACTTGAAGCAGTTTGTTATACAAAGATGGAGAGACCATAAACTATGTGGTTTTAAAAATCCAACCTTCATTTGAAGAAGATGAAACTGCAGGTCATGATGTTGATCTAGAACCTACAATGCAGACAAGATTTGTTGGGAAAGTGGAATCCTACCAATCAGTGGTTCTCAAACTTCAATCCTCCAAATATTTTGGACATCTGCTCCCAGAATCCCTGGTCACTGGCCAAATTGACTGAATTTTCTGGGAACTGAAATCCAAATCATCCCAAGGATCAAGATTTGAGAGTCAAATTTGTGTTTCAATTGCCATCCTTTAATTTAAAGCCTGGGCTCCCGAGATATAGTCCAATGCTCAAACCACTATGCTTGGTTAACTACCCACCAGAAATAAGCCCTCCCAAAATCTAAGCCTCATAAAACTGGTTGAAAAAGAAACTGGAAGTGATGTGACTTCACTTCTAGTCATGCTGGGGCTTCTGGTGTGGCTCCCTGGGTGGGCGTGAATTGAAAAATGCCCCCTATCCTCTCTAGTTGCTCACTCCTTTCACAGAATAATTACAACTCAGGCATAGTTGCTATCTATTATTTCTGAGGCAGAAAGTATTGGAGGAGAGAGTAACTGAGAAATGGGGCATCTGTTGACATTTTCAAAGACTCATCGATTCACAAGAGATCTTATAAGAAGAAATGAGCCAAAGAAATGTGTGGGCTTTGGTGCTGAAGGGAAATGGCTTTTATTGATGGCGAGAAGAAAACATACAGGAACTTCAGAAGGAATAAAGTTGTCAGAGACTTCATGCAGGAACACTTGCAGCACTAAACTGCATCAAGGAACCATAAGTGATTCTCCATGTGAGGGTGAAGGGAAAGAGGAGTTAACAATGACTTACAGGGTTCAGAAATTGATGCCCATAAGAGTGACTGTCATATGCCATCTTAGAGTTGCAGGCTCACATGGACTCAAAGTGCTTGCATTAAACTACAATCCAGTATCCTATTGGGTATCAGAGTGGTCTGAAATATACACATCTTGGAGCTTAATTTATGTACAGTTAAATACCCATTTGGGGTGGTCAGGGGAAACACAACACTAGTGTAATATACATTCAAATGCATGAGGTGGCCACTGTTAAGCAATTACTGAACAGTCACTGTCTTTTCTAGTGAGTTATGTCTTCTTATGAGTGACCAAAGCATGACAATCTCAGTTCTAGGGATTGTCTAGGGATAGTTCATGCTTGATTTATTCTGGGGCCCCTTTATTTGCCTTCTGAGCAGTCCATGATGTCTACAGAAATCTTCTCCAATACCATATTTCCAATGAATTGATTATCTTCCTGTAAGCTGTTTTCACTGTCTAACTTTCACAATCATATACAGCAATTGAATGGTCTGGGCAATTCTGACTTTACTATATATCTTGACACCTCAGGATCTTGTCCAGTTACTTCATAGCTTCTCTTTCAAGTAGTCTTCTGATTTCTTGACGGCAGTCTCCATTCTGATTCATGGCTGAACCAAGGTTGAGATGCTGTTGAATTGCAACTTTCATCAAACTTAGCCAGCATAAACAAGAGGAAGGAATGCTAGGAATTGTAGTTATATTGCAGAGAGTTGCAGTTGTCCTTTGCCCATTCTGCTCCCTTTCACATTGTCAACTCGAGAACCTATACATTTTTAGCAGAGCATAAACATATACCAGTGTAGACCCCCTGGATCTAAAAGTTGCATAGTTAATTTGGTAACAAGTTCCAGAGCCTTGAGCTCATTCATAGGACAATGGTAGATTTTGTTCCCCATCCACAAAGTAAAAAATGACAAGATGGACTGTAGAAGGCGCACACTTACACAGCCTGTGAGAAAGAGTAACTATTTGTCCAATAACATGTATGCTCAGTAGTACAGGAACATAATTTGCTGAGAAACTGAAGTATTTGGAGAGTAGAAGAATGCCCCATAGTCAAAATGAAAGCTATCAAGGTCCTTTGAAGAGAGTGGCAACACAATGAGAGCTAATAGTGCAATCCTATACTTTGCCACTTGGAATGAATCTAGTTGAGTTGTGCTCTGAAGTACATAGGTACAGAATTTCAGCCCTGAATTTAGTGGTACTTTCTTCTGAGTAGACAAGTGTAGGATTGTATTGCACCAGCGGAGAATTGCCTGATGTTCTTGCTTTCCTGGAGCCATTGCTGTAATCTTTCTAAACAGTTTTTCAAAAATACATTTTTAAAGTCTGCACTTTAAACATCTTTTTAAAGCTCCTCTGCAATTTAACAGAAATTCATACCTATCTGGAATATAGACATTATATTGTATCACACTAAATTGCTTACAAGGCCCTCCCTTAAAATGTAACCTAAACAAGCAAGAGGCAAATTATTTCATTCCATTCATTCTATTCACTTCACACAGAAGGCCGTGGGAAGTGTTTTTAGATAGAAGTGACCACCCAGGAATGTCACATGTCAAAGCTTCTTCTTGCCATGTGGAGTTGGCATTGCTATGCAAAGACTACTTCACCAATTTTTGACATTTTTCAGAACTGCCCTGATGCCATGTTCTGCACTTTCAGCAGTCCAAGTAGTATAAAGTGTTGAAGGATAAACTCCCAATGCCCAAGGAGTCTCTGCCACACAACATTGTCCTACATGTATGAAATGACAGCCAGTCCATAGTAGTGGCTGTTAAAAGTAGGGACATGGGATAGTACACCAAAAATGGTTGGCCAGGTTCTCTGAAAGCTGACAGCTCAAAGAATATAAAAAATACAGAGTCACCCCTTCATATCTACTAATTCAAAAATATATTCCCCCTCTCAAAAAAACAAAATGTACGAGCAAACCTTGATTCTGCTATTTTAAATAACGAACATTACTCTACAATGTCATTGTATACAATGGAATTTGAGCACTTACGAATGTTGAACTGTATGAGGGATCCTGGTCTCGTACCTAGTGGATACCAGAGTCTCACTATACTTCTCTTAGGTCCAGCAATCCAAACTGTAATAAAGTAGTAAGTAAAGCAGAAGAGGACAGTTTGTACATTGATTCATTTGGAAATTATGCGGAGAGGTGATATTTTACAGCTCTATGCTCAAGTATATCCAGAGTTTCTCTCCCCACAAAGACTGCTGTAAGATATTTTGTTGTTTCAGGCAAATGATAAGTTGGCATCTTTACTCTCAACTCACAATCAAAAGGTGACTGGATTTTTGTTTAAACTTTAATGCAATATATCACATTACAGCAGTAGACCAGTTTAGGAGATGGAGACAGGTTGTCTGCAAGATCTTAATTTGAGCCCCAGATTAAGCAGTGGTGTGTGTGTGTGTGTGTGTGGGGGGGGGGGGGGTGAATCGACCAGGATTCCTATGCAGCTAAGTCCCTTGAGAAATTACTAATCAGAAATATCGGAAGTTTTGATCCTCCCATGTTCCTTTCTCAGGCAAAGTCCTAGGGCATGTTGTGGCTTCTAATTTCTTACACAACATTCAGTTCCCACTTTAAAAGTCAAGAATAGTGGCTGAACTAAGAGGTGCCATGGACAGAAGTAACACTGCTAATTTCCCTTTTGCTGGACACTTCCCGTGCCTCTGCGTTTGGAGGTGCAAGGTGAGGTGGAAATTATTTATTTCTCTGGCAATCTGCCCTGCTTGTTTGATCTTTGTCCTTTCCCAGCACTGATTGGCCTGAACAATGCAATGCAAATTAATATTTAATTCCCTGTAATCCCTGCACAACCTAAAACCCAGCAGTTGCCATAATTCTTCCTGATTGATTTCCAACATGCTGACTTGGCAGGGTATGTTTTCTTTCCCATTTTAGCAATGGATTTAGTAGGCTGTACTGGAAATTTGTGGATGGGAAGAGCAGGGGAATCATATACAAAACGTTGATGTGTTTTGAGATGTATCATATAATATAGAATGGAATATGAGGAAGCGATTAAAAGGTCAACAGTTATTTATTGGAGAATAAGGGGGTCTTGGAAGAGAATGTAGATGTCACCATATGGAGTTTCTAAGTTCAACATCATAAAATGGTGTCAGACTAGGTGCTAAATTGTAAAATGAATTGTATCGAAAGGGCTGGTATTTGCTATCAACTATGTATACATAAATATTGTAGTTAGGCAATTATGAAGTGCCTTTTGCTCAATTCCCAAAGGGCTATAACTGTGCAATGTGAAAGAGTCCTCATCACCATTCAAGGTCTCTACTCCTCCTTATATTTCTTCACAATTAAACTGTGTGTGGATAGGACAGCTCTCGAAATAGAAAACTGTTCTCGATACAGGAAATCACATCATTATAGTTCATGTCAGTTTGTTACAATGCAGAACCCTTCAAGATGTTTTGCATAACCAGAGATGTATGAGGCAACCAGAGGTCCAGAGGACACTAAATGGCAATTGGAATCATTAATGTGAGGTAGAAAAAGGAAGGGTGCATGGAAGACTGGAAATGTGAAAGGGAGCAACAGCAGCTCCACAAAGGGGCCATAGTGGGTTAAAGACAACCAAAAGCAACATGGTGTGGTGGAGATACACAGGACACAGTAAAGCCATAAGAAAATGTACAGGCTCAAGTTGCTGTTACATCTTGATTGTTATTATTTATACCACAGAAAGCCAGATTTTTTTTTTAGAATTGTGACAAGTGTTATGGTCTCTCACAAATGGCTTAAGTTACTAGTTCAATGACATTTGACCATCCCAGGTCTGTATTAACTGGCAGGGAAACTCTAGGCTTTCAACTTAGCATATTCATGCTCTCAGGACACATGTGCACATAATTGTTTTGAGTATACGTACCTTTGAGAAATCTAATATTAGAGCAAGTTCTTCTTTTACGCAATAAGCTGTATCCACATGGAGTTACCTGACATGGGGATTTTACTGAACACTCAAACTATTATAGATACATTTTACAGTGCATAACAGCAAATACAAATTGAGAATCAATGGTAGACAACACATGGATAACACAAAGACCTAGCTAAGACAACTCAATTCTTACCCTTTCCCCAGAGTTGGAGAACAGATGCATCCCATGAATGTATTCTAAATTAGTGATGCCTTCATAGCATTACCAGCAACAGTAATATTTTTATGAGTTCAATAGAAAGTCATGTACTGCCATCTTGTGAGCCTTGGTTGTAAACTCAATTTCTGGTTTGGAAATTTCTATCAAGGAGCAATATTTTTCTCACACTGCAATAACAGCTGCTCCAAGAAATCTGCCCCTTATAAAGAAGGTCATAAAGGCATTCACAGCCATTTTGAGGAACAGCCATATGTGTCTTTTCCTCATATACTTTAAATGAGTGAAGTCTTGCTAAAGACATGGAATTTTAAAAAACGGCAAGTTTCATTGTCTATGTAGGCTATGGATGTTTCTCGTAAATAGTCAAATTAGCAAAAACAACCTCCACAAAACATATTTATATACATATTTCCTTTCTTGATCTCACTGACTTTTGTATTATTTTCATTTCAAAGATGACCTTCAATGGGGATAATTTTTTAATATATGCTGTATATTTCTTTTCATACTATTGTTATAAAATGGCATTATGTTTCGCGGAGAAATGTTATGCTGATTTTTATAGAAGGTCTGCTACAATTGCTTTCACACAACAAATACGTGAGGGTACAATTGCAGCACGAACAGCACACATGATGTTTCTGGATTGTTGCACTGAAGAGAGAAACATTACTTTCGCTATGTGTTTGAAGTACTCTGGATAAAAGACTCCATATGAAACATCAGAGAAATAATTTAACATATAAATTGGTCCTTGATTCCATTCCTAATAATAGCTTCTTAGAGCTGAACTAAGATATTTTACACCCTAAGGTGACAGTGACAAACTACAATAATTTGAGTGTGGTGTAGTGGTTTGAGTGTTGGGCTACAACTCTAGAGACCTGGTTTTGAATCCCTTTTGTTGCCATGGAAATCCATTGGTTTGTCTTAATCAAGTCACACAATCTCTACCTCAAAGGAAGACAAAGGCATGCCCTCTCTGAATAAATCTTTCCAGGAAAACCTGGTAATAAGTTCAGGTTGTTATAAATCAGAAAAAATTTGAAGGCACACATCAGCAACCAATGGTAGTTGGATGTTGAAAGTAGTTGGATCTGTTGAAAGAAGGAAATATTTTTGGAACTGATAATTTGAAAGAAAAAATATTTGGAATTAATATTCCTAGACATTCTAGAATAAATCAGAATGAAACATACAATTAATAGTTTCCAAATTTTTCCTGAACTGGCAGCCACTATGGTTCTCTCTCTCTCGAGGATAGAATTCTCAGGCAAAGAAATCTAGGATGAGTGTTAGGCTCTCCAGGACTCCATCTGTCACATTAATATGATGTGCAGATTTGATAAATGTCAGTTTGATAGGTTTAGGTATGAATGAACTGTATGAAAGGAATCAATGAATGAGAGCTAATAATTTTGAAGACACAATTCTAAGATTAAGGCATGCAATGACTAACTACCTGCTTGCTGAACTGTAATTAAAAGTTGCTGAATTGTGATAAGAACTGTGACAGTGATACGAGAATTGTTTACATCTGTCAACATTTGCTGACTTGATTAACCTTTGGGGGGGAAACAATGTATTTACCAACACTAATCAAGAAGAGTCAACAACATCTGGCCACGAAACAGAGATGGAATCAACATAATCCAGGATGGAAGAAATCTATCAGCAATTTACAATGTGTGGAAAACATCATATAAGTGACCTTATGACAATTGAAAAAGTGAAGCTGTTCACCCGCCATACTCTGTGGAGGTGGTGGATGGGAGTGTCAGATCAGCAATGGGAAAGCAGGATTCTGGTCACTTTGGGCCTCTTCTTCTCAAGGGAAGAGAAGAAAAGAGTGCATTTTGGAGTCATTTTACGTTGCAGGAGTCAGGTTCTGCTGTATGGAAAACAGGGGTCTGATCCTTGGCATTGTTCTTACAGAAAGAGAAGTTTTGGTGTTTTGTCATTTTGGAGCTGTGTTTTGGCAGGCTGCAGGGAAGCAGGGTTTTGCCTAACAGGTGTTCTTCTCCAAGAGATGATGGAATAAGAATGGTGATGTATGCATGAGGATGAATGCATGAACATGTGTGTGAATGCTGAGTAAATTGTAACCCCCCCCTTTGTCTCTTTGTTTGCCAATGTAACTGTAGTAGGTTGTTGTGAATCCAATGTAGTTGTCAAATAGAATCTTTATGTCTGTATGTTTAATGTCATTCTTTGTGTAAAAGTTCTGATGTACCCTCTCACACTGAAATTGCAATAAAAAGAACCTATGCTTTAAAGTTATAGAAAAGTTCCCTATGACACACTGGGTAACTAACCTACTCCCCTTCCTCCTTCAAAGTTGCTCAAAGTTGCTTCAAAGTTACCCCTTCAATGGATTGTCACCTTGTTGTGGTGAGGAGGCTTGTGTGTTCCAATGAACTTGTGGGCACAACCACTGGAGTCATGCACTCCCAGGAGGGGCCACAGGAGTGGATCCAGACCAAGAGCAATCCAAAGACTCTAAGACCTCAACGGTGGAGCAGGCGGAGGATAACATGGCACATGTTACAATGGCTGTGAAGGCAGGAGAAGGCTGTAACAGACTGAGAAGCCACTGTCATCGTGTTAATCATGCCACTGACTGGGACCTCACTCTGTGAAGACTGTGTCTTGATCGGCCGTGCACCGACCTCCGTACATTAAAAATATCACGCACAGATGTCTCCCAAGAAAAATAAAAGCAAACCAACAAAATTCCAATGGCGATCAGTGAGTGGCGACGAGGGCAGGACTGTGAAATCTGGAAGCCCCTAGTCACAGACTGGCACATGGGAGGTGGATATGGATTCAGTCGTTCTACTTCAAGGTCCGAGGCAGTTGAGTAGACCGTCAGCTGTATCAATCACTACGTTGGAAAGAGGACTACCAGAATCTCCTGAATCGCAGGTCCAATGTGGCCGAAGAGGCCCTCTCACAAATCCTGCAACAACAAACCAGGGATGAACTTGCAGCACTGCCTAGTTTGGAAGAAGTCAGCAATGCCAGCAGCCAAAAAAAAAAAAAAAAAAAGCCAGCGGACCTGATGGGATCCCTGCTGAAAAATTCAAAGAGGGTGGACCTGAGCTGATACAACAACTCCACCACTCATTGAAAAAGTGTGGGTGACTGAGAAAATCCCAGCAGACTTCAAGGATGCTGCCATCATTACCCTTTTCAAGAAAGGGGATAGAACAGATTGCGGAAACTATCGCAGTATCTCCCTTCTAAACTCCCCTGGGAAAATCCTCACAAGAATCCTTGCAAATCACCTGTCGCTGAAGACACCCTCCCAGAATGGCTTCTGACCCTCCAGAGGAACAGTGGACATGAAATGCAGGGAACAAAATCAACCTTTGTACATGGCTTTCATTGACCGTGGAAAGGCATTCGACACAGTGAATTGCACTGCTCTCTGGACCATCCTCCAAAAAATCGGGTGCTCTGACAAATTTGTGAGCATCCTGTGGCTTCTCCACGATGACAACATTCTTGGACTGCAATGGTTCCCAAAGTGACCCATTTAAGGTGTCAAACAGGGATGTGTCATTGCCCCAACCTTATTTTCCATCTTCATCGCTATGATACTTAATCTTGTTGATAGACTGTGCACAAAGAATCTGCGAACCTCACTTCCTCCAAGGGGAACTAAACCACCTAAACTGGGCTCTACAGGCCAATGTATACTCCACCACAGACATCAGAAGAGCTGCAAAGCCAAGAACAAGCCATGAGAGTCAAGACAAAGATCCACCCAGAGGAAAGGTGTTCTTACCATACATCAAGGGAACCACTGACCGCATAGGCAAACTGATGAAGAAGCACAACCTACAAACTATCTACAGACCCACAAAGAAAATCCAACAAATGCTACGGTCAGCGAAAGACAAGAGGGATCCTCTCTCCTCTGCAAGAGGACAAGCCTACAGAGGGACCACCAAACGCAGCACCCAAACACGAGTCAAGGAACATGAAAGGCACTGCAGACTCACTCAACCAGAGAAATCAGCCATAGCAGACCACTTGATGAACCAACCTGGACACAGTATATTATTTGAGAATACAAGAAATGCTTGACCACTCCAACAACTATCATGTCAGACTACATAGAGAAGCCATTAAAATCCACAAGCATGTGGACAACTTCAACAGAAAGGAGGAAACCATGAAAATGAAAAAATCTGGCTACCAGTATTAAAAAACTCAAAAATCAGAACAGCAGATGGGAAGCAACACTCTGAGGGCAGAGGAGCTCCTGGGATGGCTAATGACTCTGAACAAAGGATGCCCCCCAGGCAGGAGACGAACCTTTCCAATGCTAATTAAGGTGATTAACTGCAACATTCATGCTGGCTTCCAACTGACAAAGAAATCTTCTCACACCCTGGACTTTCCACAGATATATATTAACCTTCCTTGCCTAGTTTCTCCATGCCTCACAACCTCTGAGGATGCCTGCCATAGATATGGGCGAAACGTCAGGAGAGAATACTTCTGGAACATGGCCATACAGCCTGGAATACATACAACAACTCATTTCTGCTACTTTGGCAGCCACATCTCCACAAAAGTCAACACCACTTGAGCAGTGCGAGTGCAGCATTTTTCTGAATGAAGCAGAGAGTGTTTGATGATTGGGACATCCATAGAGATACCAAGGTACTTGTTTATAAAGCCATTGTCCTCCCAACCCTGCTATACACCTGCGAAATGTCTACAGACGTCACACTCAACTCCTGGAAAGATTCCATCAGCGTTGCCTCCGTAAAATCCTGCAAATCTCTTGGGAAGACAGGCAGACAAATGTCAGCGTGCTGGAAGAAGCAAAGACCACCAGCATAGAAGCAATGCTCCTATGCCATCAACTCCACTGGACTGGCCACGTTGTCCGAATGCCTGATCACTGTCTCCCAAAGCAGTTACTCTATTCCCAACTCAAGAATGGGAAATGAAGTGTTGGTGGACAGGAAAAGAGATTTAAAAATGGACTTAAAGCCAACCTTAAAAACTGTGGCATAGACACTGATAACTGGGAAGCCCTGGCCCTTGAGCGCTCTAGTTGGAGGTCAGCTGTGACCAGCAGTGCTACAGAATTTGAAGAGGCATGAATGGAGGGCTTAAGGGAGAAACGTGCCAAGAGGAAAGCGCGTCAAACCAACCCTGACTGGGACCGTCTTCCACCTAGAAACTGATTTCTCCACTGTGGGAGAATATGCAGATCAAGAATAGGTCTCATCAGCCACCTACAGACCCACCCCCCCAAGACTCCACAACTGGAAGACCATCATCCTTGATCTACGAGGGATCGCCTAAGTAAGTCAAAGTTGCTCAAAGTGTCACCTGGATTTAGTGGGAGGATGCTCCAAGCCTAACTGATTGAGATACCACAGAACTGCAGCTTTATAGCTTTTTCTTGCTTATTTTTAATTCACTGTTGCCACCTTCTTCCCCCTACCCCAAATGTCTGAACCTTCAGTGCAATTTTCTCTCTTTCTTTGAGGACTACACAACTGTCAGTCAAAATTGCAGTGCAAATATCTGCAATTTAGGTGCATGATTCCCTTTCTTTTTTTAAAGTCTTCACTCCCTTTTCTGTCTCTTTTTTGTCCTGCAGTATTTTTCTTCATTCCAGGAATTTCTGGCAGAATATCTTCACCTTCTCCTTCCTCTCCCATCCTCTTTTGCCTTTCCTCACTTCCTCAGCTCCTGCTGATAGTCACATGCTTGTTCCTACCTCACATACTCATCACCTCATTTCTCATTCTTCTTCTCCTAGTTACCTCCTTTCTCTCTTCCTCTTTCATCCTTTCTATCCTCTCCACATTTCCTAGTTATGCTTATCTTCTTCCCTCCTCCCTTTCTTTGGCTATCTTTCTCCTTATTTCTCCCAATTTCTGCATACATTTCCCTTCTCCCTTCGTTCCCATCCCTTTGCCTCAAGCCGTATTCTCTTCCTCTTTGTCCTTCTAGCCCAGAATCTTCTCTAAGCATCTCCCTTCTTTTCCACTCATTTATTGACTTTATGACTTTTCTGTCACCACATCCACAAGAAAACCCCCAAACTATGTCTGGGACATATTAATTTCTCAGCATGTCATTACTGTAAAGCTTGTTGGTGTGCCATTAATCTCAATATGACTTGCCTCTGAAATGGCATGCATGCAGTTTATTAGACAGTCCAGTTGGTTTATTGATCTCCTGGTTATCAACATTATGCCTAAAACAAGCAAACAAACAAATGTCTAGCATTAACATGCTTATTGTAATGGAATGATTTTACAACTTGGTTACAAAAAGAAAGGAAAATGTGGCCAATGAGGGGCAATAATTAATAGGATTAAAGCAATAAAAATAGAAAACTTTCTTTGGTTGGACTACATCATCCAAGTAAACTTAATCAACCCATCGCAAAGCTTGACTATTACTGGGGTAGAGTGGGGAGATAAAGCTCAGAGATCTAAAGAAAGGCCCCTTTCAAAGTGTATTTTCCCTTTTCCTTTGTATTTTCAATTTGGATGAAATATTCTGAGCAATTGTGATGGATGATTGAGGCTTAATGATGCATCACCTGGGTGCTGTCCTTCAGAAATCATTGATCCTAAAATCTTGGCTTGACAACTCCATTGAAGAACTATGAAAGAATGACTAGTGTGGTGTTTAAAAAAGCAGCAAGAAGAAAGGAGAACCTAGCAATTGCAAACTAAATATCAAGAAGCATCTGTTCTTCTGTGCTCTTGAACACAGTTATGCAATAGCTGATGTTGAATAGGAATGGTGGTGATGGAGGAGGAATGTCTGGTTATATCCTATTATTATGGTTTACTGTTGTCAAGTGAACCTTGATTTATGGTGATCTGTTTAATGAGAGACCCCCAAGTCACCCTATCCTCAACAGTCCTGCTTTGGGTCTTGCAGATTCAGGGCTGTTGAATCTATTCATCTCTAAAGTGGTCTTTCTCTTTTCTTATTGTATTCTATCTTGCCAAAGAACATAGTTCTTTCTAGTGAGTCATGTCTTCTCATGATATGTGCTAAGTACAACAGTCCCAGTTTAGTCATCTGGGTTTCTAGGAGAGTTTAGACTTGATTTGCTCTAAAACCTATTTTTTTGTCTTTTTAGTAGCCCACGGTATTTTCAGAACTCTTGTTCGGCACAATGACTTAATTTTTTCCCATCAACTTTCTTTGTTGTCCAGCTTTCAAAACCATACACAGAACCAGCAAATCCTAACTTCAGTATTCTCTGATATATTTTTACACACAATGTGCCTATAGGCAAAAATCCAAGGCATTCTTAGGAACTTCCCTGGTTACTCCAGAGTTCCCAGTGGATGAGATTATTATTGTGTGTCTAGCTTTATGCTGTGTATTGCACTTTATGGAGGCACTGTGTTACCAAATGGAAAATCAGGTACCACTTTTGTATAGTGAAGATGGAAATATTTTCAGCTAATGCAAGCTGTCATTTGATATAATCCATTCATTCTAAATTTCCATCTATACATATACTTTATTTAAAGCTTGGGAAAGTGTTTATATTGGCAAGAAGATGAAGGGAGCCATAGCCCTACAAAGAAATTTTCTCCCAGCTTTAAATGGCTCTTTTTTGTTCTATTTCAGTGATTTCTCTTTCCTGGCGATTTCTGTTGTTAGCTTACATTTTACAAGAGCTCTGTATCTCTGTAAACTTTTAAATACAATTGAGATGATATTTACAGTATTTTCTCTAGTATAATTTAGAGAAAATTTTCACACAAAACACTTATAAACACTGAATCTTACTTATAAGACTGTTTTTGTGAAACAGCTTGGCAGTTTAAATAATATTTTACAAGATAATAGATTTAATTCAAATTTAATCAACCTATTTTTTAGGTGGATCACAGAAAGAAATTCTACTACCCATCTTTGGATTTCCAGATCACTTCTGCAGATATAGATAGATACTGAAAATGTGTGCAAATGTATTTATTTTGTTCAGAATGATTGCTTTTCTCTCTTCATCCAGAAGATGGCAACAAATGCTAGTTTATGACGGCTTGCTGAGGTTTTTATTTTAAAAAATTAATTTTTAAGAAGAACAATCTAATTTACAATAAGTGCAACATACATTATAAAAATAAAGAAAAAGGAGAAAGAAAAATGAGAGAAAAGAAAAAAGAAAAAAGTTGAGGAGAAAAAAAACCATATATGTCTATGCTTTTATTCTATCATAACTGTTATGTTGTTTTTAATTGTTGTTGTTTTATTTTGTTTTATGATACTATGTATGTATTTTAATATGATTATATTCTATGATGTTGACTGGGCCCGTCCCCATGTAAGCCGCTCCGAGTCCCCTTGAGGAAATGGAGGCGGGATACAAAAATAAAGTTGTTGTTGTTGTTGTTGTTGTTGTTGTTGTTGTTATTATTATTATTATTATTATTATTATTATTATTATTATTATGCACATAGGGCTTTGACCTCCCCAATCCTTATTGTAATAAAGAAAAGTAAAAAAGCAACAATATGATTCTACTATTATATATTTCCAACTAAATAATCCTACCAAAATACTAATAACCATAAGCACAGATTATTATTTTATTATTTATTTATTTACAGCATTTATATTCCGCCCTTCTCACCCCGAAGGGGACTCAGGGTGGATCACATTACACATATAGGCAAACATTCAATGCCTTTTAACATAGAACAAAGACAAGACAAACATGGCTCTGAGCGGGCCTCGAACTCATGACCTCCTGGTCAGAGTGATTCATTGCAGTGATTCATTGCAGCTGCTCTCCAGCCTGCGCCACAGCCCGAGCATCATTACATTTCTTGGTGCTCAACATCTATAAATGGTTTCCAACCTTTCAAAAAAAAAATCTTCATTGGATTATTCTTTGGAACCCACTGTACTTTGGCTGTTTGAGGCAACTCAGCAATCTTAACAATGCATTCTTCCATTCTTAGTGACTCAGCCTGTTCTCAAGTTTGAGCAAACACCATTCTTGCTGCTGTTGTCATATATCAAAGTAATCCACATTTCTTCTTCAGTTTTTTCTCCATAATACCCAACAGAAACATTTTGATAACATTAAAAATGCCTTTACTTTGTTGTAATTGACAGATACTTTTTAAACTTTTCACCTTACAAGTCCGCCATATCCGATAAAGGAGCCCTCTTTATCTTGATGCCCCCAATGTTTTCAACATTCAATTTGGGGTTATATTCCTCCTATATATTAAGTAAATGTTATATCTTTGGGCCACAATATCAACATTGTGATCAAAATTTGGGGTACATATTATCTGCTGCTCTAGAAACCAGGACATGGAGCAATGGATTCAAATTGTAGGAAAGAAGCTTCCATCTAGGGCATTTCCAGACAGAGCTAAAACCCGTGCAGAAATTGGTTAAAACAATCTGCTTCTGTATGGGTTTTAATCCCTACCCCAAACCCAATCCTCAGGCTTTCCCTTGATGGGGGGGTGGCTACATGCATTTCACCCCTAAAATTTATCCAAAAGGGTAGCATTTGTAGCATTGTCCTGGTTGGAGGAAATGATGACTCAGGAATGGGAAGGGGGACAAGGGAAATCCCTTCTCCCCTCCCCCTGCCTCTTAGGTCCCCGTTTCCTCCAGCCAGGACAATGCTACAGACAGACAGACAGACAGACAGCCTTTTGGGGTAGGTTTTAGGGGTGAAATTGGGAATTGGGGGAGGGGGTGGGTGCCTTCTCACACCTTTGGGCTCCAAAAGCCCAAAAGTGTGAGATGGCTGTGGAGACTGACGTATAGTATTGCGGAATGCAATACCGGAAGTCAGTCTCCATAGGCCCAATACCTTATCAGACCCAGATCTTTCATTAAGGTCTGGATCTGATGAGGTATTTAATTAATTAATTCACTTTTACCAGAAGGCGTTGTTTGGATGCCTCCGGTAAAACCGAGACAGGTCCTGGATTAAAGGCCTGTCTAGAAGGCCCCCTAAACATTAGGAAGAACTACTTGACAATAAAAGCTGTTTGGCAGTGGAATATGTTGTTTCCTCGGAGTGTGGTGGAGTCTCCTTCTCCGGTGGTTTTTAAGCAGAGGTTGGATGGTCATCTGTTTTGATTGTGTGTTCTGGATTGGGTTGGACTGGATAGTCCTTGTTGTGTCTTACAACTCCATGGCTCTTTTACAGGCTCCTCTTCTGTCTCTAGTTTCAAAAGCCATTTATAAATTTTTTTAAAAAAAACATTACATGGTCATCATCTTTACACAACTCTAAATAAGAATAATTTTCTCCAACCTCTGTGCCTGCAGTTCTCTTACATTGGTTTTATATAACCAATGTAATATAAAAATTATCTCTCTTGATTTAAGTCTCCATGCCCTTCCCAAAAACCTGGGCTTTCCCGATTGGGTGTCTCCATGCCATCCCACTAACTTTGTCCCAAATTAATTCTCTTTTACCAGAGGTATCATTTGGATGCCTCCGGTAAAAGTCCAACAGGGCCCGCATTTTGGGCCCTATCTGGAAGCGCCCTCAGTTTGGAGCAACTGAAGTAAGTTGAAATTGAAAGTGGAGAAAGAAACTGGGACATTTTAAAATCAGCTGGAAAAGTGAAAGGACAGAGAATTAATTGGGACTGTCCAAATTGGGACAGCTGGAGGGTGTGCACAAGAAAATGCTAAAGCAACTATGTGGTTGCTTTATGTGGCAAGTTTGCAATAATAGCCATACCACTTTGCCTATTACCCTTTCTTTATGTGGATAACCAATACCTTCTTGTGATTATTCATTGGCTGCTACATTCAGAGCTGCTTCATGTGCAGTGACTTCATCATTACCATGTCAGGCGAATATTATTATTATTATTATTATTATTATTATTATTATTATTATTATTATTATCCCCTTCTGTTGAAAATGTAGTTGTTAAGTCAACTTTTTATATGTTGGGTTGTCAATTTTAATTATTATGGGTGTATTGTTGTTGTGTTCAGGCAATGAATATTTTCCTTTTATGTTTGGAATCCACCCTGAGTCCCTCCGGGGAGATAGGGTGGAATATAAATATTATTATTATTATTATTATTATTATTATTATTATTATTATTATTATTATTACCCCATGAGAAGTGGTTACTGTCTGATCTGGTTTTGTTTCTACTTTTTCCTTAGTTTCTGTGCCACTTTTTGAAGCCCATGACATGGCCACAGTAACACAATGAGACTATCTCAATCATTTAGTTGGCTTTCAGAAGATGCTGCCCCCTGCAATTTTCCCAAATGCAGAAAAGTCAACTGCAAAATTTGTGGTAATTCTATATTGTATTGCTGTATTGTATTACTGTTGGCTGCTTTGAGTTTCTAAAGCAATGTACTATTAATAATAATTTGTCTAACCATATATTTCATATAAATATTTTCATATATTGAGATGAGAGAGGACTATCATTATGATTGCTGATATCTGATTTGTACTGAAGTTGTGTTTCAGCTAATCACATTATCAAATGTTTACATGGAAATAGTATGTCTCAATCTAAGTGAGTTGGAGTTTATTTAAAAAATAGGTTTCAATTATGCCAAATAAAGGCTCAGGCACAGCCAATCCACTTTGTTGAAATTGTCCTGCCCCCATCCCCCAAACTTTTGAATTGGTTCTTAGGTATGCCTTTTGAAAAATATCTGAAATGAAGGAGTTAAAAAGCTGTGGAATAGTATAACAATTACAACATTGTTATGTCACTATAATGGTGTGTTTTTAATGAGACCTTCTGGAAAGAATGAAATCCTAATAGCCAGAATGATTGGTGGATTACTCCCACAATTATCACAGATCCCTTTCAGACTGCTAAAGGGTAGTTACACCACTGAGGACTTGAACTTAGATAGATAGATAGATAGATAGATAGATAGATAGATAGATAGATAGATAGATAGATAGATATGACTTAAATGCTCTAAACATTTGTACAGATTTGGCAATATTGTGCAATTGATTTTAATTAAAATGGCCCTCGAAAACATTCAGAGTTTGCCTTGGATCACTTATTAATCCATAACCATAAGAAGCAGCAGGAAGCAGACTTGCTGGTCCCACCAATGGTAAATCAAACTTTGCTTTTGTTCCCTTCCTTGAGCACAATATTTTTGTTCTTCCACACCCTGGAATCTCAGCTGAAGTTAACTCTGTAATTAATATTTATGAAAGGCTCGAGTTTCTGAAATTGCCAGTACCAAGTCAGGCAGTTGCTAGGAGAAGTAATGCATTTGCCATTTGGAATAGTATCTACTAGCAGATTAAGGAAACAACTTACAGCACTACAATAAACAGGTTATTTCAGGATTTTCCATCTTCATCGCTATGGTACTTCACCTTGTTGATGGGAAGCTTCCCACCGGAGTGGAAATCATCTATCGGACAGATGGCAAGCTATTTGACCTCAGCAGACTGAAAGCCAAAACCAAAGTCACCACAACATCTATTATAGAACTCCAATATGCTGATGACAACGTAGTCTGTGCGCATTCAGAAGAAGACCTACAAGCCACTCTAAACACCTTCGCAGAAGCATATGAGAAGCTCGGCCTCTCACTGAACATTGAGAAAACCAAAGTGCTCTTCCAACAGGTGCCAGCCAATCCCTCTTCAATGCCAGGAATGCAGCTTAATGGTGTAACATTAGAAAATGTTGACCATTTTCGCTACCTTGGCAGCCACCTCTCCCCAAAGTCAACATTGACACTGAAATACAACACCACCTGAGCTCTGCAAGTGCAGCATTCTTCCGAATGAAGCAGAGAGTGTTTGATGATTGGGATATCCGTAGAGATACCAAGGTGCTTGTTTATAAAGCCATTGTCCTCCCAACACTGCTATGCGTCTGCGAAACATGGACCTATGCCACCAACTCCACTGGACTGGCCCGATCACCATCTCCCAAAGCAGTTACTCTACTTCCAACTCGAGAATGGAAAACAGAATGTTGATGGGCAGGAAAAGAGATTTGAAGATGGGCTTAAAGCCAACCTTAAAAACTGGCATAGACACTGAGAACTGGGAAGCCCTGGCTCTTGAGCAATCTAATTGGAGGTCAGCTGTGACCAGCAGTGCTGCAGAGTTTGAAGAGGCACGAATGGAGGGCTTAAGGGAGAAACGTGCCAAGAGGAAGACACGTCAAGCCAATCCTGACTGGGACCGCCTTCCACCTGGAAACTGATGTCCTCACTGCAGGAGAACATGCGGATCAAGAATAGGTCTCTTCAGCCACCTACGGACACACCGCCAAGACACCAGAAATGGAGGACCATCATCCTTGGCCTACGAGGGATTGCTTAAGTAAATAAGTAAGTAAAATAGGTTCTGTCCCCTCCAATAACTTGAAAAATACTCAAAACAGGGCTGTAGGGATCATTCTAAAATCCAATATGCTACCTAAAATATAATTCCCAACACTGCTTCTACCAGTGCTTCTCAACCTCTGGGTCTCCAGATGTTTTCATCTTCAGCTCCCAGAAATCCTAACAGCTGGTAAACTCTCTGGGATTTCTGGGAGTTGTAGGCCAAAACACCTGGGGACCCACAGGTTGAGAACAATTGGCTTATATAATAAGATTGATTTTTTTTTTGTACAGTTCGAATTCCCATATCATTGTTGAAGGTTTTCATGGCTGGAATCACAGGGTAGTTGTGTGCTTTCCGGGCTGTATGACCATGTTCCAGAAGCATTCTCTCCTGATGAGAATATCTACTATATTATACCTCACAACCTCTGAGGATGCCTGCCATAGATGTGGGTGAAATGTCAGTAGAGAATGCTTATGGAACATGGCCATACAGCCCAGAAAACACACAACAACCCTGTGATTCCCATATCCATTTGCAAGAAGCATTGAAATTATGTGCAACTGCAACATAAAAAGAACAAAACTAAACATCATACTGTTGTAGCCCAGCCCGAGATTGGACCCATTCAGCCAGTGATTGTCCCTGCCACAGCTTTGCCAGAGGACTCTGGGTTTGGGCCTGAGTTGCAGCCAGAGTCTGTCCCAGTGGATTCTGGGACCAGAGACAGAATAGTTGCAAGCAAGCATTTTGAACCACATTCCTCCCAGCAGTCAAGGCCAGATCGCCAGGTGTCAGATGGACATTCTAGTTTAGAGGAGGATAATGAATTTGACAGGAAAGCAGTGATAATTCACCAGAGGAGGGAAAGAAAATGTTTGCGAAGAAGCAAATGGTTGTTTTTGAAGCACTCTAATGAGTAGTTTTCTCATGAGAGCAAGGCCTTGGGTTTTCCTTAAAATATCTTGTTTTTCTCGTCCACAGCCAGAGGTGGCAACTTGGCTTACTCAAGAAAGAAGGATCTTTGCACCGTGTTCCTGTATCTTGCTTCAAGTATCAGCCTTGCCGTGAATCCAGTGGAATATTCCAGTGACTTTGCTGTTTGGAATTTATTCCAGTCGAGACCTTTGCCTTGGGTTTCATCTTTGACGTTGTACCTTGGAACTATTCCTGCATTCAAGTCTTGTTTTCCTGTGCCTTGTTTGTGGATCATCATTGACTCCACACCTGGAACCACCTTGGAATTAATCCAGTCTTGGTTTCCTGTGATTATCCTTCATTCTTGTTCTTTTATATTTTGTTATATTGTATTGCTCTGGGCATGGCCCCATGTAAGCCGCCCCGAGTCCCCATTGGGGAGATGGTGGCGAGGTATAAATAAATTATTATTATTATTATTATTATTATTATTATTATTATTATTATTATTATTATTAATGTCTTGGGAAATAATCCAGTTTTGGACTGTGCTCTTTGAGTGGTTTTTATAGACTCTTGTCTCATGAACTTCAAGTACCTTGCTCTTTTGGATTTAAACCTAATTTACTGACTCTGAACTATATTTTGCGTTTACATGCTTATAATCATCAATAACAACTTTCTTGCTTATATTCTGGGGCTTCGGTGTGATTTTGAGGTGCCTGCACAGCCTCAGGGTGCAATACCTACATAGGGCGGGCACAGGTGGGAAGCTAGGGTTAAATATGGCAGTGCAGAAGAGTGATTACAGGACTATGCATCATTGAAGCAGCACCATAGCACTATTGGCGAGAAAGTGTGAAAGTCACTGTTTCCATATCAGAATATTTCCATTTACTTAAATAATGTGATTGCTGCAAGACAATAGGCTAATGTGATAATGTCCCTAGTGAAACTCTCAAATCATTATGCTATGTTGGATCTTAGTTACATTTAAAATTCTTTGATTGTGAATAGATGCTGAATGCTGTTTAATCCCTAGAAGTACTGGCTTTTCTGCCCTTTTCTATTTGTAGAAATGCTTTTGAAAAGGCTAAAATATATTAAAGGACTTATTGCTAGTTTAGCAACTGGATGGGTCCCTGGTGTCATTATTTATTACCTCATTAATATAGCAGTAATGAGGAAAATAAAGGCATTCATAATTTTTTCCCAGTCTGTGACCAGCATTAAGCTTTCATAATTTACCCGGCACTTTCCTTGCAGAGGCGTGGCCATTTTCAAATGTCATCCTATCTGGAAGTCAAGGAGCCCAGAACTGGCATTTGCATGCACATTTCCTCTTCTTGATGCAAATCAGGTTGTAAGAAGATTGATCTATTTGCATAATTTGAAGGTCGCTTTGTTGGACAAGGTATTAAAAACAAACATCCACATTGATTCTACTGTTTTACAAGCTCATTAGTGTGGTATTATATATGTATCCCACCACACCCTGCTCATCTTAACTGGACAGGGGCATCAATCTCAGTGAGGTAAAGGCAGAAATCATGATGGCATAAAAGTCTCATCTGGACCTTGTATGCAAATCAATTGTTTACAGAAGACTTCAGAGTTGTGCCTTGGTGAATAATTGTTTGTTCTTTTGTCCTTTGGGGTTCTAGCATATGAACTGGAACATCATGGTGTCTTCATTCATCATTATCTTTAGGCGTAAGTGATGAAAAGAAGGCTTTGGATCTTAGCCCGGAAGCAGCATGCACCTGTTCTTGACATCCTTGGATTCATGCTCAGTCGGCTTCAAGGTCTGTTCCATTTTAGGTCTGAATTCATCTTTAATCAGATATTATCAACAGGAAATAAGTATTTCAACCAAACTTAAAACATTCAAATGAGGGCATAAGTGAGATAATTGACTAATATGGAGTGCCATCAGGAGAGCTACATTAGAAAATGCCAAAATCACCCCGGGTTTTGCTATTGCCATCTGCAAATCTGGCTTCTTGCCCTTTCCCTCTGGCTCTGTATGCCCACTGTTTCAAAGACAGGCCCTACACGGGAGGCTGAAAGCTCCTTGGGAATAGATGGCTCTTCAAGCAGAGAAAGAAACAGTAATTGACGAAAGACTCATCTCTCTTATCACTAACTCTCCACTCTAAATTCCCTCTCCTGAAGTGTTTTTTTCTTCTTCTTGGTTTTGGGTCATGCCATCTACATGTGTGTGAATGCATATAGTTATCTCCTTAGGGATGAAATCACCAAAGGAAGCCATGTTGCTTGTAAGGGGGATCATACAAGAGTAATAAGATATTAAATTAAAAGTCACAAAAAGAGTTTAATAAAATATAACCCAAAACCACAAAAGAACGAGGCCTTTTGTGGCCAACCAAAATGCACGAAAGACATCAGACAAGCTTTTGAAGCTCCTCTGGCTTCTTCATCAGACAAGACAAAGTGAAACTGCGGTGCTTAAAGCATCAACCAGTCTTTCCTTTAAGTGTTTGCAAGCAATTGATGACGTTCGACAATAATGTAAAACAAAACAATGTTGCATGAATAATTATTATTGTCGTCATCATCATCATCTCCATACAGTAATTGAAACTATTGGGTTAACACACACACACACACACACATATAAGCAGAATTAAATGTGCATTACAGTAGAGTCTCACTTATCCAACATAAACGGGCCGGCTGAACGTTGGATAAGCGAATATGTTGGATAATAAGGAGGGATTAAGGAAAAGCCTATCACACATCAAATTAGGTTATGATTTTACAAATTAAGCACCAAAACATCATGTTTAACAACAAATTTGACAGAAAAAGTAGTTCATTATGCAGTAATGCTATGTAGTAATTACTGTATTTATGAATTTAGCACCAAAATATCACGATGTATTGAAAATATTGGCTACAAAAATGCATTGGATAATCCAGAATGTTGGATAAGCGAGTGTTGGATAAGTGAGACTCTACTGTATTTTAAAATAACACCATTGCAGTATGCTAGATTAGGGGGTCCAATGTGGGTCATGTGACATCCACAAATTTATATAACATTTTGTCCCTGCTCAGTGTACACCTCTAAGCAGTTGTCGTGTGAGACGGCCACCTCATTCTCACTAATGGTAGGGCCATTCCTACCAATCAATGGAAATATAATTCTCAGGAATTCACAAAGTTAAAAATGTGTATTCGTGTATGTGTAAAGGTAGTTGGAAACTGTCTTACTCTGGAAATATCTGTAATAGTGCACTTTATGCTATTTATACAGTTAAAAATATAGCAAAGGGTAATCTCAAATATGAAGTGGCTCTTAACAATGCTATAATAATTCCACCTACTTTCTTTGTTGGAAAGATCCGTAGAAAAGCACACTCGAACACTACTTCTTTGTTGCTTGTTGACATTCTGTTATAATAATCCTAAATTTAGGAACTAAAGCAGCCAAAGGAACAAGATCTCCAAAAAAGGGCCCATTCGAAGGGAAGAAATGGGCAAATAATGAAGAGCTTCATTTAGCTACTCTGATTCAGTGTGCAAACAAAGATATTATGACTATGCTTCTTTAATTATTTTCTGGCTTTAAACTTAAATTTGTTTATTGTGTCTCCGAAATATGAATTTAACCTTTAAAGAGATTTACTAGCTAAAGCCTTTGTCCACAAAATGGAGCATGGGTGGGGGTTTGCATCATGTCTAGTTTGACCATGAGACTCCTGCTGGACACATTTCTGGGAGCATTTTCAATTGATGAACAAATATGCCCATCATCATCGTCATCATCATCATCGGCTAAAACTCATGGCTAAGTATGATTGCTTGAAGGACTAGGGGAAACTGAAGCAATTGATGGGCAACTATTCCCACACTGTTTTGCTGTGCATATGCCTAGCATGGACAAGCACAATTATAGAAGACTGATACCACCATAATTGCCACAGCTCAGTCCTACAGAATCTTGTAATTTATAATTTGGGAGGATACTTAGGATTATCTACTACAATGGTTCTTCTACTTTAGTCCTCCATTTGCTTTGGGTTTCACCCTCCATAAGTTCTGGTCAACTTGGCCAATGGTCAAGGTCATCTGGAGGACCAAAGTTTTGGAAGCATTGCTTTCCTGGATTACTGCACTTTGTATTATTTGTATAGTTCAAAAATAGAGTAAAGAGCAATATAAAATATGAAGTGGCAGCTTAACAATATAACAGTGACTCTGCTTCTTTCTTTGTTGGAAAGATTTGGAAGAAATTTTTCAATACCTCCCTAATCCGAGATTTTATAGGATGAAGGCATAGTAATTAAAGTGGTATCAAAATGCTATAATTATGTAATGTGGATACTGGAGTAATATGTAACTATTTCCATAGTGCTGTCAATCCCTTTCTGGAATATTTTTTTCCACCCAGAAACTCAATATCGTGTGCTGTCATTGAAGTAGACTGGGAAGCTCACGAAGAAGGTGCTGAGAGAAACGTTCAACTAACTGGCAAAAATTAAAATGTATGCTATTTCAAGAGAGAACCACGCATCAGCATGGGTACCAAATGTAAGGGGAGAAAGTTCTGTAAAATAATTAAAGAGTACAGAGAACTTCAAACTGAATGAACTAGCAATTCATAATTGAGGAGGGTAAAATGAAAATAACTTTTTACACATTCAGCCAAAATATCACAGCCAATTTCCAAACTAAACAGTAGCCAAAATGAACACAAGAGGGATGGACGTTTCACTAGGAAGTCTTAATGCTTTCAAGAAAATTTCAAGTCCAAACTGGGGTTTAATTTCTTTCCTGCTACTGTATATCTAGATTCCACTGAGGTTAAACAAGAAAAGTAATAATGAAGTGAAATTGAATAATGTGAATAATGTAATGCCAAAAATATTGAGAGGCTACTAACTAAAAGCAGACATAGAAATGTAAGAGCCATTTCTCTTCTCTCTAATTTTCCATTTCTGGATAATGTTACTGTTTATAGGGTGTCTGCATACCATTTCTGGAGGCTACTAGGAGTTCTGTGTTGCTTTGACTCCATATTGTAGTAGCAAGCTCTTTTCCCTGTGATTAATGGATCAGTGCAGGTGTGCAGAAATAGATGGACTTCCTTTATAGCCATTAATTTTCACTAATCAGTATTGTATGGCACCATTAAATCATAGAATAATATAGTTGGAAGGGACCCCGTTGGCCATTAAGTGCAACTCTCTGGCCAGTGCAAGATCACCGGTAAAACCACCTTAAATAGGTAGCTGTCCTGGCTCTTTTTGAAAATGTATGGGGAAAGAGAGATCACCCCCTCTCAAAGCAACTAGTTCCATTGCTGGCCTTATTCTTCAGAAATTTCTTTTAACTTTCAATCAAAAACTATTTTCCTATAAAGCCACTACTATTATATTTATTTATTTTATTTATTTATACCCCGTTTTATCTCTCCTAGAGGAGACTCAAAGTGGCTTGATATAAAAGCAATAGCAATTTAAAATATACAAATATAGAAACATGATGGCACAGGGCCCTTCACACAACTCACAGGACTTCCAGCCGGACTTCATGCCGAAAAGGGAGGTGAAGCAGCACCTGCCATGGCAGCAACACGGGTCCCTTCCCATGTTGCCTTCCATTCAATGGGGGGAAGCTGGGCGTCGACGCTTCCACCCATGGGATGAGGAGGAAGGTAAGTCAGGTGATGCTGGGCATGGAGTGGCGGCTTCTCCACTCACTCTGCCTGGAGCCCATGAATTCGCCCTGAGGTAGGGAGAATCCATGGGCCTTTATGATAATGTTGAAAGTCTGGTTGATCAATTGAGATGTTCATCTGTCTGCACATATCCCATAAGAATAGCTATAAATATAGGTTGAGACCCTCCATCAGCTATATAGTTATGGAAGTAATCCCTCTTAGCGTAATCGACTAAACCTACCTTAACAGCTAGCAGTTGCCCTGAGCAATGGACGTATGTTCTGTTGGAGATTGGGACACAGCAGGATGATGTTCACAGCTGCCTGCACCAGTGTTCTGCAGTATGACAAGACATTGTGGGAAGAATACTGCTTTTGATTGCTGCAGTCCCACTCACTGGTTTGTGGGAACTGGAATCGCCATCCTGTTGCACCCTGGTTGCCAGCAGTACAGCCTTCCATTATTTGGAGTGTTGTTTGTGGCATTTACAATCCCCAACTAAAAAAAAAAATCCCAGCTGTCACACTGAATGATGGAATTTGTTCTGATGGCAATCAGGTTATAGCAGGATGATGATCAATGCTATTATCATGAATACATAGCATTATTGAATATGGAGCAATTGCAGTTGCATAATTCCAATAACTGCAATATAAAATGCCAATCGTTTATCCTTACCTTAAGTTTTACTAATGGGTTAAATCAAATAGACAAGTCACTGTACATATGATAACTTACCATGGCATGCTTACAATCACTTAGCTGATCACCTATATTCTATTTTGTCTGGCTTCTGAATCTTACCAGAAATTGCTGACGTAGGAATGTGGGTGGTTTTCATTTTCTCATCACTTGGCAGGTTGGTCGAAGGAACAGATCTACTAAATAGATGTGCGAATGCTCAGGCAAAGTTGTTACAGCTGCATCCACTTCAAAACCATTACTCCAATAGAAGTGAACCTTATAATAAATGCATTAATTTTCTTCTACAAACAAGTGAACCACAAGGGCCCCATGGCATTTGTCTGTGAGACAGAACGTCTTTCAGTCATTTCATTTCCTATCTGAAGCCCGATTTCAGTTTTCATCAATATTACACTTCATTCAGATCAGCGTTTCAGTTAATAGTATTACTTAAGCCTCTGAAATGTGATGCTCTTCCAAAAAAAGAGAGCTATAACTAACAAAATTCAGCTGGTGAAAAAATGGTAATAATTTGCAATGAGAAGAGATATAAATACAGCCTTTGGCTCTTAAAATTAGGTCATTCTTGCTGAAGCGGCCCTGTTGCAAATAAACTGCATATGGACAAACTGGAATAGTCCTTGAAACAGAGTGGGTATTGATAAAAATTCTGCCTGACTACATTATTCTGTAAGTGGTAAAATGAAAATGAGTCACAAATTGAATATGGTTTGTATGAATGTGGGAGGATGAATACAGTTTTCCATTGAAATGAATGCTGCAGTAGCCATGATTTTTATCAGGCTACAACAGCCCTGCTTATAATCACATACTGATTATGTGTTCACCTCTTTTCAGAGCCCCTTTAGTTTTTATATCTCAAGGTTAAGAACCAGGTCTTCAATTCTCTTTCAAGAACCCTGAAATTCTGGACCAAAATCCTATTTATACATGTTAGAGTCATGAGATGCAAGATTCCTGTGTATGATGTGCTCTGGAATAATTCTAGATATATTTTTCATGTCCAACTGAAAACGGTTTGTGGATTTTCAAATGTCTTTCTCTTGGTAGTTGAGCCAGATGAGAAGCTGGCTCCTCTTTTTCTCTTCCTTAACAATGATAAATCACACTTTCTGGGAGCTGTCAGACTTTACATTAGTTGTGTCAGCGGTGGAATAGCTGCCCCAAACAATATGGATCTTTGAGCTCTGTGCTTATTGTGAGAAAATAAATATATCCCAAAGAACTGTGGGCCACCACTGAGTCACTAGATTTAACATTTCTTCAAGGGTCAGCTCTTAATGTTGAAGTCAAATACTCTGTGTCATTTATGCCATACAGCTATTATTTTCCTATTTCGATTTCAAGAAAAACAAGAGAAGCTTGTCCACGCTTCAATGTGACATACGAGTACTTTCAAATATTTAAACATAGCTATCATATCCCCTCTCAACTTTTCTTTCTCCAAACAAAGCATACCAACTTTCTAAGCTGCAGCTCATTGGGCTTGGCTTTCCAGTCCTTTGATCATTTTAGTCATCCTTCCTGGGACATGTTCCAAATTGTCAAAATCCTAGAATTTTGTTGACTAGAACGGGACAGAGTGGAACTATCACTTTCCTAGATTGATATATATCACCTCCTCCATTTCCCCCAGGTCGAACACTACCAGATGTCCAATGTGCTGAATTTATTTTGTGGGGCAGGATTCAGTGTCTTAGATAGCTCTTTTGAGGTTCAAACTATTACCCAGTGTAGATTCACTGTAACCCAGTGTTGGGTTTTTGGGTGGAAAAAAAAGCAGCAGCCGCAACTGCTGGGAAACCAACTGGGAAGCACCAGCCGCTACTGATACTAAAATAATATAGCTTACCCTCATGATGATATTGCTTGGGGAACAATTGTGTCCATCATCCAGAAGGAGACACGGGGATAATGGAATACCTGAAGCTCTTCCACACTGGTGAATCCACACTGGGTACTAGTTTGAACCTCAAAAGAGCTATCTAAGATGCTGAATCCTGCCCCACAAAATAAATTCAGCACAATGAATATTCCTTGCCCAAGAAAACCCTATGAAATTCATGGATCTAAAGGTTGACAGGTGACTAGAAGACCCATACACACTTGCACCCCACTTTAAAACTTTTGTAACAGGAAAAATGCAAACTCAATCAGAGCATTTAAAAGTAGAAGTTCCTTTAAACTACTTTTTGGGGATATGTTCTTAATGATTTCTACATTCTTACACTAAACTCGGAAGGGATGCCTCCTTTGGGCCTAACAATTCTTCTGTTTATAAATTTTGAATGTGGATTTTCCTGTGGTTCCTGTTTCTCAGGAATAATGAAACTGTTGACTGTCCCCATTTTGATGATTAGAAGTACTTCATCCATATTTATTCAGAAAAGAGTTGGGTTCCTGTGGAATTGGAAGTTACCTAGACTGATGCCATTAGAATGACCTTCACCATCAGCACTAACAAATATGTTACTCAGGGGATAGAAAAACAAAACTAATGGATATAGCAGCAATTTAAAACACAAGCACATTCTTCAATTGCATCACTATTCACTGGAAATGACAGGATCACTGAGATTGTCTGTCAAAAAATGTTTATCCCTTTCTGGGTGCAATAGATCTAGAAAGGACAAAATTGCTTTGATGCAAAATGTTATTGTGGCTATGTTGTTAGCCTTTTAGAGGCCTTCTCAGGTATATTCTCCCAACTTTCTAATCTCTTCAGAATTTTAATCTTTCCGTAAGATGATCAAACCAGTCCATACTCCAGGAAATAATGCCCAACTGCTCACTGGAGAGAAGGATATTAAAAGCAAAGATGAAGTACTTTGGCCACATAATGAGAAGACAGGAAAGCTTGAAGAAGACAGTGATGCTGGGGAAAATCGAAGGAAAAAGGAAGAGGGGCCGACAAAGGGCAAGATGGATGGATGGTATCCTTGAAGTGACTGACTTGACCTTGAAGGAGCTGGGGTGGCGACGGCTGACAGGGAGCTCTGGCGTGGGCTGGTCCATGAGGTCACGAAGAGTCAGAAGCAACTGAACGATTAATCAATGACAAAAAATTGTAGATATGTATATAATGAAATATCTTGGAGATCCAAATCTAAACATGAAATTCATTTATGTTTCTAAGATAAACTACAAGAGAAGGTTTCCAGGAATTATAGTCACCAGTTGTGTCCATTCTCAGCCAGTCAGAGCATGGACACAACTCAGAGCATGAGTCCCTCCTTGGGGGTGAGAAGGGTGTGATATAAATGTTGTAATAAACCAGGCCTTTCATTGGCTGAGAAACAGAGAGAGAAAAACTTCAACTCCTATCATTCTCCAAGAGGAACTCGGAGACTTTTCAATGCCTGTCCCATGCAAGTGCTGCTGGGAAAGTGAGTTCCCAGCAGGGCCCTCTTTGGAGGAGGAGGTTAGGAAACTTTTCCAAAAGAAATTGACACTTCGCTGCTGGGGAGGGAGAAAAGATGCTGTAGGTAATCCCATCTTCTCTAGGAGCCCTGCAGCAGAATCCTGCCTCAAGTATATTTCAGACTTAAATCCATCTTCTCAAGTAGCCGATAAATCTAACTCTCTTGATCCATTTTGACCAGCTTTAAAGTTCCCTTCTCACCATTTATCATTACAAATCACTTTCAGTCAAACTGATCCAGGCCCAATCCTAATCTTCAATCTGTACTGTTGTCAGTCTGTCTGAGGAAGACTGGTGTAGCGAGAAAATATTACATTTTAAAAATCCAACTTATTAACCTTTGAGATATTTCAATATTCAAAATCTGGTATGTCACTCAGAATAGAAGATGTATAAAGGGTAAGGTTTGAATGTCAGCAGTCATAGGGTTATCACATCATTTTTTTTTCTTTTCTTCCTTTGCTAGACATTAGCCAAAACCTCAAGGCAGTATAAAACTTCAGGTTGCCAGAGGCTGATTTTTTTTCCTGTTTTTAAGAAAAAAAGATAGATTGTATGGAATAAATTTGAGCACCGTGTCATATGATGAACTAGAGAAATTACAGAAGGAGACAATGGCACCATATATACTGCAATACAATGCAATTTCAGAATGCAGATACGTAAACATGATTGAACTGGATTATATGGCAGTTCATATAATCCAGTTCACTCAGTACAGTTGTTGTGAAAGATCTTGGCATCAGAAATCTGGTTTTTGAAAAATGTTAGAGATAATATTGAAAGCCTTATTAGTGAAACCTGAGATTGTCAAAGGGCATGCTGACCCAATGAGTACTGCATGGTCTGTTTTCTCTTATAGCCCAGATTCGTTACTTCAACATTACATGACATTTCCCTGGGCACTTCCCCAAGTTTTTGTGGTTATGCTGCTTCAGGGTTCTGCCGAATTATTCACCCTGATAGTTGCAATTTTAAAGAACCTTTTAACCAGACTATATAATGTTACTTTATTTAATACTGTATTTTCATAATTACTTATTTAATTTTACTGTAATTTATACTTTTGATCTGAATGCCTGTTGGCACAGTTTTAAAATGTATTTAAACATGTTCTTGCAACAGTCTGTTGACTGCAAGTCAACAGACCATTGTATGTATGTATGTTACTTCAAAACACACTGTTGGCATGAGCTGTAGAACAGAGCAGACTTCTCCCGTCTAATAATCTCCATGCTGGCTTGAATTGATGCCAGCACATCTGAAAGGCCAAAGTTTGGAAATAGTTCCAAATTAGCAAATAGCTGGTTTCTTTAGATTTTGGAACACCGGTATAATAGTCTCACTTATCCAACATTCTGTATTATCCAACACAGTCTGCCTTTTAGTTGTCAATGTTTTTGTAGTCAATGTTTTCAATACACTGCAATGTTTTGGTGCTAAATTCGTAAATACAGTAATTACTACATAACGTTACCATGCATTGAACTGCATTTTCTGTTGATTTGTTGTAAAACACGAATGTTTTGGTGGTTAATTTGTAAAATCGTAACGTAATTTGACATTTAATAGGCTTCTTCTCAATCTCTCCTTATTATCCAACATTTTTGCTTATCCAATGTTCTGCCGGCCCGTTTATGTTGGATAAGCAAGACTCTACTGTACTTGCATATATTTATACGAAGATAACTTAATTTAATCTTGAGATTGGACTCAAGACTAAATGCAAAATTCATGTGTTTGATATATATCTTATACACATAGCCTGAAGTAATTTTATACACAATATTTTTTATAATGTTGTGCATTTGATAAACTTTGTGTTTGTTGAACCACCCAAAAACAAAGGTATTACTCTTTTAGTCATTTTTATGGACAACTTCAGAAATATTACAGATTTTGGAATTCCAGATAAGGAATGCTCAACCTATAAGAGATACAAATACAACATGTTTATATGAGACGTCATAAATATACAGGATGGTTTGTTGATTTATCATCTTGATGTTCTTATTGTGGTTACATCTTATGTGCTATTTACACAAACAGGTTAATGACAGCTTAACTTTTTTTATTCATTTCTCTCAATATGCAGATTATCCAGTTGGTATAAAATATTGAATGATAAAGTCAAATGTATATGCACTAATTGCTTTTTTATAAATTAGAAAAGTCTCTTTTAAGTCCAGGAACAGAACACAAAGATGCCTCAGAGAATGTGGCTTTGTTTTTTTGAGTGTCTCCATATGGACAGTATTTGTCAGAGACAGAATATCTATCTCTGAATTAGATATAGAACCTTATTTTGCAACCAAATGCCTGGTGGATCTGTCATCAAAACTTATCAGGAAGCAAGCACATTGGTTTCCAGATGCCTTTGAAAGAACAACTAGACTTCAAGATTATTCTTGGTCCAAAGAGAAGAAAGAAAAGAAGCAGCTGACG
Organism: Anolis carolinensis; assembly: GCF_035594765.1. Classification (NCBI taxonomy): domain Eukaryota; kingdom Metazoa; phylum Chordata; class Lepidosauria; order Squamata; family Anolidae; genus Anolis; species Anolis carolinensis. The sequence goes on along the minus strand of NC_085842.1, from coordinate 57,897,034 downwards.
ACATGAGGGAAATCCTACTGCTTTTATCTCCATTTTTATCATGGTGTACAATCGAAACTAATGCTAACTAATGAAGATAGGCCTCTAGAGTGCTTGAAAATGATTCTTTGAGATAAGGGAGGCCTGCAAAAGAAGGATTGGGATTTGGGTGTTTTGTATTCTCATAATGCTTTCTCCCTCTCTGTAAGCTAATACTCAACCTCCCGATGAAGCAGATTATATGCAACAAAGCGGTCTAAACAAAAGCTGGTTTAGCTTTTGTTTTTAAAGGAGAGAGTCTCATTCAGCCAAGTTATATTCCCTCAGCAGAATGTTTCACAAACTTTTCTTATTTAAAGTGATCATATGGGATATTTTCAGAGTAAGGCATAATTGGAAAACCAACTCGGCCACCCACACTAAGGCCCCTTCTGTCATATAAAATCCAGATCATCTGCTTTGAACTGGATTATATGGCAGTGTAGGCTCAAAGCAGATAATGTGGATTATATACTTTGATAATCTGGATTATATGGCAATGTAGAATGAGCCTAAGACTTACCAGGCCAGACAGCCAAATCAAGACAGTTTCATAACTAGGGAAGCATCTGCTAAGCGCAAGAACTCCTTCTGCACATTACAACTGATATCCTATCTCTTCAGTAGCTTTGGGTCAGGAAAGCAAGAGGTTATAGCTGAGTTCATTGGTTCTAAGGTTGTTCAAGAGTGAAAATCAGCTTTGGGACCTTGCAAGGATGGCAACAGGACAGTGGCAGCTGATGGCTTCCATGTGAGAGTTGCAGTGAATCATGCTGGTGTTTTGCTCAGGGTACATTTTTACTATAGAATGAATGCACAGACATGAGTAAGTGAATGTAGAAGTTGGGTTGCATAAAAGGAATGTATATTTCTGTATGTGATGTACTGTGTATATAACTTGTGAATGTCTTATCCAAAATGGCTTGGGGTGATGGGAAGTGTAGGTCAAAAGATTGTTAGCAGCCATGTTGGGGAAGGCTCTTCTGAGAAATCCTAACAGGCACCAGCCTCCCATTGAACAGAAATGGGAAAAGAAAAGAACAAAGCTAAATCTGAGCAAACATGAATAGGGGAAAGAATTGCTTAAAACAGGCCCTTAAAACCAACTTTCCAAATTCTGGTCACATGTTCCCAGAACATGAGCAGACACTGTGGGGGGCATCACCAATAGGTGGGTTAGTGACAGTTGGATGGCATAGCCTTGGTGTTTTCTCACATGCACTCTTCTCACATGATGAGTATTTTGCCTCCCTAAAGTGAAGTGATGGAGCACATCTCAGCTACTAAAGAAATAAAAGATGTTTGGAGTGTGGAAGTTTATTAGTAGAAAAGACTAACACAGTTAGGCCTTGAGGCATTCTTCAGCCTACACTTTATATCTGTAATGGTCTGTGTGAAATATTTATGAATAGTAAGGCTTTAACGATTGTCCATCCATATTCCACATGGTTACAGTTTATGCTTGCAAAGAATAAGCGAAAAGACAAATTTAGACACACCTCATCTTCCTGACCAATATACAAAGAAGTTTAACTATTACCTTTTTCTCCTTCAAGAATGGTCCTAGTATTGAGCAGAACAAGGTGTCCACTGCTATGAAGTGACAAGAGGAAAAGTAGTTTCAGAAAACCCATACCTTCCAGTATTTCAGAAATAGAACTGACACATGTGCAGCCAAGCAATGCTAGAGTGTGGTCAAGATGGCAAAAGCTATTAATGAGGAATAACGGAAAAGCCAGGAGAGGCTATAGCCATAACCTTTTGCCTGTTAAATGCAAGATTCCCTTCTTTTCTCATCCCTCTGCTAAGTTGAGTACAAATGACTTCTGGCATTTTAAAAGTAGTCAAAAAGTGGGCTAATAGACAATTAATTATATTTGGATGGCCCTTGTGGTCTCTTCCAATTGTATGTTTAATTGGTACTGTTCCTTCCAGGTCAATTGGAGGGTATGAGAACCATGTGCCAATATTCTGCCTGTTGCTTTCAGGTGTAGTAGTTGCAAATGTTAAAATAGGACTGAACTGTCAATTTGGTTTGCTCTGTACATGGAAATAGAAAAGGATGTTGTCCTTTGCTTTGGGCAACAAAAACATTTGAGCTCAATTCAGGCCCCAAAATAAAGCATGATAGCAGACTTTTTATATGATGGCCTTGCCACACTAACATCTCAGACAGGCATTGTCTTCCATCCTGAAACAGAAGAATATGTGCAAATGATATAGATGACAGGAGAGATAACACCAAGAGCGATCCTTTGAGAGGCCAAAAAGTCTAGTTTATTATTTTCAGCTGAGTCTCTGGAAGTGGAATCTCTTCCAAAAGCAAACCAGAGCCCCGATCAAGGCGTTGACATTGCCTTTTATAAATTTTCAGACAAAGAACATGCTTCTACATACATCTCGTCATTAGTACGTCACTTCACATGCTTACATACATGGGCATAAATATGCACGATCAGCATTTTCCTATCTAAGCACTCCAAAAGCCCGCAGCAAGCCACAGACACCAAGAGAGATCCATCAAGAGGCCACTCTTGACCTGTCAAAAGTCTGCTCTCCCTCTAATGGAATGTACATATAGATAACAGCCCCCCTTCTCCCTGTCCTGCCAGCTTGTACATTTACACAGACCCCTGCACTTCTTTGTGTCTGTGTCTGAGTGCCTGGTACAGAGACAGCATGATTTTTCTACATTTCAGTGCTTCTAATGTGCATACAATATATGTCTAAAAATCTATATTTTTCAGTTCCTCATCACAAGTTACTAGAAATGGAGAGTTTAGGAGAGAATCAGAGAACAAATAAATGGAAATCAATATTTTGGTAGACTACTTTATTCTGTTTTTATTTGATTTTGTACTGTTATTGTTATTGTTATTGTTTTTGCTTCATATTTTAATTTGTTTTTACCTTGTTTTCTTTTGGGCCTGGCCCCATGTTAGCCACCCCGAGTCCCTTCAGGGAGATGGTCGCAGGATACAAAAATAAAGTATTATTGTTATTTATTATTACTGAGTCTTCAATTCCTGCCTTCTCCACACCTACTGTCACGACCCAGGCTGCAGAGCACCAATAACCATACACAGAGGCCAGAATCTATCTAATATCTTTATTAAGGAAATAAGTAAAGGCAATAAAAATAAGTGTAGAATATAGTTCAGAAGAAGACCTTTCAGGAAAGGTCAATTATAGTCCAGGAAAACAATGTCCAATATAAAATATTAAGGTCCAAAGTTGTAATCCAGTAACCGAAACACCCACTTTGCCAAGCAAAGTGAGGGGAGATGACAAGGTTCTTAATCCAACGAACTTGATATAAGACTAGGAAGTAAACTTGATTCTTGGAACACAAGGCTTGGTACAAGGCAACAAGGAACGAGGAACAGGGACAAGATCCGTGGTAAATACTTGGCAAGGTCCGGGAAGCAAGGCAAGGTCCTGGAAGGCAAGGCTGAGTCCTAGGAAACAAGGCAAGGTCCGTGAAGCAAAACAAGGCTGGAAACGTGAACGAAGGCTTGGAAACAGGAACGAGGCTTGGAAACGGGAGTAGCGCTGTCCACACACAACCTACTCCAGTAGCTGACGAATTGACTCCGCAAAATTCCTTCAGGGCAAAGAACCTAAATAGGGTCTCGTTTTCCCACCAAAGAACACTTCTCTGGGGAACCAGAACCGAAAGTCAATCTCTGTGTCCAGATGCATGACTCCCTAAAGTTTCTCATGAAAGCAGTCTTAATCAGCTGAATGCCTGGCTGCGATTCTCAGGCTTCTGCGATTAGCCTGTTGAACTCCTTTTTGTTGTTGATAATAATTACGGCGAGAAAATGGGGGAGATTTTGACTCAGGGCTTGTTTGGCAGATTTCTGGAAGACAAACCTCTTGCAGGTGCAAGGGCTCCAAATCAGGCTGGGAAAGTTCCAATTCTGGCTGAAACAGTGGAAAACCCAAGTTTTCCTCTTCATCTGTCACAACAGCGCTAGGAACGGGACTACATGGCCCATGAGTCATCACACCTACCCAAGTCCCTACCCCAAAGGTGAAAAAGAGTTTTCAAGGAATGTAAGACTGGAATTGTGTTGGTAGTTTCATCTAGAGCAGTGGTTCTCAGCCTGGGGTCCCCAGATGTTTTTGGCCTACAACTCCCAGAAATCCCAGCCAGTTTGCCAGCTGTTAGGATTTCTGTTAGGTTTACTCTAGAGTAAACTCAAATTCTGTAAATTCAGCTGAGTCAATGTCTACTCAAGTTCGGACTAAGATTTAAACCTTAATGCAAGGGTGAGAATTAGATGGCCCTCCAGATGGAGTTGACTTGCAACTTCATCAACTCTGGCTATGCTGTCTAGGGCTGCTGGGATTTGTACTCCAACAGCATTTGGATGGCTTCATGATTCCCAGCCCAGCTCAGCCCTATCACGCTTCCAGACAGAGGGATCCACACAGCTAATCCTGCTCTTCCCCTCCCATATGGTAAAAGAAGTGGAAAAACAAGGGAAGGGTATGAGAGAAGGATGATATAAATTGAATCCCTAGTAAGGAAATTCAGTAAATAAGGCACATCAACAGAATGATAAGATCTATGTCTGAAACAGCTCCTTTTCAAGGGAACAATGGTTTCCCTAGCACAAAAGTAATCAGAATGGTCTTATAAAGACGCTAACATTGGAGACAAAAATAAATCTAGCTTCAGCTAAAATTTCCTAATTAAAATCTGCAGCCCATACAAAAATAATTCTCTGGGAAGCATTTAGATGGCCTTCACATCACATTAATTTCAATAAAGATTTAACAATGATTAAAAGCAGCCAGGGCATTTGTAGTTCAATGAGGGAGGTAAAAGCAACAGATTTTAGGTCAGATACCTCTGTTTTTCTTTTTTCCTCATTAAATGGGGAATTGGAGTTGGAATAATGACCAAAATAAGCAGAAATGTGTTTAAGGATACCTCGAGAGAAGTGATATGGAAAAGTAACATAGTTTTTTTCTTATAGCTTTGCATGTACAGTAGAGTCTCACTTATCCAAGCTAAACGGGCCGACAGAAGCTTGGATAAGCGAATATCTTGAATAATAAGGAGGGATTAAGGAAAAGCCTATTAAACATCAAATTAGGTTATGATTTTACAAATTAAGCACCAAAACATCATGTTACACAACAAATTTGACAGAAAAAGTAGTTCAATACGCAGTAATGTTATGTTGTAATTAGTGTATTTACGAATTTAGCACCAAAATATCATGATATATTGAAAACATTGACTACAAAAATGGCTTGGATAATCCAGAGGCTTGGATAAGCGAGGCTTGGATAAGTGAGACTCTACTGTATATGGTCAGATATAGATATACAGCCATTAAGGAGAACTGACATGACAAAAGGCCCATTGTACCAGTACTTTTATTTTGTTTCCAACAATAGACAGCCAGGTAAGGTGCTGCTAACTTGACAGGGCATGATGATTTACTAGGCATCCAGCTTGTGAATTTTCTTCAGACATTTATTGATTGACGCCTAATTAAACAAAGGCAGAATACAATGAGTTAAATTGCAATAGACTCAATATAAAAAGCAATAAATGTATCCAGAGAGCCAGGTCCTGCCTTCGGACATGCTCAAGTACCTTCCTATGGTTACATCACTCCCGAGTTCTCTGAAATGAAGTCTGTTTTGTGCAATGAACTGTGATTAAAACAAAGGATTTTATTTGTCTTGCATTGTGTTGTTAACTGCTGTCAAATCAACATTGGCTTATGGCGACCCCATAAACAAGAAAACTCCAGGGTACCCTGCTATCAATAGCCCTACAGTCCTTTGTAGTTAAGTGTTTTTGTTCCCTTATACATGTTAGCAAGTCTTGCTGGGGTAAGGTATCACCTGTCCATCACCTTGTAAAGGTTTTCTCTAAGGTCATAACATAAGATTTCCTTTAAGACAACAGTCCGCATTTCCCCTTTTGCCTAATTCTATAGTGTATACAACATTTTGTGTCCATTTAATCATAAATTTGGAGTAATGATTAAGCAGAGGTATGGAAAATCTTGTCGAAGTTTCCATTGTCTACTTCAAAATTAGATAAATCATCTGTAATTATTTTTTTTTGTTTTCTTTATGTTCAGCTGTCAACCTGCCTTTGCACTTCCTTTCTTTATTTTCTTCAGTAATCGCTTCACGTCTTTGCTATTTTCTGCTACTAGTATGATTCGAGGAGTCCCCAGTGGCACAGTGTGTTAAAGCTGAGCTGCTGAACTTGTGGACCAAAAGGTCGCAGGTTCAAATCTGGGGAGTGGAGTGAGCACCCACTGTTAGCCCCAGCTTCTGCCAACCTAGCAGTTTGAAAACATGCGAATGTAAGTAGATCAATAGGTACCGCTCCGGCGGGAAGGTAATGGCGCTCCATGCAGTCATGCCGGCCACATAACCTTGGAGGTGTCTATGGACAACACCGGCTCGTCGGCTTAGAAATGGAGATGAGCACCAACCCCCAGAGTCGGACATGACTGGACATTAAGTCAGGGGGAAACCTTTACCTTTACCTAGTATGGTTCGATCTACATATCTTAAACTGTTGGTGTTCCTTTTTCAAATCTTCCCAGGAAAGTTTCTCAGGAGTTTTGCAAGTAAATGCTTGTCCTACTGCCTTAACTTTGCAAAAAGTTAGTTATTTTTGGTTCTTAATTTCACCTTTTCAGTCTGTCCCATTATTATTATTTTCTTACAGTGATTTCAATATTGTATTGATTTTAGCAGTGTTTGCTGCTTTGGAGAAGAGGTCTCTACAGTCACCTACGGACCCAACACTTGGAAGGCAATCATACTCGACTGCAAGTGATAGCCTATGATGATGCTGCTGCTGCTGCCTTGAATCTCTCTTAGGAAAAAAAAAGAGAAAGGCCACATGACTTTGGAGGTGTCTACGGACAACGCTGGCTCTTCAGCTTAGAAATGGAGATGAGCACCAACCCCCAGAGTCGGACACGACTAGACTTAATGTCATGGGAAAACTTTTACCTTTTATATATATTATATGTATATATATACACACACACATATGCACACAGTAGAATATATAAATAAAAAGTGTTTTTATGGAAATGCAGAATAAAATGGCAATTTTCAAATTCTTACTTCTTGAGATAGAGAAGAGTGGTACTGTTTTATGTCTCAAAGTGATTAGACTGTTTTGAGAACTTGTCTCTCCCTCAGGCAGTGAAATGTCTTGGACCTGTGTTAGGCCTTGGCTAGAACTAGTGATAGTACACAGTCAGTGGAGCATCTGAATGATCAGATGCTCTACTGACTGCAAAGCCAAATTCCTGGAATATTTCTCAATGTGAAATAGTGCTGTTTCGGTAGACACTATTTGTTCAGGGGCTGCAATTTGGGTGCTGTCAGGACAATTTATATCTAACCAAATGGGTTGTGTATCTGCCTGTGTTTACCCACAGAGAATTTGTACTCTGCTTCTCTTGTGACTTGAGGAGAGCATTACATTCTCACTTTATTTGGTGAGAAGATTATATTTTTGCCTGCATTATCATTGTTTTTTACAATGACAGGTGCACACCTAGTTCCTTAGAAAGGAGGAGGGGAAGGAAGGATGGAAGGAAGGACAGAAGGAAGGGAGGGAGGGAGGAAAGGAAGAATTCAGTATTTCTTTAAAAATGAGAAAAGGAGGTCAATACTTTTGAAATTCCCTGCCACACAAGATGACATTCTGTCAAAAGCAAGTTCTAGACAAAATAATCCTTTGGAAATCAATGGGATTTAGCACAATGTCCTCCAGCAATATCTGTCTAATCTCTGGAATTCATAAAGCTTCCAGAGTCAAAGTTATTGGTATAGAAAGCTCTCTGACCCAAGTATTATGAGGAACATCTGTATCATGTGCTTTCAAGTCACTGGTAAATTTGTGGCGATCCCATGAACTTCATAGACGTTTCTTAGGCAAGGAATACTCAGAGGTGGTTCAGCAATTCCTTCATTTGAAATGTAGCCTATAGCAGCTGGCGTTCATCAGTGATCATCCATCAAGGTAGTTATTGGAACTGACCATGCTTAGTTTCCAAGATCAGATGAAATCTCATGCTTTTAGTATATGTATTTGTAAATTTTCAAGCCACTTAAAAATTCAGTGATTTGGGTTGATTTCCCCTCCCTCCACTACCTCACAAACCCGGAACATATAAAATGGTTGAAACCAGAAGCCAGATGTGATATGTTAACACATATGTCTTATCCAGGATGTGACATTTCAACTTGCCCCACTATGAAGTTGCCTATATAAATCTCATCCCTAGAAAAATCCATGATAGGGTCACCTTAGGGTTACCAAGTCAGAAAAGATTTAAAGACAAGGAGACACAGTGCTGCAATGGGTTAAACCCTTGTGCCGGCTGAACTGATCTAAAGGCTGGGTTGCTGACCTGAAGGTTGTCGGTTAAAAATCATGAGACGGGGTGAGCTCCCGTCTGTCAGCTCTAGCTTTCAGGGACATGAGAGAAGCCTCCCAACAACACATCCAGGTGTCCCCTGGGTAACGTCTTTGTAGACAGCCAATTCTCTCACACCAGAAGCAACTTGCAGTATGTTCTCAAGTCACTTCTGACATGATAAAAACTTGTAGGCACACAACAATAATAACAACAATATATTTGTGAAAACAGCATACAAGTCTGTTATGAAAAGCAGGGAGTCCAAGTCTTCCTATTTTATTTGCTCAGTAGTTACAAGCATAAATGATGCACTAGCCATTAAGACTCAAATTTAGTAGAAGTCATCAACATGGTCCAAATGGTATGGTCAGTGTTTTTCTGTTCCCTTTTCTTGAAGATGATTAATTTATGGCAAAATTCAAAATGTATTTCCACCATAACTCAGTGAAAACAGAGGTGACTTTCCAGTCTTTGAGGATGTCTTTTAGGCAATTATATCTATCTGCTTAGTCGGGTGGCCATGTGTCCTACATTAGAGAGGGTAGTTTTCTCTTTGAAGGACTGCCAGAGGACAGCTTTCTTATTTGAAGTCATCAGCTGTATCCTATTAACTATATGTCTGTGTTTTGAGAAGTTTGTTCAGGCTGAGATTCAGAAAAAAAGAAGGAAAGAGAAAGCATAATAAAAGTAGCTATAACTATGGAAGAAAATGCTCTGTCAAAGCCAGGAAAAGTTCCTTTTTTAAAATCCCATAATCCTCCAGCCATCATGGACAGTGGCTGTCCTTGATGGGAGAGGGGGACTGTGAGAACTATAATCCAAAATATTTGCTTTTGAAATGTTATGCTTGCAATAGTATACAGTATATTCTAAGGTATATTTAAAATTCTTTCCTATAGTAGAATGATAGGAAAGAATAAAGATACTGTAGTTATGAATGTAACAGGAGAGTTTTTTCTGTATGAAAAGTGATGTGTCCAAGTTCTAGTTCACATTAGCAAATACATTTTTTCAAACCTTTACTTTTTTGATCTCATTTTTGGTAGTGTGTGAATGGCCATTATTTCATTTAATATGATTTTTGTTAATGTTTCACTAAAATATCATCTGTCAAATCTGTCTTCCATTTTAACTTTGATGAGTTTGTGCTGCTAGGAGGCTACAGAGGTGGAGGTAAACAGTAAGTGCTTCCAGGCCAGATTTCCCAAGTGGTCCCAGATGCACTCTGGGGGTGCTTAGAGCATTTCCATCATATCTGAAGCCCCCCTGACTCCCCAGAGGTTAAATTTCTCTTTTTGCAAAACAAAATAAGTGTTGAAAAGCTTCAAAATGTCCATGGGGGAGGCAGAGACGCCCTGCCCTTCCACAGTTGCCCACCTTTGAGTTAGAGGGTCCCTAGTACATAACCTGTTATGTACTGTATACATTGATCTTTTTAGACTTTATGTCCCTTCTATACACTTCTCCCTTGGTCTCTTGTGATAATGTCGGCAGTAATATGAGATCTCGTCTTTTCTCCTTCCCTGCTATGTAGTTCACTCTAAGAAAAGTGGAGCTGTTCTTTTGCTGCTTAAACCAAACACCAATTTCTATTTTGAATAATTCCAGCAACAAAAATATTTGAAGGAAGTAAGAGGAATTGTTCTTACCCTCTCTCTGTAAACCCCACAAGGATTCTAAAAAAAAAGGGATGTAGCTGTTCATCTTATCTTATGAGAGAGGTAGAAGCTATGGTATTACGCAGAACAGTTTTCTAGTGATACAGCAGTAGGGTGGGTAGATCTCAGGTTTACATAATCTTTGTTATTGTTGTTTGTTGTTGTTTATTCGTTCAGTTGCTTCTGACTCTTCGTGACCTCATGGACCAGCCCAAGCCAGACCTTCCTGTCAACCGTCGCCACCTCCAAATCTACAAATAGGAGAACTCAAAGTTATCCTATCTTCAGCATTGCTACTCACTCAGATCTTGCAGACTCTGGGCTGTGGCTTCCTTGATTGCATCCATGCATCTTGAATGCAGTTATTGTCTTTTCCATGTTCTCTGCTGATATGGCCAAAGTACAACAACCTCAGTTTAGTCCTCCTGGCTTCATGTGACAATTCAGCCTTGATCCATTTATTTGTCTTTTAGCAGTCCATGGTCCCACCTACACTGCCTTATAATCTAGTTTCCGAATGCAAATTGACTGCATTGATTTGGATTATATGGTAGTGTAGACTCATATAATCCACTTCAAAGTACTTAATCTACATTTTGAAACTGGATTATATAGAAATGTAGATTCAACCCATGGTATTTGCAGAATTCTCCTCCAGCACCACATCTCAGATTAATTGATCTGAGTCATCAGCTTTTTTCACTGTTCAGCTTACATATTTGCACATAGACATGGGGAATGCAATAACACGGACCATCCTAACTTTAATCGTCAATGACACCTTAGGATCTTGTCTAGTTCCTTCATAGCTGTCATTCCTAGTCTTCTGATTTATTGACTGCAGTCTCCACTCTGATTAATGATTGAACTAGAGCAGGGGTCCCCAAACTTTTTAAACAGGGGGCCAGTTCACGATCCTTTGGACCGTTGGAGGGCTGGACTATAGTAATAATAGTAATAACAACAACAACAATAATAAAGAAGGTTGGAAGAGACGCTTTGGGCCATTGGGTCCAACCCCCTTCTGCCTTTGTGCACTGAAAGCACAAGCAAAGCACCCCTGACAGATGGCCACCCAGCCTCAATGTTAATAATAATAATAATAATAATAATAATAATAATAATAAAGAGGGTTAGAAGAGACCCCTTGGGCCATTTAGTCCAACCCCCTTCTGCTTTTGTGCACCAAAAGCACAAGCAAAGCACCCCTGACAGATGGCCACCCAGCCTCAATGTTAATAATAATAATAATAATAATAATAATAATAATAAAAGAGGGTTGGAAGAGACCCCTTGGGCCATTTAGTCCAATCCCCTTCTGCCTTTGTGCACCAAAAGCACAAACAAAGCACCCCTGAAAGATGGCCACCCAGCCTCAATGTTAATAATAATAATAATAATAATAATAATAATAATAATAATAATAATAATAATTAATAACAAGGATTGTAAGAAAAGAAGAGACCCCTTGGGTCATTTAGCCCAACCCTCTTCTGCCGTTGTGGGGGCCGGATAAATGGCTTCGATGGGCCGCATCTGGCCCCCGGGCCTTAGTTTGGGGACCCCTGAACTAGAGTATTGAACTATTTAAATGTTCTCATCATCATCTTTAAATTCACGTGAACTGTCTGTATACTCAGGTACAAATTTACATCTGAAACAGTTCCAATTGGGGATCTCAGCAAACCCTTCTTGTTGTTATTATTGTTAAGCAGTCAGGAGTCAAATCCCCTTACAATTACATTTCAGATCATCCAGAACAGTGGTTCTCAACCTGTGGGTCACCAGATGTTTTGGCCTTCAACTCCCAGAAATCCTAACAGCTGGTAAACTGGCTGGGATTACTGGCAGTTGTAGGCCAAAACACCTGGGGACCCACAGGTTGAGAACTGATCTAGAAAGATCTATCAGCAGCTCATGATTTACTTTCTGCCCATTGGTTCCTGATGGAATAGGTTGCTTTAAACCTTTGCTGCACATTTCTCTCCATGTTGTATTTCATATTTGAAAAGACTGGACAAATACTTACATGTAATGGCAGTGTTTTGCATTATAAATATTTGCTAGAGTCTTTACTCATTTTGGCAGCAAAGTCTTGAATATAGCAGGATTTGCTTCTGAGTAAATCCCTGCAGCAGAGGTGGAGAAGATTTGTTCTTGTTCTTTTGGACAGGAACTTCTACAATACATCACTATTGACCATGCTGAACGGGGCTGATGGAATTTCCAAAGCCAAAACACCCACGGGGCCAAAAGATATCTGTGAACTGTAAACAACAACATCAACAATAATTGATTATTATAATGATGATACCCTGCCACTTTGTTGTTACTAGATGCAGTGAACTTACACTGTTTGGTTAAAGTCAAACAATGTCTATGTCCTGAAGTTTTTGGGAAATCCTAAAGTTACACCCATTTTTACTGACACCAGGAAGTGGTCCATTATTGATCTTATTTGTGAAAGACTAGTCTACAGCTAATCAGTTTGCTCTGATGGAGTTGTGCCAAGATACCCTTCAGCCTCCTGCTGATTTTGACCCCGATAACAAGGACATACTAAAGCGAGATAGATTTTGATTAATGAAACTGGGTATCTTTGGAATCCATTATGTGATAAATGAGGCAGGCTACAGTCAGTGACAAATTGCATTTGGGATGTAATTCTTTTATTAAGATAAATCTTGGATTAGAGATATTCCTAAAATGGTCCAGCCAACTCCAGTGGGTTGAGTTTGGAGAAGATAATTACAGCTAAATGAGATGTCACAGGAACACTTTCTTTGTTTTAAATAAATGTATTAAGCTTCTAAGCATTCCTGTTCTATATCCTGGGGGAAATCATGACATTTTATCCATTGGAAAATTCTAGAGCCACAGTTTTAAACTAACATATTTAAATAGGGTTTTTTTATATATAAAACTCCCTTCATTTATTCCTGTGAGTCTTAAAGATGAAACACTTCCTAAATGTGTGGCTATTTTTGAAAATTTCATCCAATTTTGCCCATAAATGATTACCTATTCCTTTATAAAAAAAAACCTCAAAATTTGAGGATATGCAGCACTTTCTGCTTCTATTTTTCTGAAATTTGACAAGCATACTCTCCTCATCAGGACCTATTATGCTTTAATGTTTCATCAAAGATGCAAATATAGAACAAGACAGATACTTGATTTTTAGTGGTAGCCAATGAGAAGCAAAAACATGTTTAATTCTGAAGCAAGATTTAGATCTCAATTGAATCAATTTTTTTAATTGTGTCAGAAGTGACTTGGGAACATACTGCAAGTCACTTCTGGTGTGAGAGAATTGGCTGTCTACACAGATATTGCTCGGGGGATGCCAGGATGTGTTACTATCCTGCTGGGAGGCTTCTCTCATGTCCCAATTGAATCAATTAATCTCAGTTAAATCAAGTGACATCTGAATCAATCAGAAAGAAATGAAGCTGTTTTCAAAGCTGTTGAATTGAGGTATTAACCATTCAGGTCTTATGTTCAATTCAGTACTTTCCCCCAACAACAAGAGGACACCTTGCAATCTTGCACCATAGCAATCTGTATCTGTGACCATTCCTGTACCGGTTTACACTTTTTACCTATGTCAACTTGATAAAGACACAGGGTCTATTCCCATCCCAATTTGCACTTCCAAGAATTTGCAGCACTTTATCAGTCACCTCGTGTTTACAATATTTATATGGTGCACCTTACCCAGTCTACTTTTATAACCTCTCCATTTTAATCCATGTTTTTATTAGCTCTTGTCATTTGTTTTTACTGGCTAATGTTTAAATTTTTATAATTGTGCATGTTTTTTTCCTATTGTTGTGTTTTATATTGCTATTGTTTTTATTCGGGCTTAGCCCCATGTAAGCCGCCCTGAGTCCCCTTTGGGGAGATAGAGGCGGGGCATAAAAATAAAGTTATTATTATTATTATTATTATTATTATTATTATTATTATTATTATTATCTATAAGAGAGATTGTGTATATGACCCTGTTTCTTATAAGAAATAACAATCATGGTTTTGGGTTGAGATTGTGCCTTTGGTGTTATGAGAACTGGCTGATACTTAGAAGGATCAAGAATACAATGAAAGAAGAAACATCTCATGTGTCACTGAACAATAATCTTGGTCCAAGATGAAAGGCAGAGAATCAAGTCTCTATGGCTGATCAAGGGAAAGTTATTATTTTCCAGAATGGAATGTGATCTTGGAATTTCCTGGTTTTTAAAATTTATGCCAAGGTTGAGGAGAGAATCTCAGATCAGTATTTTAAAAAAGACTTCAAGCCCTTCTCAAAGGGAGGATGCTCATGGAATAGGATTGAACCAGATAAAGCCGTGCAAGTATGCATAGCAGCTGAAACAACAAGGGCACTCCTGTCAAGGTCGTTGAAAGAAACCAACAAAATAAGGAGCACACCGAGATGTGACTAGACAAGCTGTGAATTAGTAGCTGCCAGCTGGCCTGCCGACCAGCTAGGAGGGTGGCACTAACCAACTCAAAATATTCAGACAGTGTGCCAAATTAACAGACATTGCTGGAAATAATCAGATCTTCTCTAATCAACTTGAAGATTCTGTGATTAAAAGTAATGCACAGCTTGCATTCAGGGCACTGTTGATCACAGCAAGTATATGGAAACTATGATGAATTCTTTATGCTTCTGCCAGTCACTAAAAGGAATGATGCCTTCAGAGACCTCCAGATTCATCATCCCATAATAGGCACCTCATTAGTCTTTTCAGCATGCAGGAACAACATAGCACTCAGACCTTCATTTGCTCAGCTTTAATTAGTTTAAAAACATGCACACACAGAGGTGTGGACACATATACATTAGCAAGTGATATTGTTAACACCTGTATTTATTGGCAGTCAAAGGTAAGTGGCAGTTAGTAAGGGCTTGAAGCTGTAAACTTTAAATGGCATTTTAGTTACATAGTCATTTTCTTGTGTACAGCCTGAGGCACCTGTGCACAACTGCACACTGGCCTTGTGGCAATTATGGTATATATAGGAAGGACAAGGGGGACTCTATATTAGTACCATGAGTGGGACAGCTTCTCCATATTACAAGTATGAACCTGGGACTGTTTGCATGCAAAATCTATGTTCTGCTACTACACTAGACCCTCCCAATAGATTAGTGTAATGCAGTTTATCAGAATCATTGATAAACTGGGAACCTGGAGTATTGTTCCAGCATGGACCTGGAATCAATTGAGAATGTTGGTGCTTATTTTGCAAATAGAGGTCAATATGAAACCTTACCTTTCTCTAATATTCGAGGCCATGATCTGTGGTTATTCCAGTGGAACTTAACTGCTTTGTACAGGATCTTAATGTGATGAAGGGAGGGATCCTCAGCAGTTAAAAGTTATTCCAAAGAGCATTCCTCAGAGTCTGAGGATGGAGGCACTTCCTCAGGAGCAAACAGTGGAAAGAAACCTCACTGTCCCCTGGGATGTCTCTTCCTCAGGAGTTTTTAACAGCATGGTGGCTCTTGTAAAATTTCAGGAAGATCATTTTCTCCACTCTCCCAATCTCCAGAGCTACCCCAATCCTGAGCCTCAATAGGAATAGACTGTACATTCCACATCACTTGATTGCCTGATTCATCATTTCCTAGGAGAGATTGAAATGTGTATCTTCAGAAATGGCTGCTTTTCCTGAGGATGTCTGTCACAAATGTTGTTCTCCAAGAAGAATTTCTGACAGTACTATTTGTGCTGCCTAGAAAATTCTGGGAGTTGTAGAACCTCCCCCTCCCCCCCCAAATACTCCCCTACTTTTGCAGCATCAAACCAATCTTGTCAGGTTGAGTGTGTTAAGCCAAGGATGGAAACTGGAGGTGGTTTATGGATTATAACTGCTTCTTTCATTTGTAGTAGCACAAATCTCGGCTTCAAGCCACATCTTATCCCTGGTTTAGTAAAATAGTGCAAGCCTTTTGAGTAGTTAATCCATGTGTGCATCCAACAAAATTCTTTATAAGAGCCTTTGCAAATGATCCAGAAAAATCAAGGACAAAAATTGTCAGCTTATCACAGTGAAAAGGAGTGCCACAGTAGATATGAAGGAAATATCCTCATTAGTCAGAATTAACTCTGGATAAAAGGGAAAAATCCTCTTCTCTTCCAAGCTTTTGGCAGGGTATGAACAGAGTAGAAAGCATCTGTCTCATGCTTGTGTGTGTACCTTTCATAAGGTCTGGGAAGATTCTGGCAGGATCTAAAAGTGATCATTCTGGAACTCACTGAAACTGATAGGTTTATATAGGCTGTGGCTACACTGTGCCACCAGTTTTTAATACGTCTTGCCAAAGTATAACTTATGATTTATCTACATTGTAGAATTAATGCAATTTGACACCATGTCAAATAGTGCTGGTGCCTCACCAAACTACAAATCCCAGGATTCCATAGCATTGAGCCATGGCAGTTAAATGTTGTATTAGAGGCAGGCATGCTCAGATACAAGAATGGGCAGAAAACCCACAGTCCATTGTAACTAAAGTTGTGCATTCATGTGAAATTGCGGTTATTTTTGTATAGTTTCATTCGTATTGTCTCATTTTCATATTCGTGTCTTGCTAACAAAAATGGGCCACCTATACGACATGAGTTTTCATCTGGCTAATGAAAAACATGAAAATTTTCATGCCATTGGAGGCTCATCACCTCCCTCGGTTTTTGGGCTAGAGGGGTGAAAATCACCACACACGGAGGGCATTTCAATCCCTTTTAGCCTCCCAACTTTTAAAACGTTTGGATCTTCCCCAGAGTACTATTGTTATTAATAATATTATTGCATTAACCCCCATTTCAACAGATCAGACCTAACACAGAGGCATTTCTCTCTCCCAGGCTCAGGTTAGATTCCCAGATCCTTCTTAAGATATATATTAACACCCATTGGTACACATCAGCTGTAAGCCCACTGTCAATACCTGCTTATTGTTACGGGGCAGAAACGAAAGGAAAACGAAAGCAAGCACAATGGCTGTATAGATGAATGGTCAAAACGAAACTAGCACAAAGGAAACGAAGGAAATTTTTTTGCACACATCTCTAATTGTAACCATTTTCAGGTGAATGGTCCCTACTCCCCATTCCCAGATATTCTGTCAAGGTTTATCAAAGCCATGCTTCAGAAACTGAATTTGAAATTCCTCAGTGTTACAAAGGTGGATTTTGTTATGCTGTCAATGATGAAAGGGGGCTCTCCAGAAAAATAATAATACAGCTACAAGTCAAGCTTCTAAGGACAACAATTCTGGGATCTGAAAACAGAATGTAATGCCTATACATCCCAGCTCTGTACAATGCTTCACCTTCCTCTTCATGTTAAGATGGCCTGAATGCCTGCCTGCCTCTCTCTCTCTCTCTCTCTCTCTCTCTCTCTCCCTCTCCCCCCCCCCCCCCCCCAATATGACACACACATGTGAAGGTTCATAGCACATTTCATTCTATGCATCTGACAAATATTTATGTAACCAACTCCTTTCAGGGTGCATCTCCTTAACCAAAGAATGAATGCAGTTTGACAATATAAATTCATTATACAACATTGATGCACTTTCAAAAGTGCTACAAGGCCCTATTTGCATATTGATCCAAACCTAATGGCTAACTCTTTGAATTTTAGCACAAGGGTTAGTGGGGTCTGGGCAGTTTTGGAGGCTGAAATACTGTGTCAGTGTATACTCACAAACATCTGGTCTGTTCTGATATCCATAGTGGCATAAAGTAGGAACAGTTTTAAGGACATGAGTTTTAAAAACATGGAAGCAAATTGTTTATTAGACGAAGTCCATTTCGATTTCAATCATAAGCAATGAAACCACATGATCTAAGCCTTCTTTAATGACAGGGAGACCAAGTTGGTGGTGACGATGGCAGTGGGACTTTACTCCAAAATGAAGTTGACGCTCTTGTCACAAACCACCAATTCTCAACTAGCATTTAGATTGCATCTGACTCTGCTTTTTGTATATTTTTCATGGTTTCATGAAAAGCCAAAGCTCACTTATGCTTTAAAGTCGTTCCAGGTTGTTTTGTGCAATACTGAACCCCAGCCAGTCCTTTTACTAAATTATTTAGAAAAATACACAGGACAGTCCCTGGGTTTTCTGAAGCATAATATCAAGGAATAACATTTGTTCATGGGGTTTGGCTAGTTAGTTAAAACAAAGAAGTAGGCAGTCTCTTCAGATGGTAATTGAACTTGTAGTTGAAAGAAAAACACTCACGTACGTGCAACAAAACTAGGATCGTTCCCTTTGAAATGAGCCCCTTCTACATTTCAGATATATATACACCTGAGGAAATGATGTTGCAGAGCACTCAAAATTATCCTCTTATTATTATTTTTTGGTGCAGCTGTGTGCTATCTCTTGGGTTTGTGCCTTTGTTTACACTGTAGCTGGTTATTTCTTCTGAGTTTCTTGGATGAAAAAGCTGTTAATATCCTTGGTTTCCTAGACAACAGGTGAAGTATCAATGAACAAGACAAGAGAGCACGTACTATGCCTTCAATCTCATTTCTACACACAGTAATCAAGCAACTGGCAAATGTGCACAAGTTGCTCGGTTTTTACAGCTTTATGTGACTGAGTTGTTATATTCTGAGTATTTTGTATTAGAATTCTGGGTTTTAGTCCTTGTCTGAAATCTGCATTTATCACTAGCTGGATTTATCTGAGTTCTTTGCCCTTCTCTTTGCCCCCCACAAAAGAAACCCAAACAAAACCCACACCTATCACTGCCATGCAGTGACTTTGGGTGCATATCCACTACGGCTTAATTCTAGTAAATCATGGGAGTTATAGATTTACAAGATCTTCTTTGCCAAAAAGTGCAGGTATTTCACCAAACAACAAATCCCAGAAGTCCATAATAGTGACCCAGTGTAGTTAAAGTGGAGTCAAACTGCTTTAATTCTACAGTGGAGAATCATACATTTTGAATTGTAGGTTCTCTTCATAACAACCCCTATAATGATCCTTCCCAGGAAGAGTTCAGAATACAAGTGACTGCTGAGCTATCTCTGGTTTCAAACATTTTCCCTCTTCAGCAGGCCTTTTGCATTGCTATTATATCTTTGTTGCCCATTCAAACCAGTTTACAATACAACAGGAATACTTGTAGCAATGCAGAGACATTTTCACTGGGATAAGCCATTTTCCCCTCTATTTACTGTGGAAATTGCTGCAAAAGTCACAAGGGGTACAAGAGAAGGGGTCACAGTACCTGCCAAGTAAGAGCCTTGGATCTTTGATCTCACCAGCCCAAGCTCCACTACACCTCTATGTAGGAAAAAAAACATTTACAAAACATTTACACAGCTAAAAGTATTCATATAATGCAGGAAGTTTTTCTAATGGGAAAATGAGTTACATTCATCTCGACATAGTGTAGCATGCAGGCATATAGCCGGGGGGGGGGGGGGGCTCAATATATCCCATATGCATGGGGGTATTGGGATAACGATACAAAAGGTTTGCTAGGATAGACTCAAACTCAGCCTCCCCCCCTCCCCCCCCCCCCAATCAAAATCCTGGCTACAGGCCTGGTAGTGTGTGATGTGCAGAGACAACATGGACATTGGCACAAAATGTGAACAAGCAAAACAAAGTCATCCAACCATACTGCACCAATTTCTTACAAATTATATCAGATACCAATTTGTTCTGAACTCAGTTCAAATTGGAGGTATTAGCTAGACCTGGAAAAGTTCATGTTCAGTTTTTCCATGTCTCTCCAATCATAGCACTTTATTATGACTAGAGGAATAAAGTGGAGTTTGGTTTTGCTGCCCTGATGTTCAATACATTGACTTAGCAATGATCATGTATTTTAGGAGGAAAAAATCCCATATAGATTGAACATTCCTTATCCAAAATGCTTGGGACTAGAAGTGCTTTAGATTTTTCAAATATTCAAATACCTGTATTTGTAATTAGGAATACAGGTATCTTGGAGATGGGTCCCAAGTCTAAACTGACAGGGAGAGCCGGGTAATAAAATTCTCCTTCTCCTTCAAATCATAGAATCATAGAGTTGGAGGAGACCTTGTGGGCCATCCAGTCCAATCCCTTCCCAAGAAGCAGGAAAATATCACATTCAAAGCACCCCCGACAGATGGTCTCCTCTTCACCCTTCTCCTCCTCGTCCTCCTGCTCCTCCATGTGCAGTTTACACATTCATTTTATACAATAGTGTTAATAAAGTGTGTGCACTTTGAACCATCAGAAAGTAAAGGTGTCACTGTCTCAGCCACCTGTCTGGACAATTTTGGATTTCAAAATTCCAGATAAGGATGCTCAAGCTGTATTTCAAAAGTAAAAAGGTAAAGGTAAAGGTTTCCCCTGACGTTAAGTCCAATCATGTCTGACTCTGGGGGTTGGTGCTCATCTCCATTTCTAAGCCGAAGAGCCAGCATTGTCCGTAGACACCTCTAAGGTCATGTGGCCGGAATGACTGCATGGAGCGCCGTTACCTTCCCGCCGGAGCGGTACTTATTGATCTACTCAAATTGGCATGTTTTCGAACTGCTAGGTTGGCAGAAGATTTCAAAAGTAGAAATAGGAAAATGAACAAGTGTAACCACTCAGCTGCCTCCTTTATATAAAGCATCTTAAAATAAGAATACAGAAAACTCTCTTCACTGCACTTCATTGCTTATTTGTAATTGTTTAATGGAGTTGACGTTCTTCAAAATTATGGAGTTGTTACAACAATTCCCCAAGGAAATGGCTATTTTATCTATGAGATGTTTGTGGCCAATTTTTAATTACTCCTCATATAGCTTGTGATTACTAACTTGTGTTCTTACAATGGAAATTAATATTTGAAACTATAAATCATGTATTGTGGCATTATAACTCAAGATAGTCCACAGAGATGGCTGGTGCTTTTGCTTTCCTAGTTGAAATTTGAGGGAGTTCTTCAGAAGCTGTGGATACAAATCTATACTGACGTCTCTAAAGTGCATAAAGGATTCGGTTGGAATATTTGCATGGGGATAGATCTTCATGAAATGGAACTTTAGCACAAAGGCTTTTGCTTCGTGTGGTAGGTGGGAAAGGCATGACTGAGAAAACAGATTAGTTTCCATAGAGTCTTTCTAATGAAAATATATTTGGGGAGCAGATTCTACCATTACAGCTCATTGCCATAAAAGATAAGTGCAGTTCTCCAATTTCTGATGATATTATCTAGCAGCAGATTTCTGCAATCAGATGATTAACAGTGATTCCTCTTGTACAAATAGGAGTTAAGGTCAACTAATGACAGAACACTTTCTGCGTATAAACAGAGATTGCCTGCTAATCTCATGCTGTGCACCAGAAATAAATCCTTTCCAGTTGAAATATTTTGCTGTAAACAAAGTAATACTGGTTAGCTGTGAATTGGTGGGAGATCAAACCCAGACACATCTCGACAGTAGGATTAATGTAGTTTGACACTTTACTTGAAATGGCTCAATGCTATGGAATCCTGGGATTTATAGTTTGGTGAGATTCTTTGGAAGGGAAGGCTAAAGATTGTATAGAACTGCAACTCCCATGATTCCGCAGCATTGAGCCATTGCAGTTAAAGTGGTATCAAATTGGATTAATTCTACAGCTCAGCTGCACCTTTAGTCTACTACTACAAAAAATCCCTACTGAACAGAGGATGAGGCTGGTGTATTCAGGCTCGAGGCTAAAGGCCCTCCTACACTGACCATGTAATGAAGTTCGAAGCTGACTTGAGGTGAGGTGCACTGTAGCATGGATCAAATCAGAAGAAACATATTTAAAAAGTAATGAGAAGGTTTGAAAAATGTGCTGCAGCTGATTCAAGTATATCCTGGATCAA
The DNA here is from genome assembly GCF_035594765.1 of Anolis carolinensis. Classification (NCBI taxonomy): domain Eukaryota; kingdom Metazoa; phylum Chordata; class Lepidosauria; order Squamata; family Anolidae; genus Anolis; species Anolis carolinensis. The sequence goes on along the minus strand of NC_085842.1, from coordinate 57,875,050 downwards.
GGGTGAAATTGTCTCCTGCCTCTATAGAAGTACAGTTGGGAGCTAATCCACCCTTTGGAAGGGAAACTGCCTCTGCTGCTGTCACCCCCCCCCCCCTTTTTTTTTTTTTACCACATATGCCTCTGGTGCACGGATGCTCATGTCTCCAGGAAATGGAAAAAAACTCTTGCAAAGTGGTTTGAGGCCAGCTTTCATGGTTACTCCTTGAAAATAGATGTAGAGAAAGAAGCAATTTGTTCTTGGCCTCAAAGTGGTTCTAGGCAAGGCAGTCTGATCACATGCATGGTAAAATGGGTTCCCCTCAAACCAGCTCCAGACTGGATTATAATGTCAGTGTAGAAGGAGAGGGAGGGACAACATCGATTTTCTTTGAGGTTGTGAGTCTGCTGTTCAATTTGCCTTTTCTCGCCGTTATGTCTTTCCTCCCTTCTCTGGTGTCTCAGAATGAGAGGGGGGAGTGGAAAGCCAGCAAGGCATCTCTTTATGTTTTGCACTCAGGGTGAAGGATATCCTAGCATGCCTTTTGGTCCACCAATGAGGTGCAGCTTCTTTTCATCCTCTAAAATATCTATCATGTGAAGATGGGACCCAGAGCTGTCCCGAGGTAATTTTAGGGAGTAGGCAACCAGAATTTTGGCACCCCCTGAATTTTGGTGCCCCCACCCCCCAAACAAATTGCGAAAAAATACCTGCAGCAGCAGCAGCCCCCTGGAGAGTGTGGATGCCCAGCCACCCGTCCGCGGGGGTGATTAGAAGGCCTGTGCACACACACAAGCCCATTGACCGTGCTTTTTGGGTGATGGGCCTGTGCGTGTGCGCAGGCCTTCCAATCAACTGCGCGGACACCGAAGGCTGCGAGGAGCGATTGCTTTGGCCTGGCACCATGCGGAATGGCCTAGGCGGGCCGGGACTCCCAGCAAACGCAGGGGTGCCTTGACAGCGCCCCCAGGAATAATGCGCCACAGGCAACCACCTAATTGGCCTCACCGATGGACCGCCTCTGATGGGACCTAAAACTACACACAGTTTTGTAACTGTGATGATATCACAAATGGAACTCTCTCAAGTTTATGGTCTTTTACGACAACTGTCAACATCAATGGTTCTCAACCTGTGGTTCCCCAGATGTTTTGGCCTTCAACTCCCAAAAATCCTAACAGCTGGTAAACTGGCTGGAATTTATGGGAGTTGTAGGCCAAAACACCTGAGGACACACAGGTTGCGAATCCCTGATCTACATCAAATTTCCCAGATGGAATATGATATCGCAGTGGCTAAATATCAATTTTGGCTATACAACTAAAATCGGTATTTCATTTCCTGACAGAGGATTGGGTATTCTGTAGCCAATTTCAAATACCAGTACATGCAGTCCCCAATTTACCAACAAGATAGGTTATATAGGTTTGTTGTTAAGTTGAATGTGTAATTCAGAACAGGTACATTTTAAGTGCAACTCCAGCCAAATATGGTTAGCATAGAAAAGGGTTAACACTTCTGTGATGTTTGTTTTGCTGTGTGTGCCCTTGTTTAGAAGATTTCACCCCACTTTATGTCCTTGTGATAATACGATTTTGAAAAATTTGGCTTGTTGTGGAAACAAGGATTGGTGATAAAGCTTCAGTGAAGACACCTTTTCTCTATGATAACTCATTCAGGAGTGAATTTCCCTTCCTAGCAGTAGATTTTTTCCCCTTTCCTGTTGTCTCGCACCTGTTCTTAACTTTAAGTCATTTGTCAGTTGGATGTTTGTAACTTGGGGATTACCTGTACTCTAAATTCACAAGGACATTTCCTTATTCTAGAACATGACAACCTCATTACCCAACAAGTGGGCTCAGAATCTTGTGATTTCTTCAAACAGGGCTGTCTTGACAGCATTCTAGGCCTCCAAACAAGGCAGTGCATTGGGTCCTGCTTACACAAGTACTCTACACAACTACAGAGATGGACAGCAAGCCAGATGTCTAGTCTCTGTGGCTTCTCTCCTGGCCTCCTGCCATTGTCACCTCCCAGTACTTCCAGCTCACTGTAGGAACACGGATAAACAAACCAAGCCAGTGCCCTGCCAGCAACCTCCACTTCTGCACACAGCTCATTCTTCATTGCCTTGTTACTGACCACAAAACTGAGAGGTTTCACATTGCACAGAAGGTAGAGGGCAAGCAGTTCTGAGTGGTTGATTTCAGCAGAGCGAGGGTGACCACAACAGGCCCACAACCACCACCAACACTGCAGTTTTAATGCAAGAGCACGCTGGGCAGCCTCCTGCAAATCCATTACAATATTCCACTTCTATAATGTTGCAAGCAATAAAAATGGTAACATTTCTCTCATGATTGCAGGTATGCCAACTCTTAGATACAAGTCATAATTTTTCTCCTTCTACTGAGTTAGCAGGAGATTTGAATGATGAGTTGCATGATCAGAAATTAGTGTTGCAGTGGCCTGTGCACAGATGTGCATAAAGTCAACCTGTCTCATTCATAAAATTGTACAGGGGACCCAGATGCTGCCTTCTTCCACTTTTAACTCTCTTGTGCCCCCCCCCCCCCCAACACACACACACTTCTTTAATCTTATCTTCTTTCCAAAAATATATCATTTAATTTGAATGAAAGGAAATACCCTTGGCCTTCAAGATACCAACAACTGAGTCTTGTATTTCCCCATGTGAATTTTGTCTGCTGAATTAATCTCAATGATGACTGTGCTTTGAGTTCAATGTCATTTTCAGAAATGCATTTTAAGTAATTAGTTAAATGAAAATTAATTGTTTGGGGGATTTGAAGTTACTTGCTGTGACTGTATTTCTTTGGTAGAATGCCACTACTGTATTGATATCTGTTGCTGTTAAGCAGTTACTATGAATGATGACTCATAGACATCAGATGTGGAAGAAAGAAAAGATTATCCAAATGGCCATCTGAGAATTTCTATATTTCATTTGGGGAATTTCAAAGTCAATAAAGATGAGATATTGGCTGCTGATGTTTCCTTGCTATGAGAAAATGTATAAGAACACTACGCCTGGGAATATTTCTGTGTTTATAAGGCCATTAAAGAGTTTATAATTTCTTTTAGACTCTCTAATGGGTTGTATAGTACTCATGTTTCATTACCTTGACAGGGCTTGTGTCTAGAATAAAATGCATAGCATAAATTCAACCTCAAACAGAGCAGCTGACAGGAGACAATGAAATTGGAGCTGTAGTGGCAGAAAAGGCAAATGGAGCCCATGATTCCCTTAGAGTCAAATTAAATGTTAAAGGGAAAGGTGTATTCTCTTGTACAAATCCACTTTTACTCCTATAACAGGACTTCCTCAGGGATGTCTGTCTCAACAGAGAGTCCAAATAAGCCTGTGTTCGACTTCCAGCATAAAGCAAAACACGCAAGCAAGAAAAACCACATTCTATGATAAATAGATCTAGGACAAATTGATTTGAGAGAACACCTATTCTTAAAATAATAGCTAAATGTAGGTGAAGCAGGATGCTGGAAAACCTTGGTAGAGACAGACAATCACAGCTGATGGAATTCTGGGCAGGAGGATCTTATGGGTGCCTCCAGTGCCATAGCCTGAATTTTTTTTGAGCGGGGAGGGGTTTGAAACTTTTTTAGCGAATCATGATGAAAAGTTCCATAACCCAAAATAATTTACATATAATGGTTCATTCTATATTTTATATAGACTTAATTAAATACATTTTCTATTTTAGTTACAAAGTTTCAAGTCTTAAAATAACTTAAAATGACTGTTAATTGGTAATTTATAGTTACAAAAAATACCACAACATCAGTTGGAAACACTTGCAAACTGTGTCAACGCACTTTGACAGAAATCAGGCTTCATCGATAAACTTCAGTCGACACTCAAGAGGGCAAGTCCAGTCAGTCTTTCTTGCCCCATTGTGCTTCTTAGGTTTTCAAATGCTTAAGAGTTGAAAACGATACACATACGCACATGCACACACACACACTTTAAATTGGCATATCTAAAAATCAAGGATCTTTCTGCTATGGCCTGCAACTTCCATGATTCCATTATTTCCTCATTTCACATTAGAATGCATATTTAGCTCCTAGCCTTTCAAAGCTTTCTAAAGTACAAACACAAATATTAGACCCACTGCCTTCTGTGAAACTTACTGGGAGGAAAAATTGAATATAGGTCTAAACACCTTGAAGGCACCAGATCCCCTTTGATCTTGGATGCTAAGCGGGGTAAGTCCTGGTTAGTACTTAATTGGGAGACCATCGATGAATAGCTGGTGCTGTAGGCTATATTTCTGAGGAATTAACTGGCAAAAGCCACCTCTAAGTATTCATTGCATATGAAATTCCTATGAAATTTATGGAGTATACAGTTCCAGAAATTGGGGAAGAGGTGTAAGTAAATTTAAAAATATTCTGTTTCCCCCTATAGGCTCTTGGTATCTCTGTGGTCCACAAGGGCTGTATAACTGAGCCCTGCTTTTAATTGCCCAGGCAGGCAAGGCAGTGGTGCTGGATGGGACACTATACCTGCCGAGCTGGCGTCCCAGTCCCCCAAAGAGCAGAGTCCCATTAGTGAAGTAGAGGTTCAAAGTAACAGCAACAAACAGCAACCTCTTTCTCCCCACAGCCTCCTGCTGGTCTCTGTTATCCCCTCTCTCAAATATTATATAGCTGAGCACAGAGTAAATGTCACTCATCTGTGTGATGAGAATAATAAGGAATAAACCCTCACTTTTAGTTTAGAAAATCCCAGTTGCAAGATGGACTCTAGCCTAAGACCTCTATTCCTTGGAAGTGAAAGGTTCATGTAGGCAGCAGATGACCTTCAAAATCCCATTCCATTTTGTGTTTTAATACATCGATGAGAAACTGCTTCCTTTTTGGTTCAGGACTGTTAATTATGTTCCTTCATTACATTCTTTGTTTAAAGTGACAGATTCTTTGATGTAAACAACCCAAAGATTCTGTTAATTGAATTTCACAGATGTCGAACCTACCATTTGTTGTGATAAACTGATCAGAACAAAGAATGCAATTTCTGGGATAGTCTGAAAATGTTGATAGATTATAGACAGAGAGGATGTGCTTTGAACTAAGTTGTTAAGATTTCTTGGAATTATTATGTGAGGAGAACAATTTGTAAAAACATATTTAAGAAGGAATCTGAAATGTCTCTTTATCTCACCTTGGACCTTCACAAAGTGTGCACCAAGACTCCTATTCCCTCAAGTCTTGCCCACACTCTTGAACTCTAGTCTAATGAGTCAGACCTGGTTGCTCCATGCCAGTCACCAAGGGTAGCAGATTGCAAAAGTTGTATAAATCTGGGCTTGTCTTTGAGTTTGCCCAATCCCATTAGAAAATTGGAGATTGAGGAAAGACAATGCCACATCCCATTTTCAGCAGCCAATATGATTAACTTGTAAATACTCCTTGGTTGGGGGATGACCATTTGATCCATATATCAGGGGTGCTTTGATCATGCTTTTCCTGCATAGCAGGGCATTGGACTAGATGGCTCATGTGGTCTCTTCCGAATCTATGATTCTATAATCTATTGCAGATTCCAGACTATTTTTCAGATACATTATGCAAACTGGGTAGATATTCAATAATTAATTGATGGGCTCTTAACTGCTGAGGATCAAGTACTCAAAAATGTAAATGGATTGCTGTGTGCTAATAGATCAGAGAGAGTGGTCCATCAGTCATCAGAATAACATTTTTCCATCTTGCTTATTGTATTCCTACATAGGGACAGCAAAGAGGTTTTTAGTTATTATGATAGACCATTCTCTCTGGTCTACCTCTGGTCTGAGAGACCCCTGAGAGAGTGGTCTATTAGAATAACTGAAATCCATCTGCTGTCCCTCTGTGAGAATGCAATGAGGAAGATGGAAAATCCTCCTAGATATAATGAAACAGCTATTCTGATGACTGATGGACCACTCTCTGATCTATCATTAAAAAAGTAGCTGGGACCCAAACAGCAAATCTGAACAAAGTTAAAACACAGAGGAACACCTCCAGTGACTATAATAAAAGTTTTCCCATAAGTGAACCTATCTCAGGGTTTCTTGGGTAAGTTAGGTCAGAGAGGGCTTCTCTTTGCCATCCTCTGAAAGCATGATTTGCCCAAGGCCACCATTGGGGTTCCACAGCTGAGTAGGATGTAGAGCCTTGGTTTCCAGAGTCATACCACTGCACCATACAGACTCTGGAATAAGTCCCAAAGGCACACTTACACATGTATATATCCCAAATGGAAATCTGTCTCCCATGTGAGAAGGATGAAGATGGGAGTGGCTGTGAGGAGTTATTCCTGAGGCTATACTGCAAGCCCAGAAGGTGAATATGGCTCAGTTTAGGGTAGATGTGGAACTACAGTGATACACTGAACTACTTTCAAGTTCAGTCGCCTTTCTAGCTCAGTCAGCTATATTGTAGGCTATGCTGTAGGCAGAATAAAATCAAAACAGTGGCTTCTGTCTGAGTCCTCTCAATGGGAATGGTTAATTATGAATGTTTGTGAAGTCTAAATGAGGGGTTCTTATATTTCCTGCTTCACACATTAAGATAAACTCAATTTTGGACACTTGAGAAGTTGGACAATTACACACTATGGTGAGCTGATGCGTCTTGCTTTCCATGAAGGAGTTGCATGGAAGCTCAAATCTTTTAACCTTTCTCAGTCTGAGCTACAGGTTAAACTTTGCTTTGGGCATACTATTTTAAAAACAGTTGAAAAACTGAGAAGAGGGAGGATTAATCTCAATATCTGGACAGTACAGTTTGTAATAAAGAGGCAAGCAACTTAGAAGTGCCTTGGGGAGGGGGGATTTTCAATCTTTGAGGTTCCACAAGGTTAAAAATTAAAATCAATAACAGCTTCTAAGCCATTACATGTGTTGTTTTTTCCACATTTCAAGGATTTTGAGCAGAGGTTAAGAGGCCCACTAACCATGACAAACTGAAAGGTGCTTTGCCTAGAAGCCTCCAAGAGCAGAAAAACTTTTTGAAAGCCTAATGTTCTTAAGATGTTGGGGGAAGATGGCAGGATTTAAGGCTGCAAAATCAGCCTTGCCATGGTCAACACTTGCCCCACTCTTGTTCTAATACAATGGAAACAGGTAAAGCAAAAAGGAGAGAGTGGAATTGCTGAGAGTACAAGTTCATATCAAGACGGTTTCCTGACAAACTTGAGTCAGGAAGCACCTGAGGGGGGAAGAAGGTTGTTAGGTATAGTATAAAGAAGGATTTATGTCATTCCTTCCAGTGACTTTAGGCAGAAAGTCCACAGTGGGTTCCAAGATGTTTCAAATGAAATCCCTTTGCTTTCAATTAAGCTAATGCCAGTAGGAGTTCTAGGAAACGGAAATAGATAACAAGAAGACTCATCTGAGAAAAATGTTTCGGCTGCTAGCAGTTGGGGAATAGCAGATCTAAGAAGGTAGACCAGAGTGCTTTCAGGATGATGAAGCTTTTGCAGACTCTCTAATACTTAAGAAAAATGTATTTATCAGTCATTTTAAGCATCAATGAGGGGGGGGGGGGAATTCTGCTTCTTTCACAAACACGAAGGTGTACCTTTTTTTAAAAAAAAAAGAGGAGAGGCTTTATTTAAATAATATAAAATCAAATTTTAGTCCTGAAATGTTCCTCTTAAAATTAAGCATCAAACATGTGTTAAGTGTAACTCCAGCCAAATACAATACACATACACATGCTTTGGACAGCATAGGGATGGGTTAACATCCATGTGGGGTTTGGTTGGCTGTCTGTGCTCGTTCACAAGATTCCATCTCACTTTCTGTTCCTGTGATCAGTGGGTTTTGAAAAATATGACTTGTTGTGGACACAAGGATTGGTGAAGAAGCTTCAGTGAAGACCCCTTTTCCCCATGATAACTCTTTCCCTTCTGGTGGGTAGATGTCTCTCACTTACTGTTGTCTCACCCCTGTTCTTAACTATGAGTTATTTGTAAGTTGCATGTTTGTAACTTGGAGACTGCCTGCAATTGTCTTTAGCCATTGGAAATTTTCTTTCTTTTTAACTTTGGCATCCGTATAATCTCCAGCCATCTTATGATTCACCTGCTCTTCAGTGACTTTTCAAAGAGATCCTGACATGATGCGTTAATCTGGAATCATTGTGTTTTGATGGCATTTCATCTTTATTTTCTTCAACTATGCTCTGCTCATGCCATTTGAAATTAAAAACAAATTTCAGCTCCCTTTACCCTCCGGAACAACAATATTAACTGATGGAAAATAAAGAGATGAAGTGCCACCTGGAATTGTTTTGAGAAATATACATATTTTCTTGGGCCAAATGTTTGGCTGTTACTATAAAAACACATAGCAAATTGACAGCAATGTGTGTATACAAAGCCATATGTGTAGTATATCTCTGAGTCAATACCTAATGATTTGAAAAATGTATGTTATTTAGATAACTGTGTATTTTATGTGTAATGGTTCTGTTGACTGTGCGCACACAATAGCACTGAAAAGAAGTTCTCTCGATGCAATCAGAATAGGTTTATTAGCCACAAAGAGCAGATGTTTTGACTTCTAAAAATGGAAAGATTCAGACAAGAGTACAAGGGTAAAGTAAGAAATGTAGAATGAACGCAAGAATGATTGCCCAGGGAGCTTTCTTAGGCAGACAATGATGGATGATTTCATGTTTCATTACCACCAGAACCAAAAAGGTGGCACAGGGCCAACCCTACTATTATGTGGAATGGTGCAGCCAACCCAGATGGCAGATCTGGTGTGTTTTGAAAGGAAAACTAGTAGCTAGTTATCATTATTATGATTCTACTGCCTATACAGGATCCAAATGCCTTTGAGAATTTTTGTCTCAGGTGCCCAAAATAAGTTGACTGGCTCAAGGAAATAGGTGCCTAATGGTGATGTCAAGAATACCATTTACAAGAAGTTCCTGAGTTACAAACATCTGACTTACAAATGACTCATGGTTAAGAGCAGGGTTGAGGCAAGAGAAAGTTAGAGAAAGAAAATGCCTACAGCACCTACCTTGTTTGTAACTTGTGGACTGCCTATACTAATTTGCTTCAGACAGCAAAATGCCTGGGGCTGGCTCTACAGTGGGAAAAAGACCAGAGGGCATTCAACCGCAGGTGGAACATCTTGTGCTCACTTCCTCTGTTTTATCCAAAGGCAATCCAACAGTAGGTATGTGTGTGTAGATTTTTCCTTTTACCCATACTATGAAATCTCCATCATTAAGATGTCTGAGCAGAACAGGACAGCAATTATGATAGTGAGAAATGGGAGTACATTTCTCACTTGCTGCTCAATATTGGCTGGTGATATTTATGTTAGCAAAATTGTGAATTCATTCCAGGTTTCTGTCTAAGGGAACTGTCCAAGGTTCTCAATCCATTTGCCAAAATAGAGCCAAAGCAGAGCCATAGAAAAGAACACAGCATCTCAATACCACAAAAGCACTCACACCCTAATAGAAGATTAGAGGTTTTCACTGCTGATATTGATATCATCAACATCATCATTTCCAAAGCAGTTAACACTAAAACCAAATATATATGTGTGTGTGTGCGCGTGTGAAAATATGGTAGAACATTGAAACTATTTTTTTAAAAAAAACAATTAAAATCATTAAAAACCTATTCACACACTAAAATAGAATCTAATATAGAAATCTAGAAATGGGACCAACTGTCTACTTGCTAGCTCAATGGGAGCATTTGGCTGTTCCTTACCAGAATGTGAGATTCACCTTTTAAGGCTAGACAGACAGGGAAGGAGATTGTCACAGTGAGGAAAAAGTAATGATAATAATTGCTTACATCAAATAATTACTCCCACCCTTCCACCAAAGGATAGAACATCCTACCAGACTTGCAATGAAATGATGCAGCATCCTTTCTACTATTGTTGCCCTGTGTAAGCCTCAGGCGTGAGGCTAGTTGGCAGCTGAGGACGAAAGATTATAAAGTGCTCTTTAAACTATAGTAGACCCACCACAGCTGTAGCCAAGGGGGGGGGGTAGGGGTTCAACCCCTCCCCCCAATTTTTTGAGGTTTTTATAAAAACAGGTTTGCTCATGAATTTTAACTGGTTAACCAAATCCCCATAAGTGTCCACTGAAGTTCATCTGTCTTAAGTGTCCACTGAAGTTTATCGATGGAGTCTGATTTCTAAATTATTTTGCGTTATGGAACTACTCTTCATGATTCACTAAAAAAAGTTTCAAATCCCACCCCAATTTTTTTCTGGCCATGGCCCCAAGGCCCACCACAGTTTTGAGGGTTAGGGGCAAAGGACTTTTGCAAAAGTGGAAAAATCATGAATAAAACAATGTTTGTACCTGAGAAGTCTTGCTCTGGGGATCTTTAGGACCTACAGCATGTCTATATGATCAGCTTCTGCAGTAAATTAACCCTGGAGGAACTAGAGATTCCTAAAGAGAACATATCAATAAATTCCTCAATAATCAAATATGTTAAAGTCAAACCTGCAAATATGTTAAAGTCAAACCTCCAAACATGGAGGCGAGGCAGGGCAAGGCAGGCAGCAGGCGAGGCAGATGGCGTTCTTCTCCTCTGCCGATTGGCCAGACAGGCAGGGCTAAGTGGTCTGAAAAGCAGGTGACCAAATGATTTCTGGTCCTCCTTTCCTTTTTGTTTCACTGTTTTTTCCATACCGGAAAGGTATGTTTCATTTTGTGCCATCCAAATGGATGGAATGAAATGGAAACACGAATTAATAGAATGATACAGATACCGAGCCCATGGCTATTCAGTTATTATTTGGTTTTGACTAGGTACAGACACTGACGTTGCTGTCTGATTTCTTTTAGTGTTTTTGAGCAGACTTTTATTTCACATCAGCAAATTACTTTTTTGAGTGTGTCTTAGAAGATTTTAACCTTAAAAAAAACTTTTACTCCTTACTCCTCAAAGAAATCTTAGTCATGTACTACAAAATAAAAACATCAAAGCAACTTATGGAGAGAAAAAACTGTATGTTGACAGAGCCAATCTGAAGTCATTTTTTGGATTTCTTCTTCATTCATACAGTCGTTTCCAACTCTTCGTGACCTCATGGACCAGTCCACGCCAGAGCTCCCTGTTGGCCATCGCCATCGCCACCCCCAGTTCCCTCAAGGTCAAGCCAGTCACTTTAAGAATACTGTCCATCCATCTTGCCCTTGGTCATCCTCTCTTCCTTTTTCCTTCCATTTCCCCCAGCATCATGATCTTTTCCAAGCTTTCCTGTTTTCTCATGATGTGGCCAAAATACTTCATCTTTTCCTCTAATATCCTTCCCTCCAGTAAGCAGCCAGGTATTATTTACTGGATGATGGACTGGTTGGATCTTCTTGCGGTCCAAGGCACTCTCAGGATTTTCCTCCAGCACCAAAGTTCAAAAGCGTCTATCCTCCTTCGCTCAGCCTTCCTTATAGTCCAGCTCTCGCATCCATAGGTTACTATGGGGAATACCATTGCTTTCACTATGCGGGCCTTCATTGCCAGTGTGATGTCTCTGCTTTTCACTATTTTATGGAGGTTGGCCATTGCTCTCCTCCCAAGAAGTAGACGTCTTCTGATTTCCTGGCTGCAGTCTGCACCTGCAGTGATCTTTGCACCTAGAAATATAAAGTCTGTCACTGCCTCCACGTTTTCTCCCTCCATTTGCCAGTTATCAATTGGTCTGGTTGCCATGATCTTGGTTTTCTTGATGTTTAACTGCAGCCCGGCTTTTGCGCTTTCTTCTTTCACCTTGGTGATAAGGCTCCTCGGCTCCTCCTCACTTTCAGCCCTCAGAGTGGTATCATTTGCATACCTAAGGTTGTTAATTTTTCTTCCAGCAATGTTAACTCCAACCTTGGATTCATCAAGCCCCGCATGTCGCATGATGTGTTGTTCTACGTACAAGTTGAATAGGGAGGGTGAGAGTATACAGCCCTGCCGCACTCCTTTCCCAATCTTGAACCAGTCTATTGTTCCGTGATCTGTTCTTATTGTGGCTACTTGATCTTTATACAGATTTCTCAGGAGACAGACAAGGTGACTTTTTGATTTAGAATACCAATTTCCTATAAAGCCTATATATAAGTTTTATTTATATCCCTTCCCCTCCCCCTCTTCCAGAAGGGACTCAAGGCAGTTTACAGCAAGTAACAGTTAAAACAATACAAAAACAACACTACATAGGTCAAATTAATATAACTTAAAATAAAACCATTGAAATTACTGAAAACATTCAATTTTGCAGGTCTGTGGATAAAAAGGGGAAAATTCACTTAAAAGAATGTCCTGATAGGGCCATCCAGTAATGTGATAAATCACTTTAAAATGTGGGACTTGCGGTGGATGACCCTGAGGGGCCTTCCAGCCTTATGTCACAATGTCAAGGAAAATCACTACCAGGGATTATTGGGAAGGCATTAGTCTCTGGGCCAAACGTGATTAGTTTTCTGCTGAATACCATGCTACCATTTATTTAGGTGTCCCTCTTGTCATGATAAATGTCATCCTTCTAGAAGTGTTGTGGAAATGATAAGACCATGTAAGAAATGGGAGAATATACTCATGGATAACCTCAGGCACTTCCTGTCCTATCCTAATACCCAAAGTAAGTCATATTGCCCAAACTGAAGTATGTGATGAACAAAGAAAAATATAGAGCAAATTATTTATTTATCACCTTTCGCTATAGAGTTTTATTTTTTAAAGTCTCACAATGTTGAGTGGATCCTACGAAGATGCATAGCGGGCTGTCATCTCGACGAAAGAAATTTAGATGGCTCTGCAATGTCAGACTCCAGAAAGAGAGAAGCAATATAGTTCATGGGTGCATCTACCATGTAGAATGAATGCAGTTTGACACCACTTTAACTGTCATGGTTCAATACTATGGAATCATCAGAACTGTGGTTTTTCAAGGTATTTAGCCCTTACTGCCAAAGAATGCTGGTGTCTTATCATACTACAACTCCCAGGATTTTATAGCATCAATCCATGGCAGTTAAAGTGATGTCAAACTACAATACCAGAGGAGATGCAACCAATGTTGCTCAAAACAGATTTATTTTTTTTAAAAAAAGGATTCTTAGAATACAGAAGATTTAACATATGGGGAACCTGAATCCAAGTACTAGGACCAAAATAAACTTGTTGTTGAGTGTCCTCAAATCATTTCTGACTTAACGGAAATTCTAAGGCAACCCTTCTTGATAAGATTTGTTGAGTTTACATTCCTCTGAGACTAAGAGAGTGGGACTTGCCTAAGGTCACCTAGAAGGTATTGGTGGCCAAGTGTTGATTCAAAGCCTGATCTCTAGAGCTGTCATCCAACACTCAAACCATTGCACTACATTTTCTGTCAATCAAGCAAAGTAGATACTTTAATCTACTACTGAATGGAAAGTCAACAAATAAGTGATTCTCATTGACTGAATGAGTTTGCTGTGGGGATTAGTAATGGAATTTACACCAGGGATGGGCTGCAACACCCATAGGTCCTCATTGGCTATGCTGGCTTGGGCTACTAGCCTCGAAATACTGCCATAGGAAGAGTTACATGACTCTCACCCCAAACCCAAGCAAATTTGTTGTCATATATCTATTGGTGCATTTACACTGTAGAATTAATGCATTTTGATACCACTTTAATGTCCATGGTTCAGTACTATAGAATTACAGGAGCTTTAGTTTTCCAAAGTATTTCTCCTTCTCTGCCAAAAAGCTGATCTCTTATCACACTACAACTCCCAGGATTCCATAGCATTGAGCCATGGTTGTTAAAATGGTGTCAAACTACTCTGAGTCTTTCATGCCATATAACCATGTTCCAGAAGTTTTCAGAAACCCAGTGATTCCGGCCATGGAAGCCTTTGACAATAAACTGCATTAATCCTACAGTGTTGATATATCCTAGGTCACAATGACCCACTGAATTTTCTAGTATCCTATCACAGGCCATCTCACCTCCACAAACTGAGGTGTTGCATGATGTGTTAGCATTATTTCTATGTGCAGTGCATGAGTCACGTAACAGTCTGTTTCTTTTTTTAAAGTTTCATAGCTGAAAGTTTCCTTCTCATGTGTGGCTTGATATTTTTTAAGTTCCTATTTCTTTGTTATATTTTTTCCTTCTTTTCTGTAAAGCAGCTACTACAAGATATCCAGCAAAAATCCGAACAAGTGTCATGCAAGAGTGCAGTTCTCTGTCTCCAATTACGGATTGTTTGGGAACTAGCAAGTACAGATCATGGCTAGGGCACAAATTAAATTAGAGGACAATTAGTACCTGGGGTGCTATCAATTGTTGCTGATGCTGAGGAAATTCTAGGTGCAAATTTCTACAGGTTGTACCCTGATTTCCTGGAGCAGTGGAAGCCAGCCTAGAAACAAAGGCAATTAGAGTTACTCTTCATTTCTGGTTCATTATAACCTGCTGCTTAATTTTCTATTTTAGTGTCTCCTTTTAATCTAATTTCATGCGTGAAATCAACACATCATATCCAACAAGGATCATAATTAGAACAATTGTCATGGTTAAATATTGAGCACCTTTTGCTGTTGTTGCTATCATAAATACGTACTTCTCTGCATTGGCAAGATATGCAAGATCTAGCCTTATTTTTAATTAATTAAAATGTTTTTCATGCTCAGGGCCATTTCCACAAGATTACCATTTCAAAGCAAGCATTGCCTGATACTACAGCAGTCTTTCTTGACCTTCAGATGTATTGAACCACGAATATTATTAGCATTGGCCCAACTGATTAATGTTGGCTGGGGATGATAGGCTTGCAGTCAATCACATCAGGAACACACCAGATTGCAGAATAATCTGGTAGAAAGAGGTTTTGCTTGAGATATATGAAAGGGGACCAGTATTTGTACATTCTAAACCAAGTATTGCTATTCTGAAACACTTTCAGCCACCCACATATGCGTGTTTGCATGTGCGCGCATGCGTAATCACATGTGTGCATGCTCATACTTTGAGACGCAAGATCTGGCCATGATAGTCAACGCCTTGGTTACTTCCCGTCTGGACTACTGCAACGCTCTCCATGTGGGGCTGCTTTTGAAGATAGTTTGGAAGCTGCAAGTAGTTCAGAGTTCGGCGGCCAGATTACTAACCGGAGCACTGTATCATAAGAGGATAACTACCATGTTACAGCAGCTTCACTGGCTGCCGATCTGGGCTAAATACAAAGTGCTGGTCATTACCTATAAAGCCCTAAATGGTTCGGACCCAGAGTATTTACAGAACTGTATCTCCGCATACAAACTGGCTCGAGCATTGCGATCTGTGGAGGAGGCTCT
Source organism: Anolis carolinensis (assembly GCF_035594765.1). Lineage (NCBI taxonomy): Eukaryota > Metazoa > Chordata > Lepidosauria > Squamata > Anolidae > Anolis > Anolis carolinensis. Next base: position 57,859,719 of record NC_085842.1, on the reverse strand, counting down.
GCTCTTGTCCAGCCCCCCCCCTCCCCGTTTCAAGCATGGCTGGTGGGAATGGGAGAGGGGACCTTTTCCATTATCGCTCCCTGCCTCTGGAACTCTCTCCGAAAAGAATTGCCCTCTCTCTCCTCACCTTCAAAAAATTGCTAAGAACCAATACATGACTTACATCCTTGCCTAGATATGTTAAATCTTGTCTAGACACTGTAATTCATTTCAGCCTGTTGGTCTCCGCAAACCACCTCATCTCTTTATAAGCTTTTAGTTTTTAGATGTTTTACCCAGTGATAAATTTACAATATTTGTTTATTTCTATAAGAGTTTATCTTTGGCTATTTTTGTTTGTTATTAAGTTTACAGTTAGGCCACCTATATATTGCTTGATTGTTGACCTGTTTTGCTATCATTTGCTTGTATGTTTTTGCTTGCTGGCACTGAATATTTTCCATATATGCTGGAAACCGCCCTGAGTCCTATCAGGGAGATAGGGCAGTCTCTCTCTCTCTCTCTCTCTCTCTCTATATATATATATACACACACACACACACACACACACACACACACACGATCAATAGTAAAGTTGGTCCTTGGTATCTGCTGGGATTTGGTTCCATGATCCCACATGAATACCTAAATCCATGAATGCTCAATTTCCATTATATACCATGACATAGTAAAATTGTGTCCTTTATAAATAATGGTAAAATCAAGATTTTATTTATTTATTAGAAATATATTATCGAGAACTGGATGGCTACATCCATAGAGTGCAGACTGTATATTGAAAATGAAAGGTTACTACTAGCGTGCATTTATCTTTGCATTTATTTTGATCAGCAGGCATTGCCCTTTACTGAAATGTTGGTAGTTTAGAACTGAATTTTTATCTCCAGTATGTTGTGCATAGTGCATTGTAATTTCTGCACAATCCATGGAAAACACATTCACAACTTCCATGGTATGATATGGTATGATATGGTAGCAGTTGGGAATGGCTAGATATGCCCCAGAGAGCTGGAATGTCAATAAGTCAAGGCGTCACTTAATAATTCAGAGATTTAAACCACTATCTACATAATAAAGACATTGTGTTTGGTTTTAATGGTATTATCTATAAATAAACCATGATGAATTCTACACTAATCTAGGACAGATCTCAGCACCTTATCCCTCTTGACCTCACCCAATTGCTTCATTTCTAGTAGTCTTTGACCCTCAAATTTTCCTCTAATCATGTTTTTATATTTGAAATAATTTCTCCCTCCAAATGAGGAAAGGCTTGGTCTTACACAGAGCTAGGAAGAATTACTTTTAGAAGCTACTTTTAAGAATCCCATACTCTCCCCCCCCCCTCTCCACATTTTTTAAATAACTGTAAACAATCAGTGATGATTCTTGATCAAGATTATAATTAAAATACAATGGTCAAGTGTTTAATGCAAAAGACCAACCTTTTTATAACAGATAACTGATTTTGATTTTCAAAGGGCTGTCCGGACAAATCTATTTGGGAGCAAGATTAAGGTCAACAGAGGCAGTTTCACACCTGACTAAGAATTGCCTTCAAAAGGGTATTGCATTAATCAGCTAGTGCTCTTCCTTTGCTCCTCCTTGATATCTGAGCTCAGCCCATGCAGACCAGGTGAGGTTTCTCATTATACACAAGGCAAGTTCCCAGTATGATTTCTTCATCCTGTGTTTCTCATGTATACAATGGCTACAGATAAAGGTTAAATATTGCTCCTGGCTGTTTTAGAAAAGAAATCTTTAGATGATACAAGTTTTCAGTCTTAGTCTATACTGCTGAGCAGCACTCTTTGATATTTTCACTGGTTTATGTTGGCCTGAGCTTATTGGACTATATAGAATTGGAAGCAGGAGCTTAATGAAAGCTTTGTTTATGTAGTCAAGGAAGCCTCTTTGAAGAAATGAGTACAGTTACTGATGCTTGGCATGAACTTCATACACCTATGGAGTATTGGAAGCAAAATATTTTTGTGCTTTGTGTAGGTATCCTGACATGACTGAAAATGATCAAAGTCTGGACGGAGACTACAAAAATTCTTATTAACTGATGAAAAAGTTATTCAAATGTTGTTGTTCCCTTTTGTACTTAAAGCAGTTGACCTTTCCTCATATTAATCTATCAGCATTGCAGATGTGCTAGTTGCCAATATTTTTTTATTAAAACACAGGAAGGAAATTTTCATTTTGATGTAGGTCAAAGGACAAAAATATATACCATATTTACCCAAATTTAATGCTCACCCTTTTTGGCTAAATGACCTTGCCAAAATTGGGGTGCATCTGGAGCTCCTCTTTGACGGACATCATCTCCAATTAAATAGCCAGGGCCTAATGCTATGCAATCCTGGAATTTGTAGTTTAGTGAGGCACTAGCATTCTTTAGCACAGAAGGCTCAAAACCTTGTCAAATTACAGCCCCCATGATTCCATAGCAGTGAAACAATTAAATGGATTCATTCTACAGCAGAAACGCACCCCAAGCTTTTCCTTTCCATCGCTGGAAACCTTGGAGTTCTAACACAATTGTTTATAATAAAGGAATTCTAAGCAGGCAGCAACAGTGCCTTTTTTAAAACCAAATTACAAAGATCTGTCACCTCTACTGAATATGGACATTAAGCAAGTCATGTCCTAGTGCAACATAGGTTTCAGTTAACTTTCAGTTAGTTTGCCTTCATGCACTCCATTATTGTTAACAAGCACCAGTTTTAAACTTGGGACCTTTTCACATGGGGCTTTTATGCACAGCAAGAACAAGAATGGGGCCTGCATGGCAGGACCCGCCCACATTCCTCCCAAAGTGGAGGAGAAGTTCCAAAAGGAAAGCATAGTTTGGGTAGTTCAGAGCTTCCAAGATACAGTGACTCAAAACCTGACCAGATAATCATTTGTCCATGATAACAGAACAGCATAAAGGTCCTCCACACCAAGATCACTGTTAACTCATCTGGTACAGAAAAGGCTGAGAGCATGTCTGATATCATGAGAAGAACTAGATACCACTTGGGAAAGATCCATATCTTGGAGGCCAAGAAATCTTGATCCGTATTGATTAGGCTGTGTCAGCATGGATGCCGAAGCCCTCCAGACACAAAGAGATCAACAATAATGACCTCATCAGACGGGTGAATTCAGTAGCATGCTCTGGTTTGCCTTCCCTTTAATCACGGAGTCCGCTGGCTCCCAATCTATAATGGACAGCTACTTCTGGCAGGGCTCCATGGCTAAAGAGAAGACAAACTGACACATGCCACCATGGTGGCAACAGAGGAGGCTTCTTGTGTTGCACCAGAAAAAATGGGGGGAATCCGGGCAGTCCACACTTCCTGTGTGGGATGGGGACTCGGGTAAGTCGGATGATATGGAGTGTGAGGGGGGACGGGTTCTCCACGTCTCTGATGGGCACCGCCAGAATAGCCATGATCCATGGCAATTCTGGCGGCACGTTTGATGAGGTTGTAAGTCTATCTCAGCTACAGTATCTCAGGAAGGAAGGTAATTGAATAGTAAAGTTGGCAGCACACCGACAGAAACTCTATTCTCTCCCAGCTACCCGTGTTCAGGTACACACACTCAAAACCTTCTAACTGTGGAATGGGGCACCTGATCAGGGGGATGAAATCATGATAGACCATTCCAGTGTCCCAGGTATCACCTCTCCTTCACAATTCTTGATGGGTAGGAAAGGTGCAGCCACCAGGGTTCACATTAGAACCCATGAGCCCTACTTCTCCCCTAACTTTTTTGCAGGGCGGGGGCTGAAGACACTCCTTCAGGGCACAGGATAAGGCATTGTGACCTATTACCTCAACCTATTTTGGGCTCATGGGGTCCTTCTTTCAAAACCAGAGATGACCTATTTAATAGCTTGCTTATCCCAGCAGCATGAACCCTTCAATCTGCACAGAAATTAGATAACATCTTTGAAGCTCGTTTGTCTGCTAGCTAATAAATGTTCAAAATTCATAAGGCACCTGCGGGCACAGGCATTAATTCCTCTTTCCTTAATAAGAGATGATAGCAGCAAATACTGGTTCCAGGGAAGAAAATTCAATTTAATTATGCTTTGGATCTGTTCTTCCATAAAAAAAACCTCCACAGACTCTGAGCTTTATATCTCCTACACTTGGGAAAGGAAGAAACCTGACACTGAGGTTAATTAATAGAGTACAAGACTATCAATCATTATTAGTCACATTGGTGAGTATGCATATGTGTGTGTGTGTGTGTGTGTGTATATATATATATATACACACACACACACACACATATATATATATATATATATAGAGAGAGAGAGTATGGGAAGCGGGATGGTTCTGCCTAAGAAGTCTAATCTACTCATGTTCTCTTTGTGGGTTTCCCAAAGTTTTCTGATTGGCCACTGAAGAAATATCTTCAATTTCACTGAAGAAATATCTAGAACAGAAATTTCCCATTTATCTCATAGAAACGGAATGCCCCTTATCCAGAATGCCAAAATCCAAAATACTCCAAAATTGTTTACATGGGTGCTTGAGATAGTGATACCTTTGCTTTCTGATGGCTCAGTGTGCACACATTTTGTTTCATGCACAAAATTATTTGAAAGTATTGTATAAACAATTCCAGGCTTTATGTATAATTTATGTTTAGACTTGGGTTCCATCTCCAAGTTCTCATATATGCAAATATAGGTATTCCAACGTCTGGAAAAGTCCAAAATCTGAAACACGTCTGGTCCCGAGCATTTTGGGAAAGGAATACTCAACCTGTTCCAAAATCCAATCTGGGTTTTCACATTTTATATTCTGAATGTGTTTCATCCTTAATGTTTTCTCTACGGGAATGTATAACTTCCAGCATGAGATATTTCTAATTTAGTTGACTCAGCCATAACAAATCTGAAACAAAATAATGACACTTCCTAATAAAGTGGAAGGTTGAATGCATTTAAGTGACTCTTGTTTTTTTATTGCTGTATATATTAAATCAACTGGTTTTTCTGCTCACAATTATTATTTTCTAATTCTGAATAAATGAGATAGTAGGAGTTTAGGGAGAATAATAATTTTCAGTGCTTACTCAGTAAAATAAGTCAGGAAAAAAAATCAATGTTCCCATTTTTTCTAAACCATTTTATGATATGACAAATGAAGCAGCATCTTTAACCTTCCCAAGTTTCAGCATGACTAAAATATGTGTCTGATTCCTCGTAGAACTTGCTTCTATGTTCTCGGTCATATGCAAACCATATCTAAGAGGAAATATAGCATACATTTCAGAGCTGTTGGTTTTCTCATACACTCCAAAGATACAAGTGTATGGAACGGGGGATAAATCAATCTTTCATTCCAAGCTCCTTCACACTAAATAGTTGTAAGGCTATATTTTGGAACATGGATAAGTAAAACGATGGATATCGAGTTAGTTGATAAGAGGTTCACATTTTAATTAGTCGGTTTACACCTCAGAGATATAGGCAGATGGAATATGCTGCTTTATATTATCTAGGTTGAGTTTATCTGACTGCATCATTTTATTCTGATATCCCATTAACTGTCATAACTTCTGAAGGACCCTGAGATGTCTAGTTTGGCGAGATACTTCATGTGGCATTAGAGGCTGTGTGGTGGTGGTTGGAGTGTGGAGGGATGGGTGTGTTGTTTTTGTGATATGTGCTACGGAAAGCATTTAATTTCATTGTACAATGTACAATGACAATAAAGTTATTCTATTCTATGACTCCCTGGCCCACTTCATCCCTTCATCCACTCCATGAGGCAGGTCAGTTTTAGGGTGCATCTAGATTTTATAACTCTTGTAGATTCACAATTCCTATGATTCCATAACAATCAGCCATGAAAATTAAAGTGGTATTAACAGTATTAATTCTACAGTGTAGATGAACCTCAGTTGGTGTGTCCAAAGAGAGTGACTGGTTCAAAAGATCACCCAGCAACTTCCTCAGCTCAATTATGGAGCTTAGAACTGGTATTTCCCATATCCCAGTCCCAGACTCTTACACTCGCTGTGAACTAAGGTATATACAAAATTTTTCATTGAATGTTATGAACTTCATTTGTAGCCCCGCCCCCTTTCCCCTCACAAGGCAGCTTACAGAATTCATTTGCTGCCATTCTAAAGAATTGTTCTTTGTTAAGGCTTAGGAAATGTGAGTCCTGCTGTTCGCAGTCTACTTAACATTGCCACTAACCCTGAAATTGCACATCATTTTCCTTTTCCTTTTGTGCAGTATTGTGTCCAAGGCCCCTTGATAAAAGCAACCTTTAAATTAACCGACAAGGCTCCTTGAATTTACATTTGAAGATGAGTTTCCTGCTCTGAAGAAATGTGTTACTGCACTGCACATCTGATAGCATCTGATAGCAAGGCATATATAAAAATTTAAGCTGACACGTGACCCATATGTCTTTTCTTTTCCTTGAAGACTGATGTCCTTAGCTTTAGATTGAAACATTATCTTCCAAATATAAATATATGGGATTTCAAAGAGAAAGGAGAGTGATTAGCATGCTTTACTGATGCTGCTTGCAAAATGCTTTAAGCAACTGATGGTGGAAGCACTAAACTAAAAATCAATATATACAAGGCATCTGTCACGCATTGAATCCTGAGTAAGCAACATGGCTGAATACAAATGTTTGATCTTGATTGCTGCATGTATGACTGGCTATATTCGAGATTGGTGAAACTGAGCAATTAGACTGTAGCATTTCCTTCTAACACACACATACACACCATGCCACTTGAATTGTAAATGCATAGAAGCTTTTTGCTGTATTAACTGAAGATATATGGATTTCACAGGTGGATAGGTCTGAACAAAGAAGTTTCCAAAAACCTGAACAAGCCTATTAGTAGCAAATTCTTTTGGAAACTCAGGACCAAGAGTTTCCAACAATGATATGATCACTGTTGTGATGTGCTGTCGATGATGTGACAGCATATAACAACAACCACCCTATGAAGTCTCAGCAAAACGAATATGACAACAAATCACAACAATTATTGTATCATATCTCAGAGGAGGTGTTGTGGTTCAGCCTGATCAGCCTGATGACGAAGAAAGGGGATTTGGGAATGTGGAGGTTTCTGATGATGAAGAAAGGGGATTTGGGAATGTGGACGTTTCTGTTGCTGGTGCCTTTGCTGATGTCTATCATGATGTGCCTCATTCTGCTCAAATACAGATAGTCAATCTTCAAGTTTGGAAGACATACACAGAGTTCTTGAATCAAAGCCTAAATCCACAATCCAAGTGCCAATAGTCAGTGTCCACGTTCTGAGATCAAACAAGCCAGTAAGTAACAGTATAAGTAATTGCAAGATAAAATCCAAGGTACTTAAGAACCTCATCATACTGACAAATCCAGCAGGCAGCATGGGGAACCAGTTGCCCTGCACTCTGCAGCCCCCCATGTTGCCCTTTACCTATCCCATGTGGGGGAGCGTAACCACTGACTCCCCTGCGTTCACCCCATTCTTCTCAATGGGAACACCGGAGAGCTCCCATGTTATCTTTTCAGCATCCTAGCATGTTTGCAGGATGCTGAAATCACGGTGCCCTGATGGAAGTAGCCTTATGTCACCTGATAGGTTCTGGCAGGCTCCTTGCTTCCAGCATCCTGCAAGTGTCCTAGGATGCTTGACATTGTGATGAGGTCCCAAGTCCAGGTCCAATCCAGGGTTCACAAAATCAGTCACACAAAGAGTTCATGATAACATTATCCAACAAGTCATTGCCTCCAGCAACAACACTGTGAACTCAAGAGTCTTTTATGTCAAGGCCACAGGTGTTGCTTGTGGATAGCCTGTTTCTCAGCTTACCTGAGTTTGCTCTAGGTGAAATTGTGCATGAGAAGGAGCAGTTAACCCTTCCGCAACCTGTCCTGTAGTGCTGGCTTTTGCTTGCTCCTCCTGCTGAGGTTTAAAGGTTTTCCTTCTGCAGCTACTACACTTTGCTGAAAGCTATTCGTCTGCAGCTCCAACCACTCATCCTTGCTGTCAGAGCTGATCAGGGCAATGTCAACCAAGACATCTGCATAACCTGGAAAAAAGAGTTAACAAACATCATAAAAGGTAGATGCTATCCCCTTTTCCCATGCCACAGAGCATAGTGAAATTAGCATGGTAGCAGTATCCTGTGTGAACAGTTGAGAACTTGCCTAGCTTTTTATACCAAAACCCAAAGTGTGGGACTGCTCTGGAGTTTTGGCAAAACTCTGAAACATATCCCAACTTTTGATAACATGGGACCAGAGGTCTCTAAACATCACGAGGATGTCCAGGAGTGACTTCTGACCCAATTCATGTATGTGACCTATGTATATAGGCCCTAAAACTTCCAGAATATGCTAGCCAATATGCCCAGAAAAGTTGTTTTTTGCCTATGCTCTGCTTAGCCTGTATGGACCAGCCAATGGTATGACTCTTCTTCTGTTCATATGTTTGAAGGACTTTCCATTCCTTTTCTGTTTCAAATGCTATTTTTAAGATACAGCAATACTGCACCTGAGCTATTCTTCTATAAAAATGAATTATGTAAAAGATATATATGTGTTTTTATGAAGCTTTCAATAAAAATCATAGTCATTTTCCTTGGAGGGGTGGGGGTTTGAAAATTCTTGAGCAGTCAACAAATTGATTTAAATTTTGTCCACTGAGAGCATCAAGGGAATATAATATGTATACAATACACAGAAGAATTGGGTTACATACTGCTTCATTAAAGTAACAATTTGACAAATATTTGAAGAGGAAAAATACTTTTCTCTCATAAATTTGAAATTACCCCATAATCATATTCTGAGCAGTGGTTCAAGGTAGAAAGAAAATGAATTTTAACCATTGTTGGTTGGGATTTTTCAATTTGAATCAAATCCCCGCCCCACTGTTTCATCAATTAAATAACAGTAAGCATACAGAATTTCAGAACAGTAAGGAAGTGCAGATGTAAGACTGTTTTGGAACTTAATGTGCTTTCCTACCAAATCTAATTTAAAACTAATTTAGCATCAGAGACAGTCTCATCAATCAGAGTAGAGATACCCAACATTGACTTGTTAAGAACATGTGCAATTTAGCACTATATTGTTAACTTTCAGGCATTTGCCTTTCTTATAGCATAGGATCTTCCCCCTCTGCTTCTAAATTGCAGTGCACCAAGGGGTGCAACTACAGTGGGGAGCAAAATGAGCTCCCTGCCTTCCCAAATACCAATCCCTATATCTACATACCCTAAATACAACCAAAGTGCCCATCAAGCCTTCGAAAGATATTATTCAAAAACTATGGCACTCCTTAGTCTGAGTGAGATGGGGTGGGTAGGAGGTTCATTCTACCATTTATGACATGAACGTCTAATATAGGCCTGGTCTGATGTCTCCAGACTGTACAGGGACTCCCACAAACACCTCAGAGGTGGAAGAGATCCCTATGGCCCAGGTGCGCAAAACATAGTTTGTGCTGGTGGGCAACCACTCTAGAATTTCCTCCCACCCACTGTGTTGCTGTGGTCCCCAGTCACAAAATGCTAGCTACCTTGTTCCTGAGCTCTGCCTGATGTCAGGCAAAGTGCTGACATGCCGAGGAGAAGGGAGGGAGAAAAGGAAAAAGCAGGAAAGTAGGAAAATGAGAAGCAGGTTCATCGTTGGAAATCACCATGACAAGGAGGAGTGAAGGGGACTGTAGAATTGCAGTCAAAACAACTGAAGACAGTTTCAATGGGTTCCAACCAAACCAGCTATCATGGCAGCCCCTAAATTCAGGGTCGGGGGAGGGGCACCTGAATCCTGTGGTAGGATTCGGGCTTTCTCCAGACTGAGGTCAACTAGGAGCATTAAGGTGCACTAGCCCCGGGTTAGCTGGATCAGCCACATGTGAAAAGAAACTATCTCACCTATTCACCATATTTGATCCTGCTCTAGCTTGGTGAAGCCAAACAGTAATAAAATCTCAACGGGAGCAGTGACTGGGGCAACTCTTTCCTTGCTAAAATTTCAGTAATCCTAATTAATCCCTAGACCAGGCATGGGCAACCTTTGGCCCGCCAGGTGTTTTGAACTTCAACCCCTAGAAATCTCAGCCAGCTTACCGGCAGTTAGCAATTCGGCCTGGAGGGCCGAAGTCTACCCATGAGCTCAAGGCCAGGGAGAAATCATTCAAGTTTACAGGATTATTTTTATATTTCTGTGTAGTGTCCTAGAATTAGCTAACCTGGGAGCAACCCTATTATATAGCCCTCTATGCCTGACATTAGAGAAAGGTGTTTGAAGAACACAGATTATAGTGGATTGGGTTTTATTGTAGCTATTAATTTCCCTTGGCTGACATAGAAAAAGCAATAGGTATAACTTGTGTAATGATGTCTCCAAAATTTCTAGACTGTAAAGAAACTAGGACAGAGAACCTACAATCTTTATAAAAACAAGTTTTTCAGTGTTTTCCATTTCAAAGGTGAAGTAGGGTTTTTTTAATCATGTCAGAAACAACTTGAGAACATACTGCAAATTACTTCCGGTGTGAGAGAGTAGGGTAAGCAGAGGGGAGATGGTGAATGCCCCTTCTTTTGTCTTCTATTCCTCTTCTATGAGTAGGATATTCTGACTACCCATTATTCTCTTAACAAAACAAGAAAGGAGACTTTGCCATATGGCTTTTCCAAAGATCAATCTTTTTGGGAACAGTCATGCTTTGTTCTGGCATTTCTTTTTGTAAAAAAGAATATAATTGAATAAATTGTGATGCATGTGTGTGTGCAAATTGAGATTTCTCATAATCTATAACCATGACAAATTCTGACAAAATATGTTTGCAAACTTCTGTCAAAACATGCTTACAATTCTAGGCAAGTCAGTTTATTGGTCAAGGACACAGAAGCTAAGCTAATATATGGCTTCCCAGTCCTAACTTCTGAATGTCTTGGAACCTAAAATACCTTAAATTTTTAGTTACTATGAAATCATTAAGTATGAATGTTAAAGTCATGTTTTGTGTTTAATCTCTGTTCTATGTATTGTAATATGTATTTTATAGAAATGCGTTTTAATATGTATTTTATAGAAATACATTTTAATATGTGTATTTATAGATTTTTATAGTGTTTATGTGTTTTAATTATGCTGTAACCCACCTCGAGCCACAAGGAAGGGCGAGTAAGAAATATTTTATTATTTTTATTATATGAATATTATTCATATTTGTGGGTTTTATTTATTAATCTCACAGAATTGGATTGAACATTAAAAGTGGAACACTGAAATAGTGCAAAAGTCATAGAAACTTATCTTTTGAAAGCTGCATTAACCATAATCAATGTTAACAACTCCTAAAACTGCTTTGTCAGCTCAGTGTGTTTTTGTTGTTGTTTATTCGTTCAGTCACTTCCAACTTTTCGTGACCGAATGGACCAGTCCAGGACAGAGTTCCCTGTCAGCTGTCGTCATCCCCAGCCCCTTTAAGGTCAAGCCAGTCACTTCAAGGATACTATCCATCCATCTTGCCCTTGGTTGACCCCTCTTCCTTTTTCCTTCCATTTTCCTCAGTTTAAGTGAGGCTTAGTTGCGTGTTATTCCTCCATCTAAATGAATTCTGCCCCTTCTAGTACAAAACTGTTGTTGTGTCTTCAAGTTATTTTTGAGTCATGGTGACCCTGAGACAAACCCATTCCAGGGGTTTTGCCATTGTCTTCTCTGAGAGGCTAAGAGTCACTTGCCCAAGTTCACCGGGGGTTTCCACAGCTGCATCCTGTGTCCTTGAATCCTCTTTGTATTGGCTTTTAATCCTTTCATAGGCCTTCTTAATTTGACTTTATTTGGATCATTTATGCAAATTGCACAGTTCACCTTTTCTATAAATTGAATGTGAATTTGATATAGGGCATGCAGAACAACAGTAGAAAGCACGAAGATAGGAGATTGTCAAGAAAATGAAACAGCCTGTATCTAGTGATAGATCTGCTCAAATTTAAGAGCACATTTTGCAAACAGAGAAACATGAGCAGCTAAGAAATTAATCTTGTTTTTCTAATCTCCACTCCTCTGCTTTTACCAATTCTACCTTGTGTGAACAAAACCCAATTTTAAATTTAAACAGAATAAACATATTGAATTAATGAAAGCTTAGTAAATCTACTCTTAGGGTTATTTATTTAAATACAATCCTCAAGGGATGCAATGTAATTTTGAAAACGGAATGCTAATACAAATAAAACATTATTAACAAAAATAAGCACAGTTTTAGAATTCTTCAAGACAACTCAATAAAACAATTTTCTGTTTCATTAAAGGGAAGCCTCTGTCTTTTTTCCTTCATCTAAGTCATGAAAGGCAAATAATTCTGATCCATTTAGCAAACCTTACTGAAGATTTGAGTTTCTTCTTCTTAGCAAAATGCAGTGAGATTTCTCCACTCTGATTTTTTCCTATCAAGAATAAAAGAAAGTTTGGGTGGGGATGTATAAGAGAAAATAAAGGAAACTCTTCCTATTGTATAATTTATGATGCATGAGGAAAAAAATGGTGAACATACCTACACATTTAATTATATTTCAATTTGGTCTTTTCTTCTCTATCCCCGAGACGCACCTATTGGCTTAGGTGTATACAACAAAAAGGGATTTCATAGTTGTCTTTTGAGTGCATTAGGGCAAGGACCTGACTGGCGTTATTTCCATTGGATTATGTGGACTTATTTTACGTCTTGTTGATTTACATAGATTTAGAATGTACTGAGTTGTTCTTGATTTGTTTATTGATTCGTTTATGTATTTCTGTTGGCATTGAATTTTTGCCATTGTATATTTTGTTGTAAGCTGCCCTGAGTCCCTTTGGGGAGATAGGGCAGGCTATAAATAAAGTTTCATTCATTCATTCATTCATTCATTGTATGCTAAATGCAGTGCCAACTATATACTTTTCACTTAATGATCATTAAAATATCAGTGCAATTCCCCCCCCCCCAAACACACTTTCTTGGAGATTATGGGTTCAGCTCTCCCACAAAACTACAAATAGGTCTGTGGGGAATATCTGCCCTAGTTCCTCATGTTCTTCCTATGTGAGATATTTTTCTGTTCCTCTTCCTATCCCCCTTCCTTTGCTTAGGTAAAACAGAAATTCACAGTATACAAGAAGAAGAAGAGATGGATACGAAGGGCAAGTGAACTGGCACAACTTCTCCTCTTCCTGTATACTGCAAGTGTCTGTTTCACCCAGGAAAAAAGGCGAGATACTGGGAGAAAATACTTAAGTGACAAACTCCCCCCCCCCCCCCCCCGTTCACCTCCTGAGGATGGCGATGCTGTGTGAATGTTCCTATGACAGCCCCAACTTCAGGAGGCGGGGCTAGCAGTGTAAAGGATTGTAGATGATGTTAAATAGAAGCTCTTACATCCACCTGTGAACTAAAGTCACCCCTGCAGGGTAATGATGGACCACTCAGCCTTGTAGAACAATTAACATGAACTTTACTGACTTCAAAATAGCAATAATATTTACAATAGTCTCTCTGATTGCTTACAGAGAACAGTAGGAATAAATAGTCATTTTAAAGTCCATAAAATTGCCTCAGTACCTTAGATACTGAGAGGCCTCTGAGAGATGGCAGCCATCTTCTCTCCTGGCTGTTTCCAGTCAGCTCACACACTCTCTGAGGAAAAACCTGCTCAAACCGGTTCCCAAGTAGCATGGCAGAGAAATTGACCAATCAGATTCCCAGCTGTTCACAGGCTCAGCCAATCAGCTTCTTACACGTACTTTTCCAGTTAACCCATGCATAATGTTGTCTTTACAAACTTCAACAAACAGCACAAGTTGTAAATAATCAAAACCATGAGTTTGAAACCCACAAAAATGGAGATCCGACTGTAGTTTGATTCTGGGTTTTTAAAAAAAATGTCACAGTATAAAGAGTTTGGAAAGTTATTATGGTGTAGTAGTTAGAAGGTTGGACTGCGAATTGAAATATCTGTGCACCCCAGGATCATGAAATTTATAGAATGATCTTGAGCCAAGAATTTTTTCTGTCGTTTTAAATAACTTATCTAAGCATGTATGCCTCCTTGATAGATACCGGGTATACACATAGAGATTCTGAGACTTTATCTATCCAGCAATGTGTAATTAACATGTTTTTCTTCAACTTATGATATTTCCCCAGAGACCTGTTCCTGAGCAATCAGGTCTGAAATTAAACCCATCTAAGCACATTAAATGCAAAATGCATAGATGAGAATAAGAATGTGCTATGGTAAACAGATGTCCTTTACAACTTGTAGAAGCACCTATTCTAAATATATGCTAAGCATAATGAGGAGTTTGATTCTCAGGATATTAAATGGCAATGGCGGGGATAGCATAGTTCACTTACTCAGGCATTCAGGCTGATAGAAAAGGTACTGAAACAAGTGGAAAGGGATGGTGGAGGTGAATGGGCAGAGCTTGGGAAGTTCCTTTTTAAAAAGGTTACCTTTTCAAATTCTCCAGGTAACAACAATTGGCACACCAAGAGTTAGCAAGTTCCTTGTCTGTGGTACAAAATTCACATAAATTAAATTACTCATGTGTAGGTAGTTACTAGTTCCAAATCCTGGACTTTGGATTTGTTCTTCTGGGAGATGCACCAGAACAAGTGATCCTTCTTGATGAAACCTTGATTTTGACATTTTATATAAAGGACACCATTTTACTTTTCCATTGAGCATCTACAGATTTTGATATCCATTGGGGTCCTGGAACCAAATCCCAGCTGAGTCCAAGGGCCCACTGTAATGAGTTTCCCCACCCCACTCTTACCTTTGGGATCCAAAGAGAGATGAAGGGGGTATAGATACAAAGGAGATATAAAAGATATGGTTTTGTTCTCCCAGCTTAGGCATTTTGCACCAAAATGCAGGGTGCAAAAGAGGTCATCGGCATATCCTGAGTGAGGGAGTCATTGGCATATTTTGAGCATTAGCTGATGGACGCAAATCAATCTCGATGGACAGTAATAATGTGTGATGTATTTGCCAGTGATAGCTGTGCCTTAGGCAGAAAGGCCTCCTGTGTAGCATTCTAAATGTTTCTCTAAAAATGCATCTCTAAAAGATGTGTAACAGTGAAAATGACTGGCAGAGGCTTGAAAAGGAGGCATGATATTAAATTGGGGCAGTGGTGCGTGCCTGATGCCCTGCAGAGCCTTATCAAGCTTGAAGAGGAAAGAAGCTCTGCCAGACATAACTTTGCTCATCTGATGACAAAACTGCTGATCAGATTCTTACTGACTTCCCTTCTAAGTTGAGGCTGGGAAACAATCTATTTTTCAATTCCCTTTTTTCTGCTTTGGCAATGTCAGAATAATACTCGAGAAACCTAGGCCAATGTTTGACTAGCAGATATCTCATTAAAGCAGGATTGGAAAATGACAATCTTTATGTCCCCCTAGACCTCCCCAGGATCCAAAACTTTTTTTAAAATTTGATCCCCCCAAGTGCCTTCTAAGGGTTAGTGAGTCATTTTTTTGGCTTCTCCTGGACATTTTAGTTCAAGGGACTTTTTTTCTAGTGGGAAGTGAATCAGAAGTTAAGACAGCTGCATCTTTTTGTAAGAAGGCATTTAGGATTGAAAAAGAGAGATTTTTCACATCTCTTACTCTTTTCTTTCTCCCGTGGCACAGCTGGCTTAGTAACCAGCTGCAATAAATCACTACTGACCGAGAGGTCATGAGTTCGAAGCCTGGATCAGGTTAAGTCCCTGACCATTAAATAGCCCGGCTTGCTGTGTTACCTATGCAGCCCAGAAGACAGTTGCATCTGTCAAGTAGGAAATTTAGGTACGTTTTATGCGGGGAGGCTAATTTAACTAATTTACAATACCATAAAACTGCCAGCAATATGACAGAAAAGGAATGAGGAAGTACAGTCACTAGTGGACAGTGAAGCAACAGCTCCCCCTGTGGCCAGAATCGTGAAGCTGGAAATGTTAAATGTCTCTGTGTGTGTCTATACTGTATGTTGTTTGTCTGATGACATTGAATGTTTGCCATATATATGTTCATTGTAATCTGCCCTGAGTCCCCTTTGGGGTGAGAAGGGTGGAATATAAATACTGTAAATAAATAAATAATAATAAACCATCTTCACTGCCCAAAAATTTGCTTCAGGGTGTTAGGAGGGAAAGCTACCCTTCTCCTAACAGTACAGATAGAACGATTTTCATCAGCAGAATAACACCACTGCATCCTATACAGAGATTATGTTTGTAATCGCTGTGGAAGATTAAATCTTATTCTCAACAAGGACATTGCCATGGTCTTTTTACAATTTTCAGGCTGATCTGCTAAGAAACAAATATGAATCCCTAGCACACAATTTCTTGTATATGGGGATTCAACATACATAATGGTAAATAAGTTGTTTTATGGAAGGTTGTGGATGGGCTGTAATTTACCATCATCCCCAACAAGGATGAACTACAAACTCAGGAACATTATTACAGATGAGAGCACAGTAGACCTAGTCACAAAGACACTTTGCTCTTACACATAACCTTGTCACTTCTGGTAATACCATCTACCTTCAGGTTAATGCTGTTATGGTACATGGCTGTCATGACACACGGGATCACAATATGCCAGCATCCTTATAGCTACCTAGAACAACATCTTCCTGCCTCCTGCACTCAGAAAACCTTCCTCTACTTTATGTACATAGATGTTAGCTTCACAATGGACTCATGGAAAAGACTCATTCAAAACATTCCACCAAAATTTCAACAATTTCCACCCTACCATTAATTTCAGCCTAGAACAATTGATAGAACAAGTTCACTTTCTGCTTTATAGCTATACCATGGAATCTAAGCACTGTATGGTATCGCAAACCCACTGACTATTATGCATACATACTTCCATGCCTTCAATTTCCATCATGAACATACTACTAAATCCATAGTTGGCAGCCAAGCTTCTGATACATTTCTGCCTGCTTATGCTCACAAGATTAGGCTGTCAAAATCATGGAGTTACAACAAGCATTTCTAAAGCTTCAGCGTCCACCATTTGAAGTACAAAACCAAAACAATGGGGCAGGACTTGTATCCAGGACTAATCTATTATAGAACAGTCTGAAGATGGCAGAAATGGCAGAATCCCGCTATATACAACTCCCAGTTCAAACCACTAAAACTTGTCATTAATTAATTAAAACTTATTCTGGATAATAATGCTGCTCCTTCTTGAGGGCTTTTGGTGGCATGCCTTTATTTGCTTACAGATAGCCTCTCAATCTCAAACAATTTATTTCCTAAAGACACACATCTGGATGGGGATATGAATATAAGACTCTGCTCACATATCTACTCAGGAAACATCATCACACAACCTAGTCAGATCACCCACAATATTAGAGGTACTTTCACTTGCTCACCTCTAATGTGATATATGCCATTCTCTGTCAACAATGCCCTTCAGCACTCTGCATTGGACAGACAGGCCAGTTTCTGCACCTGAGGAAAAATGGACACAAAACGGACTTTAAGAAAAGAAATACACACATACACACACAGTTGCAGAACACTGCAATCTTCTTAAAAATTCCATCGCTGACCTCAAATGAGTATCGCTGAACAAAACAAAACAAACAGCAACAAAACAAATCTACAAAGAAAGTTTGGAAAAACAAACAACACAGTTAAAATATGTTCATAAATGACAGTGGTTTGAACAGATGGTGTCCTGTCACACAATACACATAAGAACACTATTTAACACCCAGCCCCATGAGGGCTCTCGTGTCCAGTTTATCACAGTATCTTTCTGGTTTCCAGCCAGCATCACACTATATTCCAATAACTCCTTCCATCATTCATCGTAGCTTTAGGCAACATCTTTGGTCCTACTTTGACTTTGTTACCTGAACTTGTAATCTCATCGCCATACCCACATGTTTTGCATCTTTATTGCTATTAATACATACCACCTGCTCATTCAGCTATAAAGACCTGTTTTAGGCACTTTACTCCATACAAGTTCTTGCTCTTAGTTAGTCTCAAAGGCAGTACAAGATCCAGACTAACACAGCTGTGTCTTTGAATTATAAGTATGAACTAGGCACTGTGTGATTGAAAGGTGTTGAGGGTTGCTGTTTTATCAGGTGTTTCCCACAAGACAGTTTCTGCAAGGCTTACAGAAAAGGTTGTCACATACTATACAAATCAGCTATTTCTAACATACTTCTAATATGTATACCCAATATATTTTTTCCATTTCAGCAAGAACAACATTTATGAAGACACACAGGTATGTTTTACTTGCCACAGCTTTTTTCCCACTGAGTAAGGTTGAGACACTCTCAAGGGGAATGTGGTGGAACCCTTCTCCCACAAAACAGCAGGAAAATTGTTTCAAGACCCTCTGCCCATGTGAGCTGGTCTAATTAGGATCAGATGTCTTTACATTCACTTTAGAGCACCATTTCTCAACCTAAAGTTCAGGACCCCTGGGGGGCGGGCGGTCACAAGGGGTTGTCAGAGGGGTCGCCAAAGACTCCCCAATGCTCTCTGGAGGTAGGTGAACTACATCTCCCGTAAATCACTGTCAGTTCCTCCCAAATTATCCCAGTATTTTCTGTTGGTCATGGGGGTTCTTGGAGGAAATTTGGCCCTATTCTATCGTTGGCGGTGTTCAGGATGCTCATTGATTGCAGGTGAACTATAAATCCCAGCAACTACAACTCCCAAATGTCAAGGTCTATTTTTCCCAAACTCTACCAGCATTCAAATTTGGGTGTATCGGGTATTTGTGCCAGATTTGGTCCAGTGCATGAAAATACATCCTGCAATGTATTTAGCTACAATGCGATGCGGCAGCTAAAAAAGCCAATGGGATTTTGGCCTGCATCAATAGGGGAATAGCGTCTAGATCCAGGGAAGTCATGCTGCCCCTCTATTCTGCCTTGGTCAGACCACACCTGGAATACTGTGTCCAATTTTGGGCACCACAGTTGAAGGGAGATGTTGACAAGCTGGAAAGCGTCCAGAGGAGGGCGACTAAAATGATTAAGGGTCTGGAGAACAAGCCCTATGAGGAGCGGCTTAAAGAGCTGGGCATGTTTAGCCTGCAGAAGAGAAGGCTGAGAGGAGACATGATAGCCATGTACAAATATGTGAGGGGAAGTCATAGGGAGGAAGGAGCAAGCTTATTTTCTGCTGCCCTGCAGACTAGGACACGGAACAATGGCTTCAAACTACAGGAAAGGAGATTCCACCTGAACATCAGGAAGAACTTCCTCACTGTGAGTGCTGTTCGTCAGTGGAACTCTCTCCCCCAGACTGTGGTGGAGGCTCCTTCTTTGGAAGCTTTTAAGCAGAGGCTGGATGGCCATCTGTCGGGGGTGCTTTGAATGCGATTTCCTGCTTCTTAGCGGGGGGTTGGACTAGATGGCCCATGAGGTCTCTTCCAACTCTACTATTCTATGATTCTATGATTTCAGATATTTACATTACGATTCATAACAGTAGCAAAATTATAGTTATGAAGTAGTAGCAAAAATAATTTTATGGTTGGGGGTCACCACAACATGAGGAACTGTATTAAGGGGTTGCGGCATTAGGAAGGTTGGGAACCATTGCTTTAGAGTAAAAAAAAGAAAAGAACCGTTTAATTATATCCTAAAAAAAAAAATAACATAATCTGTAGTACATCTCTTATCAGACAATTCCATTGCATTTAATTCTCAGGAAACTAGAGTTTCAGGTCAATAATGGACTGGAAGATGGGGAACAAATTGAGGTTTAATCTAGACAAGACAGAAGTGCTCTGCTAAACTGAAAAGCCGGTCAGGGAGTAGGGTTTCAGCTTATGCTAGATCAGGTTACAATCTCCCTGAAATTTCACAGCATGGGCATATTCTTGAACTGAGAATTGCCTCTTAGATAAATTTATGAATTGCAACATGCCTCGCTGACAATTAGCAAGTCTCCTTCACCCGTTGAGACAAATATTTTGGTCCCCTATTTCAAACTTCTCTTTGATACTTCAGTATAGTATTCAACAAGAGGATCTTTTTTCTCCATCCAGAAATTGGCCATGCAATGCAATGCAGAAAATGACAAAAACAAAAACAAAATGTTTCTATGTCTATTTCTCATGCCAAAAAGAACAATAACAAAAATAAAAAGTTTCTACTCTTCATGCAGAAGATGATGGCTGAATAGTCTAACTGTAACTTGGCACAAAAGTAAACACATTTTGAGAAACATAAAAGAAAAACTAAACAAACAAAACAAAAGTTTCAATGAGGTTAGTTTCCAGCACCTTTCAACACACAGGGGTATGTTTTCAATTAACTATTCACAATTTCCATGTGGTCCAAATGACACCATATAATAAATCAATACTTTGGTTTTGAGCACTTTTAGAAATGTTTGTTTTGGTATGTTCTTCTACAGATAATTCACTAACAATTACATCTTTCTACTGATGTTTTTTTTTAAACTGTTCCCCATTTGAAAATTTGATTCAAAGCAGAAAAGCAGGATTTGAACTGGTCTGTTAAATCTTGCTTTCCAACCCTCAAATGAGGGCTGTCCCTTATAATAGGGACACTTAGCAAATCTAATATAATTTTAAGGGCCATGGTTCTATCCATATTCCATAAAGCCTCCTGGCAATCATAATTTAGAGAGAAAATTGGAATTCAGAGGAGTGCACTTTATCAACCTACAACTTCCTGGTTTCTGCAGGATCAAAACATAGCAATTAAAGTATGCTGTAATTGTGTAACCTTGTATGCCTATGCTTCAGGGTTGTCCCATACCTCAAGTAGGCTCACTGAATTAACTGCTGAATGATAAGTGAACATATATATGAAACCCATTCATTCAACAAGTCTACTCTAGTTGGGACTAGGAATTTGATTTAAGATTCCAGATTCTACAAATTCATTACAGAATAAATTCTCAACAGAGCCCAGATTTTTTTGTTGACCTTGGTAGCCATGACAAATATGTGTTTGTCACAAACAACAGAGGGTTGGCAAGATACTTTGCTATTGTTCAGACTCAAGACCCAAGCCAACCTCATGGCAAGAGACCCTTCCCAATAGACCATATTTTGAGGGTGGAGGAAAGGAGAACTCATCCATGTTTTGCTGAGTCTTGGGTCTTTATTACATGAGGATGGCAAATCGCAATTACAGCAGGATAATGCTGTCTTTGGCTCATACTTTTCACATGACAACTTATCTCTCCTGTTGTTGCTTTGCATTTCAGTCGCCATCTTTTCATTGATGGAAAAGTCCATCAATGTCACCTAATATCACTGATGTTCCAGTGCTTCATCTGGTGTGACATGTCAACTATCGCTGCCGTTCTGATATTCCAATATGGTGTGAATGAACATAATTCTTTTCCTCTCCCCCTCTGCATTTCCAAGCAAGGTAAAGTTGCATTTACTTCATTTTTATTTTGTTTTGTTTTATCATTTTGCCATACATTGTGGCAAAAGTATAGAAAAAAAGCCCTAAGAAACTCTCCAAAAGCAGGAAGGAGGTTTCACTCCTTTTCAAATGCATCCAGGCCTCAGAAGATAAATGGACAGACTCATAGTTGGAATAAAGTGTTTGCTTGATGATACAAGGATGGCAAGCAGGATGACATACTGGGAAGGGAATTCCAAAGCTTAGGGGCAGTCTAAGGTTTTATTTTGAACTCTTATGAATTGTGCGCAAGACAGACTGAGAGAAGGGTTGCTTGTGAATCTCTGGGCCTGGGCTGGATGAACTACAACTCCCATCATGCTTGACCACCAGCTATGCCGTTTAGAATGAATGCAAATTGGTCTAATCACATTAAAAACCACATGTTCTTCACTTAAGTCCTGCCGTGTTTATTTGAGACCTATCATGTATTGATTTCAGTCAATTTTCCATTTGTGTACTTGCTCATATATTTGCTATGCATCTACATACTGGATGATGGATATTACTGTGCTTTGGCAATGCTGATATTGAATGCTTTGGTAGGAATTTCTGGGGAAAGTTCTAATTTACTAGAATGTTTATCTAGGCTGGCAGATTTATTAGGGTTGGAGCTCTCAAAGTCATTCTCATCAGAGAGCAGGCCAAAGGGTGGGCTAAGGAGAATATTATGATTTATAGGTCAATGGAGGAAAAGCCCTGCAAGTCGAACTGACACTACATTTTGATGAATGGGGTGAAAACCCCTGTATTATTTGAATTGTGTTACCTATAAATATATTGTGCAGTTGCTGTCCATCAGATCTGACAATGGCCCATGGTATAGTTTGCTACTCTGTTATCTGAAATAAAGTTTCTGCATTCTGAGAACATCGTTTTCTGAACTGAGTAAGCCAGTACTTGACAATCTCAGATTTCTTGTCTCATGGGAACTAATGGAGTAAGACCCATTCTTTCCAATCCTTACAATTGATTACCCAAAGTATAACTTCCCTTGTTGCTGACTATGGACTATAGCAGTATAAGTAGACATTCAGTCAATGCATGAGTTTCAGCTGAACAAGTACATTATGTATAATCAGATGTCTAATAAAAGCAAAGTATGCTAAGAGGTTAATGACAGAGTACAGGCCTACAACTGTAATGGCACAGTGGTTAAGACTGAGAGGTGCTCAGGATGTAATGGCCTGTGGAAATTACTGCTATTTGCTGTACAATGAGGTCTTGGTCAAAGGAATGCCAATTACCAGTACAATGAATTTACCCACCAACACAGCGGGTTTAGCTACAAGTCAGGAATTTGTGGGATACTCAAGGGTTTACTAGGCAGAAACATCTGGGAAAAACATCTTGTTATTGGACATTTCAGTATCTATAACACCACAATGGATTTGGAAAGAAATTGTACAACACCTGTGATCATCTTCAGCAAAATCTTTCAATGTGTTTCAGCTCAGCAAGTGGTTCTGTACCAAGTTAGCGAAAATTGCTTCCTTGCTGTTTTCGCATCAAAGGAATGGTAGCACACTGGAGAGGTGACAATGTTGAGGTCACAAGGAAAGTAGGTGGTCCGGAGGTTATATATTTACTTCTTCTGCAGTTGCCACTGTAATCCATTGGAGGTTTATAGGGCAACATGCTTGAAATGTCATTAGAAATGCTATAAAAATTACTCTTCCATTCTTTAGGAGCTTCTTCAGAGTATTAGGCTGCTGTCAAAGATGACAGTCTGTTCATAGTTCACTCTGTACCCTGGAGGGAAAAATGAAGGCCAGTATAATAAATTATCAATAGTTGTCTAGCTGATAGCAGAATCTCCAGGAACCTAAGATGAAACACATTTTATCTAAGGGAAGTACTGGTTTTGTACAGCCACTTCTAAACTAAGCTAGCTGGGAAATCCTGCTGTAAACTGACATTTATATGGGCTAGTGTATTTTTCATTTACCAAGGGAGGGCAACTTGGGATTCAACAGATGTTACTGCATAGTGAACCCATCTTCTTTCACTCTTCACTGTATGATTAAACATTCTGGGAGTTGAAATCCAACAATATCTAGATAGCTAGACTTAGCATTTCTGGCTTTATAGCATATATAGGATTATGTACCTTGAGATACTACAGGTTGTGCATTCGTTACGTGGAATTCCAAAATCCAAAATTGTTCACATGGGTGGCTGAGACAGTAACACCTTGTTTAATGCCCAAAATTATTGCATAGAATTGCCATCAGGTAATGTGTATAGGAAATATTCATTAATTTCATGTTTAGACTTGGGACTTCATCATATTACCCCCCACCCCCCACCCCCATTTTGTTCTGTTTTGCCCTTGCACCTTTCCTCCTTCCCACATCACATGGTGGTATCGGGACAAGGCAGGACAGAAAGAGCAGCCACACACACTGCCACATTTTCCCCATCATATGGATGAAAGGCACCGAAAATGCAGGTCAGTTACCAAAAGTCAGTTACCAAAAGTCAGTCGTGCTTCCCGACGCTTTTTCGCTACTCCAGGCATGAATAGGGCAGGGCCAAGCTAGCGTCATGTGATGGCCCTGTCTCCAAAGAGTAACAAGGGGCTAAAAGCCCCAGGTGTGATAAGGTGGTTGTGTCCCATCCTAAAATTTCTCATAATATTCCAAAATCCAAAATGCTTCTGGGCCCCAGTGTTTTGGATAAGGGATACTCAACACGTAAAAGGGTACAAATATAAATACTGTGATGCTATAGTAAATGATAGTTATTCGTGTTATGTATACAGAAATAAATTCAATTTAGCCCTTGCATTTTTCCAGCTTTTATGGAGGGAGGAATCCACTACTTCCTTTGTGCAGTGACCAAACCCAGCTCAAGCCTCCAACACAGCAATTTTCTGAGTGCTTGAGACCAGGGGGCACAAGAAAAGTAGCTCAGCTACATGCTGATAGATGGATGCTCAATGAGGAAGGCATATCTAAGACTTCCCAGAGGCATGTTAGGATAAGCATGAAAATGGTTGGTTTTAAGATATGATTTGCTTCCTCAGCCCAGTGTTATCAAAATGGGTTGGAGTACAAATCCCGTATTTCAGGCTAGATTTAGAGTTATAGCCTAAACATAGCTGGAAAGTGTCATAGAGGGGGAAAGTGGTTTTACTTGGCTTCATAAATTCAATTTAGTTAAATGATCTAGATACCAGTAAATTGTGACTTAATTTGATACATATGGTTTCTTTGATATATTCCTGCAGAAAGATAGTTTACACTGTATTTTCAGATTTGTCCTGATAGCTTCTAAAATACCAGCTGAGAAATAAAATAGAATTGGAAGTGATAAATAACATCCCTTTAAATAAAATCTTTGAAGGGCTTTTCTGTCAATTGTGTTGACATTCGACAGAGTGGAAAATTGGTAATTGGCTTCATTTTATCTGTTGAATATGTTCTTGCACATTGAGTTTAGACTAACAGAATTATGGAAAATGATTTAAACTTAAACAGAAAATGTGTATAGTATATTTTTTATTTTTCAGGAACAAAGGCAATATTCATGAATATAATTTTACATGATTTAAGCCAGGGGTCTTCAAACTTTTTAAGTGGAGGGCCGATTCACCGTCCCTCAGACTGTTGGGGGGCCGGACTATGATGAAATAGTCCAAAATTAGGATTGTTGTTGTTGTGTGCCTTCAAGTCATTTCAGACTTAGGTCAACCCTAAGTCTAAAGTTTAGGACAAAGGCCAGGTAAATGACCTTGGAGTGCCTTAGTTTGGGGACCCCTGATCTAGACAATCTCATAAGACCATAGGTAAGCAAAGAAGCCTCCAAAGACCATCGAGATGGTCTCATAAGACCATAGGTAAGGAAAGGGACCCTCAAAGACCATCTAGATGGTTTCATAAGACCATAGATAAGGAAAGGGGCTTCCAAAGGCCATCTAGACAATCTCATAAAACCATAGGTAAGGAAAGAGACCCTCAAAGGCCATCTAGACCATCTTATAGGGCCATAGGTAAGGAAAGGGACCTCCAAAAGCCATCTAGATGGCTTCATAAGGCTGTGGCTAAGCAAAGAGACCTTCAAAGACCATCTAGGCGATCTCATAAGGCTATAAGTAAGCAAAGAGACCTCCAAAGACCAGGTAGACTTAGGTCAACCCCAAGTCTAAAGTTTAGGACAGGGGCCAGGTAAATGACCTTGGAGGGCCGCATCCGGCCCCCGGGCCTTAGTTTGGGGACCCCTGATTTAAGCAATTAGTGCCAGCTTAGAACATATATATATATATATATATATATATATATATATATATATATATTTACAGTATTTATATTCCGCCCTTCTCATCCCAAAGGGGACTCAGGGTGGATCACAAAATGCATATACATGGCAAACATTCAATGCCATATGACATACAGACAGAGACAGAGACAGAGACAAAGACACAGAGGCAATTTAACATTTTCCAGTTTCCAGGCTTCATGAGGGTGTGCTCAGTTCTGGCCACAGGGGGAGCTGTGGCTTCATCATCCACTGTGGCACTGAATCCTTGATGGATTACTTCCTCATTCCTTTCCACATGCTGCTGGATGATTTTTTTGGTGTTGTAAATTAGTTAAATTAGCCTCCCTGCATAAACAGTACCTAAATTTCCTACTTGACAGTTGCAACTGTCTTTCGGGTTGCTTAGGTCAACAGCGAGCTGTGATATTTTTAATGGTCGGGCGCGCAATCCGACGTGGGCTGGCTTCGAACTCATGACCTCTTGGTCAGTAGTGATTTATTTCAGTTGACTACTAACCAGTTGTGCCATAGCCCGGCCCTTAAAACATAGTTTTAGTCTTATCGCTGGCTTTGTTTCTGTTATTAATTCTGAATTCCTTCTATTGCTGGGGAGCCTTCCCTCACTCTGGTTGTTAACTTTGTGATTGCATGATGTGCATCTGTGTTCTCGCCTTTATTTTCTGCTTCAGTTTATGATTAGTGAGTTGTAATGTTGCATTTAGAAGGTCAGAGGTTTTACAGATCAACTCCATACATGTCTACTCAGAAATATGTCTCATACATTTCAGTGGAGCTCATGTAACCTTAGGCTTATGCTGGAGGAGACATTTGTAGGATTATGCTTTCTAGCAACCGTTTTGGGTTAATAACTTGTTTGGGCACAAGCCCTAGTCCATTTCAATCTGGTTCAGGCTTGGCTATGGTACAGAGACAGCTTTGGTTGCCTTGGTGGATGACCTCCACAGAGAGCTAGCTAGATGGGAGAGTGTATTCCTTTTGGTTCTATTGGACCTCTCAGTGGCTTTCGATGCCATTGACCATGGTATCCTTCTGGGTTGACTCACTGAGATGGGACTGGGAGGCACTGTTTTACAGTGGCTCTGGCTCTTCCTGGAGGGCCATTCCCAGAAGGTGGTGCTGGGGAACTCCTGTTCAAACCCCTGGCCATTGATCTGTGGGGTTTCTAAGGGTTCCATTTTGACCTCCATGCTGTTTAACGTATACATGAAACCTCTGAGAAAGGTCATCCAGAGTTTTGGAGTATGGTGCCACTTATATGCAGATGACACCCAGCTCTGCTATTCCTTTCCATCTAAAGCCAAGGAAGCTGTCCTGACCTTAAACCAGTGTCTGCCATCAGTAATGGACTAGATGAGGGCAAAAATTTGAAACTTAACCCAGAGAAGACAGGGGTACTCCTTGTCATATGGCATACCAGGGAATAGGGATCCAGCCTGTGCTGGATGGGGTCACGCTCCCCTTGAAGACACAGGTCTGCAGTTTGGGGCTTCTCCTGGACTTAGTCAGCACTGGACCTGAAAGCCAGGTATATGTGATGGCCAGGAGAGCCTTTGCACAATTAAAACTTGTGCACCAACTGCATCTGTTCCTCGAGAAGCCAGATCTGGCCATGGTGGTACATGCCTTAGTTACATCCCATCTGTATTACTATAACGTGCTCTACGTGGGGCTGCCTCTGACGAGTGCTCGGAACTTCAGCTGGTCCAAAGAGCTGCAGCCAGGTTGCTAACTGGGGCTGGCTACAGGGAGCGGACAGTCCCCTGTTGCAGCAGCTCCACTGGCTGCCAGTTTGTTTCTCGGCACAATTCAAAGTGCTGGTTATGACCTTTAAAGCCTTAGATGGTTCAGGTCCAGGCTATTTGGCCAACCACATTCCCTTGTACGAATGTGCTTGGGCCCTGAGAACTTCAGGAGAAGCTCTTCTCTTGGTCCCACCTCCATCCCAAGCTTGTTTGGTGGGACCTTCCTTCTCAGTGGCTGCCCCTTGACTCTGGAACTCCCTGCCCAGGAAAGTCAGAATGCAGGCTAAAACCTGCATTCAGGCAGGCTTTTAAAGATGAAGGTATTTAAGATCAATTCAGGGGGTGCTGTAGTTTTTAACTTCAGATATGCTTTGATGGATTTTAACTGTGAATGTTTTAGTGCTGTTTATATTTAATCCTGTTTTAATGTTTGCATACTTGTGTGTTTTAAATTGTATGCTAATGCTTTTATGTTAAGCCGCTTTAAGTCTCCTTCGGAAATGATAAAACGGGGTAGTAATAATAATAATAATAATAATAATAATAATAATAATTCCCAAACAGGAAAATTATTTTCCCCCTTTCCTTTGGCTGCATGTGTGTGTTGGAATGAAAACTATGAGTGATGTTGGTTGCTACAGGTTGTGTCTCCTTTATCCAAAATGCTTGGGACTAGAAGTTTTTTCTCTCTGTGTGTCTCTCTGTCTCTCTGTCTCTCTCTCTCTTCTTTCATTCATTCTTCCTTTCCTTTTCATATCATACACCATACTTTCTGCCTTTTAGCACTGACACATTTAAAACATATTTCTGCAAAATGAGTTTTTCCTAGTTAGGCAGTTAGTATTTGTGTTTTGTTCCAAGCTACCCCACCTTTTCCTCAGATTTATAATGCTGTTGTTATACATTGTTATGGTGCTATACCTTGCTGTTATACTTTTTATTGTTTAGAATATGTTTTGTGATATTATTTATCTGAAAATATAGAATATGAATATATTTAATAATTATATAATTTTTTATTCAAATTGTATAAGTCCTGTCCAAAGATCTGATAACATGCATATGAGTCAAACTCAGTGATGGAAAAACTATGGCCAAATATTAGATATAAACTGTTTTTAAGACCAAGTCAGAAAGTGCTGTATGGTGTTTTGTGTATTTAAAAATTAGTTGTAATTCTTTTAATGGTTTTCATTATTCATTTTTAAATAGTACTAGGTTTAATTCTATTTTTATGTTTATAGTTTTTACAATTGTATATTGTTTTTACCACTCTTATATTTAAAAGAAAAAAGGTAATAATAGTAATAATTATACTATATTGCTGCTGTTGATATAGTAATAATTAGGTTTTGTAATTAGAGCATTTATCTAGATTCTGCAAGTCTAGGATGGGCCAGGGATGACAGGTGGATACTGTGCCTTTAAATAAATATATATATATATATATATATATATATATATATATATTCTGTGCAATGAATGTGGAGACAAATGTTTCACTCAGACTAGAGATGGAAGAAAAGGGTTCACTTAACATTGTCTGTGAAGTGAAAAACGAGCATTTAAACCAAAAGAAATGTAGAAAATGATAAGCAGCAAAATGGAACAATCTTTTTCAAATCAAAATGAAGCTGTCCAATGTACCATTTAAAAGCACTACCATCAAGAACTAACTGTACAAGGAGAGGCAAATGAACAGCGGCTGAATGGAAATGTCTGGAGATGGGGAGCCGAATGGAAAAATAGAAAGCTGTAGTTCCACAGAGACATCTATCGCTATCAGATGCAATGCTGAAGATTTATCAAGTATGGAGATCATCACCAGGGAAAAGCCTGTGGTCAAGTTGGGAGGCACAGATTGGGAGCGAAGTCATCCACTCATTCAAACCACAAGCCAATTGAGGCGGGAGGTTAAAGAACCCCAGGAAATACCATATATGGGCAGAGATGGCGACAGCTAGCGACCCGGGTGCATAAACTCACAGAAACATGTGACTTCTGGGAAATCATGTGTTTCTGAAGAAATGAAAGCTAAAGATAAACAAACAGCGCATGCGTACGCAGGCGCTCTGAATGATTTGTGAGCACGGCACAGAAAGAGTGCAGCCGGCCTGCTGGTCAGCACTGATTGGGCAGCGTCACAACTCTAAGCCAATGAATTTGCTTGTGGGCGGGCATAACCCGAACCCTGTAGTGTGTATAAATATTTTCTCAGCCCGCCACTGGGGGTTCCCCTGGAGAAGCACTTACTTTGTGCTAGGGGGAACCCTAGTGGCCATTAGCGAAATAAAACTGCTTTCTTGGAATTCCTTCAGTTGTCCGTCTCCATTCCTCCACTGCGCTCAAACAAGGACCGGAGCACAAAGGTTCCGCTACATTTTCTGGTGACCCCGACGTGATTTCCTATAAGACGGGCCAGGAGATTGGAGACGGATCCCGTTGGCGGGACGGCCTCAACTCAGCGGTGGGGGCCTGAGGCAACTACCGTGAGACGAGAAGGGGCCCCTGAATATTACAAGACCGGCTACGGTGCTTGCCTCTGATGCCAACGCTGACTGACGGTGAGAGCTGCAACATCAGCGAGGTTTCCATAGAAACCGGCTAGGAGGAAAAGGATCCAGGGAAAAAAGCCCAGGGGCGAAGGTTGGTCCAACGTCTACAGAAATCTGGCAAGTATAGGGGTTTGCATGAGATATTAAGGGAACGCCAGCGCTGGGAGGGACAAAAAAAAAAGTTCCCAGGGAGGTAGAAAGGGGTTCTGTCTTGTGTTTCCTGACGCATGCCATTGAGTGGCCGGGTGCCCAGGCCAGGACAGTCCCCTCTATTAGGCAGGATGGGAGGGAAAAATTCAAAGAGCTCCACTCCCTTACAATGCATCTTAGATAATTTTGGCTCTTTTGCTAGCAGAGCCGTAGCAGGGAATCCAAGGGACCTGAGAGATTATAGACTGAGGAATTTGTGTCAGGGAGAATGGCCAGAGTTTGGTTTAGGTTGGCAAGTAGAAGGAACGTGGGATCTGAAACTGATCCGAACAGTGGAAGAATATTGTGCTGTGAATCATCCGAACCAGTGGGTCTATATTGCTACGTGGGAACGGGTAGTTAGAGAAGATCCAGGTTGGGTTCGACAGTGCAGGAATGGCAAATGTATGGTGGTGAATGTCACGACCCAGGCGGCAGAGGCACCAATAACCATACACAGAGGCCAGAATCTAACTAATATCTTTATTGAAGGAATATATAAAGTTAATAAAAACAAGTATAGAAAATAGTCCAGGATTAGACCCTTCAGGAAAGGTCAGAATTAGTCCAAAAAAGCAATGTCCAATAAGAAATATTAAGGTCCAAAGTTGTAATCCAATAACCGAAACACTCACTTTGCCAAGCAAAGTGAGGGGAGATGACAAGGTCCTTAGTCCATAAAACTTGAGCGTGGCTAGGAAATAACTTGATACTTGAAACAAGGCTTGAACGTGGAACAAGGTAACTAAGAACAAGAACAAGGTCCGTGGAATAACTTGGTAAAATCCGTGAAACAAGGCAAGGATTAGTCCTGGGAAACAAGGCAAAGTCCGTAGGTAAACAAAGGCTGGGAAGCAAGGCGAAGGCTGGATAGCAAGGCAAGGCTTGAGCTGAAGCGAGGCTTGAATCGGAGCGCGCTGTCCAGACACAACTCGCTCCGTAGGCTGACGAATTGACTCCGCGAAGTTGCTACGCGGGCAAAACACCTATATAGAGTCCAACTTTCTCACCAAAGCGGTTCTCTGGGAATCAGAAACGAAAGCTAAACTCTGAGACCAGATGTTAAACTCCTTAAAGATTCTCACGAGAACCAATGTTAATTGGCAACATTCTTAGCTGCTATCCTCGCACTCCTGCGCGAAGCTGAATCCAAACTTCTCTGTTGTTTACAAAACTCCCGGCGCAAGAACACGGGAGAAGTAGGCTCTGGGGTTGTTTGACATACTTCTGGGGCACAACTTTCTTGCAGGTGCAAGGTTTCCAGATCTGCCTGGGAAGGATCTGGCTGAGAGGAATCCAGTTCAGACTGGGAAGGTAAAAAACCCAAGTTTTCATCTTCATCAGGGATTACAATGTCCTGAGCAGGACTACAAGGCCCATGGTTCATCACACTATCCCCCTCCTCAGGGCCCCTCCCAAACTGGGGTCCTCTCCCCGAGGCGCGAGGTCGCGGTTTGGTGGGATAGGTCAGATGGAAGCGACGGGTTAGATCAGGAGCATGGACTGTGGAGGCGTCTTCCCAAGAGCGTTCCTCAGGCCCAAAACCCACCCAGTCAATGAGATATTGTAGGCGGCGGCGATGAAAGCGAGAATCCAAAATGTCCTCAACCTCGAACTCCTCCTCCCCATTCATCAAAACAGGAGGGGGGGCCGGTTGGTCTGTATCAGGACGCACACCATCCGCCGGAAGGAGCAGGGAACGGTGAAACACTGGGTGAATGCGCATTGAACGCGGAAGTTGGAGTTTGAAAGTCACGGGGTTTAATTGCGCCACCACTGGATAGGGGCCAATGAAGCGGGCATCTAACTTCCGGCATGGGCGGTGGGAGGGCAGAAAGCGAGTGGACAGAAAAACCCGATCTCCTACCTTGATTTCGGGGCCCGGCTGGCGGTGTTTATCAGCGTGGCGTTTATAGTCCTCCTTGGCTTGGTCCAGTTGCTGGAGCAAAAGTTGTTGCACCGCTGTGAGTTCCTGCAGCCAATCCTCTGCTGCGGGAACTTCTGAAGTTTCAATGACAGGGGGAAAGAAACGTGGATGGAAACCGTAGTTTGCAAAGAACGGCGTTTCTTTTGTAGAAGCTTGAACTCCATTATTGTAGGCAAACTCAGACAGTGGTAACAGAGAAGCCCAATTGTCCTGTTGGTAGTTTACATAACAGCGAAGATACTGCTCCAAAGTGGCATTGGTGCGCTCCGTTTGCCCATCTGTTTGGGGATGATGAGCTGAAGATAAGCGAGAGTCTATGCCCAGTAGTTTTTGTAGTGCCTTCCAAAAACGAGAGGTGAATTGAGATCCACGGTCTGTGACTAAACTCTTGGGCAATCCATGTAGTCTGAAAACATGCTGAAGAAATAGATCCGCAGTTTCTTTGGCCGTGGGGAGGCCTTCGCAGGGAATGAAATGGGCTAACTTGGTGAATAGGTCCACCACCACTAAGATCGTGGTGAATCCACAGGAAGGTGGTAGGTCAGTGATGAAATCCGCGGAAATTATTTCCCATGGGCGAGATGGGGTAGGAAGGGGGTGCAAAAGCCCTGAGGGCTTCTCCCTTCGTATCTTGGAGCGCTGGCATACTGGGCAGGTGTTGACATATTTTTCCACATCCTTGCGGATCTTGGGCCACCAAAAATCTCTTAGGATCAAATGCATGGTTTTAAATAGTCCGAAGTGTCCTGCTGGTTTGCAGTCATGACACAGACGAAGCGCTTTTTCCCTGCCCGGTCCGGGTGGGATATAAACATGATTTCTATAGCAGAGCAGCCCATCTTTAAGCGAAAAGGGAAAATGCAGACCTTGGCGAAGTTGGTCCTGCGCCCAGGCATCTGCTTGCTGACTAGCCCTGATTTCTTGAGCACAGATGGGTCCTGGAGTAGGGGAAGTTGAACCAATGGGACTGGATTTGGTGTTCCCCACTGTGAGCGTGGCAAAGTTCTCAGGTTGTAGCAGTTGGGATTCAAAGGTCTCCTTGCGTCCTGCAGCGTATTCCGGTTTACGTGACAGGGCGTCTGCTTGCTTGGTTTGAGCTGGGGTCACATAATGGATCTGGAAGTTGAAACGTTCAAAGAATAAAGCCCAACGTTGCTGCCTCTGATTTAGTTTGCGGGCAGTTCTTAGATGTTCTAGATTACGATGATCAGTGTGGACTTCAATGGGGAATTTGGCCCCTTCTAGCCAATGTCTCCAAGTTTCAAAGGCTGCCTTTATGGCCAGTAGTTCTTTTTCCCAAATGGTGTAATTCCTCTCTGGTGTGGTTAGTTGACGAGAATAAAAGGCACAGGGGTGGAGGTGATCTCCCACCGGTTGTAAGAGTACAGCCCCAATTGCCACATCAGAGGCGTCCGCTTGCACCACAAAAGGGGTTCCAGGATTTGGGTGCTGTAGAATTGGCTGGGAGGTGAATAGTTTCTTCAGTTGCTGGAACCCTTTCTCTGCTTGATCAGTCCAGCGGAAAGGCTGCTTTCCACGGATGCAGCTAGTGATGGGGTCGGACCAGCGGGCAAAATCTGGAATGAACTTGCGGTAGTAGTTCGCGAACCCCAAGAAACGCTGCACCTCTTTCTTGTTAGTTGGCGCCCGCCATTCCAATACTGCTGAAACTTTGGCTGGATCCATGGAAAGCCCTAGAGGCGAGATGCGGTAGCCAAGGAAATCTACCTCTTGTAGATCAAAAGCGCATTTTTCTAGCTTGGCATAAAGTCCATGATCCCGCAGTCGTTGCAACACCATTTTGACGTGGTTCTCATGTTCTGATTGTGATCTGGAAAACACCAAAAAATCGTCCAG
Source organism: Anolis carolinensis (assembly GCF_035594765.1). Lineage (NCBI taxonomy): Eukaryota > Metazoa > Chordata > Lepidosauria > Squamata > Anolidae > Anolis > Anolis carolinensis. Next base: position 57,825,687 of record NC_085842.1, on the reverse strand, counting down.
GTAGATTATCAAGAATCTGTCTAGATAGTCCTGAAAAATATCGTTGACAAAATGCTGGAACGTTGCGGGAGCTCCGCATAAACCGAAATTCATAACTCGGGACTCGAATAATCCGAATTTAGTCTGGAAGGCGGTCTTCCACTCGTCCCCTTCTCTGATGCGAACTAGATTATAAGCCCCCCGAAGATCCAGCTTGGTGTAGACCTTGGCTCCTCGAAGTCGGTCCAGTAGATCCGAGATTAAGGGCAGGGGATAGCTGTTCCGCTTGGTGATATTGTTCAATGCTCTGTAGTCCACTACCAAGCGTAATTCCCCTGACTTCTTCTTCACAAACATCACTGGGGAGGCGGCTGGGGATTGAGAGGGTCTGATGAACCCCTTGCGAAGGTTTGTCTCTAAGAATTCCCTGAGAGCTTCTTGCTCTGGTTCAGTCAGGGAGTAGAGATGCCCTCGCGGGATCGGGGCCCCCTCCACCAAGTCAATGGCACAGTCATAAGGTCTATGTGGGGGTAATTTTTCGGCTTCTTTCTCATTGAATACATCCCAATACTCGGAGTACTTCTTTGGCAAGGTGATGATGGGCTCGGAGTCTGTGGCATGGCATACCTTGGCTACGAGGCAATGGTTTTGGCAGTACGGTGAAGCAAACTGCAGTTCTCTGTTGGACCAGGAGATGTTAGGGTCGTGGAGTGTCAGCCATGGAATTCCCAAAATCACAGGGAAATGGGGAACCTCGGTAACAAAGAAGGAAATCTCTTCCATATGTTCCCTTATCCACATCCTGGTGGGTTCCGACCACTGGCTTACGGGGCCCGTCTTGAGGGGACGGCCGTCTATGGCTTGCACCACACGGGCATTCTTGAAATCATGATATTGTAATCCCAGAGAGTCGGCATACTCTCTATCGATGAAATTGTTGGTAGCTCCAGAGTCTATCATGGCGTGGATCATGACGGGTCCCCTTTTTGCTGACCATAATGTGACCACGAGAAGGAACAGGACCCCGGTTGGCGGCTCTTGGATGGATTTTTTGACCGGGTTGGCGAGCCTCTCTACACCCGGTCGTTGGCTTCCCCCGCCGGCTGTGTGCCAGTCGGCTCAGACGCCTTCGACTCCGTGGAGGACGCCGCCGCAAGACGGGCGGCAGGCTTCCCTTTGGCTGGGCACTCTCTGGCGAAGTGGCCCCCGTTCCCGCAGTACCAGCAGAGGTTCAAGCGTTGACGACGGGCCTTCTCGGCGGCATCTAGTCTGGGACGTACATTGCCCAACTGCATCGGCACCTCCTCGCCTCCTCTGGGGTATGGGGTTGGCGGCGGGGGTCTCCACACCGGACGTGGCTGAACACTGGCGGGAGCGGGGGGTTTTGCCCCGGCTCTACCGCCCTGGCCTCGAACCCATTGTTTCCTGTTGGCAATCATGACTTCAGCCCGTAAACATTGATCAATGAGTGCCTCGAGGGTCTGGGGAGGATCCACCTTGGAGATTTCTTCCAGCATTTCAATGTTGAGACCCTCCCGAAATTGTCCTCTGAGGGCTACATCGTTCCAGCCGGTGTTGTGGGCCAGCACGCGGAACTCGGCTATGTACTGAGACATGGGTCTGTCTCCTTGAAGGAGGCGCCGGAGTTTGTGACCGGCTGCCTCCAAATTGTCCTCGATTCCCCAGGTCTCCTTAAGGTGATCCAAGAAGCGTTGTGCTGAACTTAGGTGGGGGGAGGCTTGATCAAACAGGGCCGTCGCCCAGCTAGCCGCTGGTCCGTCTAGAAGACTGTAGACCCACGCCACCTTGATGTCTTCTTGGGGAAACTCGGCATCACGGGCCTCTAGATAAGCTTGACATTGGCGGCGGAAAACATGAACCTTAGCAGCTTCTCCAGAAAACTTGGTAGGCAACGCCATGGCCGGGAGGCGAACTCCGCGCTCCCTCAACCCTTTTATTTCTCCATCCTGCGCGTTGAGTCTGTCACGGATGCGGTCCACTTCGTCCTTGCTGATGGTGTAGCTGAGCGGCTGTCCAGCCGGCGCGGCTCCGGTAGACATCCTGGCCTCGGTTAGTTGGTGCTTATGGGTGGCGGAGTCAAACTGTCACGACCCAGGCGGCAGAGGCACCAATAACCATACACAGAGGCCAGAATCTAACTAATATCTTTATTGAAGGAATATATAAAGTTAATAAAAACAAGTATAGAAAATAGTCCAGGATTAGACCCTTCAGGAAAGGTCAGAATTAGTCCAAAAAAGCAATGTCCAATAAGAAATATTAAGGTCCAAAGTTGTAATCCAATAACCGAAACACTCACTTTGCCAAGCAAAGTGAGGGGAGATGACAAGGTCCTTAGTCCATAAAACTTGAGCGTGGCTAGGAAATAACTTGATACTTGAAACAAGGCTTGAACGTGGAACAAGGTAACTAAGAACAAGAACAAGGTCCGTGGAATAACTTGGTAAAATCCGTGAAACAAGGCAAGGATTAGTCCTGGGAAACAAGGCAAAGTCCGTAGGTAAACAAAGGCTGGGAAGCAAGGCGAAGGCTGGATAGCAAGGCAAGGCTTGAGCTGAAGCGAGGCTTGAATCGGAGCGCGCTGTCCAGACACAACTCGCTCCGTAGGCTGACGAATTGACTCCGCGAAGTTGCTACGCGGGCAAAACACCTATATAGAGTCCAACTTTCTCACCAAAGCGGTTCTCTGGGAATCAGAAACGAAAGCTAAACTCTGAGACCAGATGTTAAACTCCTTAAAGATTCTCACGAGAACCAATGTTAATTGGCAACATTCTTAGCTGCTATCCTCGCACTCCTGCGCGAAGCTGAATCCAAACTTCTCTGTTGTTTACAAAACTCCCGGCGCAAGAACACGGGAGAAGTAGGCTCTGGGGTTGTTTGACATACTTCTGGGGCACAACTTTCTTGCAGGTGCAAGGTTTCCAGATCTGCCTGGGAAGGATCTGGCTGAGAGGAATCCAGTTCAGACTGGGAAGGTAAAAAACCCAAGTTTTCATCTTCATCAGGGATTACAATGTCCTGAGCAGGACTACAAGGCCCATGGTTCATCACAGTGAAGAAGGAGGGGAAAAAGAAGGAAGTTTTCCAATCCAATGAGGAGGACTACCCAGATTTACAGTTGAGTGTACAGGCTAGACAACAGGAATTATTGCCGCCACCCTTGCCACCGCCCCCCCCCCCACCCCAGGGAACAGCCCCCGGTGCACCTACACTAGGAACGAGACCCCCACCCTACTCTTCGGAGTCAACCGAAGCGGCCAAGAAACACTATCCTAGCCTAGAAAAATATCAGGAGGAAACAAAGGAAAAGAAGAAGTCACAACGGATGCCCAGTGATGCTTCTCCGGCACAAACTCGGAGACATGGAGCTCCGGTGTGGCCTGGTGATTCACCGACCGGACCGGCCCTCCAGATGCCCTTGAGAACGGTGCCTGTGATAAACAACAGGAATGAGATAGTTCAAGCATACCAGGTAGTGCCTTTCAGTAGTAGTGACATTTTGAATTGGAAAAATAATACTCCATCTTATAGTGAAGAACCCCAAGCTATGGCTAGGCTATTGGAAGGGATTATGGCAACCCATAATCCCACCTGGCAAGATTGCAGACAATTGTTGAATATGTTGTTCACATCAGAGGAGAGAAGAGCAGTGTTGAATAATGGGGTAGCCATAGCCCAGGTTGGTGCCCCACAAGATGGTGATGCAGCCGAGTGGGGAGCACAGAGGTTTCCTGTGGAAATAGATCCCCAATGGGACACCGCAGAAGAAGGACATTTGCAGAGACTGAGAGGATTCCAGCGTATATTGGTAGAAGCGGTAAAGAGGGGCCCGCCGCGACCCGTCAACATTGTAAAAATTCAGGGAGTGGTACAGGAAAAATCTGAGTCACCAACAGCCTTTTTGGAAAGGCTGGAGGCAGCATATAGAAAGTATAGCCCATATAATTTGGAGGATGAAAACGGTAGGAGGGCGATTCAACAGTCTTTTATCAGTCAAGCGGCTCCTGACATCCGGAGAAAGATTCAAAAGCAACCAGGATTTCTAGGAAAGACTATGAATGAATTGTTGGCACTCGCAGATCAAGTTTATATGGCGAGGGACCAGGTAGAAGAAGAGAAGAAGGACAGGAAGAAGAAGCAGGAATACCAAGCATTAGTTACCATGATGGAACAAAGTGCAAGTGGACAGAGAGGAAGAGGAGGATATGCCAGAGGGGGACAAGGAGGAAGAAGAGGGCCCCCTCGGAGGTTAGGTCGAGACCAATGTGCTAAATGTAAGAAGTTTGGACACTGGAAAGGTGAATGCCCAGAAGGAAGAGAAGGAAGTCAGGAAGGACCGAGAGAAAGAGGAAGGCCTGAGAGAGGAAGAAACCCAGGAAGGGGAAGAGGGCGTGGGAACTACGTACCTTTTCCTGCAAGAGAGGTGATAGCTGCAGCAGCTGTGATGGAAGAAGAATGGGAAGATATGGATGGAGGAGAGGAATGAGGAAGCCAGGCTCTTGTTTTGTTGGACCCCGGGGAGCCGATGGTCACACTTGAAATCGGGGACCAACAATTGGACTTTTTAGTGGACACAGGTGCCGAAAAATCAGTAGTAAATACAAAAATTAGTCCACCAACTCGGGAAACTACGAAAGTAATAGGGGTGTCTGGGAAGACCCAGAAGTGCCCCTTCCTTAAGGAACGCACCTGCAATCTGGCCGGACATCAGGTCAAGCATAAGATGTTATATCTCCCAGACTGCCCAGTCCCTTTATTGGGAAGGGACATTTTATCAAAATTACAAGCACAACTCCAGTTCATGAAGAATGGACAAATGGAGCTATCATTTCCCATGGAAGAGGAATGGAGACTGTTTCAAGTTAGGATTTTTACTGAAGAAATACAATGGCCATGGCATGAGACTCCTTTAGTGTGGGCAGAAGATAATCCTCCAGGATTAGCTAAATATGTTCCGCCGGTGGTGGTGGAAGTGAAAAGAGGAATGGGACCCATATGTAAGCCACAGTATCCCGTCAGTCGAGAGGCAGTGCAGGGGATCAGAAAGCATCTAGAGCGACTTCTGCAGCATGGGATATTGGTACCATGCAGTTCCCCATGGAACACGCCCCTGCTCCCAGTCAAGAAACCAGGAGGACAAGGAGAATATCGCCCAGTTCAAGATTTGCGGGCTGTAAATCAAGTCACCGTTCCCCTAACCCCGGTAGTGCCAAATCCATACATCATGATGAGTCTAGTACAAGCATTTGCCAAATGGTTTACTGTATTGGATTTAAAGGATGCATTCTTTTGCATTCGATTGGCCCCTGTATCCCAACCGATCTTTGCTTTCCAGTGGGAATCTCAGCAGTCAGGGCAAAGGACCCAGTATGTTTGGACACGCCTTCCTCAGGGGTTCCGGGACAGCCCGACCATTTTTGGTCAAGCCCTGGCCAAAGACTTACAGGATTTTGTAATACCTAAGGAAGAGGGAATTTGGCTTCAGTATGTAGATGACCTGCTTATCGCTTGCCGGACACTAGGAGGCACTAGAGAGCATACTTTGAGATTACTCAAGACATTGGAAGAAAAGGGTTACAAAGTGTCAAAGAAAAAGGCCCAGTTGTGCTGTCCCACGGTGAAATATTTGGGGTTCCATCTGACCGAAGGAAAGAAGATGTTAGGAGCTGAAAGAAAGGAAGTTGTTTGTGCCATCCCCACTCCCAGTACCCGGCGACAGGTGCGGGAATTTTTGGGATCAGCAGGATATTGTAGACAGTGGATCCCCAACTACGCCGTGTTGGCTAAGCCACTGTACCAGGCTACGAGAGGTGGAAGAGAAGATCCATTTGAGTGGACAGAAGAATGTCAACAGGCATTTAAGGCATTAAAAGAAGCATTGATGTCATCTCCAGCATTAGGACTGCCCGATTTGGAAAAACCATTCACTCTGTTCGCTGCAGAGCGGGAAGGAACAGCGGTTGGAGTATTGACCCAACCACTAGGTTCATGGCAAAGGCCGATTGCCTACTTGTCAAAGCAATTGGACACAGTGGCTCGTGGATTGCCACCTTGCCTGAGGGCTGTGGCAGCATCAGTAGATTTAATCAAAGAAGCGAATAAATTGACCCTAGGACAGCCACTGACAGTTAAGGTGCCCCATAGCGCTAAGGCACTGTTAGACATTAAGGGACCGCGCTGGCTCACAAGTGAGAGGTTAATGAAATATGAGGGATTGTTGTGTGACAACCCACTGGTGACCCTGGAGACTTGCTCCACTCTGAATCCGGCCACCTTGCTCCCGACTCCAGGAGACACCACGATCCATCAGTGTGCCCAGGTGATGGATGAGGTATTCTCCAGTCGACCGGATTTGAAGGATGTGCCACTAACTAAGGTGGACGACACTCTGTTCACAGATGGAAGCTCCTTTATGGAAAATAATCAAAGACACTCAGGTTATGCGGTTGTTCGGTGGGGGGGAGAGACGCTGGAAGCAGAGTCACTGCCCCCGGGGACTTCTGCCCAGAAGGCCGAATTGATTGCCCTGACCCGAGCATTGGAATTGTCAAGCGGAAAGCGGGTTAACGTCTACACAGACTCAAAATATGCTTTCACTACCCTCCATGCACACGGAGCACTGTACAAGGAGCGCGGGCTCCTCACGTCTGGAGGAAAGTGCGTGAAACATGCTGGAGAGATTGTGGATCTCCTGGAGGCGGTTTGGAAGCCAAGGCAGGTGGCTGTGATGCATTGTAAAGGGCACCAACGTGGAGACGATCCCGTAGTGCAAGGAAATAGGCAGGCTGATCTGGCAGCCAAAGAGGCAGCTAGGCTGCCCTATATTGAACATCAGGTAATGGCCCTACAGGTAGAATTAACTGAACATAACATTACATATACACCAGAGGAAGAAGAATGGGCCTTAAAGGAGAAGGGTCAGTGGTCAGGGGAACTCATAGTGATGCCAGACGCCCGTGTCTACGTCCCTAAGGACTTGGCATGGCACTTAGTCCAACACATGCACCAAAACACACATTTAGGAAAAATGGCATTGGCAAATCTGCTAGGACGACAGTTGTATATCGATGGATTACATAGCCTAACGGCAGCAGCAGCCCGAAGATGCTGGACATGTATCAAAAATAACCCCAGAGAAGGACCCCTCAAGCCACCAGGAGTCCAACATGTGGGTGGGGTACCCTTTGAAGCTTTAGTCACTGACTTTACAGAAATGCCCCCATACAAAGGATACAAATATTTACTGGTGTTCGTGGACACATACACAGGATGGGTGGAGGCTTACCCTACAAGGACTGAGAAGGCTGTAGAGGTGTCAAGAGCTCTAATGAAAGATGTTATTCCCAGATTTGGCATACCCTTAGAAATTGGATCAGATAATGGCCCCGCATATATTCAACAGGCTGTGCAAGGATTATGTAGAATTTTGGGCATAAAATGGAAGTTACATTGTGCATATAGACCCCAATCTTCTGGAAAAGTGGAAAGAATGAATAGGACATTAAAGGCTCAGCTTGGGAAACTTTGCCAAGAGACAGGATTGCCGTGGATGGTGGTTTTGCCCATGGCATTATTAGGAATCAGATGTACACCACACAAACGGACAGGACTCTCCCCTTTTGAAAGACTCTATGGACGACCCCCTTTGAACTTGAAGGGAGCCTTAGAGACAGGAGCTGAGCAACACCTCATAGGAGAGAAACAGACATTGGCCCAGGTTCAGGCTTTGGGCAGACAAATGCAGCAGTTAGAAAAATACATTTCTGAATTGAACCCACCATTCCCTACCACACCTCTACATTGTTTTTCACCAGGTGACGAGGTTCTGGTCAAGGATTGGAAGATTGAGCCATTGGGACCCAAGTGGCGAGGACCCTATGTTGTGCTCCTGTCTACCCCCACTGCAGTGAAGGTGAAGGAGATTAAGCCGTGGATACATTACACCCGTGTAAAACTAGCACCTGAGGAGTGGCGGACGGAGCGAGTTCCTGGTGAGGACCTGAGACTCAGGATCATCCGGCAACTCCCTAAGGGGTCAACAAGGCCATGAAGCTGATCCCTTCGGGTGCAACGGAGCGTCGGTGGTCAAGTATGTCGCAGCATGGCCCAACAAAGGCGCTCTCCGGGAGATGGTGGCTAGACATTTTGAGAGGAAAAAGTGGGAGACAAGTTATGAGGAGGGGAGGAAAGCGCACTGTGTTTGGTATATTATTTGTGCTGAGTTTTATTCTCTCTTTTGGAAAAAGAGCACATGGGAATTGGATAAAAGAACATGCCAATTATATGTTTGAGCAGCACGGGAAAGAGGTAGCATTAATATATGAACACCCCCTCACCGTAGGAGATTTTTCATTTCTTCCCGATTTAATTGATGAACCACAGATTGTGTTGGAGGGATTGTCCAAGGCTCAGGAGGGTCCACCTACCGTGTTTTCTAGCATACCGAAAATACCGAAAAAAATAAATAAAACTCGGTTTCGACGGTTTAGATACCACACCTCCACCAGGGGTTTGTGCTTCTGTTGTGGAGGATCGGGAATATGGAATTCTGAGTGGAAACACTGGGGAACTAGGCAGGCGTTCTTTTCCCGATTAGGCAATTATTCCCATTGTCGAGACCGGTTCTATCTACATGGACAATTTAATACATCTTATGTCTCACGATTAAATCTAACCGCAACCGAGTGGGCTAGCATGTATCCAGATTATCCTACATTTAGTGTGAATGATTCTATTGAGGGCCTAAAATCTTATATGAACATACTGCAACAATTAACCCAACTGAGCCTAGGTAAAAGCCTCTGTCCGTTATGGCAAATTAGGGATCCAAATCTATGGTTTTTCTTTGATAAATGGGCCACAAATTATCACCCTGGCAACTACCAGTGTGTCGGTGTGGGTTATTTGACATTCCCAGTTCAGGTCTTACACAAAAGGCATCAGCGCCTGAAACGGGACATTGTGCAAACAGGCCCTCTAGGACCAGAATGCTCGGATGAGGTCATTATTAACAAGGCCCTGTCAGGTTCAGAAGCCTCCCGTGTAGGAGGAGGCCTGATCACAGGCTTGTTGACACTGGGTGCTTACCCAGGGATTGTAGCTCAAGCAAATCGTAGAAGTGTTCTAGGCCTGACTTGCCGCCTTGAAAAGTCCATAAATGCCACTGGTAAAATTTTCCGGGAAATCCAGTCTGAAGTAGAAGAAATCAGCCAGATGGCCCTACAGCATAAGTTGGCCCTTGACTACCTACTGGCGGCCAGGGGGGGGGGTTATGCGCCATGGTTAGAGGGCGTTGTGTAGTGAAATTTCATAACTTGAATAGTACTATTGAAGATGACATCGAGTCATTACAAAAGTTAATTTACAATAATGTCCAGGAGATAGAAGGTTGGTCTCCCTTCTCCTGGGTGACTAGCTGGTTACCCTCAATAGAATGGTTGAAGAACATATTGTTGATAGGGATTTTAGGATTGTTCATTGTTCTCATAGTTATGTGCTGCACTCCAATAATGATGCAAATGTGTACTAGGTGTGTCACACAATCCTTACCTGAAAAAAAGATAGCCATACTCCAAGCCAAGCGGGATTGGATGGAACCATAATGCTTTGCTTCAGCTTTTGTACATGCGCTTCGCAAAAAGAAAATGGGGGAGTGAGGCGGGAGGTTAAAGAACCCCAGGAAATACCATATATGGGCAGAGATGGCGACAGCTAGCGACCCGGGTGCATAAACTCACAGAAACATGTGACTTCTGGGAAATCATGTGTTTCTGAAGAAATGAAAGCTAAAGATAAACAAACAGCGCATGCGTACGCAGGCGCTCTGAATGATTTGTGAGCACGGCACAGAAAGAGTGCAGCCGGCCTGCTGGTCAGCACTGATTGGGCAGCGTCACAACTCTAAGCCAATGAATTTGCTTGTGGGCGGGCATAACCCGAACCCTGTAGTGTGTATAAATATTTTCTCAGCCCGCCACTGGGGGTTCCCCTGGAGAAGCACTTACTTTGTGCTAGGGGGAACCCTAGTGGCCATTAGCGAAATAAAACTGCTTTCTTGGAATTCCTTCAGTTGTCCGTCTCCATTCCTCCACTGCGCTCAAACAAGGACCGGAGCACAAAGGTTCCGCTACACAATGATCCTTAAATATTGGGACATGAGGCAAGTTGAGGATAGAGGAGGGCAGCCAAGGGGATAGTCTTCTTGGACCAAGTTAGAAATGATACATTTAATAGAAGAGGCTGATGAAATATTTCTCATTTGGATAGTTAGTCGCTGCACACATATGCAACTCTGGATCAGTAGCTGTTGTTCGTGGTTGAATGAAATCCTGATTAATCCCTTTCTCTTGTGATTTTCTGCCTTTGGGGCTTTGGTGTCCAGTCAGGAGGTCATCAGAAGGTGATGGCCTTCCTGCCCGACTAGGTAGATATAAAGGTAGATATACATTTACAAGCAAGGCTGTGGGAAAGGAAAGGTCAGGGTAAATCAGGTATGGGCAAATTTCAGTCCTCCAGGTGTTTTGGACTTCAACTCCCACAATTGGAGGGCCAAAGTTTGCCCACAACTGGGGAAAATGGTATTAGACAGTAATATAGATTTGATACAGGAAGGGAATATTACCTATGGAAAGGGATACATTTAATCCAGGAGGAATCGTGGCTCTTGGGGGAGAGATTTGCTGCCCCGACCCGTTCACATGTGCGCTAGTCTGAATCAGCGCATCTCTAGGGGCAGTTGATAAAAGAAAATAAAGGTAGACATACAAAGGGAGGTCTGGGTCTCGTGGGCTGCTGCTGGCTCGCTGTGGACCCCTTGGCTGTGTGTACTTGACGTACTATAAATCCCAGGAGTGGGGGTGCCGTGTTTGCCCACACAAGCCATGGGAGATACTTTCAGCCAGACTGAGGCCCTATACACACTGCCATATAATACACTTTGAAACTGAATTATATGGTCAATGTGATAGATACACTCATATAATGTAAAACTGCATTATATGCTCATATATATTGGTTTGTTTCACGGTATAAAGGAATAGGACATTACATGGGTTTTAGCTGGTATGTTTTTAATTTATGTTGCTATGCTAGTTTTATGCTAGTTGTCATGGGTAACGGGAGATCATAATGTTTTAATGTCTTACATTGTTAATTTCTCATTCGTCGGGGTCCATGTTCATAATTTTTGTTTGTCTTGATTTAATGTAGTTATTTATTTACCATATTTATACCCTGCCTTTCTCAACCCTGGAGGGGATTCAAGACGGCTTTACATATAGACAACTACGAGGCAACTGGTATTTGATGCCTTAGAACAATGTACAATTAAAACAAACATTTTGAAATAGAATTATAAACACATTAAAACATTTTAAAACATTACATTCACTATTAACCACGCTATTCGCAGTTGTAATCCGGGCCGTTCCAGTAGTCGTTGCACATAATTCCATATCCATCTATTGCACTACAGTTGTTCTCCGAAGGCTTGATCCCAAAGCCACGTTTTCACTTTCTTTTGGAAGGTCAGGAGGGAGGGGGTTGATCTAATATCCCTGGGGAGGGAATTCCACAGCCAAGGGGCCACCCCTGAGAAGGCCCTGTCTCTTGTCTCCGCCAATCATGCCTGAGAAGGAGGTGGGACTAAGAGCAGGGTCTCCCCAGATTATCTTAAATTTTACATGCTGTTCACTGCTTTGATGGAGCTCCTGGTGGCGCAGTGGGTTAACCCGCTGAGCTGCTGAACTTGCTGACCGAAAGGTTGGGGGTTGAAATCTGGGGAGCGGGGTTAGCCCCAGCTTCTACCAACCTAGCAGTTTGAAAACATGCAGATGTGAGTAGATCCATAGGTACTGTTCCGGCAGGAAGGTACCGGCGCTCCATGTAGTCATGCTGGCTACATGACCTTGGAGGTGTCTACGGACAACACCAGCTCTTCGGCTTACAAATGGAGATGAGCACCAACCCTCAGAGTTGGCAATGTATGTCTGGCAATGTACGGGTCCCTATGTATGGCTCCCTAGCTGAGGGCCCTGTGTAGGAAATCTGTGTCCTGGCTCCTTTTCTGGGCCTAAAATTGTAGTTCACAACACAACTATACAGATGCTTCTCTAGATACAAATCCTATTGAATAATGTAGGGAGCCTGCTGTCAGGCAAGCAGAGGTAGGGTTTATATACATATAAATGTACAGTACAGATAGAACATCCAATAATTGAAGGACCTAACTTGGCTGACGTTTAACCTGGTGTTATCAACTGAGTCCCTCTAGGGCAGTGGTTCTCAACCTGTGGGTCCCCAGGCGTTTTGGCCTACAACTTCCAGAAATCCCAGCCAATTTACCAGCTGTTAGGATTTCTGAGAGTTGAAGGGCAAAACAACTGAGGGCCCACAGGTTGAGAACTACTGCTCTAGGGAGATGGATTATTTATATCTAGGGACATAAATAAAGATATTATTATTATGTTGTCGAAGGCTTCCAGCCGGAATCACTGGGTTGCTGTGCTGTGAGTTTTCCGGGCTGTATGGCCATGTCCAAGAAGCATTCTCTCCTGATGTTTCACCCACATCTATGACAGGCATCCTCTGAGGTTGTGAGGTCTGTTGGAAACTAGGCAAGTGGGGTTTATATACATGTGGAAGGTCCAGTAAATTAAGAACAACATTCAGAAAACAGAAGAATTCCAGACAGGAAAAAATCAGGGCCAGTGAATGCCTTCTAACAAAGAATTCCCGCAGGCAGGAAGCAGCCAGCCTTCAAAGATGCAAGGCCATTCAATGCTAATCAAGCAGGCCAATTGCAACATTGACACTTGCCTTAAACAGACAAGAATTCTTTCTTCCACCTTGGACATTCCACAGATATATAAACTCCACTTGCCTAGTTTCCAACAGACCTCACAACCTCTGAGGATGCCTTCCATAGATGTGGGCGAAACGTTGGGAGAGAATGCTTCTGGAACATGACCATATAGCTTGGAAAAACTCACAGCATTCTATTATTATTATTATTATTATTATTATTATTATTATTATTATTATTAGTCCTTCAGGATCTGAAATTTAGGGAGGCATCTATACTATAGAGGGAGGCAAATTTAGGGAGGCATCTATACTATATATACTACCGGCTGTTAGGAATTGTGGGAGTTGAAGTCCAAAACACCTGGAGGGCCCTTTTGCCCATGCCTGCTCAATGCTATGGGATCAAGAGAGTTGCAGTTTGGTGAGGCACCGCCACCCTTTGTCAGTGAAAGTTAAAGACCTTGCAAAACTACACCTCCCAGGATTCCAGAGCATTCAGCCATGGGAGTTAAAGCGGCGTCCAAATGCATTCATTCCATAGAGCAGATGCACTCAACTCCGGGGGAATACTGAGGATTTGCAGAACTATGTTTCCCCTCCCTCCACTGTCAGTTCGAGTCCAAAAAACTACATTACCCAGCAGCCTCGGCGGCGAGGCGGGAAGTGGCGCTTGCCTGTAACCACGTGTTTTCCCGCCGGGAAGCCTCTGAGCGCGGGCGATTTGGAGCTCAGTGGGCGGGGAGAGGGCAGTTGGGCCATGTCTTCCCCCTCGGAAGGGTCGGCCTGGCCCCAGAGCCTTGGCCCGTTGAAAGTAAGTAAGTTGGGGCACGGAGGGAGGTGGGTGGGGGTGCCCCTTTTTCAATGGATAGAGCTGATCGCAGCACTACATAAGAGTCCCAGAGGTGGAAGAGACCCCAAGGGCCAGCCAGCCCAGCCCCCTTTGGCCACACCATCAAAGCATCCCCGGCAGATGGCCATCCAGCCTCTGCTTAAAAACCACCTCAATCTGAGCACCAGACGCCACTGCTGAACAGCTCCTACGACCTCACAACCTCTGAGGATGCCTGCCAGAGATGTGGGCGAAACGTCAGGAGAGAGTGCTTCTGGAACATGGCCATACAGCCCGGAAAACATACAACAGCCCAGCTCCTGCTGCCCTTGTACATCAAGCAGAAAGTGTTTCAGGGCAAAAGAGGGCTTAAGAGCATGTGCAGAATACTTTCTTCTCTCCACTGAAGTCATTGCTCACGTTCATAATAATAATAACAATAATAATAACTTCATTTTTGTATCCCGCCGCCATCTCCCCAAAGGGACTGGGGCGGCTCACATGGGGACAAGCCCAACAACACAAGTTAAAACACAGAACAATCAATTTAAAACATTATAACTAAATAAAACAATAAAACACATCAACAGAATTAAAACCAGGACAATAATACAGTAGAGTCTCACTTATCCAACATAAAAGGGCTGGCTGTAATTATCCCAGTAATTATTTCATATTAAAGTAGAATCTCACTTATCCAACATTCGCTTATACAATGTTCTGGATTATCAAACGCAGTCTGCCTTTTCATAATCAATGTTTTTGTAGTCAGTGTTTTAAATTCATTGTGATATTTTAGTGGTAAATTTGTAAATACAGTACAGTAGAGTCTTCTTATCCAACATAAACAGGCTGGCAGAACGCTGGATATGCAAATATATTGGATAATAAGGAGGGATTAAGGAAAAGCCTATTAAACATCAAATGAGGTTATGATTTTGCAAATGAAGCACCAAACATGTTATACAACAAATTTGACAGAAAAAGCAGTTCAATATGCAGTAATGTTATGTTGTAATTACTGTATTTACGAATTTAGCACGATATATATCACGATATATTGAAAACATTGACTACAAAAATGGCTTGGATAATCCAGAAACTTGAATAAGCGAGCTTGGATAAGTGAGACTCTACTGTAATAATAACAACAACTTTATTTTTGTATCCCGCCCCCATCTCATCTCCCCGAAGGGCGGTTCACATAGGGACAAGCCCAACAACACAAGTTAAAACACAGAACAATCAATTAAAAACATTATAACTACATAAAACAATAAAACACATCAACAGAATTAAAACCAGGACAATAATGATAACATTTGGGGTTAGATCAGGTCTGGGTAAACTTCGGCCCTCCAGGTGTTTTGGACTTCATCTCCCACAATTCCTAACAGCCGGAATTATCCAAAAATTGGAAAAGTCCAAAACACCTGGAGGGCCGAAGTTTGCTCCTGTCTGGGTTAGATCCATGGTCCTCATTTTCAAGGCCTTCTCTGTGGATTTTTCTTAGGTTGAGGTGCATAATAACAACAACAACAATAATAATAATAATAATAATAATAATAATAATAATAATAATAATAATAATATGATGTTGTTGAAGGCTTTCATGGCCGGAATCATTGGGTTGCTGTGAGTTTTTCAGGCTGTATTGATGTGGGCAAAAAGGCAGGAGAGAATGCTTCTGGAACATGACCATACATCCCGGAAAACTCACAGCAACCCAATAATAATATTTTATTTATAACCTGCCAAGGGGACTCAGGGCGGTTTCCAGCGAAAGGAACGAAGTGGCAAACATTCAATGCTGAAAACAAATGACAAATCAAAACAGTGGATAAAACAATCTCAATATAAAATTATAAAACTGACCGAAAAAATAACCAAAGATTAAATGTAAATAAAAATAATGTAACACATTACTCACATTTACCCCATAATAAACTCTTAAACATTAGATTTAAAAGGCTTATTAAAAGCTAAAATGGTTTACAACACACAACAGGCGGAAGTAGGACATGCCTTTTGTTTTCCTTTCTTTGAAGATCTTACTTTCCCAGCAAACATGATATTAACAAACATGACTTTTATGGTCCTGTATGGTTTTTAATCTGTTTTAAAGTAATTTTTTTTAATTGAAAAAAACCCTCCTTCCATTCAGTCTTGTTTTTTGTATGTTTCTAATTGGTACCGTGTGCCCTCAAGTCTTCTCCAATTCAGAATTTTTCAAATTGTGTTCCTCCAGATGTTTTAGACTTCAACTCCCACAATTTCTAACAGCTGGTAAGCTGGCTGGGTCCAAAGCACTTGGAGCTGACGTCCAAAGCACTTGGAGGAACACATTTTGGGAAACACTGCTTCTGGAAACTAAGGTGAACTTATCACAGGGGTTTCTGAGGCTGAGAGTGTGTGACTTGACCTTGGTCATCCAGACCGAGGAGATTCAAACTCTGGTCTCCAGAGTCGTAGTCCAACACTCAAACCACTAAACCAGGCTGGCTATCATTTATATGTGTTTTGTATCTGGTCATGTCTGACTATGGGGGTTGGTGCTCATCTCCATTTCTAAGCCAAAGAGTCAGTGTTGTCCGTAGACACCTCCAAGGTCATGTGGCTGGCATGACTGCATGGAGCTCCATTTTGTTGTATTCCATAAGTATTTCTAAGGCACCTTGGGATGCAGCCTGGGCGATACATATATAAATACACAAGCAATTTTATTTATTTATTTATTTATTTATTACATTATATCCCGCTCTTCTCACCCCGAAGGGGACTCAGAACGGCTTACAAATCAAATGAACATACAATATATTACTAGCACAGCACAATATAAGCATTAAATTACTATATTATATTATATCATTATATGGTAATATTAGTAATATTACATTTAATATATAATATATAATTAATATTATTATATTGTATTATTAGTAGTATAATATTGTATTCCATTATAATATCAGTATTATATGTATATGCAATTCCTGGATTAGGCCTTTTTAATACTATGAAGAAACAGTCTTTGTTTGCTTTTGGGTTTTTTAAATGAAAGCTTCGATTAGAAACCGCATTAAAGATGTGGATTTCTATAACTACCAAATTTCAAGGTCAGTTCCCCCAGTATTCCATCAGTATTCACAGTTGGCCATATTGGGTATACATGCTAAGTTTGGTCAAGATCCACAGTTGGGTTCACACTGTTCTCTGAATGTGGGTGAACTATAGCTGTCGGCATCCAAGGTCTATTCCTCTCCAAACTCTGTGAATATTCAGAGTTGGTAATATTTGGTATGTGTGCCATGTTTAGTTGAGATGCATCATCGATTGGGTTCAGAGTGCTCTCTGGATGTGGGTGAACTATAGCTCTCAACTTCATGGGTCTATTCCCCCCAAACCAAAGTTGGCCATGTTTGGTCCAGATCCATCCTTGGTTGAGTTCAGAGTGCTGTTGATTGTCAGTGAACTGTAAACTTCAAGGGCCAAAAGTCAACATGCAGCAGCTTCTTTCTGCAACAGCCTTGTCTGATCAGAGTTTTTATTCTTCATTCTGAACTTGTATAAAACTGCTCTGAAGCTCTTTCAAAAGAGATCCAGATTGTGAATCAATTTATACACCTCCCTGGGGATTTTCTTAGGTTACTGGTTGTAGTTCATGGAGCATGGCAAATGCAGGAAAAAGCAACTGCTGTATCATAAACCAGAGGAGCTTTCAATTATTAAAAGAACAACATAACAGAAAAAAAGATAAATGAATCTTATATAGGTTTTTCAGAAGGCTTTAAAATGTTTGTGGCTGTTAAGCATTGTTGTGTGTAAGCAAAACCAGGGAGAGCAAAAAACAGATGAAATGTGTGTCTTGTTAGATGAGCCTGCCTTTTACTTGTGTACAGTTCATAGCAATCTGAGTGCTTTGTAAATGAATTATACTTTTTCAGTCAAAATACTTCATCACTTAAGACCTAGGGGCTGAAGGTGGGAAAAGGCTAAAATAAGCCACAGATACAATGCAGTAAGAAGTAGAATAACATCATAATGAAAACAAATTGCAAGCAGCAAAAGAGGCAAGTGTAAGCAGCTTTAAAACTTTGTTAACACTTGGGGAGGAAACAATCCACAGCAGAAGTCTATATAAACTTGGTTTTCAATGGTTGTACGTTGCTTTTAAAGTGGGTTTAACTGTTGCTTTGTTCATTGTGTTTTTAAAATCTTGTTTAAAGTATATATGGTTCTAAACTGGAATTGCTTTAAATTGTCTGTCTTGTATTCCACTCTTAAAGCCAAGGGTAAAAGGCAGAATAGAAGTGTTTTAATAAACACCCAATTGTTAGTCCTAACTATATTAAAGCTAGTGAGCATGGTCAGTTCTTAAATCCGTTCCACTGATTACATCACCAGGTCTTGGACAGAGAGATATTATAAACATTATTGGTTTAATCTAATATTCTCCAGATGTTTATATCCATATTAATAAATAACAGTAATATTAGTTGGAATAAAGTTTTAATGGGAGAGCATTCTGAAAATGGGTTTACATCCAATTACTAATCCCTACCTACTGAAACAGTGGGATTTAAGTGTTGACAGATTTGGTGGGCTGACTCCAGTTGTGACTAACACTAAATCAAGAGTAGATTTGTCTCTAAAGATATGTATGTTTTATGCACATATCTGTGCTAATTGCTTCCAGATGTGTTGGATTTCCGCTTTTGTCATCACCTCCCTGCAGGACAAACACATTTATTGGTGGTTAGGGAAGAGAAAACTAGCTTGCACTATAATGACATCATTTGAGAAGTGCCATAGTGTAATTATGTTCTGTTATAAGCACTGCAGCTTTTATCAACACATTCTTTCTGAAACCGACCTGTTTAAAATTATAATCTGAGTGTTTCATTTGATCCTACATTTACATCATTATCTATTTCAGAAAGTGGATGACTTGTTGCGTTGTGGGATATGCTTTGACTATTTCAACATTGCAATGATCATTCCCCAGTGTTCACATAACTGTAAGTATAGAAGTACTTTTTCTCCCTTTGTTCTAAATGAGCATATGCATGATTTTTTAATGTTGTTCCTTAACTGTGCGGAACAAGTTGGCTTATATTACAAACCATGATAAACAACTTCAGTCAAATTCAATTTAACTAATACCAAGAATCAAGTCACGGCCCAACAAAAAAAGTCTTGGTATCTTGGTTTTAAGGCCTATTCCTGGGGTTATCCTTATCTATATAAAAGGATAAAAAAATTCCAACCTCGGACAAAACAACAAAACTACACATCCCAGAAACACTAAACCTGGCAACACAACCCCTCATCCATGCCTCTACGTTCATACAACAAAAAGAAAAGAAAAATAAAGTCCTAATTAGAGGGAAAGGAATAATTGTTTTTTATCCAATTGCTGCTAGTTACAAGGCTAAACTTTGCCCACTTGGTTTCCTAGCAACCTACTCAGCCCAGGGGACAGGCACAGTTAGGCCTCAGGCCTCTTCCACAATGCCTATAAGATACAGATTATCTGATTTTAACTGGATTATATGGCAGTGTAGACTCAAGGCCTTTCCACACAGCTATATTACCCATTTATAATCTTATATTATCTGCTTTGAACTGGATTATCTTGAGTCCACACTGCCAGATAATTCACTTCAGTGTGCATTTTATACAGCTGTGTAGAAGGGGCCTCATATAATCCAGTTCTAAGCAGATAATATAAGATTATAAATATACAGTAGAGTCTCACTTATCCAACATAAACAGGCCGGCAGAACGTTGGATAAGTGAATATGTTGGATAATAAGGGATTCTGGAAAAGCTGATTAAACATCAAATTAGGTAATGATTATACAAATTAAGCACCAAACATGTTATACAACAAATTTGACAGAAAAAGTAGTTTAATGCTCAGTAATGCTATGTTGCAATTACTGTATTTACGAATTTAGCACCAAAATATCACAATGAATTTAAAACATTGACTACAAAAACATTGACTACTAAAAGGCAGACTGTGTTGGATAATCCAGAACACTGGGTAAGCGAATGTTGGATAAGTGAGATTCTACTGTTGGATAAGTGAGATTCTACTGTAATATGAAATAATTACTGTGGTTATCCAGTCCAACCCAATTCTGCCATGGAGGACACAATCCAAGCACGCCCAACAGATGGCCACCCAGCCTCCCAATAATAATAATAATAATAATAATAATAATAATAATAATAATAATAATAATAATAATAATAATAATATAATCATACAGTCATAAGGTTAGGAGACACCCCTAAGGATCATCCAGTTCAACTTCCTTCTACCATGCAGGACAACACAAACCAAGGACTTCTGACAGATGGCCATCCAAGATCTGCACAGTAATAATACAAATCGAATCATAGAATCAGACAGTTAGGAGAAACCCCTAAAGGCCATCCAGTCCAAGCCAACTCTGCCATTGGACGATACAATCCAAGCACTCACAACAGATGGCCAGCCAGCCTCTCAATAATAATAATAATAATAAGAAGAATAAGAATATCATACAATCCTAAGGTTAGCAGATACCCCTAAGGGTCATCCAGTTCAACTTCCTTATATCATGCAGGAGGACACAATCCAACCACTCCTGACAGATGGCCATCCAATATCTGCACAATAATAATACACATCGAATCATAGCTTCAGACAGTTAGGAGACACCCCTAAAGGCCATCCAGTCCAACCCAATTCTGCCATGCAGGACACAATCCAACCACTCCTGACAGATGGCCACCCAGCCTCTCAATACTAATGCTACTACTAATAATAATAATAACAACATCATCATACAATCCTAAGGTTTGGAGTGACCCCTAAGGATTATCCAGATCAACTTCCTTCTACCATGCAGGAGGACACAATCCAAGCACTCCTGACAGATGGCCATAATAATGATGATGATGAAAATGATGATGATGATGATGATGATGATAATAATAATAATAATAATAATAGAAGCATAGAATCCAAGAGTTTGGAGAGACCCCTAAGGGCCATCCAGCCCAACCCTTTCTACTATGCAGCAGGACACAATCCAAGCATTCACAACACATGGACAACGTATAAATACTATACAATACTACACAGGGACATAGACCCCCTCTACCCTCACCACTTTCACAGTACACAAACAACCAAATGCATACTAAACATAAAGACAACCATACAACAGACATTCAATACCACCACTATCTCAACAAGTTCTCACCAACACCACCAGACAACACCACAGCAACGCGTGGCCGGGCACAGCTAGTATATATATAAATGTAATGTGCATTTTTCCCATGGAGTAAACAACAAAACCACTGAACCAAATCACCAAATTTGGCCACAAAAGACATAGTCATCCAATCTATGTTTTTCAGTCAAATAAACCTAGAAATATAAAATTACAGAGGACGAGGAAGAGCCGTTCTCCCTGTATGCCAGTCAGAAGGGTAGGCCCTACCCCCTTCATGTCATAGCAACCCCGTGAACCACAGTGGCGCCCGGGGAACAGGCAGGGTTCACTTAGGCCTCTTTCACACTGCCTATAAAATACAGATTATCTGATTTGAACCGGATTATATGGAAGTGTAAACTCAAGGCCCTTCCACACAGCTATATAACCCAGAATGCCAAGGCAGATAATCCACAGTATCTGCTTTGAATTGGATTATTTTGAATCCACAGTGCCATACAATCCAGTTTAGTGTGGATTTTATACAGTTGTGTAGAAGGGGCCTCATATAATCCAGTTCAAAGCAAATAATATAAGATTATAAATACAATATATAAAATTGCTGTGGTATAATAAAACAGAGCAATATAATCTCTAAAATTAGGACAGTAAATAAAGAGCAACACTCTGAAAATGGCAATTCCAGACCGGAAACAATCATGGCCAGCTAACACCTCCCAACAAAAGATTCCCCAGGCAAGAAGCAGCCAGGCTTTGAAGCTGAAAGGCCATTACATGCTAATCATTCTGGCTAATTGCAGCATTCATACTTGCCTCTAACAGTTAAAAAAGGAACAACCAGAAATATTGTATAGTCATAAGCTTTAAAAAATAACATATATTTTATTTCCCATAACACCACACTTTGCCACAGCAATGTGTGGCAGGGCACAGCTAGTAATTCAGAAAATTGCATTAGATAGACTGCATTACCTCTAGTTTCTTAGATGCGGTTTTCCTGATTTTTTTCCTGACAAGCTAAGTGAAGATTCATTTATGGCATATGTTCTGCATCTCACAATGTAGATCTGATAGAGGAAAACTAGTGCCATTTTTGGACTAGGCAGGTCAAATATATCCAGAAACAGATATAATATTTGAGGCTCCAAAATGTGTGTAGGCCAGTGTTTATTAGATATGTTTGTCGTTGGTTCTTGGTTTATCTTTGCATTTGTTTGATAGTTGTTTTTTCTCCCCAATTTTTCCTCCTCTAGTTTAAAAAAGTAAGATGCAAAATCTCTACAGTAACTAGAAAATAGAAATTATCAAGGAGTGGTGGTATTATTAGAATTCTCCAAATTCTAGAAAGTCTTAACTAACCTGTTGATATGCCAGACTTGAAGGTAGCACTATTAGATGCCCAATTGCCCATAAAAAGAAGCACACTGGAGAAGTCGATCTAGTTGCCAATTGCAAACCCACCAGTAAGACAGGTACAGCTTCATCTCTGGCAAATGATATGCAACACTGTATTGCTTCCACTAATTGAGATGCCTATTTCCATTTTGACTAGTAGTCCTTGATGTCTTTGTTCTGCATGAAATGTATCAAGTCTCCTTTTAAAGCTGTTGAATTGGGAGACATCTCTATGGCTCCTTCTATACTGCCATATAAAATCCAGATAATCTGCTTTAAACTGGGTTATATAGCAGGGTAGACTCATATAATCCAGTTCAAAGTAGATAATGTGGATTATCTGCTTTAATAATCCGGATTATGTGGCAGTGTAGAAGGGGCCTAAATCTTGAGATAGTGAGTTCCACAATTCAACTATGCTTGAATCTCCCATCATTCAGGTTACGTGGATAGCCCTGATTTCTGAAGTTTCTGAGTGATAGAGAAAGCATTTCCCCAATTTCTTTCACATTTTGAATAATATTCCATATAGGTGTATTTGTATAAGGACAGTATGATTTTAGATGTTTCGTTTTTGATTCAACGTGGAAATAATCCTTTTAATAACAGCCATACACTGGGTAATTGATTACTATAAAATGAGTTGACATTCCCAGAAATAATTGTTAGGATGATAATTCATATTAATTTCAGTTATCTTTCTGTCCAATTTGTTCTTTGCTCTTAAAGTGTTCTGTTTGAGATGAAGCAACAAGAATGGCAGTTTGGTAAACGTGTTATTTAGAGCATTGCTTAACTGTGGGTCCCAACCCCAAATGGGGTCCCCGTAGATCAATGTTGCAATCCTGAAAATTTGACAATAATAAAAGGTTTCTGAACACCACCGATTTACACAAACTGTTAGGAACAATGTGCAGTGTTTCCAGTGAACTCTGGAGAAAATGCTTCAGGTGTACTTCATAAAAAGGAATTTAGCAAGCCATGTAAATCCTAATTTATTATCAGTAAATGTTTGATTTTTATACCAATTTTTATACCTATATTCCTGGGGTCATGTAAAAATTTCTTGGGCAGAAAATAGTGGGAAAATTCTAAGATCCCTGATTTAGAGGACCTTGTGGACCTCTGTTTTGCTAAAATTAGCTGTTGCTGATGTTCTATGAAAATATGGCTTTTGCAGGATTATAGTCCTGGCCATGCCTTGTGCAACCTGAGATCTTGGGCCTCGATTTATTTTCTCTGAAGTGAAATTTAGTGGATGTTCCTAAATGATTAGGCGGCATGTTTGATTGTTTTGACTTGGCAGTTCAGTAGTTTAGAATGCTGTAATTCGTTTTGTTGGTGGCATTTGCCAGGCAGAGATCTACCACTGCGTCTTTGCAAATACAGATGAGGCAGAGAGTGGATGACTGTTCTTTTGATTTGGCCTCGCTGTTTATCTCTGGAAGCGTTCCAGCTCTCCTGGGACATTAATATTGAACAAGGCATAAATCAGTCTCATCACGTTCTAAAATGCCTTGGTTCCCAGGAGGATTTCAGGACTTTAGCCCAATTAAACTGATTTGTATTCAGGCAGGTATAAAGCTCTTTTTTCTAGTATGGATTTTCATACATGGCATTTTAAACAAATGCAACATTAATTGTGTGACTGCCTAATTGATCATCAGCCTAGCTCTTGAACGATAACTTTATTAATGGCTCCTGTGCTTGTTAATTTTCTTCTTAAAGGGTGGTATAAATTGATTGGTCACAGTTTTTTTGAACTTGCATAAATCCCAGTGTTATAGGGAACAAGGAATTAACAAATATGTCTCACAATACTGTAATGGGATCAAAGACTAATGGCTTTTATCCTCGAAATTATGAACTCTTTGGGAAGTTAACAAATATTAGGACAAATGAAGATAATTTCTTTTTTTACTTGCTTGGATTGCCAAGTCAGTGTGTTTCAAACAAGTCATTTTACACAAGAGTGATCAAGTATACATGGACAAAGCTTGGCAGGACATACTAGTCCATTTTAACAGGTCTGAAGTGATGTGACATCACTTTGGAATGAAATTGTGGCAGATTTTTGGCTTCTTAAAATGTTGTGTCTTGCAGGGGGAACTTTGGGGGTCAGGGAAACAAACTACTATAGGGTTGTTGTATGTCTTTCGGGCTGTGTGGCCATGTTCCAGAAGTATTCTCTCCTGACGTTTCGCCCACATCTATGGCAAGCATCCTCAGAGGTTGTGAGGCATGGATAAACTAAGTAAGGAAAGGAAAGAATATATATATCTGTGGAGAGTCCAGGGTGTGGCAAGAGTCCTTTGTCACTGGGAAGCCAGCATTGTTTCAGTTAATCACCCTAATTAGCATTGGAAAGGTTTTGTCTCTTGCCTGGGGGCATCCTTTGATTAGTCATTAGCTGTCCTCTGCCCTCAGAGTGTTGGTTCCCATCTACTGTTTTGATTTTAGAATTTTTTTAATACTGGTAGCCAGATTTTGTTCGTTTTCATGGTTTCTTCCTTTCTGTTGAAATTGTCCACATGCTTGTGGATTTCAATGGCTTCTCTGTGTAGTCTGACATGATAGTTGTTGGAATTGTCCAGCATTTCTGTGTTCTCAAATAATATACTGTGTCCAGTTTAGGTGGTTTAGTTCTACAGGCCAATGGATACTCCACCACAGACATCAGAAGAGCTGCAAGGCCAAGAACAAGCCATGAGAGTCAAGACAAAGATCCACCCAGAGGAAAGGTGTTCTTACCATACATCAAGGGAACCACTGACCGCATAGGCAAACTGATGAAGAAGCACAACCTACAAACTATCTACAGACCCACAAAGAAAATCCAACAAATGCTACGGTCAGCGAAGGACAAGAGGGATCCTCTCTCCTCTGCAGGAGTCTACCGGATACCATGCAGCTGTGGACAAGTCTACATAGGGACCACCAAACGCAGCGCCCAAACAAGAGTCAAAGAACATGAAGGGCACTGCAGACTAATTCAATCAGAGAAATCAGCCATAGCAGAGCACTTGATGAACCAGCCTGTCTTTCCTACATGACGGGGGTTGGACCAAATGGCCCATGTGGTCTCTTCCAAGTCTATTTTCTATGATTCTATTTGTGTGTCTGCTGCAGCTGAGAATGTTGAGAGCAGTGCTTTCCGAACTATATTCTGCAGAACCTTAGGATTGTAAGGGTTCTGGGAAATCTTTTAAAAAAATCTTTTAAAAAAATCTGCGCCAGAGTATGAAGATCTTTTTGAAGTTCAATGTATATCTGCTATACACACACACACACACTGTGTGTGTGTATATATATATATATATGTGTGTGTGTGTGTGTGTGCGCGTGCGTGTGCGCATGTGTGTGTTTTAAGGAATATAAACCATATTTTCTGACTGAACTTCCTGCATAGCTCTTGGCTACAGCACTTATACCTGTTTAAGTGACGGGGAGTCAAATATGCAAGCAAGTAAGAAGGAGGACTTACTTGAGGACAGAATTGGATGTTTTGGGATCTGACAGCACTTAATCCCATCTGGTCTTTGGAAGCCATGTCCAGCTCTGGTTAGTATTTGGATGGGAAACTGCCAACAAATACCAGGTGCTGTGGCTATATTTTAGAGGAATAAAGTGGCAAAAACATCTCTGAGTATTCCTTGCCCAATTAATATTTTATGAAGTTAATGAAATCACCATAAATTGACAGGTGACCTGCAGGAACCTATAGACCCACTTCTCAATAGGGGGCCAGTAAACGTTCTGCTAATATACAAAGACAGTATTTGTATTATATTTGAGGAGGTATAATTTCATAATCATAAATGCCATTAGCAGTTCTGTGTTAGTTGTTGCAAAGTCTATAACTTTATTTTATTGATAAAAACTGGATCTAAATCAGTGGCATTTAGGACAATGAGGTCAGCTTCTAAAGATTGTAAGTGTATGCTTGAAACTGTTATATTGTTCATCTGAGACCCCTAGTTCATTTTTATGTTTATCTTGCTTAAGATGTTTTTGTCTCTGGACATATCACTGGAAGAAGCAAGGTATGGAATAGAAAAAGCTCTGTACTGGTCTTCTTGTGATATATGACTCTAACTGGAAGCAATTACAGTCCATTAGTTGTGTATCATGGCCTGTGAAAGTTGTCTATAGTACTTGCAGGGTTGTCTTATAGGGTTCCCTACTACATTGTCACATAAATTGTTAAGGAAATGCTTTTTCATCAGGTGAATATAGTTTTTTAACAATGTCTTGATGGAAAGAAGAACCATTTCAAAATATACATTCCAAGCCTTGCCAGTTGAAAAGTAAAGTACCAAAACAGTACTGTTGTGAGATAGCTGATTGTCCTAATGGTGTTTGTTTCTCTTTCTCTGCAGATTGTTCTCTCTGCATCCGCAAGTCCCTGTCCTATAAAGCTCAGTGTCCTACGTGCTGCATGGTAAGTATTTGTTAATCAGCTTCCGCAGCATTTCTGTTTGTGCAAATGTTTTACACAATTTGCACAATGAAGAATCCTTGGAGATACCAAAGTAAATCTAGTCCACCCTGTGCATTATTTTGAAAACTCCCTCTCTTCTTTGTCTCTACAGCTTTATATGCCTGGTATTTCCTTATGCAACACCATGTCAGGCTTCTTTGGCAGATTAGTTTCTTTTGCTCATTGCTGCAGCTGGCAACCCTCTCCCACTGGTGGTTTTGGGCCTCTGTGGACTTGTTTATCCATTTTTGACAATTTGTGAAATGCCTCTCTAGACATCCTCATGGGGAAAACTATTCAAAAGGCACTCACAAATTCATACAAGAAAGAAAAGCAGCTTAGAAAGGGGAGTGAAAAAGAAATTGGGGGCATTTAACCTTTTCCTTTTCTGCAGGTTGTTGAAAAGAGAGAGGATTAATCCATACCTCATTCCTTCTTTGCTCAGTTCTTCATTCCAGCTTACTTACAAAGAAACCGAGAACCCAAATCTTCTTTAGAAAGTTTTTTTTTAAGCATAGTCTCTTAAATGCTTCTTTCCTTGCCTTGTGAAATCAACTCCTTAGATTAGCCTAGAAACGAAGTCAGGCCTAGTGTGCATATACACTGTAGAATTACTGCCTTTGGACATCATTATAGCTCTCATGGCTCAATGCTATTGAATCCAGAGAGCTGTAGTTTTTCAAGATCCTCACCTTTCTCTGCCAAAGAGTGTCGATGCCCCATCAGACTACATCTCCCAGGATTTCATATCACTGAGCCATGACAGTTAATGTGGTATCGAACTGCATTAATCCTACAGTGTAGTTGCACCCAAAGTCTCTCACGCAAACTATTGTTCCTATACATAGAAAGGTCCATCCCCTTTCCTCAAAACAAGACTACGTATCTTAAATGCCTGCATTTAAAGTACTATGCTATATTAGGAAAATACTTGATGGTTTGCATAGGGCCCCAGGAGCATTGTTATCAAATTTACATGAGGATGGAATTACAAAAGAAAATACAGTAGAGTCTCACTTATCCAACATAAACGGGCCGGCAGAACCTTGGATAAGCGAATATTTTGGATAATAAGGAGAGATTAAGAAAAAGCCTATTAAACATCAAAATAGGTTATGATTTTACAAATTAAGCACCAAAACATCATGTTTAACAACAAATTTGATAGAAAAAGTAGTTCAATACGCAGTAATGCTATGTAGTAATTACTGTATTTATGAATTTAGCACCAAAAATATCACAATGCATTGAAAACATTGACTACAAAAATGCGTTGGATAATCCAGAACATTGGATAAGTGAGACTCTACTGTATTAAAATAGTTCAAGATGCAGTCATTAATCAGAATGTAGACTGCAGCCTCAAGAAATCAGAAGAAGATTAGGGCT
Source organism: Anolis carolinensis (assembly GCF_035594765.1). NCBI lineage: Eukaryota > Metazoa > Chordata > Lepidosauria > Squamata > Anolidae > Anolis > Anolis carolinensis. Next base: position 57,797,552 of record NC_085842.1, on the reverse strand, counting down.
TTGAAGGGGAACTATGAAGGAACTATTCAAGATTTAGAAGTATAAAGATATGTCATTCATTACTGAAGTTACGCTGATTCATGCCATGATATTTCCACTTTCTGTGTATGATCGTGAAAGCTGGATAGTAAAGAAAGCTGATAGGAAGAAAATTATCTGCTTGGAAAGATTTCTACAGATACCATAAACTATTAAAAAGAACTTGGACTGTTTTATTTTGGACATACGCGAACATTTGAATTGCTAGAAAAGATAAAAATGCTTGGTAAAGTAGCAGAAAATGGGAAAAGAGGAAGACTGCAGTACAATGGATAGACTGAAGGAAGCCACAGGCCTGAATAAGTATGTTGAAGACATAGTAATGTGGTGCTTATTCAAAGGGTTGCCAGAAATTGAAGTTGACTTGGTATCAGTTAACAACACAAAATTGTGTCCTAAATTCCTTGTTGCTAAATAAAAATAAAATGACTTGTTGATAAAGCTATGTAACACGATTTTTGTTCCTGGGTTATAAATGTCATTTCCTAATTGGTTCTATCATAAAAACATGGAAAAGGTTTATTAAAGTGCAAAAACTTTGTTTTGCGGTCTGCACAATGAAAGGTTAAAAATTGCATATTTTCATTAAGGAAAATTACAAACAAAGTGCCTAGACTGTAAGAAATAATAGTACTACCCTCAGTCACAAAAGCGAAGTTTCTGGAATATAGCAACTACAGTAGAGTCTCACTTATCCAAGCTAAACGGGCCGGCAGAAGCTTGGATAAGCGAATAACTTGGATAATGAGGGATTAAGGAAAAGCCTATTAAACATCAAATTAGGTTATGATTTTACAAATTAAGCACCAAAACTTCATGTTATACAACAAATTTGACAGAAAAAGTAGTTCAATATGCAGTAATGTTATGTTGTAATTACTGTATTTACGAATTTAGCACCAAAATATCACAATATATTGAAAACATTGACTACAAAAATGGCTTGGATTATCCAGAGGCTTGGATAAGCGAGGCTTGGATTAGTGAGACTCTACTGTACTTTCAAAGTAAGTTCTGCACAATTAAACAGGAAATAAAACTTTCAAACCAGGAACAGGACATTTTTCAAATTTTGTTACATAGTGTAATCAAAGGGTATCTGGCATAGCATTGAGAGATAACATTAGGGAAACTGTTTCTGAAATGGAATAAAGCCAGCATTGCATAGGTATACTGTAACGGATCTTGCCTACCTCACAAGGCGGGTGTGCGGCTGTGGCGCAGGCGGGAGAGCAAGCCAGCTGCAATTAACTGCAGTGAATCACTCTGACCAGGAGGTCATGAGTTCGAGGCCCGCTCGGAGCCTATGTTTGTTTGTCTTTGTTCTATGTTAAAAGGCATTGAATGTTTGCCTATATGTGTAATGTGATCCGCCCTGAGTCCCCTTCGGGGTGAGAAGGGCGGAATATAAATGCTGTAAATAATAATAAATAATAAATAATATTTGTTTGGGGAATAAAGACTAATAATTAAGAAAGGGTTTGAAGTCTTCTGATGGCCTTACAAAACATTTTAATCCACTGTTGTGAAACACAAAATTCAATTCAAAATTACTAGAAGAAGTCACACTGGAACATCAGTGTCAATTGAGTAAGACATGGCCAGGGCTGATGTTCTTATTAATTTTGGGTCTACACCCCATGTGCTATCAGTAAGTTTCCACACGATGTTGTTTCATGCAGCTATTTGTGCTTGGTGTTTGCACAGTGTTTTCTAAATGTTAGTATTCGATCTAAGGCAGTGCTTCCCAAACTTTGGGCCTCCAGGTGTTTTGGACTTCAGCTCCCAAAAATCCCAGCCAGTTTACCAGCTGTTAGGAACTGTGGGAGCTGAAGTCCAAAACACCTGGAGGTCCAAAGGTTGGGAACCACTGATCTGAGGTGACGTCGAGATATTGGCTGTTGATGATGCTGTTTTTATGTCATTGTCTTGTTATAATATTGTAGGTTTTATTGAGATATATTTTAATTTATGTTTGGTCTTAATCTTTGTTGGATCGGGCTTGTCCCCCAAGTAAGCCGCTCCGAGTCCCTTTGGGGAGATGGAGTCGGGATATAAAAATAAGGCACAAAGCGAAAAGGCAGAAGCATCATTTTCTTCATACTCATTCCATACTTCATACTCATTCCAGCCTCCCTCCCTCTCTTCCTCTCTCTTTTTCTCTTCATGAAGCCAAACATACCAGGGATAAAAACCACACGAAATCAACTAACCCAAAGTTCCTCAAAGTGGACAAGAGCAAAGCAGACAGCAGTCTGCCAAAGCGGACAAGAGCACGAGGCACAGAGGCTGCTTCTTTGAACCCCTAAAGCCCGTACTAGTGCCCCCTTTATCTCTAGGTCTTAACTCAAAATGCTGCTCTTATGTCAAAGGGAAACCAAGGCTGAGCGACAGCTCTTAACTCAAAATGCTTTTAAGTTGGGATGCTCTTAAGGAGAGGTTTCATTGTATTTTCCTTTCAAATTTAGCACTTTCTCAGCAGAAAGCCACAAATGACCAAGTGAAATAATATTTTAAAAACTTTTTAAATTTTTTCTAGGCAGCTACAGGACCTGACCTGAAAAATAACAGGATATTGGATGAACTTGTGCAGACTTTCACTTCTGCAAGGTAACATTCTATTTTGCAGATTTCAGAGAGTGCATCAGAGATGTAACTCAGCTTACATTTTCCACTCCGCTATCCAGTCAGTACTCTACATTTACTGGGGTTAGGGGCACAGGACCTCTGTGAAAGTGGAAAAATACCCCCCTTTTTTACCTGAGAGAACACTTCTCTAAGAAACTCGAGGTTCTCCGGCATGGCTATATGGCCATCTTCCATTGGAAGTTCACATGGGGGTACCTAGAGATTCCCAGACAGAATAATTTAAATCATATCCGCAAATGTGAAGGGCTGACTGTATAATGAAATAATAAAATTCAAACATTTGTGCAATGCAATGGGATTTGCAAGGTTTCTGGGCCAGGGACCATTATGTCCAGATTGGATATTTTCATATTCGTTAAGCATTTTACAAATGCATTCATCTACATAGATTTTGATGCACATAGATATGCAGCTGAATACAGATGGGACACATTTGCTGGAACAGAGGAAAGAGGAGGAGGAGGAGGAGGAGAGGAGAAAAGGGCAGGTCACAGCACAGTGGTGCAGGAATCTCCCTCACATCTCCACTTGAAAGGAACTGAGAGCATAGATGGGAATTAATGAAACGTAATTTAAAAAAATCTGAGCTACTTGTTAGGATTGCCATATTTTGAAAATCAAAAAAGAGGACACATTTACTGACTGACTACTTCAAACCACTAATCGCTGTGATGACTACTACTGTAAATATCTTACAAGCTGCAGGCAGTTGTAAGAGGACAGTTGATGAGTCCAAGATAAAACTTCCTTGTGACCAGGCACTATCTAAGCACTAGTCTTCCATCTTTTCCCCTCAGGAAGGAGGATGGTGAGGCTACTGTGACCCTGACGTACTAGGGACCTGCTGAGTCACTGGGTAACCTCCTTGGGGCTGAGCCTGGCTGCTTTAGGGTGTTCTCTCATCCTGCTTTAACCTTCCACATTTACCTTCGCCTCCTGAGAGATCTACTGTCTGATTGCCTGCTTCCTCCAGTCTGGAGTTGTAAGAAAGGCCAGACATTTGAAAAGGGCATCTTGAGAGATATTTAAGCTCTGGAAAAAAAAAAGGTGGTGTGTGGGAAATCAGAGGATGTGAATTTAGCTTTGAAAAACGAGATACATCCTGGAAACATATGGTAGCCTTGTTACCTGCTGAGTGCCTATCTTTGTCAATATTGTGTCTAGATGTACAGATAGTCCAAATTTATATTGGTTCCCTGTGACAATTCATCTTCTGCCCAGGGCAGTAAGGAGGAGGATGCTTCTTTTGTGTTCTCTGCTTTTTGGAAAGTTTCCTTTTCCAAGGGTGGGCAAGTGGGGTCTTTTTGGCAGAGTGTACAGAGTTTGGAAGAAGATCCTTTCTGGGAAAGAATTCAGTAGCTTCTGAAAGAGCTTTTGCCACAGCCGTGCTGTTTCTCTCCTCTTGTGCCAGACAGATATGTCGCTGCCAATCTTTCTCTTGGAAATCCCATGGAATGGAGATGGCCAACATTAACAGAGACAGACAGGCACGTGACTTGGCAGAAGAACTGTAGGGGATTTGTAGTGTGCAAGTTTTTTATAGCTTGCTCTGAGTTTCATTTTCCTCCTCTAGCTTATGGTAATTTTCCTTTGTCATCAAATGTATTTAAATTACATTGCAATTAACATGGTGATATTGAATCTTGTGTTAACCAATCAGCCAGAGAACTGAGATTTGAAGCTGGACCATAATAATGCCTGTCTAGATTGTGTTCTGAGTTGCTGTTAGGAACTATTTCAAAATACCTAAGATTAGTGACTTGTGGTTGTTGTCAAGAACTTACATTTCATCATAAAAGTATGATTTTATCAAGGGTAGTCTTGGTCAGTTTGCAAACTGGACTGAAGCAACTAATAAAGAAGTTTTAAAAGGAAGAATACAATTGTTTTTATTATTGCATATTTTAATATATGTTTTCATGTATTCTATATCTAGCTCTTTATGACAATGGTATAAATAACAGTTGGACATCATCAGGCAAAGTTTGAAGTTGTAAAGCAATTTCTGTAATTTTGAATTTCCTTCTTTTAGTCTTTTGAAATGAATAAATTAGGGCTGAGCAAACATGGACAGTGCTTCCACGAGCATCTCAGTTTCTGAGGCAAGCTCCTTGCTTATCAGTGCTGGATAGATGGTTTTCTTTTGCTGTTGTGAAGGTGGCTCCACATCTTCAGCACATATTATGGAGACCAGTGCTCTGTTTGTGCCATTTGAGACACAGCAGTGCTTTCTTATGCATTTTTAGTCTCAGCAGGTTCTGCCACCATTTAATGTTTGTACCATTTGAGACACAGCAGTGCTTTCTTGTTCATTTCTTTTTTAGTCTCAGCAAGTTCAAATTACCGTGCTAATAAAGCATGAAAAATATTTTTGGATTACCCAGAATAACAGGTCAGCTAGATCACTGGAGATTGTCCAAAAAAGTTACTTTTTGAAGTCTGCTAATGATTGATGATCAGCTATGTTCTCCTCAGCAAGGGTGTCTCTCTGGGCAGCTAAACCTGGCAATTCTAACTGGATGGCCCCCCAAGAGGGTCTTCCTCCAGGGGCAAACCAGGAATGGGCAACTTGGAAGTCCCTGAACAGACTCAGAAGTGGAGTGGGCAGATCAAAAGACAACTTGGCAAGGTGGCACTACCTGGAGGAATCCTCCACCTTGTGTGACTGTGGAGCTGAACAAACAACTCAGCATATGTATGCTTGCCCACAATGCCCTGCCTCATGTACGGAGGAGGAGTTGTTTAAAGCTACAGACAATGTGGTTGCTGTTGCCCGCTTTTGGTCCAAAACTATTTAGTTGCTTGTGATTTCTTTTCTATTTTATTTCCATTATTTGAAATGTATTTGCTGTACCAATGCTTTTGACACGAAATAAATAAAGCGATGTTCTATTGTACATCTGTATTCATGTAAGGATCTTCAGTTCAGTGGAGGCATCCTGTAAATGGTATTTTTAATGATTCTCTTGCCTATAATTTTCTGCACTTCTAACTGATTTTGAGGATGGATGATCTTTTGGAACTATATGGGAAGTAACACAGGAGAGACCAAGTGTGAAAGAAGTATTTGCAGATGTCATCTCCAATTCATGGGAAGTTTTGTCTGTATCCTGGGAGTGGACAGAATCAGATACAGCTCTGTAATAAGAAATTATAGGTCTGGTATAGCTAATTATAACAATATGTTAGTTTTATCAAAACAGATTAGAGAACACTGGAATTATTGTTGGACACATTCAGGAGCTAGTTGCGAATAAAGCCTTTTTCATGTGTTTAATCACTTGAGAATGGTGCTAAGGGTATTGTTTGTTGCGAAGTGATTGCAAGGTGATCAGAAACAAGAACAGTGTCTGATAGCATTCTGTAAGACAGCGACGTTTACAGCCATGGAAGAATTACTATTCTTAAGAACAAGACAATGATAATTGGATGTTTCCTGCCATTTGGGATGGCTGAACTTAATTACTATTGATTACTTTGTCTTTTTCTTCCTCCAGATATAATTTCTTTACAAGATGACTCAGTTCTGTACCCCAGCTGTCCTACTAAACTTTTAACCTTTTCTTTAAAAATTGAGACAAAGGTATAGAATGTGTATTGATCCAATCATTCTCCAGAATCCTAAGTCCTCCCAGGCTTTTTGAATTACCTCAGATGACACAAAATCTTTATCAAATTGTTTGACTGGATCGTTAGGCTAAAACATATGTTATTATATTGCTCAGACTAAAGCTGTCCTATCCAAATAACACTATAAACCCTAGAGAATCATATATGTGGGTATCATTATGTTATTTTAAAACTTTTATTTTGAAATGTATGTCATCTCATATTGTGTTGTTGTTGTCTGACTCATCTGAAGGGATGTTGTGTACCTTCAAGTCATTTGTGACTTATGGCAACCCTAAGGCAAACCTGTCATGGGTTTCTTATTAAGGGGATTTGCCTTTGCCTTCATCAGAGGCTCAGTGAGTGTGACTTACCCAAGGTCACCCACTGCGTTTCCACAGCCAAGAGAGAATTCGAACTCTGTTATTGCATATGATAGCAACATATATGTTCCTACCATTTCTCTTCCTCAGGAAGTTGTCATAGTATAGCTCCAAAGAGATGGGACCTGGATTAATTTTTTGAATGTACAGTATATGTTTTCTTTACTTCTCTTGTGGTCTGCAACAGTGTTTGGTGTTACTACTTCTGTTCTAGGCATTTTAGGAATATTTTATGAGTACTCAAGTCTCATTGACAACATGTAATAGATTCTGTCTTAAGGGCTAGGCTTGTTGCAACAAGACTGTGAGAGTAGTGGCATGTTTATTAGATCTGTTGTTAATAGCAGCAGTCATAATATGGTTTATTTATTTATTTATTTATTTATTATTCAAACTTATATGCCGCCACTCCCCTAGGGCTTGGGGCGGCTTACAAGAACAGGCTAAAATCTAACAATTTAAAACATCTTAAAAACATCTTAAAAGCATTTTAAAAGCATCTTAAAGACATCTTTTAAAAACATCAATAACAGAAATCAAAAGCTTGCCGAAACAGGTGTGTCTTACATGCCCTGCGAAAGGCTGATAAGTCCCGTAAGGCAAGAACTTTGATCTGTCTACCAAGCCTTTGAGATTTTTCTGCGTAGTGGCAAGGGCTACAGGGAAAGAACTGACACTGCAGTGCTGATTTAGGTTCAAGCTTGTACTCACTTACCTGGGGGTAAGTCCTTTTGAGCTCAGTGGGACCTAACGTCCAAGAAGGCAGGGATAGGATTGCATTGCACATTTTAAGAGAACTTGTAATGTGATTAATATCTAGAAGATTTCACTTTCTGTGATGCATTTGGCATCCCGTACTTCTTCTGTTAGAGTGCTCAGACATCTTCAGACATACAGAGATATATGGCTAGTTGTTCGAGCCATCATGAACTCACTCATATACTCTTGACATTTGGTAAGAGTGACAGATACTCTGCTCTGAATGCTTAATAACAGGCTCAAAGAGGAGTCTAGACTATTCCCCAGAGGGTTGCGGTCCCCTCACAAACTCATAAAATAAAATAAAATAAAATAAAATATCAGTACCGCATTTCAAAGAATTGGACCCAGAGTGAAATGTGAACTGTTGTGAAGATGAAAGCTTTTTCATGAAAGTATCTTACACTTGGTGCGTCATAGAAACCATCTCTCTATTTAACGCTTGACCTACCTTTTTCCTTTCTTCTTCCACTGAATATATTCCTTTTGGAAAGCAATGTTGCAGTTTGCTATACTAAGACATTTTGTGATGCTGTTCTCTGATTATTTCTAAAAGACAGCAAATGTGAATTCACAGTCTCCCCTTTGTTAACAACTTGTGTGGTATAGCTCAAGATAAAGCATCATCGTTCGAGACTGTCAGAAAAAGAACAACAGCAGCTATTCTGAGAACTCAATTTTCGGTACATTTTCTAAAAAATACAGATGTACCTCAATTAATTAAGTAGATGTGTTCCTGGGCATTACTTCTTGAAAAGGAGATTTGGTTCCAGAAGGAGAAATTACATGGAAAGACAAGAAATAGGTTTCAACAGCACAAAGGAGAAGAACACTTCAACATATTTTTATAAACGTTTTATTCAAAAGTAGTAATATTTACATTAAGCAAACAGGTCAGGCAGGCCTTCTAGAGACAACTTGAAAATTTCTTCCAAATGCATCTAGGGATTTTTTAAAATATGATTTCCATTTTAGTGGCTAAATTTATAGATCTATGTCTTTCTGTAACATGCTGGTGGTAGGTGGTTCAGGTAGGCTTGTCTGGGTCTCACTTTCTCCACAAGGGAAGTCCCAGGTAAAATTTTGATGCATTGCTAATGCAGACACACTGCTGCAACCTGGCACTAAAAGTTTATTTTTCTCCAGCCCTTCTTCTATAGCCACTCAATGTTGAGGCTGCTAGAAAAAACGCCCAGATGAACATTGGGAAAGGAAACATCTAAAAAGACTTTTGTAAAATGGAGCGTCTTCGTCAGTGGCTTGTTAGCTGAGGTATGCCCAAAAGCTTCTATGGAACAAAAATTAGTTGAGTGGACCAAGAGGAATTTTTTATTTTTTAACGGGGTTGGGTGGCCATCTGTCACTAGTGCTTTGATTGTGTGTTCCTCCATGGTGATTGGGGTTGAACGGATGCCCCTTGTGGTCTCTTCCAACTCCACATTTTTAGAATTCTGAGCTTTCCTAGTTCCTTCAATCAGAGATGCACCACTTGACTAAACCTGTAAAATCTAGTTCCACTAGATCATCAAGGGAGTATTTTATCTTGACATCCCAATTTGGAAAAAAACTTTAAGTCTTATAATTTCAAACTGGTTTAAGAAAGTTTTTCTGAAAGATGATGTACGAGCAATGTAAGTGCCTGATTAATTTCAGATCCAGGAATTCATTGCTTATCGGGTTAGGACTGATATGTTTGAAACGTGCTTCTTCTTGTTTCTTTCATTCTTTAGGACACACTTTTTTCATTTATGTTGTTTAATAATGAATATATATAGAAACAGTTACGGGAAACAAAAAGGAGCTTTTGATTTTAATGTGGAAAAATTATGTGCGATTCCCTGGTGCAATTCATAACCATCAATATTTTGGAAAGAAGCATTTTAAATCCCACAACATTAATATTTCAGTTTTTACTTTGTGCCTAAGCTGTCTTAGTGACCAGTCATTTACTGGCATTTTGATTGTGCGGTTTTCATGCCACAAGTAGTACTGCTAATATACACCTTGATACTCAAACCTTAACTACTGTATATAGTCATTTATAAGTTGACTTCATGTATAAGTCAAGGGCATGCTTTAGGAGCAAAATTTAGGATTTTGATATGACCCATGGGTAAATCAAGGGTCATTCTACGGAGATCAGAAAGCACCAATGCCAGCTCAGGGGGCTAATGCCCCTGACCATTATCTGTCATTTCCCAGTTTAGGCATACAAAAAGACTAGAAGTGACACTATGATAGTGAAATGGAGGGAGTTGGTACTTTTTAAAGGTTCTCCTGGGACAGACTAACCTCTTGTCTTTTCCATTGTAGTCTGAAAAGGGAGTGGTTCCTTTTTTGATACAAGTTAGTGTATAGTAGTCACATTGACTCAAGTTTAAGTTGACCTAAGTTTTTTGGGTTGATATTTTTTTTTTACTAAACTTCTAGGCTTATGCATGAGTATATAGATTACCTTTGATATCCTTGATGAATATACATAAAAAAATTTATGCTGGCCAGGCAAGATTGTCTTATTTGTGACAAGAACAGTCATTTTTCTTGCATAGAACTACTATCAGTTGATGCTCAGTATAATAACCTCTGGTAGAAATAATACAGCATAGGAGAATCTATAGCCTTGGGATCGCTCATATCTTTCCATTCTTTGTGCTACTACTGAGTGCTATGAAATTATAAATAAATTAGCAGATATTATACTTAGGTTTGTGGAAACTCTGAGCAAATTTATTGCTTTGGAAGAGATGAGAAAACATTAGGTCTTTGCATTTCTTTGGGACCATAAAGTTCTCCTTCCCACTGCTTCAAACTTTGTCTTTTTATCCCCTCTTGCTATTGAATATACTGGAAGTTGCCAAAATGTTAAACTTTTGTGTTCCATGTCACAGAACTGTTTTGGAAGGCTAAGATAGTATCTTCTTAGTCATGTTTGGTTGGTGGACTTTTTGTGATTTTTTTTTTAGGACTGAGGTGATATTAATGGAGGCTGGTCTGTGTGTGAGAAGCTGCAGTGTTTATGATTACAAAGGGATGTGCCGGGCTGTGGCGCAGGCTGGTGAGCAGCCAGCTGCAGCCAGCTGCAACAAATCACTCTGACCAAGAGGTCATGAGTTCGAGGCCAGCTCGGAGCCTGTGTTTGTCTTTGTTCTATGTTAAGGCATTGAATGTTTGCCTTATATGTGTAATCTGATCCGCCCTGAGTCCCCTTTCGGGTGAGAAGGGCGGAATATAAATACTGTAAATAAATAAATAAATAATAAACATTAGTGTGAATGGGACTTGATACAAAAACAGTGGGGTTTGATCCATAAACAACGACTACTGTTTTCTGTAATTATAACAGCACATTTCCCCGATGCTGCAATCATGGCTTTGCACAAATATTTTACCATTTGATCACAGTGGTAAAGTTGCTCTTGTTTAAAGAGACTGTTTGGATTGGTTCAACAGTGAGCTTGAATATTTCTTCTGGATCAAGCCCCTTAGTTTTTACAATGAATGATTAGACCACTCAATGTCTGCTTCATCTTTCTTAACTTCATTTCAGAAATCCCTTCAAGGACAACTGCATTGCTTGTAACACTCATTGTAATTGTCTTTATGTTTTACGCACATAACGTATATCTCTGGCATTGCTTTGGTGTTGGAGGGGTCACTGCCCCTCTGATTTTCTTTCTTTTTCTTCCCACATAACTTTTTCCATTTTATCTCCCTTCCTTTCCTTTCTTCCTCTTGCATTTTGGGGCTCTCCTGGTATCAAGGTCTAAGATTTATTAAACAAACACAAGGTGGGCCAAGACCATATTTACTTATGAGGAAAACTACAGCCTGAAGTCTTTCAAAGGCCTGGCCAGCATAACAGAATTGCAGCAGACAGCTGGAGAAAACACAAGTTAAGGTAAAGAGTCCAAATGATGCAGACATGCCAAGTACTACTTAGCCAGTTCAGGAGCAAGGATAAACAACAACCAACGATCCAGTCCAATAGTTGGTGCCAGGAGTTCACTTATCATAGTTCTTAAAATAACATTCAATAATTCAAAAGTACAAACTAAAGTCAAGCAAGATAGCCAGGGGTTAAACTGAAGTCCATGTCAGAAATATTGAAAATTAACAGTATTTTTGATTGCAAAAATGATGTACAGGCACTGAAAGAGTTAAAATGATGCAATGATGTAAGCAAAACTAATAGGGTAATATAAGCAGGTATGCCTGTGAGTTAGTTGCTCCTCCTGTGTGAAGACTTCCTTCTGTGTAAAGAATGCCTCGGTGTAAGGAGTGCTGTGTTTGTCTGCTCCAAGGAGAGAGCTGCTTTAGTTTGAAGATTGAGAGAGAAGCCGAGCTTGAAGGCAAGAAGCTGAAGCAAAGCTATAACAAGGAAGTATAAAGAATTTTGTTTATGTTATGGAAACCTTGTTTTTGTAAATAGTACAACCATATTATTTTTCTACAAAAAAAGCCTCTGAAGGAAGATAACAATAGTCTGTGTGTTGGAGGAAAATCCTGAGAGTGCCTTGGACCACAAGAAGATCCAACCAGTCCATCCTCCAGGAAATAATGCCCGACTGCTCACTGGAGGGAAGGATATTAGAGGCAAAGCTGAAGTATTTTGGCCACATCATGAGAAGACAGGAAAGCTTGGAAATGATCATGATGCTGGGGAAAATGGAAGGAAAAAGGAAGAGAGGCCGACCAAGGGCAAGATGGATGGATGGTATCCTTGAAGTGACTGGCTTGATCTTGAAGGAGCTGGGGGCGGCGATGGCCGACGGAGCTCTAGCATGGACTGGTCCATGAGGTCATGAATAGTCGGAAGTGACTGAGTGATTGAAGAAGACAAGAAGTGTGTTTTTATTTCGTCTTACACTGGCAACTGGTTCTGGGTCACGCTGCTGCTGCTAGATAAACTACTTTGCTGTATACTTTCATGGTGAGGGTCTTTTATTATTAAGCCCATTTGTCCAACAGTCCAAGACCATAAATCAAAGCCAGGAAGTTAGTCCATAATTTAGAGTCATGGAGTCAGGATATAATAGGGTCCAGAACAGGATTACAGTAACAGGATCAGGATCCAAAGTTCTAACTCAGGTACAGCACAGCTAACAGCCAAGACAAATCTAGCAAAGTACAACATTATTTGCTACCAAAGAGCTATTCTTTTCCAACCCCCTTTTATCATGAGATCTCAGCTGCTGTCAATTTCAGCAAGCCTTCACAGATAACCTTAGAAGCCTATGATACTTTCCTAGAGAAGGTCAGCCTTCCAAGTTTACTTTTGGAAACTTGCCCCAAGCAGCAACCGAGCCAGGCTAGACAAAGTGCTGCTCATGACACCTCTCCCCTTTCTCTCTTCTCCAGCTCTGAGAGGGCCTACGTTGTAATGTCTCAATGGCAGCATGGCTTTCTTCCCCCCTTCCTCCACCATTCTTTGCCAGTGACACCACAGAAAGCAAGTTCATCTAGCAACAGCCAATCCTTCACCTAGCAGCACCAAATCCAGTGAGATCACAGAGGGCCACTTCACCTAGCAACAGTCTTTGTGATACAGAGAGAAAAAAACATACATACTTTGATATATGACAACATATAGAAAGATTATTTATATGTGAATGAAGGAGACTGTTGGGTTTGATTTCTGAAAACTTTCAAAAGCTATGGTTTTACAATTTTGTGTACCACAATGTTTTTTGCATCCAGTAATTTGGGATGACTTTGTCCAAAAAGTTGCAAAACAAGCTTTGGAGCATTTGTCACTGGCTTCTTGTGTTTCTCTATGCCTTTCACTCCTAATCAAGGTTGCTGTTGGTGTAGATCAACTGTGCATAGAGGTTTGTGTTCTGTTGCCTTCACTTCACAATTGGTACAGATATAGAACACATTACTCGTTTCTTATTTCCTCTCTTAATCTTTTCGTAATTTTGCCATCTTCAAACTGTGCACTCTTTACTCCCAACTTTAAATTACCCTTGCTAGTCGACTGTCAGAAATGCTTTTCCCAGTCTGTTTGTGTAACCTATCTCTGTACATGTGGTAATGTTTCATAAATAATAAAGAAATAACATATAAAAATAATGTGTAGATTCAAACAAGAGTTTCTGCTGCTAAAAATACTGTAAAGTGTATTAATAGTACTGATTTTTTTGTATCATATAAGATAAATAGTGTTAATCATATTCGAGCACAAAAGGTTGCGATGGGGTTTATAGAGAAACCATCATAAGATGTATGAAGTACATAATAAAGAGATAATTAAAGAAAACAATTTGTTTGTTTTTAGGGTGAAAAGAAATGTTTTATATCCTCAGTAAATAAGACTTTAACTGCTGTGTTGTCATATCTTTAAATTTCTAGGTAAATATTTTCTTGAAAGAAGCATAGATGCCTCGCTTTTTGACAGAAGTGATCTACATGGTTTTAAATACTGGTGTTTACTATATTTAAAAATAAACAATGATAATTAGCTAACATGTTTTACTTTGCTCGTTTTGCAGTGGAGACTTTCTTTTAGCTACATCAATTTGGATTTAGCATAGCATTAGTGGAAGGGGCTGATGAAAGCTATTTTTCCTATATCCTCTTCTCCCTTAGAAAAAGAGAAAGAAAGGAAAGAGACAGGAGCTGCATTTTCTCTCCTCTGCAGTACTTAACACCCACTCTATCATTGCCTTCTAACCATGAAGAATAAAATATAAAATAAAATTAATTTACTATCTCCAACACAGTACTTTGTCTCATAATATTGTAGTCAGCTAAATGGTACAGTATTAAATATAACAGCCACAGTGTTCCATTATTCACTGTCAGTTTGGCATAATGGAAGATACAATTGCACCCAATCCATGGCCGCTAGATGTCACCAGTTGGCTTACTGTAGCTCTCTAACCAGTGAGCCTTAAAACTTCATTAGCAAAAATTGTATTATCTCCTGGTATTAAACATAGCTCTTTAGATGTTCTGGATAATACACAACTACTATAGTAAAGGTATATAGCATACAGGGCCATAGCCAGAAAAAAATTTCGGGAGGGGTTTTGAAAATTTCGGGGGGGGGGTTTAACCCCTAGCACACATCCCTCCCCACTACAAACCTGTCAATATCTGCTTGAGATAGTGCCTGGAGGGACTCTTAATGTTTTGTGTCTCATAGACTTAGCATGGGGATTTGGTTAACCAGTTAAAATTCATGAGTAAACCAGGTTTTTTTATAACCTGAAAAATTTCAGGGGGGGGGGTTGAACCCCTAAAACCGCCCCCTCGCTACAGGCCTGATAGCCTATATGATAGTGTTCCATATAGAATAGTGAGATTGACATTTGTGCCTCACAGAAGTGCTTCTTGGCGTGCTTGATGTGGGGGGACAGTAATAATGTCTCCCCCCCCCCCCCTGCAAAGTGTAGTTATATCTGTGGGTTGCTGTAACTTTTCCAGGCTGTATGGCCATGTTCCAGAAGCATTACCTCTTGACGTTTTACCACATCTATGGCAGGCATCCTCAGAGGTTGTGAGGCCATACAGCCTGGAAAAATAGCAACTCAGTGATTCCGGCCATGAAAGCCTTCGACAACACATTTTATATCTATTGGCTTCCTTCCTATTTATCTATCTTTTAATTTCTTTATTTCTTCACAGCAATCAAAAGACCAGTAATATATGGCATGGGGCCTGATACCAGTCTACGGACCTCCACTTTGAGTAGCACTATTATAGGTGATCTAGATCTGGTTTTTTTAAAAGTGAACTCTCAACTTCAGTTCTTGATTTTTTATTTGCTTCTGTTGTGGATTCATGGCATGTGAAGCAGGGGCAGCTGCTGGTGCTGCTGCAGTGTCGGTGGAAAACCCACTCTGAGGCCCCATCTATACAGTACAGCCCTAAAGCATGGACTGGGAAACGGATTAGCTTGGTTCTAAATTCATAAATACAGTAACTACTACATAACATTACCGTGTTTTGGACTGCTTTTTCTGTCGATTTGTTGTAAAACATGTTTTTGGTGCTTAATTTGTAAAATCATAACGTAATTTGACATTTAATAGGCTTTTCCTTAATCCCTCCTTATTATCCAACATTTTTGCTTATCCAGCATTCTGCTGGCCCGTTTATGTTGGATAAGCGAGACTCTACTGTAGTTGGAAATTCTCAAATGAAATTCTCAAACTATTTACAGGAATATAGGATTTTTGCTGCTCTTTCTTTTGCTTAAGTTCAGCTTGATTAGCCTGACAAACAGTTGCCTAGGAACAACAACAACAACAACAACAACAACAACTTTATTCTTATATTCTGCCACCATCTCCCCGAAGGGACTCGGAGCGGCTTACACATGGCACAAAAGTGCCTAAAAACAAAGCATACAATAAAACACAATATAAAATGCAATTCAATAAGACAAATAAGGATATAAAATTTAAAACTCAATTAAAATGGCACTCATCTGGCAGTAAGCAACTGCAAACATGACCAGACTGTAAACAATGGGCAAGGGAATGGAATGAGTGCAAAGGTGCAGCCATGGGACGAGGCCATGGAGTACAGTGCAAGAGTGCATAACAATTGTTCAGAATAACTAAGGACTAGGCATTCTCAAAAGCATGTATGAACATCCAGGTCTTCAAGTCCTTACGAAAGGTGGACATTGGTGGGGCTTGCTTAATCTACCTGGGGAGGGTGTTCCAAAGCTGGGGGACCACCACCGAGAAGGCCTTCTCCCTCCTCCTGTTCAACTGCACTTGAGACGGTGATGGGACTGAGAGGAGAGCTTCCCTGGCAGATCTTAGAGCCCGCGCCCGTTCATAGCCAGGAATGTGGTCATGAAGATAGGCAGACCCGAATTGTTTAGGGTTAGTAGATATTGAGTTTAGTATAGCCCCCTTCTATTTCCAAAATACAAGGATGTGAGGGTTCTAAATTAATTGCTGAACTTTTGTTCTTGCTAGAGTAAGAGTTTGAATGCCTGTATGTCTCAACTCTCTGTGGACTGTGGAGAAACAGATGCATGTTGGACAGTATTAGCTGCTAGACACCATTTGTGTAAATCATAATCTCTGGCTAATTTTGGGGGGCACCCATAGCAAGTAGTATAGATTGCCTGTGTTGCTGTTATTCTCTTTTGAAAGAATGTAAAAACAGTTATATGGTAGAAGCACAAGAATTATACATTGACCTGGTTCTACATTTTCTCCTAGACAGCGGTTGTTCCAGGTGGTCCTGGATTCGGCATCTGTTCCTCCTCCAGTACTATCTCCTAAGAAAGCTTCCATCCAAAGCCGTATTACGAATTCCCTTGTTGGTTTTGCTTTAGAGCATGAGAAGCCATTTACAGATACCATTTTAGACAAAGGAAACATTTGCACATCTAAAAGGCTTTTAAAACAATCTGAAAATGAGAGTGCAAAGATCAAAATAAAGCAGGAAAAGAGTCCATATTTTTCTAAAGGTGGCCATGGGACAGTTGGCCAAGTGGCAGAAAGTACAAGTCCCGTAGAAGGCACCATGAATCCTGAAATACCTTCCACATCTGCAACAAATGTTGTACCAAAGGGTAAGTCTTTGGACCTGTAATTCTATAAAACATTTTTGGTGTGCACATCAGCGTTGTATGTTACTTTTTTCCAGTTAGACTCAGCTCAGTTATTTTTCAATTCAGTCACCTCTTGATTTATGCTGATCCCACGAATTTCATAGGATTTCTTAGGCAAGGAGTACCCAGAGATGGTACCCAGAGATTTCATTAGAAATAAAACATACAGCACATGGTATGCATTGATGGTCTCTCATCTAGGTACTTCTCAGAGCTGATCCTGTTTAACTTCCAAGATCAGACAGGATCTGGTACCTTTAGGGTGTTAGCATTCATAAGTGCATAGTATCAGTTGTTCTGGGTATAGGTTTTGTTATTTATCTGACTATTTATTACTTGTTTTATGTCCTACCTTTCTCTTGACACAGAATACTTGTATATATTTCCTGTGTACTCCTTCCATGTGTACTATCAAATCCTCTCCAGGCCACAAGTCTCATTTGGTGAACTTGGGCCAATCTCTGCCTTTTTCTCAAAACATCAATCCATTCATTCATTTTTCTCTTCTCTCCACAGATCTAGGAAGCTTCTTTACAGGGTTGTTGTGAACATGCTATACTATTTTTGACATTTGGATCCAAATGCTGTTGGGATTTGTTTTCGCAGTTAGGCTCTACCACTGGCTATTGTGCTGACAATTGAGTTTGAGGGCCAAATTATTGTTTGGAAAATGAAATTGCCTTAGGAAATAAAAAGACAAAGTAATCCTAAGGGCAGCTGTCTTGAATTCCTCAGAGAAAAAGTAAACAAACCTAAGATAAACTTCAAGCTTATTTCACAAATTACTAAGTCATGCATCCTTTGTGTTTTGGTTGCAAGAACCAAAATGAAAAAATTACAACCCCATACACAAAAACACTCAAGGCCTATTTGCAGTTCTCTGGTGCTTTTTTCCTGAAAGTTTTGCGATATTCAGAATAAAGCGTCTTGTTTACACTTCATATGTGATGTAAATAATCACTTGTGCATTCATAGTAAATACAAATGTTCTGTGAATTGTAAATGAGCCCTGAGTTTATAGATATTTACTGACAAGCCAGGCTGTGGCGCAGGCTGGTCATGAGTTCGAGGCCAGCTCGGAGCCCCGTGTTTGTCTTGTCTTTGTTCTATGTTAAGGCATTGAATGTTTGCCTTATATGTGTAATGTGATCCGCCCTGAGTCCCCTTTGGGGTGAGAAGGGCAGAATATAAGTACTGTAAATAAATAAATAAATAAAGCTGTAACTCAGAGCTCATAGAAAATACTGTCTTCTGGAATTTGTCATATAGGACAGAGGAGTCCATGATTATACATCAATATGGTTTCTTGTTCTTGTATTTGTTTTTGTTCCTTTTTCAAGTCACAGTTGCATTGAATTACATCTCGTATTGGCCTACATTCATGAGCAATCAAGTTTTAATAGTGTATAAAGCACAAGACAGAAATACAGTAGAATCTCGCTTATCCAACTTTCACTTATCCAACGTTCTGTATTATCCAACACAGTTTGCTTTTTAGTAGTCACTGTTTTTGTAGTTAATCTTTTCAATACATTGCGATATTTGGGTGCTAAATTTGTTAATACAGTAATTACTACATAACGTTACCGTGTATTGAACTGCTTTTTCTGTTGATTTCTTGTAAAACATGATGTTTTGGTGCTTAATTTGTAAAATCATAAGGTAATTTGACATTTAATAGGCTTTTCATTAATTCCTCCTTATTATACAACATTTTTGCTTATCCAACGTTCTTCCAGCCCGTTTATGTGGGATAAGTGAGACTCTACCGTAGTATGAAAAACAACCTTGGTGAAAGATTTAATATTTTTGGTGTTCTGTGAATAATACAGTATTGCTTTTAGGTTGCCTTGTATGGAGACTTAACTTGTATGGGGACTTAACATAATACTGTATATACTCAAATATAAGCCGAGTTTTTCAGCCCTTTTTAAAGGCTGAAAAAGTCCCCCTCGGCTTATATTTGAGACAGGGTCCAGGTGGAAAGGCGTGGAGCTGAAAAAAGCCCTTGTTTAAGCCCCCACCAGGACCCTCACCTCTCCGCACACCAACCCAGCACTCATGACAGTTCAATTGCTATCAAACTGCGTTAACTGGCAGTGTACATGTACCTGGAGAAGGCAGCAAAGCCGGAGGGGGGAGTCTGGGGAAGGAGCGGCAGCCTTTTCCATAGGATTCAAAAGGCCACGGAAAGGGAAGGGATTACTGGCTTTGGCTCACCCTCTTGAGCACCTCTCATGTTGCTATGCATGTTTTTCGCGCAGGCGGGGCAGGCAGGAAGCTGCTGATCTCCAGTGAAACCCAGTTGCAGTACTCTTGGATTCCTGCTTGTCCCACACGTGGCGAAAACAGCAAAAGTTTTTGAGACAAGCAGGAATCCAAGGGCACTCCTGCAACTGGGTTTCACTGGAGATCAGCAGCTTCCTGCCTGCCCCGCGCACGCACGCACATGCGCACGTGGCGAAAGCAGGAGCAAGGGAAGTGTATGCGGATAGAGGAGGGAGGCCTCATGTGTCTCCATAAATCTTCCTTTCATTGCGCGCGTACATGCCTATCTCCCTACTCGTCTTTCTGTGCTCGAGAAAAACATGCATACCAACGCGAGAGGTGCGCAAGAGGGGTGAGCCAAAGCTGGTAATCCCTTCCCTTTCGGTGGCCTTTTGATTCCTATGGATTCCTAAGGTCCCTCAGGGCTCTTCCACACAGCCATATAACCCAGAATATCAAGGTGGAATAACCCACAATATCTGCTTTGAACTGGGTCATCTGAGTCCACACTGCCCTATATCCCAGTTCAAAGCAGATATTGTGGATTATCTGCCTTGATATTCTGGGTTATATGGCTGGGTGGAAGGACTCTTTGGGTCTCCAGGTGTTTTGGCCTACAACTCCCAGAAATCCCAGCCAGTTTACCAGCTGTTAGGATTTCTGGGAGTTGAAGGCCAAAACATTTGGGGACCCACAGGTTGAGAACCACTGTCTTAGAGTCTCTCCTGCCTGCTCTTGGTCCCTATTTATCAGATCACTTCAGGCACCAAGGCGGCTTGTTAAAATCTCAGTATGAATGTCCTTGAATGTTAAGCCTGTGGGTATACAGAGAATTTCAAATATCTTATTGGTGTCCAGAAAAAAGTGCCAATTTTTTAAACAATTTAAATTTTATCAGTAGCTGCTGCATTTCTCACCCTCGGCTTATACTCGAGTCAATACGTTTTCCCAGTTTTTTTGTGGTAAAATTGTGTGCCTTGGCTTATATTGGGGTCGTCTTATACTCGAGTATATACAGTAACTTACATTATAGTTAATGACCTAAATTCTGTTAGTTAATCTTGACTAGAGTATGTCTGTCAAATCAATCTGGTTTCCTTATGTGTTGATTCATCATTCAATAACTGACTGAATAAGTCTACTCAAATTGGGATTAACCAAGTGAATTCCAGTAAGAGCATCTGAATTTAGTGAAAAATATCAAATTGGGAAAGAAATTTAGATTACTTTCAAATTATTAAACATTTAAACCTTTGACTTTAAGCTAAACATTTTCATTGCTGGCAGTCCCTGAATTATAAGTGTTGATTAATAGAATATAAAATCCAAACACTTATCTCTTAATGAAGAAGCAGATGTCTTACCTATTTCAACCTAATATCACCAGGAGCGGTGAGGGGAAAACATTCCTGTCTGACAGAAATGTCAATTGAATGTATTGGGATAAAATTATTGATGCTGTATTGGGATTCTTGCACAGTGTCACATACCATTTGTTGAAAGTCTTTAATAATTGTAGTAAGATACCTATCAGGTGATGAAAGTTAAAAATATCCTTCTGCATTTGTTTTTCAGATGATCCGTTTTCAGTTTTAAAATAGATCTTGAAGGAATCCTAGATAATTGGTTTTGCAATTTAAACCCCCTTTAGTTCAAAAGAACAGTGAAGTTCTGTCAACTATATTTATTTTCTTTTTAACAGTCATAATTTTAACTGCTTTTAATTCTATTGGCAGTAGAATATATTGTAGTGTAATGAATCCTGGGTTGAGAAAAAAAATCAGGATATGAATAAATAAATAAATGTAATATAATTCTGAGCTGAATTTTTAAGCAGATAGAACTTCTGTATTCATCATAAAATATTGTTGTTCCTGTAGAAATTTATTTGCCCCTTTAATGGCTACTCTAATATGAAGGAAGAAAGAGAATTGAAAAATGAATGAGAAAATGTAATGATAGTCTTTATAGGGTTGTTTATACATCACTTCATCGATTTGGCTTGCTTATGTTTGATTTGGAATATATCATTGGAACTAACTGGTTTTGAAACAACATATTGTTCCTTAGATGAATATGATATATGCTGATCTTTTCCCCTGCAATGGTCTCTATATAAGTTTTACAGGGCTTCAGATTTCAGAATACCTTGAATTGGTAATGATGGTTTCAGTCATTTTAAAAATCACTCCATGGCCATGAAATATAGATATCCAACCTCCTTCCCCATCTGCAATACCAAGAAGAGACGTGAAAATGTTTCTCATTCTCCTTCCTTTATACTTGCCATTTTTGCTCTTTCTCCTTCATGGATCCAAGGTAAACACTGGAACCTAAAAGCTGGGACACATAGTAGAATGGCAGAAATTCCCCCAGTGAATCATTACCATGGTACATACATACTATTTTTCCTTTTAAAGTCTCAAGGGAAGTATTTCTTCTTGTACTTGCATTGCATTGGCCACATTTCTGCCCAAGAAAGTCTTATGAATCTCCCAAATCCAGGGACAACATGTTAAAATAATTATAAAGGAAACATGTCTGGTTGTCTTGAGCAAATTGGCCCTTATCTTTAATAAAGTTTTACCTAAGAATTATACTTGTCATCAATCACATCAGCAATTTCTGCTTCTTAACTCTTGATTAAAGGCAGAAAGTATAGCGTATGTGTCTAATACAGAGCTTTCCAAAACATTTCATTAGTGACACACTTTGTAGACACAGTAATTTAGTTTACTAGCAAACCGGGTGTTAAACCAACCCCTTATAAGAGATAATGATGGAATTATGGGACATGCAGCATATCTCATGAAAAGCTTTCACTTAGATATTTACATATATGAATTATTGCGTGTTTTACATAGATTAAGACGTTTCTTGTTTCATTCACGCGACAAACGTGCACAAAGCAGCCGACATACTAATGTGTCACGACATAAAGCTCTGGTCTAATATTAGCAAAGGTGGGAGGAGTGTGGAGGTACAGACTTCTTTATATCTCTCTAGGAATTTCTGGGTGTTCCATCTTGACTCTGTGGCCAACTTCTGCTGGAAGCTGAACATAGAATCTCATTGGAGGACCTAGAAGCACCTAGAGAAGTGTCAGCGTGCTGGAAGAAGCAAAGACCACCAGCATTGAAGCGATGCACCTACGTCATCAACTCCGCTGGACTGGCCATGTTGTCTGAATGCCCGATCACAGTCTCCCAAAGCAGTTACTCTACTCCAAACTCAAGAATGGGAAACGTAATGTTGGTGGGCAGGAAATGAGATTTAAAGATGGGCTTAAAAACTGCGGCATAGACACTGACAACTGGGAAGCCCTGGCCCTTGAGCGTTCTAATTGGAGGTCAGCTGTGACCAGCAGTGCTGCAGAGTTTGAAGAGGCACAAATGGAGGGCTTAAGGGAGAAACGTGCCAAGAGGAAGGCGCGTCAAGCGGGAGAACATGCAGATCAATAATAGGTCTCTTCAGCCACCTAAGAACCCACCCCCAAGACCCCACAGATGGAAGACAATCGTCCTCGAACTACGAGGGATCTCCTAAGTAAGAGAAGTGTTATCTCTAGAAATCTCTAGGTCAGGGGTCCCCAAACTTTTTAAGCAGAGGGCCGGTCCACAATCTTTCAGACTGTTGAGGGGCCAAATTACCATTTGAAAAAAATTTACAAAGAAATTCCTATGCATACTGCACATGTCTTATTTGTAGTGCAACAACGACAACAACGAAAGAACAATACAATATTTAAAAATGAAAACAATTTTAACCAACATAATCCTATTAGGATTTCAATGAAAAGTGTGGGCCTGCTACTGGCCAATGAGATAGTCAAGTTAATTAGGATTGTTGTTGTTGTTGTGTGCCTTCAAGTCATGTCAGACTTTGGCTGAGCCTAAGTCTAAAATTATTTATTTATTTACTGCATTTATTTACTACATTTATATCCCACCCTTCTCACCCCGAAGGGGACTCAGAGCAGCTGTATGTACATACAATATATTATATTATTAGCATAACACAATATTAGCATTATATATTACTATATTGAACTATACCACTATACTATTATATAATATGTAATATATAACATATAATTAATATTATTATATGGTATTACTATTAGTATTATATTGTATAACATAAGATTATTATCAATATTATATGTATATACAATATATTATATTATTAAAACTGATATTAAAATATTATATTATAAAACTGAGGGCGGGGGCCAGGTAAATGACCTTGGAGGGCCGCATCCGGCCCCCGGGCCTTAGTTTGGGGACCCCTGCTCTAGGTCCTCCAGCATGAATGGAGGAGTGACCATGGAGCGACACTGGAGCTCCTATAGAAGGGTTCCTCAAACATTTTGAGCAGAGGGCTGGTTCATGGTCCCTCAGACTGTTGGGGTGGCAGATTATAGTTTGAAAAGAAAAAAAAATGTAAACTTTGCATTTCTTATTTATAGTGCAAAAAAAAGGACTATACAATATTTAAATAATTTTTTATTATATTTTATTGTTATTCAATTTTAATCAACATAAACTTACCAGTATTTCCATGAGAAGTATGGGTCTGCTTTTGGCTGATGCGATAGTCAAGTTAATTAAGACTGTTGTTGTTGTGTGCCTTCATTTCAGACTTGAAGTTTAGGGTGGGAGCCAGATAAATGACCTTGGAGGGCCGCATCCAGCCCACAGATCTTTGTTTGGGTTTCCCTGACCTAGAGATTCCTAGGGAGAACATTTTTAATTAAGTCCTGAATAATCAAATCTGCAGAATGTGGAATGATAAATGTATTTTTAAACTACCTTTTTCATTCAGTAGCGGTATACTATAATTTGCTTAATTCTTGTATTACTTTATAACTGTTTTGTCTGCTTTTATCTTCAGCTGTTTTAATTCTGTTATGAGCCATTCCAGTTCTGAGAAAAAACTGGGGTAAAATTCAAATGATGAAATAAAACAAAGAAATAATAAAGTAGCCTGGGCGAAAAGAGTTTAGCAGATTTTTCATGTCTGCTTCTGCACTGCAAATTGTGTCTTGACTTCGATGGAAGTGAATTGAGGAATTGTGATGTAGAAATTTGGCCATGTGAAGGATAATGTCAGGTTTTTTTTTTAGAATCAACAGTTTATTTTGTTTTATACTGATGGTACTGAAGTGTTGTTCTTCTTGGGGGAAGAAGAATGCAACTACATGCAGTGGAAGGTCTAGAGTAAAATGTATTCCTGTTGCCAGTTTTAATCCCAAATAGCCCAAATATTTGCATTCATTGTAGGAGAACGTTGCTCTAGGGACATCAATATGAAGAAAAGTATCCTTATTGATTCCCAAAGGATTTCCTTGTTTATCCCCAAAGGGGCCAATTTTACTGAAATTTATGCAGACTTCTAAGTACACATTGCACCATTCAATTTCCATTTTTAAAAGATGTTTCCTCACTCCTGCTCTCTATAGAGGGAGAGAAAAAAGAGGAACTTGATTTTTTTAAAGATGTTGATGGTAGGATGTGTATTTATATGCCTCCCTGTATTTCAATGGAAACAGGCTTTTTGTGGGATAAATAAAGCAGTCGTATTTATGTTATTTGGGAAGAATCTCTTTAGAAGTCTTGCATGCTAGGCAATACTTAGTATATTTGTTTGGTTTAATTAACATGCATTCTTTTAAGTATTTGATGTTGATATGAATGTTTTTTTAAAAATATTTCAGTGGAGTGTCCTGTTTGTGGTGTTGCTGTGCAAGAAATGCTAATAAATAAGCACCTTGACAACTGCTTGACACGAGATGAGAAGAAAGAGAGTCTCCGAAGGTAAAATACGTGAGTGAGTGAATTCTAGTGAATGTTGCCAAGCTTGATGCCATGAGTTTGTTATGTACCATCACTGAGCCATCTGCTTGCTCTTATAGACTGTGAACAGAATTCAAGATTCACACAATAAAAGTGGGGTAAATAAATGTAGTATCCAGAAAAAAACTGCTGTTCAATTTCTTCAGGATTGTTTTTATTTATTAGGTAAATGGGATAGTCTCTTATATAGCCATTTTAAAAAGTCAAATGATTTCATTTACTTTGCTTCAGAATCTGAAGCTGTGTCCCTTTCTTAGCTAGACTATCATAAAACGATTAGTTATGTACCTACTCTCTTCTTTTTAAATCCTTCATAAATCCAGTATTTTCTCCAAATCCCATGTTGGGAGTAAGACAGGATAGAAATTAAATAACTAAAATAAATGGATCATTTCCTCACAAATCCTGCAAATGCCGTTATGGTGCAACATCCTAGGTATAGGCTTGGAAGAATGATCTAGATGAAGCTTTGGAAGAAAGCGATTGGCTTTTTCTCTTTATCAATCAATACAAATTTAAAGGAAGTTTAGTAAGAAAGGTACTTTTTTTGAAAATTTCATGGGAAAAACATGGATTTCTCCCTCCCAATACCTTTTCATATGAAAACTTTAAGTAATTTTAGGAACATAAAATATATAAGATATATCACTTGGTTTTAAATGAAAGTGCAGTTTATTCAGAATATAGTTACAAATTGAATTTAGTTTTACAATTTTATTTCTTCATTACAAATGGAATTACAGAGAAATGGTTGTGGTCTAAAGAACCTCTTTGACTATGCCAGTTGAAGGTGCTGACAAAAAACACTATCAACTGTAATGAAAGAAATCATATTATTTTATTTCCACTGGTTCTTTATATGCCAAGTAATCAGAACACAGTTCATTCTCAATCTTTTTTTTAAAAAAAACAACAGAAGAACTGAGAAAAGGAAACCAAAACCAGGAATTGCAATATTTTGATGCTGTATAGAATCTTCCTCTTAAATACAGTAGTTTTTAGAAATTTTGTGGGGCAGGAAAACTGGACAGTGAAGAAGGCTGATAGGAAGAAAATCATGTAATTTGAAATGTGGTGCTGGAGAAGAGTTCTGCAAATGCCGTGTACTGCTGAAAAGACAAACAAATGGTTTCTAGAACAAATCAAGCCTGAATTCTGTTTAGAAGCCAAGATGACCAAACTGAGACTGTTGTACATTCTTTAGACATAGCATGGGAAGTCAAAAATATGTAACTACCTTGTCTCAAGAATTGTAATCATCATTCTAAAACAGTGGTTCTCAACCTGTGGATCCCCAGGTGTTTCGGCCTACAACTCCCAGAAATCCCAGCCAGTTTACCAACTGTTAGGATTTCTGGGAGTTGAAGGTCAAAACATCTGGGGACCCACAGGTTGAGAACCACTGTTCTAAAATAAAATATTCCATAAACTTTAGGGAGGGTGCGAATTGGAAAACTCCTTCCTGAATTTGTGTTTGTTTTTCCCTCCACACCTTTTCAGTACAGATCAACACCATCACAGCAGTGTTTCACCTTGTATGTTCAAACTGTAGGCAGCATTGTTAGGAGGGGTGTTGACAGGTTGATTCAGATTTTTACCTTTGGTCAAAATATCTGAAGGCCACAATTTTGGGAATCATATCGCTGATTGCAGTTAAGTATTTCCCGTCATTAGGCAAGAAGTAATTGTAAAGGCTTTAGTGCGTCATTATTTTGAACCTAATGATCCTAGATGAAGACCTTATTAAACTATGCAGCAGTGAAGTCATGTAAGCATGTAATTGGAAATCTCCTAAGCAACCTTCTAAACAGCTTTCTCCATGAGTTATGTACTTTCAAGTCATTTCCAGCTTACCATGACTATCCTAGGATATGCAAACATGAGGTTTTGGGCAAAGGCATAGGTTGAGATGAGTTTATTTATTCTAATGTGATTGAGAGAGTCTTAAAATTATTATCTTCCTCAGAAAGAGTTTATAGTGATTTAAGTAGTTTGAGGAAACATGAATTGAGTTGTGTTATGAATAGACCAGAGTGGTTTATCCTGTCTTACCGTGTGAAAGAACAGAAGGCTTCTAGGGAAATATAAATAGGCAGCACACAAACAGAATGAACAATGTCAAGGATTTTTTTATTTATTTAATAAAACATGCAGGTTGTCTGTGGAGCCTAAGCTTGTTGCTAGGGAATGTCATCAGTGGCATTTGTTGTAAATTGCTTTGAGTGCCCATGGCAGAAGACTGATTCATAAATCTTATAACTGATAAATAAATAATAGAGCAGAAGGGATTGAACACATTTGTATAGCAGAAGATGACCTAGTGTTAAATTAGTCAAGTTAGTTAGGGAGTACAGGCACATGGACACAGTGATTTATTTTACTGCATTTGCAGATCATGCTAAGTCATAGTTCAGCACAATATACATGAACAGGAATATGATACCTCGAGTCTCAGATTTACACATTCCTTGTCCTGTGCAGCCAGAGGAAGCAATTTGGAAGCTTCTGCTTTTAAATAACCTTGGTTTGCTGTAGTCCTGCACCTGCAGGACTAGTATTTGTGGTTTCACTTACTCTCATCCAAGAAAATTTGTCTTATCTAGGAATGTTCGAGTGATTCTGTGCTATGCTTACATCGGATGTTACCATAGAGTCAACCTGGGAGATGGTAACAAATTCTTACAGGGGACAACTCTATGAATTTTCTAGGTCCTCTAGGGCCACTCTATGGTGACTTCATTTCAATAGGGTTCGCTATAATCCCTGGTATTGTGTTTTCACGATAACTTTAGGAATGTATCCCTATGGATAGCGAGGTGGTACTATATTATCTGAATCTGAAGTTGTGATTAATATTGCCATGTTTAATTTAAGCCAGAGATGGATAACTTATTGTCTTTTAGCTATTGCTGGTTTTGCAGCAAACACAATGATGGAAGGATGATGGTAGGTTCAGTCCAATGGCATCCAAGAGTTCAAATGTTGTCCATCTCTGGTTGAAACAAGCCAGCTCCACAACTGTGTTTTGAATTTGGTTATTTTTAATTAACCATAGTCAATACTAGCCAGAGATGGTTATTCTGAACAAAAGGGCAAGCCATATTTAAACAAAAGCATGCTACAGTAATTCCACTGGTTGCCAGTGAGTTTCTGGGCAAAGTACAAAATGTTGGTTTAAAGTTCTTTAAAGACTTTTAAAGTTCTACAACCTTTAAAGTTCTACATGGTTTGTGTCCATATTGCTTGTTTACACAATAACTTTATGAACTTATCACAATGTGCTTTATGCATTCTGCCTCATGATCTCTCCCTTAGGACACTGAGGTCCTCTGGGGGGTGTTTACTCCAACCACCCAGAACTCGACTAGCGAATATCACCCAGAGGACTTTTTCCTACAGGCTATGTGCTGCAGTTAGTCATATTTCATTTCTTGTGGCCTCCAGGATTTGTAAGGCTGCATGGAGTAGAGTATCAGGAAAGGAATTCTTAATCATTCCTGAAACTGCATTGGCTCAGGATCCAAGAAACATAGGCGATATAGTCTGTATCAGTGGAAGGAGTCCTATTTGTGGAGGAGCTTTTGAATTCAGCCGGTGTTCCTCCTGATAGAGAAGAAAGATGGGTTCATGTTTGGGTTTGGTATCTTCCCTTTCCTTTCACCTCCCAACAATGTCAACATTGTTCTGAAGGGTCTCTCACCCCTCTGGAACAGATTTACAGGGTTGATAAGGTAAGTGAGAATTGGTAAGAATGACTTCTGGTAGCAGAGACATCAGCTGAATCAAAAGATCTACAAAGCAAAGATTCTTTCCTCACAGTAGTTCTGTGTATTTCTATTCATAGATTTGAATGATACAACTGTGCTAACTGGTTTTAAAGTTGGTTTCCATTGTTTGTTGCAATCATAGGGAATGTAGTAAATAAGTTTGTCCTGAATTAAAAGGTTTGTAAGGTTACAGTTTGGAATACAACTTATAAACTGCCCCAGGCAGCATAGGTGGGGACCATATTGGCTGAGGGGATTTGAATGTTTTCAAGCTCTGGTTTGTGATGCTACTGCGCTTTGTGATACATTCAATTGCTTCTTGATACTGGTAGACTTAGTCTTTCCTGCTTTCCCTTCTGCTTTATGCTTTTAGTGTTAGCAAAATGTCATAGCTGATTGAATGTTGGTTTGTCCTTTGCCTTGGAAAGGCAATGATAAACATGTGGAAGTTGCCTTATTTCCACAAAGGATTTTTCCTAGCGCTCTGAACAGGTGTTAGCATTTTTGTTTTGACAGCTTTTTGAGGATTTGTTGATTGTTGTTATCAGTTGCAGATGTATGTGGCTGGGGTGTGTTTTCCTTCAGGAATGCTTAGAAATGTGTGTAACTGGGTTTATTTTTATCAAGGCATCATTCAATTTAAAAAGAATCCCGGAGAAGATTTTTGTCTCAAAAATATTTAGCTACTGTGGGTTATTAAACATGACCTTGGCAATGTGTTTTACTTTATTTATTTCAGTAGCTGTTAGCATGTTTTGCTCCTCTGTGAGGAATGCAATTTTTTCTAGTTTCCCATTCAGCATGGGCAGTATATGATTTTAAAATAGCATTTTTGTTGTTTATGGTGGGGGGGGGGGTTGGGGTGGGGGTAGTCCATAAAGATCCCAGAGAGTACTAGGAACATTTTTTTGGTATCAGACCTGCAGCAGATGCTTGCCAGTAAAGATCAAAGAATCTGTACTGTTTTTCTTTAGCACTTAGGCCCCTTTTACACTGCCATAGAAAATCTAGATTATCTGCTTGAACTGGATTATGTGGGAGTGTAGACTGATATAATCTAGTTCAAAGCAGATAATGTGGATTATTTGCTTTGATAATCTGGATTATATGGCAGTGTAGAAGGGGCCTTTGTCTCCACATATTGAGAAAAGGGTTCCTTCAACCCTACTGCCCAAGCCACAAACATGGGAGAGTAAATTCGACAACATCTGATCTGAAAGCGCAATATATTATGGTGAGACTGACATCATGGTTAGTACAAACTAGGAGCCCTTCTTTACTGCAATATAATCCATATTGTACAAGCAGAAATCCAGATTATCTTCTTTGAACTGGATTATATGAGTCTACACTGCCATATAATCCATTTCAAAGCAGATAATCTGGAGTATTTATGGCAGTGTGGAAGGGACCTATGTTTCAGTATGATTTGAACTGGATACACGTGTGTCCCGCAGTCAGTCAGCTGTGCTTCATTATTGTTTATATAAGAACCCAGGACAGAACTTTATAACACAAGGGGTGGGTGGCGAAAGCAACTGGAGAAAACATGGTATGCTGGTGTCCTTACTGAGTCATATGATTTGACCAGTTTATTAATAGCAATTCATTAAAATACAAGGGAATGAGCTAAACTTCATTTGATAGATTATCAGAATGAATCAGTACAAAGTGGAGAGCACTCTTATCTATCAATCACTTATCCCATTTTTTTTCCTGACATTGGATCCAAGATGGTGTACAATCTTTTAAATGTCCAATACGATAAAAATGCTTTAAATGCAAAGAGTAGAAGAATACATGGTGGATTCAATAAAATATGAGTCTTTATTTTATTATGTCAATTGACCTGATGTTTAAATATTATATTTGTATGCATTTCATTTAAATCTTTTATTCATAATTAATATCTGTACAAATGTTTGTGGCTGTAAGTCAGCTATTTCACAGCATTTTGTAACCAATTTTTTTTCAATTGATAGCTCTTGAAACTGAAAACAAATGTGTGTGTATTGGATAAACCATAGTCACAGCTGGAAGTCACAGAAGAGTAGCATACAAGTCAATTCCCATGGCACATATTATCAACATTTGGAGAGCTCTGCTTTGTAAATGGCAGATTTCATTTTAAATTGAATTTTTGTTTTCTATTATGGTAACACTTATTAGTAAAGGTATGAATAAAGATTACTTTTAATTGCTGTGATTAATCTTATTATGTGTAAACAACATAATAATATACAACCCCTCAATTAGTACTTTGTGGATAAGATATATTTGTGGTGTCTGACACTGATTTAGACTTCTAACAAGTGTGTTGGCATTTTGGTATATATTTTTTCATATAGAGGTCTGTGTGCTTATGTTTTTGTAATTTTGTGTACATTGGTTAGAAGATTATGCACTTGTAACTTTTAAAAATAATGTTAGCATTTTATTATAAGTAGCAAGTTTACAGAAAAAACAAAATCAGATCACCAGCTCCAATAATAATAAAAACTTTATTTCTATTCCGCCCTATCTCCCCGAAGGGACTCAGGTTGGATTCCAAGAAACAACGGCATACATTCAATGCCTTCAAATACAGATAAATATTGGCATAAAATCCCAACAAGACCCCACAAATGAATACAGCGTTAAAAACCTAACATCAAATTAAATCTGATATCAGTGAATTGAGTATAACATTAATAACCTAAATCAATATAATCAGACAAACCATGTTTAATACCCTGTTTCCCCGAAAATAAGACAGTGTCTTATATTAATTTTTGCTCCCAAAGATGCGCTAGGTCTTATTTTCAGGGGATGTCTTATTTTTCCACAAAGAAGAATTGACATTTATGGTTGCATTTTTAAAAAATGAAAATTTATTATCTATTGTACAGTAGTTGTCATCACAAACCAGCATAACCAAACTGTGAACCCTTTCGAGAATTTCTATATTATATTTTATTGCTAGACTGTTTTTAAATTACTGTTTTAAATTTCCGTTCGTATGTAAATTTATGTTGTTGTTGGGCTTGTCCCTGTGTAAGCTGCCCTGAGTCGCTTCTGGGAGATGGAGGTGGGATACAAGAATAAAGTTATTATATTATTATTATTATTATTATTATTATTATTATTATTATTATTTCTTGTTACTACCTTTATTTCTATGTACAACAATCTATGGTATGTACATTTACCAATCCTGCATGCTTCCAAACAAAAACTTTGCTAGGTGTTACTTTCGGGGGAGGCCTTATATTTAGCAATTCAACAAAACTTCTACTAGGTCTTATTTTCTGGGGATGTCTTATTTTCAGGGAAACAGGGTATAGTGTGTGGCTTATCCAAGACTTGCTTATCCAAGGTTCTGGATTATCCAAGGCATTTTTGTAGTCAATGTTTTCAATATATCATGATATTTTGGTGCTAAATTCATAAATACAGTAATTACAACATAACATTACTGCATATTGAACGACTTTTTCTGTCAAATTTGTTGTATAACATGATGCTTTGGTGCTTAATTTGTAAAATCATAACCTAATTTGATGTTTAATAGGCTTTTCCTTAATCCCTCCTTATTATCCAAGATATTTGCTTATCCAAGGTTCTGCCGGCTCGTTTAGCTTGGATAAGTGAGACTCTACTGTACTTGGTTTTGTGTCTTTGTGTCCCATCAAAGGGCATTAAGTGAAAGGTCATTTTTGTGGTGGTACCAAAGTTGTGGAAGATATTTCTGTAGCAAATTGGCTCAGCTCACTTAAAGCTCTTGTTAAAACAAAAATCAGTTAGTCTTAAAGGCTCTCCCATATTGCTTTATTTCTCCCCCTCACTTTATCCTTCACAAGTTTGGAGAGTAGAGTAATTTTTTTTGTCTTTTTTGGCATAGTAGAGATGCCCATCTTTGAAAAATATATACAGCCATTTCTTTATTTCCTAGAAATTTGCTGTGGATTGGAAAGTCTTTGGCTGGCACTCCCTGTGGCTCTAGGTATCTGGAATGAAATCTACTCCGCAGAACAGAATCTGTATTAACTGTGATGTGGTTTGCCTTGTAATTGATATACTTGTCTAGCATTTGCTTTGGTGGGATTTTTAAGAAGTGTAAATGAAATTCAGTTCAGGAGACACATCTCTTGGCTTTTTGTACAAATCATTTTTCAAATAATGGTGCTTTAAAATGACGTGAACGCAACAAAACAAAAATGCCTGATACTGATGTTTTTGAATTCTGTACACTTATATTTTTGATATACATGTGTATTATTTTTGTTTGTATTTTTTCTGCTCTTTCAGTAATGTTTTGAAATTACAAAGTAGGATTCAAGAAATTGAAATATACAATAATCATTATTACTTGATGATATTTGAGGATACACATAATCATACTGATACATTTCTTTCTAACAGTGTTATATATTGTTAATAGGTAGGCCATTTAGGACAACTCAGCCCTGGTATTTCATAATGCTATGGAACAAGCAAACAGATTTTAAAAGCTTTATTTGAATAAAGTTCAGCATAACATTCCTCATAGAGTTGTTGTGAGCAATGTGAGCAATAGGCACGACCTCTTGTGTGGTGGAGAAAAGGACCAACATGATATATTTGGGGCCAAGGACACCATTTTTTTTTTACTTTCATTTGAAAGCAATGAAGGGAATGCCTGAAGGCAAAGTGATCCTTAGACCTTGTTAGGAAAAGTTGCAGGCATAATCCTATCTACTAAAAACTTGACCTGCTTGAAGTCATGGTCCTGTAACATATGTATTTGAGCTACTCTTATAAGGATGCTTTTAAAAATAATTTCCTATCTTGTAGGAAACGCGTGGATGTGTGTTTGGTTGTCTTCAGGTTGTTTTGACATTTTCTCCCTCTCTGGTTTTAAAAAATTCAGTGGTGGACACACAAAGAAGTTCTTGCCTAAAGTGGTGTACAATTTGCTTTCTGATCGTGATCTGAAGAAAAAGATGAAGGAATATGGACTTTCAACCCAGGGAACAAAGCAGCAGCTAATTAAAAGACATCAAGAGTTCGTGCACATGTATAATTCACAGTGTGATTCCTTAAATCCCAAATCAGGTAGGAAGGGTTTACTTGAAATTTTACTTAAAAATTGCTGTTTCAAAAAACGTATCTCTTTCCCACAGTTCACTTATCTACCATTTTAAAATCAGTATAATCTTAACTTGTTTATTTATTATTTCTCTTTAGTTTTATTTTGTTACAGATCCATTTTTTCTTGAAATAATCTGTTATGTTGGTGAACAATAGAAATTGTTTATAGGGCCTCTGCATGGAGAAGGTGGTGAAATTCTAACGGGATAGGAAAAGGCAGAGCTGCTTAACATCTCCTTTGCCTCAGTCTTCTTCCAAAAGCAGATTGGTGTTTAACCTGAGCAATATGGAGCAGATGAGGTAATAGGGGATAGGCAACCCAAAATAGATAAGAAGTAGTCCAGTAATACCTGCCTACTCTAAATGAATTCAAGTATCCAGTTCCTGATGAACTACATCCAAGAGTATTGAAGGAACTAGCAGAAGTCACTTCAGAATCACTAGCAATAATCTTTGAGAATTCTTGGAGAACAGGAGAAGTCCCAGCAGACTGGAGGAGGGCAAATGTTGTCCCTGTCTTCAAGAATGGAAAAAAAGAGGACCCAAACAATTACCGTCCAGTCAGCTTGACATCAATACCAGGAAAGATTCTGGAACAGGTCATTAAGGAGGCAGTCTGCAATCACTTAGAAAGGAAATGCTGTGATTACTAAAAGTCAGCATGGATTTCTCAAAAACAAGTTATGCCAGACTAATCTTAGCTTTTTTTTTTCTATAGAGTTACAAACTTAGTAGATGCAGGGAATGCTGTGGATGTAGCATATCTTGATTTCAGTAAGGCCTTCGACAAAGTCCCCCATGACCTTCTTGCAAGCAAACTAGTCAAATGTGGGTTATGTAATGCTACTATTAAATGGATCTGTAATTGGTTAAGCAACTAAACCCAAAGGGTACTCACCAATGGTTCCACTTCATTTTGGAAAGAAGGACCAACAGGTTCGGTCCTGGGCTCAGTACTGTTTAACATCTTTATTGATGGCTTGGATGAAGGTTTAAAGGGTATGCTTACCAAGTTTGTAGATGACACCAAATTAGGAGGGATAGCTAATGCTCCAGAAGACTAGGAATTCAAAATGACAGATTAGAGAGGTGGGCCAAAACTAACAAAATGAATTTCAACAAGGACAAATATAAGATATGACTCTTCTGTGATTCTGTGGTTCTATGTGTATGACAGTTTCTCTTTGCATGCAAGCTCTTTGTGTTCAGTGGCTGGCAGTTGGTTAATTTTGGGATATTTAACTTAATTATATTTACATATTCAGAAGTGGAGGCAATTGACTGGTGCTCTACAATTGCTGGTGAAGCGGTAGTTCCAGGATCATAGAGATGGAGAGCCAGAAAGCTGCTGAAGTTACTAGTGGGAGATGAGGACACTTCCTACTTTTTCTTGTGTAATGAAGGGCTGCTTATTAAAGAAAAACAAAGGCTCCACTAGATTAATTGCTTCCCCTTCCATTATTATTGATGAAAACGATTTCCTAAAGTGTATGATTTTCGTTTAGCTTCCATTTTCTTATGCTTTTTTCAGTTGTGAAAGTTAGTGAAACAGAGGAGTTTTTTTATTTTATTTCGTGTCAAAAGCATTGCATAACAAATACATTTTAAAATGATGAAGAAAAAAAAAAGGAAATCACAAGCAACTAAATAGTTTTAGACCAAAAACAGGCAACAGCAACCGCATTGTCAGTAGCTTTAAGCAACTCCTCCTCCGTGCATGAGGCAGGACATTGTGGGCAAGCATACATATGCGGAGTTGTTTGTTGTGCTCCACAGTCACACAAGGTGGAGGGTTCCTCCAGGTAGTGCCACCTTGCCAAGTTGTCTTTAGATCTGCCCACTCCACTTCTGAGTCTGTTCAGGAACTTCCAAGTTGCCAGTTCTTGGTTTGTCCCTGGAGGAAGACCCTCGTGGGGGGCCATCCAGTTAGAATTGCCAGGTTTAGCTGCCCAGAGGGACACCCTTGCTGTTGCTGGAGGAACATCAAGAGGAGTGGTGGTTCTCATGAAGCCCTTCTTTGATTTCAGTCCGGTGGGAGGAGGCTGATAGTCATGCAGTGGGTGGCTTTCACAGTGTCTCTGACTCAGTATTGATAAATAGGTCTTCTGTTATATCTGAAAATAGATATTATATCCTTGAAAGGTTGGTATGACTCGAGAGTTACAGTGGAAAAATGTGATCCAAGGACTCAAGTATTTGTTTAAAGCAGAAGGGGAAGACAACCTGCCATTTTATCTCTCATAATGTGATTGTTCCATTAAGTCTGAGCAAGGGAAATGCCTATCCTTAAAATTTCAGCAAGAGAAATGCAGTGATTGAGTAAAAGGAATGATACTCATAGCGGCTCAGTTTGAAGGGAACAAAAAAGGCTCACATAATCTTCTAGCACTTCAGGCAGTTAGTGGATCCTCTGACTCTGGATGAAACCCCTCTTTTGACAAGCAGAGCTCTGTTTCGGAGCCTAAGAGCATCCCAACTGCTAGTAATCCCAACAGAGCTTTGCTAGATGAGACCCAATACGTGTCTAGTTTAAAACATGGTTTCTGGGAAGCCCATGGAGAGGAGAAAGTCAATCGCCCTCTAATACAGTTGTTTCCCTGTAGCTGGGGCATATATTAGGTGTCTTTGTGTCACGCCCAGGGCAACGAGAGCACTAAGAACCGACACACGGAGGCCAAAAACTATCTAATATCTTTATTATGGGAATATGTAAGAATAATAAAAACAAGTAGGAAATATAGTCCAATAAAAGACCTTTCAGGAAAGGTCAGAAATAGTCCAAAATTATATTGTCCAATATTTTATATTAGAGTCCAAAGATGTAGATCCAAACCGAAACACACTCTATTTGCAAGCAATAGAGTGGGGAAACATCCAAATTCCTTCCAAAGTTCAGAGTAAGTCCACAGCAAAATTGGAAACAAGGCTTGATACTAGAAGCAAGGTCCAAGGCTGGAAACAAGGCAAGATAGTTCTTGAATACTTGGCTAGACAAGGCAAGGCAAGGAACTGGAGTTGCGGACTTTGCGAAGTCCACACTTGGCTGGAACCACGAAATCACTCCCGAAGTTGATCTGTTGACTCCGCACGGAATTCTTCGTGTCGGGCACTTTTATCCCGGTTTCATTTCTCTGCAAAGCAGGTGTCCTGAACTTCCTTTCCCAAGGGAAAGGAGAACGAAACACATCTCCCTCCAGATGCGTTCCTCCCTAGAATTTCCCAGGGGAACATGGCTAATTAACGTCTTGTTTAGCTGCTATTCTCAAGCTCCTCCGAACCTGCTCTTTCTCGCCCCTGCCCGCCGCATAGAACTGTTTCCTGGGAAAAGGAGGGGAGGCAGTGGGAAAGGCCTGGTCAAGGTCTTCCTTAATGGGCTCTCGGGTAGAAACATCAACAACAGGCATCTGGAAAGATTCCGGCTCTTGCTGAGCTGGCAAAAATCCCCTGTTTTCCTCCTCATCAGCCACAATGGCACTGGGATTAGGACTCCATGGCCCATGGGACATCACACTTTGATTCTGACTAGTATGCATTGATGGTTTTATTGTCCTTGAATTTGTCTCACTTTCCTTGTTACCCTCTGAGTTAGCTGCCACTATCGCATCTTTGACCACAAATTCTAGTTTTAAGTAGGCAGAAGTAGTTCTTTTTATCGCTCCTGAATCCTTCATTGGATTGCCCTGGTTCTAGCATTTTGGGAGCAACATGGATCTTTTTCTCTCCACTTCACATCATGTATCATTTTTAAGTCTTCAATCTTGTTTTCCTTAACTTATTTGCAATTACTCATTTGCATTATTCCTACATTGTGCTAATAAGTATGGCTTGATAGATAAACAACTTTCAAGCAATGGTTTGTAAAATTTACTTGCTTTGCTTAATCATAAGTGATTTTCAAATTACTCACTAAAAAGAATTCATGAGGGAAATTTCTGGATCATCCAACTAGATCTGCTTTTGCTGGACTTGTGTGCTATGGCCATTCCTTCCAGTTTCCCAGTCGGAAATATTTCCATGCTATTTGCACAGTTGGATAATGTGGGAGAAGCCCTTGTTTCATACATGTTATCTTTGTGTAAAGCAGGGCTTCCCAAACCTTTTCCTCTTGTGACCCGTTTTCACCTGATACATTTTTATGTGACTCCAGGAATATAAGTATATAAAATAGATATTTAAAAAATCAAACATTTACTGATAATAAATCGGCATTTGCAAGGCTTGCTAAACAGGCTGATTTTCCTTTTTGTGGAGAAAAACTAAAGCATTTTCTGCAGAATCCACTGTAAACATTGTACATTGTTCTTAACAGATTTGTGTAAATTGGTGGCATTTAGAAACCTTTCACTTTTGCCAACATTTCTGCTACAAGTCACAGCAGTCAGGAAGGCTAAATGGTCCCTCTCTTCATGCACATTCTTTCAACATGGGAGTGTTTGTGTGAATCTCTAATTGTGATTAACAAATTTCAGGTTTGGATGTAGACCTAAACTGTGGTTAATTGAAGATGGACGAGTTAGCTTTTCATGTCTATCTTGCTGTGCTGGAGGGGAGAAATGGTTTAGCAATCTAGTGTTGTGTTCAATTCAGTCCCGGCATGCTTTTTTAAATAATATTGGTAGTCTAGTTGGTTCCCTCCAGTTTTGCTTTAGACAAGGACATACTGTTTAAGAGTTTAGTTATAAAACATGAGAAGACACTCCACCACTGGGTTTATTTCTCACGTCTTTATGGAGCTATTTCTTTACAAGGTACCAGATTCCTGATAGAATTCAGGTTTGAGTTTTGTTTTCCCGTGAGAGAAATACATAAGCCCTATAGTAACAGTGTCTGTAGTAAATGTTTAAAGCCAACAAATACTTTGTACAAACACAAACGTGATGTGTTTGTGATTCCAGAATGTTCTTGTTTTATAACATATAAATCCTCCTGCAATTCTGTCTCCCCTCCCCTCCAAAATTGGGCTATTTACTTTCTAGCAGACAAGAATAATTAAAATAGAAATAGGGAAGGGGAAACTATGACAGAAGAATTTCGGGTAATGTTAATTGGCAAGAGCACCACCAAGAACACTGGTTTCTATCATGTCTGGGGTTTATAAGTATTTATCTTCTGTATGGCAGTCAACCTACTATGTTTCTGTAAAACAAATCAAGTATACAGTAGAGTCTCACTTGTCCAACATAAACGGGCCGGCAGAATGTTGGATAAGCGAACATGTTGGATAATAAGGAGGAATTAATGAAAAGCCTATTCAACGTCAAATTTCATTATGATTTTACAAATTAAGCACCAAAAACATGTTTTACAACAAATTGACAGAAAAAGCAGTCCAAAACATGGTAATGTTATGTAGTAATTACTGTATTTATGAATTTAGCACCAAAACATCACAATATATTAAAAACATTGACTAAAAAAAATTGGCTACTAACAAATTGACTACAAATAAAGATAGAATTGCATTAAATGAACTTACAGTAGCAACATTGTTGGAAATTAAATCCATAAAAAGTTCAATCCTTGCTGCCTAGAGAAACAGCTGTGGATCGGGGTGGGAGGCAAACTGCGTTGGATGATCCAGAACGTTGGATAAGTGAATGTTGGATAAGTGAGACTCTACTGTATTTCTGTTTCACAAAAGGGGACTGAAATTGGCCTCTCAGGCTAAAATCTGATGTGCCACTTAAGTTGTCAAACTTTAATTCAGTGCAAGATATGCATGTAATGATTAATGAACAAAATAGTAGGCTGCATGAAAAGAAACTATTGTCCATTTGCATGTGCTGCTCAGGCAATGACCATGCAATTAAAAAAAAATACCAGTTTGAGCTGGATCAAGCTGTTTGAGCTGATGAGCTGATGTTTGAGCTGATGTTTTATTGTTGGTTGATTTGCTCTGTTGTTTTGTTCTGATTTTATACTGTTGTGTCCGGGTATGGCCCCATGTAAGCCGCCCCGAGTCCCTTCGGGGAGATGGGGCGGGGTATAAGAATAAAGTTATTATTATTATTATTATTATTATTATTATTATTATTATTATTATTATTATTATATCAGTTTTTAGGCATTATTTGCTAGCTGATCACAACTAGCTGATCACTCCGGAACGTCCCCTATCGAGTAACCGAGCTAAACCAGCTCCTTGGTTCACTGAGGAGCTGGCAGCGATGAAGCGAAAGAAGAGGGAACTAGAGTGCGTGTGGCAATCAGAGTATAATGAGTCGGACTGAACACGGCTATATTCCTATCTTAGGATATATGCCGCGACAATCAAAGCCGCAAGGAGAGTTTTCCTTGCGGCCAACATTGCGTCCGCAAAGAACCATCCGGCGGTGCTGTTCCGTGTTATCAGAGGGTTGCTAACTCCCACCAATCAAGGTGGGAGCCCTGATAACCTGGCAGCCCGCTGTGAAGCATTTGCTTGGTTCTTTGCGGACAAAGTCACTCTGATCCGCTCCGACTTTGACGAGAGCATCTGCTTGTCCAGTTTTGATGGATTCATTTCAATTGGTTGAGCTCGAGGATGTGGACAAGATCGTTGGAGAGGCAAGACCGATCACATACATCCTGGACCCCTGCCCATCCTGGCTGGTGAGAGAAGCCAGAGGGGGATTGGCTGAGTGGGTGAAGATGGTGGTGAATGCCTCCCTTAAGGAGGGCAAATTTCCAGCGAGCCTAAAAATGGCTGTGATCAAGCCACTGTTGAAGAAGTCCTCATTGGACCCCACTCAATTTGGAAACTTTTGGCCTATTTCCAATCTCCCCTATTTGGGCAAGGTCTTGGAACATGTGGTTGCCTTGCAGCTCCAGGGATTCTTGGATGACACTGATTTTCTGGATCCGGCACAGTCTGGCTTTAGGTCGGGGCATGGTACCGAGATAGCCTTGGTCGCCTTAGTTGATGATCTTCGCTGGGAACTGGACAGGAGGAGTGTGTCCCTACTCGTTCTGCTGGACCTCTCAGCAGCCTTCGATACCGTCGATCACAGTATCCTTCTGGGACGCCTTGCGGGGATGGGTCTTGGAGGTACTGTTTTGCAGTGGCTCCACTCATTCCTGGACGGTCGGTTCCAGATGGTGTCATTGGGGGACGCCTGCTCGGTCCCACAACTGTTGACTTGTGGGGTCTCACAGGGTTCTGTACTGCCCCCCATGCTGTTTAATATTTACATAAAGCCACTGGGAGAGATCATCAGGAGTTTCGGGGTGCGGTGTCATCTGTATGCAGAAGATGTCTAGCTCTGTCACTCCTTCCCACCTGTCACTAAGGAGGCTGTTCAGGTCTTGAACCGGTGCTTGGCCGCTGTGTTGGACTGGATGAGGGCCAACAAATTGAAATTGAATCCA
Organism: Anolis carolinensis; assembly: GCF_035594765.1. NCBI lineage: Eukaryota > Metazoa > Chordata > Lepidosauria > Squamata > Anolidae > Anolis > Anolis carolinensis. The sequence goes on along the minus strand of NC_085842.1, from coordinate 57,756,187 downwards.
GACAAGACAGAGGTCCTCCTGGTCAGTCGGAAGGCCAAACAGGGTATAGGGTTACAGCCTGTGCCGGATGGGGTCACACTCCCCCTGAAGGCTCAGGTTCGCAGTTTGGGGATCATCCTAGATTTATCGTTGAGCCTGGAGCCCCAGGTCTCGACGGTGGCTAGGGGAGCCTTCGCACAGTTAAAACTCGTGCGCCAGCTGCAACCGTACCTTGGAGAGCCGGACTTGGCCACGGTGGTCCACGCTCTTATTACATTCCGTCTAGACTACTGCAACACACTCTATGTGGGGCTGCCTTTGAAGACTGTTTGGAAGCTTCAATTAGTCCAAGAGTTGGCAGCCAGATTAATAACCGGAGCGGCGTATAGGGAGCGCACTACTCCTCTGTTACGCCAACTCCACTGGCTGCTGATCAGCTACCGAGCACAATTCAAAGTGCTGGCTTTAACCTATAAAGCTCTAAACTGTTCTGGCCCAGCTTATCTGTCCGAACGTGTCTCTTGCTACGATCCACCTCGAAGTTTAAGATCTTCAGGTGAGGCCCTGTTCTTGCTCCCGCCAGCCTCACAGGTGGATGAGAGACAGGGCCTTTTCAGTGGTGGCTCCCCGCCTATGGAACGGCCTCCCAAGCGAAGTCAGGCAGGCTCCCTCCCTCTTATCTTTTTGTAGGAAAGTTAAGACCTGGTTGTGGGACCAGGCCTTCGAACAACACTAGCAGCATTAAGTATTATAATGAGTGCTGGAATTCAATTTGATGGAACTCTCTCTCCCGGACTGTGGTGGAGGCTCCTTCTTTGGAGGCTTTTAAACAGAGGCTGGATGGCCATCTGTCGGGGGTGCTTTGAATGCGATTTCCTGCTACTTGGCAAGGGGTTGGACTGGATGGCCCATGAGGTCTCTTCCAACTCTACTATTCTATGATTCTATGACTCGTATTTTTAGATCTGATTGCGCCTATCTGCTATTTAGTATTGTATTTTATGAATGTTGCTGTAATTAATTAGTTAACTATTTTAATTGATTTGTATTATATTTTATATTTTTATATGCATATGTTTTATTGTAAGCCGCCCTGAGTCTCCTTATTGAACTATGTATTACAGGAGTAGACTATGTACAAGGGATGTGGAACCTCTTCAACAGAGCAATTCCTTCCTACATCTGCCTGATGATAATTCTAGTGAAGAGGCGCAAATGGGAGACTGGCATTATTTATTTATTTATTTATATCTTGCTTCTTTCCCACGAGTGGGACTTGTGGCTAAGGAAGGAGCCAAATGTCCTGATTCAGACTTTGGCATTCTCCCAGGCGATTGCAAGAGCACTTAGTGCTGAGCTCTTGCAGTTTGGTCAAGGTAATAAATCAGACAGAGATACAGAAGATGCACTTACCTGGAAAGGCTTGTCTTCAAGGGACCATGCAGGAGAGAAGCCAAAGCTAATCCAAAACAGGTTAATCTGCCAACCAAGATTCCCAGAGTCATGCAGGGTGATTAGCCATTCTGAGCTCAGGGATCTGAACCAAAGTTGCAGGAATATGCAGCAATGGTAGAACATGGATGGTTATTTCCAATAAAGACCATGGTTCAGAGCTGTTTCTTAAATTGGCTGTTTCCAGTCGATCTTGATTAAAAGAGCTGCTTTTGTGTTGGCAAAGGCTTTTATGGCCGGAATCACTGGGTTGCTATGAGTTTTCTGGGCTGTTTGACCATGTCGGTCCGAACGTGTCTCCTGCTACGACCCACCTCGAAGCTTAAGATTGTCAGATGAGGCCCTGCTCGCGGTCCCGTCAGCCTCACAGGTGCGGCTGGCGGGGACGAGAGACAGGGCCTTTTCAGTGGTGGCTCCCCGCCTATGGAACGCCCTCCCCATTGAAATCAGGCAGGCTCCCTCCCGCCTGTCTTTCCGAAAGAGGACAAAAACGTGGTTATGGGACCAGGCATTTGAGCATGAGTAGCAGCAAAAATGAGATAAGAATATATGACCTACTGACAGACCCCACATGAACATGGAAAGCGCCTTAAATGTATATTTAAATGTATAATTATGTATATTTTAATGGATATTCTTAATTTTATTGTAATTTTTAATCTTGGTGGAGTTTTAAATTTGACAACTGTTTTTAATGTGTATGTTTATATTGTAAGCCGCCCTGAATCCCCTGATGGGTGAGAAGGGCGGGGTAGAAGCGATGTAATAAATAAATAAATAAATAAATAAATAAATGTTCCAGAAGCATTCTCTCCTGACATTTCACCCACATCCATGGCAGGCATCCTCAAAGTGTGTAACGTCTGTTGGAAACTAGGCAAGTGGGGTTTATATATCTGGAATGTCCAGGGTGGGAGAAAAAACTCTTGTCTGTTTGAGGCAAGTGTGAATCCTGCAATTGGCCAGCTTGATTAGCTTTAAATAGCCTTGCACCTTCAAAGCCTGGCTGCTTCCTGCCTGGGTAAATCCTTTGTTGGGTGATGTTAACTGGCCCTGATGGTTTCCTGTCTGGAATTCCCCTGTTTTCTGAGTGTTGTGCTTTATTTACCGTCCTGATTTTAGAGTTTTTTTAATTCCGTATATCATGTATCTGTGGACAAGTCTACATAGGGACTGCAAAATGCAGTGCCTCAATACAAATCAAGGAACATGAAAGGCATGGATACTCCACCACAGACATCAGAAGAGCTGCAAGACCAAGAACAGCCATGACAGTAAAGTCAGGAAATGTGGTGTCTTCCATGCACATGTATCTAGAATGTTAATGACAAGTTACTGAAGCTTATCAAGAACACAGGGCAGTAAATTTTCTTCTGTACCAATGATGCTGCAAACAGCACTTTTGATCATCTGTACTATGAAGTCCTGGGCAGGACAGAGAAGAGTTTAGAAGCACAATGATATTCTCACCAGTTCTACCAGTGAAAGATAGAGGAACACACTGCAACAGGTGAATGACTGGCTACACTGGCTATTAACAGGAAATGTTTGGCTTCCGGGAATACTGTCTGCAGTTCTTAGATGAAAGACTACTGGCTACAGATGGAATGCAATACATTAAGACTGGGAAGAATGTATTTGGCAAATGTCTGTTTAGATTGAAACATTTCACACTTGTTTACAAAATATATCTAGGTGACATTCCAGATTGGAAAACCTAATTACTTCTATTCTTATACTGACTTGAAATATTAGGATGAAGTTTATATGCAGCCTTATTAATATCAGTTGATAAGCCCTGGGGAATTCCTCATCCATAAGACAACCACACACCTTAGTTTGTGGCCCACTGAAAGACCCTTCATTGCATTTCCGCAAAATCAGTCTTACTGAGGCAGTGGTAGGGTGCCTTGTGCTTGTTCGCTGTTCTGTTTGCTGTATTTTTGTTTATGGAGAGTGACCATGCCATTTTAATTTGAAATACCCTTTATTTCTAGGGTATTTTTGGCAGAGAATTGCATCTTAGTTAATCCTTAACTGTGACAAGTTTTCCTTGTGCTCGTTCTCATTGACTTTTCTTTTTAGCTCCTTTTCCCTACACTAGGTACACTTCCATCATACCAGAAAATGTTGAACTTAACACCATGCATTGCTTCCCCACAGCCAACTCCTTTTCCTTGTGGGTTTTATCTTATTTAGCGTGAGTGCATGATGGCAAACACAGTCAAATCAACTATTTGTAAGCTTCTGTGGAAGTCCATTTGACCAAAGGGTAAGGAATAAATGTAATCAATCAGTTGATAGGAAGCTTCATGTGGGTAATACTCTAGGTCTGAATGAAGTTCAGAGAAGTATCCCTTCTTACCGGTATTTGTTATTGTTTATTCGTTCAGTTGCTTCTGACTCTTCGTAACCTCATGGACCAGCCCATGCCAGAGTTTCCTGTCTGCTGTCATTGCCCCCAGTTCCTTCAAGGACAAGCCAGTCACTTTAAAGATACCATCCAGCCATCTTGCCCTTGGTCGGCCTCTCTTCCTTTTTCCTTCCATTTTCCCCAGCATCATGATCTTTTCCAAGCTTTCCTGTCTTCTCATTATGTGGCCAAAGTGCTTCATCTTTGCCTCTAATATCCTTTCCTCCAGGGAGCAACCAGGCATTATTTCCTGGAATATGGACTGGTTGGATCTTCTTGCAGCCCAAGGCACTCTCAGAATTTTCCTCTAACACCACAGTTCAAAAGCATCTATCTTCCTTCGCTCAGCCTTCCTTATGGTCCAACTCTCGCATCCATAGGTTACTATGGGTTACTATGCTTTCACTATGCGGACCTTCGTTGCCAGTGTGATGTCTCTGCTCTTCACTATTTTATCGAGATTGGCCATTGCACTCCCAAGAAGTAAACGTCTTTTGATTTCCTGGCTGCAGTCTGCAACTGCAGTGATTTTCGTGCCTAGAAATACAAAGTCTGTCACTGCCTCCACGTTTTCTCCCTCCATTTGCCAGTTATCAATTAGTCTGGTTGCCATAATCTTGGTTTTCTTGATGTTTAACTGCAACCCAGCTTTTGCAATTTCTTCTCTCACCTTGGTGATAAGGTTCCTCAGCTCCTCCTCACTTTCAGCCATCAGAGTGGTATCATCTGCATATCTAAGGTTGTTTATGTTTCTTTCAGCAATTTTAACTCCAGCTTTGGATTCGTCAAGCCCCGCACGTCGCATGATGTGTTCTGCGTACAAGTTGAATAGGTAGGGTGAAAGTATGCAGCCCTGCCGTACTCCTTTCTCAATCTTGAACCAGTGTGTTGTTCCGTGATCTGTTCTTATTGTGGCTACTTGGTCTTTATACAGATTTCTCAGGAGACAGATAAGGTGACTTGGTTTCCCCATACCACCAAGAACTTGCCACAATTTATTATGATCCACACAGTCGAAGGCTTTAGAACAGTCAATAAAACAGAAATACAGTAGAGTCTCACTCATCCAAGACTCGCTTATCCAAGGTTCTGGATTATCCAAGGCATTTTTGTAGTCAATGTTTTCAATATATCATGATATTTTGGTGCTAAATTCATAAATAGAGTAATTACAACATAACATTACTGCATATTGAACAACTTTTTCTGTCAAATTTGTTGTATAACATGATGTTTTTGTGCTTAATTTGTAAAATCATAACCTAATTTGATGTTTAATATGCTTTTCCTTAATCCCTCCTTAATATCCAAGATATTTGCTTATCCAAGGTTCTGCCGGCCCGTTTAGCTTGGATAAATGAGACTCTACTGTAGATGTTTTTTTGAAACTTCCTACCTTCCCTCATTATCCAGTGAATATTGGCAATTTGGTCTCTCATTCCTCTGCCTTTAAACCCAGCTTGTACATCTGGCAACTCTCCCTCCATGTATTGCTGGAGTCTACCTTGCAGGATCTTCTTATTAACCATCCCTTTTTATTCCTGCAGAAGATAATCTCTGAGAAAAAGGGAAAGTGAAGATGAGCTCAGCATGGCCCAGACTGCTTGAAAAGCTAGCCACAATCTAAAGGGAAACAATTTTTCAGGCATTAAAAACTTGCTTTGTTTAAATCTGGGATGTGAATATGGTTTCTGAACTTTCCCAGTTCAAGAAACTAATGGTAGTAGTGACTTAACCTTTTCATGCCCTCTGTCTGTGTACCGCTTATAATTTATACGGATGTTCCATAAAGTCAGTTTGTACCATGCAAACCAGAAAGTGTTAAGTATTTTGGTCAAAATGACCTATGTATCCTTTTTTCTCTTTCTTTTTGAACCCTTTCACTTTCCCTTATTAAAATCACCTGAGTGCAACCAGTACTTGGTGCTAAAAGCACAAAACTCTTACTGCTGCTTCACAAAAGATTTCAAAAATTGATATTATTAGGAGATGCTAGATTTTTCTACCTACACATATTAAATGAGCTAGTGCTGCGTTCCAACCATCTGGTCTCTTTCTGATCCTTGTGATCCTGAATTAAGCAACCTTATTAAAAGCTGTGTGATTGTTATTTGGTAGAAGTGTTTGCGGAACGGAGATGGAGTAATACAGCTGACGTGAGTGGGAGAAAATTGGACACATATACAGTCACATACGCACTTATATCCATCTTTGTGCCTCTCTTTAAATTGAAGTGAGAGTGGAATTATCTTTGAGCAAGCTATTTTGAAAGGTTTATAGCCTGTGCTTTGGCACGTTGCTATGAAATGCTTCCATCCATGTGCATCATTTGTAGAACTACCTGGATCAATGCAAAACATCTCAGTGGAAAAGCCCTGCTTCTCAGCTGCTGCAGTACAGGGCAAGGCATTTGACAAATAAGAATAATAACTTTTGTTTAGGGGAAAAATGTTGATCCCCTGTCTGTTGCACTGGCTTTCAGAATTGTAATATTACACTTCTTTGCTCAGATCTTTGAATCTGGTGATAACATTGGGAATGAGTAGGGAATTAGGCATACAGCAAAGAAAACGCAAATACAGTTAGCACTCCACATTTTGTGGTTTTCACTTTTGCAGTTTGATCATTCATGGATTACATTAATATGTTTCCTCTTAAGAATCTCTAGGTCTTCAAGCATAATTATATGGTCAACTTCCATCATAAAATTGCATTGGATCTATGTGTTCCTATAGAAAACACTTCTCTAGACATTTATAGATCTGGTGTGATTCTGTGGTCAACTTCCAAAAGATGTTTCTTCATGTAAAAAGTGTTTTTTGAATTCATGTTTTTCCACTTTTGTGGGCGTCCTGAGTCCCTAACCCAAGCTGGGCCATTTGTTTTTCCTTGGTGCTGCATGCTGGGCCCAGCCAGTTGGGCCAGGCTGGGATGGAGTGCTGGGCCAGGAGGGAGGGAGGAGGCATTGTTGGGGGCAGGGCAGGCCTGGGAGGGGCGGGGCTGGGATGAGCCCAGGAGGGGGTGGGGTAAGGGGCTGGAGGGGCAAGAGGCAGGAAGGGTGGGGCCAGATCACCCTCTGGCTTTCCTCTTAGCATAAGGAATCCTTATGCTGGGAGGAGGTTTTGGAGCTCCCTCAGATTCAGTCGGCTCGCTTCGTCCTAACGAGAGGCAGGTAGCAGGTAAGAGGGCTTTGGAGCTCCCTTGGCCCCCTCCCCTGGGCAAGGCTTCTCCCGGTATCACAATGGGGCCATGCCTCTCCTGATGCTGGAAGAAGGGAGAGGTAGGCAGCGGGCCAGGGCGCTTTGGAGCTCTTCAGTCCCTGCCTTCCTCCTCCTTGGAGCCAGGCTTCTCCTGGCATCAGGACGGGGCCACACCTCTCCTGACGCAGGGAAAAGGGAGAGGCGGGCAGCGGGCGAGGGGCTTTTGAGGACCCTTGGCTCCTGCCTGCCTCCTTCCCTGGGCTGTGCTTCTAGCACCAGGACAAGGCCACCTGTCCCATCCTAATGCTGGGAGGAGAGCCTGAGGAAGGCACGCAGCGGGCTGAGAGCACTCTAGAGGGCTCCCAGCCGCTGCATGTTTTCTCTCATTCTTTTGGCATAAGGACGTGGCGAGCCACCACATTCTTATGCCCAGAGGATGGGGAAAATATCGAGGGCCAGGCATAAATGACCAGAGGGCCGTATCCGGCTCGCAGGCCTTAGTTTGCCCATGCCAGCCCTAACCCCAGTATAAGTGGAGGGTTCAATATAAATGTTGTTTTTCACTGCATTTCTGTTTCTCTCTGGGATTGCCTTTTAAAATGATAAACATCTAGAATTCCCTGAAGAAAAGTCTCTTAGAGCTTGTTAGAATTACTTCAGTTAATGAAGAATTCTTCCTGGGAGACAGGTGAAGTTAGTTAGCTTGTAGATTTTAACAGTTTATTGTAAGACAAATCTTAGTCCCAAACTGGGAAAAAGTAGGATGCTGATGCTGGCGGCAACAACACTTGTCATCTCAACTCCTTTCACTTTTTCCTATTGACTTATTTTTGTCTGCTACTTAGGTCTTACTTTCCCCAAACTATTGAGATACGTCTCCTCTTTCTCTCTCCACTCCCCATTCCTGTCTCCATCTGTTAGAAGATGTCTTATTGTAGTTCATAATGTATTTTCATTTGGGACCACCATGTTTCATTCTTTACATTTCAACATAAAGATTGAATATACTCTCATGAACGTTTTATGGTTGGCTATAATAAGACCTCCTGTTGTGTTGGACTGCTGTTTATGGTGCTTGTTTATTCCAACAGTGGCTGAAATAGTAAAAGAGCTGGAAAATACTGAGAAGACTCGAGTTCAGCTTGAATCAAGTACATCTAGGGGAGGAGTAAGTAACTTTGATTTGAAGCCTAGTCAAGCAAAATATGTATTTCTGTTTAATAATAATTAAAAATCCACAATGTGCAAAGTTGATGGTTAATTGAGAATGTTTTTATCCTAATAAAGTGGAATTAATTTTACCCTAAATGTGTTCAATCTATCCGGGATGAGGTGATGACAGCCCTATGAATAGAAGAATGACCCATTAAACATAGGCTCCGCAAGGGCTGCTTAGGAGAGGTACATCCTTGCTGGTCTCATTTTTGTGTGCCAGTGTAAGAAATCACTGTTTGCCAGTGATATGGTGTAATCTTTTCTGTTAACCTTGATGCTGTTTTCTTTGAGATGTTATTATTCTTCAAATTGAATAATCAAGTGCCATAGCTACTACCTTTTGACTTCCATTTCATAATTTTTAATAGCACTGGATGGTCCTTGCATTGTGTGCGTATGTGTGCATGCTTTGCTTCAGAAAGGGAAAAGAAATAAGGTTTGCACAAGAACACATTGAACAAATCACAAACACCTCAATAGAAAAAGTGCTTGTATTATTGCGCAACAGGCAGGCAATTTTGTAAACATGAATAAACCCATCTTTACACATCAAGACAGCTGGTCTCATTGGGGATGAGTATTTTAGTCAAATTCCTTTATATTGCGGTTTTTCCAGTCTGCATGTTAAGATATATTGCTATGCCAGAACCTTGTTTTTCTTGTGTTCTGTTTTAGATATTATCACAGCATCTAATAGAGTAGGAATACAACTAAGCCTTGAGTATAAGTACTTCTTTTGCTTCCTTATTAACACAAGATATGTGCACTTACAGACATTTTTGAGCATCATCTGCTGCACAGCCTTAGAATCTTGTCTCAAAAAGAACCACATTTGCCTGTAATGTCATTCTGTCTGGCAGAGTCAGCTTTAATAGCAGTTGAAAGGTTTTTTTTAAGGTTTATGAATGAAATCTGATAGTAGATTGAATTCACCAATTTATTTAACAATACACCAGGTTTTACCCAGAATAAACTAAATTTATATAGAATTCTTTCAAAAATATATGAATTGATAGCAATAGATCAACAAAGGGCTATGTCATAAGTGTCAACTCCAAAATAAGGAGAAAACACTATTTTGACATTATATCCATCACACTAGTTTGGTGTTGTGGCTGTTGTCATATCAGAAGAACCTGTTTGGGCATATAGCTCAGAATGGTTTGTACGTGTTTAACTTCAGTTGAACACCAGGAATACAGCACATTTTCTATATTTAAGCAAACTTTTTTCAGCATGACTCTACCTCCTGTAGACCTTATAGTCCCTTTTTGACTCTTCTCATTTGATTACTTTCATTAAAATATTAACTCTCAAGTTTCCTTGGTAAATTGTATCCACTTAAAATCGGGAAATACTCTTACTGACCTGGATAAATATTTTATCAAAACCATTTATTGTTTTGTTCTAACAAGGCATCCCCCCCTTAATATATCAAAATAATTTTTTTCTCATTGTAAATTGAGGGGGGTCTCTTGAAGCGCTGGCAGCTTTACTTAACATAGAAAAAATAACTTCTCTTTAATTAACCCAGTGAATATTAAATGCTACCAGGTTGGTGGAATACAGTAGGAAAGAATTTCTAAAATGCAGCTGTTAAAATGCAGCATTGAGGGGAATGGACAGATAAGCTATTTTTGGGTTTCAAGTTAATTATCTCTGAAAATCTTCGGTGTGCAGTATCTTATCTTTCATCTTTTCTTCATTAAAAAGTAATATTTGTACTCCTGTTGCAGATCATGACATTTACAAAGAACCAGACGGAGAATGAAATAGATGAAATTCATAGCAATTATCGTGAGTAATACACTAATTTCATATGCATTTGGGAGGGGGAGAAAAAAACCCCTCTTCAACTTTTGGTGGTAAAATGCTTGCACCTTCCATAGCCATCATTGTTCTTGAATGCTATCAGGCCAAATGAAAGGAAGGAGAAAAGAGCATTAGTAGGATTTGAGAGAGCCAAGGTTGGAAACCAGATCTCTTCTTTATCCTTCTTCAGCCCCATTTCCAAACGATTGCAAATTGTTTTAGGAGGCATGAGGCTCTGACATGTTTTGATTGCCAAGAATTGGATGCGTGTGTCATGTGGAGTCTAGGCAAGATGTTAAAACAAGTAGAACAATCTGGATTTTATTTACTTCGGATTTACTTGATGTGATCTGTTCCCCAATTTACACTGGATGGATAGTTTATTAAATTAGTAATTTTGTCTTCGAGTCCAAAGGTCAGGTTGACATTATATTCGACCCAGTGAATAATGGTTTACATTTTTCTCCTTTACTGAAATATCAGATTTGCATTGTAAAGCTACCTTAATTTGGAAGGCAGGCAGAAATAATGTTTCACAATTTGGATGCATAACCATGGTTTTTGCTGATGAGGAGTAACTCAGCTGAATCACAGTGTAATGACTATGGGGAGCTTGTGGACATAATACGATCGATTCAAACTGTATTGAAAACATGGTCTCTTATTCCATCTCAACTGATTTTACTTGTTAAGAGTAAGTCATCATTTGTTCAGTAAGTGTATAAAAACACAAGGTTTGGAAATCAAAAGTATGCTATGTATGGTCCTTAAGAATGGAATGGCTTTTAGGTCTTTCTGTGATTGAGCCACTATAAGATTGCTGTGTTTCCATTTCTTCTGTGTTGTACTTTAAAATCCTTAGGAGAGTGCTAAATGATAAAACTCCACCTCTTTTGCCCCAAATCAAGTCAGCATATGTTTCCAAAGGGTCATCGTGAGTTCCTCTATGAGGGAGAGAGGGCAGGATAGAAAACAAAGTAAACAAGTAAATACATCTTGAGTTTCTTTGAATGTTTGTTAGTCATTTTGATTTCATACTCGGTGAAAACACTGTCATGATTTTAGTTTTTAAAAGTCATCCTTTTTCCAAAGTGGAATTTTAGGGCCAATTGTTTTTCATTATACAGTTCATTACTATTTCACAGATGTAATAGGGCATGTAACTTGACTAACAAAATGTGAGCTTCACTCAAATCCTCATGTAATGTTCTGAAACAATGATTATTAGAACTTATCCTTAATTGCCTAACCAGTGAGGGAAACCCTGATGGTGTTGAAGTATTTATGGTAATTTAAAAACAGACTTGAAAGGTAAAATGCTTCAGTCAGGGACATGGAAGAGGGAAAACATGATTAAACTGAAGAATGTACAAACAAATCAGGCTAGTAACCAACATTGTGTTCATTGTGAAGTGGGGGAATTGTGTTCAGAAAATGTGTTTCTTTGTCTCATCAAAAGATTCATCAACCAAATTGGGTGAAGACGCCAGTAACTATTAATTCCTAATTGAGGAGGCCTGTGCAATAAACATTTATAATTTTTGGATACTTGGTCCATGTTTGGAACTAATTTCAGTTGTTTATCCCAACTCAAGTAGGTTAGGGCTAATAGTTAGATTTACAGTTTGTTCTTTAATAGAAAATAAATTGATATGTCTATCAATTTATTTGCTACTAAATAAATTGGAAAATTAAATTGAAAAGATGCTACTTAAAGGGGAGTAGCATGGGAAGTTATGTCCATCCATGTCATTTGGAGTTGGAGAATGATTGACGTTCCAGATGCTTTTGACTTCAACTTTCATTAACTCAATCCAGTTTGGGGAGTAGTGAGGAGCCAAATTATATTGCCCTTCATTGATGCATCTATTAGGTTTTTGCACGGATTCAGTTTGGTCGGTTCCCTTCGGCCAATCCGGCTTGTTCAGCTGGCCATAACGGTAAGGGCTCAGCCACCATGTTTTTTTTTTTTTAACAAAATGGTCATGGCCCTTGCTCTCCAACTATTTAATGGGGTGAGCATTTCCATTGCTCTCAATTGCGTCCTGGCTCTAGCGAGGTGCTTCAGTCCGATTGCCTTGCCGCTTGTTCTCAGCTTTATTTTTTGGCTTAGCTTGGCCTCTCTCTAGCATTGAATCTCTTTTTATTTTCCTTTATTTTCTTGATTCTTTTTATTTAGTGGGATTGGGAAAATGTGGGGTGGGTGGGTGGGGTGCATGTGCATGTTTGGGGACTTAGGAGAAAGAAAGAGCATCTCTTTGCTCTTGGTGTGCTTTTCTTTAAAAATATTCGGGTGGCTCTGAGAGCCTTGAGTCACTCTTTAGCTTCTTTTTTTCCTCTCTTTCTCTCCTTCAGAAAATACTTTTAAAAGATAATAATAATTCATCCGAAATGCATAAGCCTAGTACCTGTTACCTAACTGATGTGGATTGCCATCTGAATGTGAAATGGGGCTGTACTATACCATAGTATCTGACCTACAGACAATTAAAATTGAGGTATTTGCTATTCCTCCCCCAGATGTTAATATTATACTAAGGTGTTACACTCAGAAACACAATATTATATTCAATATCAAGATTTTACATGTTACAGGAGTTGAGGGTTGAGTAAATATCAAGAGGATGGTTGGAGACCTTCAGTGGTGACCACTTTTATGTCTCCAGTCCTACATTGTCTGCCACAAATGTCCCTGGATTAGGAGAAATCTGAAAGAAGCTGAAGGTCCACTTCTGGATTTGAAAAACAAGAATTGTTTTTATGTTAAACAATGCAGAAATTTCTGGAACTTATTTAAGTGGTGAATTGTCACTTCAAGGGGCTTCCAGATGAGTCGACTCACTTGTTTTTTAAGCTAGAAGAACAGGTTTAGTATCATATTTTTCTCACTCCAATCTAAAATGTTTAAAAGCGTGTTTGAGATGGAAAGGATTGGACTGTGATGACTTGGAAGAGATTTGTCAGAGGACTTTTTGTTTGTTTGTTCTCGCTACCAGGAATGGCAATCAAGAATCTAGCAGCTATTTTATGTGGAGCCAGATTTTCACAGAAGTACCTTCCTTGGCTTGTCAGTTAGTTGGAGATTTTCTCAGATAGAAGGATGTTTGCTAAACTCTGCAGTGGTTGCTTGAACACGTATAGTATCTCAAGGGGGTGGAAAGAACAGATTTGCCTGTTTCTGATTCTGGCATTGCTTTACAGAAGATAAGAACACTGGCTTTAAAATTGTCTTTTATATGCATATTTATTTAGAAAAACTTTTAGAGCTTGACATTATGAAGCTCACACTATACTGCATACATAAACTTGAGTTTTCAGCCAATTATTTTTTCAGCCTATCAATGCCTTTTTACACATATATTTTAAGGGAGGGGGCCCCAAGGGATTTTAGAACACAGATATTTGTGAGGTTTAAAGTGTAGATTTTCCAATATAAATACATTAGAAATTATGGTTCTTGAAAATGATGGAATAACCTTCAATCTAAATCAATTTTAATAGTTTATCTGGTTTAATCCAATACGATGTGCTCACTTTAAAAAAGTTTTTCCCTTTCACTTATTTGAAGTCTTCTGGGCCTCTTGGTGTTCTAGCAACAAACATTACTGTTATTGCTGAAATTTCTTTTTAAAAGATTTCTCCCTGAATTAATGTTAAAACTTTTCCCAGTTTGAATCATTCAAGCTTAGTCTTGGGGGCAACAAATGGAATAATTTCTAAAAACATGGAGCATTTTCTCCTTCTGAAAGGAAGGAGAAATGAGAATGTTACATATTGTTTTGTGCATATGACAATATTTATTATTGTTATTGCTTTTGGGAAAAGCTCCATTGCTACCAAAGATTTCTGTAGAGGATGGACAACACAACATTCTTCGCCAACATTAGCTTTAAATACATGTAAGACCTGGTAACTACATGGCCACAGACAAGCAGCAATCCAAAAACTTTGTTTTTGTGGCTGCCACAAACTATGTTGAATTGGTTGAGACTCGATGAGATATTCATTGAAGAACTATAGCAAAATGTGCTGCAGGATGCCACACAAAAACAAAGTTTTTGCAGTTTAATAAACCTTTTCCATGTTTTTATGATCGAACCAATTAGGAAATGACATTTATAACCCAGGAACAAAAGCTGTTATAAAAGGGCCAAGGATCTTCTTGCCGTTGTTAATGCCATGTGTACTAGTCAAGAACTGTAGGAAACTATAATATGGAATTATTTGATGAACTTGTACATGATGATAAACAATTGTTTTTGTTAGGAATGGCTTGTTTAAACCATACTTTACATCAGGGGTCCCCAAACTAAGGCCCGGGGGCCGGATGCGGCCCATCGAAGCTATTTATCCGGCCCCCACGGCACAAGGACAGAAGCGGGTTGGGCTAACTGACCCAAGGGGTCTCTTCTTCTCTTCCAACCCTTCTTCTTCTTCTTCTTCTTCTTCTTCTTCTTCTTCTTATTATTATTATTATTATTATTAACATTGAGGCTGGGTGGCCATCTGCCAGGGATGCTTTGCTTGTGTTTTTGGTGCCCAGAGGCAGAAGGGGGTTGGACTAAATGGCCCAAGGGGTCTCTTCCAACCCTATTATTATTATTATTATTATTATTATTATTATTATTATTATTATTAACAACAACAACAACAACATTGAGGCTGGGTGGCCATCTGTCAGGGATGCTTTGCTTGTGCTTTTGGTGCACAGAGGCAGAAGGGGGTTGGACTCAATGGCCCAAAGGGTCTCTTCCAACCCTCTTTGATATTGTTGTTGTTGTTGTTGTTGTTGTTGTTATTATTAATTATTATTATGAATTATTATTAATTATTATTATGAATTATTATTAATTATTATTGCTTGGTGGCCAACTATAGGCCCTCCAACGGTCTGAAGGATCATGAACTGGCCCCCTGTTTTAAAAGTTTGGGGACCCCTGCTTTACATGGTAGGTAGATGATCAGGGAAACAGTAGTTTGTTTTCATCCTTTGTGTCTTGTTTCTCTGAATTCTTCTCTGTTATCTACTGTTTCAGGGTGGTTAGCTGAGAAACCAGGTACAAAGTCACCTTTACAGGTATAGCGGTAAAAAGTTAGTATTAGTTTCAATTAGCCAGAGATCATAAGCTTGCAGGAAATCCTGAGTTTGTATTGTGGCTTGTGGCTGTGTAAATATATTTTAGCCATCCCTCCACATTTGCCATTTTGACTTCTGTGGATTTGATTAAAATGGTCTCTCTAGGAATCTAGGTCTTTGGGCATGACTTTATGGACAGCTTCCTCTGGTCATGCTTGAGAACCTCGAGGGAGCACCTCTCTAGCATTCTCTATGTGCTTCAGTGTGATCTTGTGGTCGGTTTCCATGTGAGGTTCATGGTGGAAAACCCAGAAATTCCTAAAGAGGTGTTCTCTCAGGTATTCACTTGCAAGAGATACCTGTGCCCCTAACACCAGCAAATATGGAGGGCTGACGGTATAGCTTATTAACTGGAGCAAGATCTTGCAACCCAGAAGGTAGATTTCAATAAGCAATGCTATAGCTTGCTGTGGTCATTTTGTGTGCAAAATATAAAAAGCAGTGCTTGAACACAGCTTCTTTCAATTTCATTAGGCCTTTCGTAATCATTGGACTTCAATATAAACTTCATATGTTTCTGCAGTGGATTTGACCCTTAGTTCAGTTAACTCACCTGAATCTTGAATTTGGCAAGCTGATTTTTTTAATGTCATGCTCTTGCCAAATTCTCTTTTCTCCCCTCATCTTTCAGTGCTGAAAGTGGAAGTAATGTTCGGGTTGAAAACAGCAAATGTCTTGTATTTGGCTTGTATTTCAGTGTAGGCATCTAGGGACTCAGCTATGGCTAAATTTTTGATTTATAGTCTGAGTCATGGCTGTTACCTGTGGATTTCAGAGCTGGGAATAATTTTTATTCAGAATAAGATTTCTGTCAAAATTATGTGGGAATTTATTTTTAAGAGTAAATAAAAAAGAGAATATTTTTGTTGATGCAATGAAAGAATGCAGTTGGATAAATAAATTGCCTACTTTCGGAAATAACATTTACGGTAGTTTCCTCTGTGGTAGATTTATTACACAGAATGATTTCATATCCCTTTCCCATTTTGTGGACAGATAAAGTGGATGCTGAATGGTTGGGAGATGAAAATGTGAGAGGTTTAGTTTCTTCAGGTAAGATTCTTTTTTAGGAGCAGTGTTGTGATATATTTTGACTGCTGGACTGTAACAAACAGTGTCTTAAATACAGCTTCTGTTCATTTCAGTAGGGATTTCATGGGTGGTGTGATCTTTCTCAAGTTTACAAGGGTTAGAAAAGAGACTTCTGCTACTGTTTATACAGGTTTGTTAAAATGACAGTTGTTATTGTAGTCTGTCACAGGAAGATGTAACTTGTTGGACTAGGGCACTGGAGAACAGGGCTGAATCTGTGCTCAGTCATTGAAACCCATTGGATGAACTTGAGCAAGTTGCATTCTCTTAATCTCAGAGGAGGGCAAAGGTGAACCCCTCTCCACAAATCCTTCCCAGAAGACCTGTGATAGATTCATGTCAGGATATCAATAACTTGGAAACAACTTGAAGGCATACAGTAGCAGAAATTTTGGTTTGTTAGGGCTGGATGGGAGTGTTGACCTGTTTTTCTTGAGGGCTGAAAGTATGAAATGGCTGCCAGGAATGTCATTTTTGCTTTTGCATAATGCTAGGTCATTGTCTTTGATGCAGTATGTAGCTCGAAAATGTATAGGGACCAATATCTACCTTAAGCTCACAAGTAAGCAGGGAATCTGCTTCACTTTTAAATATATTGTGTAATCCTATTATCCATTGTCTTGATATCCATGGTTTCTCTTACTCACACTTCAAAAAGGAGTGTTACTCTGTAATTTGAAATGGGGATCCATCCCGGACTAATAAGCTCCCCGCAAGCAGAAAGACACAGTGAGGATACAGGAGACAGACTCAAGAATGGTTCCAATAAAAATGTAATTGAGCCATACTATACACCAATCACAAACTGTAAATGAATCACCTGTCTTTTTGTATGGATTGTGTTTCAACACATGTTGAGTAGTTATATAAACCATAGTTTTAAAAGGTTAAAGGCGAAACTTTGGAAAATCAGTATGTATTCATATGAACAATAGGTAAAACTGTTATCATTCTCTGAGCTGCATGCTGCTTGAAATTACTTGCAGAGTTTTAGGATTTTTCCACATTGGTTAACTTCATAATATATTTTTCTGTGAAAAAGAAGTGTTTTAAATAACCTTGACATCTTAATTCTGTGGTAGCAATGAAAACTGAATGCAGTTAGAACAAGTGAGTTACTTACTGTTCTCAAAAGACCAGTATATTTGCAAGTCAAGACTTCATATTAGGTATCAAACTCTGATGATTTCTGAAGGCAGAAGAGATAGTTCATCTAAAGCAGTGGTTCTCAACCCGTGGGTCCCCAGGTGTTTTGACCTACAACTCCCAGAAATCCCAGCCAGTTTACCAGCTTTTAGGATTTCTGGGAGTTGAAGACCAAAACATCTGGGGACCCACAGGTTGAGAACCACTCATCTAAAGTCATGGGATTGTAATCATTTCCAGCCATGGCAACTTCGTTGCTTGGTTTATGTTTTTCTTCTTCTTTAGTTCTTTATGGCATGAGGTCTTTAACTTTCTTGTTGCTTTTAACCATTCCACAAGTTCTAATGTGTTCTTAGGAGAATGATATTCTGTGCAGCTGCCTTTTTTGAAACATTTATGAAAGTATTCTGGAGATTGTCCTCCTTCCTACGAAGTATTTTATGGATACATAGAGCCAACATAGTGTCATTGTTTGAATGTTGGACTAGGACTCTGGAGACTAAGTTTTCAAAATCTCTGCTTGGACCTTGGAAACTGACTGGGTGACCTTGGACAAGCCACACTCTCAGCCTCTCAGAAAGGCAAAGGCAAGACTCCCTCTGAATATTGACAAGAAAGCTCAGTGATAGGTTCACCATAAGTTAGAAATGACTTGAGTCCCCTTCGGGGTGAGAAGGGCGGAATATAAATACTGTAAATAAATAAATAAATAAATAAATTCATGCAACAACAACCAAGTCAAATGAAGTAATACACGTTTCAAGGGTTGAGTCTAACAATGTGGAAGGGAATATACATGAATGTACAAAGTTCCATTAAGAGTGTACATACTGGATGTAGAAGAACCCAAGTTTAGTATGTGCCACTGCAAGGAAAGAAAGGCAAAGAAAAATTAGCTTGTTCTAGGAATGAACTCTTACAAGGGTTTTAGATCTGCTGCCAAGTTATAGCACTGATTCAAACCCTTGATCTGTTTGGGCCAAGGGTGGGGAACCTCTTTCTACCCAAGAAAAATTCTGGTCATGAGGAGGGACATAGGCAAAAGGATAGGATCAGTCACCGAGCCCATTTAATTTCAAAAACTTTTGAAATTAGAACTCATAATGTTTGATGGTTCATAAGTTCTTTAAAATCATGCAAAGTAGATATATTTAGTTCTGAAGATCTGTTTTAATATTATTATTGCATATAATTGGCCATCTGTCAGGGTTGCTTTTACTGTGCTTTTCCTTCATGGCAGGGGGTTGGACTAGATGGCCCATGTAGTCTCTTCAAACTCTATGATTCTGTAATTGCATTTCCTTGGAAATTTCAAAACAACTGCTTACTCATTTTAGTTAAGTTGTATTATGTTTTTTCTTTGGATAAAAATAAATATTAGTATATAAAAAGGAAATTTTAGAATAACAGTCACCTAGCAATCTCCTAGCCAAGGAAACCTAGCAAGTCCTAACCCGAGGAAGTTTACCTACTGTCTATATTGCATTTTTACCTCATAAGAACCAATGTGGGGGATGGGTAGAGTAGTAATTCATAGGCTTCGTATCCAGAAGTGTCGTTACTCGGAAATAAAGTTGGAAATTTTTAGATCTGAGCTGGTTTCTGACGCATGCATGCGCATCAGAAGCACACTTCCTATTTTGAATCATCTGTCCCTCTTGACCGGAAATAGCTCGGAACTGCTCAGAAGTCTAACTCAGCGAACTGTGTACTCTCAGTCAAGCCTGATGGCTGGAAGGCGAAGCCTAACATAGGGCTTGCCTCCCAGCCAATCAGGGCTTATGTTTGAGGGAGGGGGGTGGGGTTTGCTCGCCATAACGCTAAACCCTACCACATGGCCGATAAGGTTCATTGTGGCCAGGGAAGGGACTGTGGTGGGTGGTTTGGCTGGCTGTGTCTGGCTCCCAGGCTTGTTGATGGCTGCCTGTGTGTGCTGCTTGCTTTTTTTTTGTTTTTGTTTTTGAAGAAGGATGGGGAAGAAGAAGATGGAGAGAGAAGGGAAGAAGGTGAGAAATAGAACAAAGGGAGAAAGAAAGCTGGGTTGTTTTCCAGGCTGCAAGAGAAAGAGAGAGAGAGTTTATTTTGGGGGGCAGGAAGGGGAAGGGAGCTTTTTTTAAAAAAAATATAATTCATAATTTTAAAAAATTCCCTAAAAATTAGTGGATCATCCAAACGTTCTGAAATTCTGTGAGCTAAGAGTGCACGATATGTTCTACTCTGTAGAAATTTTATCAGGATAGCTGAAAAAATGAGGGCAGGAGAACCCCCTGAAGTTTCCCTCCCGGCAGTGCTGTTTTTCCCTGTTGCGTATGTGCATGTGCCATTAATGAAGCACGTACGAAGATTCAGAAGTTTCGTAAAACTTTTTACCTTCAAAAATCAGAAATGACTTTAGAGACGAAGCGCCAGCGCCACCTACAGTAGAGCCCTGCTTATCCTTCATAAACTGTCTGGCAGAATAACGGATAAGCTAAACTGATGGATAACAGGGTGGGTGCTCGCTCACCCACCCTTCCTCCCTTGCTCACTTACCAGGCAGCACTGGGACCTGGCAGAGTGAGTGAGAGCGAGCGAGGGAGGGCCTTTGCCACCTTCCCTCGTTTGCCTGCCTCTGTCCCTCAGCTCCTTCACCAGGCCAGGTCCTGGTAGCACCAGGGCTCATCCTGGTGAAGGAGCGAGAGAGCGAACGAGCGAGGGAGGGCCTTTGCTGCCCTCCCTTGCTCGCCCGCCTCTGTCCCTCGGCTCCTTTGCCAGGTCAGGTCCCGGTAGCACCAGGGCCCACCCTGGTGAAGGAGCGAGAGAGCGAGTGAGGGAGGGCCTTTGCTGCCGTCCTTCACTCGCCCGCCCGCTGTCCCTCGGCTCCTTTGCCAGGGCGAGCTCCAGTGTTGCTGGGCCCCGGCGTGGCAAAGGAGCGACCGAGCAGGCGAGCGAGCAAAAGAGGGCCTTTGCCGCCCTCTTTCACTCGCTCGCTCGCTCCTTTGCCTCAGATAATACGGAGTGTCAGATTAGCAGAACTCGGATTAGCGGGACTCTACTGTACTTTTGAAGAGAATTTAGAACCATTTTCCTGGATTGCACATGCCTAGTAATTAAACTAGAATGAGAAATTTATGAATAAGTTTCAAATATATAGCACTGCTGTGATAGTAACATAGTTTTGAAATCACAGCAGAAAAATCCTCGTTTTTACCTAAAAAAAAATTGGCAATTTTCAGAAAAATTTTGAAAAATTGAATATGAGTACTCTTTAGAGCAGAGCCTTCCAAACCGTATGTCGCAACATGTTAGTGTATCGGTTGCAGTGTGTAGCTGTGCCACACAAACATAAGGAGAAACCTCTGAGTCTACGTGAAATAAGCAATACCACTGAAAAGTGAAAGTTTAAAATGCTTGATGACAAAACACAAGTGTCTTTATCTAATACTCCACCAAATGTTCACTCCATGCATGTCATACATTTCATTAAATGGCTAAGTAGTTATTTTCATCCTGTGTATAGCTGGGTTTTAGCAACATAATGGGAGGTTGCTGGACAAGGGTTGGAGAAAACAGACATTCTGGATTGAGTTGCAGAGTATGTCTGCAGTAAACAATGTAATAAAATCTCTCCTGCTGGGAAACAGCAGGGGTTTGTAAGGTAAATAGTATATCAAACATGGCGATCTTATGCTCAAACAATTTATAAGTACAAATATAGCTCAGTTGATAATGTAGATTATTCCTGGGAAATTGGGAAGTTAAAATTAGTTTAGTGGGTTTCATGCCCTAGGACTACATCCTTGAAAAGAGAATTAAATATACAACAGGCTGAATCAAGAAAAAGTGAGATTTGAAATGGGAAAATTGATAGAGTAAAAGGAAAAGGAAAATACAAAGAATTGAACCATACTCTCTCAATTGATCAATTAAAATAATATTTGAACAAAGGAAAGTACTCTTCCCGGGTGGGTGGGTGGAGAGGAGGGAGGGAAGTAATATTGTTAGACACAAGTGGGAGATAAACGCGGAATCAGCATTGGTAAAAAAATTAAGTGAAAAACGCTCTGTTTGTACTTTGAAATGGTTACTGAAATTGACATCATTCTACCTGTGTTTACAATATATATAAAAAGATATGTTTCTGGGCACTATTTATTTGGCCAAAATGTTGGCATTGGGGAAAATAACTTGGAAAATATAGGGACAGGTTCCAGCAATGAAACTAAATAATATCCACATGTGAAATGAAAGAACCAGGTCAGGTCAGCTTCTAGAATTTCTTATTGAACACGTGTAAATACTAGTAAACATTGCCCCATCTGAAACTGCATTATATAGTCAGTGTGGATTCATATACAGTGTTCCCTCACTACTTCGTGGTTCACTTTTCGCTGATTTGCTGTTTCGCAGTTTTTCAATAAACTCTAAAAGACTATTATAAATCATAAAAAATTACAATTTACAGCCTAAGGAAGGGAGGAAGGAGAAGCCAAAGGGAGAGAAAAGGAGCCCAAGCGGCAATAGGAGGAGAAGGAGGCGATTTATCAACACCCGATTGGTTAATAAAGACTTAAAATAGTGTATAACTACTAAAGTAATGTATAAATATTAAAATAAATATAGCTTCCTGACTTTGCGGATTTTCACTTATTGCGGGTGGTCCTGGAACCTAACCTCAGTGATAAGTGAAGGAACACTGTAATGCAGTTCAGTGCAGTTAAACTGCATTATATGGGCCAGTTTCAAACTACACTATATGGCAGTGTACATGAGGCCATAGAGACAATATTTGATAGCTTTCATATATTCAGGAATTGAAGTTTTGTCTCGTTTGTAGTAAGTCTATACTTTTTGTGCATTCTCCTATTTCAATTTCAAAGCAAATAAACATGCTTCACTGGCTAACCCCAGTGCGTTAGAAAATCATAGATATATAAGTTTGACTGCCAACTTAGAACTCATTAGAAAAATGGAAACTGATGGAAGAAAGGACATGTTGCATATAGTTAGTTTTATTTAAAAGTTTGCTAGAACATATTTTGTGTCATAGAACCTTTTCCTATACATTCCATGTTATTTCTGACCTGGTACCAATATTTCTTTTAAATCCATAATGCCCAGTAACATAGCTAAATCGTTAACTGAAGTATATCTGCATATATAACTTGATTGGGCATAAAATCCCCGTTTGATAAACTAAAAGAACAGTTTGTAAATATGATTGTAAATTGACCTTTAAAACATTTTTGTTAAAAATTGCTACAAGATCTTGAATTGTGTAAGAATCACCTTTTGTTTTTATTTTGCCAGCTTGTAATATCAGGTGACCTCCCATATACCCAAACAAAACCAAAAGAATTCACTAGCAGCATTAAAATAGATTGTTATTTTGTCTGTAATAGTTCGCTATAGTATCAAACAGACATACCACACTTATTAACACAAAATAACTAAGGCAAGATTGGGGATGTCAATGTTCTGATACTGTACAGGGTTTTCCATAGAATTATTTTTCCTATGTAGTGTTTATCAATTATTATGACTTTTTTCAGCATTCCATTTTTTCTGGGGAGAGAAAGCTTCAAGGGGATTTTTTAAATATACTTTTGGGGCTTCACATTTCTGTTTGAGGGAAAGGTAGAAGAAGCTGCTGTAGAAGAAAGGGAGAATAATCATCTTGGGCTGAATTTCCCTTATGCAAAATTATTGGGTCAAAATGTTTTGATTTTGGATTTTTCCCATTTTGTAATATAGTGAGCTTTTGGTATCCACTGGGATACCACAATCTGTGAGTACTCAAATCTCATCATGTCAAACAAAAAGGCAAAATCAAAACTTCCTTATTCAACTTTTGTTTTATTTGAAAAATTGTCAAGCTGTGGATAGAATCCATGGATACAGAGGGTCGACTGTACCTGTATTTGCATGTATGTACATATTGAGATTAAATATATTTATTTTTCATGTATACATTATGCATATAAATTTAAATATTTTGCTACATTTTTGTAGAACTTTCTATCTGTATCTTTGTTTTTTTAATTGGCTTTTTCAAATTCCCTGGTTTAAGATGCTCCCTTTTCAGCTATTACAAGGTTCCAAAGTAACATGTGAAAATGTTAAAAAAGTAGAAGGGATTTGCTTGAATGCACTTCCTTATCAAACATTTCTTGCTGTAATATAAAAAGAAGGGAGTCAGTACAGTGTAGGTGTTTTAGTGTTGGGCTAGGACTCTGGGATATCAGGTTAAAATCACTCTTCAGCCATGAAAACCCACTGGGTGACCCTAGGTAAGTCACACATTCTTAACCTAAGAGGAAGACAATGACAAACCTCTTCTGCCAAGAAAATGCCAGGGTAGGGTCACCATAAGTCATAGTTGACTTGAAGGCACATGACAACAACAAAGAGGAATTGTTTCTGGGCGCAATTTCTGAATTTCTACAGAATTTAATAATTTTAAATTAAATGTAATCTGTTTGACATTATACTTTATGTTCTTCTGCTTTATGTAACTGTGTTAACTGGTCTAATACTCCCCCTCGTACTCACAGAAAAAAAATTGTGTCCAGGTTTTTTTAAAAGGCAGTACTCTTGGTCAAATGGAACACTGGAAATATATTTCATTTTCTGGTTTTGGAATAAGCATTGAACAACACAGCTTTGCATGTCTGTTTGCATTTTGTTTAATGGCATTCAGAAGTCCCTGTGGATGGGTTGTTTGGATGTATTTCTGAGGACTCCTTGAGAATGTGGAATATCTGACTTGTATTTTTATGGCAAAAACAAAACATGACTATCATGCAAAGGTTTGAGCAGCAACTTTCAAGTAATTTTCTGAGGGCTGTTGTGACATTTCTGACCAGAGTTGTTATTACCGAAATCCTAATCTCTTCTCACCTGAGTCCCTGGCTGTTTTGAAGGTTCCTAATGGATTTCGGAGCAGCTTTTTCAAAAGCGTTCTCTTTTCAAAAGCGTTTTGTTACCAGTGTATTTCTGAGATTTCACGACATTACTTAGCATTAGGACTTCTCTAAGTTTTAATACAAGGAAAACAGAGTTCTGTTATTCTATTGTGTCATTTCAAATCTGTTAGTTTCACAAGCCAGCAGAATGTGTGTTTTTGTATAAATCCCTTGGCTTCAGAACAGTTCAACTTTTCTTGATAAAGTCACCAATAATTCATAGTTTCACTGCATGTGAACCCATTAAATCGTCCTTCTCACTTCTTACTTTTGGTACATAGTGTGCTCTGACTAGAACCTGGACGGCAGTGACCCGTATAGAAGTCTCTCTGGGCAACTTCCTTACTTTTCAGACACTTTTGTAAGGTGACCAGGGCTATCTGAGGAGAAGTAACAGTGCTTTAACAGGATGCCAGGATCAGATGACACACATACTACGTCATCAGTGCTGGAACAGATAAAATAGAGAGCTACTGGGCATGTTTTGAGTAGTCCTAGTGCCAAGATATATTGACATAAATGTTGAATATTTCCCTTTTTTCAGTTCCCCCCGGTATAATTCCAGAATGGACATGCCTTTTGCTCAAAGTATGAAATAACAGATGGATTTGTATGTAGGAAATAGAATTCCCTTTAGTAATGTCCTACTTAAAATGATGTGTTTCACAAGAGTTCGACTGCTTATAAAAGTCATCTTGGCAGCAGATTGGTGAGGCTGATGGAGGAGGTGGTGCAGCAAGAATGATAGAATTGTGTACTGAAGCATTTTTGCTAAAAGGAATGGACATGCAATTGAGAACAAATGATTATTCTCTTCTATGAGCTGCATTTTAGAGGAACTTTCCTCTAAAATGATTAGATGCTTTGCTTGAGAGGATGCACACTGTGGCAGTCTTCCATTTCAGGACTGGGGTTTTACTTGTCTGTATGTCTGTTGAGTGAATTATACTAAGCCCTTTATGTTGAGCTTTTCCATGAAATAAATTGGCTTATCCTTCCATGGTAAAGTGACTATATCTCCTTTCCTCTGGGTTAAACGGAAAGAATTTGCTGGATGATCGCATCTCAGTGTAAGTGTTTAAATTAAATCTTGAGGCTGCATCATCTGAACTGCCCAGTTTAACTTTGGATATATTTTTGAACTTATACACATACATGCCATTGCAGATTCTATGTGCAACACACACACACAATGTTTAAAAATGATGGATGTATTATACTATATAAAACTCCCTATTTCTCTAACAGAAATGTGGGCAGGGGTAAGAGATAATTTTCCAACAGTTCCGCTTCTCATTCTCTTGCACCCAAATTTGCAACTCACATACCCTCTCATAGTCCTAGAATCATGGAATCATAGAGCTGGAATTGATAAGAAGTCCAGCTCCATTCTGCCATGCAAGAACACAAAATCAAAGCACTTCTGACATGACCATCTGCTTAAAAGCCCCCAGAGAAGGAGACTTCCCCAGGCTCTGAGGCAGCATATTCCACTGCTGAACAGCACTTTCCATCATGAAGTTCTTCCTAATGTTTAGGTGGAATCTCATTTTTGTAGTCTAAATTCATTGCTTGGTGTCCTGGTCTCCAGAGCAGCAAAAAACAACCTTGCCCCCTCAATATGATATCCTTTCAAATATTTAAACATAGCTGTCATGTTTCCTCTTACCCTTCTTTTCTCCAAACTGAAAATATACACAGCTCCTTCAGCTGTTCCACATGAGGCTTGGCTTCTTTCACCATAAAACATCAAGTTTCTCTGTATGTCAAGTCTGCACCTGCTATCAACTGTGGTTGGTCACATACTGATAGCATCAGTTTATATTCTTCGGTTCTTTTTAAATATCTGACTACTCTTTTCACTACAATGAGATCCCTTTACAGTGGTACAGTTTAAATTCCAGGAGCATTTACTATGCAAGGACAGGTGAAATTAGCTACATATAAAAGTTTTTTCAGCTGCATTCCTGTGTTTGTCTCCATTTCTCAAAAATTTAGATGTCTCACTTTTTTTAAATACAGTAGAGTCTCACTTATCCAGCACTCGCTTATCCAACGTTCTGGATTATCCAACGCATTTTTGTAGTCAATGTTTTCAATACATCATGATATTTTGGTGCTAAATTCGTAAATACAGTAATTACTACATAGCATTACTGCATATTGAACTACTTTTTCTGTCAATTTTGTTGTATAGCATGATGTTTTTGGTGCTTAATTTGTAAAATTATAACCTAATTTGATGTTTAATAGGCTTTTTCTTAATCTCTCCTTATTATCCAACATATTCACTTATCCAACATTCTGCCGGCCTGTTTATGTTGGATAAGTGAGACTCTACTGTAATCCCAATTCCATTTGGGTTGACATCACATAAGCATCTGTTAGGCCAAGACTGTCCAAAAAAACCAGTGCTGCTAGGCCTGTCCCTCAGAGAAACGAGGAGCGTGCAGTGGGTTTTCCTCGGCCAGGCCATTGCTGGAGGAAACTTTTTCCTCCAGCAAAGGCCTGACCGAGGGAGATCCGGGGAAACGTCTCTCGGCGAGCCCTCGCCCCTTGGGAAGCACCCCACAAGCACTTCTGCAGCGATCACGGGGCGCATTTCTGGGCCGAGCCCTCGTCAATCGCGGGGCGCTTCCTCCTCCCTCTCCCTGTCCTTCTCTCGAGCTCTCTTCGCTCAAGAGAAGGAGAGGGAGAGGGAGAGGCGCCCTCGGCGGCGCCTCGGATAATACGACTCTCGGTTAACTCTACTGTATGCCTTTTTCTCTGAGTGTGGATTTGCAGACCTCAACCATCAAAAATAGCAAACACTTACTGTACACTTATTGTTTTTACATAGAGGACAGGAGCAGCTCTAGTATATAGTAATAGGTGGAATTGTGTCCAGTCATTTGTGTGTATCAGTGTGCATCCAGGTGTTGTATGATAAATTGGTTTCTTGCTCCATATTTACAGTAGAACTTTTCTTACTTTTGTGTAGCTTTCAAATGGGTCCACAAATGTTACTAGCCAACAAAAACCTATTTTGGCCTGCTTCTTATAGGTACGGTACCATGCTAGCCATCTGTGGAATACTGACAACTTGGAAAGGGAAAGCAAATGCTTCTGTTCCCAGTTATACAGGAACTGCCTTTTGTGGTTTAAAGGAGTTGTTTCTATAGACAAGTGGTTACTTAACACATATAGTTTATAATACTGGGCAAGACTGATAACATTCATAGATTGTTTGTGAGGATCAATTAAAGTAAATCTGTGTGAGCTAAACTGTGCCAGAAACTAGATTTAGACATTATACACTTCATACTGCTCTCCAAGTCTGCCTTGAGTATGGTAATATCTTAAATTATGGCTTGCTCCTTTCTTATGAATTTAATTTTGTTTTTTTAGGGAAGAAACACAAAGCAGAATTTCAACTTTTAATTGACCAAATGAATAAGCAAAAGAAACATGCAAGTAAAAAGAATATAAAAGAAGAACTAAAAGAGAAAGAAACAACCACTAAAGAACTACCTGTAGAGACTAGTATGTAAAGCTTATTAATTCATTCATTTGGAAACGAGTGGTTATAATTTTATTTATTAATGAATGCTGGTAGAATTTTTTAATTTTCATAAGGTTTGATATCTATTCAACTTATGGCAAATATTATTTTGTTTGTTCATGTAGTCATACTCAAAACAGTCAGGAAGGTGATATCTGGTTCAGTATTGCACTTAGTAGAAATTGTGCATATGAGGTATTTTTAATATAGATATCAACCATTGATAATGTTACATAAGAATATATTTTCTGTTTCCAATATGAGAATGTCTTATCAATCCTTGAGTTGCATTAACGCTTCTGTTCTCTACCAGTGGAATATTTGTTTATGGTTCTGAAACATATGCTCCAGTTTAATAGGCAGGTTTTTAAGACTGTGAGGCAAACAGGATGTTCTCATTACATCAAGCTCTCTTGTTCTGTGTTGATCAGCAATAATTGCAAATTAACTTTTTTATTTCAGGTCTAAAGGTCAGTGTACATTCACAGTAGGGAAGTTCTTGGAGTCACAAATGTACTTTAATTGAATGGTTATTTATATTCTAATGTGGTGTGGAAGTCATGCAGCTCCTCAGTGGCTGATGGCATATAACTTCCAGAAACCATAGCACTCAAAGTCGAAAGTGAGGAATGCTGGGAGTTGCCATCCCACAACATTTAGTTAGTGCACACAATTCCCAGTTTTTCCCTGATAATTCATTGTGGAAGCCAGGGTGCTGTAGTGGGTTAGATAGGTAGGCTAAGATTAGATTATCCAAGTTAAATTTCCCACTCAGGCATAAATTAACTGGTTTTACTTGGTTGTTCCAGTTAGTTTGGTTATCCTAACATGCCTCACAGAGATATTGTAGGTAAAGGTACCTTTACCTTACCTTGAGTTCACTGTAGAGGAAAGAAGCTATACAGATGTAATAAAAACAAATAAAGTAACTCTGTCCCCCAGTTCAGATGATTACATAAACTATGACTTATAATGAATGAAATGAAATCAATGTGTTTTATAGCGCGAGGGACAAGAATTAATGATTACAGCACTGTTTTCATCCCATTTATGGAGAGGAACTGCCACTTTTGCCTGTATTTTTGGAAAGTGTCCTTTTCCTTTTCCTTTTTTTTTTTTTTTGCTGGAAATCGACTTCATTTACATTATCTAAATTATAGCCCTTCTCAAGTTAACAAGATTGCTTTTTTGGCCTGTCAGTGGCTCTTGACCTGTTTCCTTTAATAAAGCCCTCATGAATAAAAATAAATAGAAATACCAAGATGCTTTTTGAACTTCATCATTGACATCTTGTGTAGCCTTCAAAGCCAAAGCAAGCTTGAAATGCTTCCAAGGGTAAAAGTTACCACTTTTAGTCTGTCAGGCAATAGTTAGCTTCATTTGTGTATTAAAAAAATTACTAGATGGAAGGTTACCAAACTTACAAATAACTATTCTTTATCAACTATCCTTTTTCTGAAAAATTCTTTTTCAAAACTAGAACATGCACCTACACTTTAACTTAAAAAAACACCCAGAATGAGTTAGCAGCCTTCAGAATGAAAAATCTTTAGCACAATGTTGGTGATAATAGCTTCAACTTACTGGTGAAATGTATGTGTGTATATATTTAAATGTTCGGATCTTGCCCAATATCATTAAACACCAGGCAAGGAGATGCTATGTTGTATTTTAAAGAAACCTGTCAAGGTCAGACGCCAGCCAATGGATAGAAATGCAGTTTATTGTATAAACAACTCGAAAAAGCTCATAAAACAAACACAGGAGCTTGCAACACTTAAACTTCAGTGTGAAAAAGACATTTAAACTGAAAAAACTCCAAAAAAACCAAACTGGAAAATAATCCGGATTATCCAGAGATATAATCCGGATTAAAACAAAACTGCTTAGATTCAGCTCAAAATTGCAGGACAAAATGGAGAAGGCAAAACAAACTCCCAAGGGACCAAAATAAACAATCCTAACTGGGTTACAGAACAGAGTTTAAAGGTTCAAAATAAACAGCGTCCCAAACCGGGCCGAACTTTGCCACCGGAAGTAGCACAAACAACCCGGTGCCAAAAGCAAGCAATGAAAAGCAAAGAGTTACTGCAGGGTCAGAAGCCAAGCCAAGGACCCGTGACAGAGCGTAACTGCAGAACCAGGAGTCAAGCCGGAATTGGGAGCGGAGCGTTACTTCAGGGTCAGGAACGAAGCCAGCAGTCGGTAACGGAAAGTAACTGCAGAACCAGGAGTCAAGCCGGAATTGGGAGCGGAGCGTTACTTAAGGGTCAGGAACGAAGCCAGCGGTCGGTAACAGAGTAGTTACAGGATTGAGAACGAAGCCAAGCCAGAATAGGGAACGAAGAATAATGCAAAAACGATGTCCAGTCCAAGGTCCAAGATGAGAAGTTGTCACAGCAAAGTCCTCGTCAATGGGTTGACACAAGTAGCCAAAACGACGGAGGCGAACTAATGCAGACAGTAATCACAATGCAGTCTAAAGAAAACCCACACAGTTCCAACCCCTGTCATAGAGGTAACCCAGAATAAACTTACGTCGGTTGCGGCGCCCAACAACCACCTTGCCAGTCAAGGGCCCAATGGCCAAATGCCCACAATTTATTTACAATTTGTCTTCAGAACTTGAACTGGGCACCGCCCTTCCCACAGGTTGTTCCCATTCCTCATCTGAGTTGAAACCACCCTGCCGACGCCCAGACTACCCTCAGCTGTGGAACTATCCCCACTCCTCCAATTAGACTACCTTGGGTCCGATCCTGAAGGACCCCACGTTTCCTCAGCATCCCCATCAGCAGTGAGCCCAGTCTCCCCATCACAATCCTCTGGAGCGCGTGTCCACTCCATGCCATCCTCTTCAGCCCGTGCCACATCCCCAACATCCATTTCAAGGTCAGAAAGGAGGGGTTCTCATCCCCCAACAGACATGAGAGAAGTCCATTGCTTGTAATTTCTTATTTCTTCTCCCTGTTTTTATAGTGTTTAAAAATGATAAATTGAGTAGAGGGGAAGAGACAGGGAGAAATCACTGAAACAGTTGTTGAAGTCTAGTTGTAAGTAAATAGTTTTAAAGTATGACGTTTACAAGGGTTGTGTACCGTGCAAACTAGAGAAGCATAATGTTTTCTGTTATGTACAGAACAATATGGGTGTGCTGCAGTAAAAAAATCAGCTGAGACAGATTTAAGCCTATTTGCTCACATTTGTTTTGTGCTGTTTCTCCCAGGAGAAAAAATGGGTGTTGAAGAAGAACAAACAGACTGGGCCCCCATTACAGATCACTCACTCAAAACAGCAACTCTAGACTGTGGAAGAAGCAAATGCCTGGATTTGTCTGATGTTGGAGGAATGGCCTCTGCTTCTTCTTTTCAGTCCTCTGGATCCTCAGTCAGGTTTGTTTGCATGAAAATGTGTGTGTTTCTTGCCCTAAGCATCACAATACCTGGGAACAAAAGTGAGAAGAGTATTGAATTACAGATGAATATTCAATGTATGATACCAGACTACTAAAACTGTATGATACTTTCACTTACCTATGTATACAATATCATTCCCCTTCAATTACCATTACAAATTTGGAAAAAATGAGATTCTGTTCTAGTATCTGGAAATCTATGGGCATTGAGCCATGATACAGATCTGATTTATTTTCATCTTCTCATTGTCACATGGTTTGGACACAAATTCAGGGACTGATGAACCAGTGGTGACAGCAGAGCATATCCCAATCTCAAAAACCACAAAGATTCCTCAGACTTGAAAGGCCTGAGATCCATGTGCTGAGATAACCACTGGCATCCTTCTGGGTCTACTTCCCATCCTGGGAATGTAAACCTTCCTCCAAGTGTTTCATGAAACTAATGGACTAATGCACCAGTGCCAGGAAATATGTTTGGCATGAAGTTTTGGAGAAATGTGAGGGGCCTGCTTTTAACGTAAGGAAGAGTGAAATCTGGAATGAGTATTCTTGGCTAAGATATATTATCTCTAGTTGGAATACGGTGCTTTGTGATGCTCTCTCTGATGGGTCTTTTCATCTTCTGCCCAGAGGGCTCCCATTACTGGCCAAAATGTAGCTATAATTCACCTGGTTCATTTAGTTTTTCATTGTCCACTGCCTACTTTTTCCTTTCTGCAAAGTATCCTTGGTGGAACCCACTCACACTTTCTGACTGTTTTTCTTTCTACTTGTTATCTGCTGTACCTTCCTTGTTTTTTCATCAGTTTCCAGAGAGGTAGAGATTAAATTGTTAATTTTAATGCTTCCTTTAGTCTCCTTTTCCATACCTTGCCCATGACAAATTGTAATGCCATATAACAGTAGGAGTGGATATTCAATTGTTATTAAATATCTGTAACTGCCACATAACAAATTAACATATTGACTCCCATCCCACTTGCAAACAGTTTCTTATGTTGCATTACAACCTGTTTTTATATGCTCTCTCATGTACAAGTGTAGTCTGCTGCAGGCATAGTGGGATTCTTTTTTAAAAAACATAACTCCCAAATGCTTTTGGCACCTAGAATTTACCCTGCAGTCCTTTTGAACTCCGCCAGTAGTTCCCCCTTCTCCTGAATTTCCATTTAAGGCAGAAATAGACAAGTGAAGAATGACACCCCTTATGTAGAACTTAGCATGCTTCTGAATTGGGGGGTATGTGTGTGAGAGAGACTCATGGATTTTCTATCCTTGATTTAAGGGGATTGAACCATCATCATGAATACACAGTATGCCAATTTGTCAGTAAATTTAAAGGTCCCAGGGAATATAGGAAAATGACCCGCTCTGTGCAAACTGTGTAGTTCATTAGTGTTTTCCCTGACTGGCAGTTCTCTAGGGATGGAAGCTGGGGTCTTTTGCATACTACCCTTCTGCTCTATTATTGAATAGGGTTGTAGGAAAGTCTCTTGTATCAGGAAATGGGGATAACTTCTTTTGGTCTTCAGTCAACCTCTTGATGCTCTTTTTGGTTTTGAAAAGGGAATACATATGCATATATCAGGAGACACAAGCCTATAGTAAGAGAAATGTGTGTGGAATTTTATAGAACTGGGATAGATTGTGATCACAAATGTTATAAAGCTATAGAATGCAAAACAGTAAGAAAAACACATGACATTCATTGGTGGAGAGCTTTCTAGGCTTTGTGCATGTCCCCTCCCTTTGGTCCAACTTGGAGATATCATAGATTGCTCTGTGAAATTCTGTATGCAAAAGCAAGTACTCTGCCGTTCCACTGGAAAATAATTAATTTAATAGGTAAAGATGTCCATAAATTTAATATTTTAAAATAATGTTTATGACCGAAAGTTGGAATATAAATGACCAAAGTGGTCTTGTAGCACCTTTGACAATAACTGAAACAAAGAAGTTGATAGCAATGCAATAGACTAACGTCTATGAAAGCTTATTTTACCATCTCTTTCTCAAAGGTGCTACAAGATTCTTTTGAATACTGATCCAGAGTAACATGGCAATATCTTTGAATTCTGGTATTAGTTAATGGCAAACTATAGGGTTATTTTTCCCATTGATATGCGATTTATCTTTCTCAACTTTCACCCATTTTCATTCCTTGCATGACTCCTTTTTAATCTGCTGTTTATTAATGATGTTCACTGGGGGCATATGATTTGTTCATTCATGCTTCATGGATGACCTTTATTTGCCTCACCATGTTTGTTTTCAAGAGAAAAAATAATTAAGCAAACAGGCGCACAAGAATGTAAAATATGTTTTTAAAAATTGGAGGGGAAAATTGGCAGTGCCTGTTATATTCTGAGAAAATCGTTTTTGAAAATGTAAATTTCCTGCATACTTATTAAGGAACAGATGTTTCCCATTGTTATAGTATCTCTGGCTAGCAGCATACTGGTCCTTACCTGTTGCAGTCAAGAAACTGACCGCTATTGCCAAAGTTTATGCTTTATAGCCATGACTCTTAGGAAGGTTTAGTCAAGTATACCTACGTCTCAGAACTTAAATATTATAGGTTATTAATAGCCAGTATTGAAGTAAATAAAAACTGCACCCATTATTTCCTTTGCAGTGTATTTTATGAAAGAAGCCTGTAGGAGGGGTGGGAAATATGTGACCCTTCAGTTGTTGTGTTGCAATTCCCAATAGCTCTAGCCAGCCTGGATAGTGGTGAAGAACGTTGGGAGTTGCACCTCAATAGCATATGGAGGGATATGCAGTTTCTGCTCCTGGCATATGGAAAACTGCCTTGTACAGTTAGCCCTCCACATACATTGGGGTTCGGGGCATAGTACCTCCATGAAGTTGAAAAATTGTGAACTAAAATCACTTTTAAAAAAATCTGAGAGAACATTTCTAAATCTTCCAGCATGACTCTGTGGTCAACTTCTGCTGGAGGTTGATCATAGAATTGCACTGGAGGACCTAGAGATTATAGGAGAGATGTTCCCTCTATGTCTTCAACTGTGTGTATCATAGCTATACTGCCTTAGACTGTTGGTACATTTTGACTAGTAGTGGTTCCTTTGATCGCAGTAGCTGCTCCGGGTATTTGGACAGAGGTCTCTTTCACATCACCAGATCGCTGAAGCTCTTCCACAGTTATAATGCTGTCATTTTAACTGCTCTGGTTCCATCCTATAGAATTCTTGGATTTGCAGTTGGGGGATTCCCAGCCAGAGAGCTGTAGTGCTCCTTGAATTTCAGATCCTAGGATTTCATAGGATCATAGTGCTATAGTCATGAGGTATGAAAATGCCCCTGGTCTTTTTTCTTGTAGATGCAAGAACTGCATATCCAGTGCAAGTCTTGTGCTTTGGTGGTAATTTTTTATAACTCACAGAACCATTTAATGTATTTAGTATTTGTGTTTTAAAAATTGTATTTTTAGAACTCTTCACAAACACACACACCAGTTGCTTTTTCTGACAAGTTGGAAGATTTGTAGAGAAGAAAGCTGTTTTTTTTTTTTTTTTGACAAGTTGATAAATAGCCAGGTGTGCAGCCAGCACATAAC
Organism: Anolis carolinensis; assembly: GCF_035594765.1. Classification (NCBI taxonomy): domain Eukaryota; kingdom Metazoa; phylum Chordata; class Lepidosauria; order Squamata; family Anolidae; genus Anolis; species Anolis carolinensis. The sequence continues at coordinate 57,721,258 of NC_085842.1, read as the reverse complement.
TACTTGCTTGGCAGGAGGCAAGTTACAGGTGTGACTCACTCACACACACTGGACATCCTGCAGTGAGTGTGATGGTCCTGCTGTGGCTGCTTTGGAAATACTTAAAGGGTCAAATCATACAAAATGCCATTGGGATTTAGAATCACCTGTGTAAAGAAGTTGGATAGGAAGAGGGAATCTTGCAATGATCCAGTATGGTCTGTGACTATATGATGCAGCCACTTTAGTGATGTAGGTTGGGCTTTGGCAGTATGTAGATGAGAGAGTGTTTGTGGACCCGGCATATATCAGTTTAAATAAAAAATGTAATTGAATAGAGTGTCCTTAAGGATCCACAGCATGCAGTTGTTGTTCCTTCCTGGGTGCTATTATAAGCCTTTGTGTTCTGATCCTGTCTTGCTCAATTTATTTGATCTTGTGGTTTATTTAGTGCTAAAAAGTTCAGATTATTTTTCTGTGAAAAGTTGGAAATCTGGCATTACTTTCAGACCCTCTATTGACTCATAGTTTAGCTGAAGTTCCTGTACAACAGAGATTGCAAAGATAATTTCTTTCAAATTCCTCCCTTTCTGGACAGCTGTTTTAAATTAAACAACTGAGGCACAAAACATGCACAGACATTTTAAAGGTATTATTGGTAACATTGTGATATCTGTTTTTATTCCGGCCATCACTTTGCGCCTCCAGAGATACTACTTTTTAGTATCCATGTACATGGATATCTATAGAAAAGTAATGTTTGAGTTTCAAAATGTCTTGGGACAACTGGTCCTATTTGCATTTATAGAAGTAGTTAAGAAAGAAGGCAGCAATGTCCAAGCTGTCATAGTGCTTATACAATGCCTCGGTAGCAATATATGGTCCTCCAGTTATTACTGAACTCAGTCCCAGCAGTCATTGTCATTGGCTGAGCTGAGTAACATTTTCTGGAGGGATGTATTTTGGTAACTCAGGCCTAAGCTTATATTAAATTTGTCCTTCTACTTCTCTCTCCCGCAACCCCAGCTCTCCACATTCTCTGAAAACTTGTTATAAAGGAATTCTCAATCCTCCAGACATGGGGTTGGAAACATATAGGAGGTTGCCTTGAAAGGGAGAATCACATTTCCTGATTCTGGGGGATTTTCTTGTTTTGTCATTAGAAACTCATTGTGGCATTCTTCTTAGTCTTAAGTGACATGTTTGCCTTCGTCTTGGATGGCGTCTCTGTTGTCTTTAAAGTGTAATTGCTACATTATCATTAAATTGTGCTGGCTACTGCAGAATCGAAGCCAAAATATGCTAGATTTATAAATGTTCTCTCTTAGGATGGTTACTATTGAAAACATCTATATAAGTCTTCCAGGCTTTTGGTAGAATTGTTAGAAAAGTTCTCATCCACAAATTTTCCTTCTGAAAGGACTTTCCAAGTTGTTGAGGCTTTTCAAAATAAAATAAATAAAAATGGTGTTTTCCAAATGTAAGCCATATGTCCCTCTTGAAAGGGTGCTGTTGTTACAACCAATATGTGCAGGAGGCTTTAGAACAGAGGGAAGAAGGAAGACACTGAGTATGCTGTCGTGAAACAGAGTGAATTCACTACCCCAGGCATGACGTAAATTCCTATGCCCAGTTACAAAGCTGGAAAGGACTACGTTGCCACCTTACTGGAATGAAGCTATAACAAAGTAGAGCTCCAGTGAACCTTGCTGGCCTCACTGTGTGAAGGAAGTCTCCCTGGACACGTCTCCCACAAGTTCTGAGGAAGCATCCTCCCAGAGGCAAGCATTTGTGCATTGCTGCCTCTCTGTCTGCCTCTTGTCCTGCTCTGAGGGTGTCTTGAGGATGAGGCAGAAAGAAGGGTGGTGGTGGTAGCAATGTGGGGCATGCCCTACTTCAGGTAGCAGAAGAACTTGCACTGCTTTTGCCTTTCACCTAAGAATCAATTGTGAAGCAATGAATGCACGGTTGGGAAGTCTTGTTCCATTTGCCTTATGTGCATTAGATCGTTGCATAGGCCTGGGATTCTTAAATATTTCCACTTGTGACCTCTTTTGGCGCAGTTTTTTTTAGATAATACAAGGTATATAAAAAGGTAAAGCTTACCCCTGACGTTAAGTCCAGTCGTGTCTAACTCTGGGGGTTGGTGCTCATCTCCATTTCTAAGCCAAAGAGCCAGCGTTGTCCGTAGACACCTCCGAGGTCATGTGGCCGGCATGACTGCATGGAACGCCGTTAACCTTCCCGCCGGAGCAGTACCTATTGATCTACTCACATTGGCATGTTTTCGAACTGCTAGGTTGGCAGAAGCTGGAGCTCACAGCGGGCGCTCTCTCCGCTCCTGGGATTTGAACCTGGGACCTTTCAGTCTGCAAGTTCAGCAGCTCAGTGTTTTAACACACTTCGCCACAGGGGCTCCTCAAAGTATATAGGTATATTAAATAGGTATAAAAATAAAACCTTTACTGATTACAAATCAGCATTTGGAAGGGATGTTAACAGACTTTTGATATTCTATTTTTTCCCCTTCATGGTTTCTGTGAATGCACACATATGGAGTGACTGCGCCTGCGCAGGCTCCAACAGAAAGCTTTCCAAGCTGTGATCTTTCCTGTGGTAACCCTGCCTACTCCTTCCAGGACATGAAAGGTGCCTGGCTCCGTGCTCCCCAGTTCCTTTGCTGCTAAGGCAGCTAGAAAGGGGGAAGTTTGCATAAGGGATTCATAGAAGACTACTCCTTATCAAGTCCAGCTGAAGCATCTTCTGCAGAGTCCACAGTTAACACTGCACAACAGATTTGTGTAAATATGTAAAATAGTTACTTGGGGATGTTCAGAAACCTATTATCCATTGCCAACTTTTTTGGTACCCAAGAAGTTTAAGAAGCAGTGGCATAAGTAAGTAAGGACCCAAAGATGAACCATGGTGTTGAAAGAGTCCAACCACCTGCTTAGTTCAGGAAATCCCCTGCCTAGCCTCTTTTTTAAGGCATCCAGAGAAAGAAACTGCCACCACTTTAGGTAATTGGTTCTTTTGTTGCACAGTGTATTGTCAAGAAGTTGCTTCTAATGTTCAGGCAAAGTCTACCCTCCTTTTGTTGATCATTTTCCAAGTCTTGGACTATAATTTTGGTGAAGGTAAAGTTCCTTTGTTTTCATCTACAGTAGAGTCTCCTTATCCAACATAAACGGGCTGGCAGAACGTTGGATAAGCAAAAATGTTGGATAATAAAGAGGGATTAAGGAAAAGCCTATTAAACATCAAATTATGTTATGATTTTACAAATTAAGCACCAGAATATCATGTTTTACAACAAATCGACAGAAAAAGAAGTTCAATACACGGTAACATTATGCAGTAATTACTGTATTTACAAATTTAGCACCAAAACATTGCAATGTATTGAAAACATTGACTACAAAAACATTGACTACTAAAAATTGACTACAAATAAAGATAGAATTGCATAAAATGAATTTACAGCAGCAACCTCATTGTCAGAAATTAAATACGTAAAAAGTTCATTCCTTGCTGCCTAGAGAAACAGCTGTGGAGCCAAGCGGGAGGCAGACTGCATTGGATAATCCAGAACAAGCGAATGTTGGATAAGTGAGATTCTATTGTATATATTTAACTTGGCAACTAAAATGCAAATCTTTCTGTTTTAAAAAGATTTAATAGGAAAATCTAACTTATAGCAAAATACAGTCTAAACTAAACTTTGAAATGTAGAGTGGTGGTGGTGGTCAATTTTACTTATAATGTAAGTAATTTATCCTCTCCCTTTATAGCTGCATAGGTAAAATTCCTGGTAGGTGAATTGATTTAAGAACTTTCAAAAGGTTCACTTCACTTGGTTCACTTTGACTTCTTTCTGCTGTCAATCTTTCGAAGAGGTACGTTGAATAACAGTATTAAAAAGTTTTTCATGTTTTTTAAATCCTCATAAGGGATCATCCTATGTTGCAGCTGTACTAACAACTGTGCCAAGCTTCAGGCTGGAGTTCCAGTTTTGTTTGTTTTTTTCATTTAGAGGAGCCAGTCTTATTAAGGCCAATGTCTGGAACGAGTTTCCACTGCTCTGTTCTTTGATATTTGCTTACTATCTCCAAAACACACAATCAATCTGATTATAATGATCAAATGTATTTGTAGCTTTGTATGTGCATCATAGATTGCTCTTAATTTTTAATGGAAGGCCACAAAAAGCAACAATTCAAACTCAAGAGTAGTAAGTTAGAAATTATCTTACATCTATCATTTGAAATTATGTTTTTCCAAAAATACAACACTGCGCTCTGCTAAGAACAAGAGTTTAAACCTTGATTGATATGAGATTGACATGTTTCATGATTTCTCAATCAGGCAATGAACGCATGGACTTTCATAGAATTAAGCTGCCTGTGGTATGCATTTTCTTCTATGTTATAATTTCAAAATGTTTCCAGGTTAAGATAACATTTTGAACATCTGTGAAGTATTTACTAAGTGTAATCTTATAGAAAAAAGAATGAAGTGGAAAAGCTTAGAACACCTGGCTTTCTGGGTGTTGATAAATAGCTATTATCTTACCAGTGATTAGCCTGGGCTTGCATCACAGTAATTTAAATCAGTGAATTAATCAAGATGAAAGGTAGATTTAAGTCTAGTTTCTCATTTTGAAATCCACAAACTTACTTAACCAATCAACATGCTTCCTGATGAGGAAACCTACTGGTTTGCAACTAAGTAGCCAATTGATATAACCACCGGAGCTTGGAAAGTTATTTTTCAAAATTATCACATTAGCAGTAATTATTGTTACTGTTTTTTTTTTAAAAAAAAATAATTCATGTTGTTATGAAGTGCTAGTGTAAAGATATTTGTGTAAGTGGTTGTTCTTTCTCAGATTTAATGTATATGAGGTTCCTTGTGCAACCAATCAATGTATATGGGCTCTCATATGCAGCCTTCTCTAATACATCTTGAAACTGCATCATATGGTCCATTTAGACCTGTAGCTCCCAACCTTTTTTTGACCAGGGATCACTCTTCAACATTAGTACCAAAAGGGTTATGAATCAGTTTTTGGTCAACTTTAGATTTGGTTTGGTTATTTGAGGTGCTGATTCAGAAAACTGCATCGGATAGGCCATATCAGCTCCAGTTTCTGATACAGAACATATGCCGTCCAGTAGTCGCCACTGCTTGCCCACAGAAAACCATATTTAATAATCTAGAGCTGATTTTCCTTGCATGTCTTGCAGACCTTATTTTAGGTCCCATGGCCTACAGGTTGGGAACCACTGGTTTAGACTCATATAATGCAGTTTGATGTAGTTAAACTGCATTATATGATAGAAATAGATGAAACATCACTTTTGACTTAGTAGGTGTATATCTAATTGTGCGAAGGGTGGGCTGAAGACCTTAATGCCGATTGTATACCTGCAAGGTGTATATTTAGGACATACAAATAGTATAGAAGATAGTTCCAAATTTGTTTATTTTAAATATTTGAAGTAATTTCTTTATATATTATTAGAAATGTAAGTATTTTCTTACTGTTGCTTAGTGAAAAAAATCTATATGAAGAGAGGAAGGGAAAAATGAAATCACAAAGTCCTTGGCAATTATTGTTGCTTGTCTCCGGTGGCTACTTGAAAAAAAAATGTCTCCTTCGGTTATCACCTCTTTCCTGCTCAGTGCTTAAAAATAGGATCAAGAAGCTCTGGGGCATTAGTCAAGTGGAGAAGGAGAAGGAGGAGGAGGAATAGCTGTTAGAATCCTGTACATTTTTAATCTCATATGTATTGTTATTCTTTCTTCAAAGTAGCTTTCATTCCCAAAGTAGAAGGCATAGAGAGGAGTCTATTTCCCTTCTGTTAAATTTACCTATGATAGAAAATTATCCTGACAGTGCTGTAATGCTATGGTAACTTGAAAGGGGATGGTAGTGAAAGAAAAGATGTCACGACGTGATGCTGTTAAAAGTGTATTTATAAAATACTGACTGAAAAATACATAATGCAGTTACTTTAGAACATAAAATAATAGCACTAAGATTTATATTTAATGGTAAACCTAAATTTAATTTGGTGTGAAAAATAAAGTAAGACATAAGTTAAAAAAAATAAAAGATCAGGTTCACTTTAATAGGTAAGAGCTGGGATCTGTAACATATTGATGGTATTCACACATTTTCAACTGAATGTCTTCATTTTATAAAACTATAACATAAATGAACACTACATTCATATATTCAGCCAGTTCGCTCCTGCTTTAAACAAGCAAAATAAATAAGGTATTATATTAAATGTTATCTGATACCATGCTTAAGTAGCCTCAGACAAGCCAGAATTGTAAAACAGGCTGTAGTGAGGATTTTTTGTCTCACAAATCCTGATTTGTCTCAACTAGAGCTTCTTAAATTTTTCCCTTTCTGCTTGAGAAATCCTTACAAAATCCCAGGCATATAAATATATAAAATAGGCATAAAAACCACAATTTTACTGATAATAAATCAGCATTTGCAAGCCTTTGCTAAACAGGCTGACTTACCTTTTTATGAGGTGTAGCTGAAATATTTTCTGCAGAGTTTACTGTAAACACTGCACATTATTGCTATCAGATTTGTCTAAATGGATGATGTTCAGAAACTTTTTACTATTGCCAATTTTGTGACCCCAAACATTGAGCTAAGGGGACATACTATTTAAGAAGCAGTGGTCTGAGTACACTGAAACAATTGTGGATTTGGGCGTTATGCAAAGGCATCCCCTGGACTGTTTGTTCTTGAAGTGTGGCACAATGCAGAAAAAAACATGTGGTACTGGAACCCATGGCACACAACGGCCAATATTGCATCTTGTCACCACAACCTTAGAAGGAAATTTGGTGCTCAAGACAACCTCCATCAGAAATCTTGAGGTTCTGCCCCCCACCCCTTTCAGTAGCTACCTAAACGTTTAATGCCTCACCTGCTCTCAACTACAGTCCTGGTAGTTAATGGTGCATATCTAGTTACTATGCTCCCTAGCTGTTGAAGTCTGTCCTCAGTTGTCATCAACATCTTCTACATTCTGTGACTCTCCAAGTTCAACTTAGATGACATTTAAAACTGTTTAAAATTACTTATGAGTCTCTTAAATAAATAGAAACAGCTAGCAGGGGGAATGTCCCCTCTGGTATCACTTCCAAACTTTAAGCTATCCAAGTTATACTAATTAGAGAGAATGGTCAGAGGTCTTTCTCTGCATGTGAAGAAACTGACTATGGGATTATCTAGCATCTCTGTTCATTAGACATGCTATATATTTGTGCCTAAACGAAAACAAAGAGTGTGTTTTCATAATTAATACATGGCTCTGTAGAGGAAAAACCCTCCAAAGGGCATTAGAGTTGCACATACTATTTTTGTGCACTCAGTGTTCATCACTCAAAATCTGTTTATCAGATTTGTGATTTTATTGTTATGAGGCACAGTTTATCCACTGCATTTCCATAGTAGGGTATTTGAGGAAAAAAGATGGACAATGACTTTTCCTCAAATTATATAGTAAATTATAATTGGTACAATATCCCATTTTGCCCAGAATACAGAAAGGGTGGCTTTTTTCATAGTTGCATTTTTTCATAATATCTCACTACATGAGATCACATCCTTTAATGAGAGAGAAATGACATACAACTACACAAAAGAAGTGCTCTCATTTGTAGATAACAGCAAGGGGGATAGCTCAACAAAAGATCAAATCCATGATGTGTAAATAAAATATGACAAGTTGAACAGTCTGAGACAGTCATGTAAGTAAACCCATGCTGAGGGTTGGCTGAATAGAACAAAGATCTCTGACCCTCCTTGAGCAGAACAGCCCACTCGGTGTCCATGCTGAGGAGACATGCCACATTTTATTCAACCTTTACCAGCTTGCTCACTGTCTTTGTGCCCTCACCTGGTCACCTATAGCTTTTAGGTGAAAGCGTAATTACAAGGCTAGACAGAAAAGGCTATTTTCTTTGGCTGCATTGTCCGGAAAATCGCTTGATGAGATTTACTGTATATCCAATATAAAAAGTGGATGTTAGCAGGCAGCATACTGTATTGCATTGTATCCTTGCTCCAGAACTCTATATTCAGTCTGTGTTAATCAGACTCAGAGGTCATAACTGAGACCCAATTTCATATTTTGCCAACAATAGATTTTTTGAGATCAAGTTAGCAAGCAATTGGAACCATGTTAGGAGGAAGGTATGTTTGGCATGGGAAGTGGCTGAGTCCCATTAAATGTAAGTTTAATGGGACACAGCCACTGCTGTTGCACAATTTCTCAGCCTGTCTCCATTAGGACCACCAGGTTTCACTGCTGATGAAAGCACATTGTGCCAAGTTGGTCAGTGTTACATTATATGAGAATGTGGGATGCCAACAAATACATATTTTCATGTTACGTCTGGGCAGGATTGAGGATCTTGGAGGAAGGTGAAGAAGGAGGAATATTGGGAAGAGATGAACAGAAAATGAAAGAGGGAGAAATACTTGGAAGAGGACTTTGTTTACAAAGGATCCCCAAATCTAGTTTAATTTTTAAAGCATCAAATATATAAGAAAATAATTGCTTAAAATTCAAAAGGCAAAGGTCACAATTTCTCTAGTTAAGACAGAGGACATATCAAGTTAAATCAACTGTAGCAGCAACAAAGAATTGTTGAGAGTTTTGAGCATGTTCATAGGCATGTTGCAAGCAGTTCTGCAGTAACACATGTGCTTGTGTTGCCTCTCTTGGGGACACATTACAGCTGGTGAGGTGTGTGTTGCTGTGTGGGGTCAGCCAAATGTGGTGACAAAGATCCAAAGTGCAGCAAGATCATGGAGATGGATGTCAGCTGCTTTTATAACCAAGCCAACAACAAGGCAATCTAATGTTTAGAGTGCTGTGTGGGTGTGCTGTGTAAAGTAATTTTGGGCTTAAATACAAATACATGATTAGGTTTTTTTAAAAAAGTCACTTTGAATTCAGGGAAGTAACTAAGAAATCACTGTGAAGTATAAGACGTGAATCCTGTTGACTGACTAAACTAGATAGGAGCCTCTGAATCAACTGAACCTACATAAGTATTAACCTCCCAGGTTACTGTGTATTTCATTGGTCTACTCTAATCAGGTCTAATTATAGAATTTATTCCTAGATGATGTATTTTTAATGTATCTGTGTGAATGTTTTGACATGTCTATTTATTTGTTTGTTATGAGATTGTATTTATATATAATACCTTAGTCCTATAAACATATAACACTATGTAACATTTTTGTTTCTGGGTTATAAATGTCATTTCCTAATTGGTTCTTTCATAAAAACATGGGGAAAAATTTAAACTGCAAAAACTTGGTTTTTGTGGGACATCCTGCAGCACATTTTGTTATAGTTTTTCAATGAATATCTTCTAGAGTCTCAACCAATTCAACATAATTCGTGGCAGCCATGAAATGGAAATTTCAGGAGTATAACAACTACTTTCAAAGTAAGTACCACACAATTAAACAGAAAACAACACTTTCAAACCAGAAACAGAAAAAAAAATCCAATTTTGTTACACAGTGCAATCAGCAAGGTAAGGAAAATTAGTATTCTTCAGAAAAACACTCAAATACGGTGGTTTTGAGAATGCAAAAACAAAATGTAAAATGTAACTGGAGGTAACAATACTATCAGTAACAACCACTCCAATTTCTGCACATCTGTTTTATCAGTATTTGGGTGGATGAAAGTTATTTTACTCTTCTGCTACAGAGAGGTTCCTGAAATCTGCAAGAAGGAAAGTTCTGTCCTCCGCAAATGGTGGTCTTGTTAAAAACATTTAAGGCTTATATTCATTAATTATTAATGGACAATGGGTTTAGAGATGCATGCAAGTACTTCATATTGATAGAAGTGTTTTGCCAATATAAATGAGCTGTTGAGAGCTGATATTTCATTCCTCCAGCAAAGTTCTCCTAGAACCGTTTCTCAACCTGTGGGTACCCAGATGTTTTGGCCTTCAACTCCCAGAAATCCTAACAGCTTGTTAACTGGCTGGGATTTCTGGGAGTTGTAGGCCAATACACCTGGGGACCCACAAGTTGAAAACCACTGCACTAGAAGAAAGATGCTGTGGACAGAAGAGACGCTGTTCAAAATCTCCACGGATGCCTTCCTCTAGCATCAAACTCCTTTCTCCTTTCAAATCCTCATAGATAAATATTCCCTCTTTTGCATGGTTGCCTATAGGGAAGGGTAATTTGAGTCGTGGAATCAAGAAGGGGGGGAATACTTGTGACTTGGCAGGATTCAATAGGCTTATACTGTTTCTAGGATCATGCCTTTAGTGGTAGTCTTATGAAAATAGTTTATCCTACTTACTTATTACAGTGTGTTTCTCATATGTTGTAAGCCTCCCTGAGGCAGAATGGCACAATATACATCACTTAATTTGGAAAATGGGAAGTTACCAGAGAATCTAACCCAGAGAAATCACAAATGTTTATTATTTTTCTTGAATGCTTGTCAACAGTCTAATTGATTTGCATTGCAGCAACTGGTCAAAGTCACAATGATCCTTAAAATTCTAGAATACACAGCAGCCAGACCTTTAATCTGTCCCTTGCTGTTTAAAAGATTTGTTTTTTTAAGAGAAATGTAATTGGACATGGAATTTCAAAGGTTTGTAGTAATTGATTTCTGAGGCTTTCCAACAGAAAATTGGGTTCCACTGCCTTCTGACGTTTAGGATACTAAAAAAATTGAGAGCCAATCCTTCTTTTATGTATGGTAGAATACTTGTGAATTATTAGATGTCTCATTGGTAAAAGGAGTTCTGTGTTTCTTCGGCTATTTGATTAACTTTAAACCACCAGGATTTTTTTTACCATATAAAGATATGGAGGATTGAAGTAATGCTAGGAAATGAAAGGCAAGAGAAAGAATGTAGTGTTCTCTTTTATTCTATAGAATGTATTTGTTAGAGGAAAAAACTGAATATTTATTACTAGTATAGAAATGGCTATGAGATAAATCTAAAATAGTCTTTCACAGTCATGCCGATTAACTTACTATATGAACCCCTGTATAAGTCAACCTCATGTATAAAAAGAAGACAGGTTTGATATGATCTGTGAAGGCCAACTTAGGAACATGTAACAAAGAATGAAAAAGATGTACATGTTCTACTTTAAAATGCTGTGTTAACAACAGGATGAATTGTTGGCTTTTGCTTGGAGTTACTGCAATATTAAACACATACAAGTTGTACCTCCCATATTCAGAAATCCAAAACCTTAAAAAATGTAAACATGCCACCAGCTGTTCAGTTTTGCCTTCAAGAAAAAGGCAATCACATGTTCAGTGGCTGCTGAGTTTTTCCTCGAGGATCCCACTCCTCATTACTGTCAGTAATTTGATAGGGAAAAGAGAAGATAAGGAAGTGGAGAGGACTTCACCGCCTGTGGTTCCCCTCCTACAAAGCTCATGCAAAATGTAGGTGTTCCAAACACTTCTCTAGATGTCAGTATACTATCTTCCCTTTTACCAAAGTAGTTGGAGTAGACACAAGAGCTTAGTCCAGGCCTGCACAACAATGGAAGGGGAACAATGAACAAATACCAGAATTGGCAAATTATATTTCTAATAATATCATACCAATTTTTTAAGAGAGAGGCATGTGTATATGTGAGAAAATATATCTGTGAGAAATTATTAAGATTGACCGGGGATAATCAAAGCAAACTAATAATGCTGTGAATCTAACATGTTGGAACTGTCCATCCATTAGCCGGATGGGACTTTCTTCCTTTCCTCCCTGTTGAAAAGCAATTAAACTATTTGTAGAATTGAAATCCTTTAAAAAGGCAAAACACATTGTAGTTCCTAAAAGACTGTCTTAAGTAGAAATAAAATTAACTAGCAGTTGGAAGGACCACAAGGAGTAAGTAGTCCTAACCTCTTTAGTTCCAGAGAACTCCCAGCTTCTTCAGATGAAAAATAAATGTAGATCTTTCATAGCCCTATGTGAATGTGCTACAGAATGTGCTTTATTACCCAGCTGTAGCTATTCCTCATATTTGATAGTGATCACTCTTTTTTACTCCAGTTTAACTGGATGCACTACCTTATTTGCTGCCTCACTTTTTTCAGGCATGGAAAAGAATAATAGAACTCCAAAGTTGACAGGAGCTTCAAGAATGATTAGATACAGCTCCCACAAACACACATTGATATACCAGAAGTATCCCTGATAGGCTGTCATCCAACCTCTGTTTAAAAATTTCCAATAAGGGAGAGGCCAAAGTGATCCCTCCCCCCCATACACACACAATGTTGAACAGCTTTTGTGATCTCACTAACTACATTCCCTTAAAGGCCATGAAACAATTCCTCACCTAGAAAATCCATCAGTGCATTGGAGCCATGTAAAAGACAGAGAAATCTTGCTCATTGGCACATCATGTGTAAAGAGTGTACTTGTAACCATTTTTATGTCAGGTCCCACTTACCCTGAATACAGGAATGCTTGTCTATGATGTTAAAACTGAATAGTGGCCTGTGGTGGGTGGACTGTTGCCTGAGTCATGGGAAGCCTGTGTTAGAAGCCCCGGTCAGCCATTTACTCCCCAGATGGTTTCACTTTCCTCATCTGTAGAATGAAAAAGATAAATGATTTGCCTTCCCATTGGAGAGAGCATGATGATTATTGTGGAACTGTTTTGCAAGTTAATTTTAAGAAGTGCTCTAGGTGTTTTTAAAGCAGTGAGCATTCAAATCCTTGGTTATTTAAATCGGGGTTTCATAAATAAACCATTAGTTCATAAATTGTATCCTAAACTGTTTCCAGATTCCGGCAGCTGTCAAAATCGTGGATAGCTGTTCTTTAGAATACAGCTTTTAACACTTTCATCTCTTTCTAATGCAATCTCCTTGAAATGATCTAGCTGTATACAGATTAGTTTTTCAGTCTTGGCCATGGCACAAACTAGTAGAGGCAAGATTTTTTTTTAAAAAAGAAAAGGTTGTGTGAATCCAGTTAGTCATAAATTACAGCCTCCTAGGTGTGTCAGCAGTGCTATTAAACAGATTTATCTGTGTATCCTGCTGCCAAGGTCAGGAGCAAAGCTTTGAAGGGAGAAAGCAGTGAAAAACTATTGTAATCACAAACATATTTTCCTAGACCTCGTTGGAAGTAGGACTTAATGGGAGGAAAACAATAAAACAAACCTAGTGCTAAATATTGTGACTACTTCCAAGAAACATGGTTTTCCTCTATATTCAGCAAGTGGTTGACATTTTATTTACCTGATTCTTTAAATAGCCTTTGAATGTACCTTGTATCTTAACCTTTCATTTATATAAAGTGAAATTCAGATTTATTTAGTTTTTGCTGTAGAAACCAAAGGGGAAAAAGATTGAAGCAGTTTCTGTGTGTTCTCTAGCTTTAGAGATTTCTTCTCAGATCTGTAGGGCACAGCCAAAACCATAAGTCACAGTGAAAGGAATGGATTCAACCTCCCCAAGCCTGGTACCCTTAATTTTACCACTGCATGCAATGCATTGGACTATATACAGGCAGTTCCCAAGTTACAAACAAAATAGGTTATTTAGGTTTGTTCTTTAGTTGAATTTGTATGTAAGTTGGAATGGGTATATTTTAAAAGTGTACTCCAGCCTAATAACACCCACACACACACACACACACACATAAAATGTGCGTTTTCCCCATGGAATAAACAACCAAACCACTGAACCAAATCACACCAAATTTGGTCACAAAAGACATAGTCATCTAATTGATATCTTTCAATTAAAAAAACCCCTAGAAAAATACAATCCAAATTACAGAGGATGAAGAAGAGCCGTTCTCCCCCGGCTGCCATTCAGAAGGGTAGGCCTGCCCCCTTTAGGCCTTGCTCACTTTGTGTCCTAGCTTTAGGCCTTGCTCACTTTGTGTCCTAGCTTTAGGCCTTGCTCACTTTGTGTCCACAATGGCTGAAGGTTCCCTTAGACATCCACACTGCCTATAAAATACAGATTATCTGATTTGAACTGGATTATATGGCAGTGTAGATTCAAGGCTCTTCCACACAGCTATATAGCCCAGAATGCCAAGGCAGATAAACCACAGTATCTGCTTTGAACTGGATTATCTGAGTCCGCACTGCCATATAGTCCAGTTCAATGTAGATTTTTTTTACAGTTGTGTAGAAGGGGCCTCAGATAATCCAGTTTAAAGCAAATAAGATTATAAATATAATATATAAATAAAATTACTGTGTTATAATAAAACAGAACAATATAATCTCTAAAATCATGACAGTAAATAAAGAACCATACTCTGAAAAGAGGAATTCTAGACAGGAAACTATCAGGGCCAGCTAACACCTCCCAACAAAGAATTCCCCCAGGGATGAAGCTGAGGAGGGAGAGAAGTAGTGTGTATTATCAGAATCATTATTATTACTGTACTATTATTGTTAACATTATTATTACGGTGTTGCTGTGAACTATGAAAATGAACACAATCTGGCTCTAAGTATTAAAAACGCTCTACAGCCAGGATCGTAAAGAAAGAGCAACACTCTGAACACGGGGGAATTCCAGACAGGAAACAATCAGGGCCAGTTAACACAAAAGATTCCCCCAGGAAGGAAGGAGCCAGGCTTTGAAGCTAAAAGGCTATTACATGCGAATCATTCTGGCTAATTGCAGCATTCATACTTGCCTCCAACAGACAAAAAGAAAGGAACAACCAGAAATATTGTATACCCACAAGCTTTAGGAAATAACATATACAGTAGAGTCTCACTTATCCAAGCTAAACGGGCCGGCAGAAGCTTGGATAAGCGAATATCTTGGATAATAGGGATTTAAGGAAAAGTCTATTAAACATCAAATTAGGTTATGATTCGTAAATACAGTAATTACAACATAACATTACTGCGTATTGAACTACTTTTTCTGTCAAATTTGTTGTATAACATGATGTTTTGGTGCTTAATTTGTAAAATCATAACCTAATTTGATGTTTAATAGGCTTTTCCTTAATCCCTCCTTATTATCCAAGATATTCGCTCATCCAAGCTTCGGCCGGCCCATTTAGCTTGGATAAGTGAGACTACTGTACTTTGAACTGGGTTGTATGGTAATGTGGACTCAGATAACCCAATTCAAATATTGTGGATTATCTGCATGATATCCTGGGTTATATGGGTGTGTGGAAGGGCCCAAAGATATACAAAATAACAATAAAATAACTCCATATATTCTCACTGTTCAAACGGGTCTTACTGGATTAACTATGTAGCAGACCTTGCTTTATCCTGATTCTCTTCTGTTCTGAACTTAGCATCAATTCCTGGTGACAGGGTTGATCTACAACCTTTATTATGCTTCCTTAGTTCTATAGGCTGCCTGTTCTCTCTTTGAGAATCGTTGAATTATTGCAGACAAGTCACTGCATTTGCATCCAGACTAGAGTCTGATGCAGTGTTTCTTGGCCACTACTGTACCATAAACATCCATGTGCCTTTTCTTGAAATCTCTAATGGAACTATTCCAAGCAGTCATTTGTCTCACTTTGCCAGAGAAACCAACAGAGCTGTGGCTATCATTAATTCATCAGTTGCTGTTGGGTCAGATCATGGGATTTACAGAAAATGGCATGGAGGTCGTTACTGTTGAATTTAGCCTGGTGGTACCTTTTGAAATTTATTTCCTCCAACCTGGAATTTTTCCTCATATGGACTGCAAAGTACTGTAATAAGTAAAGATAGGTAGTGAATTAATTTGAAATTTTTGAATATCTCTGAGCTTATATAGAAAGTGGAAGAAAGGTGGAACATAAATCAATTAAATAAATAATACGTATACTGTATTTTTTTCTTCACAACTGACTCACTGCTTCTTTTCTAGGTTATAGCAGTAGCAAATGGGATAGAAGGAAGCTTTTCATAAGTTGTGTAATGGGGCGGACCATCAACGCTTCCTGATGTGAACTTGCATTAGATGATTATTTCCTCCCATTCAGGATTTCACATACTGTACTTGGGAACTGCCTCACCAATGCTATTTTTTCTGTTTCTGAGTGATTGACACAGTCATCTAAACCTTTCCTTTGGGCTAGGTTACTTAGCCTGTATAGTAACCTTGCTAGAATGAATGTGAGCAATCTTTTAAGTCCCTATAGTCTTTTGTTCTAGTTATGTCTGTTTTGAGCCTGATATTTCCCAGTGGGGAAGTTATTATCCAGCAATCCTACCAAGGAAGTTTGAGGAGACTGCCTGAAAAATCTAGTAATCCATATTCGGGTATACAGGTAATTCCAAATAAATAAATAGCAGTGGTGCACTGAGTAGGGCAAAGACAAGTTTAAAATGAATACTGTTTTTGAATTGATCAGAGCCTTGTTGTTCACTTAGTATGGATATAAATCAAAATTAAAAAAATAGAGTTTACTCAGTGCTTCTATTCACAGTGCCACTTGGTGTCTCTGTGGGTCCCTTTTCTCTGCCTCTCACCCCAACCATTATGTAAAAGATATGGGCTGTTCTACAATGGGACGTAATTATTTCTTGTATCCATGCCAAGGCAGTTTATGATTATGAATTTGCATTCCCTTATAGGTTTTACTGTTATGTTGATGAATTTCCAAATGAAAATATTAGTACTATAAAAAAAATCCATGTTATTCATTCACAGAGCTATGTAATTTTAACTTCTCAGCCTTTGCTTTTTTATCCAAGTGAATAATTACATTTCTATTCCAAAGGTGGATACGCATTTTATTTTGAGCATTTCTTTGGAAGATTATTTCTGTTGTTTTGTGTTTCTGAAATGTTATTTGGGGGGAAATAATCTGAAGATTGTCTCTGTCTGTATGTTGTATGTCTAATAGCATTGAATGTTTGCCATGTACATTGTGATCTGCCCTGAGTCCCCTTCAGGGTGAAAAGGGTGGAATATAAATACTGTAAATAAATTAAAAGCAGCTGAAAAGGTGAGAAGGCAAAGGATTAGTGGGATTGCCCCTGCCAAAATGTGGAAGCTGGAGAGTATAGTAGATTTTTGAGAGGTAAGAACCATCACCCCCCGACTGTGGAATTCATTGCCCTCTGAGATCAGACAAGCCCCCACCTTATCGGCTTTTAAGAAAGATCTAAAAACATGGCTTTTTCGATGTGCCTTCGGGGAGTAATTGTTTTATACCTCTTGATTACCCCCCTTGGATTCTATCCTTTGGACTGTTTGGATTGTTCCATCTTATACCCCTGTTCTCTTTATTTATATGCCTCTCTCTCCCGAGTTTTTAATTAAATGTTCATGTGGCCCGCCCTGTCTGCTCTGATTTGTGTTGTAATGTATATGATTATTTTTGTACTATTATATTGTGTTATGATATATTGTTTTATTTTGTGATATTGTATGGTGTCTGGGCATGGCCCCATGTAAGCCGCCCCGAGTCCCCATTGGGGAGATGGTGGCGGGTTATAAATAAAGTTTTATTATTATTATTATTATTATTAAATACTCTGCCAGATCTATATGAATGCATCAGAATGAAGAAATTCAAATCTGGAAAATTTGGATTCTGCCAAGGATCTTGGCTTTTCCTTTGCTCCATAAGGAACCTTGTTTTTCCTTGTTATCAGCTCCATTGCAGTATCCAAAGGCTTACATAAATTATGGAATGAGGGGGTTTCTGTTTCTTTCGTGCTGTGCTAGAAATAAACACTAATTTTAATTTTAGATCTTTGCAACATAAACTGTTGTAGAATGTAATTACTGATATACTTCTACTGAGGCAAACAGGAATTTATTAAGTGTTTTCACTCTGACTTGGATGTTACAGTCAATGCAGATCCACTGGATGACACTTTGACACCTGAAAAGTAAAAATGATTAAGTTTGTAAAGTCCAAGGATATAGAGAGGATTTTTGAGAGGTAAGAACCATCACCTGTGCATTTGACCTTTGTCAATCATGGTTTATTGTAAAATCCAAATGAGGACTTGAAGAGTATTCAAGGGAGTGGACAGTGTCTCAGTAAATTAAGAAAGGGTTCAATAATGTCCACAAGAGGTAGCGAGAAGGCTGTTGCTCAAAAACGCTCCTCGAATTGAGTACCAGCGACTTTATAATAATCAGCTTCTGGGCAAGATATTGTAGTATTTGATTGTCCTTCAGTTCCATGTGTTACTGAATAAAACAGATAATCAATATCCATTTCAACCTGGTTTCTTATCTAGTTGTGAAACAGACATCTGTAGTTGCCTTAGTGTATACATACACAGGAACTGCATGGGGGAGTATGTCCCTGTTAGTTCTGCTGAACCTCATAGCAGCTTATACAATCAACATATATGGTATCCCTAGGAATGTTGTTGCTGAGAAGGTTACAAGATACCCATTCCTGTTTTGTAATGCCGGTCATGACAATAGTCCTCTAACTTTAAAAAATGATTAGCTGAACGTTGCTGCAGCTTTCAGCAGATGATTTCATTTTTTCTTGTTCAACAAATGAAAACGTGTATAATTCATTTTAATAGCATTTTTTCCATTGACATTGGCATAATTCTCAAAACCGGCTCCGTGTTATAAGGATCATGTGACTTAGGTCTGTTTGATAATCTGGTTTAAGGCAAAATTGTCTTGATTTCCATTTTCAGAAAAACATGTTTTTTAATGCTTCTGCTGCTAAGTGAAATTCAGAGCATGTGTTCTTTGAAATATGCAAGGGAGAATTGCTTGGATCTCAGCCAGGACTCAAGTTGTTGAGGAGGGAGACAAATCATGTACAGTAGAGTCTCACTTATCCAACATAAACGGGCCAGCAGAACGTTGGATAAGCGAATATGTTGGATAATAAGGAGGGATTAAGGAAAAGCCTATTAAACATCAAATTAAGTTATGATTTTACAAATTAAGCACCAAAACATCATGTTACACAACAAATTTGACAGAAAAAGTAGTTCAATACGCAGTAATGCTATGTAGTAATTACTGTATTTACGAATTTAGCACCAAAATATCACGATGCATTGAAAACATTGACTACAAAAATGCATTGGATAATCCAGAACGTTGGATAAGTGAGACTCTACTGTTCTGTGTAATCTGAATGTTGATATTTTTAACCTCTCTCCTCATCTCAGAGCCTGCTGTAACCATCTTGCAGTTGCATATAACAGGTCAGATTTGGGAATCTTTATCTCTGTCTTTTCGCTATTGTAACCTCATGCCACATTTTTGCCATTGTTGCGACATTTTAATGGTGCTCATAAAGAATATTGCTGAAATCCTCATTTCATGGCTGCTACTGCTTTGTGTGTGTGTATATTTTTAATTGTCAAGAATACAATACCATACTATACAGTTCAAGGCTAAGTGCTATTCCTGACTGTTCTGCTAACTTGCATCTGAATAGTGCTTAACAAACTCAGTTGCTCACAATCTCCAACTCCAGCCAGTAATTTATAGGAAGGAAATTTTACAGTGGGTGAAAATTAAAGAGGCCTTACATGTCTTCAGTCAGGCAGCTCTTTTAATGAATGACAATTGCTGATCCATTTCTACCAAAAGAGGATTCCTGAGCTGGAAGGAGATCACTAAAAAAAAGACTTGTATTGTGGTCTCATATAAAGTGCTATGTGTGTGTATGTGCTTCAAGTGACCTGTCAACTTATGATGACCCCTTGAACTTCACAGATGTTTTTTAGGCAAGGAATACTCTGAAGTGGTTTTCTATTTTCTTCATCTGAAACACAACCTGTAGAACCTGGTATTCCTTGGTCGTTCCACATTCTATTACTGAGTGTAAATGGAATGCAAACCATGTTTTATAAGTAACTAGCTTTGCCCGGCCATGTGTTACTGTGGCTTATGGGGATCAATTGTTGGCCAGGTGGAATAGCAGTGAACAGCCTCAAAGCCTGGCCGTTTTCTGGAGTAGCTGGAGTAGCACCCTCAATCAAAGAGCCGCTTTGAAGCCTGGCTACTTCCTTTGTAGGGGAATCATTGTTTGGCCAGATTGAATTGCACTGAATAGTCTTGCAGCTTAAAAGCCTGGCTGCTTTCTACATAGGGCATCTTTGCTAGGCCAGGTTGAAAGGGACGGAGTAGCCTCGTGGCTTCAAAGCCTGGGGATTTTTCACCTAGGGGAAATCTTGGTTGGCCAGGTTGACAAGCACTGAATAGCCTTGCCGTTTGCAAGCCTGGCCACTTTCTACCTTGCAGAATCCTTGGTTGGCCAGTTTGAATAGCAATTAATAGTCTCGGTGTGGCAGGTATGAATGCTGCAATTATGCACCTTGATTAGCATTTAATGGCCTTGCAGCTTCAAAGCCTGGCTGCTTCCTGCCTGGGGAATCCTTTGTTGGGAGGTGTTAGCTGGCCCTGATTGTTTCCTTTTTGGAATTCCCAATTTCCCTGCTTTCAGAGTGTTGCTCTTTATTTACTGTCCTGGTTTTAGAGATTATATTGTTCTGTATTATTATACCACAGTAATTATTTCATATTATATTTATAATCTTATATTACCTGCTTAAAAGTGGATTATATGAGGCCCCTTCTACACAGCTATATAAAATCCACACTGAAGTGGATTATATGGCAGTGTGGACTCAAGATAATCCAGTTCAAAGCAGATAATATAAGATTATAAATGGGCAATATAGCTGTGTGGAAGGGCCTTGAGTCTAAACTGCCATATAATCCAGTTCAAATCAGATAATCTGTATTTTATAGGCAGTGTGGATCAGGCCTAAGTGCACTCTGCCTGTGCCCTGGGTGCCATTTTGGCTGAGGGAGTCACTAGGATACGAAGGGGGCGGGGCTTAAAGGCAGCGGGGGTGGGGCTAAAGGCAGCAGAGCCTACCTTTCTAACTGTCAGTTAGTGGGAGAAAGGCTCTTCCTCATCCTCTATAATTTGGACTATTTTTCTAGTTTTTTTTTATTGAAAGACATATTTTGGGCGACTGTCTTTTGTGGCCAAATTTGGTGTGATTGGGTTCAATTGTTTTGTTGTAAAACGAACATTACTGTCAAGGACAGAACGCCACAAGATAAAGATAACAGAGTTTATTGGAGTTACAGCACTCGAAATGCCCGTAAAAGACAAGGGCTAGGCAAACACTGGCCTTAAAAGTAAAAAGAGGCAAGAAAAACATTCAAAAGATAAACCGGATTAAACCGGAGTTTAATCCGGGCAAAATCAAAACAGCTTGCTTCAGCCTGGGAATAAACAAAACAGAAGCTGGTGAACAAAGAGTTCAAAGGAATGCAACTAATTGGCAGCAGATGCTTCTCTGCTGCCAAAACTATGCTCTGAGTAACTTTAAAGGTTACTCCTCCACACAGCAGGCAGATTCCCGATACAAACTCAGCAGACGAGGGCTTAAGCAGTCAGCGAGGTCCCAATCCGTTCCGAAGGTCGTAAGGTAGATGCAGACGTTTGTAGTTCACCAGGTCCAATACAGGTAGGAGTATCCGAAGCCGTAGTCAAGCAGTCCGTATGTCCAGTACAAGCAGATGGCGTCCGTCAAGAAGACGACGGAAGGTCAAAGCTATTAAGATTAAGCAGAGGTTGCACAACAAAACCCCACACAATTCCTCCCGCCGTCTGAGCCCAATGTCCGAGATAACTTACGTAGTCAGCAAACGAAACACACCCGTCTTCAGGAAAACTTCCCACACAGATCCCAAGCGTTCGTCCAGATTACCTTGCCCAACGCAATTTGCTATTGCTCCCAAACCCCATTTTATGCCAGTTACAAGTCCTCATCACTATCAGCTGCCCTCCTTAGCCCGGGCGTTTCCTCATCACTTTCCTCATCAGAACTGGAACACCTCTGACTACGCCCCACAGCATCCCCAGCTGTGGATCCCGTCCCATCCCTCCAGCTTGCCCATGGATCTAATCCTGAAGGTCCCCAATCGCCTTCCATTCTATCATTGCCAGTGGCATCCAAATCCTCCCTTACACGAGTCCATTCCATATCATCCTCTTCCGAGCTAACCATCTCTTCCTCCATTCTCTCAGTAAACCCTTCAAAATCATCCTCGTCAGATGGTTCTGCAAAGATATCTCGCAGCCGCTTTCTTTCTCGCTCCTCGAGAGTATCTGACTCTCGAGGAGTCTTACGCCCACGTCTCCCAGTAGCAGAGCCATGAGGCTCAACCATAACAATTACATTATATATATATATAGATGCAGTGTGAAAGGTATTTATCACACATCATTTCCTTGCCTCAAAATATTCTTGATCGAGATGAATCAATGACAGTTAAAAACCCTGCTTTTTCATGTAATCCATGTTCAGTTTTGCATGGTGAGTACACATTTAAAAGTGCTCTTCCATTGAGGGAGTTGGTGCTAATTGGACCAAGATAAATTCTTGATTGCTGTCATATGTTCAATACTAGCTTGTGAAATTACAACTAGAAGAGACAGATGTTCTCACCAGACGCAAGTCACAACTCAGTCTATGCAGTACAAAAGTAATTTGTCTCTTGGTGATTTCCTACATATTCAAAACTGACATGAAAAATTCTCTTGGAAATTAACTAGAAACTGTGATCACAAAATTCCTTTCATTGTTACTGTTCATTTTGTTGGATTTTTTGTGTTACTGTTTATTTTGCATTTCTTTTAGTACAGTGGTTCTCAACCTGTGGGTCCCCAGGTGTTTTGGCCTACAACTCCCAGAAATCCCAACCAGTTTACCAGCTGTTAGGATTTCTGGGAGTTGAAGACCAAAACATCTGGGGACCCACTGGTTGAGAAGCACTGTTTTAGAAGGACAGAACAAACTTTTACTAGATTCTAGTGATTTGCGAGATACCATAACTTTTGTTAAGGCTGTCCAGTTAATCTTGTCTTTTGAGTAAGTTCTCTCTCATCTGGCATTCTTGTATGTTGGATTCATTTCATATTATTCTTAGTCCTCTTGCTTCTGTGGTTCTGTGTTCACATTTTGTTTTGGGATGGAGCTCTCGGCTGTTTGGAGCACATCACTGGTACTGACTTCCCATTGAGATATAGGGATAGTTCATATCTTTTTGCTGTTTGGGGCAAAACATATGAACTTACTTCCATTCCATGTACAAAATGCCAGTTTGATACGGAGTTGACCTTCAGTACTGGCAATGGGATTGGATTCTCTAACCCATGTGAGGGCATCACGTTAGTTTAGCGAGCATAGGACAAGGTGTGTGGCATATACAGGTTTGTTTTTGAACATATAAAATTAACTAGAGCAGTTAATTTTGTGAAGTATAGAACTTCACAAACAACTCCCAGAAATCCCAGCCAGTTTACCAGCTGTTAGGATTTCTGGGAGTTGAAGGCCAAAACATCTGGGGACCCACCTGTTGAGAACCACTGAACTAGAGGAAGACTAGTTGAGTATTTTCTACTATTGTCTCCCAGCCACTTGTTTAATGATTGAGCAGTTTACAATGGGAAGTTATCTATATGCAGACTGCAGCTTTCAATATTTTGCTATAATAGGAGGGGCTCATATACATCCTTCTTTTTACTCTTTCTCAGAACTAAACGGGCATTCTGAGGCTGACATTCTCTAAAGGTAACATTGCAATTTCCCATGCAAGTTCATTGAAGCACTCAATGAGAGAAGTGATCTAGAAGGATTTGGAGGACTTGTTAGCCAAATATTTTTCTCTTTCTGTCCATGACATCTTCCCCTACAGTACAATGATGTCTGAGTAATTCCTTTATAATGGGGACAGAAGTGTAGGCTTTGAATGGTGCAACAATTTGCAACTTCACAGAAAAATAGCTGGCTTGTGGGAAGTTCAGGATTTTAAACGAAAATGGCAGCACTGATTTTCCTAAGAAAATAGATGAAGTGCTAACCAGAGAAGTATATCTCCGTTCATAAACTAGGTGATTTCCTGGGCATTTAATATTTAACAGAAACTTTAACACCAGAGGCAGAAATAGAATGGAAGGAATAGGATAGCATGTATCACAAAAAATAACCTTTTATACTAAAGTAACAATATGCCCTTCTGAAATGAAACAATCAATAAACCTTGTATAACTAAAGTAAAACATTTCAACTTTCCAGAGACCATGTGAAAGCTTTTTCCAAAATGTATCTATCCACCTTAATATTTTTCAGTTTTAGAGGCCAAACCTACAAGTCTGTTGTTGTTGTTGTTGTTGTTGTTGTTGTTGTTGTTGTTGTTTAAAAAAAACACTGGCGGAAGCTGGGAAGGCAAGCTTGTCACCTCCTCTCCTATGTTTTGCATTTTTTTGCATACATTGTGGAGGGAGCTATTGTTACTTGCCTATCTTAGACAGAAGCACACAGTTACAATAGGTTTGAGTAGAGTAGAAAGTAAACCCTCCTTTTTCCACCTTGAGTTTCATTGCAGTGTTTACTGCAGACATCCTGCTGCGATTTGATGCTGAAAAATTGTATTTCTTTACCCCTTTGACCATGCTGCAAAATTAAATGTTCCTAAATACGTTCTGGCTAGAGAGGAAAAGGGCAAGCATAAAAAGACTTCTTTGTCAGAGACTTCATTAACTGAGGTATTGGAGAATTACTCAGCATGTATATAGATTTACTTCTAGTCTATTTCCAGATTGTATAAAATTTGCTGTATATAATTAGGCCTTTGTAACCATAGATTCTGTATTGATTTATTTGACCATCCACAGCTTGAAAATATACATACTTTTTGGAACTAAATTTCATATATATATTTCTAAAAGCAAAATTTGATTTTGCCATGTTATATATAAGGTACAATATTTTACCATGATATTATATATAAGACTTCAATACTCAAAGAAATAGGGATCCACAGGAGATCCTGGAACAATACCAGTGGATACATGCAACTTCACAAGTTTTAAAACTTTGTTTTTACTAAAAAGTAAACTACATTAAAGAGCAGAATCCCATCAAATGATAGCCCTATCTTACTCCTCCCCTCTACTTGAATTTCTGGTGTAATTTTTAAGTGGTGCCTTTGGCTCCTTCCGCACAGCTGAATAAAATCACACATTTTCTGCTTTGAACTGGAATATATGGCAGTGTGGACTCAGATAACCCAGTTAAAAGCAGATATTGTTGGATATTCTGCCTTGATTTTCTGGATTATGTGGCTGAGTGGAAGGGCCTTATATCTCTTCTCAGCATTCTCAGCTTCAGAATCAGAGAAAAGTAAATTAATATGAAATACTACACTGAATAATGTTAGGGTTGTTCATCTTGCATAAGAGGGGACAGAGTGTTGATGGGTGAAGGGTTGTTTAAAGTGGCAGGATTTGGCAGTACATCAAGAAAAAGAGTAATGAAATGAGCCACTTTTCTGCTTTATGCTTTGGATATGTGAACCATAAAACACACCATAAATTGAAATTGAAAGCTTTGTTATCAGGCTCTTTGCGTACAGGCAGGATGTAAACAATTTTATTATGTACAGCATGGACAAACTGTTGTTAATATTCTTTTGGTGCAACTCACTGAACAACTTCACTAATTAGTTGGAATCAATTCCTAGCTTGGATTATGCTATACTTTATTTCGCTTATTATATGTTGGACATTTTCCTCCCCACCTCAAGATATGGCATGGCTGCTTTGAACTCTAGAAGTAACTTTAAGAAATATATTTGGCAGCAAGTTGCCTTAGATCAGGGGTCGTAAAGAAATCGTCAAAGCTGTTCTTGTGGCTTTTACTGTATTGCTTTGCCTTTGTGACTGCTATCCTGTTTCTACTGCTACCAAATCTATGCTCTAATATCCTGTGAACTCATAATTTCATTCACCTTATTCTTTTTTGCCTAGAGCTTGGGGCAGTGGGGGTTGCCCTTTTTTTCCGTTCTGTCATATTGGAATGTCTGACATTTCAACGAGTCTTGTTTTCCCTTTCAGCTCAAGTTCAGACATCATAAGGGATTTGGAAATTTCTGGGATGTGTTCGGACTCATCGGATAAGTAAGTATGGCACAAGGGTAATGATCTTCCATTTCGTGAAAGTTGCCGTTGATTTATTTTTGTCACTCAGCTATCAAGAAGCACTTGAAAACATGCCAAATACAGTGGCATGGATCAGAGAAGTGTTGCTGAAGGCCATTATGTGGCTGTATCAGCTCTCTGTCTAGCTAGACAGTTTCATGTTTTTTAAAAGATTAGAAGTAGGGGAAAATATGTATGAAATATCTACTGAGGCTTATGTTCTTTTTCCTATAATTTACTTACATTGTATATCATGTTCACAAAAACCTGTCACATTATTGAGTTAGTATGTCATCAACAGGAAGGAAAAGCATACAAGAAAATCATGTCGAAGCTAGTTGTACCTTTATCCAGGTCCTGTCACTATGGCCTGTTCAAATCTCCTGAACCTACCAGACAAACTATTCTGCATTTTGTCATTTTTTTGTTTTTGCTGTAGTAGAAAATATTGTTTAGATCGAAAAGGTAATATGTAACAGTATACACAAAACATAGTAATTTGCTATGTGCTCACAAGATGTAACACGTGCTGGGGCATTTGGGCTTTTGAGTAATTAAAATGCAGCCTGTTGTGAATACATTTGTTCCAGTTGCTTGTTTCCCCGTTCTTTTCTCATGACTTTTCCCCTTTTTGTGCGATTTTCTAGATTACGAGCCTGAAGGCAAGAACTGCCTCAGCTCCCCCCTCCTTCCAATCTCATGGGAGCTCTGGGAGTTTGTGTTTTTCTAAGCTAAGGAGTAGGTTAAATGCTTGAAACAAATAGAGCCATAAGAGTAATTTCTTCTGGTTTTTCTCAAGGCATTCTTTCATATACTGTAACTTCTAGAGTAGGACCCGAATCCTGTTTCATCTGTTTCTTTCATGGTTTTGTACTGTTCCGTCCATTTGGATTGCAAAGAACAGCACAACATCACAGGAATAAAATA
The DNA here is from genome assembly GCF_035594765.1 of Anolis carolinensis. NCBI lineage: Eukaryota > Metazoa > Chordata > Lepidosauria > Squamata > Anolidae > Anolis > Anolis carolinensis. Next base: position 57,694,357 of record NC_085842.1, on the reverse strand, counting down.
AACAGTGAAATGAATTTTTTTTAAAAAAAATGGTAGCCATTTGGTCGGCTGATTTTTGGCCAAGCGCCGGGCACTTGATGGCTTGTACGTCCGGCTCGCAGGGCCTACAATCGAGCACTTAATTGTAGGCCTGGCAGGTAGGGCTTACGAGTATCGAGAGCTCGATGCCTGTAGGCCTGGTTTGCAGGGCCTGATGCTTTGCTATCCAAGGTCTGAAAAATCTTTGTTTTTTTCTGACCTGGGACGGAAAAGCCCATTTGTTTAGGCGCCCATTTCTGTAAGTGGCGGGTGGAAAAAGAAATGGGGCCATACGAATGGAACAAACAGAAACGGTAAGTAATTTTATACAAACACACAAGTCTAGTTACATCTGTTTATTATAATGCATAAAATCATTGTGCCATTTTTAGGGTGGGCTTATTTTGTTGTGAAAATAAATGCTGAAATATTTTACACTGAGATATAGCCAGTAATCGTTGGCAAGGGTCCTCTACCACAATATGATATGAAGAACAACAGCTCTAATGAACCAGACCATAAATTGGAGGAACTTGTGCTTCAATCACTATACGATGTTGGTTCCCATCAACTCTAGCCAGTTTAGTGATGGTGGAAGTTCCAGTCCAACAATATTTAAAGGTCCACTTGTTTATTTAATACACAATCACAAAGTGTAAGATCTGCAGGGGAATGCTTTCTCTCAGTCCTACTACTTTTGTAGGTGCAATTGGTGAGGACTTAAGTGAGAACATTCTCCATGGCTGCTTCCCTGCTCTTTTTTCCACTGGCAGGTGAATGTGTTTTTTAGTCAGGCTTTTGAATTTTAATTATGGAGCTGTAATATGTGTACAAAGTGGAGTGCTTGGTTTTAAAAAATATCTTTTACTGAAATTATATTTTAAATGTTTTTCACTGACTTTAATCATGTTTTTAATGATATTGATTTTTAATTCTTTTTAACTTTCATGAATTAGTGTTTTAGCCAGATCTTTTAAAAATCATTGTATGCACTTTGAATTTCATTTTGGGAGAAAGGCAGTATATATTCTAATAATAATAATAATAATAATAATAATAATAATAATAATAATAATAATAATAATAATAATAATAATAGTTGTTGTTGTTGTTGTTGTTGTTATTTGTAAACTGTTGTATGGAACATAACCTGAAAGGACAAGAGGTTTGAATAATAGAGTTTGAAGATACCGCATGAGCCATCTAGTCCAACCCCCTGCAGTGCAGGAAAAGCTCATTCAAAGTACCTCTGACAGATGGCCATCCAGCCTGTTTAAAAGTCTCCAAAGAAGGATTTAAGCTAAGAAAATGAAGGCAACTTAAACGTTTCAAGTAAGAACTGACAAGCATGGTAGGGCAGATGGCAGATATGATAACTTTCCATAGTGTCACTGACAGAGAAATAGCAGTGATCTTTGAAGTGTTTGAATCAGTGTGGCTAATTTTCCCATTTGTTCTGATCTGGGAGTAGCCAATGTTGGCAGGGGTACATATCAGTGTCTTGTTCTTCTAGAGCTTTGTAAAATGCTTCAAGTGCCGACACCATGCTCCACAAAAACAAAAATGTAATCAATAGTGACATTTTCTGCTTTTGAAAAAAGTTTTTTAAAAATATTAAATTATACAGTCTGCTCATTCTACCTAAAAGGTAGACTGCCACTGCTAGATATTTAAGGAGAAATAATCCATCTTTCTTCACCTCTTCAAAGGGGTTAGAAATGAGGTTAGAATTGCAAAAACAGCCAAGTCAGAACTATCAAAACAGGTTAATAGTAGTGAATTGAATGGAAGCCCATTGCTATCTATTTGGTGTAAATCTCTGAATAAATATAAATACGTTATCTGTAATAATCAAAGCTGTTTGCTTGCTTGTGGCAGTCATCATTCTTCAGGATTTTGCCTTGAAGATCTAAATATTTAATGCAATTCTTTTGGTGGTTGTCTGAGTTTCAGTGTTAAGTTCCAAGTTGAAATTCTTAGGGGCCCAAAAGGAAAGCCAGCTATAATGTCTGAGGAAATTATAGCTGATGACTATAAATTTGATAATGTTTTTGAATGTCACCCAAGTTCCAGTGGTCAAATTTCAGAATGCATGCAGAAAAGGGCTTGCCATAACCCTTTTGGACCATTGTCCATCTTTGGTTGGCATTATTATTGGCCATTATTCAAACTCTGGTGGTTAGTTTCAAGATACAATTGTAAACAGAAAACTTAATAGGAAAAAATGGGTATCATGCATATTTTTTTTAAAGCCAGAAAACAGGAAACAAGTCTCTAAAACAATGCTGCTAGGGTTGTTGAAGTTAAATAGTGGAGAGGATTTAGGTCACATGGATTCTTTTTGGCATATTAGGTAAGGACCTGGGCAAGACTAGATATGATGCAAGTAATTAATAATTAATAACATATTTGAAGTTCTTAAGTTACAGAATTCACATCTCAAGCCATAATAAACTGGACTGAGAGCGTCAGCATTGGACATCAAACGTCAGTGTTGAATCCAGAAGGACCCCCAAACTGCGGACCTGTGTCTTCAGGGGGATTGCGGGTCGCAGCACAGGTTGCCACCCTATACCCCGATCCGATGAGCGACTGACGTGGAGGACCTCTGTCTTGCCAGGATTGATTTTCAGCCTGTTTGCCCTCATCCAGCCCATCACAGCGGTCAGACACTAGCCCAGAGTCCAAGGGGCTTCCTTGGATTTTGGTAGAAAGGAGTAGTAGAGTTGAATGTCATCTGTGTAGAAATGGCACCAAACTCCAAAACTCCGGATGACCTCTCCCAGCGGTTTCATATAGATGTTGAAAAGCATGGGGGACAGAATAGAACCTTGCGGGACCCCGCAGGACAATGGCCAGGGGTCTGAGTAGGTGTCCCCCAGCTTCCCCAACTGGGAACGGTCCTCCAGGAAGGAATGGAGCCACTGCAGATCAGTGCCCCCAAGACCCATCCCGGAGAGCCGACCCAGAAGGATACCATGGTCGATGGTATCGAAAGCCGCCGAGATGTCCAAGAGAACCAGCAGGGTCACACTCCCTCTGTCAAGTTCCCTGTGGAGGTCATCTACCAAGGCAACCAAAGCTGTCGTTGTACTGTGTCCAGGTCTGAAACCAGACTGTGACTGGTCTAGGAAGTCAGTGTCCTCTAGGAATCCCTGGAGCTGGAAGGCAACCACCCGCTCTAGCACCTTGCCCAACAATGGGAGGTTTATTTATTTATTTATTTGCAACATTTATATCTCGCCCTTCTCACCCCAAAGGGGACTCAGGGCAGTTTACAAGTAAATATACATACAATATATTATATTATGCAACTATATTGCAATATTAGTAATATTGCATGTAATATAAATATACAATTATAATAGTGAATTATAATTATTATTACATTGTATTACATCATAATATTATTAATATTACATGTATATACAATATATAATATTAGTATAGTATAATATATATAGTATAATATATCATATATAATAATGATATCATATATAAATATATAATAATATATAATTATAGGTTGGAGAGTGGTCTGTAGTTATTTAGGACTAAAGAGTCAAGGGAGGTCTTTTTCAATATTGGTCTTACTATTGCCTGTTTAAGGCCTGTTGGAAATTTCCCTTGAGCCAATGAGGTGTTTATAATAGTTACAAACCAATCAACCAGCCCACCACTGGCCAGTTTGACTAGCCGGGAAGGGCAAGGGTCCAGGGCACAAGTGGTCGCCCTCACAGCTCCAAGGATCCTGTCAACATCATCAGGACGAACAATCTGGAACTAATCCCACAAAATCTGACAGACAGGTGTCTCGCTTATCTCCTTTGTCATTGCATTTAAACTGGAATCCAAGTCGGATCGTATCTGAGTGACTTTATCAGCAAAGTGGTGGACAAACTCGCTGCACTGAGTTGTGAGTTCTCAGAGGTCTCCCCCACCTCAGGAGGGTGAAGGAGCTCCCCAACAACCCGGAACAACTCTGATGATCTGTTAGTTGCAGACACTATGTGGGCAGTCGTGAAAGCCTTCCTGGCTGCCCGCAAAGCCGCGGAGTAGGCCTTAATTGCGGCTGTAGCCCGTGCTTGGTCAGAGACGATAAAATGGCTTTATCTGAAAGAAACAAGTTACCAATGACTAAATCAGGGAGGGATGGTAATTGAATCCTATAACTACTTCATAATAGATCAACAGACTTCATAATTGGTAATAAAATCTTGCTCTGAATCACTTACTAAACACTTCAGTTTTGCAGAGTGGGCGGCTCAGCTCTGTGTACAAGCATGAGAAACTTTGCTAGAGAAAATGTAGGATGATTAATCACAAGTCTTTTTGCCTTTGAATGTGGGTCAGGGGACTAGGTGTGTTCAGTTTTTATCAGCCAAAGGTTGTTGCATTCTACATATATTTTTAGTTTTAGACATATTTGAGAGGATTAAATGATTTTTCTCATGGGTTAAGGAAGCTGCTATGATCAAACAATGATGGCTTTATAAGCACTGTAGGTTTCTTTTTGTTTTAAGTGGATGTTTTACTATCTTTCTTGAAGCTGTGCTATTTGTCTTCTGTGCTTGAAGCAATTATTGTAAAGGAGACAGCAGTACTGAGAAGGAAAGCCAGATCTTCCTGATAGATCATTCAAAGTGTGGGAATGTGTCCTTGAAGTGAAATGAAATTAAATCAAGAAACAGCATGCCGAAAATGAATGTTTGAAAAGTGTCGTCCTTTCTAATATGTTGCAGCCATTGTTCCTTGTTCTTTGACACATTCAAGGGAAAAGTTAACAAGAAAATGAAGGAAAGTGCAGTCGGAATATATGATTGGTTTTCTTTCCTGTTTTCCGTGCCATAGTTATTTCTCTCAAAATGCACTGAATGATGGAACGTGACAGACAATTTCTTTTTTGGACACCCTTGAGGCATAGCAGGCAATGGAGGTGATGCAGTTGTGTATTGGTGTTTATTGGTGTGAGAGGAAATGATTTAAGAAAAAATATACAGTAAGCAGTTATAAAAGAGTAACTCTTTACTCCTCCCCTCACAATATCTATAAGTCTTCTATAAGTTGAGAAATTTTAGGCAAAAAAATCACCCCCCCCCTCCACCAAATCTTATGTTGATATATTCATGGACCTGTATGAATACTGTACTTTAACTCTTATTAAAAAAAAAACATCCCCTTCTCCAAATAGAGTGGTAAAAGGTGGAAGCTTAGTCCATCCCAGGAGAATGTAAAACAAGCAATGACCCCTTCTCACTTTGCTTTGGTTTCACTTCTGGCCTTTTTGAATGCCTGGCCTGGGAAATTGCATTGGCCAGGGACAGTAATCCCGAGGGAGGAGTAGTGCCTTCCTCTTTCTGTGGAATGGCCCTTGGCTTACCCATGGGCCATATCAAAATGCATAATTTTGGCCTCAAAATCTTCCCTTGACTTACATATTAGGTCGACTTGTATATAGCTTTAGCGTGGCTTGAATTCAGAAGACATAAAAGATGCGTCCATTGGTACCATAGCACTGTTTCTGGTTGATGCTGCTTTTGAATTTCAGAATGGCATTTGGTAATGTTATGAGAAGATTCAATTAAAGGAGGAAATTGATAGGCCTTATATGTACACAGAAAAGCGCTTTTAGTTTACTCAGTAGCAATTCGGATCCTTGTCCATTTATGTAGTATATCTCTTGAGAAATATTATTTGATTAATTATGAGGAGTAATAAAGCATAATGATGTTTATTATCCTATCATTTGATTTGATTTGAGCACCTAATTTGGGTCATTGCCCAGAAGACGAGATTTAAAAAATTGGGAAGTGGGGCAGGGGGTAAATGATGCAATAGCTCAATAGGCCCTCTGTTACTCCAATGCTTTCAAAATGTGTACACATTAAGAAGGCATTTTGTGTATTCTTCCCTTTCTTTGCATGTAAAAATGAGATCTGTTCTTGAATGCAAAGAATTAGCTTGTTAAGTAGATTGCTTAACTGGTGTCATGTGTTGGATGTTCTTTTAAAAGTAGATTATTTTTAAAACTCTTGCAATTTAAAATGAGGGTCATCAGCACAAATTAATGCCATGTTCTCTACCACTGTGGCACTTGAAGAGTAATCAATTTTAGTTACTCTGGTGTACAAGTAGATTGCTAAAACTGAAAACGTGTGTGCTGCAGGAGAACTGATGAAATAGCTATGTTGCAGAATTTTAAAATAATCTCCCAGTAGCAGTAGCTTAAACATCGAATTCTAGGATACCATTGCTGTTTTATTGTAAACAGTCTCTTGCAGAATAATCTGTTAGTGACCGGTACTTTAAAAATTCACTCATTTTTAAAAAAGCCATTGTATTATTCTTCAGCCAGAAAACACTCCAAAATAAAACAACTTTTTGGTTTAGACTTCTTGGCTTTCTCAAAGAATATAAGTAAAACCTCTAGTGTTTCCTCCAGATATTTCAAGAAAAATATTTTAAAATGTTTAGCTTTCCCTTCGCACATGCTTTGAAAAGGAGAAATCAGCAGTAGAATTACAAGTTTTAAGGCAGCCCACAGTTTCTGCAAAACTAAAATGAGATGCAGAGAACAATTGAAATCCCTTGCTAACCATCTATCTTACCATGGATCTGTAGTTTTTTGCCCAGAATTTTGATTCTACGTAGGAAACTACAGCTCTTAAGACCCACTGTAAGAACTGAATTGACTGTATGTCCATTATCATCATTTTATTTTGTTAGTTTTTGAAAAAGCTGAAATGGCAAGGGGTTTGGAATAGTTCTTTACTGTTCAGGCTTGCAGGGCTGGCAACAGGGATGATTTCGGCTGCTTCTACACAGTTATGTAATCCAGATCAGAACATGGATTAAAGAGCTCCAGTTCACTTTGGAGTGCTTACACAGGCATCCCAGGAATCAGTTCCAAGCTGTGGTGATGGAGTCTACAAAAATCCCCCCTCTGGAAAGATACACTGATAAGAAACCATTTCTCCATGCTTGACTGAAGCACAGCAAAGTGAGAAATGGCCACTGAGCATTCCCATTGGAATGCTATGGTTTCCTTTGTTTACCTTTGTGTTGAGTTATGTATCTGGTTTCTTACTCTGACTGCTGCAGCGTTAGTTTGTTTACATAAGCGCTCCTTATGTTGGTTCTGATTGCCTGATCTGCCTGGGATATACACAGATCAACTTCAGTGGCTTTTATGGATTGATCTGGAATTGCTGGTGAGATTGTTTAAACAAGCTGTTTCTGGCTGGATTTGTGTTGTAGTTCACATCGCGGGTGTACGTTTTGTAGACACCCCGACCTCATGTCGGCCTCACGTTGGATTTTGGTGCCTGTATTGAAGGGCCCTTACAGTCTGTGCTCAAAGGCTCATTTTGAGTGCCAGTTAAGGAGATAAAAGGTAGTGTTACACTTGTCCCCATCATACCTGTTTTAATAAAAGTCAGGAAAAAAATGTTACGCATGCTCTATTGCTTACTTCTTTGCATGCTGCTTCTGAGAGAAGTTGCTTCATTCTTCAACGTTTACATTGTAACCTGTGTGATCTCTTTGAAGTTCTGCCAAGCTAAAGGTGTACAGCTTAAAACAACGCACCAAAAACTATAAAGAGGTATTGATACTTGTGTTGCATCATTTCTGTGTAATTATACATTGAATGCTGACCAATTTGTTGTAATCCCTGTCTATTAATTTTTCTGCTTTTCAGAGAAAATTAAGCTCTGAGTCACTGTTCCAGAAAAATTTGCTTAATTTATTTAATCCTGGGTTAAGCTTCACACATATAAAAGAACTTCAAATAGTTCAGCAAAGCCATCCAGTCTCTTAGAAAGCTTGTAATATATTAGGCCTGCAGACTATGGCTTCAAGACTTTGATTTTTTTTCCTGATAAGAATGCTTAGGATGTCTAATGCTTTATGTCAATACCATTCTCTACACTTAAACATTTATGTGGTTGATCTGATAAACATGCTGAATCCATTGCTAACTGATGCTTCACTTTCTTATTTCTGTTATTCTTACAGATCACAATTATTGTCCACTATATGTTGGTTTATAGTGGGATAATCTCTGGTTTTAGCTACCTTTAGTTTAAATTTGTTATACTTATTAGCTAGTGGTGCAATATAAATCTAAAAATGATTTACACATATGGTTTATTGCCTACTGGTGTTGCATTTCTTCTGAGTATTTTGGATCACTGAATTTTAGGAAAGATTAAAATAAGTTCATGGACCCTAGATCTTCGAAGAGCCATCGGCTATGATAGCTAAATGTCTACATATATTTATTTAGTTTCAGATTTTTTTGTTTTTGTTTTCCATCTAAAGTACAGATTTACTAGTAAAAGGTAAAGGTTTCCCTGATGTTAAGTCCAGCCATGTCTGACTCTGGGGGTTGGTGCTCATCTCCATTTCTAAGCTGAAGAGCCGGCGTTGTCCATAGATACCTCCAAGGTCATGTGGCCGGCATGACTGCATGGAGCGCATGCAGATTTACTTAACAACTTAAAATACATTACAAAATGTTATTTTTTAAAATACATATAAAATCTTGTTTTCATTGTATTGTTTATTATTATAGTTAGTTGTTATGCCAGTTTTCAAAGTATGAGATGATAGCTTCTTGACTAATGGGACTTACAATCCAGAAATGGATGCAGGGAGCAAAGAGTCTAAAAAGGTAGGGAAGATGAAATGAATTGGTCACAAAGAAAAAGAATCTGTGATTAGATGCATGTCCTCACTCTTATTTACTGTAAAGTCTGTATTTAGGAGGATTGTGCCAAAATGTTCCTTTTATTTGTGGGCAGAGGCAAACATCAAAAGAATAACATATTAAAAAAAAGAAAGCTTTCCAAAGAGAAGTGTCCTCTCTGAAGATCAAATGCTGGGGGTTAATGTTGTGGCAATCTCCTTTGGACTTTGGCAGGCACTTGACTGAATGCACTTGGAAACAAATTGTTGGATTAAGTGCACCTTTGTCTGATCCAGTAAGATAATTCACATGATCTCATGTACATATATCATTGGCATATACTGCAAACAGTTCATGTAAGACTTGAATTTTCTGATCCTTGTATAAGTGCTGATGTGGGCATTCCTCTAAAAATTCTGCTACCTGTTCAGTGTAGACAGTCATTGCTTTCGGGTTTGTATATAGTTCCAGATTGATCATTTATCAGGAAGTTAGAACAGAGTCTAGGAATAATTTGTACTTTGTAGATATGCTTAGTTTTCAAGCCCTTGCAACCTTACCTAAGAGGAAGTCTTGATGGATTCAGTTAGACCTCTGATATATGCACAATAGTATGTTGGCATGTTTTCTTTCATGCAGAGATTGTAATCATATCTAGGTGATCCTGAGAGTAAGCCCATTAGAATCATAGAGTTGGAAGAGACCATAAGGGCCATTCAGTCTAACCCCATGCCATGTAAGAACACAGACAGATGGTCATCCAGCCTCTGCTGGATCCAATTGCCTGAGAAGGAGATTCCACCATGCAGCCTATTCCACTGCCAAACAGCTCTTATTGTCAGGAAGATTTTCCTAACGTTTCGGTGGAACATTTCTTTCTTATAATTTGAATCAGTTGCTCTGTGTCCTAGTCTGTAAGGCAGCAGAAAATAGAATTGTCCCCTCCTCAATGTAACATCTTTTTAAAAGGCTATCATGTCCCCTCTTAGTCTTCTTTTTTCTAAGCTAGGTATACTCAGCTCCCTAAGCCTTTCCTCATAGGATCATAGAATCATAGAATAGTAGAGTTGGAAGAGACCTCATGGGCCATCCAGTCCAACCCCCTGCTAAGAAGCAGGAAATCGCATTCAAAGCACCCCCGACAGATGGCCATCCAGCCTCTGCTTAAAAGCCTCCAAAGAAAGAGCCTCCACCACAGCCCGGGGGAGAGAGTTCCACTGTCGAACAGCTCTCACAGTGAGGAAGTTCTTCCTGATGTTCAGGTGGAATCTCCTTTCCTGTAGTTTGAAGCCATTGTTCCATGTCCTAGTCTGCAGGGGAGCAGAAAACAAGCTTGCTCCCTCCTCCCTATGACTTCCCTTCACGTATTTGTACATGGCTATCATGTCTCCTCTCAGCCTTCTCTTCTGCAGGCTAAACATGCCAAGCTCTTTAAGCCGCTCCTCATAGGGCTTGTTCTCCAGACCCTTAATCATTTTAGTCGCCCTCCTCTGGACGCTTTCCAGCTTGTCAACATCTCCCTTCAACTGCGGTGCCCAAAATTGGACACAGTATTCCAGGTGTGGTCTGACCAAGGCAGAATAGAGGGGGAGCATGACTTCCCTGGAGGACTTGGTTTCCAAACCTGTGATCATTTTGTTTGCCCTTTCCTGGACATGTTCTAGCTTGTCAAAATCTTTCTTGAATTGACCATCATGGACTTCTAAGGAAATATTCATAGAATGGCACTGCACATATCCTTTTAAAAATAGCTAATGGTTATTCACAAGACACTACCTTTCTTTCAATTTTCAAGAAAATATTTTCTCTGAAAGACAGGCTCATCATCTGAGATTAGGAGAAACATGAGAAATAGTGGTTCAATAGTGGGAGGCTCTCAAGGGAGGCTTCACTTTTCTTAATACTTTTAAGCAGAAATGTAGTCATCTGCTGAGGATAGTTCTTTGTTTGGATCTTCTGCCTCAAGCAGTAGTTGGACTAGGTGGTCTCAAAGATCTTAGCTCAGTTCAGTGGGTAGAGACATGGAGTGGGATTCTTTTGTTTCAAAATCCCATAGCATGTATTACTTCAATGCAGACTGGATATTATTACATTTTTTTTCTTGAAGACCCCAATGCAAATTACAATAAATATATATATATATATATAGATAGATAGATAGATAGATAGATAGATAGAGATAGAGAGAGAGAGAGAGAGAGAGAGAGAGAGAGAGAGAGAGAGAGAGAGAGAGAGAGAGAAAATACTTGATGAATAGTTTGTCTCATTTCCCCCCCAATCATAGCATAAAGGTAAAGGTTTCCCCTGACGTTAAGTCCAGTCATGTCTGACTCTGGGGGTTGGTGCTCATCTCCATTTCTAAGCCGAAGAGCTGGCGTTGTCCGTAGACACCTACAATGTCATGTGGCCGGCATGACTGCATGGAGCACCATTACCTTCCTGCCGGAGCAGTACCTATTGATCTACTCACATTTGCATGTTTTCGAACTGCTAGGTTGGCAGGCGCTGGAGCTAACAGCGGCCTCTCATGCTGCTCCCGGGGTTTGAACCTGGGACCTTTTGGTCTCCAGCTCAGTGCTTTAACGCACTTCGCCACCGGGGCTCATAGCATAACTATGCCAAAATTGTCAGTAACAAGAATTAGTAACCTGTGTAAATATCAACTAGGACTATAAAAACAGGGGCGATTTTGTCTATAGATCTATGCCTCTGTACTCCGACAGACACCCTTATCATATGCCATGAAGCCAGAGATCTTTAGTCACTCTCTGCAAATGGCATTTGTGTAAACTAAATTGTGTTCTGCCCAAACTGCCTGAGGTTGATTGGTTTAAAGACAGATAGGTATTTCTTAAGCTCTCCAAATATGAATGTACTTAAGCCTTGTGGAACCCACATGGACAACTCTTTGGGAAACTAATGAAGCAGTTGCTTCCTGGAGAAACCTCTTGAAAAATAAAATACTTCTGTGTGTGTTTTGACAGAAAGTTAATTAAGTCTTCCAGAAAATCTATTTCAGCATTAACTTTTTTGACATCCTTTGAATCAAACATCTTTGATTGTATTTGCTAAAGGGCTGCAGTTTTGTCTCTTGATTACTAGTAGGGCAGGGTTGTAATGTAATTCTAATGGGAATGACAATACAGACCATTGTTCTTATAGTAATAGGAAATGTCTAGCTCTGTTCACAGCTGTTCCAAAATGGATGAACTCTGTGTATGTAGCAGAGAAAGCAGTAATAGGAATAGATACATTAAGAAGTTATCCTAAGTCCTTTTTTCATTGCCTCCCAACCTTTTGGAGATAGGCCAACTACTAATACAGATTTCAATTAAAATGCTTAGGCAGGAATCCCGTCTTTTGTCTCAAGTGCTATGAAAATCCATTAGTTTTTTAAGAATATGCTTCCCATGCTATAACTGCTCTTTCACTCATATTTGCATCTGTATTTATTACATTTTGGTTCTGATAGACTGGCAGGACTTTTAGATTTAGATCTTCTCCACTAGTTCCTCTTCAAAAAAATATCTCCCTTAGACTCATTGTACTATTGAAGGCCACTATGAAAGGACTGATTACACCCAACATTTTCCTGCACACTTTCTCTATGAGCAAAGGTCTTTTTAGTTTAGAAATGATAAAGAGCATAATGAGAGTTCTACAAAAATGCAGGGAATGGAAAAGATTTTTTTTCTTGTTTCAAAAACTTGGACTGGGGTGTTATCCAGTAAAGGTATGTGGGAGCACAAGTACATACATACATACATACATACATAGATACACACACGCAGTTGATAGAAGACAATTTTTTTTTGCACACCTCAGAAAGCACTGCATTCACTACCACATGATTGCTGGGGACTAGACAAATTTGTGTGGTTGCCATAGTACCAAGGAAAAACTACTGTTTGAAGAAATACAATTTTAAGTGTCAAGTTGAAAATGTTGATTCCTTTTGTAGTTGTGTTCTTCTACAGGCAAATCTACAGGCCAGGCTGTGGTGCAGGCTGGAAAGCAAGCCAGCTGCAACAAATCACTCTGACCAAGAGGTCATGAGTTCGAGGCCAGCCCGTGCCTGCATCTTGTCTCTGTCTCTGTTCTATGTTATGGCATTGAATGTTTGCCTTTATATGTGCAATGTGATCCGCTCTGAGTCCCCTTTGGGGTGAGAAGGGCGGAATATAAATGCTGTAAATAAATAAATAAATCATAGCCCCTTAGTACACTCAAATAATATTAATGTTCCATTATTTATTATGCTAGCATATGTGCAACCACTAGTGAAATACAACCATAAACAGAGTAATGCCACCTCTTACATGTCTTCATTACACTGGATACAGCAATTTCATTAGTGAAACCACAGATTTGTTCCATCTTGAGCATGACTGCCTCTCAGATAGATGGAGACCAACACACTCTCTATCCTCTCATCCTGTAATGTAAACATAGCTAGCTTCTCTAACCATTTTGGATTTTATTGTCTACTAAACCTTCTTTGGAAATCTTTGGAAGTTTTTTCATTGACCACCTTGAGAATTGGTGCCCAGTACAGAGCATTCTATATGCAGTTGCTGCTGCTGCTCAGTCATTTAGTCGTCTCCGACTCTTTGTGACCTCATGTACCAGTCCACGCCAGAGCTCCCTGTTGGCCGTCACCGCCCCCAGTTCCTTCAAGGTCAAGCCAGTCACTTCAAGGATACCGTCCATCCATCTCGCCCTTGGTCGGCCTCTCTTCCTTTTTCCTTCCTTTTTCCCCAGCATCGTGATCTTTTCCAAGTTTTCCTGTCTCCTCATGATGTGGCCAAAATACTTCAGCTTTGCCTCTAATATCCTTCCCTCCAGTGAGCAGCCGGGCATTATTTCCTGGAGGACGGACTGGTTGGATCTTCTTGTGGTCCAAGGCATTCTCAGGATTTTCCTCCAGCACCAAAGTTCAAAGGCATCTATCTTCCTTCACTCAGCCTTCCTTATGGTCCAGCTCTCACATCCATAGGTTACTATGGGGAATACCATTGCTTTGACTATGCAGACCTTCATTGCCAGTGTGATGTCTCTGCTCTTCACTATTTTGTCAAGGTTGGCTATTGCTCTCCTCCCAAGAAGTAAACGTCTTCTGATTTCCTGGCTGCAGTCTGCATCTGCAGTGATCTTTGCGCCTAGAAATATAAAGTCTGTCACTGCCTCCACATTTTCTCCCTCTATTTACCAGTTATCAATAGGTGTAAGGCTATTGGTGATAAGGCTCCTCAGCTCCCCCTTGCTTTCGGCCATCAGAGTGGTATCATCTGCATACCTAAGGTTGTTAATGTTTCTTCCAGCAATTTTAACTCCGGCCTTGGATTCCTCAAGCCCCGCATGTCGCATGATGTGTTCTGCGTACAAGTTGAACAGGGAGGGTGAAAGTATGCAGCCTTGCCACACTCCTTTCCCAATCTTGAACCAGTCTGTTGTTCCGTGATCTGTTCTTATTGTGGCTACTTGGTCTTTATACAGATTTCTCAGGAGACAGACAAGGTGACTTGGTATCCCCATACCACTAAGAACATGCCATAGTTTATTATGATCCACACAGTCGAAGGCTTTAGAATAGTCAATAAAGCAGAAGTAGATGTTTTTCTGAAACTCCCTGGCTTTCTCCATTATCCAGCGGATATTGGCAACTTGGTCTCTCGTTCCTCTGCCTTTTCTGAACCTAGCTTGGACATCTGGCAACTCTTGCTCCATGTATTTCTGGAGTCTGCCTTGCAGGATCTTGAGCATTACCTTACTGGCATGGGAAATAAGTGCCACTGTACGGAAGTTTGAGCATTCTTTAGCATTTCCCTTTTTTGGTATGGGGATATAAATTGATTTTTTCCAATCTGATGGCCAATCTTGTGTTTTCCATATTTACTGGCATATGGCATGCATCACCTTGACAGCATAATCTTCCAAGAATTTAAACAGCTCAGCTGGGATCCCGTCGTCTCCTGCTGCCTTGTTGTTAGCAATGCTTCTTAAGGCCCATTTAACCTCACTTCTCAGGATGTCTGGTTCTAATTCACTCACCACACCATCAAAGCTATCCTCTATATTGTTATCCTTCCTATACAGATCTTCTGTATATTCTCGCCACCTATTCTTGATCTCTTCAGCTTCTGTTAGGTCCCTGCCATCTTTGTTTTTGATCATGCCCATTTTTGCCTGAAATTTGCCTCCGATGTTTCTGATTTTCTGGAAGAGATCTCTTGTCCTTCCTATCCTATTGTCTTCTTCCACTTCCATGCATTGCTTGTTCAAAAATAGTTCCTTGTCTTTCCTGGCTAACCTCTGGAATTGTGCATTTAATTGGGCATATCTCCCCTTATCGCTGTTTCCTTTCGCCTTCCTTCTTTCTTGGGCTACTTCCAGTGTCTCAACAAACAACCATCTTGCCTTCTTGGTTTTCTATTTCTTTGGGACGTACTTTGTTGCTGCCTCCTGAACAATGTTGTGGACTTCTGTCCATAGTTCTTCTAGGACTCTATATATTAAATCTAGTCCCTGAAATCTATTCTTCACCTCCACTGCATATTCACTGGGAATATTTGTGAGATCATATCTAATTGGTCTGTGTATTTTCCCCATTCTCTTTAGTCTGATTCTAAATTTTGTAATAAGAAGTTCGTGATCTGAACTACAGTCAGCTCCAGGTCTTGTTTTCACCGACTGGATGGATGTCCGCCACCTTTGGCTGCAAAGGATGTAGTCAATCTGATTTCGGTGTTGACCATCTGATGAAGTCCATGTGTAAAGCCGTCTTTTAGGTTGTTGGAAGAGAGTGTTTGTTATACACATTGAGTTTTCCTGGCAAAATTCTATCAGCCTACGTCCTGCTTCATTTTGTTGTCCCAGACCATGCTTGCCTGTGATCCCAGTTATCATTTGACTACCCACCTTAGCATTCCAATCTCCTGTAATGAGAATAATGTCTCTTTTTGGTGTGTTATCCACTAAGTGCTGCAGATCCTCATAGAACTTATCTGATTCTGCTTCTTCAGCAGCTGTGGTTGGGGCATATGCTTGGATCACTGTGATGTTAAATGGCTTACCTTTAACTCAAATTGAGATCATTCTATCATTTTTTGGGTTGTATCCAATCACTGCTTTCGCAACTTTATTATTAACAATGAAGGCTATTCCATTTCTTCAGTGTTCCTCTTGTCCGCAGTAGTAGATCTGGTGGTCATCTTTTGTGAAGTGGCCCATTCCAGTCCATTTCAGTTCACTGACTCCCAGAATGTCTATCTTTAATCTTGACATCTCACCAATAACCACATCCAGTTTGCCCTGGCTCATAGATCTTACATTCCAGGTTCCTATAGTCTGCTGATCTCTAGAACATCGGATTGGTCCTTCACCTCCAGCACCGTCGGCCGTTAGCCTTCCTTTCGGCTTTGAGCTAACTGCATCATCACATCTGGGGCTACTTGAACTAGTCCTCTGCTCCTCCCCAGTAGCATTTTGATCATCTTCCGACCTGGGGGTCCTATCTTCCGATGGTAAACCGACATTTCTCTGGTTGTACTGATCCATATAGTTTTCATTGCAAGAATACTGGGGTGGGTTGCCATTACCTTCCCCAGGGATCCTTGGTCCAAGCACAATCCTATATGCAGTTATCATAGTGAAATTGAGACTTTCAAATTTCAAAAGGAGTATTTCTCTGAATGCCATCTGCTGGAGAGCCATTAGGAGGACTGACTTTTGTATGTTCCTGAGGATTTCCCAGGCATGCTTGGTTACTGGTGAAACAAGAGCCAAAGCTGTCAGGAGCTTGCTAACCTTTCTCCACTATTCACTTTATCAGTTTTGTGGGTTTTGGTCTGAGTTTAAAAGAACTATCCAAGATGAATTGTCCCTTTAAAGTTTGGGCTGAAACCAAACTTCATTCCGCTGACATTAGAACTACTGGGTAACTTTGTTAATTGATGTATGTTTGCACAGGTTTCCCAGCCTGTCCGTCCCTTGCTGGATATTTGGGACATAGTGATAAATTTTTTAAAAATAATTGTGAATGATGGCAATGCTTACATAAATGAAGGATGAATGTTTTTCTACCAACTGTTCTCTTGAAGGTTGATTTCTTGTTATTGCAGTTCCCAACGGGATCCCAGCTGCATATGCTGTAAAATGTGAAAGCGGAAGACAGGGCAGCCATGGTGCTGATCTTGAAAACAAAAACATGTCTCTCTCATCAACCCTCACCGTTTTTAGTAACCTTTTTAATAGCCTATTACTGTGAACTGTGTTAGTGTTGGCTGTTCTTGCAGCCTGTGTACATAAACTCTAATATGGACAAAGAAAATAGATGAGAGAGTTTTGAAGCACTAACTTGTTAAATTTTGCAGGGGTGGCTTTCTCCATCTAAGTCTAGAAAGAAATGTTTGCTTATAAATGTTACTATATTGGAAAAACACTGGTATAGTCACATAATTGTTTATACAACCAGTTTTTATAAACCATTTTCTCTAACTATGGCTGAATACACTGAACTCTACTGCAAGAATAGAAGTCAAATAGCAATCAATAGGCATAGAATCATAGGAGCATAGAATTGGAAAGGGTCCTATAAAAATCAAGGGTAAATCTCTGGCTCAAAGCACCCCCAGCAGATAGCTGTCTAGCCTCATTGAAGACACCCAGAGAAGACCCGACCACCTTTCTAGTTAATGGGTTGTACTGCTTAACTGCTCTCACTGTCTAGAATTCTTTCTAAAATTTCAATTGAAACATACCCTCCTGTAACATAAATCATTAGAACCCTGAAGCAGCATAGAACAAGCCAACACACTCTTTTATCTGGCAGGATTGTCTCATTCATCCTTTCTGACAACTCTGTTTATTTTCTTCATTTACTTGGGTGGGTGCATGTATGTATGTATGTGCTTTCAAGTCACCTTATGGTGACCTCATGAATTTCACAGGGGTTTCTTAGAACAAAGGATACTCAGAAGTGATAATGTCAGTTCCTCTCTCTGACTGATACCATACAGCAAAATAATATTTGTTGGTGGTCTGCTGTCCTAGTATGGCTGATTGGGCCTAAATACCCAACACCATGCCCAACAGCTGGTCATAGCCCTGTCTTCTTGCCCTAACTGAAGCTAATATGTATGCTGACTGCAATTAATATGTGTTTTTATGTTTACAGTTTTTATATCCCAGTTTGGCACAACATCTTTAATCAATTATCATTAAAATTCAAACCTGTTTCTATATAAAACCATTTAGAAATGGCATGCATCCTTGAACGCTATTTTAAATGTATTTCATTCAGGATATATTATGGGGGAGTCTTCTTCTCTGGAGGTTTTTAAGTAGAGGCTAGATGGCCATTTGTTGGGACTGCTTTCACTGGTTTATTACAACCCAGTAACATGTCACATTAACTCTTGAAAGAACATTATTTCATGGCTCCCCCCAGAGACAGTTCTCCTTTCTGACTAATTGTTTCATCTATGTGAACTTCAAAAACCCTTTCTAACTCAAATTCAAACCTTGTCTGCATTCCCAGAGACATCCTCTGTGTTTTTGGTGCATTCATTTCACACACGGTCTGTATTTCATAGTACTTCCTGATAGGCTGCCTTCCAACATTTACTCACCATCATCTTCACAAGAGTAGAATCATAGAGTTGGAAGAGACCTCATGGGCCACCCAGTCCAACCCCCTGCCAAGAAGCAGGAAATCTCATTCAAAGCACCCCCAACAGATGGCCATCTAGCCTCTGCTTAAAAGCCTCCAAAGAAGGAGCCTCCACCACAGTCCAGGGGAGAGAGTTCCACTGCTGAGCAGCTCTCACAGTGAGGAAGTTCTTCCTGATGTTCTGGTGGAACCTCCTTTCCTGCAGCTTAAAGCCATTGTTCCGCGTCCTAGTCTCCAGGACAGCAGAAAACAAGCTTGCTCCCTCCTTCCTATGACTTCCCCTCACATATTTATACATGACTATCATGTCTCCTTTCAGCCTTCTCTTCTGCAGGATAAACATGCCCAGCTCTTTAAGCCGCTCCTCATAGGGCTTGTTCTCCAGACCCTTGATCATTTTAGTCACCCTCTTCTGGACACATTCCAGCTTGTCAACATCTCCCTTCAACTGTGGTGCCCAGAATTGGACACAGTATTCCAGGTGTGGTCTGACCAAGGCAGAATAGAGGGGGAGCATGACTTCCCTGGATCTAGACGCTATACCCCTATTGATGCAGGCCAAAATCCTGTTGGCTTTTTTAGCTGCCGCATCACATTGTTGGCTCATGTTTAACTTGTTGTCCACGAGGACTCCAAGGTCTTTTTCACACATACTGCTGTCGAGCCAGGCATCCCCCATTCTGTATCTTTGTATTTCATTTTTTCTGCCGAAGTAAAGTATCTTGCATTTGTCCCTGTTGAACTTCATTTTGTTTGTTTCGGCCCATCTCTCTAATCTGCAAAGATTGTTTTGAATTCTACTCCTGTCTTCTGGAGTGTTAGCTATCCCTCCCAGTTTGGTGTCATCTGCAAACTTGATGGCAGCACTCCACTCGTCACCTTTTTCCAAGATGAAGATTACGCATTGGTGAGCACCCTTTGGGTTCGTTCGCTTAACCAATTACAGATCCACCTAACTATAGTTTTTTCTAGCCCGCATTTTACTAGTTTGTTTGCCAGAAGGTCGTGGGGGACTTTGTCGAAGGGTTATTGAAATCCAGATACAATACATCCATAGCGTTCCCTGTATCGACCCAGCTTGTAACTATATCGAAAAAAGAGATCAGATTAGTCTGGCATGACTTGTTTTTGGTAAATTCGTGTTGACTATTAGCAATGACTGTATTTGTTTTTAAGTGTTTGCAGACCACTTCCTTAACAATCTTTTCCAGAATTTTGCCTGGTATTGACGTGAGGCTGACCGGACGGTAATTGTTTGGGTTGGCCTTTTTTCCCTTCTTGAAGATAGGGACTACCTTTGCCCTCCTCCAATCTGCTGGGACTTCTCCCGTTCTCCAAGAGCTCTTAAAGATAATTGCCAGTGGTTCTGAAATAACTTCAGTTAGTTCCTTCAATACTCTTGGATGTAGTTGATCTGGCCCTGGGAATCCATTCTCTGGTCTTGCAGTAATAGCAATGTGAAATTTCAATATTATGCAGAACCAGTTGAATGTTTTATTATGTGTGCTCGCCACTCTGTATGTGATTACTTTTTAAGAATAGTTCTAGAAAGACACAAAGGCTAAAGAAGAAGTGTTAATTAATAGAAAAGCATTTCATGACTTTCCATTGAGAACTGCCTTTTGTCTGTCAGTATCTTAGCTTAGGGACAGCATTCAGTTGACACTAATTGAGATGAATAGAAATTCTGAACAATGTATTTTTATTATTTTAGCAGTTGAAAACAAGCTACTTCACACTATAATATGTGAATAATAATTAGAACTGATTCAAAGAAACTAAAGTTAGAGGAACAGAGTTAAGCACTACCTAATCTTTACTTTTTCCTATTGTTCCCGAACTCCTATGTATTTCAGTAGATACGTTACTCAAATTCTTATGTTTTCAGCAGAGAAGATGTCATCTGATTGACTTTTATGTGTCCTCAAATGATTGGGATCTTACGTTTTGCAATTCCCACAATGTCAAAACTTCAGGGAGGATTATCTTGTGATTTGTATGGTAAAATGGAACTCATATAACTCTAAATTTTACCAGTCTTTTAGGTGAATCAGTGAAGCTTCAAGTTATAGTCAGTCCCTACCCAGGAGAGCTTAAATAACCATAGAGAAATATATTGAAGGAGTTTGAACAGAGAAAAATAATTCAATCTTGCAAATGTGTAATACTGAATTGTCAATCCCATAGGCCTGCAATGGATAGGTTTCTAATTATTTGTTATGACATTCTGTGCATTTCTAATGCATTCCCTGCTTAATTATATTCATACTTTACAATCCCCCACAATTTGTAGTCTTTATGCAATTGTGAGAACTGGTGGCAAAATTCCCTTTTGGCTCTAGTAGATGTAAAACCTGTTTTTAAAATGATTTCTGGCTTTTTACTATTCCAAATTAATCTCCAAATAATGTTCTCCATTGGCATGAGGAATGTTTATCAGTGAACCATTTTTGTTATTTATAAAAACAGATGTGCAGTACCTTTAAATTTTTATCATATGTATTCCTTTTTAAAAAATACTGTGTTTTGTATTCTGGAATAAAACTTATTTCCCTCCTATAAACATCACACAGATTTGATTAACTTTAAAATCTCTCTATTGCAATTTGTTTTAGTTTGATCTCTACTATGGTACATGTGTTTTCTCCTTTGCAAGAAGAATAATCATAAATAATAGATTTTGGGCTGCTGCAGCATCCTATATGGTAGCATTGACTTATAGTTGACAAGGACACAAGATGCCAGTAAGTTGGAACACGGTGGATGTTTGCAAGTTGGTATGAAGTTTGGAAAGCCCCTTTGGAGTCTACAAAGTATTTGATGGTGGAATTAAAACAATCTGGTGAATTGGTAGGATTTAAAATAAGAAAAAAAACCCACCGATGTTGTCTTAAAATATGAGTAAGGAAGATCAGTTTTAAAATAGAAAAAAAGCTAAAGTATCCAAAATATTAATTTGACAAATATGAATGTTTGTTATTTCAAAATAACTGTTAAGGTTGGGAATGAGTTTCAGAAAGACATGAGTAGATGGGAGAAATTACATCTGTCCTTGTTGGAGAGGATGTTTTCTGTGATAAAAATGAGTGTTCTACTTAGAATGTTATTCTTATTCAGACAGTATCGGTTTTGGCAACAGATGCAAGGAATGGCAGATACACATGCTTAAGCTTATATGGCAGGAGGGAAAAACAGGAGTTACAAGATGCAAATCAGAGGTGAATTTGAAATTGTACTTTTCTGTCTGCAATTTGGTATGGTTGAAGGAATGGATGATGCTGAGAAAAAGGTACCAAGATATGATGGGAAACTACCAAGGGGGGTGTATAATGAAGATTAGGGAGACTTAGTAGAGGGTTTTGATTTTCATGAGTTTTCATATTTGCAGCCCTATGAAAGATTTAAGATAAATAAAAAGAATTTTGGTTTTAAACATATTAAACATCCAAGTATATAAGGATGATGAACATTATTAGTAAAAACTTTCAGATTTTGCTATGGTCAGATAAAATTATCATGTGGTAAAGTATATGGGGAACATCTGCTCCATGATCATAACACTGTCACTGCGTTTTAGTCCCTAAACTAGTTTTGTGAAGATAGTTCAAGAGTGTAACATGAGAGCTCTACTACATTTTCCTGTGTCGAATTCTTCTGTACGAATGGCAGCACAGTCTGTGCTCCCACATTGCACATTTGAGTGTACAAGTTTCATGCTGATGCATGCAATTCTGTGCGATAGGAAAATAATAATAATAATAATAATAATAATAATAATAATAATAATAATAATAATCACGATCTGCCAACTACAAAAGGCCACCCTACTGGGATCTGCACGCATCATCCGAAAATACATCACACAGTCCTAGACACTTGGGAAGTGTTCGACTTGTGATTTTGTGATATGAAATCCAGCATATCTATCTTGTTTGCTGTGTCATACAACGTCGTTGTGTCAATAATAATAATAATATTTATTTATTTATACCCCAATTTTTTCTCTCCATAAAGAGACTCAAGGATTTGCTTGCATTTGCTCTACAAAAGTAGTCAACTGATTACAGTGTGCTCTGAAGAAATAAGTAAGCGTAGATAACTAAATGGATCAGGGATCTAAAAGTGACACTTTGGAGCAATTTCAGCAAAACCTGTATGCTGTTGGAAAAATTATTGTGAGTGTGAGGACAGGTCACTTCTGATCCTTAAAATGTTGAATATATATATATATATATATATATATATATAGAGAGAGAGAGAGAGAGAGAGAGAGAGAGAGAGGATGAGGAAAAAACGGAACTGGGTATGCAGTCTACAAGGATGCCTTTTTCTTTCATTGTCACATGCATAACATAAATTACATCTTAATAGCTTTTTTACAGTTGGGTGAATATTTTATCCTCCATTTCAGCACTACATGGGATTTCAAGCTGTTGAGCAGAATAATGGAACTCAGCTTTCTAATAGCTGGTGTCATACAGTTTACTCTGTGTAAAAGCATTATTTTTGGGAATCATCTCCTCAAATTTGAAATCCCAACGAAAATAATACTGGATTTTTTTCTCCATACTAGTAAATAAATATTGTTTAAAAACCAACAAAGAATATAATATGATAAACATGCAATAAAAATTATCCAGACTTTTAGAAAATAATTTCAAGCAAAAACTTAGTCAAAGACATTGTGGTATGTATGTTCAGTGTTTCAAAATCTGAACTCTATTTCCTAAGGCAATAATGATTAAAATTCTACCATATGAAAAAATATAACCTCAGCCAAGAGCTCATAATTTTATTTATTTAGAAGACAACTCATTATTTTGGAGAACAACAGTAGTTCTATCTTGCATACACTTTCTTGACTTCATAAGGTTTTTACATGCTAAAGTCTCCCTCCCTCTCCCCAGCACTTATTTGCACAGCAGTGTGTCTTAGGATCAAGAGTGTATCCTTCAGTGGTTATTTCTAGACAACATTATCATTGTTTACTTTTTAAAAAGTTTTATCAAGTAACATATGTTTGTACTTAAAATAACTTTCTAATTAAGACCTAATTAATGACTGTTTATTTGGACAACTAAGCTAGCAGCATATGGCTGTTTTCCAAACCAAGAATCTCTCCTTTAAAAATGTTCAAGTAGTTTGTCTCAAAGACCCAACGCGATGTAATGGTTTGAATGTTAAAGTAGGACACTCAAGTTTTAATAATAATAATAATAATAATAATAATAATAATAACTTTATTTTTATATCCCGCCCCATCTCCCAGGAGGGACTTGGAGCGGCTTACATGGGGCCATGCCCAACAACAATACAATAACAGCAATAAAACAATAAAACAAAATCGGCAATAAAACAATGTCGCATCAATAAAAACATAACATCAATAAACAGTTATAAAAGTCAGCGCACGGCATAAAATGGTTAAAAACAGGGCTAAAAACACGGAGCTGGGCCAAGGGGAAAAACTTCAGCGTGGTAGAGGTAGTTTCACAGTTTAAAAATCAATAAAGTGCAAAATAATCGTGGCCAGGCAACCTATTATTAGATGGGCAGGAAAATCGACCCTATAATAATTAACCCTCAAAGGCTTTTTGGAAGAGCCAGGTCTTAAGGCTCTTCCGAAAGGAGAGTAGGGTAGGGGCCTGCCTGATCTCCCTAGGGAGGGAGTTCCAAAGCCGGGGGACCACAACAGAGAAGGCCCTCTCTCTCGTCCCCACCAGCCACGACTGCGAAGGTGGTGGAAGCGAGAGGAGTTTTAATACTTAATCAGCCATGAAAATCTACTGGATTTGGGCAAGTCACATTCACAGAGTCTTAGAAGGAGGCAATGGCAAACCTCATCTGATCCCTGAAAGAGTTGCCATAAATCAAGAGTAGACAAGTACATTTCATGTTGTGTATAATGGGTGTGTGTGAAAATTTACTGAGGTGTCATGGATTACAAGCCACATCTTGAAATACATGGAATCCTATATGTAGGCTTCAGGTGTATATGCGCTTGGTACATAGTTGGTGGTGAAACCAGTGTGAAATGGGAAGAAGAAAATCACATTTATATTATTAACATTTCTCAAAGTTTTCAAAAGAAGCAACCGTTAACTACCACACCATAATATGCAGTTACCTATGAAGAGTTAATAATAATAAATAATAAAAATAAAAAATAAAACTTTATTTATACCCTGCCACCATCTCCCCGTGGGGACTCGGGGCGGCTTACATGGAGCAGAGGCCCAAACAACATAGAACAAAACATAGGCAACATAATACAAATCACACTATAAAAAGATAAAACAGTAATACAATATATCAATTAAAACAAAAATACAGGATAAAAAATTGCATTTAAAACACATAAATGGTAAAATCGTAATAAAAACGGGATAGATTATTAAAAACCCTCTGGGGCTGATTAATTAATGACTGTATCCAAAGGCCTGCCGAAACATCCAAGTCTTCAGTTGTTTCCTGAAGGAAGGGAGGGATGGAGCCAACCTAATCTCCCTGGGGAGGGAGTTCCAGAGTCGGGGAGCCACGGCCGAGAAGGCCCTCTCTCTCGTCCCCACCAAACGCAGTTGTGAGGAGGGCGGAAGCGAGAGGAGATCTCAGCGACCGGGTGGGTTCATAGGGGATGACGTGGTCACGAAGATAGGCAGGTCCCAAACCGTTTAGTTAATTCAATATGTTGAGCTTTCAACTGTATTGAAGCTAGGGTGTCCTGCAGCATTTCCAAGTCTTTTAAAAAAAACAATGTGTTTAGTCTCCTAGATCAAGGATTTCGTTGTTCATTATCTAATATTTTGTGCCTTGTTTTTTTAATGATTGCAGTGCAGTTGAAGAAGCAACCATGTGGTAGGAATTAGTGTCCATTATAGAAGTCAATCCTTCTTGGATCATGCATGGTTATTGCTTTATGTGTTAATGTGATGTAATCCAGTTTGACACAACTATGTTGGGTTTTTAAAATAACCTTTATCAACAGGGCTGAGATGATGCATGAACCATGATGCTGAATTCTTGAAAACTAGGTTGCATACTAAGTGTTTTAAGACTGCTTTTCAAGAACTAACACCATTTATGTCACAGACATTTTCCTTCAGTATATCATCCTCAAATCTCACTTTTTGTGTAAATTGAGTTTTCCTGCAGACCAATAAGTAGAATTTTAGATTTCAGCACTGGAGCCATAGCTTTCTCAAAGCTTAGGTTGTCATTTTTTATAAAATGGAAATACTGACTGACTGTTCCAATGGAAAACATGAAGCTTTTTGAGTAACAATGTGTTCTTATAAAATAATAATTAGCAGTAGGAGGTTGAATTTGAATACCTACTATTGCCTTGAAAACAAATGATAGGGATAGAGTGATATCAGTCACAGATACTGTACTATCATTCAATAAACCTAAGTGGTAATGTAAGTGCCGTAAAAGAGTTCTATTATAGTATTAATTTGCAGTCATTTAAATAATTTAGCCTGATATGTATTAATGAGATCTTGTAGAACCTACAAAATTACCGCACTGAATAAAAAATTGAGGTGACAAAAACTTTCCATGTAGAACTAAATTTAGTAGGTTCCAAATTGCTTGCTTCCCCCATATGTGATGTGGGAGCATAGCCTGTGCTGCCAGTAGAACAGGGGAGGAATCGATCTCAGGAAGCACTTTGGCTACAACCACAGAAACTGATGGGCGATCACATTGGTATTATGGATTTTAAGGATTCTTTTTGTATCTTAGGGAGTAGCCAAAACTCAATGATTGAACACTGCAGCTAGCTGCAGCTCAGTAAAGTACAACTCTTAGTAAGATGTCTCTGGGTAATATTCAGATTTCACTGAGTTTTGTGTGTGTGTATGTGGGTGTGTATTTCACTGGCTACTCATTACATTTATTACACTGTTCAACTTACATTTTGGTGACTCGAATGTTAGCTCTGTTTCTAGGTATAGTTGATCTGCTGATTCCAAAAATGGAACCAGTTTTCCCCTATCGGCTCTAGCTTTTGAAATATAGAACATATGCTATCTACCAGTCACCACTTGCTTGCCCATAGAAAACCAAGATAACCATATATAAAAAATGAGATCTGATGCGGTTTATCCAATGCAATTTTCTGAATTAGCACCTCAAATAACCCCCAGGAACAGGCTTAAAAACCAAGACACTGAGAATATTTTTTGTTGATCTGTGCTATCATTAGAGCTGATTCAAACTGAATATTTTAATCCTGTTGAAATTGCTACATGAACCATAAATTTGAAGCCTTCACAAATTGGTTCCTAGGTCCATCTGAATTTCAGTTGCTAAACCCATCTGAATCAATTGCTGAATGGTAAGGTAAAATATATCAACAAATATGGAAAACAAAATAACGACCCACAGATTGGAAGTGCTCAATATTGTAAGTGCTCGTTCCAGTTCCCAAGAAAGAAGTTAGCAGTAATCCTAGGATCATTTTAAAATGTTTATTATTATTATTTTCAGAATTATTGTTAAAATACTACATAAAATTGTACAAACATTCTGAACATTTTCCATTGGTAACACATATTTACCTTGTTCCCCCTCTTTCTCACAGGATTGTATTAATTTCACATGCATGCAAAGTGATGCTCAGAATCCTATAACAGACTTTTTCCATATGTGGAGTGAGAAATACCACATCCAAGCTGCATTCAGGACAGAAAGAAGCACTTGATATCATATTGCCAACATATACTGAATAATGAATAATTTCAAAAGAAAATTAGCCTGTGCATTATAGAGCAACACCTTTGATTTCATAGATCACACCAGCTATAGATTGCTCTTATAAATGGGCATGCCACAATGCTTGATTGTCCTGATGTGTAACCTCTATTTCTGTTAGAGCATAACATTGAAAAATGGAACAGTTTCCAGTTGCTAAGATGATAAGGCAGAGCTGTATTTTATTACACTATCTGTTTACATTGTATGCCAAAAATATACAGTAATCAGAATTAGATTTGGAGCAAAGAAACGTTAAAATTGGAGGAAGGAATATCGACAATCTAAGATATGCAGATGACAGCTTTCTACTAGCAGAAAATAGCAAACATTTTGAGGTGTGTGGCGCAGGCTGGAGAGCAAGCCAGCTGCAACCACCTGCAATGAATCACTCTGACCAGGAGGTCATGAGTTCAAGGCCCGCTCGGAGCCTATGTTTGTCTTGTCTTTGTTCTATGTTAAAAGGCATTGAATGTTTGCCTATATGTGTAATGTGATCCGCCCTGAGTCCCCTTCGGGGTGAGAAGGGCGGAATATAAATGCTGTAAATAAATAAATAAATAAATAAAACATTTCACTTTGTTGAATATAGTCAAGGCAGAAAGTGCAAAGACAGATGTACAGTTGAACACAACTTCAAATAGGTGATGAAGACATAGAGATAGGGCAATAAGAAAGGGGGAAGATAATTGCAGATGGATAATAATAATAATGGGTGGCAGTGAGTTTTTCAGGCCTTATGGCCATGTTCCAGCAGCATTCTCTCCTAACATTTTGCCTGCATCTGTGACTGGCATCTTCAGAGGTTCTGTCGGCAGTGAGGCAAGTGGAGTGTATATATAGCTGTGGAAGAGAGAAAGAGCTGGAGCTGGAGAAAGAGCTGGAGAAAGAACTATTGTCTGTTTAAAGAAAGTGAATGTTGCAATTAGCAAGCTTGAATTAGCCTTTGGGTAGCCCATACAGCCCGAAAAAAGTCACACAATCCAGTGATTCTGGCCATGAAAGCCGATGATGATGATGATGATGATGATGATGATGATGATGATGATGATGATGAATCTTATCTGTTTCTCATGGCTTGAGATGGGTTACAGTGCTAAAAACACACAATCATCTAAAACGGGTCCCCAAACTAAGGCCCAGGGGCCGGATGCAGCCCTCTAGGGTCATTTACCTGGCCCCTACTCTCAGTTTTAGACTTAGACTCGTCCAAAGTCTGAAATGACTTGAAGGCACACAACAACAACAACAACAATCCTACTTAACTTGACTATCTCATTGACCAGAAGCAGGCCTACACTTCCCATTGAAATCCTGATAGGTTTACTGTATGTTGGAGCCTCTGGTGGCTCAGTGTGTTAAAGCGCTGAGCTGCTGAACTTGCAGATCGAAAGGTCCCAGGTTCAAATCCGGGAAGCGGAGTGAGCGCCCGCTGTTAGCTCCAGCTTCTGCCAACCTAGCAGTTCAAAAGCATGCAAATGTGAGTAGATCAATACCCTGTTTCCCTGAAAATAAGACATCCCCAAATAATAAGACCTAGCAGAGGTTTTGCTGAATTGCTAAATATAAGGCCTCCCCCGAAAGTAAGACCTAGCAAAGTTTTTGTTTGGAAGCATGCCCGGCGCCCGCCAAACAAAACACCAGAACTTGCAGGATCGGTAAATGTACATACCAGTTGTACATGGAAATAATGGTATTAATATATTAAAATGTTATATTATTTATATACAGTAGTAACAAGAAATTCTTGACAGGAATCATAGTTTGTCTGGTTTGGTTCTGTTGGTTTGTGATAACAACTACTGTACAGTATATAATAAATGTTCATTTTTTTGTTTAACAATAAATGTGAATTCTTCTTCATGGAAAAATAAGACATCCCCTAAAAATAAGACCTAGCACATCTTTGGGAGCAAAAAATAATATAAGACACTGTCTTATTTTCGGGGAAACACGGTAGGTACCGCTCCAGCGGGAAGGTAACGGTCCTCCATGCCGGCCACATGACCTTGGAGGTGTCTACAGACAACACCGGTTCTTCGGCTTAGAAATGGAGATGAGCACCAACCCCCAGAGTTGGCCACGACTGGGCTTAACGTCAGGGGAAACCTTTACCTTTTACCTTACTGTATGTTGGTTAAAATTATTTTTATTTTTAAATATTGTATTGTTCTTACATTTATTAATATTCTGCTATGATAATAATAGAATATATTGTGTATACATATAATATTGATACTAATATTATAATGTCATACAATATAATACAAATAATAATGCAACATAATAATATTAATTATACATTATATATTAAATGTAATATTACTAATAATATTACAGTATAGTGGTATAGTACAATATAGTAATATATAATGCTAATATTGTGCTATGCCATTAATATAATATATTGTACTAGCTGTGCCCGGCCACGCGTTGCTGTGGCGTATGGGAATTCTTTGTTAGGTAGGTGGAATAACAGTGAATAGCTTTGTAGCCTGAAAGCCTGGCCATTTTCTTATGTGAATCCTTGTTTGGTGAGGTGGAATAGAAAGGAATAGGCTTGCTGCTTGGAAGGTTAGGTAGTTGCCTTTTAGGGGAATGTTTTTTTGGGGTGGTAGAATTGTAATGAATAGCCTCGGTGGTTCAAAGCCTGGGTGCTTGCTACCTAGGGGAAATCTTTGGTTGGTCAGCTTCAGAGTAGTATCACTGTTTCAAAGCCTGGCCACCTTTTCCGAAGGTTAATCTTTTATTGCTGTGGTTGAATTGCACTGAATATCCTTGCAGCTCCAATGTGTGGCTGTATTTATTATTTTGTATTTTATATATATATTACAAAATATAGAAAGCATGGCAATAAGAATAGTAGAATTCCCTCCCATGGTAGCCCCCTCCCGAAGAAAGCCCCTCCTGTAATTCCTCGTCCTGTTTTTCGTTGTTTCCCAACCTTGTGTTCTATTGTCGGGTCTTTCCTTGCCTTTGTTTATATTTTGTTTGGAGGGGGGAGGGGGGAGGGAGTGTGCCTCCCCTTCCCTTCCCTCCTCCCACTGGGGAAGCCCATTCCCCTTTCCTCTTCCGCCCCTTCGTCCTCCTTTTCCTCTTCTTCCTTCGCCTCTATGGGGCGGCCGAAGGGGGAGCAGTAATTCTTCCAAAGGAAGAGAGAGAGCAGGAGGAGGAGGAGACCCTTGCTTACCTTTTTCTTTTCCTTTTCTGGCCTTGGAAGGGAAGGCCGGAAA
This sequence comes from Anolis carolinensis, assembly GCF_035594765.1. Classification (NCBI taxonomy): domain Eukaryota; kingdom Metazoa; phylum Chordata; class Lepidosauria; order Squamata; family Anolidae; genus Anolis; species Anolis carolinensis. The sequence continues at coordinate 57,663,993 of NC_085842.1, read as the reverse complement.
GCCCATGGGCGCCGGTATGGCCCTGGGAGTTGGAAAGCTGTGAAGGGGGTGGGGCCAGGAGGTCAGGTGGTGGGGGGACGATAGGGAGGCCCATGGGTGGAGGAAGGTGTGGGCCCCGAGGTCCCAGAGGAGACCAGGTGCAGCCTGAATGGGCAGAAGGAAGGGGCCGGGGCCTGCCGGGAAAAGGCCAGGAGGCATCTGGTAAGGGTTCACAGAGAAGGAGGGGGGACCTGGGAGAGGGAGCGAGCTGATCCTGGGCAGCCATGCTGTCCCGAAAAATACTTTGAGTTCCGCGCGCATGCGTATATTACCTGTTGTGGGTTTTGGCCTTTTTTTGGTGTTGTGATTATGTTTTTGTTGTTTTGTGAATCGCCGTGATGCCAAAAGCCTTTTATAGATATAGATAGATACATACAACTTGTAAGCCGCTCTTGAGACCCCTTCGGTGCAAGAGAGGGCAGGGTATAAATGTAGTAAATAAATAAATAATTGTTGTTTTTGGGGGGGTTGCACTACAAATAAGACATGTGCAGTGTGCATAGGAATTCATTCGTATTTTTTTTCTAAATGATAATTCAGCCCCTCAACAGTCTCAGGGACCATGAACCGGCCCTCTTTAAAAGTTTGAGGACCCCTGATCTAAAACGTTCTATGAAATACATATATTAAGACATATTTCTACAAAATACATATTAAATACACAGAACAAAGATGAAAGATGCAAGTTTAAAATTCTTGATTAAAACTAGTTGGGTTGGCCTGCCAGAAGAGATAGGTCTTCAAATGTGTTTTAAATTGCAACAGCTCATTTAGCTGTCTGATCTTTTCTAGCTGGTAATTTCATGTCCAATGAAAAGACCCTCTGGGTTACAATCGCCAGTGGTGTAATGGCAGGCTGGAGTAGCTGTTCCCCAGAGGACCTAACTGTGCAGGACGGATTGTACAGGAGAACGTGATTCTTTAGGTAACCTGGGCCCAAACCATGTAGGGCTTTTAAGGTCAAAACCAGCACCTTGTACTTTGCCTAGAAACTAATTGACAGCCAGTGGAGTGAGTTTAGGATAGGTGTATTATGCTCACTGCTGGATGTTCTGGCTGCTATATTTTGAACCAACTGGAGTTTCCAAACTTGGTACAAAGGTAGCCCAACATACAGCATATTTAACGAAGTCCAACCTTGAGATTACCAGTGTGTGCACTACCATCTTTAGATTCTCCAAATATAGGAAGGGGCACAGCTGGTATCAGCCAAAGCTGATAATAAGCACTCCTGACCATTGCATCGAGCTGGGCTGACAGTTGGAGAGACAGTTCCAGGAGCACACTCCCACGCTGCTGACACAGTCTTTTAGGGGGAGTGTAACCCCATCCAAAACTGGTTAACATAAGTCCATCTCTACATTAGGATCCTTGATGGCAAGCACCTCTGTTTTGTCTGGATTCAGTTTCAATTTGTTTTTCTGCATCCAGCCCATTAAATCTTCTAGGCATTCATTCAGAGGAGACACGCTATCCTAGCTGAGGCTGTTTGTGAAGGCATGAAGAAATATATTTCAAATAATAAGTATGAGCCCACCCTTCAATGAATGATTTCCAGTCTAAAATAGACACAAAGCAAACAACAAAGATAGTGAGGAAAGTAAGCACAGAGAGGAACATTTAATTACTTCAATTATAGATTCTCCAGTTCACTCATAATAATGTAAAGAGACTAGGCTAGAGGTGTCAGAGGCCTCTGAGAGGTCTAGAAGCACTAACAGGGACACACACCCCTTGTCAGTGTTAAGATGGAGCTCACCCACTAAGATGACTATAATAATCTCAACTCTGTATTCTGCTCTGAAACCAGTTTGAAATGAGTCAAAGAAGTGTGTATCATCTAAGACTGCCTGGAGTTGGAGGGCAACTGCCTTTTCAAACACCTTGCCTTTTCAATCACCTTGAAGAATGTTATCAACAGCAAAGTCAACACTTACATGAATTTCATTCATTCAATTGATCTATTCTACTTGGGACTTTCAATTGAATTCAGGTTCATGTGTGCTTTAAATGAGAGCCAGCATGTTGTAGCGGTTTGAGTGTTGGACAGCGACTCTGAAGGCCAGGGCTTTAATCCCAATCAGCCATAGAAATCCACTGTGTGACCTTGGACAAGTCTCACTCTCATGCTTTTAAATTTAAAACAAACAAATGAAATTATAAGAATAAAAGTACTATAAACAGACTATACATAGATTATGGGACTTTGTCAATTTAAACTTTTTAAAAAATGCTATTCCTGTACTTTACATCTTGAAATCAGGAGGTTTTAACCTACACTGGAACTAAATGTAATTTCTTTTGAAACTGAACATTGTGTGACATGACTAGTACATTTACATAATATTGAATGGGGATACATTTCTTTGTAAAATCCCATAACCATGTTTGTCCATTTCTGATCCTAATTAACACTATTACGTAATGTCTCTATAACATTCCACATGTTTCTTACCTATTCTGATTTTTGAAAAATGAATTTCCCAGATCTTTTCTGCAAGTGTGAATTTCTTTTGTATGTATGTGTGGGTTTTAATGTACATGGCTACAGATATTTGTAAAGATACAGCATGTGGTTGTGGGACGGGTTTATATCCTACAAGGCCACTTTGTACAAACACCTGTTTATTTCAAAGGAGAACATAGTGACCATGGATCTTTATAGTAGCAAGCATAGATCTCAAAAATGTAACATTGGCCTCATCTCATTTCCATTATCCACTCATAATATGTGGTCTCTCCCTCACATTGGCTTAGATAGCTTAAGAGGACCAGCTGCACCATATAATAAAGAAGTTGAATGTTCAAAGAATATGAACAAAATGATCCCAGTGCGTATTAACCTTCCTGATTTGGTCTTAAAACCAGAACTGGCTGAGCACCTATAATGAATGCTTCAGCTAAACCCCTGTAAGGGCCTGATTTCTATATTAAATGCCTGAACTTCTGAACAGGCAGGCAGCAAGATTAGAGAACCTGACTAGTTCCTTCTGACCTTTAGCTACATGAATATTGCCTTTTTAATCAGTCTTTGCCCACATTTTAGGTGAGATAAATTGAAGATTAGCCAAAAATACCTTTTGATTGTCACAAAGAATGTGCTCTGTTTATGACTCATATAGCTTTAGATAATAACTCTCTATGTTCAGTTTTTAATATTCTCTCTCTCTCTCTCTCTCTCTCTCTCTCTCTCTCCTTTCTTGTAGCAACAGTTTCCCAGATAAGAACACCACCAAGCAAAAATCACGACACCCCAGAAGCAGCCCAGTCTTTCCCCAGAGTAAGCGAAGGAAAAAATAGCTAAAGTATAACATACTATATCGTGTGATGGAAATTTCTAAGCTCTTTTTACTTCCTCAGAACTCTTTGGCTTTAAGCATTCCAATTCTAAATATATTTAGTTGAAAATAAGTTTCATTGATAGCAATGAAAATTACTCCTAGTAAAACATGCTCTTTTTATTTAAAGTACTGAAACAAATGGATCTGTATTGTATAAAATATTTAAATATTTAAATCATTCCTATTAAAGTTGTTTTCAAACAATATTGGTATTTTAGCTTTTAGAGCAGGCAAGGACAAACTTTGGCCCTCCAGGTGCTTTGGACTTCAACTCCTACAATTCCCAACAGCTGGTAAACTGGCTGGGATTTCTGTGAGCCAAAGTCTAAAGCACCTGGTGGGTTGAAGTTTGCACATGTCTGTTTTAGAACGTGTTAATCTAGGTAGCCCCCCCCCCCCCCATCCCACTGCTTTTCATTTGCCTCCCTTCCAACCATCACTGCTTTTGATGCCTAATAGTGATGGTGTTGGCTTTCGGCTATATATTCAGGCTTATGACTTACTGAGGAAGCCTTTACGGGTGACCATTACTTTATTATACACACTAACAAAAGATATCCTATTCACAAAGAGTTTTAAGGGAGGCAAAATATAGCTCAGTATTTTTATATAGAGATAGTGGCACTTTGCAGGCCTTCTGTTTCACCTGGAGTAAATTGCATTCTCAAAATACAACTGCGTGCTTCCTGTTTTATTCTTAAAATGGCATGACCTTCATAAACTCAGCAGAAAATATTGTGCATTCTTAGGAAATAGAATTAATCAACAATGGCAAATGAAATCATCCCAGTGCCTTGTAAGTATTTTCAAATACTGCCAGTAAGGATTGTGTCCACTTGCCCAAGGCTGGGCAACTATAGGGGTTGATTGGGGACTCTGAAGGGTCAATTTCCCTCATTGTCATCCCACTGTGGCTCAGTCCCCCTGAATTTTCAGAAATGGCTTCAAAAAGGTCAGCAGTATCCCCAGGTCCTCAACAAGGTCACTATTGGTCACTTTACATTTTCATGCTTGAGAAGCTAACTCCTAAATTAGCTTTTCTCTCCAATAGATCACTCTTTCCCTTGCTATGTTAACCTGAACACCACCAAAACCTGTTTCAGAGAATGAAGAGACGCATATGTTTACATTTCACTCTCAGAGTTAATTTGCTTCATCTAAATTCATGTCCTCTTATGCAGGTTATATTAATGTAAATTACACATGACCAAATCAATTTGATAGTCCCAGCTACAGTAAATCCACTGACTCTGGGGGAATTTACTAAGCCAGTTCTCTCGATACAATAAGCCATACCTCATTGAAACAAAAAACTGAATTTAAGCTATTACAATAGCAATAGTAGTGTCTGCTCCTAACATTTTGACATAGGTGGAAACGTTGTGTTTACTCCTATTCATTATTTTTCTCCTATCACTAATTAATAATGTATTCCTTTTTACAATTTGACATGATATGGCATCATGTAAGCTCAAAGGCCCAACAATTGCATAATTGGGCAGAGCATGTCACTTATCACTTTCTTCAAGTTACAGTGGCAGTTGTAGGGATGGGTGAAAGCGGAAATGCTTGCCTTCCAGTCAAGCTTAAACTCAGGCTTGAGTCTTGATTTCCTATTACCATAGCAGAATATCAAACACTGTAATATTGAATGTTTCAGAAATACATGCATACTAAGTACCTTAAAGCAAAAAAAAAATTGTGTAGAAAGTAAACCTGAAGAGAATATAACAGGAGGAATTAGAGATCAAGTTATGCCCTTTATGTATTGTATTGGTTTGTTTATACCCCGCCTTTCCCCCAAAGCTGGAACTCAAAATGGCTTGTATCCCATTTGTTTCATTGTAAAGTTTTAAGCATATGCTTAACTTAGGATGGAATGTATGTTCTTTGAAATTACAAAGCAGAAATGTCTCCTTTCTCCATGGATGCGAGACATTCCCATAAAGCCTTTACTTGGACTAAAATCTGACCATAACATGTGAGTAACCACACAAAGAAAATCTTGGTAGACTGTTCACAGAAATAGCTTCTACAGTTTTCCGGGATCCCTCCTCATCTCACTGCTTATCGCATTCAGTGGAGTTCTGTGTATTTTCAAGAAGGCTGGAAAAGCTTCTGTGGGAAATAAAAGGAAGTCCGCTACTACCAGCCCCGTTGCATTCAACCCAGTGACAGATTCTGGCTTGTCACAAATGGACAGAATTGAATAACCATCACTTTGCAGTTGTATGTTACGCTAGAGACTTACCCAAAATGGTAAAGGACTCAGTTGTGGAATGTTTTAAATATACTGATTGATGGAGTACTTAAGGATAACAGAATTTTGATAGTTTTATTAGTGAATTTCAAAGTGTATAAAATATGGTCATTGTGAATAATAGAATGACCACAAAATCCCCATGGTTTTTTGTAAAAACAGCTTTGTTTTATAAATAACTTTTGCTTGCATTTTCTCACACTAGAGCACTTCGCTAGTTTTCCCCCCTAACACGGTATGGTTAAGGATAGGGGGGAAATCGTTTTGCATTTCAATAATGAATCAGTTTATTTGTAATTCTTGAACTGATGCAAACAGAAATATATATCAAATTTGAGCATACCTTTCCTTCGATTTTCACACTTCTCCAAAATATGTACGCCTTGGTTGAAATGGACAAATCTGTGGAAAATGCATATTCATTTTTGCACAAACTTTTCATCTGCACCCCACCCTTTAAAAATTGATACAGAAATGGGAAGGAAAGGACATGAATGGGCCAAAGTTGTAGAAATATGAACAGGCAGATTTATTCATCCTTAGGTCTAGCGTGTATATTTAGTAATGAAAGGTCATTATATAATATACTTTATCTTAAGTCATTTGAGACACATTTTCCTTTTTCTTATTAGTCTTCAAATGCTTGAATTTGTTGAGCTTTGCCCTGTAAAGCTCAAAAGGACTGATTGAAAAGGGAGCTTGTAGACTTCTTTTTAGAAGCTACCCTTAAACATCATTTAACCCTGTTCAGTGTCATTCCGGAATGTGTTTCTTCTCCTGCCCCCTCATCCATAGTACTGTTAAAGGTCTGAATATCATTATTTTTGTCCATTGCTTTTTCTCTTGTTATACACTATGTCAAATAAATAAGCAATAAAGTGCAAAATAAAACAAATAAATACAAATCTTCCTTTCTTGGATTTGGTTGTGAAACGTGTGTTCTTTATGCTATCACTACAACGATGCTGCCTAATAGTCTTTTGAAACATATTGTTAGTGAACTCTGTGTCAGCAGTGAAATGAAAAATTCTTACATCAAGTATAGAATCCTTGTAAGATAGTAACTTTCTGTGTTTTGATTTCAATTTGGATTAGTTTTTCTCTTCCCAGAAGTAATTATGGTTGTAGAAACGATAATCTGGTCCACAGTGTTCAATTTTTAACAAATTGTGCCTTCAGGTTATGGACCCATGAAGGAATGAAAAAAATTAAGAAATGCATGAAGATCATCCTGTCAGCATCTTTAAAAAGTTGGATTTTGTTGGTCTGGACCAATGCTGTTAGGCACATCATGACCAGAAAGGTATATCAAGTTAGAATTGAGAAAAGATAGACATGAAAGTAACTTAGGCAGAAAAGCTATGAACTTGGAGTAACTTTCAGAGATTTAAGAGTGTCTCCCTGAAATAGTATTTTCATTCCAGAACAGTTCTACAAGTTTTATATCTCAAATGCTTACACATTGGTATCTTTTAATCCTGCATAGTTATATTTTGTTGTAGAAATGCCAGTGAATATATGGCAGGCATGTTTAACACATGACAGACAGAACTATTAATGGTATTAAAAGGAATTTATCCCATAAAAGGCACCTCCAATGTGATTTATAGTCTATCAAAAGCTGTATTAAGATGATAACTTTATAAGGCAATGAAGTTGCCAATTAAACTGAAATTCATCAGGTATACTAAAGGGCCAGTGCCTTAGAGTGTTGGCAGAAGTACAAGAAACTTCTTCATCTCCCTTCAGTCCTCTGCTGAACCTAAAAACAAGCTGTGAGACGTTTCCAGATATTCATTCTGGTTTTGGAAGTTCCAAAAGGCTTGCTAATGTTTTGCTACTCTCATCCTCTCATCCCAACACCAAGAAGTGTTATCAAATTTATTAACAATAGCATTCCTTATAGTAAGGAATTGGAAAAGGGAAATAAATATACAAATAGAAGAATGGTATAAGGAAACATGGAAATTGGCAATAAATGATAAGTTGACATGTAAGTTAAAAGTTAAAAGAGGGATCTGAAAACAAAGTGATTTTGAGGATGTATGAAAAAAAATATTGAAAAGGAATTCAAAAAGAAAGACAGAAAGTTACCACAAGAGGAAATGAAATTTTGGACATAAAAGATAATACATAAAAGGATTGGCTTGGGCGGGAGGGGAACACAGGGAATAGAACGTATGTATAAGAATAAAAATAACGGTAGATGCCAAAAGTTAATGTATGGTAGATTGTATTGAATATTATATATCTGCTGTAAAACAAACTGTGTATAAAAAATGCATGAAATTATGATAAAATAAATAAAAATATCTTTAAACATGACTTTATTTTTGTACCTCTCCTCCATCTCCCCGAAGGGACCCGTGGCGGCTTACATGTGACACCAAGTGCCTAAAACAATGCATACAAAAAACACACACAGTACAATACAAAAAGTTAAACCAATAGCAAATAAAACAACAATTTAAACTCAGAACCACGCCCAATAACTTATGGTGACAACTGCCGTAAAACATGGCCAAACTGTAGACACATATATTTGGAAGAAACGTTTGGGTTATTCATAAAATAGTCACACTGAAATTCTATTATATTTTCTATTAATAAGCCTTCTAAACATCTTGTCTAGAAAACAATGGTAGATTATAAAGTGTATTGAAGTTGGACAATGCTGCTCATTTCCTTTTAGAATCTTTAAAATCCAGGAGTATGTCTGCAGGATTTTTGATTTGGTGATTAAAAGGCTGTTCATGGGAACAAAAAGCTTGTGCATACTTGTAAGTGCTTAAACAGCTATTCAGAATGTCAATGCTAGCTGTTTTTCCCATCCACATTTTGTTTCTATTTTATTTCATGAATTTTACTTGTCAATGTTTATTACTAGTAGACAACCATGAAACAGCAGCCTTAGAGCAAGAAACATCTCAACTCTTTTAGTGAGATACTATTGATTCAATTAAACACAGATAGTTTTTGCATCTGACTTCTAACATCATATATTTTCCATATAAGAATCAACACAAGTTGTTCTGTCCATAACAAAATGACCAGTGTTTTGCTTCTATAAGCGGATCTTGTTCTCAGTAAAGTTGTGCATATCTCATACATTGGCTTCCTGGTTACTGTTATTGATACCAGGCTTTCTAACATGAACAGTTAGAAAGTCTTCTAGAATATGTAACAAAAGCTTTATTAACCATGCTTTCACTTTTGAAGCTTCCAGATATCCAAACTTGCTTCATCCTTGTCGTGCTGCCATCTGGTCTGTGTTGGCATAGTCAATATTAACATCTCACTCTCTGTACAAGGGTGATTGAATATAAAAAAGATTTTCAACTGTTCCAACAAAAACAAACAAGTGATGTGCATTCACAATTGTCTGCCTTTTTGGGTCAAAATGTGGATAAATAGAATAAAGCATTTTGAGACATGATGACTGAAGTGTGATTTCCAATTTTTGGAGCAAAGAAGATATTGTAAAATACAGTTGGTCAAGACTGGAAACATGGCGGGGATTGTCCTAAAGCAAAATGTTTTTATTATGGAATTGAATGTTTGCCACTTTGTTTGGAAACCGCCCTAAGTCCCCTCGGGGAGATAGGATGAGTTATAAATAAAATAGTAGTAGCAGTAGTAGTTGTTGTTATTTTTAGATAAGCAAAGGTAGGATCAGGGATGGCTGAGGAATGGAAGTGAGTGGATACCTTAACTGAATCTGCCACTTACCTTCTTCACCACCTGACGGGCTAATGAGATAGCTCGAATCCTGAGACTTTGAGGGTCTGCAAAAATTGAGGGTAGTGGTTATATTCACTATGCTCATTCTTAAATCTTTCATACCAGAAATGCAATTGAACCCTGTCTGGATATGAACATATGTAGTTACTCCCTGGCATGGCCAAAGGGCCCCTTGATACTAGAAGAAGCCAAGATCTCTCTACTACCAATGGTAGTCAAGTATCAGACATTCCTTGACTATTACCATTAGCTTTATTCTTATTATTTTAGGAATTAAAATCATTTCCTCATAAGAATATTGAGGTCTGGAATATAATCTTGATATTGTGTTTGAATCCATATTTTCTTGAATTGGCTAACCTGTCTAAAATACACTTTGATAGATTTTACAACCAATCAGAATGAAATGTGGTCACAATAAACAGCCTGTAATAACTGTATATTTTTTCCTTTTAATAAAATTATAGGGGAACAATGGAAACATTTTGCAATAATAGCTCATAGAAAATAAGACCAATCTAATGATTAGTTAAAATGTAGGGCAGTGACAACTATTGTCATCAGTAAGTTCAAAGCAGGAGGCAAGGAAATACCTTGCTCTAATAGGACCTTCTTGGTTAAAGAAACAGACTGTATGATATAAAAAAATTACAAAACCTGAGTTTCCATGATAGAGAACTCCCAAAAATTTCTTTCTGCCTCTGTGGACCTCACAAGACTCTTGGCCAAGAAATTTATGGAGATGCTGTCCCACGACTGCCATGGGAATATTGTTTGCTTGTAACACTGGCACAATCAATAACTATCCGAGGAGAAATACATCATATGATCACTTACTTTAATGCAGGATTGAAGTGTCTTAATATCTAAGCCTCTGTGAGCTTAAACAATAACTTTTAACACTGTAAAATTGACTGTCACATGGAGAAGCCTTTTCAGCCATCTGAAAGTTTTGAACCTCTACCAAACTGATAGGGTGGTGCTATGCAAAAGAAAACTGAGATGACCATACAGTCCCAGTCCTATCACTTAGAACCAAGAATTGGCCTGGAGTTTTGATCTTCCTTAATTTAGGAGATAAGGAAGCATTTTCTTGCTGGTTATTCCTCAAACATATTTGTTAAAAGGAGGATTGGATCTAGGGGTTTTTGGGGGGGATTGCTATAGTACAACTACACATTTAATTTAAATATATTTGTTGTCAGGGTTCTGCTAGAAAGTATATACTGAAAAATCTTTTGAATACAATGATGGATAAAATGCCAACTTGCCTTCCCAAAACTAAGTTGTGTCGAAGTTTATTTAACATATCTCTTGGGCAAAGATCAACAAACCCAATTAACAGGCAAGTTGACTTTACTGTCTATATAGCTAACACAGCTATATATAGCTGCAACCACAGAACAAAAAACCAACCATCCACATGGGGAACCCTGCAATTCTCAAAGTCATAAGGCCATTCTCATTTACTTAGTTATTTTAGAACTGTAGCCATCTAGAAGAGCTAAAAGGCGTTTATGCTGTTATTCTTGGCAAGACTATGCCTCTCAGCAGGACTTGGACAGAGAGGTAAACAGCTTCCTAAACAAACCACATTGCACTTCCTGTTATTGATGTGTTCTTCTAATTTCTTATAACCTATGGTTGTGTAATTTATTATAATTTAAAAAAACCCTTTTTGCAGCATAGGAGGCAGGAGACCTTGAGCAGTGCTTTTTAAGTTATTTGATGCAAAGGACAAACAGTTATTTCTTCCCTCAAATGGCCAGTATCAGCAACATATTTATGCTCATTACTCACCACCATTGTTCTTTCTTTCCTGGAAATCTGCTATGGAGCAGCAGCCAATAGCTTATGGACAAGCATCTGTCCATAGACCACTAGTGTATGTACTACTGGCCTAGAGTGACTTACCTCTCACTCCTCCTGAAGGCAAACCCAGGGTATCTATCATAAAAATTCATCCTTTCCTCTGAGTAAAACAGCCCCAGCTTCAGTTTCTAGTCCTGTTTGCTCTAGATCAGGGGTCAAACTTTTTACACAAAGGGCTAGTTCATGGTCCCTCAGACTGTTTGGGGACCAGACACTGGCTTGAAAAAAAATTCCTATGCCCACTGCACATATCTTATTTGTAGTGCAAAAAACATGATAGAACAATACAATATTTTAAATGAAGAACAATTTTAACCAGCATAAACTTTCCAGTATTTCTTTTTTTTTAATTTGTATTAAATCTTTTTCACATACAGTGATTGCAGATAAAAACGGGGAAAAGTGAGGGTAGAAGGGGAAGTGGGGGAAGAAATAATAATTTAAAAAAAACAGAAAAAAAATAAAAAAACAGAAAAAAAACTTACAAAAGGTAAAGGAAAAAAGGAGGGGGGTTGGGGAAGAAAAGAAAAACTTTTACATAATGAAGAAATAATACAACCAATAACAGGAAACTCCTTCTTATGGGAAGTTCTCTTCCCTACTTAAATTTATACATTTATACACTGTATGTAGCTATATCTTATCACTCATTTTTCTCAATTAATGGAGATAAAGGACATCCCTGCCTTGTTCCTTTACTAATACTAAATTCTTTGGATTGTTGCCCGTTAATTGTAAATTTAGCCGTTGTTTATAACTTTCCAGTATTTCAATGGGAAATACTTCTTTTGGCTGATTAGCTAGTCAAGTGAATTAGGATTGTTGTTGTTTTGTGCGTTCAAGTTGTTTCAGACTTAAGGCAACTCTAAGTCTAAAGTTTAGGACAGGGGCAGGTAAATGACCTTGGAGGGACGCATCCAGCCTGCAGGCTTTGTTTGAGGACCCCTGCTCTAGATCATGTGGCTACTTCATGGCTTCACTGTTTTTCTTTTCTTTTTTTAACATTTTATTTATAATTATTGCAATACATAAAAAGAAAAAAAGGAAGGAGGCAAATGTAATCAAAAAGTTAAGAAGAAAGAAAAAAGAAAAGAAAAGAAAAAAAAACCTGTCCCCAGAATCCTCCCTCCTCTCTGTGTTACCTTCCAGCTCCCCTGCTCAGCAATTTACTTCTTAATTTTTCAATTTTTCCAAACCAATTTACTTAAAACCTGAGAGTATCTGCTCTTATGTACCAATTCCCTCTATGTATCCAGATTCCTTTTTTCCTTTAAATATTTAGTTAGTTTACTCCAGTCCATTTTTGTCCTCGTTTGAGATTTTTGTGAAATTATCTGCGTTAGTATGTCCATATTTTGTATGTCCATCAGTTTCAATGTCCATTGCTCTAATGAAGGTATTTTCGGTGTCTTCCAAAGTTTCGCTATCATCATTCTGGCTGCGCTTATCATATATATAAAGAGTTTTTCGGTAATAGAAAGTACTCCGGTTTTAGCATGAATTTTTTTCTAGTATGTTCTTCATCTCCTTATGTATTATTCTCCAAAACCTTTTAATCCTCTTACACCCCACCACATGTGAAAAGGTCCCCCTTTTCTTTCCTGCATTTCCAACATTCTTTCCCTTATATGGCTTCACTGCTTTTCAATAGCCTTTTCCCATCTTTAAGAAAACGATGGTAGACTAACAATATGCTGATGATACACAGTTTTGTCCCTCCAGTACCAAGTAAACTGTTTCTCTACTTAACCAGGACCTGCTTTCAGTAATGGACTAGATGAGGGTGAACAAACTAAAACTTCAGCCAGATAAAACTGATTCTCCTAGAGGGCAAATTAGGGAATAGAGATTCAACCTTTGCTGGACAGGTTTATGCCTGTCTTGAAATCTCGGGGTCGCAACTTGAGTGTGCTTCTGGACTCAGATCTGAGCTTGGATGCCCATATTTTTACTGGCCAAGAATGCACTTGCACCATTAAAAATAGTGCACTACTTGCTCCTGTTTCTTGAGAAGTCAGATTTGGTTATGGTGGCACATACCTTGATTATATTCAGTTTGGACTACTGTGACACATTTTATGTAGGTCTGATTTTGGAAACTCAGGGAACTTCAGCAGGTTCAAAATGCTGTGGCTAGGCTGTTGACTGTGACTGAGTGCAGGGATCACATGACTCCCCTGTTGAAACAGCTGCACTGGCTTTTGGTCCATCTGCAGGCAGAATTCAAAGTTCTGTTTTGGCATTTAAAGTCCTACACGTCTTGAGTCCAGGCTATCTGAATGATCATATATCCATCAGTGCAATACCTGCAGGGGAGGGATTGAGGGAAAGCCAGGGGAGGGCTTTCTCTCAATCTCTCCCTCACAGGCACAGTTGGTGAGGACTCAGAACAAAGTCAGGCATCCTGACATGAAAGCATAGCTCCTTGCAAAATGGAAGATTATGATCAGACTTTGCACCAGTTGGAAAACACCCTACAATAAAAATGCTCTTAAACATTGCATACCAAGAAAAATGTATGTTCAGCAGTTGGACGTAGACTACTTTCTTCATTGAGAACTAGCAGAACATATTTATAGGGAGCAACTGCCCAGGCTTTGAAAACAAAATAATAAATGTATTGTTGAAGGCTTTCACGGCTGGAATCACTGGGTTGCTGTGAGTCTTTCGGGCTCTGTGGCCATGTTCCAGAATGTGGATGTTGTAATTAATCATCTTGATTAGCATTTGATGGCCCTGTGGCTCAACGCCTGGCTTCTTTCTGTCTGGGAGAATTCTTTGTTTGGAGGTGTTAGCTGTCCCTGATTGTTTCATGTCTGGAATTAATTACAAAATTCACACCTGCTCCAACAGACAAGAGTTCTTTCTCCCTCCCTGAACCTCCAGGTATATAAACCTGCCTAGTAGTTTCACCTCTGAGGATATCTACCACAGATGTGGGTGAAACGTCAGGAGAGAAAGCTTCTGGAACATGGCCCAAAAGACTTACAGCAACACAAAAATAATAAACATTTCACATGCAATCTTCAGAAGAGCATTTATTAATTAAAACAGACTGGCAGAACATGGAATAAGGTTATACCGAGTGACTCAAAATAACCTTCCTCCTGTCTATCTATCTTGACCTCACTTATTCTCTTCTCTCACCACTTCTCTAGAATGAAGCTTTTTCAGATGAGCACTCAGAGTAACTTTCCTGTCTTAGAACAGAGTTCCCATAATAAAGTCTCCAGGCTGTTGGTGTCTTTTCTTTTTAATCAGATTTCTATCCATTGCATGCACTCTATTATGGATTATGTTGGTTTTACGGGCAGATGCATCACTTTCCCATCTGGTTCACTTAGAGAGAATGATGAAACAAACAGGAAGAAGATTTAAAAAAAAAACAAATAAGCAGAATCTTTTAAAAGCAAATTGGATGAAGAAAAAGAAAACACTATGAAAGTAAAGGACTACATGGAATAGTAAGAAAAAAGACATTGCCTCGAAAAAGAACCAGGTGAGGTAGGAAAGTAAACTGGAAGGAAAGGCTAGAAAAAGCAGTTTATTAGCAAAGCTCATCTGATTCCCTTCTCTCTCTGAGCTGAGGAATGTGGCTCATTCTGTACAGATTTCTCCTAACATCAAACAAGAAAGAATGTCAGAAGGGGCATTTACAGGAGAGACCAGGCAGAAGAACTATTAAGCAGCAAGTCACATTCTCCAATCACTGCTTCTCTACTGCATAGTTTGCCTTAAGGAGCATGGTTAAGGAGCATAAGTTTTAGACCAGTGGTTCTTAACCCATGGGACCCCAGATGTTATGGCCTACAACTCCCAGAAATCCCAGCCAGTTTACCAGCTACAGTATTAGGAATTCTGGGAGTTGAAGGCCAAAACATCTGGGGACTCACAGGTTGAGAACCACTGGTTTAGACAAATCTGGATATAATCCCACTACAGTAGAGTCTCACTTATCCAACATAAACAGGCCGGCAGAATTTTGGATAAGCGAATATGTTGGATAATAAGGAGGGATTAAGGAAAAGCTTATTAAACATCAAATGAGGCTATGATTTTACAAATTAAGCACCAAAACATCATGTTATACAACAAATTTGACAGAAAAAGTAGTTCAATACGCAGTAATGCTATGTAGTAATTACTGTATTTACGAATTTAGCACCAAAATATCACGATGTATTGAAAACATTGACTACAAAAATGCGTTGGATAATCCAGAATGTTGGATAAGCGAGTGTTGGATAAGTGAGACTCTACTGTATTTGGTGGCAACTATTGTTAGCGTTGCTATGATTTAGATAGTGGTATATATTTAAAAACACACTGTTGAAAGCTTGCTAGTTTTAAATTCCACAGTGCAATAACTAGAGTACTTCCTTTTTTTGTTAGGGTAAAAGCCAAATGAAAATTATGGCTGTGAAAACTGAAGCTATTTAAACCATTTCATTCTATACATTCATATGATTAGAAACAGAAAATTGCAGAGCGAGTTGCTTGTGGTTCCATGCCAAAGCAGATTTTAAATATTGCCTCTTTTCTTGAAGGATTTATGAAAGATATGGCAAGATTATGTCTTTGTTTTCTCCAAGCTGCCTCCAAATCTTTCTACTCACGCTACATAAAATGTTCTTTCCTCCAGATGTTGGCAGTTTGTTTGTGAGGCTTGTTTGGTTACATTGCCTTCCAGCTACTGGCATGATAGATACAGGGATGGAGGGAAGGGTTTGACTTCTATCTATATATATAAAAGAGTGATGGCATCACGGCAATTCACAAAACAACAAAAGTACAGGCCCCCCAACCTCAAAATTTGACAACACAACCCATCATCCACGCCTCAAGGTTGATACAACAAAAAGAAAAGAAAAATAAAGTCCTAATTAGAGGGAGAACAATAATTTTTTTATCCAATTGCTGCCAGTTTAGAGGGCTAATCTCTGCCCACTTGGTTGCCTAGCAACCAAGGGACAGCCAGGTTTCAGTTAGGGGACAGGCAGATTTAGGCCTCACTTAGGCTTCTTCCACAGATTATCTAATTTGCACTGGATTATATGGCAGTGTAGACTCAAGGCCCTTCCACACAGCTATATAACCCATTTATAATCTTATATTATCTGCTTTGCACTGGATTATCTGGACTCCACACTGCCATATAATCCACTTCAGTGTGCATTTTATACAGCTGTGAAGAAGGGGCCTCAGATAATCCAGTTCTGAGCAGATAATATAAGATTAGAAATATACAGTAGAGTCTCACTTATCCAACGTAAACAGGCCGGCAGGATAAGTGAATATGTTGGATAATAAGAAGGAATTCAGGAAAAGCCTATTAAACATCAAATTAGGTAATCGTTATACAAATTAAGCACCAAAACATCATATTATACAACAAATTTGACAGAAAAAGTAGTTCCATGCGCAGTAATGCTATGTAGTATTTACAGTAGAGTCTCACTTATCCAACACTCGCTTATCCAACGTTCTGGATTATCCAACACATTTTTGTAGTCAATGCTTTCAATATATCGTGATATTTTGGTGCTAAATTCATAAATACAGTAATTACTATACAGCATTACTGTGTACTGAACTACTTTTTCTGACAAATTTGTTGTCTAACATGATGTTTTGGTGCTTAATTTGTAAAATCATAACTTAATTTGATGTTTAATAGGGTTATCCTTAATTCCTCATTATCCAACATATTCGCTTATCCAACGTTCTGCCGGCCCGTTTATGTTGGATAAGTGAGACTCTACTGTACTGTATTTACAAATTTACCACTAAAATATCACAATGAATTTAAAACACTGACTACAAAAGCATTGATTATGAAAAGGCAGACTGCGTTGGATAATCCAGAACATTGTATAAGCGAATGTTGGATAAGTGAGATTCTTCTTTAATATGAAATAATTATTGGGATAGAATAATGCAGAACAATATAATCTCTAAAACCAGGACAGTAAATAAACAGGGGAATTCCACACAGGAAACAATCAGGGCCAGCTAACACCTCCCAACAAAGTATTCCCATCATCAAAGTCTGGCAAATCCTGTTTTCTCAGGGCCACAGACAGTAGAAGCACATAAAATATCGCAAACAACACCACTCTGAAAACAAGGGAATTCCAGACAGGAAACAATCAGGGCCAGCTAACACCTCCCAACAAAAAATTCACTCAGGGAGGAAACAGCCAGGCTTTAAAGCTGCAAGGCCATTACATCCTAATCATTTTTCCTAATTGCAGCATTCATACCTGCCTCCAACAAACAAAAAAACCCAATCAGAAATATTGTATATTCACAACCTTTAGGAAATAATATCCCCTGATGGCGCAGCGTGTTAAAGCGCTGAGCTGCTGAACTTCTGGACTGAAAGGCCACAGGTTTGAATTGGGGGAGCGGAGAGAGCCCCCACTGTTAGCTCCAGCTTCTGCCAACCCAGAAGTTCGAAAACATGCAAATGTGAGTGCATCAATAGGTACTGCTCCGGCGGGAAGGTAACACCGCTCCATGTAGTCATCCCACATGACCTTGGAGGAGTCCTTTGACAACGCCGGCTCTTCGGCTTAGAAATGGAGATGAGCACCAACTTCCAGAGTAAGACACAACTGGACTTAATGTCTGGGGAAAACCTTTACCCTTGACCTTAACTACCACCAATTCCTCAATACTTTATTTCCCATACCACCATACTTCGCCACAGCAACGCGTGGCCGGGCACAGCTAGTCTGTTTATAATGGTTGATTTTGTATTTTCCTCAAAGGCAACTCACAGTGTAAATACAAAGCATTCACTAATTATTTTTTTAAAAATGGCTAGATACTCTAGGTAACAATGTAGTTTAATAGCTCTGGTAGAAAAATATTTTCATCAGCTTTTTCTTTTTCAAGTTGGGAGAAATTACTGTCAGATATCCCAAAATCGCTACTACAAAACTGGGAATACATTACAAGTAAGAAAGACTGCCTTTGCGGAAAAGCACTGGAATTTTATCATTTCATATAGTGACAAGATTAAAGGATTAGACATCTGATCCACCATTATCTCCCAAGAAAAGCTATTTCATACCATCTTAGTTTATTTTTCAAGGCCTGAGATTACTTAAGTTGCATCAGAAAGCTGGTGTTGCAGTGATGGCGCTTCGAGGGGTGCATAGTTTGAATTTTCAACATAATAAATAGCAAGAAGCAAGCCAAGTTATGTGATACCAGCTGTATTTTCCATGTTCAGATAAGTGATTGACTTCTTTTGTGGCTATTGAAGTGTTGCTTCTTTTCAAATATAGTATTTAACTCCAAAATACCACCAGATGATGATGATGATGATGATGATTTATACCCCACCTTATTAATACCCCACCTTTCTCCCTGTGGGGACTCAAGGCAGCTAACAATCCCACACTTTAGTCAAATTTTAAAAGGTAAAGGTAAAGGTTTCCCCTGATGTTAAGTCCAGTCGTGACCGACTCTGGGGGTTGGTGCTCATCTCCATTTCTAAGCCGAAGAGCCGGCGTTGTCCGTAGACACCTCCAAGGTCATGTGGCCGTCATGACTGCATGGAGCACCGTTACCTTCCAGCTGGAGCGGTACCTATTAATCTACTCACATTTGCATGTTTGCGAACTGCTAGGTTGGCAGGAAAATTTAAAAAGCGCAATACAAAAGTTAAAAAGCAATTAAATATTACAGTGTGGTAAAACTGACTAAAATATAATAAATACATTTAAAATAGCCTTTTAAACTAACACTCCCCTCCTTAATTTTGTGTCTCCCGTCTTGCTCTATTATGGGGAAACCTGTAGGACTTCATCACATGAGACAGGCAAACCGACATTACAGCAGGCAGTGATCAATATCACAGGACTCTATGTGCATTCCCCTACTGGTTTGCCTCCCCTCTGCCCCATGATTCTCCTATTCCTTACCTATAAATTGTTCCCCATCTTACTATGCTACCGTATCATGAGAGATTCCTGCCTATAACATGATGTCATTGGTTGGTATTCTCTCCCATTCCTCCTTGCTGTTCCCAATATGGTTGCTTTGCTGTTATGTTTTACATAACTTTTCTCATTTTAAATGCTAAAATTACACTAAAATAAACATAATAAAATTAATATACTACAAGATATGCTCGGTAAGCAGTAGTGCAGGAAGGTGGTGTTACGAAGCTATATAAAAGACTGATTGTAGGACCACAGATTGGCAAACTAGAGATAGATGCGATATTGAAGGTGCTCAACTTAGTAAGTATGCATTACCTATACTAACGTGGCTGTTGCTGCATAGGTGGTTGGTGTAACGATGTCCATACAACCATTCCATCTATCAACACTTTACGTGGACAAACACTTCCCAGTTTTAAAGAATTACAGGTTTAGCAGACATGGGAGTGGCTTCTACATAATGAGAGTCAACATCATATGGTATATATTTTGTATCAAAAGAATTGCATAAATAAGTAAAAACTGATAAAAATAGAGGAAACACAAATGGCTAAATAATTTTTGACCAAAAATGAGCAACAGCGACCGCATTGTCCATAGCCTTCAACAATTCTTCCTCTGTACATGAGGCAGGGTATTATGGGCAAGCATACAAATGCTGAGTTGTATGTTCTGCTTCACATTCGCACAAGGTGGAGGATGCTTCTAGGTAGTGCCATTTTGCCAGGTTGTCTTTTGATCTGCCCATTCCGTTTCTGAGTCTGTTCAGGGATTTCCTAGTAAATGTTTTGAACAAAACCTGCTGAGAAAACCTTGGGAAAGGATTGATCTATAATGAAACAATGTAGGCTCATCCTGTGTAACTACTGGTGTCACAGAATCATATAATAATAGTCATCTAGTACAACCCCCCCCCCCCCCGTGCATTCAGAAAAGGCATGTATTTATTTATTTATTTACAGTATTTATATTCTGCCCTTCTCACCCTGAAGGGGACTCAGGGCGGATCACATTATACACATACAGGGCAAACATTAAATGCCTATAAACACATCAAACCGAGACAGAGACAGACAGACAGACGCAGAGGCAAGTTAACCTTCTCCTGAGGGGATGTTCAATTCTGGCCACAAGGGGGAGCAGCTGCTTCATCATCCACTCTGATGGCACTTCCTCACTTCCTCATTCCAACGTTGTAAATTAGTTAAACTTGCCTCCCCACTTTTTTATAAGTGGTACCTTATTTCCTACTTCATAGATGCAACTATCTTTTGGGTTGCTAGGCCAGCAACGAGCAGGGGCTATATTTTATTTTTAATTGACAGGTGCTCACCCTGCCATGGGCTGGCCTCGAACTCATGACCTCATGGTCAGAGTGATTTATTGCAGCAGCTGCTCACCAGCCTGCACCACAGCCCGGCCCCAAATTTGTAGGCATTTGGAATTTTTAAAATAAAAAATCAAAATGATCTGACAGGGACCTGGATGGACAGTCCTTGACACAGAGCAGAGTTATACTACGGGATTCATTACCACAAGATGTGGGGACAACTATAAATATAGATGACTTTTAAAGGAGATGAGAAATTAAATGCAGTTCGTTTCTCAGTTCAAGAAAGGAAAACATTGATCATGCTCTAGCTGAGAAATAATTATTAATATTTTAAAATATATAATTCTAATTATAAGGGTTTGGCCAATATTTTACATCTATTCAGAGTTTAGTCAGTCAAACCCACGTAACTCTTTGTGCCATCTTCCCAGCTGTATAACAACCACATCACATTGAGAGGGGAAAGCATGGATGACCATCCCTTTAAGAGTAGAGAATCACACCTCATACATCGTCAGCAGTCCCATTTGGCTTTCTGTCTCCCCATCACACTCACAAGTGGAAACTTAAGAGTTGGCAATACATTTGTCTTACATTCATACAAGGTCACTATTACTTTTTTGTTTTTAATCAAGAGAAACCACAATATCCAAAAACCAAGAGATCCCTTGCCCTGCCCAAAGCCCCTTATATCAAAGGTGACTGACACCAGTTTAAAACCTTATGGGGAAAAAAAATTCTGCCCCAAGTCCCATGGAATACAAGAGACACTGATCCAGGTTAAAGCCATTGCTTTCCATGGGATCTTATTGATCTGCATTGAACCCCAGAAAATAAAAGAGGCAGTGATCCAGGTTAAAACCATTGTTTTCCTTGGGACCATATTGTTCTGTATTGAACCCCATAGGATACAAGGGATTGCTGACGGTTGGGCAATGAAACAGGTCAAGGATTTTTGATGGTTCCCATCATATCTGTTTCTCAGTTGTAAATATTTATTTATTTTATTTATTTATTACATCACTTCTACCCCGCCCTTCTTACCCATCATATGTGGGTAAAGTGTGATAAGAAGTAGGATCTCTGAATACTATTGCTGGCCTGTATTCAGAGTTCCCTCCTTTCAGGCTATTTCAGCCTCTTTTCAGCCCTGGAACATGTGATGAGCTCTGTGCCTCTCCACGCTAGAAAAGAGGCTGAAGTGTCCTACGATTGGGAAATTTCTCAATGTGATAAGGTGGTAAATCCATTTCTGACTGTCCACACTTTGTTTCCTCATCCCCTGATGCTTAATCACTCAGTCCTATTGGTTAAAACCCTTCAGAACGTTCAATTAATTTGCATTGGTTGAACTTAGAAGGGGTGTCCTCCAGTCCTGTCTATCACAACATAATATCCCTCTTAGGCTAATGAGAGAAAGCAACATTTGGGATTTTCAGTAAATTGGAGAGTGAGTGGTTCCTAACTGCAGTTTGTGAACTATGAGACCCTAATACCTCCACTGAGAAGCAGTTTGCTATGCTCTGATGATTCTGTTGGAAACACAATGTTGTGTTGATGCCAGAGTTTGAAAAAGCTTGGCCACTGGGGGCTTCGGAAGGTTGTGATCTGAAAAAAACCCCCACTACTTTTCAAAGCTCTGGTTATTCCTGTTTATAGGGAATATTATGAAAAGTCAATACATTTACTGAAGCTAAGAGTATCTTGGTCTGACTAGTGCCTAGAAGGCTTACCACTTGGGAATGCTATGAGACTGAGATTGCGGAAAATGTGAGATATCTCTATTACTGTATATTCATTGATTACTCCATAGATAGTTTCAAACATGCCTCAGAAGGACTCTTGGCTATTGTATAATAATAATAATAGCCACAGAAGCTCCATTTATGTTAGATCTCTGTCTTTGATATTGGAACAAGAACAAAAATGCTTCTCATGGATCACATGCATGACACAAAGGTGCCACAGATATCTACACAATTGTAACTGATGACTTCAATGTAAGCGAGGAAATGAATCCACTCCAGGATTCAGACCATACTTTAAAGGACTTCTCTAATGTACTGAATCTTATCTATACAATAGGTTCAGTTCTTTTGATAGGGACTTTAAAGTTCAGGCTAAATCCCAGGCAGATTTACCAATCCACGGACGTGAAAACCACCTGCTCCCACTACATTTGTAAATATAAGACAAAACATAACTTTCCTGTAATATCTAATATATTTAAATATTAAAGATTTTTAAGGAAGATTTTTCCTTGTTCTAAATAAATGGTATAAGATATGTGGAAACTAAAAGAGATGTAAATTAAACATAAATGTCTGTTGATTAGATGATGAGCACATAACAATATAAAGAGTGTTGAATGTCCAGATGGAAGAATTGTAACTGAATTGCTAAATAAATAGCCAATATTTATTTCGGTATCCTTGGAGGCTTCCTTTTCCAGCATAAGCCAGATTTCATGCTACATTGCTGTTGGAAAGCTATTTATAATATAACAGTCAGTACTGGAAAGATCAGCTAAAAAGAGCAGCTTTTTAGTGGAGATGCTAATACAACAGAATATCAAAACCTATTAAGGAATACATAAAAGATATGTGTATTCCAATTGAAGCCAAACTTATCTATTATATCTGTACATGTCATTAGCTGTGGCAATTAATTTGTTAATAATACAGTGGCCTATGTGTGAAGGCAATAATAATATTGAACATTTGGCCCATAACAATGGCAAAGATCTTTGACTGTGGCATCTGCATGGGCATATGGTTCTGTGCTTTATCCCACCCCAAGCTAGACACAGCACATGTTTCCTGGTCATCTTTTTATTTGATTGTCACAGTAGCAGCCTAGAGTAGAGCACTCACATCAGTTTTACATGGTGGAACAGACTGACCATTCTTTTATCTTGATTTTTCATTTAACTTTACCACCTTAATATATTATGTCATCTTTACCATAATACTTTGATTTCACTTGAGTTTTGTTACACTTTTGGGTCTGTGGAACTCATCTCACTGGCCTATGGCCTCTTTACACAAGGGCTTTTTAGTTCCAAGTACAGCTTTAGTGGGCGTCTTGCTACTGACTGCCTCAAGTATGAATTCCAGCTACTGTCCTCCTCCCATGACTTTGATGGTGGCAACCGTTTTGAAATCATGAATATCAGAAAAAAATCTGTATTTCTTGAAAACCAGAAAAGATAGTGGACATCTCATACATCTTAAAAGGAAACAAGAAAGAAGTCTTAATAAAAGCAAGCATAAGTCTCAAGTCTGACCTTTCTGATGGCATCACCCATACTAATGTTGAATGAGATGACACAGTTACTGCAATCAACCCCAGATGAGATATGAATGCTCCCACGGCCACTAACTTGTTCTATATGTACAGGATGTGACTAACACTCTTTTCCCCAAGAATCAATGCCCAACATAGAACACCCTATGCTCTGACATTATTTCCTAATTTTTTTTTTTGCTCAAGGAATTTAGATTATGTGTATCCTTCTCACTATACCTGAGAAATGGGGAGAAAAGTTGAGTCCCAGTTCCAACACTCCTTTCAATTGTTGACACTGGCCCTTATTAAGGCCTGTAGAGAAACCAGATGCCATTTGATATTGGAAGCCTAGCAGAACCAACTCAGTTTAAAACTTGGATGGGAGACCAACAATTAATACCAGGTGCTATGGGCTATACTTCAGAGCAATGAGTCTGCAAAACCACCTCTGAGTCTTCTGTGCCTAATAAAGTGTTATGAAATGAATGGAGTTTCCATGAGTCAACAAGCAACTTGAAGGCACTTACACAAACAAAGAGATGATTTAATCATTGGTCTTCTCAGTGCAGGGATGCCAGATATTTGGACAAATAGCTTAAAGGTCCACAGAAGAGACCTCCTCCTGTACACTAATGTATGGTAGGATTATTCTCACATTTCCATGTTAATCACTAATGATGGTTTGTCAGTTTACTGGTTGATGTGAGAACTCTGCCTTTGTTCTTGGGATCAAGCTAACTTTCATGGGGCTTTGGTTATGTCTTCCACTGTATCCTATCTTATGCTCATAAGTGACTGATATAATATCATGTAGTGAGCTTCAGGATCTAATTTGAATTTGAACATACATCTCTCCAGTCATTGCTTAACACACAACCACTAGAATAATAGAATCATAGAGTCGGAAGAGACCTCATGGGCCATCCAGGCCAACCCCCTGCCAAGAAGCAGGAAGATGACATTCATAGCACCCCCCCCCCCCCCCCAACAGCCTCTGCTTAAAAGCAGAGCCTCTGCTTAAAAGCCTCCAAAGAAGGAGTCTCAACCACACTCTGGGGCAGAGAGTTCCACTGCAGAACAGCTCTCACAGTTAGGAAGTTCTTCCTAATTTTCAGGTGGAATCTCCTTCCCTGTAGTTTGAAGCCATCATTAGTTCTAGCCTCCAGGGCAGCAGAAAACAAGCTTTCTCCCTCCCTACGACTCCCCCTCACATATTTATACATATCTATCATGTCTCCTTTCAGCCTTCTCTTATGCAGGCTAAACATGCCCGGCTCTTTAAGCAACTCCTCATACTGCTTGTTCTCCAGACCCTTGATCATTTAGTCACCCTCCTCTGGACACATTCCAGCTTATCAACATCTCCCTTCATTTCCGGTGCCCAGAATTGGACAGTGGGCACAGTATTCCAGGTGTGGTCTGATCAAGGCAGAATAGAGGGGTAGCATAACTTCCCTGAATCTAGACACTATACTCCTATTAATGCAGAACAAAATCCCATTGGCTTTTTTCGAACCCAAAGAGTGCTCACCAATGTGTCTTCTTCATCCTGGAAAGAAGTCACGAGTGGAGTTCCACAGGGTTCCGTTCAGCCTAGAAAAAGTGTACGTTTGCATGACTGTATATCCCTGCAGTCATGCAAAACATGTGCTTTCCTTCCCTCCCCCTAGGCAGATTGCTCCAGTGAATGTGAACTTTTAAAAAGCCTGAAACAGCTGATCCGCTGATCAGGCTGTCAGACACACAGATGGTTCAAGGGAAGCACAAATGGAGAGCAATTAGAACTCTCTGAAACTCTTAATTTTACACTTTATAATCTTTAACACAGTTGAATTAAGAATTGGAGGAAGAGAGATCTGATGGAATGTTTTAATTTTTTTAAAAATTCCCTCTGATATGTGCTGGACCACATATGCACACATGCAAATCTGCTTGTATTTATATTAAGATATCTGCATGTACATATATATGGTTCAGCACATAATGAATTAAAAAAAGAAAAAGAAACACTGAATGTCCTCCGTCTGCCCTCTGTCTTGATACGCTTCAAAAGAAGACTGTGAGGATGGTGGGGGACCACATCCCATGACTGACAGGTTGGTGTATGGCCTGCTGTCAGGCCCCGGGAATTTTTTACTGAGTTCTAAAATGTGGATTTTGGAGCTGTTTGGAAGCGCTCAGAGGAAATTCAGTTCTTCCCACCAGAAATGATCTTATTAAGTGATAAATGCTACTGGTCAGACAACTGTTGCCAAATATATATTGGTACACTGAATGTGAGAAACAAGAAATTAATGCTGTTTTCTGGTTTGTTTGTTTGTTTTCTGAAGGTAAGTTCTGTAAGGTCAATTGTCTATTCATCTCCCAGGCTCTGCACTGACTGGAAACACAAATGCTTCAGGGAAAGTTCACCAACAGGGCATATTGATCCCCAATGTTTGATCACTACAAGAGAGACTCTATCTGCCTGTGGATTTCTCATATAGAGGGCAAAAGTGATTCGTGTGCTCAGGATGTTGCCTGCAACATGAATCTTGGAGAAATGATATGTCTTTATCGGTGCAACAGATAGTCTGAAAAATATATTGTGAACATTGAATCACCTTTGTGTGGGGTGGCAAAATATATTCTTTTTCTAGATAGTTTCCAAGAATTCATCTTCAGCAGAGTTGAACAAGAACTTGGGGTTATCAGAAGTACCAGGAGATACATTGCAAAGAATTGGCCCAAAGAGTATTTTCCAAAGGATACAAAAGTTAACAAACATTATATAGTTACAGAACATAGTTTTTCCAGGGTTACTTGCTTAATCCAGCTGAGACAATTGCTTACGGATCAAGGTAAGATTGGGAACTATTCAATCTGATCTACTGCCAGCTGGCAGTCAAATGCTTGTCACCTGAATGTCTTGGCAGGCGAGTAATGCATTTATAGCAGTTTGGGAGATACAGGGTTTCTGCTTGCATACTGCAAATAATGAGTAATGTCAAGTTCCATTTTGCCTTTCATTTCATGTAAGCAGCACAATGCCTAACACATTCCTGCTAGCAGTTATTTGTTTATTGAAGAATATAGAAGAATATATTGAAGGTTGTAGATTACAAAAAAACTCTGTTCACACTGGCTGAAATAATCCATATCACACAGTGAAACAATTTTATATAATCCACAAAACAATAATAAAGCAATATCATTAAACTATTAAAAAGTGAAATGTACATAAAAACAGTAAATGGTATTATGGTATTTCTGGTCTTTGAATATATATATATATATATATATATATATATATATATATATATAGAGAGAGAGAGAGAGAGAGAGAGAGAGAGAGAGAGAGAGAAGGGTGTGTGTGTGTATATATATATATATATATAGGCATCTTTTTGGGCAAACATTCTCCAGGCTACTACCACCACAACAAAAGGGTCTTGATGAAAGAGAAATTTGCTTTCATAAAGAAAGGAAGCCCAAAGCAGATAGCAGCTATACTATCTCCAAGGAAGTAAATTACTTTATTTGATTGCTGAAACTTCCAAAACCGATTTTAAAAACACCCTTAAAAGTACTGTCATCTAGGAATTAAGGATCAATATCGGATTTAGTATTACTACAAATGTATCTAGTTCTAGTATTACTACAATTAAGCTGTGGACCTCTGAAGAAATATATGGTCCTATCAACAATCTGATGTCACACATTTTAGCTTACATGAACTTTATTGCCATTCTAATGAACTACTTCTCACAGATGTTCCTCTGATTTAATGAAATGAAGACACTGGGGGCACATCAGCCTATCTTTACAGACTTCCTCTGGTGGCTTCATGTAGATGCTAAGGGTATGGAAAACATAGTCCACTTTAGCTAAACAATTGTAAGAAGTTACAACTTCTTGTAACTTGGGTGAATCTGCAGTGTAGAATTATTATAAAAGTTGTAATTTCACAAGGCCTTTAGCCTTCTCTACAAAAGAGTGCTGTGTCTCACTAAACTATAAATTCCAATATTGCATAGCATTCTGTTATGGCAGTAAAAGTGTTGCCAAACTCCAAATCAAAGTCTTCAAAGTCAACATGGTCAGACACAGAGCCATTTTGGGAGCTGGCAAGTATCTATTCTGTGTAGCCCTGAAACAGACTAGCAGCTAGATGGCTCTGTATGGCCTAGCAGTGCCAGAATTGGTTCTATGCTGCTGGACCTTTACCTGTTGTCCTGGCTATAATGGTGATCACCAGGTCACTCAGCATGGCACAAAGTAATGGACCCCTTGTGTCATGTGGACGCCACAGAGTCAATTAACCCCTGAGCCGACTCATTTGGCCTATTATCACCTACAAAGCCCTAAATGGTTTGGGACCCACCTACCTTAGAGACCACATCTCCCCCTATGAACCTGCTCGTTCTCTTCGCTCGTCGGGTGAGGCCCTCCTCTTGCTTCCACCACCTTCGCAGTCGCGGTTGGTGGGGACGAGAGAGAGGGCCTTCTCTGTCGTGGCCCCCCGACTTTGGAACTCGCTCCCCAGGGAGATCAGGCAGGCCCCTACCCTCCTCTCTTTCCGGAAGAGCCTAAAAACCTCTTCAAAAAGGCCTTCGACGATTAACTATTAGGTTGAACTATCTGCCCATTCAACTACAGGTTTTTTCTGCCACTACTATTTTGCACTCTATTGAGAAACTACCTCTCCCGTTTGATATATTTTGCACTTTGGCCCAGATCCTTGTTTTACTCTCCTGCTTTTAATATTTTATGCTATATGTTGATTACTATGATGGTTTTATTGATATTGATGTTTTATTGTTGGTATAATTGTTTTATCATTTTATTGTTGTATGTTTTCGGGCTTGGTCCCCATGTAAGCCGCTCCGAGTCCCCATTGGGGAGATGGGGTGGGGTATAAAAATAAAGTTGTTATTATTATTATTATTATTATTATTATTATTATTATTATTATTATTATTATGTAGATGGGCCAATGGTCAATACCTAAAGTAACTGAGGTCCAAGAAAACCAATCAATGAATAACTGATTTAGTGGCTTACATGTAGTTACAACAGTACCCAAATTTCAAATGAGTATTTTGGAGGAATAAATGAGAACTGATTTTTCCCATATTACCAAGATCTTGCAAAGACCCCCCTTCCCCAGTTTCTTTCATGTTCTGGGGCCTGAAATCATTCCATGGCCCTGTATTGCTTAATGTTGAGGATTTATCACTCCAGTTTGACTCTCAACAAGATTTACAATACCAATAAAATATAAAATGGAGTCACATATTGTTAATTTTACAGTGCAGATGCACCCAAGAAATGTATAGAATGGATAACACCAGCAAGGACTCATTGTTGTCCATAGATGGTTCTGATCTCCTTGCATTTACATGTTTTCTGCTGTGTAGGAGAGCAGCTCTTGGCGGTTGCAGGGAGCTATCTTTGGGCCATTTTGGCGAAGAAATAAATAACATATTTAGTACTTTATACAAGGTTGGAACCAGCCTGCCTGAAGGCCTTTGTGTATTCCATTGACCTCTATGTGAATTGTGCCAGCCACTCATGTATAGTTATTTGATTAATTTACAATTACATTGAAATGTGTGTTTCTGTTATAGTTCCAAGATTTCTGGGGCCAAGGTTAATTACAATTACGCTGTTTGATTCAGTATGCTATTATGAACAGATAAAAGAGATCATCCACCTTTGCTTCTTAATCATCCTTTCAGTGCTATGCCTGTAAATTGGGTGGTGGGGAAGGAATGAAGATGTGGACTGCCAGTAAGACTTCTGCTGCACCAAATTAAAGTTTTCTTTAGTCTTCAAATGTATAGCATTGCAATATTTTTAAAAAATATTTTAATCACAGCTTCCAAAGAAAAAGGTCAGGCAAAAATGCCAAGGAAGTTCAAGTAGAGCAGACAAATAAGAATTTGAGGTATCAGTGATATTCATTGTCTCACTCTGAAATTCTAGAAATTTGGGAGCTAAAAAAACCTTGAGCAGAGTAGACTTCTTATTTGGGAACAATGCTGTCATTTTGGCCTCTTGTAGCTACATCCCAACTTTGCACCCCATATGTCTGTCTCTCCCTTTCTCTCACATACACATCTTATGACCACCCATGAAGCAGAGCTCAGTGTCTCCCTGTGTACATATGCCTTCAAGTTGCCTGTCAACTAAATGTGGCCCCATGAATTTCATATGGTTTTCTTAGGCAAGGAATACTCAAAGATGGTTTTAGCAGTTCCTTCCTTTGAAATATAATCTACAAAACCTGTTTCTATATGCCTTCTGTAATTCAGAAAGACACAATATATATTGTTAGTGGAATTGTGTGCCAATTCTGTGTGGCATGTGGTTTATTAGATTTTCCACTTTCCAGTTTGATTATATTGGTGTTGCTTTGTTCTATTAAAGTATTATATTGCCATCAATGGTGAAATGTCAGGAACTTAAACTGGGTTGTTTTATAAACAAAACAGTGGTGTAAGGATACATTTTGAAGCACACTTTTCTCCTTTGAAACTCATGAAAGAATGTCTAAAATTACATGCAGTGATATTGATCCATATCAATAAACCATTGTTAGCCATTTTCATCTGCATTAGGAGCAGGGACTTTTTAATGTAAGCCATCCCAGAATAGTTTGTCCTGTAATAGCAATAATTCAAAAGACGGCATTTTGCTGGGAAAATCAATTCCTTTTCAGTTGCTTTAAGGATAAAACGCAACTAAGGTCAACAGGAATAGCCTCAAGGCATGGCAGATGAGGTCAATCTGCCTGCTAGTCAATCAATAAAAAGATTTAAGCAGATTTAGAAATGTTTACATCAGACTGAAAATAAGAGAATGAAGATAGCTTATGAACAATAAGCTGAACCATGAAAAACTGAGAAAATGTCATCCGAAAAGATCAAGAGCAGTACCCAAGGCTTGGACATCAGAGTAGAGCTGAGGAAGCTATTTTCCCCTTTTCATTAGATGTTTTACAGAAAGTGACTCATAAAGCTTTATAGATTAGTGTTTAGAATACACAAATAAGAAGGAAAGAGGACAGTTTTGACATGAAATTCAAGATGGTAATCAATTGCGAATAGTGTTTGAGAGCCAAAATGTTTGAGTGTGAGTTTTCATGTTAAAAAAACACACTGCATTTAATAAAAACTGTAAATTATATTCACGTTTTTTCAAAGAGTTTTGTTAAAGCAGATTGAGTCATCTACATTCTTTTCATTCAAGAAAATCAAGAGAATCTAGATTAAAGCTATAATTTAGAGGAGATGTTTAATTCAGAAGCTGGATACATGAAGGATGGAAAATGTGCAAGAAGGTTTTTATCACTTTAAAAGAAAATTGCCAAACCAAATGGAGATAACTATTCCTGTTTAACAGCTCATCAACTTTAAGAGAATTGACAAACCATGCTGGGAAAAAGTGATTTGGATATTTGCAGATCAAACTGAGAAAAATCTTTCATGGTGTTGATTGCAATGGCAGTAGAACGAAAGCATCTTTCTCGAGTGTGTGGGAAAACATTTATCAGCATTTGTCACACATATTGTTTTGGCAAAAGATAAAAAGCATTTCTATTATTTCTACTGGGGTGGCAGCCATGTTATTAAAAGGCGGGAAGAACTGTAAATACTTGCTTTAAATTAGCTGCCTTCCCCTCTTCATTACCATCTCCAAACAGCACTGAAGCAAAACCAAATGGAAACAGAGCCATAACAACATGATATGCAGCATCCATGGCACCAGCCAGTGCCACTAGCTAATGAATAGACCTCAGCATGTTTGAATACAAAAAAACAACAAGTCTTTGCAAAGTAAACCATCTAGACATGGTGGAGATTTCTGTAATGTTTCTGGCAACATTACAAAATTGTTTAAATTAACATATAAATCTTAAATCAATCTTACAAGTTAACCACGGATACAAAAAGGGAGCTTTGTTGTCCTTCACATTGGTTTGAATCATTCTCTAGGACATTTTTGACAGCGAATTTATTGTTAAATAGTATCTGCACATGAGGTTTTATCTTAAGTTACTACACAAAATAATTTTTATATTTTTGGATTACATTCTTCCCAGCTATTCATATGGACTTTATACTCCAATTTTGGGCTCACTTTATCAAA
This sequence comes from Anolis carolinensis, assembly GCF_035594765.1. Classification (NCBI taxonomy): domain Eukaryota; kingdom Metazoa; phylum Chordata; class Lepidosauria; order Squamata; family Anolidae; genus Anolis; species Anolis carolinensis. The sequence continues at coordinate 57,632,031 of NC_085842.1, read as the reverse complement.
AATTCTTTTACAGGTTCATCTTCTGTCTGATTTCAAAATCTTTACACAACTCTAAATATAAGTCATTTCCTCTAGCCTCCATGGCCACTTAATTCAGGGCCAGCCCAGTGCATTATGCTCCAGACCAGTATTTTTCAAACTGTGCTCCTCCAAGTGTTTTAGAATTCAGCTACCAAAAATCCCAGCCATCTTACCAGCTGTTAGGAATTGTGGGAGCTGAAGTTTACAACATCTGGAGTCACACAGTTTGAGAAACTCTGCTCCAGATTGACCCTGGAGTGACTGTGATGGCGGTAACAGAATAAATCCTCCGATGGCAGGGGGTTCCACAACCTGGGAGCAGCCACTAAGCTGGCATTACTACATTGGCATTTTGCCCCAATTTGGCCAGATCCATTCAGAAGGTTCCAGCCCACATATTTCAGTTCTAGGGTCCGTGTGCTAGAGAGAATACAGTATTTATCTATAATAACATCTATAATTTATAATAGAAGCTTCCTAATGCTCTATTAATTGAGTGGTTTCAGAAATGAGTAACATGCATGTGCTTTGAAACAGCTGCATGAATGTGGATGGCAGATGGAGAAACTTTAGGCCATCGTGGTATGTGGCCCGCACAGGTACAAGGCTACTTGGAAACTTTGCCAAGTGCCTCGTATGCCTAATATTGCGCTAACAGCACGTCATTCACATGGGCTTCCTTCTGGGATTGGAGCACTCCAGATGGAGTTGTTTTGACTCATTTCACAGTTTGCCAAATTAATTACTACCATAATCGTCATCTTTTGCTATATTAGCTTATAAACAGGGCCATTTGAATGTCTACTTATGCATATTTTGACAGCTATCCCATCCCAAAGCCGATTTTAATGGCTGGTGAATCAGAACCCAGATTCTGCCAAACGTTTTATCTGTAAGTGATTATTTGTGCTTAAAACTATGCTCAACTCATCCCTCACAGTTTTAATGTTTATGGCAGATAAAAGATTTTGAGTATAGCTCTTTTTAAATTGCTTGAGTTACACAAAGGGTTAATTTAAATGTATATGTACTGGGCAAATTGTATATGTACTGGGCAAATTGTATATGTGTAAAATTGTTATGTTAAATTGTTCTTACTGTTGTCTTGTTTGAAATTTCTGGTGGAAAATCCAGGAGGATAAGTGGGTAAGAAAACATAGGTTTTGGATTAAGAGATAGGCATTTCATATGACCTCATCATACTGGCCACTGAAATCACCACCAATTGTGGTGAATCCAGTGGTTCCTGTTGAGGGGTGTGGGAAATCCGCCTCACCTAACTTACAAGAAATACCATCTCACAGGGAGAAGTGTCTACCGCCTGGCTTCCCCCCATTGTTACCAATGTAACATGGGAATCCTCTCATGTTGCAGCGGTGACGGCATGCAGCAGTTCCTCTTTACTTTTATGACGGAGCCCTGCCTGAAGTAGTTTGCCATCATGGGATGGGAGCTGGCAGGCTCTGTTGCAAAAAGTAAAGAGGAACCAGTGTGTGTCACCAAAAGGTACTCCCTCTGACGGGATCCTTAGTGGAGCCACTGAATCCCAAAAGTGATTTTAAAAGGGAGGAGGTGAATAGTGAAAGGCAGGCAATTATTACTTCTACCCACTTGTTGGCCTTTGCAGGCAAAGAGTAGTTTTTCTATCCATCAGCTTTGCAGCATCTTAAACGATGAATGCATTAATAAGCACAGTATGTACTTAGAAGTCACCTCCATATGTTCAATGTAACTTCCTCCCAAGTTAGTATGCATAGGATAGTATGAAGGCAGCCTTCACAGAGGGATTCAACTATAATAGTTGTCTAATTTTTTTTTACTGCTTGATCATTTAGTGCATTTATGATTGCTAATTCTTGAGAAAGCTCAACTACATAAGAGTCTCAGTGTCACCATCAGTACAACTTGGACAAGTTTTTTTTGGGACTCATAACTCCCAGAATCTTCTAGGATTACGATCTCCATATGTTGAAATTCTAATAGTTATGGTCGAAACAAACAACCTGTCCAGGCTGTACACACAAGCAGTACACACTTGAAGCACCCAGGAGCTGTTTTTCACCATATACTGGACTGAAATGTACACATGAATTAATGGTGCATTTACTACCAGCTGTTTCCCCAAGTCTCCACATCAGCAGAACATTGAATCCCCTATGTTTTTCGTCTGAACTTTTAAAAGATATATGACAAACCAATTTGAAGTTTCATCACTTTGGATAGCACCTTTAAACTTTGGATTACAATGTGAGGCAGGTTCACTACACATATTGAAGTGAATGCACCCATAAGTCTTCACTGCAACTGCCTCCAGCCACACTTTCCGCTACTCTATGATTCCCACACTGGAGTCTGATTATAATTATTTTTAAAGCCCACTCAGTAATCTGCAGTATTGCCTCTTCATTATTCACAGCAATTTCTTGCCCTGCCCCATTGCCATGAAGGAGTTGAACAACTGATGTCTGCTTCCTGCCCTGGAGAATACAATACAATGGGCTCCTTGCCATCCAGCCAACCCATACAACTACAGCATACATTAAAAATTGAAGTTCTCTATAAAAGGCTTGGGAAGCTGCTCAAAAGCCCTGCTGAGTTAATGGCTTGGTGCCAGGGCATTGCAATAAAACTGAACCTGTCCTGGCTGAAGCCCCTGTTTAGCAGCAGTAAGAGTAGCAACAACACTCTCCTACCTTTCAGCTGATGGACCAGAGTGGAAGGGACCCACACTGGGTCAGGCAGGGACACCAGTCTCACCAGCCCATGCCAACGCAAGGGTTTTGGTATGTTGTTAACAACAAACATTCAAATCGGAGTTTCCCATTACTAACAGAAGGAGGAATTGAATAGCACTGGTGATTTTATTTGTGTTACTAAAATGTTATCTGGTAATCTGGTCTGGGTGGTGACCCCAATCAAAGCTGTTCTGACAATAGAAGGTGGGGAGGGTGGAGACTTACAATTACAATGTCAGTGTTACAAAACAGTTGCATGGCTCTTGGGAGCAAGCCATAACTAAGTGGAAGAGCACATTAAATAGTTAACAGATCATTTGAACAAGACATGGAAAATACTTCTCTCTGCTTCAGATCTGGGGTGCATCTATACTGCAGAATCTTTAGCTTTCTCTGGCTGGTTCCTCACCAAATTACAAATTCATGGATTCCCTGCCATTGAGCCATGACAGCTAAAATGATGTCAAACTGTATTACTTCCATAGGATAGAGGCACCATTGGAAAAAATATTGCCAGTAGATTGCAGTAGATGGACTAATTGTCTGATTTGTTTGTCCTCTGGTCATTTAGCTCAGAGACAGGTTCACAAAATGGGAGATTTTGTGCAAGACTTCTCCTATAATTCCTCATTGTTGAATATGCTAGTGAAGGCTGATGGCTGGTATAGTCTCACAACAGCTAGAGGGTCATGCTGTCTTTGTTTTCCTTTGCTATGTATCAGTTAATCCTGGGTTATTACATCTTCTTATAGAAACTCCAAGTGCAACTATGATGGGATCGAAGGCCTATCTAGTTCAGCATCATATTTTCCATGGCAAACAACTGGATGCTTACAGAAAGACCACAAGAAGGACTTGAGGACAGTCGCCTGCTTTTGTTGCTTGATTTTAATGGTACTGCTGGGCCTGAACGGGATTGTTTATTTAGACTTGTAATTAGACTTGAAATGAATTTCAGCCCAAAAATCTTGCCTGAAATTCTATCCATTGCTATCAGAAAACATATTTGACATCCAATTATAGCTGACAGATATTGTCAAACAATACTGGTACTTGGTACTTGTAATTAGAAGCTGACAGCCATTAGTATTCAAATGCCAGTTATTAAATAAGAAAGGCATTTATTGTTTAATAGATATCATATTGTAGCATTTCATAATGGGCATCAGTCAATAGTTGACATTTGGAATAGTTTTGAATTTGAGACATAATTTATATTTATTTGGAAATGTGAAAGGATTTTGTGAGGAAGAACTTTTTGACTGTAAGAGCTGTTCAGCAGTAGAACCCTCTGCCTCAGAGTGTAGTGAAGGCTCCTTCTTTGGAGGCTTTTAAACAGAGGCTGGATGGCCATCTGTAGGGAGTGCTTTGAATGTGCTTTTCCTGCATGGCAGGGGGTTAGACTAGATGGCCCATGTGATCTCTTCCAATTCTATGACTTGTAGTTTATTATCTATTTGTCACCTGACAAAACCTAAATATTAAACTGTCAGCAAGATTAGAACATGCACATCTTGAGTCCTGATTTTGATATATTTTCTGAAAGAAAAATATCTTTGAATATAGCCATGAAATTGGGAGATTTATTTATTTATTTTATTTCTCACATTTATATCCCGCCCTTCTCACCCGAAGGGACTCAGGGCGGCTTACAACAGTGGCAACAATTATATGCCCATACAAACCAATATAAAACAACACACAAAACAGTTAAAACTATTAAAATACATTATGAATTAAAAATATATATTTCAAACATAAAATCAGATCCGTTCTTCCTCATACTTTGTCCATAGTTCAGTGTGTTATTCTCTCAGATGGTGTTATTCTCATGGATATGTTGACCCCCCCTCCCCCCGCAGACTAGAACAATAATGATTTGTTCCCTGCAAACATACAAAAGGCATTGTAGTTTAATGTTTTGGTAGCAGAGTTGATGCCGGGCCAATGGTTGGAGAAATGTATTTGTGCCCCAGTTTATATCTTTGGCCTAGAGTTGTTTTCTGTCAAACTCTACTTTTGAACATCATTAAGGTACATTAATCATCCTGCAGAGTATATGTCATCTGATTCTAAGCACACCAGATAATTGATGGATGGAAACCCAGTTCCACAGCACAGCAGACAACCAGAGAATTATAATGTTTTCGTACCCAGCAATACTCTTTACTGCTGTGATTTCTTCATCCATCTGTTTCTATGCTGGAACTTGATTTGCCTTGACATTGGCAGCTGAGCTGGATACACAATGCCTGAAAATTACAACAGAGGGAATTGAAACCCAAGTGAAACAAGAGATCAGGGTCTTCATATTCTTGGGCTGCAGAAGAAATGGGATCTGCATGTTAGTCCTCCTGCATATACTTGTACGATTGAGGTACAAGAAAGAAGATCAACCTGCACAATACTGCACTTGTTCAGGATGCAAATGGCTGCTCGCTTTAACTCTTGTTCTGGAACATTGGTTTCTATAGCAGCTTAGCTTAAATGGACAGTTCACCTAGGACAGTGATTCCCAACATTTGGTCCTCTGTGTGTTTTGGACTTTAGCTCCCAGAATTCCTGACAGTCACCAATGCTGCCTGGGCTTTGAAGTCCCAAACAGCTGGAAGACTACATGTTGGGAACTCTGACTTCAAACATTGATACTTAATTTTGGTATAGGTATAACTCCCTCTTAAAGCAATTACATTAGCTCACCACCCTGTGTCATTGGGTTTCTTCATTATGTGGGATGGTTATGAAGAGTGTAGAGTACAGAATTGCTGGAAATAACTAGAAAAGTTTGCTTTGTTGCCACTTCCACCCATATACTATTTCTCTGGATTTTCTGGTGTTATGCTTCAGAGGTTTTCCAGTACATTTTGATTGTGAATATTTTTCCTTGGTTGAAAAAAATGGAATAGTCTGACAAGTTAAATTTTTCTATCTACAGTTCAGAATTATTTTCTTCCCTCATCTGATGATTATGAATACTATTCAGATTTACTGTTCTTGGGGAAAATACAGTTGCCATATGTAGCAATACACACCTATTCCTTTTGAATTTTGTCCACCCAGGACAGCAAAAAGAAAGAAATTTTAAGTTTACATCATCCTAATACTTCTATTGTCATCATTGGCAAGAATTATTCCATTTCAATCTCCTGTTTTAGTGAACAGCTTGGTACCTGAACTACCATAGGAAGAAAAAAAAATCACTCATTTTGTAGACGTCATGAAATTTAAAATTGATGGAAGCAGAAAATGAACTAATACCAGAATCGGACTAACACTGATTTATGAATAATGCATATAGTTGTATAGTGTTTCAGAGATGCATTTTAATTGTGCATAATGGTGGGATGAAGCACTTTGGCAAGATGGGTTCAGTTGCAGTGGAACACAAGGATTCTATTTTTGAAAACAATATTGTGTTTTAATGAAGCACGAAGTGCTGTCTCAATAGGCATTAAATTGATTTGGAGAATTGTCAATTGCTTACAAGTAATGAAAAGTAACATACACTGCTTACTGTCAATAAAGACAATGTCAACGGTCAACAGTATACTGGAAATTTATTTCCATAATAAGCAACTTCAACATAGCTAGATTATTGCTACGGTTTACCCCAATTCTTCTTTCTTAGCAGCAGATACTAGATATTAGATTGCATATAGGTAAAGGTAAAGATTTCCCTTGATGTTAAGTCCAGTCATGTCTGACTTTGGGGGTTGGTGCTCATCTCCATTTCTAATCTGCAGAGCTGACATTGTCCGAAGACACCTCCAAGTTCATGTGGCCAGCATGACTGCATGGAGCGCCGTTATCTTCCCGCTGTAGCCTATTGATCTACTCACATTGGCATGTTTTTGAACTGCTAGGTTGGCAGGAGCTGGAGCTAACAGCGGCCGCTCCCGCCGCTCCTGGGGCTTGAACCTGGGACCTTTCAGTCTGCAGCTCAGTGCTTTAATGCACTTTGCCACCGGGGCTCCTTTAGATCGCAGATACTGTGGAACAATAATGTCAAATCAATTTAAGGTATGTATGAGTTAACCATCTTTGCCATACTTAGACTCACTAATTGCTAGTTTGCACGTTACTTTTAAGATTTTCGGCATCATATATTTTTAGGGTGGTATCTTGTTTGTTAAAATACTTTCCTACATCCTCTCTTTTCCTAGATAATTCAAACCTGTAGCCATTTTCTCTTCCTTCACTCTTCGCTATTAGACCATGTACAGTCAACCACCTATATTTGTGGATGAGACTTTTTAAGATTGTTTTGTTCATATGCTCTCACTAGGATCTCTAGGTCATCTAGCATGACTCAACAACCACTGGAAGATGATTGTGGAATCACACTAAAGATTCCTAGAGAGACCATATTAATCAAACACATTTTTGATTTATAGTTTTTGATTTTCACAAGAGTCATGTACCTTGCAAATCCAGTGAATGTGGTGGGCTGACTATATTTCATTTGGAACATGTAATTAGAAAGCAAAGTTGTTTTCAGATAGAAGGTGAAGCTTGTTTCTCTGTTAGGCTGTGCAAGTGCATGGGAGTGTTCAGCTTCTATTTTACTAATCTGATTACTCTGCTTGAGAAAAGCAAATATCTCCCTCAAATTCCCCAATGGTGTAAGCCTCTGGCCTCTAGCTTCTTTGTTCAAATATTAAAGCGTTGATATGCGGTGGGCTATTTCAGGGTGTGGCATAGACAAAAAACATTAAAATAATCTATTCAGCAACCACTTGAAACCATTATTCATTTTAAGTGTAACACAGTCCAGCCAAGCTACATTATTCAGAAATATGATGCATCTCCTAACCTATATCATGGAGCACTGTGAAGATATATTTGCTGGTTTCCGTGGGAAAGGGCAAATCATAATTGAGTCATGGGGCTTTACACCATAGTGGAAAGTGCAGGGTGGGATTTCAGAGGGTTTTAAACTTCCCTCATTTGATCAAAGAAGATTGACCCAGCTGCCTGCCTTTGATACAGTGTAAGCATTGCTGATTGATTTTGGGCTGGGTAAAATATTTTCCTCTTTTCAACTTTTTTGTCCAGACTGTTGATTGACTTGTGGTTTTATCTTAAGCAGGTGGTTCCTTGGCAGGGAGTTGGGGGAGATAAATAGGAATTTGGTGAATCACTGGCAACTATTTAATGAAGGGGAAGACTCCAGAACTCCTTCTTTGAGTCATATGACGAGATGGAGAAGAAGACTTGTGGCTGACCTGAGGATGGTTCCCCCACTTTAAGTCATATGGCTTAGAGTAGAACTTCTCAGGCTGGCCTTCCAGTATCTCCTGGCCAATGAGCAACTCAGTGTTTGCATTGTCATTGAAGTTCAGGTGTCTTTTCCAGGGTGAGATTAGGATGAGGCTACTGGCCTCACCTGCTTCCATGCTAGGTTGCTCCCCCCTCTTTGCAACTGTCAGGGATTAATGGTTAAATAGCTTAATCATTAAAATAAAGTGTCTCTTTCAACCCAATCTCTGTTGTGTGACCTCATTATTTTCATGGTTGGCCAGCAATTATTCAGGTTATGGTTTTATCTGCAGACTCAATATCTACAGTTTCATTCACTTATGCTCCAAAAATTCCCCCTTAGAAGTGTTTGGACTTCATCACATTGAGATCCCCAATCTGGGTGATAGTCGGGGGATTCGTCATGGATTGTGGGGAATCTGGCATGGGGAACCCATCACCTTGCATTCCCCATATCACCTCTCACCTTATCCCACAGGGGGAAGTGCCACCATCTGGCTTCCCCACATTTTTGTATGCAACATGGGAAGCCTCTTGTGTTGTTTGCCCCGTCTCCTGTGATATTTGCACCTCTCTTCAGAGGAGCCCCACCAGATGTAGTTCAACATCATTTGATGGGATCCGATGGGCTCCATGCCTGAAGAGAGGTACAATCATGTGCTTTGAACTGGATTATATTAGTCTACACTGTCATATAATCCAGCTCAAAGAAGATAATCTAAATTTTATATGGGAGTGCAGAAGGGGTCTAAGTTTTAATTTAGTGTCAAAATGAGGCCTGCCTAATCCTTGGTGGGGCTACATGAAATGTTTCATTATGTCCACCTTTCTCTTACTGGCATGCTGCTACAATGCAAGGCAGCTCACAACAGGGAAAATATTCCTACTCCTGCTCTATGTGATAAAATCAGGCTTCCCATAAAGGGATTTTTGTATACATGGAAACTCAGCATCAATATTTCACAATGTGTATTGTGCAGAGTGGTCTGTTTTTAATTCTCAAAGCTCAAACAAGGGAGAAGGATTTTATCCAAAGGTATAATTTTTAACATGAACTGAATATTTTTTGCGATTTCATTGCCCATTGAGTTTGCTTAGATCCTTCTGGAGTTAAATTGTTTAAGTTGTTTTCTACATATACCCTCATTTTCTTAGAAAAAGTTGCAATGTAACTCCCTCCCCTGCCATTTAAAAATACATGAAACACGGGAAAAACTATTCCAGTATTGAAAATGAGAAATTCAAAATGATTCATCATTAACACAGAAGACATGAAAAATACCTTTCTGCTCATCCCTGGCAGTCTATAAATTAGCATTGGTGGCCTCCACAACTGATTCTTCCACTGTGCATTTTTTCCACTATGAAGACTAACTTTTTCCCATCCTCTGGTTCCTGTTCTTTCTTGGGTTTCAGGACGTCACAATAGATCTGTCTTTACTGTCTTACCATCAACAGGCAAAACATGTTTATTCTCAGTCTTTTGAAACTGAAGTGTTTTTTTAAAAAAAAAGAACTTTAGAAAGTGCCATTTTTTTTACTGAATGGTTGTAATTGTATAGTTGTATTTTAGCTGAGCCAGTATAGTGTAGTAGTAGTTTGAGTATCTAAGTATACTACAACTTTGAAGACCTGGGTTTTTTTATCATGTCAGAAGCGACTTGAGAACATACTACAAGTTGCTTCTGGTGTGAGAGAATTGGTTGTCTATAGAGACGTTGCCCAGGGGACACCCAAATGTGTTAGCTGGAAGATATCTCTCATGTCCCCACAAGCTAGAGCTGACAGATGGGAGATAATCCTGTCTCACAGATTCGAACCAGCAACCTTTAGGTCAGCAACCCAACCTTTAGGTCAGCAGACCAGCCGGCACAAGAGTTTAACCCATTGCAGCACCACAGCTCCTTGTTGGCAACCCAGTACAAAGCATCCTACTTCACCCGACTTCTCTGAAAAAAGGAGGGGCAGTGGAGCAAATCCGTTGCCCCGTGAGCAGCTCCCTCTTGGCGATGCTTCCCCCCATTAAAAATGGGGAATACCGCTCGAGCACCGAGGATCCATACTTCCTCCATGGGAGCAAGCACAACACGGGCAAGATCCCGTATTGGGTGGGAAGTATCGTATGATGCTTCTATTCCACTTGTAGGCAGGGCCTCCACTGAAAGTCCATCAATGTCGTGGGATGTGCAGCATGCCCATCCATCTCTGGACTGCCGTATAAGTGATTGCCAAGGTCCCATCTTCACTGCTATATAAAATTCAGACTATCTGCTTTGAACTAGATTATATGAATCTACACTGCCATATGATCCAGTTCAAAGCAGATAATCTGGATTTCATACAGCAGTGTGGATGGGGCCTAAGATGCATGGTTCAGCAGGGATTGGTACCTGGATCACCTAGTTCCTTGAATCAGCATACTAACCCCTCCAGCCACATTGGTTCCTGCCTTGTAGTGCCATAACAGTCATATTCCACTGGAAGAGGAGATCTTTCAATTTCCTACTACCCCCCAATGCATTTGTTGTCCATACTTCTGGATATTAGTTTTGGTGTACAGATATCAAAGATAATGAAAATTGCGGCATTGTCCTTACTAGTGAGTGCTCAGTTCATTTCATTGTTAGCTGTCTTCAAATCGACTTTGATTTATGAATGGGGGACTTCCCAGTCACCCTGTCCTCAACAGCCCTGCTAAGGTCTTGAAGATTTAGAGCCATGGCTTCCCTGATTGAGTCTATCCATCAAGATTGGAGTCTTCCTCTTTCCCAGCTACCCTCCATTTAAGAAAAAGATCACTGTCTTTTCTAGTAAATCATCTCTTCTGATGTTGCTGTTTTTGTGTGTGCACATAAAAGCTTCAAAAGTGTCCAGATGCTGGAATCTACACTGCCATATAAAATCCTGATTATCTGCTTTGAACTGGATTACATGGCAGTGTAGACTCATATAATCCAGTTCAAAGCAGATAATCTGAATTATTTTATTTGATCATCTGGATTATATGGCAGTGTAGATCCAGCGTTAGCCTTGAGTTCCTCCACACAGAGAGGGAAATAAGTGGGATAAAAGTGGTTTTCAGATGAAATATTATAATGGGAGCTATCAATGGTTCTTTCATTGATTGGGTTTATGTATACTCAGGTCATGGAGAAAACACAAATCGGTCTAAATCCAATAAATGATTTACCTTAGAACATTTGGGATATGCAATGAGATGCCTTATGTTAGTAGTATCTTTTCTGACTGGCAGTATCCACAGTGTCTGAAGGAAAGATCTAATCATCTGCATCATCATATACAATCACGTGTGGCCAAATATGATTATCTTCCAGGGCAGGCCCATAGCCAGGATTTTGATTTGGGGGACGGGGGGGCTGGACTTTTGGTTGAGGGGGCTGAGTCTGAATGAGAGAGGATCTACCCTAGCAAACCTTATGTATCGTTATCCCAATACCCCCATGCATATGGGATATATTGAGCATGGTGATCAGACCATGATATAAATAAACATAACAGTTTAAATAATAAATGTAAGGCCTTCTCGAGGATCACCCTGAGAATTTCGGGGGGGGGGAGGCTGAAGCCCCTCGAGCCCCCCCCCCCCCCCCCCCCCGGCTACATGCCTGTTCCAGGGGTAGAGTTTTGGTGGTAGGTCTGTCAGTGACTGTGAAGACCTATTCTGGATCTGCATAATCTTTCAAAGTGAGAACACAGATTTCCAAATGGAAGGCAGTCCTGACAAGCATTTGCTGGGCGTGCCTTCCTCTTGACAGGTTTCTCCCTTTCTCCCTCTATCCATGCCTCTTCAAAATCCATAGTACTGTTGGGAACAGTTGACCTCCAGTTAGAGCACTCAAGGGCCATGGCTTCCCAGTTCTCTGTACTTATTCCACATTTTTATGGTTAGTTTTAGCCCATCTTTAAATCTCTTTTATTGTCCACTGACGTTCCATTTTCCATTCTTCAGCTGCTTTGGGAGATGGTGATCAGGCATTCGGACTAATAATTTGCAACCCAATCCTTTTAACTCGGAATTTAGGGGACTGAGTCTAGGACCTTCTATGTACAAGATATGCAACATTGCGCCTTTAGTCACAGAACTTACACAACCAAGAGAAATTCTTGGTGTAATACTGCTGGACCATTTGGGAACTGTGACCCGAACACTATCAAACTCAGCATACATTTGAGAGAAAAATTACAGTCACATTTAATTTCAGAAGAAATTTCTCAGAAGTGAACAAGCTAACTCAAGGGAAATGAAGAGGAGAGTCAAAAAGGTCGTAGTCCTTCAGAAAGCTTGGCTGTTATTTAAAACCAAAGATAAAGTATATATCATAGATAGAAAGGGTGCAAATCATTCCAAAGCAATGCCTAAGTAGTTTAGTTGCAGTGTGAAGGAAGCCTAAAAAGGAAACAAAGAGCACATTTTAAAAGTAGAATTTTTGCCCAAATAAATACATAATTTAAAAATCCCAACAAACTCTGGTGAAATAAATGCTTGTTTTCCTTCTATGAGACTTGCACCTTTGGTTTATAAATAAATTCCATCAGACAGTGAATCAACTTTCTAATCACGGGAAAGGTGTAACAAATTGGCAATGAGTTCTATTAGTATTAGATGTATTAATAGCTATATTTAATATATCTTGGTTTTTCCCTAAAGTTGTGCCTTAGGTTAGTTTACAATTTCAAATAAGTACTATATAGCTAAGCACTTACAAAAGTCAACATTAAAACAAAGTTAAACTAATCACAATATTAAAATAACTTAAAACATATACCTAAAAGAATTTGCTGTTGCTGTTGTGTGCTTTCAAGTAATTTCTAACTTATGATGACCCCATAGAAACTTTATTGGGGGTTTTCTTGGCAAGATTTGTTCAGAGGGGGGTTGCCTTTGGCTTTATTTGAGTGCGAAAAGTGTGACTTGCTCAAGTGGGTTTCCATGGCTGAGTGGAAATTTAAGCACTGGCTTTCAATACTAGTTCAACACTTAAACTACTACACCACATTAGCTCTCTTTTACCATCAACCTCAAGGTTTTGAAAATAGAACATTCTAAAACAGAACTTGGGGGCTGTATGAATACCACTTAGCTTCACCTCTGTCTCAGCCCTGTAGCAATAGCAATATCATGTTCAGACCAATGGCCTAGCCCTAACTATATTCTGAGGTGGGTTGTTCTAGATGGTAATATTTAGAAAGAGGTATTTGCAATTTTAATTTTATTGTAGTCAGATTAAAAGTAGCAAATGTAACTGTGACACCCTATATATATATATATATATATATATATATATATATATATATATTCTCATTTCATGTGCTAAAAGAGATTAAATTAAACTTAACTTTGTAATATATGGTGATTTTGAGTTTTCATCAATGAAGAAAGTATTAATGTTTGAAACAGAAACTTCCACACAAAAGAATAGTTGACATGCTAATCTTTAGAGTTAAGAGGGAAATTTGAAGCATACCAACATATCAGACACATGGCATTCGTATCATCAGTTGAATTACATAATATTAGTATTATGGTAGAAGCAATTATGCCAAGGGGAAATCAGATGAGACCTTGGGAAAGACATCTGAAACTTGCTAGCATTTTGTGAGCATTTATTTATTGCAAATTAAAAGTATTTAGCCACTGGAACAAGGTCAGTTTTTATCTCTTTCGTGTAATTTCTCTGGTTGCGACACAGTGGGAAAAGAGCAAGGAACCATAGATTTAAAAGACAGGTGATGCTAGCAATATGAGAGTATTTTCCAGTTGATTTGCGGCTGCCATCAATGCCCCAACCCTGCACTGAGATTATATTTTACAAGTACAAAATAGTCTGCATGTTATTATCCTAGAGCTTAACTCTTCCCTAGGATATTAGAATACATTTTGATACTACACTAAACCATTAATCCAAAATAATGTGGATTTTATACAGCTAGTAAGGCATAATGGTTTCCCCCTAAATTCAATCTATTTTATCCTGTTTGCTCAGATTATTTACTTGGAAGGATTCCACCATCCTAAATATGTTTTGTAGGTATGTTTGGTTTTTAAGATACTTTTATTTCATTTTTAAAGCAAATCAGCATTTAGAAAATTCTCATATCTTTTGCAGTCTACACATGTTGAGGAATATTAAATCATCATGCTACATCGAGATACGAACTGACTGATGAAAGAGAATCCATTTTGTAGATAGTTTCAGAAGTGAAACCAGTATTATACCATCTTATATCAGGAACCTACATACCTAAAGTACACAGAGGAAAAGGAAACACAAACCATGATAAAATGAGAAAAGTAGTACATTTTGGAGAACATTTATGGTCACCCAGGTCTCATTCTCACCTCCTGTGACCTGGCAGGAGGGCACTATATCTGCCCTGGGTTTAGTTACTGTCTCATTGCAAATGGAAACCATTAACCATCAATGATTGAGGAGTTTGGGCTACCATTAATATTGGCCACAAGAAACATGGAATCACAATTTAAAACAATTCCACTAGGTTTCTGTTTGTCCACAGTTCAATTCAAAATACTAGCTTTAACTTTCATATCTGTACATAGCTTACTGTATACCCTCGTGTATAAGTCTAGAGGTTTTCCTTAAAATATCATCCCCAAAACCTGGGTTGACTTATCCATGGGTCAGTGTGAGTACTGTGCCTTAACTCTGTTAATAAAGCTATTGTCCTCCCAACCCTGTTATACGCCTGCAAAACGTGGACTGTCTACAAATGTCACTCTAAACTTCTGGAACGATTCTATCAGCATTGCCTCTCAAAAATCATGCAAATCTCTCGGGAATACAGGTGGACATTCAAATGGTAATGTTCTGGAAGAAGCAAAGGCCACTTGGATTGAAGCGATGATCCATCAACTTTGGTGGATAGGCTACTTTGTCTGAATGCCCAATCACTGTCTCCCAAAGTAGTTACTTTACTCTCAACTCAAGAATGGAAAATGGAATGTTGGTGGATAGCAAAAGAAATTTAAAGATGGACTTAAAGCTAACCTTAAATGTCTCTCCAAATGTCAGCCCAGGTAGCTGCAATGGTCACGAGTGCTTACTATCAGCTTTGGCTGATATGCCAGCTGTGCCCTTTCCTAGATTTGGAGGACCTGAAGATGGTAGTACACACATGGGTAACCTCAAGGTTGGGATTCTGCAATGTGCTTTATACTGGGCTACCCTTGTACCAAGTTCGGAAACTCCAGCTGGAGTTACAGCAGCCAGATTGATTACAGGAACATCTAGGAGTGAGCATATCACACCTATCCTAAAGTCACTCCACTGGCTGACAATTAGTTTCTGGGAAAAGTACAAGGTGTCAGTTTTGACCTTTAAAGCCCTATATGAATTTTAAGTGTCCTTTGATTGATCTCTGTTTTGTGTGTTTGAGTATGTATTTTGTAGAGATATGTTTTGGTGTGTAACTTTCATGGAGGTATGTTTTTGTGTGCGTATTTGTAGTGTTTTTGCTGTGCTTTTGTATTTTAACTGTTTTGTAACCTGCCTTGACTCATGAGGAGAGATGAGTAAGAAAGAAAATTAGAACTGGGAAGCCCTGGCTCTTGAGCTGGAAGTCAGATGTTACCAACAGTGCAGTAGAATTCGAAGAGGCACGAATGGAGGGAAAAGACTGAAATGTGTCAAGAGGAAGGCACATCAAGTTAACCCTTGTCGGGAATGCCTTCCATCTGGAAATCTGTGTCCTCATTGCAAAAGAACTTACAGATCCAGCATAGGTCTCTACAGTCACCTAAGGACCCACCACCAAGTCTGTAAACTTGAAAGGCAATCATACTTGGTTATGAGGGATGATGATGATGTGGAGAGAAGAAAGAAAAAATATTCCCTGCTCACTGCAACCGTAATCCTTCCCCAAGTTCCACTTCACTCTTTGATCTACACTTCAAAGTTCCTTCCATCCTTGGTTGATCAATCTGGGCCATCTAGGGACCTCATCAGATGGAGGTCCTTAAGCCAGAGGACAGCAGGATCCTCCATGGGTCAGGGAGGAGGTGAATCCATGGGGTAGCATCCCACAATGTACCCTAATCTTCAAATAGCGTTTCCTGTCTGGTCCCGGCTTAGTCAATGAGAATACGAGTGTGTTCTCAGGGTAGCCTCTCAAAATGCTGCCAAGATGCTGCCAGGATGGAGCCGGGATGGAGCCCTACCAGAAGTAGGCCTACGTCATGTGCTGGCTCTGATGGGCTTCATTCTGGTTACATTCCTGGCAGTATCCTAGGAAAGTTGTAGGAGTTGATCTGGGCACCCAGGAAGTGATCAACAGCTGCTTTTAGAGACTAAAAGGTTCATGAAGAATTGAGAGAGCTGCTTGCTTGAGTAGGTGAAGACACCAGCACCGCTCCTGTTGATGCCAATGTGGGCTGGTCATCTTTGAGTTTCTTTCCAGCTGCTATCCCTGTCACCAGATGTTTTAATCTATGGCTTCTTCTACCACTTCCCATCTGCCCTTTTGCTTCCCTTCTGCTTGGTAGTTGATATCTCATCAATTGAATTTTTAGAATGGGAAATACTCAATTGGTCCTCTAAACAGTCTCACACACTTTTCTCTGTCTTTATTTATCTTGTAGTTGTGTTTATTTATATTCCTGCAGTGCCCATTTTTCAGGAAACTGGGAGCACATCTATTAAAAAAGCAACCTCTCTTATTTCATGCTGTTGCTGGTAGCATTTATCTTTTCAGAATTTCACTCCCCCTGCTTTTATATGGTGCCCTTAGAAGAACTAGCTGCTACGCAGAATTTTCTCTGAAGTTCAAAAGATCTTGAGGCACATAGCATGTATCTGTCAACCCAATGATATCTAAAGCAGTACTTCTAAAGCAAAAAAGTCTGGGGTGGCCAAGCAAGCAGTAGTGGGAAAGAAAGGGAGAATGAAATTCTAAATCACAAATACTACCGCAAAAGATAAAGCATTTCATTAAACAACAAGGCCACGTTGAATACTTTTTTCTTAAAAGTATTTCTAAAACTACTATGGAATATTCAGGACAATGCAAAATAGAGAAACAAACACACTTTAATAAACAGAATGTACATGTATTTTCCGAACAAGCAAAAATACAGTGTATATAAACTATCAACAATTAGAGGAAAACTTCACCCTGGTCATTCTCATACCATTAGAGATAATGGAAACCACTAGTCCCCATTTCCATTTTCAGAGAATAACTTGTGTTAGTTGTAGCAAAAACATCATAGAACCTTATAGTACCTGATAGATGAAGCAGTTTAAGATGTTATAAGCTGTGGTACGAGTGGAAAATAAATAAGTGGAAAAAATAGACTGAGGGCTTGTAGGAAAATATGGAGGAACATTTTGCACAGATGATTGTCCATATGGTCCACATTTTACATATCATTGCATATTATCTATTACATATTGGATACCAGGAGTTGCTGGCAAACACAGGAATAAAGGACTGCACTATATGAAATACAAATAGAAAGTCTTGAAGAATAATCAACAAAAATGCCAATGGTTGGTTGAATTGCTGGAGAATTTCTGAAATGAGCATATGAGAAATATGCACATTTGTTTCTCCCTCTCACAGTTCCTCATTATACAAAGAACTGGGAAATCAAAGGCTATTCTCCATATTTCTGTCACCTCCACAAATTAATGTGCAAGGGACTATAGTATCAATGCTTGTTGAATTTCACCTTGAGGTTATCCTAAATGTTATCCTTAGCAGGAGGCAACCTTGACAAAACTGGCAGAACACCTGATGTCAAATGCTGCTAGAAAGGAGAGCAAGCCATTTCAGGATTTCTATTTATTAGGGCAGCTGGATATTCAAAAAACATGCTGAAAGATGGTGGTGGGGGGAGAAGAAAAAACAAGGGAGAGTAAAACTAGCAACTGGAAGAACGGACTTTGGGAGTGAAAGTAGTATCACATAAAATGCGATAACCATGAAGAATGTGGGAGAAAGAGTTATTGATGCCAGTAGGATGAATCGCATTGCCAATTCTAGATTCCCCCCCCCCCTCATTTTCTTAATTTGGCATCATGGTATAAGCACAAAAAGGAATTCCTAGAATAAGGAGGAGGGACTATGTGCATGGGATTTCCCAGAGCTGGGAAAAGTTTCTCATAGGAACCACAATTCCCAGGATCATCCAATCAGCAAAACTCTGAGGGCTTGACTGAACAAAGGATGCCCCCAGGCAAGAGACAAAACATTTCCAATGCTAATTAGGGTGATTAACTGAAACGTTAATGCTGACCCCCAGTGACAAAGGACTCTTGCTACACCCTGGACTCTACACAGATATATATTCTTTCCTTTCCTTACTTAGTTTATCAATACCTCACAACCTCTGAGGATGCCTGCCACAGATGTGGGCGAAACGTCAGGAGAGAATACTTCTGGAACATGGCCACACAGCCCGAAAGACATACAACAACCCTGTGATCCCGGCCATGAAAGCCTTCAACAACACAACAATGCTTTACCTAGATCAGCCAGTAAACTGGCTGGGATTTCTGGGAGTTGAGGGCCAAAAATGTCTGGGGACCCCAGGTTGAGAATCTCTGACCTAGATGAAGTTCCTTAGTCAACTTCCATTACATGACACAGGTTCTGCTAATTGCAAATGTAATGACATAGATTGGTTCCCTTTTAAAGCTGTGCTTTTCTTGGGAGTGTTGTCTGTCTCTATCATTAAGTAAAACCTTCCTCCACTGACAGGATTCCACTCTATTTTTGAGCCACATAAGATAATACCATCTGTGCCGTCGCGCCTGGGGCTGTAAACTCTTAGTGAAAGAGGCATGGACGTGACATCTTTCCCCAGGGGATTGCTTCTTGCCCTCCTTTAGGGAAACTGGAACTCCCAAGGACCAAAACACTGTAGTTAACTCAAAAACTGGGTTTATTCTTCACAAAGGGGGTAAAAGAAAACATACATTACAGTCTTTGATTGTTTAAGTCCATGAAGCTTGTCCAGATCCCTCTTTCTCTGGCTGTGAATGCCGGAGCAAACTCAGCCTCAGTCCAATGACCTATATCTGAAGACAAGAGTCTTCCTCTGTTGCCAAAGGACTGATGTGAAGGCGCTTGAGACTCCTCAACGTTGTTCAGGTTGGCCCTGAACATGAAGTGTGAGTCCCAAGGGTAAGAACCTCAGAATTGGTGCTGAGAGGTAACTTTTGAAGGGCTTTCAGAGCCAAGCCTCTCTTTCACGTCCATCCGATAGAGTGGAATGAAAAGGAGGAAACACAGTCCTACTCCAGGAAGAGGTGGAGCCAAACAGTTTTGCTGAGTGAGCAATGTAACAGGTACAAACAACATTGATTGACAGATATAAATAACCAATCCAACTACATTTACAGGGTAAGGGCAAAATCAGGCATGATACAGCAATTCAAATCTTGAAACTTATAGTTTGACATATAAATGGCGCCACTCGTGCCGTCACACTCCCGGCCTAGATTTCCGGACTTTCGGAAATCTAAACAAAATGGAGTTAAATACCTTTAACTCTAATAACTTTAAGACTGTACGTCTTCTGAAAATAACACAACCATGTCGCTAATAGGCCTGTCAAATAAAAAAAAAAACCTTTTCGTTAGAGATGACCTTAACCTGGGCCTTGCGCACTCTATTGTCAGAGCTAGGATATAATTTTGACACAATACCCTAAGCCCATTGGTATCTAGGAGCATCTTTGATTAAGTAACACCAAATCCCCAACCTTTACGTTGGCACCTAACAATCCAAAACCCATAGTTTCTTAGGGCAGACTGAGTAATTGACCTTCCTTGGTGTTTGACTTTTGTGTGGAAATGCTGTGTCAACAGCAGAGCTATGTGGCTATGGTGTGGCAAAATAAAAGGATTTTTAACACAGGATCTAATCTTTGCTCTTTTTAGTCTACCTCCAACCCTAAGGAGACCCTCATTGTCCAGGAAGGGGTTCAAGTCCTTTAAACAACTATTTTTGGGCAAGGATGCTTTTCTTTCTAGACAAGCTATTTCTTCTAAAAAACACTGTCTTTGAGTGGATCTCAGGATGACTGTTGAGGCCTTTGAAAGATCTTGGGGCTGAATTGCACCACTGTTTTTTGTAGTGATGTAATGTATGAGCCTGGCAATGGCTGCCTGAAGTCTAGTCCGTTTTGAAAATCTTTCAAACTTGGCTGGATTTAAACCTTGCCTTGATAAGTCTTGGCCATCGATGGTAGATTTGCAGGACTGAATTTCTGGCAACTCAGTGTCTTTGAGCACGGAAATGCTTTCTGGAAAGGAAGGATTTTGAAGACATTTGGGTCCAGTGATCCAGGATGACTTGGACAACTTTGCGGCTGATGTTCCTCGGGATGTCACATCTGCCGGATTTTCTGAAGTGGATATGTAATGCCACTGCTCTTCTCCCTCCGCACACACGCTGGCTGGTTCAGCGTAGTTGCTTCTGAAGAGGTCTTCCACAAACTGGGTGATCTGGGTCTTTACCTTCGGATCCTTTAGCATCCTTCTTCTTAAGGACAGGAGACGATGATGGGCAACATCTCTGTTGTTGGGTAGAGATGGTCTTTCCGGCTTGAAAGGTAAAGGTGCTATCCAATTACCTTCAGGGTCTTGAGTGACTTGGTTGTTCATCATCTCAAGAAACTTCTGATCATTTTTAGAGAAGGCTGTTTGCTCATCTCTCTCTGTGACTTCGATGATGGAAGAGTAATCGGGCATTACTCCCTGGCAGCAAACTGAGATGTGGCTGGCACATCCTTGCATTAGTGAAGGCCTTTTAGTGACAGGCTGGAACATCTTGTTCAGGCAGACTGGGCCTAACACCGTCCATCCTAAAGGCAACTGCTGGGCCATGGGTGATCCCTTAGGACCTTCAATCTGGTTGCTAACACGGAACAGTGTGGGACAATCTGCACCAATAAGCATGACGATGTCTGTTTCCAAGTCCAAAGCTGGAATTAGATCTTGAATACCTTTGAGATGAGGATGGGCTTGTACCACCTCCTTCGTGGCTATCTGTTTTTTGTTCCTGGGAATCAGGCTGCATTCTATAAGGTCGGGAAGATCGTACCTGGCCCTTTGTCCGACAGGTGAGATTTTGAACTTTGTTGCAACTCTGCCATTCATCTTATTCTTTCCAGAACAAGTGGATATGGTGTATTCTATTGTCTCGGTATGAAGGTCGAACATGTCGAAGAACTCTGGGGTTGCAAGAGATGCGTCACTTTGGGCATCCAAGGCGACATAGACCCTTTTCTTATTCCACGGCTGCTTGTCTGGATACACCTCTGCCAGGCAGATTGGGTGGCAAATCCTGGGCTTGTGGCTATTTTGACAAAGCTTGGTGCAGGCAACCGCAGGAGCCTTGAGGGCTACCTGAGGTTCTGTAGGCCTTTGGTCTTCTTTGGTTTCTTCTTTGGCAGGAGAATTTGACTTTGCTTTGAATTGAAGGGAATCGAAGTTGTGCATTGCAGAGCAATGCTTGATGCTGTTGCAGTGTTGGCATTTAACCTTTTCTTTGCAGTCCTTGGAGAAGTGAATAGTGGCGCCGCAGCATCTAAAGCACACCTTGGCCTTTTGAACTATTTGGAGTCGTTCTTTGTAAGGCTTCTTTGCGAACTCTCTGCATTCAGCTAGGCTGTGTGGCCTTTGATGAATGGGACAGGATATGGTGTTGTTGCTGACTGGTTGAGCAGAAGCTGCAGGAGTTGCGTCTGTCATCTTGACACTCAGGTCCCTTCTAAGATCTTTGCCCTGGGCTTTGTCTTCTTTGGAGGTCTTTTCAGGCTTTAGGTCTTGGTACAAAGCGAGAAGACCTGTTTGAGGGTCATTCCTCTCACGGGCTGCTCTAGTGACGAAATCCACCAAAAAGGTGAAGGGCGGGTATACATTTGCATTCTCCTCTTTGTACTTGAACACCTGTTTCCCCCAAGCTTCTCGAAGAGGAAAAGGAAGTTTGCAGAGAATGGCACTCTGAGACGTGTGCTGGTCCAGACATGCTAAACCTGGCAGCTCTGGATTTCCTTTGGCTGAAGCTAGCTCTAGTAAAAGATCACTAAAGTCCCAAAGCTGTTTGCAATCTTTCATCTTCAGTGATGGGAACCTGTTGAGTCGATCCATGAGGGATGCTTCTATCTCAGTGCTCGCACCGAAGCGCTGGTCCAAGCGAGACCACGCTGTGGACAAAGCTCTTTGGGGGTCTGCTACATGAGCAGCGTAAAGTCTTTTTACTTGCTCGGCTGAGCTGGGTCCAAGCCACGCCATAAGAAGGGACAGTTCTTCATCCGCTTCTAGCTTGAAATCTCGAATGGCCCTCATGAAGGTGATTTTCCACAGAAGGTAGTCATCCGGTCGGTCAGTGAATTTCTGGACGCCTTTGTCTCTGATGTCTCTTCTTGGATTTCTCAAGAGGGAACCCAATTGAGACTCCAGTGTGTAAGGGTACATCTGAGGAGTGTGATGTGGCCCGACGAAGTCAATGTTCTTCGGTTGAACACATCTTGTCTCGATGGTAGGCGATGCTGGGTTCAGCAGATTGCTGGCAGGCAGCACCTCTGAAGCCTTCATCTTCAGCGATGGGGAATTGACTTGGTATGCAGGGATGAATGTGGTGGTTCACTCCCGGCCATGCCTTGCCAATGTGGATGGACATCTGGATGTTGTTGAAAGACGTCATCCATTCGTTCCCAAGTAGACAGGTGGTATCTCTGAGGCCTAAGTGCAGGAATGGACTCTGACAGAGATGGCACTCTCCCGGCCGTGCTTTGCTGTACTTCTGAGGAATGGGCTGGCCTTGAAGTCGCGAACACTGGAACAGATGAGCGATCTTCAAGGTGGCAAAAGGAGATATGACTCTGCACTACAGGTGGTGCCAGTTGCAGGTGTGCTGAAACCTTTGCTGTAGGCTCTTGTGTTGGCAGGAAACTAAGGTTTTCTTGGGTTAGTTCCTGTGATAGGGCTTTGGCTAGAACGTTAGCTCTGACTATCTTTTGTGCTGTGTCTCTTTTTACTTGAAGCAGATCTAGATCCCGTTGCAGCTCATCTTGCTTGGCTTCAGCCATTGCAAGCTCTATTTCTCTCTGGGCCCTGGCCTGTGCTAGGTCAGCTTCTTGTTGGGCCCTAGCCTGCGCTAGATCAGCTTCTTGCTGGGCCCTAGCCTGAGCTAGAAGCAGTTTCTGCTTGGCTTTAGCCTGTTGAAGGAGGAGTTCCTCTTCATTGAAGGCAAAGTCTTGCCTAGCCATTTCTGCAGACGCCTCTGCTTCTAAAACCTCTTTTCTAATTTTCAAACGGACAGCCTCTCTGTTATAGTGGGCTGCTTTGGAAGAAGTACTGATGAATGAATGTGTGGATTGGGAGGAACTGCTATGCCTAGATGAATGCTTGGATTTAAGGCTAGCATCATTAGATGGAATCTTGAGCAGACTGGATCTAAGGCTTACACATGGGGAGCCTTGAACCCTTTCTTCTGCACCTTTGAATAAGGAACTGGGCTCTGGTTCAATTAGAACTGCGCTGTAGCGCCTCCTCTCTTCTTGTAGGCTGAAAGAAATTTCCTTAGCCCTATCTAAAGACTCTGGAGTGTTAATTTTGTTCAGTACATAGATTATTTCTTCTGCAATAGCACTCCCATTATTGAAGGCCTTTACAAATTCTTGCCTGAGAATTTCCTTTTCCTTTGGGCAAAGGGATGCCCTTATTGCATCAGCTATGGTCGGCAGGTTTTGCCAAGCTCTGTTAAACCTCTGCCTAAGCTTGCCTTCCTTCTGCAAAAGGCAGAGCATTGTGTTCTCTGTGGGGTGCCTTTCTCTGACTGGGCGGGGAGATTTGACCCTTGTTTGCAAAATCTCATTGCTATGACTTGACATTCTGTGAAATTCAAAAGGAAACTTATCCCAAGTTTCAAACAGTACAAAATGCAATACTATATAACTATACAATTAAAGGCACACAAAAGGGCAATGCAATATTTTAAACAAGACAATTAAAACAGCTGCTTAACTGAGAAGTTAAGCTTGGGCTTTCATAAACTTGCAGCAGGCTCTGAAGAAATGGCAGGAACTGCAGAAGGTTGGAATTTATTGCTTTGCAAACTGGGTTCTGGAAGAGGCTTGGTTGGTCTGCAAAGGCTGACTTCTGGAGAAATGTATCTACTTTGCAGAAACCTTGATCTTGTGCAGTTGCAAGAGCTGAATGTAGCGATTTGCTGGCTTGCTTGATAAACAGAAAAGGCGGGAAACCTAGCCAATGTTTCAATTTTGCAAAGGCTTGGCTTCTAGCAAAATGTATCCACTTTGCAGAAAGCTTGATCTTGCTGCAAATGTCTCAATTTGCAAAGGCTTGCTTCAGATGCAAAAAGGGCGGGAAAGCTTGCAAAGTCACAATTTTGCAAAGGCTAGGCTTCTAGCAAAATGTATCCACTTTGCAGAAGGCTTGAACTTGCTGCAGCTACAAGAGCTGAATGTAGCAATTTGCTGGTGGCTTGAGATGCAAAAGAGCGGGAAAGCTTGTAAATGTCTCAACTTTTTGAAGGCTGGGCTTCCTTTGACTTCTTTATCTTTAGGAGACTATGGGCTTGGCAAATTTAAGGCCCTTTCACTCCTTCTTTTCCCTTCTTAGCACTTCTGGAAGGCTTCTTTCAGCAGTTCTGGAAAAGAAGGCTTCTCTCTCAGTACTTCTGGAAAAGAAGGCTTCTCTCAGCACTGTGCCGTCGCGCCTGGGGCTGTAAACTCTTAGTGAAAGAGGCATGGACGTGACATCTTTCCCCAGGGGATTGCTTCTTGCCCTCCTTTAGGGAAACTGGAACTCCCAAGGACCAAAACACTGTAGTTAACTCAAAAACTGGGTTTATTCTTCACAAAGGGGGTAAAAGAAAACATACATTACAGTCTTTGATTGTTTAAGTCCATGAAGCTTGTCCAGATCCCTCTTTCTCTGGCTGTGAATGCCGGAGCAAACTCAGCCTCAGTCCAATGACCTATATCTGAAGACAAGAGTCTTCCTCTGTTGCCAAAGGACTGATGTGAAGGCGCTTGAGACTCCTCAACGTTGTTCAGGTTGGCCCTGAACATGAAGTGTGAGTCCCAAGGGTAAGAACCTCAGAATTGGTGCTGAGAGGTAACTTTTGAAGGGCTTTCAGAGCCAAGCCTCTCTTTCACGTCCATCCGATAGAGTGGAATGAAAAGGAGGAAACACAGTCCTACTCCAGGAAGAGGTGGAGCCAAACAGTTTTGCTGAGTGAGCAATGTAACAGGTACAAACAACATTGATTGACAGATATAAATAACCAATCCAACTACATTTACAGGGTAAGGGCAAAATCAGGCATGATACAGCAATTCAAATCTTGAAACTTATAGTTTGACATATAAATGGCGCCACTCGCACCGTCACACCATCCCACCCCCAAATATGACTTCTTTTCTTCTCATCGGTTATGAATTAGAAGAAAATTCAGGCACGTGCCATTAAGAGATTTTAAAGTTTGGCTTATCCAGAATGGATTATTTCAAAGTCACAATGATTCAGAGTAAGAAGTGGCTTAAAAATCCATAAGGTTTCAGATGCCACCTTTTTGACTGTTCCTCGTCTTGGTTACCATAAGACTTTATAGTACTTATCTGTGTGACATACTCTGGTACTGGGGTAAATCAAGCCTGGGGGCTTGATTTACACTGCCATATAATCCAGCTTCTTTTAACTTCAAACCCTTTTGCTACCTCACAAGATTTCAGAGCCTAAGTAAACACACAATATATAATGCTGGATATAATGTATTGACACATAAGTAAGCTAGAAAGTAAGAAAGTAGGAAAGTAAGAAAGTAAGTAAGAAAGACAGACTGTCTAATGTATAGTTCCTATATGTGCTTAAGGCCCAAAATCTAGTGGGGAAAAAAACAGAAGATCATGTGGACTTGAAGTGACTCACCAAAATGGATCCAATCTATGGGGATCTTCAGGCCCCATTACAACATATGGGGCATATATAAAAGCTTCTGGCATAATGACATTTCTCTAGTTGTTTTGTGATAATAATTTAGGCTGTCATGTTTGTGTCGCTCTACTTTGATCCTTAAAATATAACATTACATTAAAAGAAAAAACAAAATAAAAGAGAGTGTCTCAAATCAAATTATTTGTTCTTGTCACTGGTTTCTTGAGGAACAGGATCAAGAGGGGGAAAAAAAACAAATCTGATGAAGCAATTTGCAAAGTAATGTAATTACTGTGGCTCTGTTTCTCTCCATAAAGACAGTGATTGTTGATTTTGATCAAATGCATATGCTGCTAAGTGAAAAACAACCACCACCAACGTGTTAGTCAAAGCTTTGTCTGCCAGAATACATACCACCATCGCACTGTTTCTTTAGTGTGCTCAGACTCTTTTAATGCATAGATAATTATTGTATGACTTACAGAATGTTGCATACTGAGAGGGAATGGCAAGATGTTTCTTCTCTATAGAAACAGACAATTTTATTAGGCCTGAGGACCAATAGTCTGCCTGGGACTTTCTGGAGCTGCACAAACTGCCAAAAACAAAAACAAAAAAACAAATAATAATAATAATAATAATAATAATAATAATAATAATAATAGGTAAAAGATAAAGGTTTTTCCCTGACGTTAAGTCCAGTCGTGACCGACTCTGGGGGTTGGTGCTCATCTCCATTTCTAAGCCGAAGAGCCGGCATTGTCCGTAGACACCTCCAAGGTCATGTGGCTGGCATGACAGCATGGAGCGCCGTTACCTTCCCGCCGGAGAGGTACCTATTGATCTACTCACATTTGCATGTTTTTGAACTGCTAGGTTGGCAGGAGCTGGGGCTAACAGCAGGCGCTCATTCCGGTCCTGGGATTTGAACCTGGGACCTTTCGGTCTGCAAGTTCAGCAGCTCAGCACTTTAACACACTGCGCCACCACCAGGGCCCCCAATAATAATAATAATAATAATAATAATAATAATAATAATAATAATAATAAGTTTATAAAAACTTATTTTATTATGACACAGCAAACAAGATAGATATGCTGTACCTTGACGTGGTGGGGGGGGGGGCTTAACTGCTCCAATGATGACTGAGGGCTGTGCTGGCGGTAGTGTAACTACCGGCAGGTCCAACCAAGCCAGAGAGGCCTCAGCTGAGGAGCAGAACTAAGAGCACCTAACCCATTAGCATTATGGAGAATCAAACCCAAACGAAGTCTATACTGGCTCGGTCGTCGCCCAGGATAAAAAGGACCGCGGTGGATGCTGCTGATTCTGGACATCCATCGACAAGTGGGCTACGGAATCATCAGAACCCAAATGAACAGTCACAGAAGCGGCAGAAATATACTTTTTTTCCTAGACACTTGGGAAGTGTTCGACTTGTGATTTTGTGATATGAAATCCAGCATAAAAACTTATTATTATTATTATTATTATTATTATTATTATTATTATTATTAAGTTTATAAAAATGTTAAACAGTGCAAGGATCCCCTGCGCCCTACATAAAAGGTGAATTGCTTTCCTTAGAAGCTTCTGGGGAAAGTAATTAACTTTTTTTTTGTTGGCCAGAAAATGAGTAGTCAAGAGGATTTGCTGATCTCCTATCCAAGTACTAACTCTGCTTAGCTTCCATGAGCAGATGCGATCTGGTGCCTTTGGGGTATTTTAGAAAGACCAATTCTAGTACAAAAGACATCCCATCAATATGACATCCAGTGTTTATTCATGCCTTGGTAACATCATTCTGAGTCCAAGAAATGATAGATTAATAGACAACCTGACATTCCTTACATCAGAAATATATGTGTTGTAGCATCACATCATCATTGACATTAAGGTTCCATGATACAGCTCAAATTGCCACAGCCACAAATGATAAAAAATGATGGATACAGTAGTCCAAAATATCTGAAAAACTTGTTATACCTAATGGTTAGCTTCTCTGTGTTTTCTTAGATGTTATTGGAAAAGCACTGACATATCTAGGGTCCTTTCATACTACATAGCAGTACCATTATGATTTCATTAGCTGCCATGGCTGCACTCTGTTGAATCCCGGGACTGGCATATTGGGGATAAGTATCTCTGGAGTGTCAGAGAGCTCTAGTACCTTACCAGACTACAAACACCATAATTCCATAGGATGCAGACATGGCAGCTAAAGTGAAATCATAGTGCTCTAAATGTGCAATGTAAAAAGTCCATTGGCTTCTCTCTTCCTCCTGATCTCATGGTGGTGGGTTAATGCAATCGTAATGCTTACTCCTCCAGATGCAATTAGAAAGACTGGAATTGCAACAGCAAGACTGAGGGTCCTTCCAGACAGTGTCCATAATGAGGGCCCTGTCGGACATTTACCTGAGATATCCAAAAGATGCCTCAGGTAAAAGAGGATTAATTCAGGACAAATCAGGAAAACCCTGCTTTGTCCCGAATTAATTAGATATCCCATTAGATCTGGGTCTTCCTTAAAGGCCTAGGTCTAATGGGGTATTGGGATATGGATCCTGTGGGGATTGACCGAGGAGTCAGTCCCCACAGCCCAATTTGCTTCTTCAGGCTCTATGAGCCCAGGGAAGTGAAGAAGGCATCCTCCCCCCCCCCCAACCCTCTCAAAGCCCTTAAAATAAAAAGAAACTTACTGGGCGCCATTAGAAATGACGTGCCAGGAAGTGGAGGAGTGTGTCTGGAAGTGCCCAGAGTTAAACCTTGAACTAACAACAAATGGCAGCAAATTTCTCATTGTGTATTCTTACTGCCAAGGGAGGTGATAATATGCTTGTGTGTATGAGAGATGTATATAATTGGGTTCTGAACTATCAGATGTCATGGAGCCAGATCCCAGGGCTGAATTTCCGAGCCCTGGACCTGGCGTCATAACATAAATAACCCTGACAGCACCTGGCGGGAGAAGATAGTATGAGCCTGGGAACTCAGGGTTGAAAGTGTAAACAATTATAATTGGTATAGTGTGTGGGAATAGTAGTAATGTGATCCAGAGGGTGGGGTTTGATGATGATATTTGCGTGTGGTGTTACGTTGCATCAGAGGTGATAAAAATGGATGTATGTAAACATTAGGTCATTCTCGACTTTTCCAAAGTCATGTATTCTTCAATAAAGATTGGATTTGAGAGCAGCTATCTTTGATCTGCGTTCAGACTGGTCCTTTGAAGTGAGCCTGACATTTAAGTCGAGAATCCCGTTCTCACCCTCCTGCGGATTCGCAGTGAAGTGATAATGAGTGGAGAAGGAGATCAAAGCCCAAATGGAGCAGGGGCCCGGCCGTTGGGAGAAGAGACGTTGCAAGCCGTAGCTTCCTCTACGGGGTACCCCAGGCCGAACGGCGTGACTCAGAGGATTCCCAGAGGAGGAAGAGGCGTCTCTGCGGCTGCAGAAACCAGTTGGGGATCTGGAGGAAGCATGCCAGAGACCGTAGCCCTGCGGTTATCCATCCTGGAAACTAATTTATCCAGGCTGTCGGAAACCGTGGGGAGGTTGGTCCCACTATTGGAAGAGAATCTCCAAAAAGAGCCCATCCGATATGGCGCCGAGAGAGAGCCAAGTAAAGAAGGAGATTGGAGCCAGAGGGGCCAGCGCGCATCAACGCAGAGTCCCGTGGCGGCGAGGGACGAGGGAGATGAGGAATACTGGCGGGAGCTGGAGTTCCGAGACAGAATGGCCCGCGAAATGGAGTGCCAGCGAGCTCTGGGAACTCTGAGGCCGCCAACTCCAACAGAACTTCCAACCCCCCGAATGGGTGTCGGGGTGGAAAGGCCACTGGGGCCAGGGATCGGGTCCAGTGGATTAGCAGACGAAGGCGGAGAGGAGCCGGAGATCCAGGAAGAGGAGGAGGATGTGCCGTACGACGAGGAAAGGCGAGGTGCGGGGACTACAGCGAGGCCCGCATTCGGATGGGTGGAAGGGCCGACAGCAGCGGCAGAATGTCGGGAGCCGCGCAGAACGACTACCGGAGTGGGGCGCGGCATGTTCAAAGGGGCCGCCCAAGGAAACCCGATGCAACCCTTCCCCATGCCCCCCAGACAGCATCAACGGGCCGCAGAGTGGATGCAAAGGAGGGAAGATCTCAAACTAGAATACGGAGGGGAATCATCTGAATTGAACTTTTTTCTCATTAGCATCAGAGGATACATGGAAGATAATGCACACACATTCCCCTCCGAAGCAAGCATGGTTCGAGCCATCGGCAACACACTAAAGAGAGGAGCTGCCAGCTGGTATGTACAACTACATGCCAGACGCGACCCATGCCTGAGGTCAGTGCCCCGCTTCCTCGCCGCACTAGAAAACCGGTTCAGAGACCGGCTAGAGCAACTGAGGGCTCGAGACCAGCTTAAAGGAATAAAGCAGAGGGACAAAACGGTGCCCGAGTACGCAGAGGAATTCCTCCACCTCGCGGAAAGGGTACCAGAGTGGTCTGAAGTGACCAAAGTGGAGATATTTAAAGAGGGACTACGCCCCGAGGTTTTTAGCTGGGTAGCGCACAGAGATGACCCCGAAACACTCCAGGGCTGGATCCAACTAGCGGGGCGCGTTGAATCCACCCTGGCCCAAGTAAAGCGCTTCAGGGGCAGCGGCGGCCAGCAAAGACCGGTGGCGAGAGGTCGAGGAGAAATGAGGAAGCAAGAAAAGCCCGGAGGGAGGCCGGGGATCCCCTTCAGAGGAGATGACAACAAACCCAAACCGGGATGCTTTGTATGTGGGAAGACGGGCCATCGAGCAGCAGAATGTTGGGCCCGGAAGGGGGAGCCGCCAAAACCCTCAAAGCCCAAGCCAGCAACCGGGAGGCGCGCGGAGGAGGAGGTGCAAGCCCCAAAATCTTCGGAAAGGCTGGTGAGTCGAGACAAACGCATGCTAGTAGTGCCAATTTGCCTATCGGGGCTAGAGAACCGGGCCACCTGCAGGGCATTCGTGGATTGTGGTTGCTCTAGGAACATTATAACTCCGGAACTAGCAGGAGCGCTGAAATGCCAGCAGATGTTGCTTGACTCCCCAATTGCATTTTCACAGCTAGATGGATCAGTTGCGGCTGGGGAAGTATCTACAAAGGAAATACGGGGGGTCCCATGTAAAATAGGCAAATGGGAAGGAAGAATATCCTTTGTGATAGCCCCTATCGCCACATACCACGTAATATTAGGGATACCGTGGCTCGAACAGGCAAATCCTGAAGTAGATTGGAGAGGAAAGAGCCTAGCATTTAAAGAACAACAGACGCAATGGGAGATAAGCAAAATTGCAGGAGAGGAGGACGAGGGAGATGAAGCAGGGGAAATAGACCCACAGCTATTGCCTCCTGAATACAGAGACTTTGTGGATGTTTTCAATCAGAAAGAGGCAAGTAAATTACCTCCCAAGAGGAATATAGAAGTAGAAATTGAAATAACCCCAGGAGCAAACTTACCAAAACCAAAAGTGTATCCCATGTCTGTTCAGGAGAAGGAGGAATTGAGGAAATATATCGATAAGAACCTGGCGCGAGGCTTCATTAAGCCATCCAATTCTCCTCTCGGAGCCCCAGTGTTATTTAGGAGAAAGAAAGACAACTCCCTAAGATTGTGCATTGATTATCGAAATTTAAATGCAATTACTAAGGACAATAAATACCCTATGCCCTTAGTAAAGGATTTAATCACCGTATTGAAGAAAGGGAGCATATTTACTAAACTTGATTTAATTGAAGCATATCATAAATTAAGAATCAAACCTGAGGATACTTGGAAAACTGCATTTTCCTGCGCATTCGGCCATTTTGAATATAAAATTTTGCCATTTGGATTAAAAAATGGCGGGGGTTGCTTTATGCAGCTTATAAATGAAATACTACACCCATTGTTGTACCGAGGGGTATTCATATTCCTTGATGATATCTTGATCGTGAGCGAAGATAAAGAAAAGCACGTGGAATTGGTCCGGGAAGTTTTGCAGAGACTAAGGGAAGCAAAGCTGTACGCAAAACTGTCCAAATGTGAATTTAATAAAACTCAAATCGACTTTCTGGGGTATCGGATATCTCCAGAAGGGTTAGCTATGGATCCGTCTAAAGTATCAGACGTAAAAGAATGGGGAGTACCTCAAACGAGGAGGCAATTGCAATCATTTCTGGGGTTTGCAAATTTTTATAGATCCTTCATAAAAGGCTTCGCGCAAATAACCGCACCCCTTACTGAACTTTTAAAAACAAAAGGGAAAGGGGAGACAGCAAAAGTGAAAGCTCCTGGCGCCAAACTGAGTTGGACGCCAGAATGCCAAAAGGCATTTGAAACCCTAAAAGGATGCTTCACAAAAGAACCCATCCTAAAACACCCCGATATAAGGAGCCCTTTCATAATTCATTGCGATGCTTCAGACTGTGCATACGGGGCAGTACTATTGCAAAAGGATCAAAATGGGAACTTAAAACCTTGTGGATATTTGTCCCGGAAGTTCAGTGAAACTGAAAAATGTTGGCCCATATGGGAAAAGGAGGCATTAGCCATATTAAAAGCCTTAGAATGCTGGCGACACTTCCTCGAAGGAAGCGGAATCCCATTTGAAATTTGGTCTGACCATAAGAACCTCCAGTATTTAAAATCGCCTCGGAAATTGTCCCCCAAACAAATTAGATGGGCACAATACTTCAGCAGGTTCGATTTCCAATTAAAATTTTTCCAAGGGAAGCAGAATGTCTTGGCAGATGCTCTTTCACGCATGCCTCAACACGAAGGCGTAACCACAGCCAAAGAGGGAACAATATTCTCTGATAAACAATGGGGCTTAGTTGTCAGGACAAGAGCGCAAACCCAAAAAGAGAACACTGCTACTGTTGAAATCGACGGGGAAAATAGTTGGGGAAACGAACTGAAACAGTCTTATGAAGGAGATCAGTGGATCGAATCCAACGCAGAAAAGGGGGAGCAGAAGGGGGGATTTTGGTTTGTGAACAAGAAACTGTATATCCCAGCAATATTAAGGATTAAGATTTTGCATCGTTTTCACAATAACCAGAGCGCTGGTCATACAGGAATTACAAAAACAACAAAGGCAATAGCAAAACATTGTTGGTGGCCAGGAATGAGGAAGGACATAAAGAATCATGTTGTTCAATGTGACGATTGTGCCAGAAATAAATCGAGAGGAGGGAAGCCAATGGGATTATTACAAACAGTAGCGGAACCTACCAGACCTTGGGAATGTGTAGCTATGGATTTTGTGGGGGAACTGCCGGTTAGCAAAGGACATCGTTATATTTGGACAGTATTAGACCTGTTTTCTAAACAGGCCCACTTTATAGCACTGACGAAATTACCATCGGCAGAGAAACTAGCTGAATTATACATAAACCATATTTACAAACTTCACGGATGTCCCAGTAGAGTGGTCAGTGACAGAGGAGTTCAATTCACAGCAAAATTTTGGGAAAAATTCTTGGAAATGCTAGGAGCAGAAAGGAGTCTAAGTTCTGCTTTTCACCCCATGACAAACGGGGCAGTGGAACGTACTCAACAGACACTGGGGCAGTTCCTTCGAATGTACTCTAACATGAGACAAAATGACTGGTCTAGGTGGCTGGCTTTTGCGGAACTAGCTTTTAATTCGACTATACATTCAGCAACAAATAAAACTCCCTTTGAAGTAGTTTACGGGTATGAAATACAGCCTTTGCCCCAGTTGCCAAGATGGACAGAGGATGAAGAAACAGGGGCAGGGAAATGGAAAGCTCAAATGCTAGAATGCTGGAGTCAAGTGACTGCATCCTTAAAGGAGGCACATAAAAAGTATAAAACGTTCGCAGACAGAAAAAGAGTGGAAGGCGATAAATTGGGGAAGGGAGATCTAGTGTGGTTAAGTACCCAAAACATCAAATTGGGGCTACCTTCGAGAAAATTGGGCCCCAAATATATTGGACCATTCAGAATACAGGGTGTTATCAATGAAGTAACTTTCCAGTTGGCATTGCCAAAGAGTTTAGGGAAAATACACCCAGTATTCCATCGCAACTTACTGAAAAAGTATATGGGGACTTTGGACAAAATGGACACATAGAGTTATTGTTTGATTTATTTCAGGATTGTGATGAAAGAAGAACCGAAGAGGAGGATGAAGAAAACGAGGGCGCCATGTCATGGAGCCAGATCCCAGGGCTGAATTTCCGAGCCCTGGACCTGGCGTCATAACATAAATAACCCTGACAGCACCTGGCGGGAGAAGATAGTATGAGCCTGGGAACTCAGGGTTGAAAGTGTAAACAATTATAATTGGTATAGTGTGTGGGAATAGTAGTAATGTGATCCAGAGGGTGGGGTTTGATGATGATATTTGCGTGTGGTGTTACGTTGCATCAGAGGTGATAAAAATGGATGTATGTAAACATTAGGTCATTCTCGACTTTTCCAAAGTCATGTATTCTTCAATAAAGATTGGATTTGAGAGCAGCTATCTTTGATCTGCGTTCAGACTGGTCCTTTGAAGTGAGCCTGACAATCAGACATATACATTTAAGCAAGTTTTGGTTTTAACCTACATTCTGAAGTGCAAGAATACTGAGAAGTTTGTGTGCATATCTAGTATAGAAAACATTGTGGATAGCCCTGCATATTTATGCCATTCTTAATGAATATATTAGAATCAGTGGGAAGTTAAAAAGTATTTTTGTTATTTTTTAAATATACTCTGTGTGCGTGTATCCATTAAATACATCTTCTTTTGAAAAGCATCAAATACTTGTGTTTTTATAAGAAAATAAACAGTTACTGAGACATTTAACAAAGATGTTGAGCAAAGTTTGAGATGTATCATCTGACTCATGCCTGCAGACTCTTAGTCTGTTTATGCTCTTGCCTAACACCAATTTATAAAATGCATTGCATCTTTCTGGTCAAAAGGAAATGCCCTAGACTTCAGAGAGGAATGAAAAATGAAATCGGATTGGAAGAATTTTGGACCAAGTTCTGTGGCTTTTTCTCAGATTAAAATAAATCTTTAAAAATGAAGTTAATATTGGAAATAAAATGTTCCCAGCACTTGCTTTCATGTAATAAAAAGATCTGTCTCATGCATATAATAAATGTGCTCCTAGGAAGGCTATTTCTGCTTCTCTCCATCTTCCTCTGCAGCAAATTCGGAGGACTGCTTAAGAACTTGCAGTATTTTCAAATGAATGTCATGCTTATCCATTGAAAGGTTTAGCAAAATGTAATGCCTAATAAACAGAACATTGTATTTTGACCAGCTACAAATGACAAAGGTATATTTTAAGGTCTTCCCAAACCTGAACCTTACTGATTTATTCCAACTACAGTAAATTCAGGATGCATCTATAATTAATGAAGTTTGGCACCATTTGAAGTAGCATGGTTCAATGTAGAATATTGTTAGTATTTTTCTTAGCCGAATATTTGATGGCCTAGTCATGTATTTGTCCTGTCACATGAAGAGTACACAACAAACGTTCTGTGATGTGTAAAAACAGAATAGCTTATTATGGCATAACATTTTGTGGTTTGTAATGTGTTTTGTCAAAACATGAAATGTTGGGGTGGATTTGAACTTAGGATCTTATTAGACAGAGCAGGGGGAAATGAGGGAAAGTGGGGGAAATTGTCTTCTTTACGTGATGTTCCATTTTTAAAGAAGATGGAGAATGTACTTACCCCATCACACAGGATTGCTTCCTTCAAGCTCAACCATCCACTTACAGGAGACAGAAGGCAATAAGGCTTTGTTCTTAAGACAGACCCCATTTCTGTCCATGGACTCCTCTGCTCTCCCTCCCAATCCTCTTACTCCCGAGGAGACAGGAAGCAGAATCCCCTTCTCTAGGCTCATCTCCTTTCCTCTGAATTGTGGATGTCCAAAATTTACTAGGCACTAGAACATACTGTAGCTGGTAAAAAAGGAGAAAACAAAGTTATAAAGCCAGCAGTAGCACAATTTTGAAAGCCAAGACAAGCGAAGTGGCAATATCTTGACCTTTTCGTATTTCTAATGATTATGAAACAGGATTTTGGAAGAGAAATGTCAATGCTTGGTAGGAGACGGCCCAAAGAAACACCCATTATATCATGTCACTGAAGCAATTCAACATGGGGAGATTTGACAGATCCCATCCTACATGTTTTTCCTTGCTTTCTCCCATTTCCACACAAATCATGAACTCAAAAGTTGACTGCTTAATTTCTAGGGTGACCGCTTAATTTCTAGTGCCATCCAGGGGTTAGACTATGAGCCTGAGCAGGCAGGACCTGGCAAGTCTATGATTCTATGATTCTAAGTCCTCTCAAACACTGTAGAAAATGGGTTGCTGTGAGATTTCCAGGCTGTATGGCCACGTTCAAGAAGCATCTCTTCTGATGTTTCACCCATATCTATGGCAGCCATCCTCAGAGGTTTTGAGATCTGTTGGAAACTAGGCAAGTGGGGTTTATATATCTTTGGAGTGTCCAGGGTGGGAGAAAGAACTCTTGTCTGTTTGAGGCAAGTGTGAATGTTGCAATTGGCCACCTTGATGAGCATTGACTGGCCTTGCAGCTTCAAAGCCTGGCTGCTTCTTGCCTGGGGGAATCCTTTGTTGGGAGGTGTTAGCTGGCTCTAATTGTTTCATGCCTGGAAATTCCCTGTAATGAGTGTTGGTCTTTATTTAGTGTCCTTATTTTAGAGTTTTTAAATACTAGTAGCCAAATTTTTGTTCATTTTCATGGTTTTCTCTTAGTGCAGCCACCCAAACCTCCAGCCCTTATGCTCTGCTGGGAAATCCCTGCCGATAAATGCCAAGGGCAGAAATTGCCCAAATTGTAGAGTGAATCCCTGGGGCAAAGGCATAGCAATGGGAACCCTGTTATCTTCTGGAAAAGCAGGGGGGAGCGAGGATGGAAAGTCCTAATGCC
Source organism: Anolis carolinensis (assembly GCF_035594765.1). NCBI lineage: Eukaryota > Metazoa > Chordata > Lepidosauria > Squamata > Anolidae > Anolis > Anolis carolinensis. The sequence goes on along the minus strand of NC_085842.1, from coordinate 57,595,119 downwards.
CCATCAGGAACCTGCCTCCTACATCAAGCTGAACCAAAGAGCACAGGAGAGGGGCAGAGCAACCTTGACTAGCCTGCAGCTTTGCCCCTGTCAACCCTCCACCAAGTCTGGTCTCCTTCATGGGGGACTTCAAATTTCCCCCTGTACCTTAGGTTTTGTCTGCTGGCTGCAGGTGGACCAACCTGGTTGCTTTCACTATGTCGGCTATTGCTGCTATTGCAATGCAAATTGGCAGAAAGGTAGGTAATGATATTGTGAATAAATTCGCAAACTTTGGTTGAGATAGTTCTTGGAATTCTAGAGAGACTCTATTTTTTGCTTCTCATAGACTTAGCATGGGGATTTGGCTAACCAGTTAAAATTAATGGAGAAGCCAGGTTTTTTTTTAAACCTGAAAAATTTTGGGGACGGGTTGAACCCTTAAACTGGCCCCTTGGTTACGAGCTTGCTCAGATGGAAAATATGTCCCATAATCAGCCAGAAATAAACTGAAATTGAAGCCAGAAGTGATGAAAATAAAGGTAAACATGGCCTGCCAATGGGCAGAATTGGTGCCTACTCTTATCCTGGGACAGTTCCTTGTCTTGGATTTATATCTTAAGAACATATCCTTTAAACCCACATTCTTGGGAATTATTACAATCAAAAAGATATTAACTAGCACGAGGCACTCCCAGGTCCAACATTTTGAACTGCAAATTTCCTGGGTCATAGATTATGTTCTTAACAAGTCTAGAACCATTTTTTTATTTTTGCTATCTGCAGTGTTAAATGTGTTGTAATGGTTCCCTTATGATACCTGCAATCCAGATGTTCCTTTAATACATCTGGATTACAACTGTGCAATTGCCCCATATATGAAAGCATTACAACTGAAGCTCTGAAACATATTTGTAACAGTGGAGTAAAGATATATCTCTGTAATAAAACACATGTGTTCTTTGGCATTATTTTTTAAACAGAAAATCACAATGGCAGAAATAACTGGCTAGGGATAGGTTCTTATGTCACACACAAAAAAGGAAGAAGAGCAGGAGGAGTTTGAACCTTACAAAGATCATTTGAAAGCTTTCCCCAAAATCCATCCAGGAATATTTTTCCCTTCACTACCCTTTGCTTTTTTCATGATTTCCATTTTGGTCTTTGGGTCTCTATGCTCTCTGTCTCTGTCTCTCTCTGTCTCTCAATCTCTCCCCCCTCTCTCTCTCCTGGGGGTAATTAATGAAGCAGCTTGTCTGTTGTCCACTATTCTTTTCTATTTTGTTGTTCTGCTTGCTCATTAAGAGGTTTTGGGAAATACTCTGTTTAGCTTGCCTGGTGTTGGCAGAGTTGTGATAGAATTGGCTAGAGAAGGATCCCATTCCTTCCCAGCAGATTTAATGCATTGTTTGCTGCAGATGTGCTATTACCACCTAAAATCTGTGCCATTCTAGTCCTCCTTTATCTTCTTCCCAGTTTCAATGCTTCTTTAAAAATTTTCCCTAAACATAGGACAAGGAGGACATAAAAAGAGTTTGCAAAAAGGGGTGCCTTTGTCAGAGGCTTTGTTAACTGAATTGTCTGTATATTTAGCCTTTTGGTCCTTCCTGGAAATGAAATGAGATAAGGACTTCCTTTTTTATGATGGGACCTTGCTTGAGAAACATGAATCTCAGATCCTATGACATGCTGCATACTGTTTATCGTCATGGATAAATCTAGAAATTTTAGTCAAAAGATAAAACCAAAAAAACCTGGGTCAATGTGAATCCTGTATCTTGACTCATAGGCCCCTTCCACACTGCCCTATATCCCAGGCTATCTGCTTATTCCAGATTATCGGGCAGCGAAGGCTCATATCATACAGTTTAAATAAGATAATCTGGGATAAGATCCTGGGATATACAGCAGTGTAGAAGGGACCCAGGGGCCTTCCACACAGCCATATAATCCAGAATATAAAGGCAGATAATCCGCAATATCTGCTTTGAACTGGGTTGTCTGAGTCCACACTGCCATATAATCCAGTTCAATGTGGATTTTATACAGCTGTGTGTAAGTGGCCTTATGCCTGTCCTGGGCTACCATAAAAGAAGCATGGATTCCCCATGGTGCCATTTCTGGACTTTTTGAATTCCTGGGTAGGAAAATGATAGTGGTGGTGGTGGCCAGGGGTGGCTGGTCCCCCGAGGCAGTATTGGCACTTTCTGATCTCTATGGCACAAACCTTGACTTATCCATGGGTCATCTTAACATCCATAATTTTGCTCCCAAAATGCCATTGATTTATACATGAAGTCAATTTACACATGAGTATTCAATAGTATAAATTAACATTCAAATAGTAAGGGAGTAATTATGATTTGCAAACATTCTGCTGGGTGCCAGCATTGTGGGACCAACTGCATTTGTACCAGTGTGCTTGCTTGTTGTCTTATTCCCCAATTGAGAATGCATGATGGCTCTTTTCCTGCAATCTCTCTAACAAAGGGGCACACTGAGGACCCTCTACACTGCCATATAAAATCCAGATTATCTGCTTTGAACTGGATTATATGGCATTATAATCCAGTTCAAAGCAGATAATGTGGATTATCTGATTTGGTAATCTGGATTATATGGCAATGTAGAAGGGGTCTGAAAGTACTGACATCCAAGAGCTATTTACATTTGAATTGTGCTGCTTATGCAGCCATGAACTGAATACATCCATTGGGCAATATCCAAAAAAAGGAATACAGTATGACATCAGTATATATACATTCCCTTATACTGTACATGAAACTGCTGGTAATCACATACCCTATTGAAATAAAGAAGGTCAAAGAAGTTGAAAGCATTGTGCTGGTGAACTGTAATCATATGATTAAGGGAATTTACAAATGTGAATGGCATAACAGGTCCTTCTAGTGCTGCAGCTTTGCCTTTTGGTCCAGGTATCTGCTTATTCTTACATTTTAAAACACGGCCAATTCACCTTCAGCTACGTACCTAGATTGACTCTTTGGTGTCTAGGTATCTGACTTTAGTTCATTCTGGCCAATGACCCAACTTCACCTCAGGAGTCCATTCCAAAGCCCTATCAGAGTCTACATCCAGAATTTCCCCTTCTACTTAAATAAATAGGACAGCTTTTGCTGGCAAACTGGGCTTTGTGTTTGTCAGAGACCTGACCTGAATAACAATATTTAACATTTATGTAGCACTTCTAAAGTGTTTGAACAGATTCACAGATCTTATCCCACTATAAAGTAGGTCAATATTAATCTACATTCTAACAGTGAGCTCATTCCTCTGAAATACAGTCCAAAGCAGCACTATTCGCACACAATAAGGAGGTATCAGGAAACTTGAAGGTAGCCAAACTTTCCAGGGCTTGGAGAAATTACTACAAGCCCTAGAACTCCTCATCCAGCATGGCTATTGATTGTGAAGCATGGAGAATTCTGGGAAATCGTAGCACAATGAACAATGCCTCTGAGCTCTGTACAAAGCAGTTATAGGTGAGTGCAGGCATGGGCAAACCTCTGCTCTCCAGGTGTTTTGGACTTTGCCTCCCAGACATCCCACCCAGTTTACCAGTCTGAGTCTGAGACCCAAAACACCTGGAAGGCTGAAGTTTGCCCATGCCTGGGTGAGAGGGATCCAACCCTACTTGGCCCACATCAACAATGGTCCATTGAGTCAGAGGACAGAAAATGGAGGGACTGGGAATGGAACAGAGTACTCTAGAACATGTCGTATAGGTGAATTCAGTGCCTCATTGTTTTATGTGAGCCTCACCTGATTACTGTAGTTTATCTCAAAGTTAATTAATATAACATATAATGGATGTTTACTCTTGCCTTATAGTAACTTTTTGTATGAATTGCTTTTGGAATGCTGTCTGAACACAGCCAAACTCTATCTTTTAATTTCCATAATCTCCTGACAATAAACTGGGAGATTATTTTCTTATTTTGGGATTTTATTTTTATTATAATCCATTATGTGATTAGATTTTGTACATTTATTCCATATATGTCTTTTATTTATTACATTTCCTCACCTTCTTCCTATTTCTCACTTTTCCTCCTTTCTATATTATCCATTCATTTATCTCATATGTCTTAGTTCTGTTCAGCCTTTTTTCCCTCTGCAATCACTCATTGTACTTTGGACTAACCCCGTTATGTTCAGCAGAGCCAACCCGTTAAGCTTATCATGACCCTATTGCCCAATACTACACTGCATTCCTTCTTGATTGCACTCATCTCAGGGGCGGACCATTAAACAGATTGACACTTCAATTATATAGTTTATTGAATTTCCCACCACCACAAACAGCCAATCAGCGATGACATCTGAGGGAATCCCCAACCAACCAGGAAGCGAAATATAGCCACACCAATTCTGAGCCAGTCAGGAGTGCAGGTTTCTTGAATAACTGTCAAATGAAATCAGAATGCTCTGTGTTTGCAACTTTAGTAAGTCAGTATTTTGGAGTGCTTTCTCTGCTGACATTTTCTTTGGTCTTTAAGAATAAGCCTCCGATTTTGCCTTCAACCTATCTCTGTCTCATTTAGCCATCTGGAAAACTTGGCCCCTGAACCTGCAGTTTTAGTGGATCTGAAATCACTTGACAGTACTTGGGGTATTGGGTAAAGCACAACAAAATACTTTTATTACTTAAAATCCATGGGGGAGATGTCCTGGGAATTGAAATTTACATAAAACTAGCACAGTAAATCAATACAATTGTTGAGTTTTGACACTGATTGTATCAACCAACAGAGGCTCCTTCTACACTGCCATATAATCCATTCAAAGCAGATAATCTGGATTTTATATGGCAGTGTAGATGAGACTAGAGAGAGAAAGAGAGATCAAGTAGTTCTATATCCACGTACTACCAGACAGAAACAGGTAGCTAGCTATAAGGTTCCCATGTGTATTCTGTCTTTGTATTGTCTGGTCTTTTGGTGACTCAGACATAAACTGATGCTTTCAGGCTTCATGTCTTCCTACCGCTTCATCTTGTGTCTTCCTTTGCCTTGCAGCTATAAGAAGCTATAAGAAACAGTATACCAAAATTTCTCTCCCAACGTCACCCCGTTGGTCTTTATGGCTGAGCAGGATTTCAAACCATAGTTATCATAGTTGTGGTCCAATGCTCAAACCACTATACCATGCTGGATCAATGGTATACTACTAAAGAAACAGTAGTCCTTCTAATACCTCAAAAGTAATATTGATACATAGATCACCATTAATAAACTTACGCTAAACTAATATGGCTTTGTTAATAATTCTAAATTCACATTGGGCTACTATCAATTTGCTTTGCTTTTTATTGGGTGCTTCCAGATGGGAGAAAGGTGTTTGGAAAACCAGTGCTTTGTTCCTGTACAAACAGATTTTAGTTTGAAGATCCATATGTTTTCCTCATTTACTAGATGTTCCCAGAATTACGAAAGACTTTTCATTCCCACTCCCCAGGCTGGTTTAGATTAAGCCAGTACTTTCTTTAATGACATGCATCTGATTTTGTCTATATGTCTATCTTTGAAGCAATAAAAGATGTCTGCAGCCAAGTACCGGTAATTGTTTTCAAGACACAGGTTCAGCAGAGATCAAGCAGGGAAAAGAGGAATGTTAGCACTAAAACAAAATCGTCCTAATACTCAACTAGCGTAATATTGCTAAAGTAGTTTAGTATTTTGACTATAAATCCAGATTAATAATTTAAAAGGCTGTTTGGAAACTGCTGAAATATTGTATGAGACTGGATAAGACATGATCAATGAGATGATATGATCAATTGGAAAGGAAAAGGGAACAGGGAGGAGAGGAGAGGAGGGAAGGAAAATAACTCATGATATTTCAAGAAAGAAACTGGATCCAAATCCATAGATATCTTGGTACAAAAATAATGGAAAAATCTAAAAAGTTCCTGAGATTTCTGACCCATCTGCAGGCACCCACAGAGAGAACTGCCACAAGCTTGAAGAGTCTGAAAAGCAATCTGCTGCCACTTTGCTATTAACAAGTGCTTTCCATGTTTATTATTGGTAGTGGGGAAAACAATAGTGGATACAGTTTGATAGACAACATTTTGAACTCTCCTGCCAATTAAGATATTTAGGTGGAAGAAATATCATTATCTTTGAGATTTCTTTAATAGAGGTTGCTTCCTCATATTATTTCTCTTTTAGTATGGAACCTTTGGAGTTATATTTTAAGCAACTATAAGGTACAGTGTTCCCTCACTTATCGCAGGGGTTAGGTTCCAGGACCACCCGCAATAAGTGAAAATCCACAAAGTCAGGACGCTATATTTATTTTAATATTTACACATTATTTTAGTAGTTATACACTATTTTAAGTCTTTATCAACCAATCGTGTGTTGCTATATCACCTCCTTCTCCTCCCGTTGCCACTTGGGCTCCTTGTCTCTCTCTCTGGCTTCTCCTGCCTCCCTTCCTTAGGCTGTAAATTGTAATTTTTATGATTTGTAATAGTCATTTAGAGTTTATTGAAAAACCGCAAAACAGCGAATCCACGAAAAGTGTACTGTGAAGTAGTGAGGGAACACTGTAAACTAAAAACAAGACAACAGATTCAACGTGGCATACCTTTTTTTGGATTACAGTCTACTTGCGTCTAACTTGGGTAATGTCCTTGCAGACAGCCAATTCTCTCACACCAGAAGCAACTTGTAGTTTCTCAAGTTGTTCCTGACACACAAAAACATTAGAAGATATGTATGATATATAGTGCAGCTACTGAATAGTACTGATCTATTATGCAGGAAAACATGACTCTCCAACGCCTTTCATGGAAGCTTTGCCTAACTGGATGGGTGGCTGGAATGAACCAAATCTATAGAGAAAAGATTAAAACATCTAAAAATCCTCAGGACATTCTGTGTGTTGGTATGATGATCTGAATATATTTTAGTTGTCGCTGGCTTTTGTCCTATCATCAGATAAAATGGAAGCCATTCTACTAAGAATAGAATAAAAACACCTACATCTACTAAATGCTGAAGAATTATATTCTAGGGAAGAAATGACATTTAGGCTTTCAGAAACTTAGTGCAGGTAAACAATGCTCCAGCTACTCTGTCCCTTCTTTGTTGTCAGTGCTCTTTAAGCTATGAGTCATACCTGCCAACTTTGATTCTTTGGGTCTGTTCTGAGTCTGCCGTGTTATTAATTTGCTGCTGTGACTCATTTCAGAAGAGATGGCACAAAGGACAGTTGGCTAGTTTTCATCATCTCTCAACATCACTATTACAGCTGAATGTTTCTACTCTAAACAAATGTTTCTTTTTCATGAAAAAACATAAGGCACACAAATATATTGGGTAACCTAGAGCAGGGCCTTATCATGTAGGGCCCAGCATATTTTTTTATCCCAGGGTGCCAGGGACTGGTACCACATTTTTGCTTTTTGGCTACAACTATTTCTATCTCCAGGGATTAGCAGCCAGTGGCCTGGAGACCAGTTCTAATCTGGGGACCACCTCTGAGCAGTTGTACGCCAAAACACTTGGGGACCCACAAGTTGAGAACCACTGATCTATGAGGGGAGAAGAGCAAAGACACTAGGGTGAATGTCTTTGCCAGTGTCAGCAAAAATACCATACAACTAGGCGAGGGGAGGGGGCAACCCTTCTTCTCAAAGTCATGTGGGTGCCTTTGTTGATATTTGCAAAGGTTTCCAGTGATAGTCATGAGCTGTCTGAAGCTGTGTGTCAGCCGCTGTGGTGATAAATTATGTCAAAAGTAAGTGCCATCATGAATATGGATAGACTTACATACTTACTAAAATCTAGGAATACCAAGAAAGCATACAGACTGGTGACCAGTAAAAGAATGTTTAAATAAGGAAAAAATAAAATTCTAATTTAATAAAAAAGAATAACAAAATAACCAGATATAAGAAAAGAAAGACACTTATCCAAAAGAAAAGGAATAAAGGAAGAGAGAGGGGCACAATAGACAGTGGAAATAAATGAAGACTGATGAAACTATATTGAAACACCATACATTAGAGGGAAGTCTACAGGGAGTAAGTGTGTATAATATGTGTGTATTAGGACTGGGCTGTTGCACAGGCTGGAAAGCAAGCCAGCTGCAACAAATCATCAAATCACTCTGACCGGAAGTGAGCTATGATGGCAGCGGGACGGACCTCCTGAGAGATCCTCAAGGAAGGTCACCGCTTAGTCGATTGGGTAGAGCTTTAAGCTCCCCTCTCCCTGGGGATTGAACCAGGGGGGGACGCAAAGCCTCCAAAGCGACAAAACGGATTCCTAAAGACCGCTCTTACCGGGCGGTCTGGAAGGTCCGAATTGCGGAGGGCGCGGATCGTCAAGCGGGAACTCCGCAATAACCGCCAGCCCGGCTCATTTTTAAAAGAAAGAAAGGTCGCGAAGAAGAAACCGTCCGGAAAGGAGACTGTAAGTTTCCAGTAAAAAACTTTCTCGTTACTAAGGGAATAATACGGGTCTGGACTTCAAAGAAATTTAACCAAACAAGACCCATGAGGGGGACAAGTTAAAATGGTGAATACTCGACTAGGACGTAATGAAGTGTATTGAATTGGACTTGACATAATAACAACAAAGACGATTGGGTAGAGCCTTAAGCTCCCCTCTCCCTGGGAAGGAGATCGAACCAGGGGGGAACGCAAAGCCTCCACAATGGTAAAACAGACTCCAACAGACCACTCTGACCGGGCGGTCTGGAGGGTCCAAATCGCGGAGGGCACGGATCGTCGAGAGGGAAGCAGCGTGACTCTGCTATAATCGCCAACCTGGCTCAAAACAAAACTTGGACTTTACAACTAAAAACAACTAAATAAGAAGTGGACTAATCCTTTGTTTTCCAACCGATTCCCAGAAAAGACAACGTTAGATTGACCTTGACTGCCATATTGTTTTGTCTACACTCCTCTCCTTCATAAACAAATCTCTAAGTCCAGGAAGTACGTAAGAGAAGGGAAGCTGCAAGGAGTTCTCCCCCACGAACGGAGCGTGACTAATTGGTAAAAACGCGCATAGGAAGAGACACAAGAGACGCAAGAGGCGGACGGTCAAATCAGTCCGGGCGGAAACAAACCTTGAAAGAGAAAAAGAAGAGGAGCAGGAAGCTCTGATCCCTGCAAAATACCCATCTCACAAAAAGAAATGATTTCACAATCTAGATGAACTGGTAATACTAAGATTAGCAGTCTATCAGATTCAAGAGAAAACAGTAATATTAGGACGAAGAGACGAAGGGAGACCAAAGTGGAAGTAAGGAGAGAGGAACAGTCCAGATTAGAACACCGGCAGAAGATAGAACCCAATTAAAACGGAACGGCGCGGAACCAGAGAGGATCCTTGGATTAAGACCGCAAGAGTCTGAAGGGGATCACCTGAGCGACGGACTGACCAACAGTGTGGTGGACGAGTGACTACGGAAGAAGAGAATTAGAAGATACCTGGAAGGTACTTGGAAGGTGCCCCAACAGGAGGAGAGACTTGGAAGTACCTGGAAGTACCAGAAATCAGAAATGATGGCAGGAGCTAAAGCAAAGACAGAGAAAGATCTAAAGGATATAAAAGGTCCAGTAATGACAAGGAGACCCTCACAATCGGAGGAAATAAGCATGCAGGACATTATGAAAGAGATTCAGAAATTGGCAACAACTAACGAAAGCTATCAAAAAGAACTCTATGCAATGTCAGAGAGACATACTGAACAGCAAAAAGAATTGTACCAAGAGATGCTTGAGATGAAAAAAGATTTAAAAGAGGAAATTAGCCAACTAAAACATGAACTCAAAACCACACATGAAGAAATTCTAGATTTGAAAAAGGCAAAAATAAATCTGGAAAAATCCCAAACAAAAATTCAACAAAGAGTAGAGGACCTAGAGGGGAAACATACTCGCCTGGAAAAAACACAAGAAAGGATGGAACAAAAAGAAATGGAGTTCCAGTTAAGATTCAGGAATATAAAAGAGGAAGCTAACGAAAATATCAATCAAATTATAACAAAACTACTGGCAGATCTGATACAGTGCTCGGAACAGGATATGGAAAAAGAAATTGATAGATCCTACAGAATCCAGACAAATTACTCAAAAAGGAATAAGGTTCCTAGAGATGTGATAGTGCATTTCGTAAAAAGAAGAATTAGGGACGAAATCCTGATAAAAAACAGTCGCCAATCCTTAACATACAAAGACACTAGAATTATAATACTAAAAGAATTCCCGCTAGCCACACTAAACAGACGTAGGAAATATCTCTTCCTGACCGAAGAACTTAAAAGACAGAAAATAAGATTCTGCTGGGAAAGAACAGAAGGGATTATGGTCACATATATGAACGAGAAACACTGGCTAACTTCAGAAGAGAAGGCGAAGGATTTTTTCAAGAAAATAAAGGAACAAAAAACAGGGAAACAACCAGAAACCTCACCGGCAAAAGAGAAAAAACCAAAAAGGGCGAGATACTACTCCCCTGATGATCCAAAAGCGAACACAACCCATGGACTCAGATTACAATGATCAGGAGACTGAGGAAGAAGAGACTGTTTCCAAAGTGAAAAATCATGACGATGTATGATCTAAACCGCCAAATTAAATGTATCTCAAACAACATTAATGGTCTAAATTCACCCAGTAAAAGAAAAGCTGTAACAAATTGGTTAATAAAAGATAAATATGACATAGTGGCTCTTCAAGAGACACACGTTGCACAAAAACACATATCCCACCTGGAGAATCCCAAACTTGGCAGGAAATTTTACTCAGCAGACGTTAAAAAGAAAAGGGGAGTGGTACTGTACATTAAAGAGGACATTCCAACAGATTTAAAATTTAGAGATATGGAAGGTAGATTCGTGGGAGTCGAAATCACGATAGGGACTCAAAAAATGTTAATTTGTAACATCTACGCTCCAAACGGTCCAAAAACACAATTTACTAAAAACTTAAGGGAGCAGATAGCTAAAACAGAAATTGAACATATAATGGTTTTCGGCGATTTCAATGGAATTTTAGATGCCAACCTGGACAAGACAAAAAAGGGTAAGAGATCAAAAAAGGGAGACAGAGGAACGCTTCCCAAAAATATGATTATGATGAAGGAGGAATTTAATTTGCAGGACATTTGGCGTTACCATAATCCAACAATAAGAGACTATACCTTCTATTCGAGTAGACACCAAACCTGGTCGCGCATCGACATGGTATGGTCAACCAACTCTATAGTGGCCAAAGTCTCTGATATGAAAATCCTGGCCAGAGATAAATCAGACCACAGCCCAATCGAACTGACCCTGAATTATAAACCGCCTATTTTCAAATAGAGACTGGATGACAATTTAATTAAATCAGAAGAGGATATAAACAGATACAAAGAATGGACCAAGGAATTCTTTAGATTAAACACTCAGGAAGAGACAAAAATCCAAACAATTTGGGACACATATAAAGCTGTAATAAGAGGCTATTTGATTCAACAAAAGGCTAGAAATAATAAACAAAAATACCAACTGGGCTCTTTTGAAAAATGACAAATTGCTAGACCTGGAAGGATCCGACTTACGTCGAGGCTGGCATGCCTATATTGGATATGACAAAAGAGCAATTGAAAAAGGATTCGGAGATCACTTTGTACGATCTTCAATTATAAAGGTATGGGAGAAATATAAATCATATATATACAGGAAAATACCGATGTGGATCTCTCCTCTAGAGGCCAATCAAAGAAAAATCCTTGGATGGCAACAATGGCCAATATACAAAGAAATTCTAATAAAAAGAGGGAACCAATTCCAATTGAAAGAACAAGAAGATTTAAAAAAGATTTACCCCAACTTAACTTGGTTCCAATATATACAAATAAAAGAACAATTTGTAAAAGACAGCAAAATTGGCTTCAACGAAAATGAAATGATATGGGATAAGCTGCTTAGGAATGGGAAAAAAAGCATAACAATCTTATACAACACATTGTTAGAATGGTCGACAGAGACTGAAACAGTTAAGGCATGTATGACAAAATGGGCCAGAAATATTGGAAGACAAATTAAATTCGAAGAATGGGAACAAATGTGGAATGTTAAATTAAATTATACCTATGCGACAGACTTGAAAGAAAATTGGTTAAAAAATTTTCACAGGTGGTACATTACACCGGAAAAATTATGCCTAATGTATCCCAATGTTCAAAATAAATGTTGGAAGTGCAGAAACCAGGTTGGCTCTTTCTACCACGCCTGGTGGACATGTGAGGAAACCCAGAAATTCTGGAAAATAATACACGCTGAGACTCAGAAAATAATAAAAAAGTCTTTTCCTTTAAAACCAGAACATTACCTCCTAGGAATAACCGACAAAGATATGAACTTCAACAGAAATGAAGATATATTGCTCACATATTTGACTACAGCAGCGAGAATCTTATTCGCAAAATATTGGAAAACACAAGCTATACCAAGCATAGAAGAGTGGACCGCAAAAATGGATGAAATATATGATATGGACTCATTAACCTTTCTGATTAAACAACACAAAGGGAAACCAATGAAACGTACGGACTGGTCGCTCTACAAAGAATATAAGCAACAAAGGAATAAGAATTAATTTACAGAGCAAATTTATAGAATAACAAACTTTGATCGATATAAACAGGAATAAAAAATAAATCCACCCAGGACTACATGAAGAATGGAAACAAGTAGCAAACCATACCGAAGTGAAGAGGATGGAAGACTGACAAATTCCCCCCCCCATCCTACCCCTATTTCCCCCCCTTTTTTCTTTTTTCTTTTCTCTTTTCCCTTTCCCTTGCCCTTTTTCTTTTTATCCTACCGTGTATAAAACTCTCAATAAAAAATATATTTAAAAAAATCACTCTGACCAAGAGGTCATGAGTTCGAGGCCAGCCCAGTGCCTGCGTCTTGTCTCTGTTCTATGTCATGGCATTGAACGTTTGCTTTTATGTGTGCAATGTAATCTGCCCTGAGTCCTCTTCGGGGTGAGAAGGGCGGAATATAAATGCTGTAAATAAATAAATAATAAATATGTGTTGTTGTTATGTTTTTGTGTGTGTTTTTGTGTGTTTTTTTCTTTTTCTTTCATATTCTTCAACCCTTATTCTCACTCTATATATGAATTTTTGTTCTTACTCTTTTGCTGTATTTAGTTTGGAAAACTTTAATAAAACTTATTGGAAAAAGTGCCATCCCCATTGCTCTGCACCAAGAAGCATGGGGAAAATGAGATGGTGGCATTGACCTATGTGAATACTAGGGCCAATCCCAAACTGGCCCAACTGTTCAGAGTTTTGGGAGGCTCTGGAGCATTCTGCAAATTTTGCTAATGTGGGGTACAATTAGGTTAGCCAGTTTTATGCTACATTAAGGACTGGTATGGCTGGACATTATTTGGATGCTTAGGAGCAACCTCTATTCTATTTAGAGATATGTGGCAATGTAAACAGGCCCTAAACCATCTTTAATTCTATATGCACAGCAGCACCCAAAGAATATCTTTTAAGTTTATGCATGGAAAGGATCAGTAATATGCTATATCGCAGATGCATCTGAGTGGGAAAAATTATTTCCTATGAGAACATCTTTCTAGAGCTAGTATTACGTGAGCATAGGATACCACCAGGCCCGGCCCAACATGGGACGCCTCCCGTGGGGCTCGATAGCGCCCCCGCAACATGGCGCCCAAAGCGGGGGCGTGGTCGGCGCCCTGGCCCTGCCTCCCGCGCTGCACTCCCTGGCCCCGCCCCCCGAACAGCGCGAGAGATGGGGCCAGGGAGCGCAGTGCAGGAGGCGGGGCCAGGGAGTGCAGCATGGGAGGTGGGGCCAAGTTTGGCCCCACCTCCCGCGCCGCGCACCCTGGCCCAGCCGCCCTGGGGCAGCCAAGCTGTGGCAGAGGCCTTCCAGGCCGCAGCAAAGCCTTTGCTGTGGCCTGGAGAGACTCCCGCCGCAGCTCGGCTGGGCCAGGGTGCGTGGTGCAGGAGGCGGGGCCAGACGTGGCCCCGCCTCCCGCATCGCGCGCCCTGGCCCCGCCTCCTGCGCCGCCCGTGGCACGAGGGGCGTGGCCACGCAACACAGGGGCGTGGTCGCGCGATGCGGGAGGCGGGGCCAGGTCTGGCCACACCTCCCACGTTGCGTGGCCACGCCTCCCGCACCGCGGGGGGGCGGAATTTTTTTTTCCGCGTATGTTTTAAAATGACCTCGGGCCGGTTCTGGATACCACTATATTGCTAGATAACAAAACAGCACTGAATATAAGATTGACATCCATGCCACCATCTTCTGCTTCATGTTTGGGTAAGCAGAAAGTATTATAGACCTGTGTTCTAGATCACCAGGTTAGGACTATCCCAGGCCCTGAGAGTTTGATGCCAAAATCTGATATCTAGGGACAACTACCTGTGATGTTTGAAATTTATTATGTTTTATAGTTATCCAAGGAAAAGATGACGATTTACTTTCATGCAGGGTGCTTTGATCAGAGTCTTTTTCACTGGGAAGTCTCTTTGATAATTAATTTATAATCATCGTGCCTACTGCTTATTGAAACTTCAAGGTTGTAATGATGAATGAGTTCCATTCACCTCTGCATGTCCCCTCAAAACATCTTTCAGAGAAGCTCTTGCTGACATTCTTGGAGTTAATTCAGAACATAGCTGGTTCTATAGAAATCTATGAGTTCTCCGTAGATAAAGTGTTGAATCTGCAAAGAGAAGAACTGACTGATACTTCTAGTAAGTAAATCTCTGTGCTGGACTGGGGAAAAAAATCCCTAAATGGAAGTTAATAGGAGAGACATTGAATGAGATAGCTGTTGTTCTTTTTTAAAAAAATGTTTTTATCAAAACTTAAAAACTTCAAAAAATCCCTAAAATCAATAGATGTATGAATATTTCTGAAAGTTAGGGGAATGATCCTCAGTTATTTTGTGTCATTGTATAGAAAATTCAAGGAAATTGCTCTTATAGTTTTTTTAAATGTGTTTATAAAAATTTGAAAATTCCCTAAAACTTCATAGATAAGTGAAATGTTCTGAAGTTTGATGGGCTAACAGTGGTAAATGTTTTCTACCATTGTAGTAAGTTTCACCCCAATATCTGTAAAAATGAGGGAGAAATTAGCCCCTGAAGTTTCCCCACTTGTGCAATTACTATATTGAAAAAGGAACGAAATTTCGTTACTCTTGTTATAGTAATGAAATCTTCACTACGATACTTAAGAAACTTTTTAGAAATGAAACACTGGCACCCCCTAATTTTGAAATGAGTTTTGAAAAACATTTGCATTGATCACACAGTCCTAATAACGACTACCTTTATATTTCAGCTTGCAGAAAAGGTTAAGACTTGAACAGAATATTAAATGTGCTATTGATGTTGTCTCTGCAATTGTAAAGGAGAAAAGGAGTGCTGTACAGGGGCAAAATCTTCATTGCAGACAATATAAAGTCTTTAATACCTATTTTAGGAGCATGGTTAATGTCTGCTTTAAATTAGACACAACTTTATTTAAATAATATCTTCATTACATTCATTGCCTAATGACATCTTTGCCATGGTTCTGAGAGTTTTCTAGGATTCCAGTAAAGACTGTTTTAAAGGCAGAGAATAGTTTTGCCCTTATGGAATCTACTGGACCACAGAGGGCATTGAGACAGTGGTGGTCCTAAGGACATTACATAGTTATGTGCAAAAGGGTTAGACATTTATTCAGGGTGAATTATTGGGGAATGAAATCCTCTACTTTTGCCCTCTTTGTATCTACACCTCTGGGTAGGTCCACTGTGAAGTAGAGTGAGGCAGTGGCCTCCAAAGACTGATGCTGAGTGGGCAATGGTGGCCTTTGCTTTCTGTTGCTCCTGAGTTTCCTGGATAGTCACCATTATTGGAGGACACAATTGCTGTTATACAACTGTCCTGGGTCCCCTAAGCTAGCTTGCTGTCTCAGGTAATGGACACAGGTATTTTTATATTGTCATTGCCACAAATAGGATTCAACTGTTAACACAATTGACCTCTGGGGAATATGTATTTGGTCAATACTGCTTTAGGGAGTTTCTGGTGCTCCTGTTTATTTTGTGGCCTAGAGATTTGGGCTGTTGATAAGATTACTGCCACTAATTTTTTGCTGCTGTCCAAGGCACTGTTGGCTCCCTAGTAATCTGGATAGCTGAAGGGATTGAAGAAAGAGGGGTGCCAACTGGAACCCAAGTTGTACCTTCTCATTGGCAGTGAAGGAAATGAAGAAACTGCTTTCTTGTTGTCCAATGGAGCCTACAGCAATATAGTTCTACATTGTCCCGTATCCAGTATGATATAGTAGCTTGATGATTGGATAAGAAAACCAGGGTGATTTTGAGCAGGTTACAGGACTTTATCATACCAGCATATTGGCTCATCACAATGGAAACATATCATTATTGGGACACTCTATTTTACACCTTAACAGAATTTCAGTATGCTGACACTTTGATCCTCATCACATTGGTGATTTTCAGCATCCAAGGAGCTTGCAGCATGCTGGGAGGACAGAGCCTACTTGGTACCATCACACTATGAATGGCAACTTCCTGTGGGGCTCCGCCCTTCCAGCGTGATGCAAGTATCCTAAGACACTGAAGAGAGAACACGGGAAACTTCTCATATTCTCATAGAGGAGAATGGGGCTAGCACAGAGGAAAGCTGGGTGACTATGCTTCCCCACATGGATGAGTAAGTGGATGATTCAGGTGATGTGAGGCACGGGGCAGTGGGTTGCCCTGCTGCCCATTGGTTTTGCCGTGGTAAATGGTGAATTTCCCCATCATCACCCGTAAAGTGGACCTCAATGTGATGAGGTCCAAAGTTAATGCAAATTCCCATGATCAGTCTTTTGTGCAGCCAACACTGGTCTATCCAGTGTATGCGCAGTGTGTTTTTCGATGTTTTCCTTTTTGTTGCAACTGTGTAGTTGCACAGTTTTCACATTAATGTGAGACCTTCCTCTGCTTTGCAGTACTAGAACTGCAGTGAAATAGAATTTTTTTGCACAAGGAAAAGTGGCAGAACAACAGCAATGTTGAATTCACTGTTGAGTTTTTCCATCAATGAAAAGAGATGATCCAATCATGATTTAGGTATGATGTGGCTATGAGAGAGTCAGAATATTATGTGATACCAAGCCTAATCAAAAGGTGTTTTTATTCTGCCTTAATTGTATTTATCAGTCTTGTGTAATAAAGTCCTTACTTTCTTAGCCTAAGAGGGACATAATAATAACGTCCTCAAAGAATAACCTTTGCCAGGAAAGCTCTCTGATCAGTTGACTTTAGAGCCACCACAAAGTGGAAACAACTTGAAGGCCCACAATAGCAATCACAAAACCTGTAGACAGTTAAAAAATCCTGAATAGAACTCTGAAGCACATGGGATTTTTAATTGTGCCTGCTCTGATAAGAGTACTTTATAGCTCTGCTGGTTTGTCCAGCCAAAAGCAGGAGCGTATGCTAAAATCTGGCATGAGTATCAAGAAACACATTTGGGGGAAAGTACCGTGAGAACTTCAAAGATAGCCACACTGGCTCAGGCCCACACATTCTTCTGTGTTCTGACAAAAATCATAGGGAGCAATTAGGAATGTAAGAAAAACAAGTGTTTACTTCTGAAACACAAGAGGGACTATGACAATGTTCAAATGATATCAAAAACAATGCTTACATAATTAATTGGGTGATGAGAAAATAGACATTAAGGCAGTCAACTATTTATAGACAACATGTGAGAAGAAAAATGCAAGTTAGAGAGGTTAGAGGGTCATATAAGTGGAAAATTAGATTCACCCCCACCATTAATCATGCATCTGAGTTCACATTCTTCAGAGGCTGAAGGTCCAATGAAAAGCAAGTTATACTAGTTATAATGCAAATGTAATGTATGAACTCGGTGGTGGCCACATTTTTGGAAACTCTGCCACACTCTCATAGGCCTAGTACCAAATATGAGGCAGTGTTAGTCTTGTGCTTAGTCCTCACGATATTGTGTTGGTGTCTTTTACTGCTCAGTGTCATTTTGCCTCTTTTCTTCCCAAGCAGGGAGCAGGCAAGCCCTGCAGAATACAAGGCTGACATCCTTGCCATAGCAACAGAAGCTTGCCAATGTTCCCATTGTAGTAGCAGCAGTAATGTGTCACAGTCCCACACTGCCTGTGCTGTTTGGTACAATATGGCCACCCACGGATGTGAATTAGGCCAGCGGTTCTCAACCTCTTTTTTTAAGGTCATGGAACCCTTTGAGAATCTGATGAAAGCCATGGGTCTCTTCTCAGAAAAAATGCATTGGCATAGTGAGGGGGAAGAATTTGAAGAACATACTGTTCTTTGTGGGGACATTTACACAGCTCTCCTGATGTTGATCTATGGACTCCAGAGGACTTCTCAGGTTAAGAATGCCTCAATTAGACTATTGTCCTCATCAGACGGGGCTTTCCCCCCATCCTAGGACACTGCCGAGATGCAGCCAGGGAGAAGCCCAGCACATGACATAGGGCTACTTTTGGTGGGGCTCTGTCTGGGCTCTGTCCTGGCTGCTTTCCAGCAGCATGTTGAGAGGCTAACCTGAAAACATGGGTGACTACCTGTATTCTCATTCAAGAAGCCGGGGTCAGCATGGGACAAAGCCGGGGGCAGATGGGAAACACCGTGTGATGGTAAGAGGGCAATGTGGGTGCTGCTCAACAGTTTCCCCTGCTGCCCTATGGATTTTCCCTGCTACTCCATGGATTCTCCTAATGTCCTCCAGATTTTGGACATCTGTCTGATGAGGTCCTATGAAGGCAAGTCTGAGCAATATCTCTCCTCCTCCTTACCCCATTTCTGCTTTGAAATTATTCATTGTTTTGGTCATGAACGCATTGTGACTCAAAGCATGCAACACAGTCTGGGACATTCAATTTACAACCCACATATATTTTCCTTTTTGCCTTTTATGTCCGTCTTCCTACCAGATCACTATATAGTATGTCTACAAAATATTGACATACTTGCAGTTAGTACTATTGTCATAACAGAAATTTAGCTTTGTCCTCTAGCTTCAACAAAGAACAAAAAACCTTTTTGAAGCAAACCATTATTTTGTTTTAATAAGAAAAATAACCTACACAGTACTATTAGCAGTACTAACTAACAACAGAGAATACTTTCCCCCATGAGCCTCTGGGAAGAAGATGGTTCCTTATGCAAATCTCAACACTTCATTCACTAGAGTATTGTTCCATATCACAACTATGAGAAGATTTTCTACCCCACTATAGAATATTTGTTTGTTTATTTATTTATTTATTTAATTTATATACCGCTCTTCTCCCCAGGCGAATATACTTCAGGGATGGTCTAAAAACTGGTTTTGCTCTTTGGTAGCAACATTCTTGCAGCACAGCTCTTGAAAAAAGAGGGAAACCAAATTAGTTCCCTTTGAAAATGTTTGAGCTGGAGTATGAAAAGAAAACTGCTTCTCTCTTACCTCAAATTTTGCTCTTCCCCCTCCCCCACAAATACTGTGCTTTCAGTTCCTTACCCCTTTCTGTGTTTTGTTCCAAATCATTGTGATAAATCACTAGCACATGCTGATATTAGGCTGGGGAAAAAACATGTTCAGTCAAAATTTTCTGAGTGGCAGAGTAGGATTAAAAGTTGTGCTAACAAAAGCCACATCCTTTAATATGCTTTAAAAATAATAAGAAAGAAAACAACTTTTTTACCTTTACGAAGATCACACAATACCAACTTTAACAAATGATCCATGTATTTATAGGAATTTGAAATCAAAGATAGCTGGCCTCATTCATTAGATGATATTTAATGTGAATAATATGAAATAAACTCTTTCTTTTTATGTAGGTCCTCAAAGCAGCATATTATAAATTAACTGAAAAGAGAGTTCACCTTTCTAAAGGATCTTTTGCACCTTTTCAATCAGTTAACAAAAGAACTGAAAAAGTGGGTTGGTTTCACTCAATGAAGTCCAGAATGCCAGATGCTCTAGTCTAGAAAAGGATATTAGTTGTTTTGGGAATATAGGAATTTATCACAGCCATGCAATTGCTTTTCTTCCAATAATTTACAGAAAGTACTATTCTCAGACTTCGGCTTTTGCATACACAAACACACCCTACTAAATAATAATCTTTGAATACATAAGAGAGACTGAAAGATCAAATAATCTTTCACCCTGCCCTTTCCTTTGATAATCTTTGAGAGGTTGAGCTTCTATGACTCCTGCTGTTACTCAAAAGGCTCGGCATACGTATTTGACTGTATGAAATGAAAATGATATGAAATAAATACATCATACAGAATGTTGGAGGAATATTTGTCTATAGCTTAATCAGATCCCCCCGCCCCTTACAGGAACATTGTGAACTAGAAGCCCAGCAACAGGAATATGTATAGACACTCAGTAACTTAAAGACATTCTTCAGCCAATCTGGACAATGTCTCGGTGAAGCATTTTACGATTGTCACCCAAGAGAACACAATGTCCATTGCCCTTTTATGGAAGCCAATTTATAGTCTGAACATAATCATGTTTCCTGGGAAAGAAGTTGCTCTGAACTCCATAGGATATTACCTAGTAAACTGAGGATTATACCCTTACTTTCAAATATGAAATTATCCATTGGCCAGAACTAAAAATGACCATAAAAAGTCCAGCAACCTAAACAATCCGCTTACTTTCTGGCTCATTAGCCTTTTTTCTTTTCTTTTTGCTCCAGTGCCAATTGAAGACTTAAGCTTAATGCAAGTCAAATTGGGATGTGGGCAGTTATTTCAGAGGTTGCAAAACACACAGACCCCTTCTCTCTGTGTCCACCCCCTGCACTCCATTCTTTGGAGAAGTTCTAGCTCATCAATATCCGATTCCAGAAGGGTATTGACAAGTTGGAATGTGTCCAGAGGAGACCAAATGATCAAAGGTCTAGAAGCCAAGCCCTATGAGGAATGGTTGAGAAAGCTGGGTATGTTTATCTTGGAAAAAAGAAAGCTGGGTGGAGACATCATAGCCAAGTTTAAATATTTGAAAGAATGTGACATTGGAGGCAAGCTTTTTTCTGCTCCTCTAGAGACTAGTGCATGGAGCAATGGATTCACATTGCAGGAAAAGAGATCCCAGTAAAACAGTAGGAAGCATTTCCTAATGGCTGTTCAGTGGTGGAATATGCTGCTTGGGAGTGTAGTGGAATCTACTTTTTTGAAGGTTTTAAAGCAGAGGCTGGATAACCGTATATCGGGGGTGTTTTGATGGTGAGTTCATGGTAGATAGTTGAACTTGATGGCCCTTGCAGCTTCTTCCAACTCTAAAATTTCTGTAATGAGTCATGGAGCAGAAGGAATATGCTAGTTACTTTATGCATTTATTGTCTGTTTTACTGTATAATTCTAGCAGTTTTGGGGAAGGAACCTAATGTCACTGAAATCATATATGCTTTCATAGACATGATCCCAGTTTCAATCCCTGGCATGCCAGAGTAAGGCTGAATTTGGAAACAGTCCCATATAAAACCCTAACAGTCACTGTAAACAAAGCTGTGGTCGTAAACAAATATTCTCTATCAGTATAAATATACCATCTAACATTTCACAAACAAAAACTTGGACACATGTGAACAAACATCCTGAGGATCCAGTTAAAAAAGGCAAAAATACTAATGAGGAAGGACAGACAAGTTAGGAGAAGCTTCAGCAGTTTATTTATGCCCAAGCCTACTGAGAAAGGCAAGTCTGTCCCTCCTCTCCAATCCCTGCTACTGAATCTCTCAGTTAAATGAATGTAACCATCTTTTGCACTTTCTGCTTACAGAAATTCAAATAGGCTGAGGGCAAAGGGGGAAAGTAGGAGGAGGAGAGAGGAACATTTTAAAAGCAGTTGGGAAAGTCGGATGATAGAGGGTTAATGAGGACTATCCCTGTTGAACTGGGACAATTGAGTGTATATAAAAGGCAGCTTCCTAAGTTATAAATAAAAAAACTACAACTTCCCTGTGAAATAAATTCTTGTTTAATCCCAGTAAGGTGAGCAAAGATACAGATCATACACATAATCTAACCATTGACTCTTCTGAAAAGGACAATGTGACAACCTCATGCTATTCTGATATTTTTCTCTCAATGCAATTAATTCTTCAAATTACAGAAGTTTTGGTTAATATCTAGAGTTCTGCTCTACTTAAAAGAGCTTTTGCTATTCCCACAGTTTCTTCATTTATTATAGTGGAGAGGGACCATTTCTATTCATATTCTTTTATGCATGTGAATCTTACTCCATACTGGAACTGTTATTCAGGGTCCCAGATGATTAAATGAACATAAGGTAGGGAAATAATGGGAAGGGATGGTGCATTTTTTTTTAAAAAAAGAAAAACATCTATCAAAGATGAAAAGGCAGTGACTGGAAAATGATTGGACTAATAGGACTGGTGCAGTATGACCTACATGTCCATGGAGTATACTTTCTAAGATCCCCCATGGATACCTGAAACTGCGAATAATAGCAAAACCTCTATTTTGACTATACTTAGGCTAGAAGAATATCATAGAACTGTGCATCTACATCAGGCATGAGCAAAAATTTTTGCATTGTGTGCCCAACTGAGAGGGGGGCAGCTGGGCATGTGCTTGGTGGGACGGGCCCAGGAGGGAGAGGGCCTGTGAAAGGGTGGGGCCGGGAGGGGGCGGGGCAGGCCCTGGGTCATCCTCAGGTTGTCTTCCTGACTGCTCCCGCCATCCTGATGCCGGGAGGAAAACTAGTATGCGGTGACTGCCCCGATCATCCTTCCCCAATCTTCGTGCTATTCTTCCAGCATTATTCCAGGAGGAGAGCAGGACAGGCGATGTCCGAGGAAGGCATACAGCAGCTTTCCAGGGCTCTCAGCCATAACGTGTCTTCCTTGGGCCATCCTCTTGGCATAAGGATGGGACCGCTTACCTCGTCCTTTTTTAAAAGTAGTTTTTATTAAGTACAGGTTATTTAAAATAGGTTAAAAGTTTTGAAAAAGAAAAGGGGATGGAATAAAGCGTAGGTTTCCCTGACGTTAAGTCCAAAGCATAAACATACAAAAATAATAAAGTGTAAACATACAAAAATACAAAAAACATTTTGGGAGAAAAAAAGAGAAAAAAGATGGGGGAAAGGGGGGAAAAAGAAGAAAAAGAAAAAGAAAAGAACTTCCAATCCTCTCCACTGTGGTCTCAATTGTCCTTTCTATTTTCTTTTATATCATTGCTTTCCCCTCTTCAATATCGTGTTGGGTGACAACGTCTCTCTATTTTCAATAAAGTTCAATTATCCATTTTATTTTGTCTTGTTGCATATAGTCTCTTATTAGTGTCCAATCTGTTTTATACTTGTAACCCTCTGGAGATTTGTTTAGTAGTTGAGTTAATTTGTCCGCATTCATTACTTCAATTATTTTCAATATCCATTCTTCTTTAGTAGGTATTTCTTTAGTTCGCCAGTGGCGGACATATGTTATTCTAGCTGCCGTTATTAGATAATTGAAGAGTCGGTCAGTGTTCTTGTCCATTTCTATATCTAGAATTCCCAATAGGAAGTACTCCGGTTTCAACTGTATCTTTACATCTATCATCCTCTGAATCATGTTTTGTATTACTTTCCAAAACTCTTTAGCTTTCTTACAAGTCCACTCCATGTGAAAAAAGAACCTACTTGTTCTTCACATTTCCAGCATTTATCATTTAAATGTCCTTATGCCGAGAGGAGGGAGAGACATGTGGTGGCTGAGAGCACTACGGAGGGCTCTCAGCTGCTGTATGCCTTCTTCCCCTATCCTTTCTGCATAAGGAGAGGACAGGGAAAATGAGGAGGGCCTGAGGTAAGCACCCAGGGGGCTGCTGTTGTAGCCCAGCCTCCATCTGAGCTGTCAAGTGAGCCTGAGGTTGGCCCCATTCGGCCTGTGATTGTCCCCTCACCTGCCTTGCCAGAGGACTCTGGGTTTGGGCCTGAGATGCAGCCAGAATTTGTCCCAGTAGATTCTGGGACCAGAGACAGAATGGTTGTAAGCAGGCAGTTTGAACCACATTCATCACAGCAGTCAAGGTTGGATCTCCAGATATCAGATGGGCATTCTAGTTTGGATATAGGAACTGATAAAGAGGGGGGAGATAATGAGCTTGACAGGAGGAGAGTGATAACTCAGTTGAGAAAAGAAAAGGAGTGTATTAGGAGGAGTAGGCATCGGCTTTTGAAATGAAATAATGAGCAACTTTCTCATGGTATGGTACCTTGAATTTCCCAAAAGAAGCCTTGCTTTCTCTGACACAACCAGAGGTGGTAACATTGCTAATTCAAGAAGGAAGATCTTTGCTTTGTGTGTTATTCTGTGGCCTTGTATCTTGTTTAAAGTCCCAGCCTTGCTTGCTCTGTGTTTCCAGTTGATTTTGCAGTTTGGATTTGTGTTCCAGCCAAGAACTTTGCCTTGTTCTAGCTGGGACCCTTGTTGTGAGATCCAGCTTAGACTCTGTACCTTGGACTAAATTTGGAGTCTTGTTCCTGCATTCCAGTGTACTTTTCTGTCCAGTTTGATTCATGCCTTGGATTAATCCTTGAAACTCTTGTTTGGACTATTAATGATATCTTTCATGGGGCTTACTTTGACATCCAATTTGGACTATGTTCTTTGAGTGATTATTATAGATTCTTGCTTGAAGTTTATCAAGTACTTTGTTCTTGTGGATTTAAACCCAATTTATTGACTCTGAACTTTAATGTGCTATTGCTTGCATATAATCTTCAATAAACAGCTTGCTTATATTCTGGGTCTCTAGTGTGGTTTTGAGGTGCTTACGCAGCCTAGGGGTGCAACAGCTGCATCCTGCCCCCGGGTCTTAGTTTGCCCATGCCTGATCTACACTGTAGAATGAATGCAGTTTGAAACTACTTGAACTGCCAGGGCTCAATGCAATGGAATCCTGGACGTTGTAGTTTGGTGGGGCACCATCACTCTTTGGCAGAAAAGGCTAAAGACTTCAACTTCCTGGATTTCATGGCATTGAGGCAGTTAAACTGGTGTCAATCTGCATAACTTCTACTGTGTAGATGTGCCCCTAGGGAGGCCCACAAAAACTTCCAGGGAAAATATTGTTTGGAGCAGGGGTAAGTCAAACTGTGGCTATTGAATCTGTGTACTTAATTTCATTATTTTCATGGAAGGAATTAATATGCAAGGACAGAGTTTGTATACAGCTAAAAATATATGATATGACTTTTCCTTAGCATGGTGTGTATATTCAAGAAATCTAATTTGAAGCATCTTGTTAACATCTCTGTGAACATAAAGCTCAAGGACACCCCTTGAGATTTTTTTTCATCCTAGAATAAGAATCAGATCAATGTTTGCATCATGCTATTATTCATTGCATCTGTGTTTCCAGCAACTAGCTATTAGGATAAAGTAGCATTTCCTTTTGTTAAATAAACTTGAACTTCAAGAAACACCTGCTTGTGAAAGTCTGGCTATCTCAGCAGAGCCAGCTTTAAACAGATTGTTGTATTTTCAACAATTAGCTTAACAGGTCTTTCTATAAAAAACTCATTTTTATGGCAAGAACCCTGGGCTTCTGTCCATTCCTTTCCATAAAAAACACACAAGACAAACATGTTATGCTTTTTATTTCGAATTTCTTGTTAACCTGGTTTGTTTCCAAAGCCTTGCTGAAAAGAAATCTCAATCCACCATAGCATTTTTTTCAAACAGTTGAAGGCCACTTTCTACATTTCTTCCTGTAACATGATTGCTTTGCTACCAATAAACCAGCTAAGTAGGGGCTTTATGGCTTTTCTTTTGATGTAGAAGATACAACATGGTTCAGTGAAATGTTCTAATGTTTTCTGATCTTCTAAAGTGTGTGCTCCAATTCAGATTTCCAGCTAACTAGCCATGCCCTCTCCTTCAGGGGTGCATCTACACTAAAAAATTAAAACAGTTGGGCTCAACTTTCACTGTCATAGCTCAATGCTATGGGATCATGAGAGTTTTAGCTTTGCAAGGTCTTTAGCCTTCTCTCTCAAAGAGTGCTGGTGCCTCACCACTCTATAGTTCAAATCATATCCTGGCAAAACTCAGAAGTACCTTGGAAGTTGTACCTTTTCACATACTTGAGCAAAGGCACATTTACACTGTCCACTTATTTGTAGTTTTAAATCCTCTCTCAGAATCTCTAGACCTTCCAATATGACTTCATGGTCAACATTTGCTGTAAATTAATTACAGTGTTGTGCTGAAAGACTAGGCCCCTTCTACACTACCCTATATCCCAGGATCTGATCCCAGATTATTTTATTATCCCATATTATCTGGCAGTGGAGACTCATATAATTCAGTTTAAAGTAGATAATCTGGGATCTGATCATGGAATATAGGGCAGTGTAGAAGGGGCCTTAGATATTCCCAGAGAGGCGTTCTATCAGGTTAAAAAAATAGCCTTTTATTTGCATTTTTCTGGTTTTGCTAGGGTCCTGCATGCTTAACCTCAATGAACGTGGAGAGCCGATTGTAAGTATGTAAACTTTTTTTAACTGTGTCAGAAGTTACTCGCTTCTGGTGTGAGAGAATTGGCCATCTACAGATACATTGCACAGGGGACGCCTGGATGTATTAGCTGGGAGGCTTCTCTCATGTCCCCACAAGCAACAGCTGACAAATGGGAGCTCACCTTGTCTCATGGATTTGAACCGGCATCCTTCAGTTCAGCAACCCAACCTTCAGGTTGGCAGTTCAGCCGGCACAAGGGTTTAACAGTATGTACAATATATTAGAACATGCCATGCAATATGAAAAATATTCAGAACAATATAAGTATTTGTATAACAGAGAAGGCAGCCATTAAGTATTATCTTATATGTCATGATATGTCCAGAGATGAGGCGGTCAGTTTCTTTAGTTATTGTTTTATGTGACAGATCTCACTCACATACTTTTGCAACACTCCTCCTCCATTATATTATGATATTATATGCAGAACTCTATTAGGTGAACACATTAAACTTAAACTGGCCTGAGGATGTGAAGGAAAGAAAATATTTTAGATTGGAAAACAGCACTATGGTTCCTTTCAGAATCGGATAAGGAAAGAATTCTCTGAAGCTTTGTCCGATACTCATTTATAATATTGCTAATTCAGAGGAAGATGGAGATAGCTTTGATATTAAAGGAGATAGCTAATTAAAATTCTGCAGTAAAACTTTGCTTTAAAGTAGCCCAAAAAGCCTAATACCTTTAGGAGTTGCCAAGATTAGGAAGCAATTAATTAACTAAAGGATGTATTCCCCTAATGAACATGTATGTTGGAGAGATCTAGTATATGCTTGGTTGTTGCAGTAGTGCTTCTATATATGTGCGCATGTATAAATATATTTCTTTGAGAATTGAAGTTTGTATGAAAGGTCTTCTTCTGTGTCCCACTAGAGAGGGTGGTATGAAGTGGGAGGACTTGGGTGAGTTCCTTGTTAGCTGTGGTGCCCAGATTGCGAATACCCTTTCCTTGGGGGCTTGACTGGTGCCAATCTTGATTTTTTTTTTTTGCTCACCAAGCTCAACAATGACCTTTCATTAAAGCCTTTGGAAACTAAAGCATTTCAAGTCTACATGCACATGGTTTCGAATGGTATCAGTACTTATAGTGTTTTGGCAATTGTTGTTAATTCTTGCAATGTCTAGAATATTACACCAACATAAAACACCCACCAGAAAAATAAAAGAGGCAAAAAGCATTTCTTAATGTATACAACAAGAAGGTTTTTCGGTACTGTTACATTATCCAAGTGGACTCCAAAAGTGGGCCTAGACAGATAAGGATAGTCCATTTAATGGGGGGGGGGGGGGAGTTGAAAGAGGAAAACTATTTTTCCGATCCCCCCCCCCTTTCCCATATCATAAACGATGGTTGTTTCAATGGCGGTGACATGGGGGGGGGGTTAACAGGAAAACAAGCGGAAATGGTTTAACTCCTTCAATCCCCCCCACATGAACAATCCTTCTCTGTCTAGCGCCCCCTTGTGGCCTCCACCTGGATAATGGAACAGTACTGACTTTTCTTTGAAAACATTCAATTCCCCAAAGCCTGTTAGATAAAAAATATCTTTACCTGTTGATAGAAGGACAGATAGGAGAAGGCTATGCTAGCCTCCCCTGGGAAGGGCATTCTGGACCCTAGAAATCAGCACCGAAAAGGCCTTCCTCTAAGTTTCTATATTCATTAATTATGTGTTTTAACCAAATATTGGAGCCCTTCGAGGCACAATCCGGGGAGAGCATGGATGAACTTCCTCTATCAGCTCCAGCTCCCTGTGGGGACATGAGAGAAGTTTCCCACAAGGACAGTAAAAGGCATCAAAACATCTAGGCATCGCCTGGGCAACATCCTTGCAGATGGCCAATTCTCTCACACCAGAATCGACTTGCAGTTTCTCAAGTTGTTCCTGACACACACACACAAAACTCCAAATATTGGAGCACTATGATCCTTTCAAAAATACAACTGAGACATTAGATTCCCCCTCCCCTCTTCCCAGCCTTTATTACTGCATGTAATCCTTTTTTTGTTTGTTTAGCATGCATGGCAGGTATTTGTGCTGTGCTTCTGCTGTAAAAGCAAACAGCTTCATCAATAGATATCTCTCTTTTGGGAATCTCTCCCCCGCCCCCCCACCCACTTATAGCATTACCTTGTGCATGAATGAAAAGTGCCAAGGCAAAGATCAAATTGTCCTACTTAGCTGCTTGCAGCCTTGTTAAAAGGTGCCGTGGATTCCACTTGTGAATCACATGCCCCAGAGAAATGATTATTGGTAATGACAGAGTGACCTTTAAAGCTTCGTGTGGGCCTGGCATTAAGACACATGCTTGTTAGTTCAGTATTAAGAACAAAAAGCATTTATCCTCTGCAATTAGTGGGTGTCAGTATGTGCTGGGTGACAACTTCATTGCACAGAAGTAGTTAGGAATGCTTAATTGTTCAGCAAAGTGCAACAGGGCAGTTCAATATTCTCTTAAGTATAGTCTTTTTAGCTCATATCTATCTGTAGATATATATGTAAAATAATGTCTGCTTATTGATTCTAAATATAAGGGTTTTGTTTTTTTAAAGATGAAATATATGAATGATGCTCACCTCTTCTCTTGGCGATGGTTTTCCAACAATGAAAACATGTTTTCCTCTTTGTCACATTAATATAATGAACCAGGTGGGTGCTCAGGATCTTGAAAGAACTGCCCTTAGATGTCACCTGCAATCCTTTTCCTCTGCCTCAGTCCTCATGGAAGTCCACTGTAGTGATTTCAGTTCCCTCAGTCATGGGGACATTTGAGGCTACGTACATGAGCATGGGTCCCTTCAAGGGCTGGAGCAGCAAGAATGCAACTTCAGAGAGCTGACTAGCCCTCCTAAGAGTCACATCACAATTATAGTAGTATGATTCCACTTTAACTGGCATAGCAACAACCCATGGGACCATTGAGTTTATAGTTTGCTCTCTAGCTGGGAATTCTGAATCCTTCTTCCTGAGTAAAAAATCCCAAGGATGGAACCATGGCAGAGAGTGGAATCACAGTGCTATCTATCTATCTATCTATCTATCTATCTATCGATCTATCGATCTATCGATCTATCGATCTATCGTCTGTCTAAATGTAATATGTGTTTTTCCCATGGAGTAAACAACAAAATCACTGAACCAAATCACACCAAATTTGGCCACAAAAGACATAGTCATCCAGTCTATGTCTTTCAATCAAAAAAACCTAGTAAAGTACAGTCCAAATTACAGAGGACGAGGAAGAGGCATTCTCCCCCTGGCTGCCAGCCACAATGGCGCCTGGGGGACAGTCAGGGTTCACTTAGACATCTTCCACACTTCCTATAAAATATAGGTTATCTGATTTGAACTGGATTATATGGCAGTGCAGACTCAAGGCCCTTCCACGCAGCTATATAACTCAGAATGCCAAGGCAGATAATCCACAGTATCTGCTTTGAACTGGATTATCTTGAGTCCACAGTGCCATATAATCCAGTTCAGTGTGTAGAAGGGACCTCATATAATCCAGTTCTACATAAGATAATAATAATAATAATAATAATAATAATAATAATAATAATAATAATAATAATAATAATAATTTATTCATTTCTATCCCGCTTTTCTCCTGTGGGTGGGATTCAAAGCGGCGTACAACATATAAAATTCATACAAATACATCAGACCGCAATACATAATCAGTTAAAACATCATATCCTGATATAAAAACCCAATTAACATATCAAATAAAATATTTTTTAAAACTTACAGCAAGCACCATTTAAAGATATGCATAACCTCCGGCCACTGAAGTTATTTGTCAAGTATTATCAAACTATTTATCAGACTGGGAGTGCCTATTATCATTTGTCTGGGAAGGCCTGGCTCCACAGAAAGGTTTTAATTTGTGAACAGAAGGCCAGTAAGGAAGGGGCTGATCGTACCTCATGGGGGGGGGGTGTTCCAGAGCCGTGGGGCCACCACCGAAAAGACCCTCTCTCTCGTTCCCATCAAATGCGCTTGCCTGAAGATCTCAGGGCTCAGGTGGGTTGGTAGAAATCAGGTGCTCTTCCAACAATATTCCACCTAAACTGTCTTGTCGATGTCCCATGGTATCCTTGGAATTGCAGCTTAGAGAAGGACATTTAGAATTCTCAGTCAGAGGTTTCTAGTGCTTTACCAACTACATGCCTTAGGATTCTGTGCCAGATAAATGGAAATATAGTGCTACATTTTTGTAGTATGAATAAATAACTGAACAATTAAAACAAATTTGGGGATGTAATACTATGAATGTTATCAATTAGCACAAATTATTTTGCCTGTGTACCTTTTCTCTTTAAGTATGAAACAATCTTTGTCTGTGCATTGTGCATGAGCAACTGTCTTGTTATCATATCTGAAATACATATCTGTATAATTTAGATGTAGCTTGTCCTTGCCTAGCAGGCAACATGAGTGCAATTTCTTATTAGGGAGGTTAGTGAGCAGGAGGTATTTTTGTTCCTGGGGAAAATAAAAGATTATAACTTGTCTTTCCAGGTAGACTGGATGGGCTGGTGGTGTATTAAAGAAAGGGCAGTTGTGTGTCCACAACCACTACCCCTAACATAAGAGCTGGACCTTATTTCAGTACACATATATACTTTCTCCAGCTTTTCAATAAGTGTTTTTGTGCTAGTTTACCTTTAGTATAAATTGAATGTGTGTGCAGCTCTCGGGCAAGGGCTTCTGTTTACTGTAAATTTTAGATTCAGCCTGTTTCTTAGAATCATAATTCATTAGGATATTTAATAAGACAGCTTCCTTTAGGAAAATTACAGCTGGAGCGACAAGACATGATAGAGCAGCATAATTGGATAAAGAGGCTTCATGTTAGGGAAAGAAAAAAAAATATAGCAGAAGTTGTTTAATTTTACACACCTTTTGAAGACAATATAATTAGAGACCTAATTGGCACAACACCCAGGAGACTGAGGAAAATGTCATAGTTTTAACTCGGTGCATCTAGAAACATCTCTTTGATATAATGCTTTGTATAATAAGTGCAATTAGAACTAGTCAGTGGGTTCATTCTGTTTTGGTTTGGAAACATAACATTAAGCACTGTGCAAGTAAATGAAAGAAGGAGGAGGATTATAAGGGCTGCATTGTACAACGAAGCAAGCTGAGGCATGACGTCCACATTACTTATGCCTGGTAACAGGTTTAGAATCAAAATAATGAAGCAAGTTGCCAAGAACCTTGCTTACATGCTGGGTGGTTTACTTAGGAAGACACAAAGGACATACCTTCAACCATTAGATGTGTTGGCTGATGCCTTATATAAGCCAGTGACATTTTAATGTGTCTCTATCTAATCTTTTCAAGGATGTCAGCTATTACTCTTTCATGAGACTGAAAGACATATTATTCCTTTCTTGCTCATCAAAGTGATTGTGTAGACAGAGAACAGTGACAAATACCAATGCCTGGATTCTATCTCTAGAATAACATTGAGCTCCTGCTGTCATGATATAGCTAAATACACAGCAATGTGAACAATTACCTGTCACATAATCCATTGCTTCAAACAATGAACCTTCTCAAATGTTACTGTAGATCCCCCTTTCTTCACAAAACATTGCAAAGATGGGCAACAAAAATAAAAATCAGATTTGTTTAGCAAACCATTTATCTCTATCAGGTAATCATAATTCTATGTTAATGAGGATACTCATTAGCAAACTTTTATCACAATCATATTTGTAATCTAAACATAGAATGGTTGATAGCTGCATGTTATGTTTTTATTTGCTGCTATATCTCCTAATTTGTTTTCATCCATCTGTTATAGTTTCTGTGCCAATAATGTTTGAGTCTGTTGAGCAGAAAAAACACTATTAAACGTTGTGCAGTAACATAAATTACATTAGTACTAGTCCTACTATATGTACTACAAAACCATAGTTTCACTGATGAACACATTGAACTATTATTGGGTTTCATAAGGTAACTTAATAGAAGGACAAATGATAAATTAATTACTGATAACAAGAAAAACCAATGTGATTTTCTTTATATGAACTATTATTTTACAGTTTAAAGCAGGAGTGGGAAGTCATTAGATTAAATCAGAAATCAAATGATTTGTGAAATGAGAATGGAAACACTATGGTAAGACTGGGCGGAAGTGGGGCATGTATTACAAGAGGGTTCACAGAGCTGTTTTTGTTGGGGGGGGGAGGGGGGTTGGGAAGGCAGACAGGTTCATATTGATTTTGCCCTCCTGTAGGAGGAGGCAGGTTCTGTCCATCATCTGCAAGTTATTCTTATTTTAATGGCATGTTTCACCTGAAAATATCCCTTGGCTAAAATCGCTTTCATCTTGAATTTTGTAGTTGTCCTTAAGAAAAGCTCATATGTACACTCACTGGGTGGCAGAGTGGTATGTTTTTTGGCTTTTTGGGTATAAGAAACACAGCGTAAAATCCTTGCTCACTATGTGATTTTGGACAATTGCTGATTGGCTAAAATTCCTTATAGAAATTTCTGGAGGAAAGATGGGAGATATAGAAAGATATAGATATGTAAAGAAACACAGTGGTCTTGTTTGTCCTTTTTGCACAAACTTCAAATTATGAAACTTCCAAGTCATTAAGTACATCTAATGAGAACAGATAGGTTTCCCAGTTCTCAGTGCCCAGACCCTCTTCTCTAGTTCTCAGAGCATGGGGTGAAATTCCAGAGTGAAAACCATCTGTGTATGGATATACATACACAATCCTCATTGGTTAATCTTGATTTTTTTAGTCGAGTGGTCTGTGCAACTGTAGTATCATGCTTTGTGTTTGTGTGTGTGCATACAAGCACATTCCTCATTGTCTAATCTTGATTTTTCCCCCAGTGGTTTTTGCATCTGATGCATCGTGTTTAATAACATCACCAGGAGTTGCCTTTTATGACATCATTTCTGTAACATCACCAGGGCCTGCCTCTTCTGACCTAAGTGGCTCTCCTTAGGTTTTAGCATTTAAAGGCCAGAGTCTTGAATATCTTTGGTCTGGCAGCCCTCATAACAACTGAACAATGTACACACTGAACAATCACACACTGTTTGAAATATTGAGTTCTGGGACACTCAAACCATAGACAAAGCTTCTATATTTTCTTAACCTTCCCAAGAGGAAGAATGACTGGAACTCACACTAAAAGAAGAAAGCAAATTATAGGTCTGACTACCATTCTTGTGATGAATTTATATAGCACATAGAATGTATATTCATTTTCATTTCTCTCATACTCAAGTGATGTATTGTTGTTGAATAAAATAAAGTAGTGTCCTTGAGAAGGAAACAGCAAAAGTTCCCATATTTTACTCTTTCTGGTTCTTCCTGAGAATTCCATTTTAAAGTGAACATGCCCACATGTAGATAGAAAACCTAGCTTAATAACGGAAACTGTTTATGATAACTAGGCATTGGTTTTCACCAATTTCTTGTCTCTCCTCCCTCTTTCTTCAGAAATGTTTAGTAGACTGCTGTTTGGCTGTGTCATTTGAGGACATAGAACACTTTCATTGCTTCATAAATGTTCAAGTAAAAACCACTAGCATCAAATCATTTGAAATACTGTATACCATGTACCTTGTAATTCCATTACAAAAGTTCTTTATGTGTGCATTAGAAATAAAGATTGGGTAGTATTTGTTTGTTTATTTTTTGCTTTTACTAACTCAAAATTGGTTAAATAAATTTACAAGTGTATCTTGAAGGAACACCTTTTAATCTTTGAAGTGACACACCACATTTAATACACGAGAGAAGCGTACTATTTGGGTTTCTGGAAGCTGGCACAAATCAAACTGAAATTAAACACATAATTATATTTTTGTGCTTTTTTAGAAATACTATGGCCTTACTAAATTGGAATTTAATGTATTTTGTGGTAATTGAATTTACAATTGTTCCTTTGCTTGTGTAAAGCAAAACGGGGGGTGGGGGGGTGGCATCATGTATTTAGTTTCTGCCTTCTCTTCCAGTTGTTATGGCACTAGGGCTTATAACTAGTAGTTTAGTAGTTATAAAAACGATCTAAAATAGGAACAACTCAGCAGGAAGCTTCTGGAACCAATCTCTGAGCAGGTCCAATGGACTGGCCCTGCCTCCCATCTCTCACTTTGTTTCAATCGCTAATGAAAAATGCTATGCAAAATTGAGATTATGTAGCCAATAGGATGCCATAACAACCATTGTGTGGTTTCTCAGGATTATCGAGAATGTGGATAGGATTGGTTCATTCACTTGGATATGGTAAACCAATCAGGGATCACACAATTAAGGTGATGATATTGCCAGCCGATAAAATCTTGATTTAGGGCAGGGAAGAAACCTATAGAAGGAGAGAAATAAAAATGGAAACTTTTCTTGACTGCAGTAGCCCCATAGTCTAATCTAATTTGATGCCTGTTTCCTATTTCAAAGGGGACAGGCAGAGACTAAATAAGAGGTTGCTCTTCTTTGTATATTATGGCACCTAAGTCTAATATATTGTTGCACAAGTTTTAGTTCTGGTCCCAAATGTGTATGCTGAAGACTATTGACCTGAATGGGATTTATGTGAACATCATAAGACTGATGTATTGAAGTAAGCCAAGCCATGGTACCAAGGATATATGAGCATTTCTACTTTTCTTTAAAAAAAAGCTATGGCAGAAAAGTGAAAGTTGCAGTAGATGTTACAAATCTATGCTACCTGTCAACACAAGTTACATTCAGGCCCCAGTTGTAATAAAGCGTGGATATTTGCATTGTAAGTTGCACTGAAATTGGCCCAGTTATGTAAATAATTGGGGGCATTGTTATCAATTATGTAAACAGCATTTCCAGCATAGAAGACATTTGTCACCTGAGATTATCACCACCATTTGTATTACCATTTAATAATAGAATTGACCCTGCTTAGCTAAGGTTCTTTCTTTTCAGAAAAAATTGTAGAATTCTGGGGAAAAACAGATACAATCCTTAATGAAAAACCATAGACCAAAAAAATAGCTTGCAAATTAATAAATAGGCAAATAGTTCTGCTATATGATATACAAACAGCTTTTGTGTGGCTGATCTCTCCCATGGTTTTCTTTATTTTTAGTATAGGGAGTGGGAGAAATAGATCAAAAACAAACTTGCCTTTTATTTTCCTGTCTCATTACCCGATGTAGAGGGCCTTTGATATCCACTGGAGTTTGGGTCTAGTACCCACAGTGGATGCTCAGGTCTTATTAAATACAATAGCGCAGTAAAATGGTATCTCTTATATAAAATGCTACAGGCATGGTTTGCTTTTGGGGGAAAATATATGAGTATTTTCAAGCTGTGGATGTAGAATCTGTGGATATGGAGGGCCCATTGTAATGTTCATTTAGTGGAGCAGATGAAAACCAACAATCTTTTCATGTACCCTTTTCTATTCTTTCCAAGATTGCTTGACTCTAATCATTGAAGAGTCCTTTGTGATGTCCAGATCTCCTTTTCAAAGCCTCAAAAAACTCATTTAGTTTAATTAGCACTGGAGAACATTAAAAAATACAACCTGTTTGTACAGAATGGAGATGGGATGTCACAAAGCCTTTTTCTTCCTGTGATAATAATGCTGTACCCTTTGCATTGTGTGACTTCATTTCAAAAACCACTTCTTATTCAGATTCCTGAGGCTAAAAGCTGATTGAAGAATTGCTTTCAGGTAGACCTGAGAGGGCTTGGAGTAAGCTATGGGGGTGTTATTTAGAACACTGCATGCATATATATTAAACACTTGGAGCATTTATTTAAAACATGTAACATGGATGCTTAACTGTGCTGATGCTGTCAGTACCCAAAGCGAGGCAACCGCCTCAGGGAGCAGGTGTAGGGAATGCTTTGACAGTTCCCCTGCACATTCCTTTCAGCTAAAGGACAGAGCTGTGAATATCAATCCATATGTTCTACTTTCCCTAAACTATGCTGCTGTTCCCTAAATGGTGCTTAAATATAATTTCAAGTGCCAGTTCTATTCACTTTTCTTTGTGGAAATGGGTTGAGAGTTGGGAGCTTGTCCTTTGCCTCAAAATACCTTGGGCCAGCTATTTTTCTACAAGTTCTACAATATTAATTTAACCTATTCCCTTCCCAAAATTATGAGGAGTGGTGCAGGAAAGAATGCAACGTTTCTCAAATATAAATGTTCGCTTGTGCATTGATTGTGTTTCAAATTTTAAATCCAGGGAGGGGTCTGGAACATGCTTTTTTAGAAAATCAAACCCATAAGATATCAATTGAAGCGAGGGAAGAATGAATCATTATATAATGTTTTTTTTTTCTATGTCTGTAATTAACCATCCATAGAATCACAAAGTTGGAAGGGACTGCAAAAACCAGCTAGTACAACCCTCTATCGTGCAGTATCCAATGGAAAGACTCTTGAGAGATGACCATTCTTTGAGGACTTTAAAATAAAGACAGAACATTATCCACCAGTGCAGTCCATTCTATTGCCAAACTGCTTTTACAGCAGTGGCTCTCAACCTGTGGGTCCTCAGATGTTTTGACTTTCAGCTCCCTGAAATCCTAACAGCTGGTAAACTGACTGGGATTTTTTGGGAGTTGTAGGCCAAAACACCTGGGGGCCCACAGGTTGAGAACCACTGTTTTACAGGGAAGAAGAACTTCATAATGTTTAGATAGATTTTCTTTTCTTGTATCCATTTCTTCAAGTTCTGAATCAATGTTTACATGCTTTGGAGCGGTAGAAAAAAATATCACATTGTCTTCTTTCTTCCCTTTAGGCAAAGATTTCTATCATGTCACCTCTATCTTATCTGAAGGACATCGCTCAGGAAGAGAAATACTAGAAATAAACAATTAGTCCTACATATGATGTAGTTAGGAAATATTTGGTTTTTTGGACCATGGCTTATATTTTCATGCAGAAATGGGTTGTACCTCACAGCAGTTGATAAGTACATATTTGTTAGAATTCTTTTAATAAAAAGTCTTTGTAGTCCTGACTGCTATGATTGCCTTAGTGGGCAATCTTCACCTGAGCATTTATAGGGGAGTGTGTTTGTAGTGGCATTCAATACCATCAGCCATGGTACCCTTCTGGAACACTTAAGGAAATAGGGAATTGGACGTACTGAGGTTCATTGGTTCTGGCCCTATCTCTCAGGTAGATTCCATATGGTGCTTGGGGATAGCTGCTTCTAAAATGAATCCTGTCATATGGTATACCACAAGATGGCATTCTAACCTCAATGCTGCTCAACTTTTACATGAAACCACGGGGAGAGATCATCTAGTGGCAGAGCCAGCCCTAGGTATTTTTCAAGTGTAGGCCGGGCTGTGGCGCAGGCTGATAAAGCAGTCAGCTGCAACAGATCACTCTGACCGGGAGGTCATGAGTTCGAGGCCAGCTCGGAGCTGCGTTTGTCTCTGTCTTTGTTCTATGTTGAGGCATTGAATGTTTGCCTTGTATGTGTGATGTGATCCGCCCTGAGTCCCCTTCGGGGTGAGAAGGGCGGAATATAAATACTGTAAATAAATAAATAGGCGAACAGAATTTTGGCACCCCCCCCAAACCAATCACTGAAAAATAAAAGCGTTGGATAAGCGAAAATGTTTGATAATAAGGAGGGATTAAGGAAAAGCCTATTAAACATCAAATTA
The DNA here is from genome assembly GCF_035594765.1 of Anolis carolinensis. Taxonomy (NCBI): domain Eukaryota; kingdom Metazoa; phylum Chordata; class Lepidosauria; order Squamata; family Anolidae; genus Anolis; species Anolis carolinensis. Next base: position 57,556,859 of record NC_085842.1, on the reverse strand, counting down.
CATTAAGATTTTACAAATTAAGCACTAAAAACATCATGTTTTACAACAAATCAACAGAAAAAGCAGTTCAATACCTTGCGGAGGCAGGCCACAGGAGACAGGAGTTGCCTCGATGATGCCCCCAACAAGATGGTGCCACAGGCAACTCCCTAGTTGGCCTGGTGCTTGAACCGCCTCTGCCTAGTGGCATGGGGTTGATGACACCGAAATAAATTGTTCAATGCCCTCAAAAACAGCCTAAACTAAAGACAGCTGTGTCATCTTTGAATGAATGCCTGGAAGAGGCTATGGGTTGGATGGGAAAAACAAACTGAAGATGAATCCAGACAAGATGGAAGTGCTTACTGTTAAGGGTCCTAAACTGGGTTTGAAGGTGTGTCAACCATCCTGGTGGGGTTATATCTACCTGAAATATGCTGTTCACTGCTAGGCGGTGCTTCTGGATCTGTCACTCCAAATGACACCTTAGATGGATGTTATAGCCAGGAGTGACTATTATCAGCTTCAGATGTTATGCATATGTGCGCTTCCTAAAGCTGGAGGATTTAAAAGTGGCAGTGCATGCATTAAGGCTGGACTTCTGCAATGCACTGTGCATTGGGATACCTCTGTACAAAGTTTGGTAGCTCCATATGTTCTGAATTTAGGCTGGATTCACTCCAGTTCTCCTCAAGAGACCTGTATATTGTCAAGACTAGCATGAACAAGAAGACTATGATTATTAACAGACATAGCAGGTGTTTCATAGCAATGTAAAGTCAGAGTTCTATCTACTCTAAGGCTCGCCAGTCCAGAGAGAACACTATGTATACAATCAGTATATAATTTGACCTCATGTATGAGCTGAGGCAGGTTTTGGAGGCAAAATTGTGGATTTTGATATCATCCATGGATAAGTTAAGGGTCATACTGCAGAGGGGGAAAGCACAAATGCTACCGTGAGGACCCAGCCATCCCTGGTCACTGCCATTTCCACACACTGGCATTCAAAAAGGCCAGAAATGGTACCATGGTGGAGGGGGGGTGAGTGACAAAACTTCATTTAGGTTCCCTCAAGTTGATCTAAGCTCTTGCCTTTTGACATCCTACTCAGCAAAGGGCTGGGTCCTTTTGATAAAAATGAAGATATAGTAAATATTTTGACCCATGGATAAGTCATCTCAGGTTTGTGAGTTGAGTGTACACAGAGTATGTCCTTGAAACACGGCAGTTGGATTAATCACTGGTACTTTGAGGAATGAACAAATACACCTATATTAATAGAACTCCACTGGCTGCCAGTTAGTTTCCAGGCAAAGCGCAAAGTGTTGGTTATTACCTTTAAAGCTTTAAGTTTGGTCCCAGGCTACTATGGGATCACTGCTTGCTTGATAATTCACCTCATACACTCAGGTCCTCTGGGGGACATTTACTCCAGTTAGACAGGACTAGGTTGACAATGGTCACCCAGAAGACTTTTTTCAGCCACTCCACCCTGTGGAATGACCTGCTAGAAGAGATTAGACAGCTTAATACACTATCTGAATTTATAGTAGCACTAAATAGCAGTCTCTTCTGACAAGCCTATCCAGATTATTTTAAATTATGAATCCTTCATTATTAATTTAAAATTATGTACTGAACTTGTGTGTGTGTGTGTGTGTGTGTATCTGTATCTGTCTATATTCTTTTAAATTGATGTTAAACTGGTTTACACGTTACGTGTTTTTAACTGATGACATATATTGCATTTTAATATGTTCCCTGTTTCAATCCTTGGGGAGAGGCAGGTCAGAAATAAATAATGTTATTATTGTTGTTGCGGTTCTTTTTTCTTTTTTTACCTTCAAGTGTTGTGAAGGATGCTCCCTGGTCAACAATACTATTTCAAGTGCCAGTATGATCAGTTTTAGAGATGAAATGGGAGAAGGGAGGTGTCAAGTAGTCCTTTGAGTCAGGCATGACAGTTTTGGAGTCATCCTTTTTCAACTGTATGATTTCAGAAATGGGATTTAAAAGAGTGTGTCAGAGGTTGACTGCAGTCTTTGTATTCATAGTGTGTAAAAATGTACCCATTGTTTACAGACCTTTGAAAGTAACCTGGTTTTTTTATCCTCATTTTGTATTTCTTATGAACATTAATCTCCCTTTGTATTCAGAAATAAAATTAGCCATGGCATGGCAAAGGGACAAGGACAATGGAAACAAAATCTGAAAAATAATAGGGAAACAGGATTGCATGCATTCATTGGACTAGAAAAGAGATACCATCGAGGCCACAATGGAATGCTAATAATAGAAATAATCCTCAATAGCCAAATGGTTTGTAATTGTTCCCATGAAAATATTGCATTTAATGTGTGTGTGTGTGGGGGGGGGGAGGATTTTTCATGTTTGTGGTCTTCAGAATAGTATGACTATCTTGGGGATTTCTGTGAAGCTCAGGAATAAAAGAAAAGGCATATACGATAAACAGAAAAGCAAAAGCAGATTAAACTCCAAACCTCATACTAGGAGCATTACAATACATCATTGTCTTCTTTCCTTGTTAAGTTCAGCTTCTGCCCCTCTGCCAACCTATATAGGTGGTGCTGGGCTGGAGGATTGGGGGTTGTAGTCCAGACATGTCAATTCTCCAAGCTCTGCCCATATTTCCATCAGGTACTGAAAAGTTGCTTCCACATTTTGGATGACACTTGGGCAAAAGCTCTTCAACTGTGAACTAGGCTGTCTCACAATATGTTTGGCTCTCCTTCAAATAGGGGTTGATTGGTCATCTTGCTTCAAACATATTTGAAAGAACTCTTCTAATCTCAGTTCATTTTGAACTTTATCTTTCCTTACACGATTCCTGCAAGCTTGGCCAACACACCTTTATCTATCCATGATTCATCATCCTTACTTCTATTCTTTATACATGCTCTTTTTCTTTCAGAACTGTTTGCAAATTGAAACAAACTGAAGTTCCTTTTTATGTCTTGAACTGGGCAACCTGCTTACTATATGGGGCAACCTGCTTACTATATGGATTAGGGAAACAAACCAACTACAGAGTTGTATGGTATATATTATACAATCCTGGTTTGTTTTCAAAAGAGGGCAGATCTGATTGCAGGCATTTATAAACCATAGTTAATTGACAATAGAAATAAAGTATGGTCATGGAAAAGAGGGAAGCATATGAAACTCAAGCTTGAGTATCATCATCATCATCATCATCATCATCATCATCATCATCATCATCATCATCAGAAGGACAATAGGGAGGGAGGCATTCTAGCCTCTCTGGTGAGAAGGAGATCCAGAGCCCAGTGTCAGTCACTGAGGAGGCTCTTTTCTATGTCCCCAACTATGGTGGTGGGATGGAGAGATCTCTGAGCCTGGGCAGGTTCATATATGATCTGCCGAATAGCTTGAACCTGAACCATATAGGACTTTATAGATTATACTCAGCATTTTTAATTGTGCCTGGAAACAAACTGGCAGTCAGTGGTGCTGTTGTAACAAGGCAGTTGTACTCCCTCTTGCCAGCCCCTGTTAACAATCTGGCTGGAGCACTTTGGGCCAATGAAATTTATGAATAGTCTTCAAAAGCAGCTCCAAATAGAGCATGTTATAGTAATCCAAAGAGAATGTAACTAAGGAATATACCACCATGGCTATCTTAAGGAATGGGCATAGTTGGCGTACAAGTTTTAAATGTTCGAATGCACTCCTGGCCACCGCAGATACCTGGGCCTCCAGGTTCAATGCTGAGTCCAGGAGTACACCCAAACTGCAGACCTGTGTCTTCAGGGGATATATAACCCCACCAAGGACAGGTTGAATCCTATTCCTTGATCTGCATTACAGCTGACCAGGAGCATCTCTGACTTGTACAGTTTCCGTTTCAATTTATTTGCCCTCATCCAGTCCATTATTGATGTGCATGGCATTTTAAACAATAGGCTGCTCAATAAAACATTTTAAACAAGGAAAATCAACATAGAACTGGAAAATTCAGAGGGAAATATTGATGAGGAGGTAGAAGCATCTATCCATGTAAACTAATTCTTGTTATGCAGGGACATATTTGGTGGAGTAAACATAGAACAGCAATTGTCCGTTCATGTTCATACACACACACACACACACACACACACACACACACACACACAATTTGCAATAATCAAGGACATGACCTCATGTGTTCGAAGAAGTGGTCTGTAGCCCAGAAGAGGTTATACCTTGTCAACAATATTAGCTGTTAAGGTGTCATAAACACTTAGTCATTGTGATCCATGCTCTCTTTCTCACTCCATGTTAAATAACCAATAATTCTATTACAATTACCAAGAAGGAGTTGATTGCCTTTATTAACTTCACAGTCTATACACTATGTGAGAAAATGTGGGGATTATCATTTTACTCTGCTTTAAGACTTCCAGTGCTATACAGTTTGTGAAAGAAGGAACCACTCATCCATGTAAAATGCTCTTGAAAATCCTTCCCTTTGAAGTGGCTCGTACTGACGTAGTTCTGTGGCTCACATTGCAGGAAGAACGACTGCCTTTCTGTAATGTTTGCTTTTGAATATCTAAGACTTGTCACAGAAAGCAAATATTTTAGTACTCACAGCCATCTGAGAACAGAGAATGGGATATAGGATATATTTATATTGTGAAGGCTTTTAAAAGAATAATCATTTCAATTTTGGTTTTGGTCTCTAGAAAAAACATGTTTTGAAACAGATCACTGGAAATTAGCTTTTAATTTGGACACATTTGATTTTGTTCTGCATGAGAAAATCAGAGCATGCCCTTACACTTGGATAAATGTATTTCTTATGGTTTCATGTTCTCCAGATTGGAGACAGAGACAGAGAAGTGGTTGATTCTTAAAAACGTACCTAGGCTTAGGCTTAACTCTGAATGGTTAAGTGCTATATGGAGAAATATTTCTCCTGGGCATTGGCGTAATGAATGTTATCTGTCAGTAAAACTGGTGTACATGTTCTAACCTCAATACAGAACCTTACCTCTGCTGAATTGTTCTGATGTTTATTTTATGATAAGCCATGCAACAATAGAATCTACTACAAGTGGTTCCAGATAGGTCTTCTCCCTCTTTTGTGAGGTAGGATTACTGTCTAAATAAAACATTCCTTGTAGATATTTGTGAAAGGTTTTGCTTCAAACCCTCAAAAAACCCACAAAGTAAACACATTTGCTGGATGTAAAATTCCATGGGAACCTACTTCCACATGAATGAACTTGGTATCATATCACCAACATGAAAGGATAAAGATGTCAGAAATACAGGCAGTCCATTAATCAGTTTTGTGTGGGTTTAGCATATATAAAATATATTATTGATCTTTGTGCTGATTGTTAAAAAGTGATATGCCACAGATTTTTTTTCACCTGCAGTTCATCTGAATTTAATTGGGTTTTGTCAGTTCTTTCCTCAGGATTGTAGATAATGATACTCAAAAACAAAACATACCTATTACTAAGAGCCGGTTCTTATACTAACATTTTATTAGTCCCCTTTGGGAGAGATAATGTGGAGTATAAATAAATACAATAATTATTATATTTGATACAGATAACTGTGAATTTGAAGAGTATACACCTGTAAAACTGAACACGCATTTCAAGTGACACCAAACCAACTACATTATAGCTAAAATCATATTGCTTCTTCAACTAGAACTGATTGAATCAATGGAATTTACGAGTATTAACTTAACAAATTAGAATTGAGTCTCCTGTAGCTGGAACAGAAAGTGTGGTGTAGTGGTTTAAGTGTTGGACTAGGGACCTCATCACATGGATGAGGTCCAGCTTTGTGATTCGCCAGCCACTGTGACAAATCGGCAGCAACAGGGCAATTCCTGCTATAGTTGGCTGTAGACACTTCCTCATTAAGCAGTATTGCTGCACAACTTAATCCTGCGATAGCCTTGTTGTTCCTAGTGGAACACAGGGAGGCTACCATTTTGATGGTGCAGTGTCCTACCATGCTGCTGCCCCAATTCACCCTTGGACCCCTCCTGGAAGTCAGCCTACATTATCCGATGGGCGGTGTGGGACTCAGTGAGTGAACTGGGGCAGAAGCATCCTAGGATACTTATTTTTTCATGTGTGATGAGATCAAAACACTCTGAGAAAGTTTTGAGTCCCTAGTTTGCCATGGAAACCCACTGGCTGATCTTGGGCAAGTCACTCTCAGCCTTAGAGAAATCTCTAAATAAATCCTGTAAGGAAAACCCTAAGATAAGTTGAAATTGACCCAAAGGCATCTAATAACTACACAAACTCTATCCAGAATGTAAGAATTGCATTTATGCTTTTGTCATCTGTTTCACCTACTTCAAAGACACACAGAGAAGCTGGTGAAAATGTGTGTCTGTATTTTCTTCTTCTGTTTTATTGATAAAGTAATGGATTTCAGAGAAACTTCAGTACAATGATTAGAAGAAGTTGGATTAAGAGTTTGGAATCAGATAAAATGTTCTTCCAAACAAATGAAAAGAAGCCAGAGCTCTCATGACAGAAAACATAGCTTATTGCCAGTTGGCATCTCTTGATGCTGCTTGTAAATCCAATTGGTGCCTCCAGTTCCTGTACAAGCCAGCAGGGGAAGATGAATGTAGCAGTATGACATGTATGGCATGCTGGTCAATGGAAGTCACCTCTCCACATTAGTTGACATCAATGCCAAAACTCTATTGTATGCCTGCAAAACATGGACCATATGCAAACGTCACTCTTGACTTCTGGAATGATTTTATCCGTGTTGCTTTTGAAAAATCCTGCTAATCTCTTGGGAAGACAGGTGGACAAATGTCAGCATTCTGGAAGCATTCCTACAGAAATAGAAAATGTGAGTAAGATTAAATCCCACTGAAATGAGTAAATTTTACTAGAGGTTTCCATAGATTCATACTGGAGGAAATGAGAAATTCCTAGAGAAGACATAATTTGTGGGTAGGTGAAACCAGTGGTAGCCATCTTGCAGATATGGAGATCATATTGTATTTCTTTAAACAATCTTATTAAGAACATTCAGAATAGTTAAGCCATAATGTGATATATTCTACAAACATGAATAAAAATATCCTTATATGTACATCTTGGATCTTGGGCACCTTTTGGATCTCTTATATATAAACTTTTTCATAAATAGGAGAGATTTCAGTCAGGGAAACATGCACACATATGGACCCCTTATGCAGATGTAATTTTTTCTGGGGTCTTTACAGGTTGGGATTGACACCCTCACCCAGCACCCCAAACACCCCACTGATTTATTGTAAAGCCCTGAAGCTGCTTCCTGTTACCATTCCATGATTCGTGGCAAGTTCGCAGGACTGTATAAGTTGTCTGGTGATCTCCTCTATAACCAGATGTGAACTGATGACATTAGCACTGAGAATTGCCAGGGTCCCATAGGACCCTGTGATGACTCATGGGCCTTGTAGTCCTGTTCCTAGTACTATTGTGGCAGACGAAGAGGAAAACATGGGGTTTTCGCCGGTTCAGCAAGAGCCGGAGTCTCTTCACCTGCAGGATGTTGATGTTTGCCCTCAAGAATTCAGCCAAACAGGCCTTGGGCAGAACTCCCCCCCGTTTTCCAGGAGGGAAAATTATTCTAAAGATAGGGGAGTCAGGGAGGCTAATCGGAGAAGCCTGAGAATCGCTGCCAAACAAATGGCTGATTAGGTCTGCTTCCCTTGGGAAATTCTAAGGAGTCATGCATCTGGACAGAGTTGGGTTTCGCTTCTCGTTCTCTAGGGAAAGAGTTCTGTTGGCGGGAAAACGAGACCCAATATAGGTGTTTGGCGCGAGGGATTCTTTGCGGAGTCAATTGATCAGCTTGAGGAGAGAGATCGTGTGTGGACTTCGTAATCCCAGTTCCTTGCTTCCCGGATCAAGCTTCAAGCCTTGCCCTGTCTCACGGTTTTACCACGGACTCTGTTTCATGCTTCATGTTTGCCTCGTCTTCAGTCACGGATCTAGCCAAGAATCAAGTTTATTTCCAGCCTTGTTGTCAAGCTTCATTGGACTTTAAAGACTCTGTCATTTCCCCACACTATTGCTTGGCAAAGTGTGTGTTTCGGTCAAGTGGATTAAAACTTTGAACTCTAATATCTTATATTGGACAATACATTTCTGGACTATATTTGACCTCATCTGAAAGGTCTGCTTCTGAACTATATTCTTCACTTGTTTTTATTGATTTTATATATTTCTTAAATAAAGATATTAGATAGAGACTGGCCTCTGTGTAAGGTTATTGGTGCTCTGCAGCCAGGGTCCTGACAGACCCCTCCTATACTTCCATATAATCCAGACTATCAAATCAGATAATCCACATTATCTGCTTTGAAGTGGATTATATGAGTCTACACTGTCATATAATCCAGTTCAAACCAGATAAATTGGATTTTATATGGCAGTGTAGAAGGGGGCTAGGAGTGTTGCTGTTAATCCTTGTGCATGTAGCACAATGCTTCTCTGATCATGCCCACTGGTTGTGGGGCATGGAATGCTTGATATGTTTGTGGCTTTAAGGGCTTCATAGTACAGTACAATGCCCAAATCCACAGGAAATTAATGAAATTGTGGATAATAACCAAGCCTATATTTTCACTATACTTGGACTGGAAGAATACCATAGAATCTCCCTGGAGGACTTAGAGAGACCCACAAATACTTATCACTTCACAGTAGGTGATACTGTGGATATTGAATCTGTGGATAAGGGGGTCATCTTGTAAATCAGAGAGACAGTATATGACACAATGTAGCATACCAGTAAGTTTTCATGCAGATAAACTGCATGCAATCTTTTTTATATGTTGGAATAAAAAGTAGACACAAACACAAATACTCCTTCTTCTTGGCACTAAAGTGGGAAAGAAAATTAATGCAAAGGGTAGTATTCATCTTGTTCCATGCCACTGAGTTATAGTAATTCAAAATGTGTGAGGAACCAAAGGAAAATGATTCAATAGAAACCAGGGGAAATGAAGAGATCTACTTTAGGTCATGTTGTAATGAGTCAGTCAATCAGAAACCAATCAGTAAAATTGTCACCACTTAGTAAGTAAATGAGTTCATCAAATCAGTCAGTTTCAGATAAAACTTACCCCTGGAACACTTTTTTTTCCTTTTCTCACTACAACATGACACCTTTTTGTTTCTTTTTAAATGCTTCGTGTCTTTTTGATATTGCTAGGAAAATTAAAACCAGTGTAGCATGGAAGTCAACACAAAGCATTCATGGGGCAAATTAGATTTTAAAAATTCAAAGAGGGAGAACATGTTTTGGAAATGCAGTTTGGATAGTAGCTGCAGTAATGTGTTAACATTTGCATCTCACTTGCCCTCTGAGATATGCTGACTCACCCCAAAAGATCTGTAATGTCAAAGGATGATGACTTTCCCAAGAGCACACTGTGGTTGGCTCTCACCCATATTTTGCCAATGATCCACACACTTCATAGCTTAATGATAGTTTAAATGTCACAGTTCAAAGGGGCAACTGTGTTAGGAATTTACTGCATGAACTGGTCATTCTATGGTATTCCTGTAACCAGGGATTGTGGCAACATACTGGTACAATGACCCTTGCCATTGCATTTCTCTAAGCACTACACTACAGTGATGTTTTGCAGATCCATGAGCAGAACTCTGTCCCAGCCATTGTGGCAGCTGGGATTACTCTCTACTTTGGCTCTCCCTTTGGGTGTTCCTTCCTTATTCCTTCCTTTCTTATCCAGTCTTTCTTATCCCTGGATGTCAATGAAAAGAGACATTTTCCCCATATTACCTTGCTCTGGGGACAGCCCTTTTATAGTTTAAACCTTTGTCTTAATTTCCAAACAGGGAAAAGCAAGGTGTTTCAAAATTATGGACCCAATTTCAGAGTAGTATATTTCACAATAACATGTTACAATTACACAAAAATTTACAAATGGTTTAAAGAGTTATGTTTATTAACCATTAACCTGCTGTATGGACAATATCAAGACTATAGTTGAATATGTTCCAATGTCCAGGTGTCATCTTATTCTGTTTTTGAAGTTATCCAGATTAGTCTCTAACAGTGGCACAAAAACCATTGTCTTTGACGAATTCCCAGAGGAAAATGTCTTGAGGTGTAATTTCTGGTGATCTTGAGTGTCAAGAGTGTAGAACCAAGTCTTGGAATCCCATTTGACCTATCCAACGCTAAGGCAAGTAAATGTTGAATGGTAGTCATTCAAAACTCTATGCCCCACCATTTTAAAGTGGTAAAAATTTTCTTCATGGGCAGTTCATGGTTGCAGAGATATAGCAATTTCAAAACGGGTCCATCTTTTTGAAGTACCCTGTGTATTCTCTTTCTCTTTGTGCATATTTGATTTTTTTTTTCATGTCAGAAGTAACTTGAGAAACTGCAAGACACTTCTGGTGTGAGAGAATTGGCCATCTGCAAGGACATTGCCCAGGGGATGCCTGGATTTTTTGATGTTTTACCATCCTTGTGGGAGGCTTCTCTCATGTCCTCACATGGGGAGCTGGAACTAACAGAGAGAGCGCACCTGCTCTCTCCAGATTCGAATTGCTGACCTGTCAGTCAGGAGTCCTGTTGGCACAAGGGTTTAACCCATTGTGTCATTGGGGGTTCCTATGTTTGAATAACAAACTGTGAGTAAATATATAGTTGGTCTTAATGTGTAACACTCAAGGACATCACCAGGGGCCATATTTAGGTCTCACCTTTTGAAATATAGACCTCAAGGCTTGGGATGATCCTGTACTAGCAACCCTAAGTTAGAGATCAGAAAATACTGACTGTAGTAATGATAGTATTAACAGTTTTAATGAACAAAACTGTTGTCAATAATACAAATATTCTGTCAATACATGTAAATACAAATCTCTCTCTCTCTCTCTCTCTCTCTCTCTCTCTCTCTCTCTCTCTCTCTCTGGCATCTAATATCCCTGGCTTAAAAAGATGCAAATATTCCTGTCTTATATTATATTATATTATATTAATTATTATTTATTTCAGTCAAACAGCAAATAATGGCTTCTGTTACAATTCATTAGATGGAGATGGGAAAGTTAGTGGGAATGAGTTGAAATATTAAGGCAATAATTAATAAGCCAAAAAGTCTGATTCTACAGCATTTCTCATCTGTATACACTAAAATTACTTCTTTGTATTTGGACAAATTAATCATCCGTGACTAGTAATCAATGGAAGCCACTCGCCATCTCCAGTATCACCAACAGGATGCCTCTGTTGTATCTCGCTTGCCAGGGATTGTGTGATGAATGATGCAGTGGCACACATAGACCAGCTTGAGGGATTGCCATAGGCAACTAAATGAACACAATGCAAACACAATGTTGCACTATGCTTTGGGTCTCTTCCAAGATAGCCGTTATGTTCTTGAAAGTGTGAAAAAGTTTTTTTCATTAAGGCCTTCTGTAGGGAAAGTACATCATGAAATAATGTAACTTCTGGGTTCTATGAAATACTTTAAAGGGCAGGTTTTATTCCCTCAAAATGAAGCTTTATAAATTTCTCTATATAAGAAAAGAGCAATGAAGACTGATGATTTCTGGGTTTAAATCAGGGTTAAGTATTCTCAGTACTGCTAACAAAGTTCAATTTGATATTCAAATATATGTCAAATCCTTATACTCTTAGAAAACTTTCTTTTGCTTTCTACAAAATATGCGACCTCTCTTTTCAATTTTTTTGACTTTTTCATAGATGGCAAAAACAGAGCTACATGAGCTTGGGTACCATAGAGCAACAATAGACAAGGGATGTCATCGGGATTCACCACGCATCATGGAAATCTGTCTGGGCCTAGCAGGCGGTGTGGGGAACCCCTTACCCCATGCCCCGCATCGCCCGGCTTCCCTCTCACCCCATTCCACCGGGGGAAGTGTCTGCTACCCGGATTCCCCCTGTGTTGCCGCGTTGCTGGCTTATGATGCTCCCTCTTCACTTGTGCCATAGAACCCCACCAGAAGTACAGTAGAGTCCCGCTTATCCAATATAAACGGGCTGGCAGAACGTTGGATAAGCAAAGATGTTGGATAATAAGGAGGGATTAAGAAAAAGCCTATTAAATGTCAAATTACGTTATGATTTTACAAATTAAGCACCAAAACATCATATTTGTGATGTCTCATGGGCCATGTAGTCCCGTTCCTAGCACTGTTGTGACAGATGAAGAGGAAAACTTGGGTTTCCCACCGTTTCTGCCAGATTTGGAGCCCTTGCAGCTGCAGGATGTTTGCCCACAAGAAGACAGCCAAACAAGCCTTGAGTCGAAATCTCCCCCATTTTCTCGCCGCCTTTATTATAATCAAGATAGACACGCGCGGGAGGCAACTCGCAGAAGCGCTCGGATAGCTGCCAGACAATTAGATGATTAAGTCTATTTCCCTTGGGAAAGTTTAAGGAGTCTTGCATCTGGACAGTATAGGTTTTGGTTCTTGTTCCCCAGAGAAAGTGTGCTTTGGCGGGAAAACAAGATCCTATATAGATGTTGGCCACAAAGAATTCCTTGCAGAGTCAATTCGTCAGCTCGTGGAGTGAGATCGCGTGTAGACTACGTACTCCAGTTCCCAGCTCCTGAATCAAGTTCCCAGCCCTGCCTTGTTCCACGGATCTCTATGGACTCAGTTCTTGTTCCACGATTGCCTTGTTTCTAGTTGGACCTTGCCAAGCCTCAAGTTTTGTCTTGCCTTGCATTTTAAACCCACGGACCCTGTTTCCCGGATTCCAGCCTTGTTTCCCTTGATCCGGATTTACCTTAAGCCTCAAAGACTATGGACAGTTCCCCACACTATTGCTTGCAAAATAGTGTGTGTTTCGGTGAAGTGGATTATAACTTTGGACTTTAATATCATATATTGGACATTGTTTTTCTGGACTATATTTGACCTTTCCTGAAAGGTCTACTTCTGAACTATATTCTACACTTATTTTTACTGACTTTATATATTTCTTTAATAAAGATATTAGATAGAATCTGGCCTCTGCGTATGGTTATTGGTGCTCTGCAGCCTGGGTCCTGACAATATTTTACAACAAGTCTGCCACTTCTTTGGGAGCGTGGCTGCACTTGTGTTGTAGTTGAGTGTGTTGGCCCACTGCGCGTTGCTGTCTAGAAAAACAGCTGTGGATTTGGGTGGGAGGCAGATGGATAATACAGAACACTGGATAAGTGAAGGTTGGCTAAATGAGACTCTACTGTAGATCTATATCATGGGATGGGAGCCGGTGGGCTCTGTGCCACACAGAGGCGGTCCAACAATGAGGCAAATTAGGCAGTCACCTGTGGCGCAAAACATATGGGGGTGCAGTCGAGACTGCTTTTTCTGTTGATTTGTTGTAAAACATGATGTTTTGGTGCTTAGTTTGTAAAATCTTAATGTAATTTGATGTTTAATAGGCTTTCCCTTAATCCCTCCTTATTATCCAACATTTTTGCTTATCCAACGCTTTTATTTTTCATTTATTGGTTTGGGCGGGTGGGGGTGAGCCAAAATTATGTTCGCCTACACTTGAAAAATACCTAGGGCCGGCTCTGGTGCCACAAGTATAGAGGGTGCACCGTATGACAGGCAATTTTGCCCGTCTGATGAGGTCAGATCTAATTCCTTTCAGTATCTTTTCAACATTGTGGTTGGTATTCTAGATCTAGAACTACCTTAGTTAAATAGCAACTTCCAGACCAGCCCCTGCATCCTGACTTACAAGGTAGCAATTGTTGTGAGCAACAGAAGTCCAATCTCTTGTTGACTGGGACTCAGTGATCCCTCCAGTGATCTCTGGTACAGCAGTAAGAAGCAGGATCCTTGTTATAATCCCTCCTTGCACCAGAGATCTGGAGATTGCTTGGTGTCTAAATCAGAATTGGAACTATTTAAAAAAATTCTAAAGATTGATAGTTAACAACTATGGCCAGACTGATGTCTTTGCAAGAGGACATACATATAGGAATTACAATTGGGCAGTTCTATTTCATTCATAATCGGCAAAGAACTGCTGCTGCTTTACTGTGTAGGTGAACCAGTAAAATGACATTGGGACACTTCTATATTGGGGCACAAATTAGGGAATGCTGGTGCACACTGGGATACTGAACTTGTTACACATTTTTTCAATTCACTGACAAATATCCTGGGATATAAGGCAGTCTAGCCTGAGTACAAGTTGGCTTCCTGCAATCTGGATTTGGAGGCCTCCTCCCTCATTGTGAGATTACTGGTTTGCTTTGGGTTTGTCAAAATATTCTGCTGGACACTTGCTCATCGAAACTAGGATGGCGAGAAAGGAAAACTGAGCAAAACTCTTCAAGGGAGGGTTGAAAAGTGCACTTAATTAAAAATTATCCCGTCAAAAGCTGTGTCTTTCTCATTGATGGTAACAGAACAAAGAACAAACACTGCTGATGTATTATCATGAAAGGATGACTCCCACAAGTCTGAAAAACCAAGCCTATATTTGGAAACTTTGAAATGTACATGCGTTACCCCCTCCCCTTCTTAAATAGGCGTCTCAAAATAGACTTCCTAAATCTAAAGGTTGCTTAGCAGGTGCCGCCAGCCATAATGCCCCAGGCTCTTGAATTTTTTATAAGTATCTTATTTTAAGGAATGGAATAAAAGTCATACAGGTCAGTTCTTTCCCTTTCCCATTCTAACAAGCATTTAATCATGCCTTCAGAAGCAACTGAACAGTTTTACTGCCCCAGTCTTTAAAGCTATGAGCTCAGCATGATCCTCCAATTCAGTTAGAACAGTATACTTTAGAATAAAGCTGATCATGGATGGCACCTGGTGAAAGAGTTCAAGAGAAGATCAATCCTCCTTGTGGCATGTTTCACCTTTGTCATGAACTTTGCCATACTTTGAAGAGGTCTGTTTCTTTCAGGCTCTATTTCTTGTCTGTAAAATAAAAAAAGCAATCAATCTCAAAGGATTTTTGATGATGGCAAACTCAAAATTTGTAGATAACTTGTTTTAATATGAAATGGAGACATATAGATGCTAGCTGGAAGTATCTTGGAATAATATGATTTGTTATTGACCAACAGAAGGTTTTAAGAGAATCTGGCCAAGTTTAGAACTCCTTCCTCTGCAGATAGGAAAATGAGAAATCAAAAAAGCATGTCCAGTTAGCTACATGGACAAGATCAAGGGGATTTATACTTGTGCCAATGACTTGTCAGAAGTACCATTGCTAAATTATCAGAAGTGACTATGATTAATTATCAGAAATTAAGTACTCAATAAAATATGCTTAATAAACCATTAAATGTTTATGTTACATAACTTTTACATCAGACACAAGATTTATTCTCTTCAGGAAAAGCTGGCAGACAATGTTAATACAGAATTCAAAGAGATAGCCGCATGAGTTTGGAATAGCAGGTGCAAAAGAGTACCTAGATATGGAGAGAATTAAGTTGGTAGGTTTTTGTAGATTAACCCTGTATCTATATGGGCCATGTAAGATACTTATCTTGAACTTACTCTGAGTGGTCCCCATAAAAATACTGCCAGTTCCACAGCAGAAGTGTTGCTACAGCCTTTATTCATCACAAGAAAAGCCACAGGTTAATATAGAGTTTCCAGGAAACTCCAGAGTAACAACCCCCTGTGTTTTTAATGTATGGGCAGCTAGATCAGGCTGGACCTGGAGTGATCCAGTATGCACATTTCAAAAAGACCTACCACCTTAGTAGCAATATCACATCTGGTGAACACATGACTGGGATCTGTTACAACCTCACCAGAAGCTATGTTGACAGCAAGGTTCTGGTAGGGATCTACTTCTAGCTGGCAGATCAGGGGGACAGGGCACCAGTGACAATGTGCTGTTGGCCCATCTGTCCATGGCAACTGCAAAATGGAGTCAGGATGTTTCCTTGATGATATGTTTTGACTCCCTGTGGTATATCTGGGGCTGCTCTGGAGCAGACTACTCTGGATTATTTCACCTACTTCTTCATATGCATCTTATGTTACCAACTTTTTTGTCTTAGTTAATGTCTAAGTAGTTCTCAACCTATGGGTTCCCAGGTGTTTTGGCCTACAACCTCAGAAATCCCAGGCAGTTTACCAGATGTTATGATTTCTGGGAGTTGAAGGCCAAAACATCTGGGGACCCACAGGTTGAGAACCACTGGTCTAAGGTGACTTTACAGAGTGTTTATATATGTACGATGTCTTATTTCATGTACTTCATGTTCTCAAACAAACCCATTACATTAGCTTAAAGCACTTGTGTGTGGTGATTAAAAGCTATCTCTTTATTTTCTGACAGAGGTGGCTTATCTTGCTGTTAGCCCTCTGCCTCTCTCATCATCACTTTGCTATCATTGCCTCCACCAAAGCATTTACAGAGATGAACAGGATAGCAATCTAAATGTACAATGTCCCTTAAAATGCATATTGGAGAGACTGGTGATAGGAGACCACATGAATTGGACTTATTGTTTGATAGACAAATACCTAAAAGAAAGCACAGTCATCAAAGCAATTCACAATTATTGGGACTGAAAAAGTGTGGGCTGGTATTCTGTACTGCAGTTACAAATTTGCAACTGAAAGCCAGGAGAATGACATTTCCATGCTGCCTCCCACTAATGAACATGACTATGACAATCAGAAGTGGGACCCCTGTGACACATCCTTGTCATAGCCTTTCTGGTGAGAAAGAAGTGGAAATGCCACCCTCCTTGTATTCCAATCAGGTGTGGAATGAACCTCCTTCACTGATCTGGCTGCTGATTCTTAAAGTAAGCTGGGCTGGATTGGGCCATGAGCATTGCTTAGTTACGCTGATGTTGGTGGTTGTTTTAAACGATCATACTGCATTTTCAGACCACAAACGTGTGCAATCAACCATTGGACAGAGTCACTGAAATACAATCAAAACCTCGACAGGAGTGTGCTAAGCATGTAATGGATATGTGCTACCACACATTAGCACCATTCCTCTTACAAAATTAGGTAGTTGATGACAAATATCTCTAATTAAACACATAAAATAATGAGAAACCGTCAAACAGAAAAACCAATTAAACACCAAAGACTGCATGAAATGTTGCCAGCTGAGGTCTGATGCAAATGATCCATCAGACCAGAAGTACTGGAGGCTGAAATGCCAGAAACCTACCAGGACCTTAACAGCAAGATCAGACCTAAACCAGAGCCTCTTGGATTAGGGGCTTTTTTGAGTCAAACATCATTGAATCGAGACTGATGGAGCCTCATATGCTTGAAGCATATATGGCACAAGCCCACAGCAGAGACCTGCTTTACCAGACTGAACACAGTATCATGGGGTTTTACTAACTTTTACTTTTGTGCTGATGAAAAATTGTGGAAGCTTTTTGTTGTGCACCAACTTAATGTGACAGTGCTTGCTCTGTTTATTTTTTTAAAAAATGTGTACAGAATTGCCATCACACATCTGTTGGATATTACGCAGGTAGAGCCATTTGCTGCCATCTGCTCTAATTGCTTTTGATGTTATGAGGGAGATCTTGTTATCACCTTTCCCAAAGTAAAATTTGGTTCTTATTATTAATTCAATGGTGCAAAAGGAGAAATTTTAGGGGCAGAGTATAGGGCAGGTAGTGGGAAGTTAGTTGGTTTTTTTATGCTGCAGAAGAAAATACTCTACAGTTTTTTTTAAAGAATTGCTAAACCACTTCTTCTTACCAATAACAACAAAACAACAACAACAACAACAACAACGATTGTTATTATTTCTTGCCTACCTCTCCTCATGGCTTGAGGTGGGTTACAACATTGCTAAAACACACATTCATCTAAAAACATTCTTTAAAATACACATATTAAAATATTTCCACAAAATATTAAAATACACAAAACAAAGAATAAACATCAGATGCAAGTTTAAAATTCATCATTAAAACTGTCTGGGTTGGCCGGCTGGATGAGATGGGTCTTCACTTGTGTCTTAAATTGAGACATCTGATCTAGATGTTGGAGCTCTTCTGGCAGATTGTTCCACAGTTGAAAAGGCCCACTGGGTGGTGGGTGCCAGTTGGATTCTGCCAGGCTGGAGCATACACCCCCCCCAGGACCTCAGTGTTCAGGGCGGATTGTATGGGAGGAGATCCTGTAGGTAACCTGGACCCAAACCATGTACGGCTTTAAAGGTCAAAACCAACACTTTGTCCTTTGCCCTGAAAGTAATTGGCATCCAGTGGAGTGACTTTAGGATAAGTGTAATATCCTCACTCCTGGATGTTCCTATACCCAACCTGGCTGTCGTATTTTGAACCAGCTGGAGTTTCCAGACTTGGCATAAAGGTAGCCTAATATAAAGAGCATTGCAGAAGTCCAACCTTGAGTTTACCAGTACGTGCACTACCATCTTAAGATCCTCCAATTTTAGTAAAGGGCACAGCTGGTGGATCTGCCAAAGCTGATAGTAAGCAGTCCATCACATCTACCTGGGTTGACATTTGGAGAGAAAGATCCAGGAGCACTTCCAAGCTGCGGACACAGTCTTTCAGAGGGTGCATAACCCCACCCAGGACTGGTTGACACACCTCCATCTCCAGTTTAGGACACTTGATGGCAAGCAAGATTCAGTTTCAATTTGTTTTTCCTCATCCAGCCCATTACCTCCTCCAGGTATTCATTCAGATAAAACATGCTATCCTTAGCAGAGGCTGTTTTTGAAGGCATGCAGAAATATATTTGGGTGTCATCAGCATACAAATGATCTCTCTCAGTAGATGTGAAATTAATTGTTTATGAAGAATATTATGGTTAATTTCATTTACCGATATGGTACCTTTACAGAGTCTTTCTCTGCCTCCTCACTCTGGTCTGGAAATGGCATTGGGCTCTTGAAGGCTATAAAAGTGTAGAACAAGCTGCATTAAGTTCCTATATCAGAAGAAAGACAAAATAAAAATAAATACAATAAAATAAATAGCAATAAACTAGTTATCCATGTATAGTGGTACCCACTGTCAACCCAAGCATCCTTGCAGAATGACATTGCAGTCAACATTCAGGGGTCTTGGTGAATTCGCAGAGTACAGGCCTTCTGTCATTCCCTCAGTCCATGTTATCCATCAGGATCACCAAACTAGTTTCAATCTGAATGGATTTGAACCACATTGAAATTGATCCAGATAAACCCTCTCATCCCAGAGTGCTTGGACTGTAGACTTTACACTCAAACATGTGGAGCTTCTGGTGGCACACTGGATTAAATCCTTCTGCTGACAGGACTGATGACTTGAAGGTTGGGTTGCTGACCTGAAGTTTGCCAGTTTGAATCCAACAGAGGGAGAGCGCGGATGAGCTCCCTCTATCAGCTCCAGCTCCATGTGGGGACATGAGAGAAGTCTCCCACAAGGATAGTAAAAACATCAAAACATCCGGGCCTGCCCTGGGCAACGTCCTTGCAGATGGCCAATTCTCTCACACCTGAAGTGACTTGCAGTTTCTCAAGCCGCTCCTGACACCCCCCCCCCCTCAAATATGTAGCTTTGGGAGGATGTAAAGGGTTTCATGACTATATATCCACACAACCATAGTTTTCGGGGGAAATAAGATGAAAGGGTTAAACAATGCTTATCTACCTATTTGTTCATTCCTGCAGGTTCCTCATTAATTGTATTTAACCAGCAGTCTGGGAAAGTTGTGTGTTCCCCTTTTAATATGTAATTACACATGTAGAGACATCTCTTAGATCTGATTAAAGTTATTATATAAAATTGATTTTCATTAGTCTTCTAAAGAGTCATAAAGGTTTCATTTGTGTAAACACTAGTCATGCAAAAAGGATTTTTTAAAAAGCTGGATGCCTTTTTCAAAAAGTCAATACTCAGCCAAGAAATCCCATCTAATGTCATATTCCTTGTTACTCCCAGCTGTAGTTTCTTTTTCTTTTTTTCTTTTTTAGTAGGCAAAGTGTGCAGGCAGAGTGGTTCCTTTTCTAAATTGCTCAGTATGATTTCATGACAATAGTACCCTTTTGGAAGAAGGGGCCATGGCATATTTAATGCTATAAATGTTATGTAATGAAGGAAATACCCTGAGCCAAAAGGAGGAGGATAGTCCTCAGCCAATGGGATCCAATATTTGTACATAAGAGTATTGAAATTCAGCCCATCACTCTCAGGCCAGTTTCCTCTTTGCTTGCTAATCATAATAAAACAGCCATGGCCATTGCTTGCTGACTCTAATTTTACTTTAGCATAATCAGAATTTATGGTTATTTGACACAAGCCCATCCCTTGCCTGCACCTAGGCTCATTAAGTATGCAAAGTGGATGCAATTCCTTGTCATTGTGCATTCTACCGTCAAAGTAAGAAATGTTTCTAATGAAGCAAATGACATTGCTTGCCCTGAATCAATTTTGTCCTGCATTTCAAAGCTGGTATGATATGCTAGAGGTCATATTACTGGCTTCAAGATACTCAACTCAAAGTAATTAAAATATATTTAATTGAGCCTTCTGCAGTTTGGTTTATGGTAAGCATGCTGTAGGAGTGGCAGGTCTCTGCAAGATCACAGGAGTCCAACTGTCATGTCCAATTCTGAAGTGTGAGTTGTGAACTCTGTCCCATCTTACACATTTTGCTGATTCCCTCTATGATGGCCCATGACACTCAGAATGTAGTAGATATACCCTCATCACAGAATAGAGGAAAATCCTCTAGCTTCTAAGTGTAAGTTAATTTGAGGACTGAAAATAATGAGTCATGGGCTTTCAGGCACCTTCTCATTTCTACATATGCACAAGATTTCTGTTAATAATACCAACAGTTACTGCAGCATTTGTAGAAAATGCATGTGTCCTGCTATCATCCTAGTTATCTTTACAATTACCATATTGCAAGGTTGCAAATAGAGAAAATTGTGAGATAGCTATACTTCATGAGTTTATGACAGGAATCATATTTGAAAATGAGATAAACAACTCACACAAGAGTTATTTATGCCTAAGTTATTTATGCGAGAACCTCAGAGCAGCTTTTCTGAGACCCATAGGAAGGATGAATGGAAATTCTCAAAGTCATTGAAAAAGCTTGGATCCACTCCAAGCACTGCAGAGTTATCTTTTTTGTTCACCTGAAGTTGGAACATGGACTACAGAGAGGAATATGGCAATATATGACAACAGGTAGGGAGTCACAGTGGAGATGGCATGACCGCTTCCATGTCAGGGGGATAATGAATAAAACCTTAAAGGAGCTATCCAAGGTGCTGAAGTTACATTGAGATTAAGAGTGAGGACTCTGGATCCTACCTTAAAGATGAAACAGAGAACAACAGCCTTATCATGTGGGGCAAAAGACACGTCCTAGGATGCTCCTGTTTCAGTTGACTCATGGAGCCCCACATCGCCCATCAGATGTAGGTGACTTCCAGTGGAAGTCTTCATTGTCCATCAGATGTAGGGTGACTTCCACTGGCAAACTGGGGTTGCAGCGTAGTGTAGAAGATGCATTGATCTATTGAGCTGGCAGCCAGTGCATCGGGATTACACCAATGCTGCCCAGATTTGCCATGGAGGCTGGCAAATCAATGTGACACTGGACCTCATCAATGTGATGAGGTCCTAAGAGTGCATTCATTACTCAGTGCTATGGGAGCCACCAAGCTGTCATTGGAATAAGAGGATGTGGATCCAAAGGCCAGGCTGAGGCGCAGGCTGGAAAGCAAGCCAGCTGCAACAAATCACTCTGACCAAGTGGTCATGAGTTCGAAGCCAGCCCGTGCCTGCGTCTTGTCTCTGTCTCTGCTCTATGTTATGGCATTGAATGTTTGCCTTTATGTGTGCAATGTGATCCACCCTGAGTCCCCTTTGAGGTGAGAAGGGCAGAATATAAATGCTGTAAATAAATAATAAATAAATAATAGTCTTCTGTGCTTCTGGTCAAGACTCCAACACAGGGTGATGTTTAAATCCTTCTAAAGTTGGGATAATTGAATTGACCCTGTTGTTTTTAATAGGAAGCAGTTTTCTAGCAGAGTTTCAAAGAAGCTCTGCAAAGGGGAGACGTAACTTCTCTGTCACAATTTAACCCAGCTAGTTTGGACAGACTAGAGAGCACTTGAGATTAGCTTTCTCTGTTGTTAGGGCTTCTTTGCTTCTGAACTGGGTTTTGCTACATTTGTTGTTGCTACTATCTATCATCAAGTCATTTCTGACTGATGGAGACCCTAAGGCAAAGCTATCATGGAGTTTTCTTGGCAAGATTTGTCCAGAGATGTATTGCTTTTGCCTCCCTCTGAGGCTGAGAATGTGTGATTTGTCCAACCTAATCCAGTATGTTTTCATGCTTGAGCTGGAATTCAGACCCTCATCTCTAGAGTTGTAATTGAATGCCCAAACTACTACCCTGATGCATTTACTTGAAACTAATTCTCATTGAGTACATTTGGACATGGTTGTATCTACGGTCCTTGGCAGACTGTTGAATCTTTCTGGGGAGGAAGGACCATAGTTGATCAAAAAGGTCTTGAGCTCTGCCTCATTAAAAATGTTTTTTGTAGCCCAGCTGTATCAGTGATCTGGTCAATGCAAAATACAACATCATTCTGTGCTTCTATGAGTCAAGATTATAATCACAGAGGCGTCCTTTAAGGGTAATAAAGCTTATATACAAAAAAGGGCACTTGGTCAGTGTTCACCTCTGATCTTATTCTCAGAGACAGGAAGAGAAGGAAAGGAGAAAAAGAGGGGGACGTAGCAACATTATTTAGCCTACTTGCTTTGAAAAACAAAAAGCTTTTATAAACAGTGACTTGTCCCATTGACCTTAGCCCACAACATGAGGTACAGTTTTCTGGATTGCACTGATTTACAATGCTGGAGGGAGATGTATTTATTCAGTCTGAGGTAGATTCACATTTTGAGGGGTCAGAGAGGAGCCCATGGTCTGCCTGGCAACTGCCTCTGCCTCCCAAGGGAGGTCTGCATCAAACCTAACACTATAGTAGATCATATGATTCACTGCAACCAGTTTTGACCTTTCTTACCACAGGTACAAATTATTTCCCTCTCTTAGAAGCTTTATAACTCTGGCACAGCAAATAAATTTGAGCATTCTCTTTAGCCCTCATTTTGCATTCAGAAGCTTGTTCGTAGTAATAGATGTGCATTAGGTTGAACATCAAAAAGCCAAGCCTGTAGCTCCTGAAAATGCGACTCTTGATGCAAAGCAGGGAAGGTGTGCATATCTATAGGCATTTAATCAATACGACTGTCGCTATTGGAAATAAAGTTGCCAGGAAAATAATTGCTGCTGCCACAATGACATGATTGTTGCCATATAAAAATAGACCAATGGACCTTCCTTCAAATAAAAAAGTTATAGATTTGTAAATTCAGATCTTAAACATTTATAATGTTAAAACAAAAACCACAAACAAGAGAAACATAACCCTTTAACATCAACAAGTATAATATCATTTTTACAGTTCAGGTTGTGTATCTCTTATCACCCTGGAAGTTTCTATTTTATTTTATTTGGAATTTGGAATATCCATATTTGCATATATGTATGCAATGACATATCTTGAAGGTGGGACCCAGCTATAAACATAAACTTCATTAATGCATAATATATATTTAAAATATAGTCTAATGGTCACTTTATACAATGTTTGAATAATTGAAATCAAGTTTATATAAACTGAACCATCCAAAAGTAAAAGTGTCACTATCTCAGTCATTCATATGGACAATTCCAAATGTTGAAGTATATTTGATTTTGGAATTCTGGATAAGGAAGCTCAAACTATACTTTAGATTTCTCAAGATTTCCTATGCATTATTTAAACAAGCACTACAATCCTGTAAAATAGACAATTTTTATTTTTATTTTGAGGATGTGTTTTTTTTTTATGCTCATCCCATCTCGCAACCCAACCATCAGGTCAGCAGTTCAGCCCACACAAGGGTTTCATCCATTGTGCCACCGTGGCTCCGTGTGGGGAAGATGTGGAGGATGTAGTGATGGTAGCATGGGGCAAGGGAAGGAAAGTTCCATATTGGTTGTGCTAAGGTGTCCGAATGAATACAAGAGGAAGATAAAATTTATGAAAGAGAATTTCTGACTTACCAATCCAAGGTTGGGTTTAAATGATTAAGTGGTCCTGTTGTAATTTGAGAAACAAGACTTACCAAGAGAAGCACTCCTTGGAGTCTAAGACAATCTTTTTGTGGTGGCTCTGTGTGCCAACTGACATGATCAAAACAATGCATCACTCTGCTTCACTGTAAATGAGACTGGAGTGTTAGTAAGTGCAACCAATATTTGAAGGGAATATGAGCAGATGTTCTCCTCTGGACCATTTCTCTCTTGACAGCAAAATAATACAAGCAAAGCCTATATGTGTGTGTTTGCATTGCTAACAACACTGAGAGCTCTGGAGCATTTGATCCAGTTGCAACATTGATTATCCAGCTGTGCTCAAACCAAATCATTAGCTACTACAGGGACTGAAGAATACTGAGATTCTCAATAATGGGACCCAAGGAGACTAACAAAATATTTAAAATAATACAAATTAAAAAATATATAAAACCATTAAAACATATAATATAAAACAATGTGTAAAGTTAAAAAAATTAAGCATTAAAATATTAAAACCTATTAAAATTATATACAAATCTTGAAAACAGCACTGTGCAGAATGAAATGCCCAGTCCTCATCAGTTTGTAAAGGTCTTATGGCATAAAATGTTTTGAGCTGCTGAAGGATAAGGCCATCCTAGTTTTCCTAGGGAGGCACTTCCAAAGCACCTATTTTGTTCCCATCAAAATAGCTTGAGAAGATGGCAGGACAGAGAGATGGACATCTGCAGAAAATCTTAGAATAAAAATAGGCTCATAAGGAGAGGTATCCTGTGCCCAAGCCTTATGAAGCTTTAAAATTATGAATTTTAAACTTGCATCTTGTGTTCACTATATTTTAATCTTTGTTCTGTGTATTTTAATATATTTTGTAGAAATATATTTTAATATGTGTATTTTATATAATGTTTATGATGATTATATGTTTTAGCTATGTTGTAATTCGCCTTGAGCCATGAGGAGAGGCAGGTTAATGATGATGATGCTGATGATGATGATAATAATGTTAGAGCCAGCTCTTTGAATTATTCCTAAAAATGGATGGGCAGACTGTCAAGGACAGAACGCCACAAGATCAAAGATAACAGAGTTTATTGGATTTACAGAACTCAAAATGCCCGTAAAAGACAAGGGCAAGGCAACTTTAGCCTTTAAAAACAAAAAGGGGCAAGAAAAACGTTCAAAAGATAAACCGGATTAAACCGGAGTTTAATCCGGGTAAAATCAAAACAGCTTGCTTCAGCCTGGGGATAAACAAACAGAAGCTGGGAAACAAAGAGTTCAAAAGAATGCAACTAATTGGCAGCAGATGCCTCTCTGCTGCCAGCACTATGTTTTGAGTAACTAGGAGTCACTCCTTCACACAGCAAGGCAAATTTCCAATACAAACTCAGCAGCCAAGGATTGAAGCAGTAGCGTAGTCCCAGTTCGTTCCGAAGGTCGAGAGGCAGAATCAGACGTTTGCAGTTTTCCAAGTCCAATAGGAGAAAGCGAGCCCGTAGTCAGTTTTCAGTCCGTAAATCCAGAGTAGCAGATGGCGTCCGTCAAGAAGACGACGGAAGGTCAAAGGTATCAGCACACGAAAACACACCAGTCTTCAGGAAAGCGTCCCACACAGATCCCAAGCGTTCGTCCAGATTACCTTGCCCAACGCAATTTGCAATTGCTCCCAAGCCTCATTTTATGCCAGTTACAAATCCTCATCACTATCAGCTGCCCTCCTTAACCCGGGCGTTTCCTCATCACTTTCCTCATCAGAGCTGGAACACCTCTGACTACGCCCCACAGCATCCCCAGCTGTGGATCCCGTCCCATCCCTCCAGCTTGTCCATGGGTCTAATCCTGAAGGTCCCCATTCATCTTCCATCCCATTATTGCCAGTGGCACCCAACTCCTCCCTTACCCGAGTCCAATCCATCTCATCCTCTTCCGAGCTAACCAGCTCTTCCTCCATTCTCTCCGTGAACCCCTTAAAAGACTCTTCGTCAGATGGTTCTGCAAAGATATCTCGCAGCCTCTTTCTTTCTCGCTCCTCGAGAGTATCTGACTCTCGAGGAGTCTTACGTCCACGTCTGCCAGAAGCAGAGCCATGAGGCTCAATCATAACACTATCCCCTCTCACAAAGGCCTCCTCCCCCGAAGGCGGAGAGGTGGCAGTGATATCCTCCGCTATAGCATTACGACGACTGGAGGTATCCAATTTCAACAGCGAACGATGGAACACTGGATGGACCTTTAAACTAGACGGTAAATGCAAACGAAACGCAACGGAAGAGATCTTTTTAACTATAGGAAAGGGACCCAAATACCGAGGCGCAAACTTTCCCCCAGCCTGTTTAATATGCTTGGAAGACAACCACACCAAATCCCCTTCTTCCAACTCCTCCCCTGCCTGCCTGCGGCGGTCGGCCTGAGTCTTTTGCGTTGCCTTAGCTTCCAACAGTAAGCGACGGGCAACATCATGCAACGCAGCCATTTCTGAGGAGCGGTACACAGGGTCAGAAGAGACCACATTGGTCGACGGCGCCACACCTCCCCGTGGGTGAAAACCATAAGTCAGTTCAAATGGCGTATGCTGACTAGACGTGTGCACCGCATTGTTGTAAGCAAACTCCGCCACCGGTAGCCACTTCACCCAAGCAGTGGGTTGATCTAAACAAAAACAACGTAAATATTGCTCTAAGAGCCCATTAACCCGTTCCGACTGACCATCCGTTTGCGGATGAAACGCTGAAGAGACGTTTAACTTAGTACCTAAGCACTCATGGAAGTGTTTCCAAAAGCGTGACACAAATTGTGGAGCCCTATCCGAAATAATCACCTCAGGAGCTCCGTGCAAACGGTAGATGTGCTTAGTAAACAATAAGGCCAACGTAGGGGCTGCCGGAATGGTCGAACAAGGAATAAAATGAGCCAGCTTGCTAAATAAATCCACCACCACCCAAATACAAGTATAACCCCCAGACTTAGGCAAATCTGAAATGAAATCCATGGAAATGATTTGCCATGGCCTCTCAGGAACAGGTAGAGACGACAACAACCCTCTAGGGCGCCCCACAGGCGTCTTACTCTGCTGGCAAACAGCGCAGCTGTCACAAAAGCGCAGAATGTCTTGCCGCATCTTTGGCCACCAGTAGCTCCTGGTAATGAGCTGCACAGTCTTGAATCTGCCAAAGTGCCCAGCCATGGGTTCATCATGGTGGGCTCTAATTACCTCTAACCTGAGGGCCCCCACTGGTACATAGACCTGCCCCCTGCGTACCAATACTCCGTCTTGGTCTTGTAGGTGAGGCAGTATTGTACGGTTACCTGCTGACAACAGCATGAGTTGTTCCTGAGTCCACACATCTTCTCTTTGAGCTTCAATGATCTGGTCATGTAACCCGGGCTCATTATCTACAACACATAGAGAGGCAGTAGGCAAGATGGTTTGACATACTACCTGCTCATTGGTCTTAAACTCCGGCTTGCGGGACAAGGCATCGGCCCGCAAGTTTGCCTTCCCTTCCACAAATTGCACCTTGAAGTTAAACCTGGAGAAAAACAAAGCCCATCGGATTTGACGCTGGTTTAACTTTTTAGCTGTTTGCAAGTGCTCCAAATTCTTATGATCAGACCTGACCACGATTTGGTGTCGCGCCCCTTCTAGCCAGTGCCGCCACACCTCAAACGCCACCTTAATCGCCAACAACTCCTTCTCCCATATGGTATAGTTCTGCTCAAATGGTGTTAGTTGCCGCGAATAAAATCCACAGGGACACAAGGTCCCTGAAGAATCTTTCTGAGACAATACAGCCCCCAACGCATAGCTAGAAGCGTCCGCTTCTACCACGAACGGTTTGTCTACATCAGGGTGTGTTAGTATGTTGTCTGATTGAAAGCTAGATTTTAGTTGCAAAAACGCATCGTGAGCTTCCCGCCCCCACACAAATGGCTGTTTCTTACGCAGGAGCTGCATCAAAGGCACCGTGAGCTTGGCAAAATTCGGGATAAACTCCCGGTAGTAATTAGCAAACCCTAAGAACCTTTGCACATCCTTCTTGGTCTTGAGCTCCTGCCATGAGTTGACTGCGTCAACCTTATGTGGGTCCATTTTAAGTTCCCTACCTGACACTACATGACCTAGGAACTCCACTTCAGGCACATGAAAGACGCACTTGGAAGCCTTGGCGAAGAGCCCACTAGCCCGCAGGCGGTGCAGAACCTGCTTGACATGCTGACGATGTTCTTTCTCGTCCTTAGAAAAAATCAAGATATCATCCAAATAAACTACCACAAATTGATCAATTAGGTCCCTAAACACATCGTTTATGAACCTCTGGAAGACCGCGGGCGCATTGCAAAGTCCGAAAGGCATGACTCGGAACTCGTGGCATCCGAAACACGTGTTAAATGCCGTCTTCCATTCATCACCTTCCCGTATTCTGATTAAGTTATACGCCCCCCGCAGGTCAAGTTTGGTAAAGACCTTAGCCCCTTGCACCCTTGATAGCAGTTCCGAGATTAAAGGTAGCGGGTACCTATCCCGAATGGTGTATTTGTTAAGGATACGATAGTCGCAAACCAACCTAAGGTCCCCAGTCTTCTTGGCCACAAAGAATACCGGCGCCGCAGTTGGAGAGCTAGATGGGCGAATAAACCCCTTGGCTAAATTCTCATCTAGGAACTCTCGTAAAACTTGCCTTTCCGGTACAGTCAAGGCGTACAGCCTTCCCGCTGGCAATCTTGCACCTTCCGCTAGTTTAATGGCGCAATCATACGGCCTATGCGGCGGTAACTTGTCCGCTTCCTTTTTACAGAATACATCAGCGAACTCCCCATACTCATCAGGCACTCCCTCCATATCAGGCTGAGTAGTATTCAGAGTACAACAACCCTGCCTCTTTAAGGTCAGCTTACGTGCCACCCAATCCACTTGTGGATTTACTACGGCTAGCCAATCCATCCCCAAGATCACATCGTATCTGGGCAAGCTCGTAATATCCCACACAAACGTTCCCGTTACTCCCTGCACTTCCCACATTACTGCTGAGGTCTCATGGTTAACCACCCCAGTCTCCAATAGTCTCCCATCCGCACCTTCCACCCACACATCGCATGCCTTGCGCACTATAGGAATGCCATGCTTCCTAGCAAACTCAATATCTACGTAAGAGACCGTAGCCCCTGAGTCCAGCAGTGCCAAAGTAGAAACAAGTTCTTTTCCCCCAACAGATAACGTAATGGGTACGAAAACATGCTTCTTCCCCTCAGCTGACTGCTTTAGAAGCCCTAATGCGTTGGACTCACGTCGCACTAGGGCTGGCCTTTTCCCGACAGCCGGGAAGGTTTCACATTACAGTTTTTGGCAAAATGCCCAGCATTCCCACAGTACAAACACAACCCCAGCTGCCTCCTACGGTTCTTTTCTTCAGTAGACAGCTTTTTAAAGACCCCAAGCTCCATAGGCTCTTCCCCCATCACCACAGGTGCCTTGGTTACATGCATAGGTGGCGCACACATTGCTTTTGAGTGCTTACGGGACTCGAACCTGGCGTCCAAACGCAGCACTTTAGCTACTAAGGCATCCCAATTTTCAGCCGGCTCCAAGCGTGCCAATTCGTCCTGGAAGTAATCACTTAAACCAGCAGTAAACAAAAGCATGAATGCATTTTCCCCCCAATCCAGCTGGTGACGGTACAAATTAAACTTATTTAAGTAATCCAAAACAGTCCCCTTTCCCTGTTTCAACCGATACAGAGCCCACCCAGCATTCTCCGTACGGAGGGGATCCCCAAAAGTGTCAGTTAGAAGCTTCTTGAAATTATTCAAATTGTCTTTGACTGGGTCATTTCCCAAAATCAAATTGGTGGCCCATTGTCCTGCAGGACCAGTCAACAAACTCAAAATAAATGCCACCTTGCTAGTGTCCGTAGGGTAAGCATGAGCACTGAGCTGAGAAAAATAAAGCTCAACTTGTGCCAAAAAAGTTGGCAGTTTGCACCTGGATCCGTCAAAGCGTTCAGGGGTCAAAACATGTCCTTTAACAGCATGGGCTGCTTGACTGACGTTAAAGGCCGCCTGTAATTGGTCAAACTTAGCCTTTAACTCATCCATCGTCTTCCTGACGAGATTTATTACTGCAGTAAACTTTTTTATGGGCGTTGGGCAATCTGTCAAGGACAGAACGCCACAAGATCAAAGATAACAGAGTTTATTGGATTTACAGAACTCAAAATGCCCGTAAAAGACAAGGGCAAGGCAACTTTAGCCTTTAAAAACAAAAAGGGGCAAGAAAAACGTTCAAAAGATAAACCGGATTAAACCGGAGTTTAATCCGGGTAAAATCAAAACAGCTTGCTTCAGCCTGGGGATAAACAAACAGAAGCTGGGAAACAAAGAGTTCAAAAGAATGCAACTAATTGGCAGCAGATGCCTCTCTGCTGCCAGCACTATGTTTTGAGTAACTAGGAGTCACTCCTTCACACAGCAAGGCAAATTTCCAATACAAACTCAGCAGCCAAGGATTGAAGCAGTAGCGTAGTCCCAGTTCGTTCCGAAGGTCGAGAGGCAGAATCAGACGTTTGCAGTTTTCCAAGTCCAATAGGAGAAAGCGAGCCCGTAGTCAGTTTTCAGTCCGTAAATCCAGAGTAGCAGATGGCGTCCGTCAAGAAGACGACGGAAGGTCAAAGGTATCAGCACACGAAAACACACCAGTATTCAGGAAAGCGTCCCACACAGATCCCAAGCGTTCGTCCAGATTACCTTGCCCAACGCAATTTGCAATTGCTCCCAAGCCTCATTTTATGCCAGTTACAAATCCTCATCACTATCAGCTGCCCTCCTTAACCCGGGCGTTTCCTCATCACTTTCCTCATCAGAGCTGGAACACCTCTGACTACGCCACAGCATCCCCAGCTGTGGATCCCGTCCCATCCCTCCAGCTTGTCCATGGGTCTAATCCTGAAGGTCCCCATTCATCTTCCATCCCATTATTGCCAGTGGCACCCAACTCCTCCCTTACCCGAGTCCAATCCATCTCATCCTCTTCCGAGCTAACCAGCTCTTCCTCCATTCTCTCCGTGAACCCCTTAAAAGACTCTTCGTCAGATGGTTCTGCAAAGATATCTCGCAGCCTCTTTCTTTCTCGCTCCTCGAGAGTATCTGACTCTCGAGGAGTCTTACGTCCACGTCTGCCAGAAGCAGAGCCATGAGGCTCAATCATAACACAGACTGTGGAGCTGTTGAAAGAAGAAACTTATGTAGCCAACCTTAGGCCCTGCTGCACCCCTTACCTTATCCCATGGGGGGAAGCATCACTGCCCAGCTTCCTCCCATTCTTATCTATGACTGCCAGGACACTGCCAGGGTACTTCCTTTTCGGAGCCCCACCAGAAGGAGTCTCACTTTGTGTGAAGGCATCCAGCAGGCTCCATCGAGGAAGTGTCCAGGCAGTGTGCTAGGATGCTTCCTTCTCCCCGTGTGATGTAGAGGTCAGTTAGTAATCTCTTTAGAACAACTGAATCTTTTGAGAACTTTTAAAAGGCAAGCCCCACATTGAGCCCATTACAGTAATCAAAATGGGATATAACGAAGACATATATCACTATGGCCAGATGTTCTTGCTCAACACAAGGTCTGAACAAGGGTAGATGGGCCCAGCACACTGTACATTGGTGTCACTAGGGTAAGCGAAGGAAGGTGCCATTCCCAGAGAATGGACACTGTTCTTTTGAGCTTAATGCACAATGTACTGTAGCAGGCAGCATGGGGGGTTACTAAAAACATACATGCAGGAGCGGAAC
Source organism: Anolis carolinensis (assembly GCF_035594765.1). Taxonomy (NCBI): domain Eukaryota; kingdom Metazoa; phylum Chordata; class Lepidosauria; order Squamata; family Anolidae; genus Anolis; species Anolis carolinensis. Next base: position 57,524,944 of record NC_085842.1, on the reverse strand, counting down.
AAGAAGGGAGGCTTATCTTTCTGGACACAACTTCAGGGATATTTTAATAAAAAAGAATATATTTTTGCTGAAAATTTTATAGACAGTTATTTTTGAATTTTGGTGTTGATGTCACTTGATGTACCCTCCTGTGCCCCCCCCCACAAGGAATGCTACTGTGTCGAAGAAACATGTAATAATAATAATAATCTTTATTTATATTCCGCCCTATCTTCCCCAGAGGGATTCAGAGCGGATTCCAAACATTCAGTGCCCGAACACAACAACAATACACCTATAATAATGAAAACTGATAATCCAACATATAAAAACAAATTATGACTTAACAACTAAAATTATATCAAACAAAAAGCAAAGCAAAAACAAAACATCATAACATCAAACAGAAACCTTCCCAGTTTCTTTGGGGGCAAATAGATTGATCATTGCTCAAGATGCCTATTGTACAACCCTGCATCACTATTTACATGCCTGAACAATGCTAACACCTTAGCCATTCCTAGAGAACAACTTGGAATTTCTCATTTCAGCACCCTGCTGTTTGACCCCAAGTCAGTTTGATATTGAGTGTAATTTTTTTTTAAACGAGACAACTCTTTCCCCAAAGTGAATGCACACACCTGAGCTGCTCTGGGTGCTTTCAGGCTCTACTTAACTGGAAATAAATGGTGCTTCATTAAGAGAACATCTCTCTGTGTATATAATTCAATGGCAAGGAACACTTAGTAAAATGTCAAGTGACAGTATATCAGTTTACAAGAGCCATTGTACCCTGTTTCAGAACAAAAAGGGAAATGAGCTTTGAGACACCATTAAGACTAACAAATTTATTCCAGCATAGATTTTAATGGATTACAGCCTACTCCTTCAAATTCAAGAGACAGCAAATATGTCTGTGGACATCTACCTGCTGGCCAACAGAAAAGGATACTTGACCCACAGAATCAATGTCTGCTTCTTGGAACATTCACAACCATTTAGCAAGATCTAGTCTTTAGAGCTTTGGCCTAGATTTTAAATGAAATGAAGATAAATATTTGTAAAAACTTTTGTCAGTCACCTTAAGTAAATACCAGTTAAACAATTTTATACCAAACTTTCTTGTTCTACAGCAACACCATGGTGTTGAATGGTATCAAACCTATCTCATGGATATCCATAGGTTTGATATACATAAAAATAATTGATTTCCCATTTCTGTATTATATGAGCAAGACTCACATATATCCTGAGGCTAATGTGTTCTTTATTTGAATGCTACAAGGGAAAAATTGTGGAAATGTAAATTGTACAAAATTTAATATTCCAATAGTATGCCATAGTTATGACACTTGTACTTACTGCTAGAGTAGATTTGGGGTATGTGTCCAAAGTTTATATATTTCTGAAAAGCCAAAACCATAAAATATTACCAACACTACAATTTCTAGAAGGAAAAGTTACATGCGATGAAAGAGTGAAGCATTTTTTTTTAAAATCCATGGACATAAAATAATTGTACCACTTGAAGAAATGTTGCTCATAATAATCCAAGAGAAGTAATTCCCTTGGAATATGTGTTTACAATGTTTGCTATTGTTGCTGATGTACATTCTGTCCATTCAATTCAGACGTCTGGACGTTACTAAGCTAAGTAATTGCATTGATCTGATCTACACAAATGGATTTTGCTGCTTCTATTTCCCAGGCCATACTTTTTCTGCTGAGGTTTATTTTTGCAATTGATACTGGAAGAGCTATTTCACTGATTGATGGACCTCTTTCCGCATTTGCATTCTCACTGAAAGGCACCATAGATTATGCCTTGCTGATTGTGGTGGTGGTGAGGAGAATAAGAGGCAAATTACAATTAAAAGTTTTAAAACTATCCATAAGTTTGTGCACGCATGAACTATGTTAAGCACTTGAGAATCTACTCTGTCCTGAGAAAGTTAATTTCTGTGTATGTAAGAGAGAAATGCCCCATTCAACTGCTTTTTTATTTATATAATTACTAGCTGTGCCCGGCCACGCGTTGCTGTGGCTTAGTCTGGTGGTGTTGGTCAGTCTACATTAGGTTGTATTTATGCTGTGACCTCCACCCTTCTTTATACTCACATTAGTAGTAGTATTTGAAGTCTGTTACCTTCTTTAATTTTTGTGTTGATTGATAATTGCTTGAGATCCCTGTTGTCTTTGGTTTGTTGTTAATCGTGACGTCTGATTCTGCTGAGTGCGGTTTACATCTTATTGTGGTACAATAGTGTTTTTTTTTTTTTTGCCTGTGTAGGTGTTTATTATTATTGTTGTTGTAGAGGTCACGAAGGCTGGATAAGTTAGATGCTACTGTATTGTTTTTTGGAGGCCCAGTGTAGCACTGACTGGCCTCTCAGCCTCAGTGCCTGGCTGCTTCTTGCCTGTGATGGTGTTGATTCTTATTGTTGTTGTTGTCATTGTTATTATTGTAATTGTTTTTTTGGAGGCCAAGTGTGAATGTAGGGATTGGGGAGGTGGATGAGCACTGACTGGCCTTGTAGACTCAGTGCATGGCTGATTCTTGCCTGTGTAGGTGTTTATTATTAGTGGGTGAGTGGATGGATAGATGAGTGGATGGATAGATAGAGTGGGTGCTCTCCTTGTTCCCTTTATTCCTATGCTGTTCCCTTTCTCTGCTCCGATCCTGAGCTCGCTGATAAGAACACACTGGTCAGAAAGGAGGGTAAATATAACCGGATCAATGGTCTTTCTCTCCCTTTTGCTCTTGGCCTTCCGGGCAGAGAGGGAGGGCTCTTGTCCTTGCCGTTCCTTCGCTTCCCTTCCCTCCCTCCTTCCTTCGTTCTATTCGTCCCAGCCTTTCCTGCCTGCAGAGCCATGGAACTGGGTCAATGGGTTGGATGGCGGGGAAAGGGAAGAGACCTTTAATTGAAATGCATGGACTCCATGCCATGGGGTACTGGAATTTGTAGTTTGCATCCAGTCCAACCCCTTTCTTTCTTTTTGTCATGGAGGAAGAACCCACCCAAACCTTTCAGACAGATTGCCATCCGGTTTAGTTGTGTTATTATAGTCACAATGCGTTGTTGTGAGTTTTTTGGGTCCAGATTATGGTTTTGTGGTGTGGTTGTGTTGTTACAACCGGGAGGAAAGGCTTTTGCATTGTGTTGTCAAATTTTGTATTTATGGGGCGTTTAGTTGTGTTTTTATAGTCACGATGCGTTGTTGTGAGTTTTATGGGTCCGGATTGTGGTTTTGTGGTGTGGTTCATAGAATCATAGAATCATAGAATAGTAGAGTTGGAAGAGACCACATGGGCCATCTAGTCCAACCCCCTGCTAAGAAGCAGGAAATCGCATTCAAAGCACCCCCGACAGATGGCCATCCAGCCTCTGCTTAAAAGCCTCCAAGGAAGGAGCCTCCACCACAGCCCCGGGGAGAGAGTTCCACTGTCGAACAGCTCTCACAGTGAGGAAGTTCTTCCTGATGTTCAGGTGGAATCTCCTTTCCTGTAGTTTGAAGCCATTGTTCCGTGTCCTAGTCTGCAGGGCAGCAGAAAACAAGCTTGCTCCCTCTTCCCTATGACTTCCCTTCACATATTTGTACATGGCTATCATGTCTCCTCTCAGCCTTCTCTTCTGCAGGCTAAACATGCCCAGCTCTTTAAGCCGCTCCTCATAGGGCTTGTTCTCCAGACCCTTAATCATTTTAGTCGCCCTCCTCTGGACGCTTTCCAGCTTGTCAACATCTCCCTTCAACTGTGGTGCCCAAAATTGGACACAGTATTCCAGGTGTGGTCTGACCAAGGCAGAATAGAGGGGGAGCATAACTTCCCTGGATCTAGACGCTATTCCCCTATTGATGCAGGCCAGAATCCCATTGGCTTTTTAAGCAGCCGCATCACATTGTTGGCTCATGTTTAACTTGTTGTCCACGAGGACTCCAAGGTCTTTTTCGCACACACTGCTGTCAAGCCAGGCGTCCCCCATTCTGTATCTTTGATTTCCATTTTTTCTGCCGAAGTGAAGTATCTTGCATTTGTCCCTGTTGAACTTCATTTTGTTAGTTTTGGCCCATCTCTCTAGTCTGTCAAGATCGTTTTGAATTCTGCTCCTGTCTTCTGGAGTGTTAGCTATCCCTCCCAGTTTTGTGTCATCTGCAAACTTGATGATCGTGCCTTCTAACCCTTCGTCTAAGTCGTTAATAAAGATGTTGAACAGAACCGGGCCCAGGACGGAGCCCTGCGGCACTCCACTTGTCACTTCTTTCCATGATGAAGACGACGCATTGGTGAGCACCCTTTGGGTTCGTTCGCTTAGCCAATTACAGATCCACCTAACCGTAGTTTTGTCTAGCCCACATTTTACTAGTTTGTTTGCCAGAAGGTCGTGGGGGACTTTGTCGAAGGCCTTACTGAAATCCAGGTACGCTACATCCACAGCATTCCCTGTATCGACCCAACTCGTAACTCTATCGAAAAAAGAGATCAGATTAGTCTGGCATGACTTGTTTTTGGTAAATCCGTGTTGACTATTAGCAATGACCGCTAATAGTCAACACGGATTTACCAAAAACAAGTCATGCCAGACTAATCTGATCTCTTTTTTCGATAGAGTTACGAGTTGGGTTGTGTTGTTACAATCAGGAGGCAAAGCTTTTAAATTGTGTTGTCAAGTTTTGTATTTATGGGGCGTTTAGTTGTGTGGCAAGTTTTGTATTTCTTGGGCGTTTAGTTGTGGTGTTATAGTTACGATGCATTGTTGTGAGTTTTGTGGGTCCAGATTTTGTTTTGTGGTGTGATTGTGTTGTTACAACCGGGAGTCAAGGCTTTTGCGTTGTTTTGCCAAGTTTCGTATTTCTGGGGCGTTTAGTTGTGTTGTTATAGTCATGATGCGTTGTTATGAATTTTGTGGGTCTGGATTGTGGTTTTGTGGTGTGATTGTGTTGTTACAACCAGGAGGGAAGTCTTTTGCGTTGTTTTGTCAAATTTTGTATTTCTGGGGCGTTTAGTTGTGTTGTTATAGTCACGATGTGTTGTTGTGAATTTTGTGGGTCTGGATTGTGGTTTTGTGGTGTGGTTGTGTTGTTACAACCAGGAGGAAAGTCTTTTGCGTTGTGTTGTCAAGTTTCGTATTTCTGGGGCGTTTAGTTGTGTTGTTATAGTCACGATGCATTGTTGTGAGTTTTGTGCATCCGGATTGTGGTTTTGTGGTGTGGTTGTGTTGTTACAACCAGGAGGCAAGGCTTTTGCGTTGTGTTGTCAAGTTTTGTATTTCTGGGGCATTTAGTTGTGTGCCATGTTTCGTATTTCTGGGGCGTTTAGTTGTGTTGTTATAGTCACGATGCATTGTTGTGAGTTTTATGGGTCCGGATTGTGGTTTTGTGGTGTGGTTGTGTTGTTCCAACCGGGAGGGAAGGCTTTTGCATTGTGTCACCAAGTTTCGTATTTCTGGGGCGTTTAGTTGTGTTGTTAAAGTCACGATGCGTTGTTGTGAGTTTTGTGGGTCCAGTGTGGTTTTGTGGTGTGATTGTGTTGTTACAACCGGGAGGCAAGGCTTTTGCATTGTGTTGCCAAGTTTTTTATTTCTAGGGCATTTAGTTGTGTTGTTATAGTCATGATGTGTTGTTGTGAGTTTTGTGGGTCCGGATTGTGGTTTTGTGGTGTGATTGTGTTGTTGTATCCGGGAGGCAAGGCTTTTGCATTGTGTTGCCAAGTTTCGTATTTCTGGGATGTTTAGTTTTGTTGTTATAGTCACTGCGCCCGCAACTTTATCCTTTTATATATATAGATTATTGACTTTTACTATTCATCTCACTTCTTTAAAAATTGGAGGAACCAGCATCCTCATTGTCCTCGTGTAGAAAGTGAATTAGCAAGAATCCTAGAAAATCAGGGAACTTGCTTGTATAGAGAACTTTCTTTATATGAACATGAACATCAGATACATCACAGCATGATATAGGGAGGCAGACAAAGCATCCCTTATGCCTATGTTACCAATGCCGTTCTCCAAGTTAGGGTGAGTTTACATCAGGCATGGGCAAACTAAGGCCCGGGGGGCTGATGTGGCCCACTGGGTGCTTAACACAAATAGCCCACTTATATACAAAATAGAAAATAAACAAGTTCAGTGAATAATTTGAATATTAAACTAGTTATACTGTTTGAATTCACAGTAACCACATTGTACAAAATCCATACAACATTGTTTGTGATTACTGTGAATTCAAACAGTATAACTAGTTTAATATTCAAATTATTCACTGAACTTGTTTATTTTCTATTTTGCAGGTAAAAGGGCTATTTGTGCTGAGTTTACCTACTTAGGAACCCATTCATATTGTACTTTCCAAACCACTGGGTGCTTATCTCAGGCCCTCCTCATTTTTCCTGTCCTCTTGGCATAAGGACACGGTGGCCTTTCACATCCTTATGCCAAAAATATGGGGGAGGAAGGCATGTAGCTGTGGAGAACCTTCTGGGGCACTCTCAGCCACTGTGTGTCTCACCCTCCTCCTGGCATAAGGGTGGTGCGAGCGACCCCATACTTATGCCGGGAGGATAGCTCAAAGAAGGCACACAGTGGATGAGAGCCCTTTGGAGGACATTCAACTGCACCTTGTCTCACCCTCCTTTCAACATAATGCCAAGAGGACAGCCCAAGGATCAGGGGAGGAGGATGGGAAGGAGGCTCAGGGCAGTCGCCGAGTGTTTCACCTTTCTCCCAGCATAAGGATGGAATGAGCAGCCCCGTAGATTTATCTTCTCTTCTCTCCTCCCCCCTCTCTCTCATGCACACACAAACCATCTCCTCCCTGAATAAGAACAGTGAAAAGCACTTTCAGGAAGTTTACAAGTGATCACTTCCTTGGGATACCTATTTACTTTGTAAGATGTGTCACAGCTATAAAGAATATTGTAAATATGTACGTTATAGGGAAGGTAGAGTCTAATAAAGTGCAGCCATTATTCTGAAGCATAAAATGCACCACTGTCTTTGGTTAAATGAATTTTTTTAGATGTTTAAAAATGCAAAGTCTACAGATTTAAAAAGGTAAACAGAGATTAAAATAGAACACCAAAAAAAAACAAATATTAAAAGGACCCTATAATATTCTCTCATTACACCCCCTTCCCCTGCCATCTAAAACTAATCGCTTTCTTTAAAAATAAAAATAAAATATTAAAAAGACAACTGATTTCTTGTCTCCTCAAGCAAAGGCAGCTCTCAAGCTATTTATTGCTTCAATCTTGTCATTAACTTGGAAAATGTTTTTTTCCTCCTTCCAGATTTAAGGTGAGTATATTTAAATGAGAGATGGTATCTGACAGATATGCTAATTTTATTAACCAGGAAAAATATGTCAAAACTTCTTGAGTTTAAATTGGTATTCTATGAGGAATAATCTTACCTCCTCTCTCAATTCCCAAAAAATGAGATGAAACTTTGGAAATATTTATCTTTTGCTCAAATATAATGTAGCACTATAAGGTTGCTTTATTTGTTGTCTCTATTTGCTCAGCAAAGGAGGGAGATGTGCAATTTTCCCCTAATATCTGTTTTTTTATATATAGACTGAAAAATTATCAATTTGCTTCTCAGCTGTGTCATTTGACAAAAATATTGAGGAATGGTACTTGCAGCTTTAGCATTGATCAATTCAGAAACCATGGTTTTTGAAGCCAGTAATATACATTCTTCAGCTATTAATAATAAAATAAATAACACTTTTTTTCTAGACCACCCTCTCACCCCAGAGGGACTTAGGGCAGTTAACATACATATAAAAGGCAAACATTCATTGTCACAACTACTTCACTAATATCAAAAGTATAAAATGACAATAACATACTCATTATAATAAAAATTCCGAATTTGTGCAGTTTTCCAGGTTTTGCTATTAGTAGAGAAACTTCAAATGATGCCTGAACTGCATTTTCATTGTTACAATCAATTACAGCCTTTCTCTGCCCCTTTAAAAAAACCCACACATTTTCTTACTTTCCTAAGCTCCTGCTTATTTTGAAAAAAAAAATACTCTTTTGGTATATTCTTTATGTTTTGCATTGAGATATCTTCACAATTTTGATGGTTTTGTTGGATAATACATTGTAACAAAACAGACACTTTGGTAATTGCTTGCACATATGAAGCCAAAATGACAGATGTTCCTGGTTATAACAGCAGCACTTTTAAAGATAACTGTAAAAAAATTCCTTTTGCTTTGAACAGGATGCACCCTCTTCAATATCAGCAATACTGATTCAAATTTGAAACATAAAAGTGATCTATCTTCTTCTGTCCTGATGCTTAGTCAAAGGTGATATATCCCAGAGCCTCTTAAAGTTTTCTACTTTACACTCAAGAAAATTTTACATGACCCCGGGTATATAACATAGGTATACAAATCAAACATTTTCTGATAATAAATCAGTATTTGCAAGGCTTACTAAATTGGTTTGTTTTCTTTTTTGTGGAGTACAGCTGAAGCATTTTCCGCAAAGTCCATTGTAAGCACTTCATGTTGTTGCTTACAGATTAATGTAAATATATGGGTAGCATTCAGAAATCTTTTTCTGTGGCATTTTTTTTTTTGCGGCCCCAAAGATTGAGCTAAGGGGATCTCATTTCGGGTTGGGACCCACAGTTTAAGAAGCAGTGATCTATCCTAAGACTCAGCCAACATGTATGGTTGTGAAATTCTCTATGACAATAACCACTTTTATTTCCAGAAACTTAAGAAGAAACACAATCATTTTCAGTATTCCACAGTTATTATTCTGAAATCCATTCAAACACTCACCTACATGGAATCACTCTAACTCTCTCTTCCTTTTATACATGGATTTCTTTGAGAACATTCTCAATACAACTACAGCATTCTGGGAAACCACGGATTTTATGAGAATATGGTGGCATAATGTGGATAGCACTAATATTCGGTGCAGCTATGCAGGCAGTTTCTGACAATATGAATGGTAGCAAGAAATGTCAGGTGCTTTCTCTTGGCCATTTTACAACATTTGAAGAAGTAGCAAGTTCTGGGTCCATTTTTTTGCTGTCAGTTATTTTCCTAATTTCTGAACATTATGAGATCTTGTAAGAAAAGTTTGTACAGATGAAGTCTACCACCTGTAGAAGACTACTGCTCTTTGATAGCAACATGTGATTCATCCTTAACTATAAAAACTCATAACATTTCTTCAAGCCTTTGCAAATCCTCTGTGAGGACTAGGCTGTTTGAGAACTACTGAATTATAGGCTTTTATAATCTAAGTCAATTGACTCAGTTTTCTCAGTTTGTTCTCCATCAAAGTAAGCAAGTTCTGAAATATAAAAGAAGACTCAATCATGAGGAAGCATGATAATCTAGTTTAAAATGTTGGTAACACAAAAGCATGATGGATATTTTCCCCCTCAAATGAATTTTTATTTTTTTAAAGGAAGAAACCATAATGAGAAGGCTGTTGGGAAAACCAATAGATATTTGAAAGAACTGTACTAGGTCAAATAAAGTAGAACTCAAGAGGAGTAGATCAACATCAGAAATGTTTCTTGTCTCTAATCACTAATATGCTGAAGAACAAGAACAGGCATGAAGGACTTTTCCAGTGAAATATGAAGACAAATTGAGCAGTAGCAAATACTATCCCCCCCTCCCCCAAAAAACACCCGAGTTGTAAATAACATGCTAGGTGATAGGTTAAGGCTTATTCCAATATGAGCAAACTCCATATCATTTGTAGTTGTCTATTGTTTTAGCTATGTAAAAAAAACAACTAGTAAATCTTTATTCTGAGATTTCAAAGAACTGATTGACAACCAGAGCAACCATGTCCGTGTTTAAGGCTGCATTTCCCCAGTTTATCTGAAGAACAACATGAACATTATATTAAGTATCTTCTCAATAAATGATATGAGTGTGGTTGGGCTGTATTGAATTGGAACCAGGACATGGGGTAAAGAGCTCACTTTTGTCACTATCACATTTATTTTTTGTATTGAGGACCCACCTGATTCTTACAATGAGAAGTTCCTATTGGCACTAGTGGAAATGCCTCCTTGATGGAAAACACATGGCAAATCCAATTTGAATTGGAACAATATCAGCAGCAATAGCTAGGGCATGTATCTCTCCTTTTATTTCATGCTCATATCTGGAATCATTTTCACAGTGCAGGATAAGAAAATCTATGTGTGATTTAGGATCTGATCTCAGATTATCTTTTTATCCCAGATTATCTGGTAGTGTGAACTCATATAATCAAGTTCAAAGCAGACAATCTGGGATCAGATCCTGATCCTGAGATATGGGGCAGTGTAGATCCAGCCTTCATCTGCAGTCTCTTTCACTTAGCTAAAACCCCCTAGTCCTCTTGGTAGATCAGGAGATTTTAGTACCTTTGCTGTTTTTCCACTTTTTCCTTTGCAAAACAGCATGCATTTGAACACAGTTTGTTCTCTATGGTTTTCACAGATATTTTATGCCATTTTAATAAAGAAATAATTATTTTTGTTTCAAAATCAGCTTATCTTTAACCTGATTTTTTTTCTTTTTTTGAAGCTAAGCTTGTTAAAACCTTTAAAACCTTTAGCCTATAAGGTCCTGCAGAAAATTAGTACCTGGGAGAGCTCCCCACCCCACCCAAACCAGCAAACCCAATGCACTGCTCTTATCAATCCAAAGACACTACTGTCATCAGTTTCTGCAAAAAATAACCCTACCCACCAACCAACAAAACAAAAACCAACATTAATGGCCATCAAAATATATGGGTTAAGACCTGAAACTGTTCCACTATATGACACATGCAATTATATTTCTTTAGACGCAATTGCAATAGACGCTGTCATAGACAGTGGAGAATATTCTAGAATAATAATGCTAACATTTTGTGACCCTGGAGAACATTTTAGAACAATAATATTTATATATTGCTAACATCTTATGTAGTTTTTCTTAGCCAAGAGAGAAGTGATCTACGCATCACATTTATTGGTCCTGTGGCAATTTGGGCAGAATAGCGATACCTTGCAGCCAGACAGATAATCTCTCCTTACAGGAGTGAAGAAAGACCTAAATATTAGTGTTCCCCCTCAAGGCAAGTGAGGCATTCTCTACAGCTCTTCCTAAGACCTGCAGAAGAAAGATAAATAGTCAACATCTGTTCTCATTAGCATTTAATTCTTTCTCTCAGTGTGACATTTCATTAATAAACCTGACTGCACAGTGGAATGCCTTTGGATGCAAGAACATGTGGTGTTTGGGACTTTTAGTGGCTCTAAGCCAATCAAGTCATGCCTGTCACTTCAACACATTTCCGCCCCCCCGACCCTTCAGACCGTTTCAAAGCAATTGATTCACAAGTAATCTCAATGCGCTCATGCTATTAAATTTTGTTCTCCTTCCTGCTTGCCTGTCTCATCACCTTGAATGATAAGGCAATGCAGTTCTGTACTACTTTACTGAACTGATAAATGTTCAGACTAGCCCCGTCTGGGTCTCCTGCTCAGCTGTGAAACTGTTGCACTTTCATTTATTTGTGCCTGAAGAGTGTATCTGAAGTGCAAACTCATTTGCAGGAGATACACAATCTCATTGGCACATACTTTGGCATACATGTTTTTGGCTCAAAGACAGCATTTAAAGAAGTGCTGTAAGGATTTAGTCATCTTGTGCCAGAAACCTGCAAACACCTATAGTTTGTGCAAGTGGTTTTGTGGGGTGTAGAAGTTCATTTTAGGAAAATACTATCTAGGAAAAGACAATTTATATTCAGCCTCGCATGTCCAGTAATGTTTATTTTCAGCAACAAAACAAAAATGCTTCCTACCCATACTCCTATTTACTATTGCATTTTTATCTTGGGTAGAAAATAAGAAAAATACTTTAATATGAAAACTGTATTAATTGGGAAAAGTCGTAAGACTGTCCTATTTGCAGATATAATAACTTTATTTGTGTGGGGGGGGGGGGAAGAAGCACAGATTCAAAGGCTCATACGTCTCCAAGATTATGAAAAATTGGCTGATATCAATCTTTGGCTGATTGATAGACACGTTTTCACAAATTGGAGCATACTATTGACCTCGCACCGGCTCCCATCTCATGATGCACGTGTACTTCCTGTGGGGTTCTGTGGGTCATCTACAGCGGAGTCGACGTATGTTGTGGTGGCGGCAACAAGGGAGGCTTCCTATGTTGCACAGGAAGCAATGGGAGGAAGTTACACGGTCAACGCTTCCCCCTGTGGGCTCAGCTTCTTGCCAAGCTGGGCAATGTGAGGCATGGGGCGATGGGTTTCCCACACACCCCTGCCCCTGACAGCAATCACCAGATTGGCCATGACATGTGGCACTTCCAATGGCCCATGTGACAAGGTCATAAGTGTAGGTCTTTCAAAACAGATCAAGAATTCACTCCATTGTATCATTGGCCTGAAAACTGTTATGACATCTTTAAAATATTTAGGTATACAAATCCCAAAGCCCCTATCATAATTATAATAGAATAAATTAAAAAGATATAAATACATTGAAGAAACCCCTCCTATTTGGTAAAATGAGTTTTATTCTATTCCACCTGCATTTGTTGTATCAGTGTGGCATGTTTTGCTGTATAAAGTGATAAGATAATTAAACACAAATGATATTTAAGCCTGGCTTTACTCTGTCACATTATGATCATGAAAATAATTCAGTGGTTTTAAGATATTTGGGGAATTTCTTTTCTCCCCAAACAGACACATCTTGTAAGAGCAAGAGGGATGGTCTTATTGGTGGCTGCTCTCACACTGACTTCTTCCAAAGGCGGTTCAGCTAGTCTCCTCTCTGTTTTGCTTGCACTTGAAGCCTTGGGCAGCCGAAGAAAAAGCTGTAAATAGGGATGCTTTATTTTGTTTTGGTCTGATTAAGCTAGTTGTTTTTGAAATCTGATTATTGATTCAGTAGCCTTTTAATTTTATAACTTTCATTTTGTAACTGGTTTTTCAAACCATATTATTCAAAACAATAACTCAAGTCCCAGAAAATTGAAATGAAAACCAACCAAACATACCTAACAAAATCATAGGGTTTGGGAAGCTCGCGATGTCCATCCAGTCTAACCCTCTTCTGCCATATAAGAATCAGTAGAAATAAAATGGCAGCAGAAATAAAATGGCTTTTAATTATTTTGCCCCATATCAAAACTATAACCCGATTACATTATACAGTAGAGTCTCACTTATCCAACATAAACGGGCTGGCAGAATGTTGGATAAGCGAATATGTTGGATAATAAGGAGGCATTAAGGAAAAGCCTATTAAACATCAAATGAGGTTATGATTTTACAAATGAAGCACCAAAACATCATGTTAGACAACAAATTTGGCAGAAAAAGTAGTTCAATCCGCAGTAATGCTATGTAGTAATTACTGTATTTATGAATTTAGCACCAAAATATCACGATATATTGAAAACATTGACTACAAAAATGCGTTGGATAATCCAGAACGTTGGATAAGCGAGTGTTGGATAAGTGAGACTCTACTGTAGTTATAATGTACATATTAAAATATTCTCATCCAAACCCAAGTAATGAAAGTGGAGGCACTACTTTTCATTCAACCCTCATACTGTTTAGCTGGCATTGCACCACTTGACATCCACCGGGAAGTAGCACCCAGCAATGAAAGGACCAAGGCAGTGACATCTCCGGCTAATCCCCTGTTCGGATATCAGCTAGTACGCCAACGCCTTGAATCAAGAAATAGTTTTCTATGATCTACAGAGATACTAGCAGAAACACCCCAGCAAGTGGGAGTCCAAAGGTAGCAGGCTAAAACCTGGAACCTCAATTGGTGGCTGACAATGGATAAGAGACTCCCTCCTGGGCACACAGAAGACTAGGTGACTTGCAAGGCGTGGAACAGATTGCTCTCTTCATTTACAATTCCCACCACCAACATGAGGATTGTTTTCTTTTTCTTATAAAAAAAATGTAAAAAAGGATGTTTAGTATAATGCCAAGTTTTTTTAACTTTGTATTTTCAAATACATTACAACTTGTACCCCCGGTCCACTTCTGACACAAAAAATAAATAACTGTAGCAATGATGAGGCAATTGGAAGGATAATGTTTTTTACATCAAATACCAACCCCTTTTAGCATTCATATTCTTCCCCCTGAAAGATGATGCAAAGACAATATTTTTAATTATTCCTAGAATATCAGAAAATAAAGAGTTATTGGTATACTGTAACTATAACATCAAGTATTACTTGTGCATATTTGGAAACGTAATTAATTTCTGTTGTCATAATTATCTTTCTGGTAGAACAAAAAGAGAAGATTAACACAGGGTGAAGGTAAACTCCTGAAGCCAAAGGTGGTGAAAAAAAATACATGAGTCTGTTTGCCAACAGCCAATAAATGGAAAGATAATTCTGCTACCTCTCTTGATGAAAGAGCAATCTTGATGACATGCAGTTTGATATCTCTTTAACTGCCATGGCTCAATTGTATGGAATCATGGGAATTTTAGTTTGGTGAGGCACCAGGTCTCTTGGGTAGGGAAGACTAAAGACTTTGTACTGATCCATGGCAATTAAAGGGGTGTCACACTGCAGTCATTGTACAGTGTAGATGCACTCAATGACTCCAGTTATACTCTAAGTGAATTCTCACAGTCCAGCTCCATAAAACTAGCTGTAGAAAGAACATAATCCAGTTGCCTCTACTTGGCTACAGATTGATCTATTCTATTTCCATGTTATTTTGTCTGTTTTTTAAAAGTATGGTATGTTTCCATGTCAGGGTAGCTTTGCGATATTAATCAATCCCATAGTATTTATTTTGGGTCTTATTCCTTACTGTTGATCATGATAAATAGCCACTTGGATCAGCAAAGTAAGGGAAATGTTAACTTGTATTAATTTATATAAAGGGAATGGAGAGAAAATTAGTGGAGGTCAGTATATGACAGAAGTTGTGTTACTATGATCCAGAATGCTATGAGGTGTCTTACAGCAAAGTAATTCAGATTCACGAAAGGGATTATTTTTTCCTCCTTGCACTTTATTGCATGAGACAGGTTTAACAACTTGAGTGCCAACATTGGTGATGTTCCCTATCACACAACACCATGTGCACCCTGTTGCTGATCTGCCCCTCCCCCACCCCGGTGATTCTTCTGTCCCTAGCTATTAATGAGTAACATCCATCAATCTTAAGGTTTCATATCACTCTTAAGGTTTCCCATGGGTATGAAGGAAATAAATCTGTGAATGAATGTGTCAATTGTTGTTAATGTTTTGTGCCCTCAAGATATTTCCAGCCTAAGGATTCTTGTGGAGAGTTCTGGGCAAATTCTATATTGTTGTTGCTGTTGTTGTCATATGCTTTTAACTTTGCTTACAACAATCCTATCTTGGCAAGATTCATTCAGGGAAGGTTTCTCATGGCTGTCTTCTTTGGCTGAAAGAATATGACTTGCCCAAGGTCACCCAGTGGATTTTAATAGATATGAATCTTGGTTGCTCAGAGTCTTCCCTAAATCATTACACCAAAGTGGCCTCCTTCTACATTATTCCACTTTCATATTCTGAACAGCGAAGCAATTTCATCTGCAGAGCTTTTCTATTACCCACCAGAAGGAATGGAAAAGCTGCCCAAATTCTCAGTCTGTCACTGCAATGCAGGAGAAAATCCATACGGTTGGACATGCTTTCTTCGAATGAGGCAGATATATTAATTACAGAACCCCTCCTCCTATGTTTTCCCAGATTTTCATAGAAAATCCTTTGAAAAACACAACAGAAGTGATTCTGGTTATGAATGGAGTGATATGCACCCTCATTCTACCAGTGGTTTAAGTTGGGGTCCCCCCCCCCAGAATTTTATAGAAGCAATCAGAGAAGTTCAGAGAAGGGGCTGAGCTGTACTTCCAAAATATATATTAGTTTAAAGATCAAACCAAATTGTAGAGTAGCTTGAATGCTGCTTTGCCATGGGTGAAGCTAGCTGCTACTGGGTTCTATGAAAGAACATACTCTGGGCCCTTGGCATCCAGTGAGGTTTGCTTTCAGAACCCTCCTTGGATATAAAAAAAACCCATTGATGTTGAAGTCCCATTATTTCCAGTGGCATAGTGAAATGGTGCCCCTTATATGAAATGGCAAAATTAATATTTGTTTTTATTTGTTTTTAATTTTAAAAAATCAATCTGTGAACTGTGAATGGTGGAATCTGTGGATGCAGAATCTGCAGATACGGAGAGCTGACTGTATCATTATCTCTTCCTTTGAAATGTATTTTTGGAAGTGTCTTATTCTTCAAATAATTGGTCTGCAAATGAAAGCTGCACTAGTTGTTTACACAGAATTATTATTTTCAGTTCCCATTACGTTTTCTACATATTGTTGTTGACTCAGTATGGTATTATTTGTTTTATAGAAAATGATAATCAACATGTTTTTTAAATTATTTGTTTATATTCTTCAAGTTTTGAGATCGCATATTCAAAACTTTCTATGAACATTTTTCTTCAAATATATACACAACCATTCTGACATTTCTCTGACTTTTTGCTTTACAAATTGCAGTAGAGCTCAGTTATGTCTCCCTCCCACTCCCCAGATAACATTAGAATTTGGCATTTAGTCTCAAAAACAATCTCAAATCTGCAAAGGTACTGAGTGCCGACATGATAAGAGGCGTTTAACTGAGCTCCAATATCTTCATTGTTTTTACTTTCTTGTTTTATATTATTTACTCCCATTCTGCTTCATTCTGCTTCATTTTTAAGCTGATTTCCCTTTGGCAGTGTGCAGCATTGTTTTGGAAACTTGGCCATTTGCTTATATTGTTTCTTGTTCCTTGGACTTATCTCTGCTTACTCTGCAATCAGCTTTCATTGCAGAAGAGTTCCTAACTACAATTTTATCAACTGAAAACAGAAGAATCTGAAAATGAAAAACTCCAAATCTTGGGAATTATAACACTTCTGTGAACTTGCATTTTTTCTCTCTCCATGGCATGTTTTGTGCTTTAAGGCAATTAAAAAATAAGGACACTTTACCTCCGCATCCTGAGACTGTGCTGCTGACAGAAAAAGGAATACAAACCAAGTTAAAGAAAGGACCTTATCAAATTAGCTGCCAGATTTGCAACAAATTGTGCAGAATCCATCGGGGCCCAGCATGGGAACCCGTTGCCCATGCCCTGCATTGTCCAGTTTCATCCTTACTTCATCCCACCAAGGAGAAGTATCAGCTGCCTGACTTCTCCCTCTTGTTGCCAATGCAACATGGGATTTCCTCTGAAAATGCCAGCCACATATGCAGGCAAAACATCAGGAGAAAATACTGCTAAAACACAGCCTTACACCCTGGAAACCACACAACACTCCAGTGATTCTGACTATGAAAGTCTTCAACAATATCTATTTCCAGGAATCAGATTTGAGGCTGATTTAAGTTTCTCCCACATTAAATGGACTACCAATTTAGAGCAAGCATCAACCACTGTTCTACACTCAGAAAGTTGTCACGGATTATGAGGTGTACTATGCTTGTACCAAAAATGTATTACACAACTGCAGAATTGCTTGCAATGTAACAACCTTCTCAAAAACATTTCATATTGAAATCTTGGTTTGACCAGGAGTGTCTAGATATGAAGAAGTACCTTTTTGAAAAGTACAAACTGTATTGAGTGAAGAAGCTAGAATATAACATTTGTAGTTTACATTTGGATGGAGAAAAACCACATTTTTTACAGTAATGCACATTTTCAGACTGAACTTTTCCACTTTAATGTTCATGGGCTAGTTATGAGCGAAGCACCAAGTACTTCCATATTCATAATTACTTTGGTGCTGGTTTGCACAGACACCGCTTCTCAATGAATCATAGGCGTGGATGGGACCACAAGGGCCATCTAGGCCTACCTCTTGCCATGCAGGAATGAAAACACAGCTAAAGAAGTCCTGAAAGAAACCCATCCAATCCATTTAAAAAACCTCCAAAGAGGGAAAATCCACCATCTTCCAACACAGTCTGCTCCACTCCTTAACAGTTCTTATACTACAGAAATTCTTCCTAATATAGTGAGACCTTGAGTTAAGAGTTTAATTCTTTCTGTGACTGACCTCTTAACTCAAATAGCTCTTATCTCAAAAATGGATTTTCCCATTGAAATGCTATTAATCCATTCTGGGGCACCGGAACCTCTCCCCACCCCCACCCCTCATTTTTTGTTATGTGTTTTTAAATAAGAAAATGTAATTTATAAATAACAAATAATGTATACATGCATATTCACAACATAGAACAATAAAAAAGAAAGATCAACATTAAAATGGTAGAAGCACATAGTTGTGGCAAGAAAGCACAAAGCACAAAGTTAAGAGGCAGAAGCATAATTTCTTTCATACTGGACTCATTCCAGTCTCCTTTCCTCTCTTATTCCCTCTCCCCTTCTCTTCATGAAGGCAAATATACTAGGAATAAAAACTACATAAAACCAACTAACCCAAAGTTCCTCAAAGTGGACAGAAATCTCCCAAAGCAGACAAGAATATTAGGCATGAAGATACGAGGCGTGGAGGCTGCTACCTTGAAGTCCAAAAGCCCTGTATTCTTGTGCTAGTGCTCCCTCTGGCACTAGCTCTTAACTAAAAATGCTGCTTGTATGTCAAAGCAAAATTTGGCCAAGTGGTTGCTCATAACTCATAAAATGCTCTTAAGTCAAGGCTCCACTGTATTTGAGTGAAATCCTTTTTTTTTTTACCATTTGAATCCTTTAGATCATGTTCTGGTTTCTGGAGCAACAGAAAACAAGTTAATTATGGCCCCTTACACACAGCTGTATGAAATCCACATTGAACTGGATTGTATGGCAGTGTGGACTCAGTTAAACCAGTTCAAAACAAATATTGTGGATTATCTGCCTTGATATTCTGGATCATATGGATATGGAAGGGTCCTACATGTTCTATACATTTAATTGTAGTCTTCTCTTCCCAAGTCAAACATACCTATCCACTTCAGGCATTCCAGACATGGCATGGGTTCTTGACATTTTCCCATTTTGGTCTCCCTGTTCTGGATCAATTGCCATTTTTATTTTACTTCTGTAGATGGTCGTTGATGAATCGACTCAGGGTTTTCATCTGAACTTTAAGGCCTCTTCCACACAGCTGAATAAAATCCCACATTTTCTGCTTTAAACTGGAATCTATGGCAGTGTGGACTCAGATAATCCAGGGCGCTTCCACACAGCCCTATATCCCAGAATATCAAGGCAGAAAATCCCACAATATCTGCTTTGAACTGGGTTATCTGAATCCACACTCAGATAATGTCGGATTTTCTGCCTTGATATTCTGGAATATAGGGCTGTGTGGAAGGGCCCTAAATGAGATCTCCAAGATGTTAGATCTCATTTGGGGGTAGTGATTAGTATCTTTGCAGTCTTGGCAAAAAGCCAGACTGGGATCACTGCCTCAATAACATGGAAGCCACTGCTGATATTAATGTGGTGGCAGAAATTATTTGGGGTCCTTTCAGACAGGGCCCAAAATGTGGGCCCAGTTGTACTTTTAGGTGTTCAAACGATGACTCAGATAAAAAAGGATTAATTTGGGACAAAGCAGGTAATGGTGGAACCTTTTCTCAAAGAGGCATTTGTGGCTTCTCCTACAAATTTCCTAACCGTATCACTTTAAAGCTGAAAATGACAAATACCATCATGATGACAGAATTGACCATTTTGCCCATCTCTATCTGGATAATTTGTAAAACAGTCACTTGCTGAGCAGCTTAAAAAGTGTCTGAAAAGTTAACCCTTTGCAACGCTTTTTTAACCCCAAGATATCTCTACCCTACACTTGAAGCCTACGTCATGTGATGAATACAATAGGTGGCCATTTTTAAGTGGGTGGCTCAGCAGTATTTAATGAATATGATGAAGTGGCTTGAAATGCCCATATCTATTCCTTGCTTGAAATTAATATGGGAAGTCAGTGAATCTTATTTTCTCCTTCCTCCAAATACTGCAGAGCCATATTGCTGATCTAAATTTAACCAGTGTAGTTTTCGCAGCAAAAACAGGAGGATTAGCCCGGGCTGTGGTGCAAGCTGGTGAGCTGCCAGCTGCAGCCAGCTGAGACCAATCACTCTGACCAAGAGGTCATGAGTTTGAGGCCAGCTCGGAGCTGCGTTTGTCTTTGTTCTATGTCAAGGCATTTTCGTCGTCGTCTCAGTCGTTCAGTCGTTTTCGACTCTTCGTGACCTCATGGACCAGTCCACGCCAGAGCTCCCTGTCGGCCGTCACCATCCCCAGTTCCTTCAAGGTCGAGCCAGTCACTTCAAGGATACCGTCCATCCATCTCGCCCTGGAAGGCATTTTATGTTTGCCTTATATGTGTAATGTGATCTGCCCTGAGTCCCCTTCAGGGTGAGAAGGGCGAAATAGAAATACTGTAAATAAATAAATAAAAAATTATCAAATCCCCAATATATTGTAACAATTATATCATTGGATTTCTTGTGTCTGATATAGCAAGAAGCACACATCTTAAAAGCCTCATCCAAAAACCTTTTCTCATCAAGCTGTGTCAGTCATAACCCACTGGCACCTTCTAAGGCACAGGGATTCTGTTTTGAATGACACACATTGACATTAATGGAAACTGTATGAGTTCCCTCTCTCCCCTTCTTCTCAGCAAGAACATCTCTTGGAGGTTATAATTCAATACCGACTGTTGCTTTGTGATGGATAGCCACATGCATTCCAAGCACAGTGTTTACTTTGAAGCAATGTAATCACCATTTCCAATAAAACTCTGCTGGATTACACAGAAAAACTTCCAGTGGTTGATGGGTAAAAAGGAATAGCATTTTATATTTTATTCTTTAGCTGTGAGAAGAGCTGAACAACCCAAGATGAAAGATTAATGGTAATGACCATATTCTTTATAAAGACAATGCAAATGCTTTGGGTGAGGGGAGAGGAATCCTCACTGACAAGTAAGTTCAATTAGAGCCTACCAAAATCACACATCTCTTGGCGTAAATAAATATTTGTGAGTGCCCTCTCTTGATACCTTTGCTGTCTTTGAAAGATAATTTCCTGCTTCATCCTGAGGTTTCTGATGTGTAGATAGTGATTGTAAGGATGTTTGTTCTCTCTATTTATATAGACCTGGCTTTCTTCTCAGCCAATTGGAAGGACCTCATGAGTGCCAATGGGTCTCTTCCAGCTTAATTCAGATGCACTAGTACCTATTAGGCTTGTGCACAGATCCTTTTTCAAAAACGTCTTTGGCTGGTTCAGTTGGTTTGGTTGGTTCAGATGCCCATAAGAGCATGGGCTCTCCGACCATTTTTTTTTTGCCACAATAGAACAGAGTCTATTGAAAACCTAGCTGCTTTTGGTTTCTTTCGGTTACAGGGAGGGAGGCAGCCACTAGAAGAGAAAGGATTCCAGAAAGGGTGATTTATCTAGCCTTTGCCTTAAACCCAGGTCTCCTCTAAAGAGATAAAGGAAAGGATTGCAGGAAGCGGGGTTTCTTAAGCCCTTGCCTTAAACCTGGGTCTCCTCTAAAGAGAGAAGGACCACAGGAAGAGGGTTTTCTTAAGCCTTTGCGAACCTCCCCCCCCCCCCCCCCATTGCCACCAATGGGCTGGATTGAAAATGAATCTTTTGGGTTCTTGGATCGAAAATGGATTAATGTCCTTCTGAATTTGGGAGGCTCCCAAAAAACAGAGTATCTCATTCAGTATCCCACCGAAATCCAGGATACCAAAACAGATCAAGGTTTATCTGGATTGCACAAGCCTAGTACCTACCACACACATGCTAGTTATAGATTTCCAGCTGTTCCAATTTGGTAAGTACACTCCTGATAAGTACTCTGTTGTCCCAATTCAACTGCTGTTTCTCTTTCATTATCCCACTTTCCCCCATAGTTGCTGCAAACTGGGTTCAAAGTGCAAAATCAGTTTGCACTACATTCACTCAAGGGGAGGAGGACAGTGCAAAATGTTATCTTTCCTTGTAAGTTTAGGCAAAGGCAAACTGCTGCAGCCTCTCTCAGATTGTGTCATTAACGTTGTCATCTTGATCACATTATGATGCCATTTGATGATGTGTTTCAAAGTTTTCATCTGGGAAATATTGAAGGATATGTGGTTGGTCATGGGAGTAGAATGAGTGGTTTAATCTGGGTTTTAATAAAAGTGTGCTTTCATTACCATACACCATTGGAATTTGAGCCTGGATATATCACTGACTGAAATGATGCTGCTGTGGTCTCTTGCCCAGGGTCATGACAATATCTATCTAGAAACTATTATTTTAATGTATTCAGTTTGGTGGCTTTTGTGGTACTTGCCCTTCCTCCTAGCTGTGTACACAACATTGTTCCATTAGAAGGAAAATAAACTTATGCCAGAAATGCAGATTGGCTGAAGAAATGCCTATTTCTTTTCATTTTCTGTAGTGAAGATTTAGATGCTGACTTTGGAATCAGGATCTCAGATTTGCATAAGACTTCCTTGTAGTTTTGAACTGGCTGTTTCAGTTTATGGCCATTATATTAATAAACTACATGATAATTTGCAAAACTAGCTGCCATTTTATGAGGATTTAGTGACTTATATAGGTGCCCACATGTACTATATTTCAGAAGGCAGTTTTTGGTCTGAAATTCTGTTAGAGAAGGGACATGTGGTTAAAGACTTCTGTAATACTCCATCCATGGATGTAGTCTCATCTGAATTTTGGAACCAAGTAGTGTTCAACAGCACTTGAATGGGAGACCACCAGATAATAATATAGATTTTCAAAAAGGATTAGGAAAAAATCCCACGTCTCTAAAAAAAAATTGCCATTAATCTGAGTTGACTTTGTGGGGATAGACAGAGCAATGGGCTGGCTCAGTATAAGATAGCTTCCTATGTTGCTATGTCTGAATGCTTACCAGTTCCAAATGTGATTTAATAAGAAAGAACACAAGCGGGAAAAGACAGGACCTTGAAACTGTCCATTGGCATTTAGCAGCAGGACTACTGATCAAGAAGCAGATAAACAGGTTACATAGATTATCACATTACTTTTTAACTTGTGTTACAGCTTCCTCAGTGATGCATGAAAGTGGATCTTATCAGATGACATTGCTTTTATCCATGCTAAATTTATTGGCAAAGCAAAGGTGGAGAGTACTTTTTAGAAAATGATTGAGGGCCCATCTAGACAGCCCCTTTAATTAAATTAAAAGGGGGCTGTCCAGATGACGTCCCAGATAAACACAAATTAATTCACCACAAACCAGCATTTTTCTGGTTTGTGGCGAATTAATTTGTTACTTTTTTTTCCGTGCCTTCTTGGAAGGTGCGGGATAAACTCACTACTTCTGCTGTCTGGACTGCTCCCTCAAAAGTTCTGGGCTTTTCAGGGGGCAGTCTGGATAGTAGTTCCATGGTTTTCAGGGCTAAATTAGCCAGGAAAACCATGAAGTAACCAACCGCCTCCCCAAAAGCCCCCCAAACCCCTTTTAAAACTAAAATAACTGACCTGGCCTACATTAGAGTGGTGCTGCAGCTCTCCTGGCACATAGGAATGATGCGCCAGGAGAGCGGGGGGGGGGAGCGATTTTCCTCCCCCCCTTCTCTTGGTGTGTCATTTCTACATGTCAGGAAAGCTGCAGCACCACTGTAATGGAGGACGGGTAAGTTATTTTAGTTTTAAAAGGGGCTTTGGGGGCTTTTGTGGAGGGGGGTTGGATGTCTGGGTGTTCTCCTGGAAAGACCCAGGAACACATCTGGACACCCGCCCCAGAAAACATGCACTTTCTGAGGCATGTGTAGATTAGGAACTGAGAACATTCGTGTTTTTTAAACACGAATGTTCCCAGATTATTGGGCTGTCTGGATGCTCCCTGAGACTTGTCTTTTGGCTTCTGAATCAAATTGCATAGATCATTAATACTTGTGTAATGAATGGAAGGTGCCCCTGACACTGGCCAAAGGAAGAATGGAGTAGATGTGATATCCATTGTGAACTCTACTTCCCTTCCTCGCCAAGTTCAAAAGAACAAACTAACCCTTTCTTCCCCTGTTCTGGGATCTCAAAGACAAAGCTTGGTTCGGGCTTGGCCCCATGTAAGCCGCCCCGAGTCCCTTCGAGGAGATGGGGGGGGGGGTATAAGAATAAAATTATTTTTATTATATTATTTATTTATTTATTTACAGCATTTATATTCCGCCCTTCTCACCCCGAAGGGGACTCAAGGCGGATCACATTACACATATAGGCAAACATTCAATGCCCTTTAACATAGAACAAAGACAAACAAACATAGGCTCCGAGCCAGGCCTCGAACTCATGACCTCCTGGTCAGAGTGATTCATTGTAGTGATTGATTGCAGCTGCTCTCCAGCCTGTGCCACAGGCTTATTATTAAAAGATTCCAGGGTTCCCATTGATAGAAGTGATTTAAAGAGTGTGGAATTCTTATAGCAAGAAGTGATATAAAGAGTGTGAGGTT
Source organism: Anolis carolinensis (assembly GCF_035594765.1). NCBI lineage: Eukaryota > Metazoa > Chordata > Lepidosauria > Squamata > Anolidae > Anolis > Anolis carolinensis. The sequence continues at coordinate 57,500,435 of NC_085842.1, read as the reverse complement.
CCCATTGCAATAAGTCAGTTAAAAGAGTGTGGTGGTACCACTGAAAGAAGTGGTTTAAGAAGATCATATGTGTTCTGTGTCTCTACATTTGCCATGTTTCCTTTTTGTTGTTATTGCTATATTGACTTTTTTAATGGATTTTTTAAAAGCAGCTTCAGAATGCATCACACAGGGCAGCTGAAAAGCAACTTCAAAAAACATTAAAATGCAATAAAATGCCGGGCCAACCAGTGAGGCTTCAGGAAGCCTCCTGTCTGCATTTAACGTGGGATGTCCATTAGAGAAAGCATTTCAGGAGGCACGTGTGATTATGTCTACAGTCACATTCTTCACTCCTTTGGTGAAATGTATTGAATATCTATTTAAATTATAGGCATTATTAGGTAAAGGTAAAGGTTTTCCCCTGATGAGAAGTCTAGTCAAGTCCGACTCTGGAGGTTGGTTCTCATCTTCATTTCTAAGCCGAAGACCTGGTGTTGTCCATAAACACCTCCAAGGTCATGTGGTTGGCATGACTGCATTGAGCACCTGCTGGAGCGGTACCTATTGATCTACTCGCATTTGCATGTTTTAAAACTGCTAGGTTGGCAGAAGCTGGGGCTAACAACAGGAGCTCACCCCACTCCCCAGATTTGAACCGCCAACCTTTCAGCCAGCAAGTTCAGCAGTTCAGTGGTTGAAGCTGCTGCGTCACCAGGGGCTCCTATATCCATTATTACTTTACCAGTAATCTAAATTTGCATAAATTAGGATATATGTAAGTTGTCGTCTGACATCTCCTTCAATGCAATTCATTTTTAGCGTAACTGTTTCCCAAAATAAATGTTTCTAGACTATATTTTTCCAAAACAAAACCACTACCCATAAAGTTAAAATACAATTAAAATCTAATAAATACAAAGTCATGGATACTTTTAAATGGTATCTGCTGTAAGTTTAAACTGTTTTATATGATGCGTTAAATTGGGTCATTTTTATATTTGTATATGATGTTCAGCTGATTATGTATTGTGTGTGGATATATTTATATTGATTTTATACTTTGTATGCCACTTTGAGTCCTATCCATGGGAGAAAAGCGGGATAGAAATGAATGAATAATAACAACAATAACAACAACAACAACTTTTAAAATTGGCCATACTCCCAAAATCCCACCCACAACCTCTCTCTGTTAGGGTTCAAATTAGATAAAAACTAAGAATAAAATCAATTTCTCATTCCCCAAATATGCCACAAGACTTTATTGCCCAAAGTCGTAATAAATTATTCACACTGTGTACACTGGCTGGTATCAAGGTATTTCTAGTAACAAAGCAGGCTATTTCTAGATTGCGACTGCTTGGGAAATGAAATCTTTGTTTGTTTTGGGTTCTTTTCTATTTATATAATGTCTTTTGGCTCTCAAACTTTTCAAGATGGCACTTGAGACAGGTCTTGTGAAACCGTTGGGACTTTATGAGTGGTATAATTAGGAACTTTGCTTTATACCTTTTCTGGGGACTATTTCTTTGTTCATGGATCCTATGGGGCCCAATTATAGTTGTATCACTCTTTTAAAAGACAAGCTCCCTCACTTCCTTACTGACAAGCTGCCATTCTATTCATATCCACGCTACCCAGATCTATGTTGTCTATATTACCACATTTACTCGAGTCTAATGTGCCACCAAATCTAATGTGCCCTCAGTTTTCAAATCTGTGAAACTAAAAAAAGTAGTTGCTGCAGAATATATTGTGCAGTGGCAAAAAGTGTGGAAAGGCAGTGGAAAAGAAAACCTTGGAGTGCGTTGTTGCTGTAGAATGAATCCACTTTAACTAGCCTGGCTCAGTGCTTTGGGATCATGAGGGCTGTAGTGTTACAAGGTATTGAGGGCCTCCACCATCTTGCTCCCTGGTTGAAACTCTGTGGAGAGGGAGATGGGGGATGGTGGTGGAGGAAGATAAGGGATCTATGTTAATTGCTGTAATATCATGTTTCATGCATATGTCTATGTTTGATGTTTTAATAGTTTTAATTGTTTTAAGCTACAGTTGTTTGTTTTTGTTTAAATATGTGGTATATATTTATATATATGTAAGGCATTGAATTTTGCCATTTATTGTGATGTAAACCGCTTTGAGTCCCCCAGGGGTGAGAAAAGCGGTATAGAAATGCAGATAATAATAATAATAATGGAAAATGAGCACACAAAGATACTGTGGGACTTCCGAATCCAGACTGACAAAGTTCTGGAACACAACACACCAGACATCACAGTTGTGGAAAAGAAAAAGGTTTGGATCATTGATGTTGCCATCCCAGGTGACAGTCGCATTGATGAAAAACAACAGGAAAAACTCAGCCGCTATCAGGACCTCAAGATTGAACTTCAAAGACTCTGGCAGAAACCAGTACAGGTGGTCCCGGTGGTGATGGGCACATTGGGTGCCGTGCCAAAAGATCTCAGCCGGCATTTGGAAACAATAGACATTGACAAAATTACGATCTGCCAGCTGCAAAAGGCCACCCTACTGGGATCTGCATGCACCATCTGAAAATACATCACATAGGCCTAGACACTTGGGAAGTGTTCGACTTGTGATTTTGTGAGACGAAATCCAGCATGTCTATCTTGTTTGCTGTGTCATAATAATAATAATAATAATAATAATAATAATAATAATAATAATAATAATAATAATAATTCTCTGCCAAGGAATGCTGATGTCTCACCAAACAGATCCCAGAATGGCATAGAATTAAGCCCTGGCCATGAAATTAAAGTTGACATCCCTCAAACAGGAGCTCCAGTTGCTTCTGAAGCAGCCTCCCCTTTTGCTTTGGCTCAGCATTAAGATTATCTAATTACACAAATATAAAGAGCACCCTAAATTTGGCAAGGTAATTTAGCCAAAAAAAGTGAACATTAGATTTGAGTAAATACTTGAAAATGAAAAATATAAATAAGGTCAGTGTTGACAAATGATATGATATTCTTTGGAAGAGGGGAAAGAAGGACTTGAATGGTGGTCATTGAAACCTCCTTCCCCAAAAACCTTTCCAGGCTCTGGATTTCAATTGAGTCTTGCTTGGGACATTTGAGAAATATTATTTAATGTACATTCATGATTTGTGATCCACTAAGCTAAATGTAGCCTATTATCCACAGAAACTAGTTAGGAAACTGTTGTGCAACTTCATTTAAGAGACTGGATTTTTTTTCTTTCTGATGCAGAAGGTGCACATTTTGTTCTGTAGCGGGAATTGTGTATGCCATGCCATTGGGCAGATTTGGTTGAACATCCAGGTGGGCATTTTATTTCACAACTTTGCCTTTTGAAACACCAAGAATAGACATGATGACCTGCCAGTTGCTTGATCAAGAAAATGAGAGCATTTCCAAGACCCCAGGGAATCATACTGGCTGAAAGCTAATGGTGGATGGTAACTTTTTAGTCAGTGGAGTAATGATTCTACTGCTGGGTTTAATCTGATCTTTGAAGGCATTATCCAGCCTGATATGCCCTATCTTCAAAATAGTCTTTGCATCCCAGGTTTTGATCCCGGGGATAAGCAGATAATCCGGGATCAGATCTTGGGATATAAGGTCAGCGTAGAAGGGACCATAGTTTCAACATATTGAATATCTCCTTCAAACTAAATTCTGCTGATATTGGAAATGCCCGTTGCCATGGCCATGGCATTCAGCTTTGAGGATCACAATATGACAGGCTTGATTAGATCTATGCAGATTTTTGGGCCTGGCCTCAGTAAAAGAAAAGTAAAAAAATATTTTAAAAGTCATTATTTTCTCATATCTAACATTTAATCTATGACTACTGCCAATGTTTGTGTGAGAGCACCAAAGTAAACTCTCAAGGATTAATACAATTTTTACAGCATAAGCTTTCATGGACCAGAGAGGACTTCATGAGATACCATATAAGAGTTCCTTTAATTTCTATTTAATTCCACCTGCTTTTTTGGCTGCTACTTTAGCCTAAATCCAACAGTCACATTTAAATTGAACAGAGTGAATCAATTGCTGAATGACAAAACCACATCTATGTAAATCCCATTGCTCCAATAGGTCTTATTTACTTGGAAATAACAACTAGATTTAGGCCCACATCTTTCTAGACCAGTGGTTCTCAACCTGTGGGTCCACAGGTGTTTTGGCCTAAAGCTCCCAAAAATCCCAGCCAGTTTGCCAGCTCTTAGGATTTCTGGGAGTTGAAGGCCAAAACATCTGGGGACCCACAGGTTGAGAACCACTGTTCTAGACTCTTAGCAAAGTATGGCGTTTCCATAGCAAAATAAGCAAACACCTTGGACCCAGCACAACTTGGTGGTTGCCACCAGGCCTGTAGCTAGGGGGCGGTTTTAGGGGTTCAACCCCCCCCCCCCCGAAATTTTTCAGGTTATAAAAAAAAACCTGGTTTACTCATGAATTTTAACTGGTTAACCAAATCCCCATGCTAAGTCTATGAGACACAAAACATTAAGAGTCCCTCCAGGCACTATCTCAAGCAGATATTGACAGGTTTGTAGCGGAGAGGGGTGTGTGCTAGGGGTTAAACTCCCCCCCCCCCAAATTTTCAAAACCCCTCCCGAAATTTTTTTCTGGCTACAGCCCTGGTTCCCACCATGGTAGACATATTCACTAGTGTTGGAATGAGCTTCAGTGCAGATTATTTGTAAGCCCTACTACCTCTTGGAACCTAATTCCAAGAAAGTGTGTATGCTTATAATGAGATGCTACTGGAGGACTTTCCATAAAATGGATTCTTACCTTCAGCCTTGATACAGATAATGCACGTGATAGTTATCTCTTTTATGACTCTGAATATAGTTCCTGAGGAACATAAATGGAAAGTTATTAGTGTATTCATAGATTTACTTGGCCAGTGTGGGAATGGAATATTAGAGAAAACAGATCTTTTGTCTGATCCAGTATGGCTCTTCTTAAAGTGTTATGTGCTGGGAATCTATCACATAAATAACCCTTTCCCATAGAGAAGCAGCCAATGAAAACATGTGGATTTCCAAAAACCTGCTATCAATTCTTTACATAAGAGAAGGCCATTTTGGTTACATCTGAGAGCTAAAACCTTTCCTGAAATGAAAGCTGTAGCTTTGCTAGTAAACATCACTGGGACTATTAAGCTGGGTTTTAGGATGGTTGTCAGTAAAGCATTCATCTGAGCTCCAGAAGTGGTTTAACATGGAATAAAATATAAGCTTCCTATGCTTTGTGAGGTTCTTTTTAGACTAAAGTAGGGATTTGAAAATACCCCTAACAGTATAAACAGATGTTTATTGTGTACTTTGTCTCATAAAAAATGTCAAGAAGAAACATTAACAATCTTTTGTGTAGCTATCTCGGAACCAGCCTCATTGTGTTTAATGGAGCCCATTGCCTGCAATTCTGTACCCACTTATCTAGGATAGATGGAAGCAAAACCCTCTGAAGTCAGTGCCATTCTGACTAGAGATGTATAGAATTTCAAAGAAAATGGAAGAGATGAACACTGTTATTATCAATACCTGTATGATCATTACAGGCAGCCCCAAGTTACAAACATAAAACTTATAAATGACAGAGTTAAGAATGAAGGTGAGATAAGATAAAGTGAGAGAAATTTCCCCCTCAGAAGGGAAATTCACTCCTGAAAAGGCTATCATGGGGAAAAGTGTCTCCACTGAAGCTTTATCAGCAATCTTTGTTTCCACAACAACCTACATTTTTAAAAATCCTCTGTGCTATCCAAAGCATGTGTGTATGTGTGTGTATGTGTGTGTGTGACTGGAGTTACATTTATATACAAATTCAACTTAAGAACAAATCTACAGAATCTATTTGGTTTGCAACTTAGGGACTGCCTGTATAGCATGTTTAAGACTTGAAAGTATTATACTAAGAAGTTAGTTTTTCCTTATGGTAGGTTAAGAGACATTTCTGGTAAACGGCTGAAATGCTGAACTTGCTGGCCAAAAGGTTGGCAGTTCTAATCCAGGGAGCGGGGTGAGCTCCTGCTGTTAGCTCCAGCTTCTGCCAACCTAGCAGTTAAAAACATGCAAATATGAGTAGATCAATAGGTACCACCCCAGCAGGAAAGTAACAGTGCTCAGGGCCGGCCGGAGAAAATGTAAAATATTAAGCGGGGGTGGGGAAAAGCGCCCCCCGCCAGCGCCACGGGAGGCGTGGCCATGTACCGTGGGAGGCACATGGCCCTGCCTCCCGCAGCGCCAGCAGGCCCCGCCTCCCGCCCAGCGTGCCGTGGCCCCGCCTCCCACGCTACTCACCCTCGCCCGTCTGGCCTTTTCCAGCTGGCCAGACTGCAGCGGAGGGCCCTCCAGGCTGCGATCTCCGCTGCAGTCTGGCCAGCTGGAAAAGGCCAGACGGGCGAGGGTGTGTAGCGCGGGAAGCGGGGCCAACCCTGGCCCCACCTCCCGCGCTACTCGCCCTGACCCCGCCTCCAACGCAGCGTGGGAGGCAGGGTCAGGGCACGCTGGGCGGGAGGCGGGGCACTGCATGTGCACAGCTCAGATTGGCCATGTCGCCCTAAATTGCTGGGCGCACGCGCAGATCAGCCAGCCGATCTGCGCGTGCGCCCAGCAACTTAGGCCAATTTGGGCAATCTGAGTTGTCTGTGTGCATGCGCACAGCTCAGATCGCCCAAATCGGCCTAAGTTGCTGGACGCAGGCGCAGATCGGCCAGCCGATCTGCGCCTGCGCCCAGCAACTTCAGCGCTTTGCAGTTTGCCGCGGAGCGGTGGCGCGGTGGCAGCGGCGGCGCTACGGGGCACTGTCGAGGCGTCGACAGCACCCCCTAGCGGCGTGCGCCCAAGGCGGCAGCTTAACCGGCCTCAGAAGTTAAACCGGCCCTGACAGTGCTCCATGACCTTGGAGGTGTCTATGGACAATGCCAATGCTGGCTCTTCGACTTAGAAATGGAGATGAGCACCAACCCCCCGAGTTGGACACAACTAGACTTTATTGTCAGGGAAAACCTTTATCTTTACTAGTGTCTCTGAACTATTAAAAGCATTATAGAAATAGAGTTTTATGATTCTACCTCCTTGAGTCTATGATTAATTTGTTTTTTTATATATTTAAAAGTGTTAGTCTGAATGATACAAAGTCTGGGCACTTTTCTTAAGAAAGCTGTGGTTTCCTGTCAGAGCAATTCAGCAGATGCCTATCACCTTGCTGTACCCAAGATAGCTTGCCAGGCAGTTACTGTGCCAAGCCTGAAGACAAGACTGAGCACATTTGTAGCTGCAAGGCAAGAACTGATCGACTGCCCAAACATCTTGAGACAGAGATGGCGGGGAAATGTATCTCATCATTCTGCAAAACCAACTGGTCCAAACAGCATTACCAGGCCAAGCTGAATGCCCTGAGAAGTTGTGATTTCTGGAAATAATTTGTTCTTTGCAGGACAATTTGAGATTAGCTTGTATATACTCTCCCAAAGTCCCTTAAGTAAACCGGAGCATAAATATGAGAAGCAAATGATCTGTTCAATCAAGATTTGTCCAAATGGGAGGCTACAATTTCCAAATTTTGGTAATGTCCAATCTGTAAATCATGTCTTTTTTTCTAGGTGGGGGAATAGTGATTTCCAAACTTCTCTGAATCTGAATATCTGAATTTCATACTTTTATTAAGTACTTTATTTATTTATTTATTTATTTATTTACAGTATTTATATTCCACCCTTCTCACCCCGAAGGGGACTCGGGGCGGATCACATTGCACACATATAAGGCAAACATTCAATGCCACAACATAGAACAGAGACAGACGCAGGCATGGGCTTTGTATAGTTTTGTATAGATTGTTGGTTTTAAATTTGCTGTTAGCTGGCATGAGCCCCATTATGTGAAAAAAGGTGGGATAAACATGACAATAAATAATAATAACTACAATAAATAATTGTATCTGCATCTTGACTTATTTTCATTAAAAGTCAATAAATGGGTTGACTATTTTGCAGCTTGGTTGCAAAATGTTTAGTTCAATGTTGTGGTCAGAGCTTAGAAAATGTACTGTTTTTAGACTATGATCTCCAGCAAATGCCTGGATTCTAGAAATTTTTCGCAGAGTTCTGTTGATATAATCTGTATTCCTTATCCGTAATGCTTGGAACCAGAAGTGTTTGGGATTTTGGATTTTTTGGAATACCTGTATTTGCATATAAATGCATAACAAGATATTTTGGAGAAGGGACCCAGGTCCAAGCACAAAATTAATTTATGTTTGATATGTGTTTTATATATTTTCCTTGATGGTATTTGTATATAATATTTTAATAATTTGGATGAAACCAAATGTGTGTACATGGAACAATTAGAAATTAGATAGGTGTAACCACCCATGTGGACGATTTTGAATTTTGGAGTATCTTGGTGTTCAGAATTCCAGATAAGGGATGATAAAATGGCACTAGCATTAGTAGAGTACTTCTAAGTCTTCAATGCAGCTCAAATACATTTTCTTGCTATAACATTTATAGTAGCAAAACCAACCCTAAGCTTTCTTCACTAGGAATGTAAATATTTCCTTATTTCATACTTTTCATACAATATTTATTATTTCCAAGTGTTGTTAAAGTCATATAAAAATGAATAAAAATGAGTTTCTTTCTCATCCTTGCTTGTGCAATGGCTGGACAGGCAGCAACTCTTTACTCTCCCCTCCTTATCTAGCTGCATATGTACACAAAATAAGCTTTGTGGAGACCCTTTACGACTCTCCATATATTATAAGAATTTCTCTGAGCAATATACGATCATGTCCTCCCGCCTCTCCTGCCCTGAGCTTCGTAAAGCATAGCATACCATAAATAACTTCCAGTACCTCTACAACCAATTCTGCCTTTGTTTACTGTTGCATAATTAGTCCTTGACTTAATTAGTCTTTTTTTTCTTTATGAAAAGCTTCCTGGAGTTCATAAATTCCAGAGATGCAAATAAGCTGGCAGGGGATGAAGGTTGGTTGTTTTATTTGCTGCTCTATTCATACTCTAGGCAAAAATAAGAGAACAAGGCCTGGGTTCCAAACAACTGGCATGATTCAGTCGAAATTAAGAGCTTTAAGGTCCCAGTCAGCTCAGTGAGAGAATTAACTGTGACAGCGGTGGCTTCCATATCAGTGAAGTGACAGGTTCTTTCTGGATGTTTCTCTGAACTTTAAAGTGGCTGCCCAAGATACGGAGTGCCCGGCATTGTGCAGTGATGCAAATGTTGGATGAGGACTGAGAGACTGGAGTCTGAATCTCTGCTTAGCTATGGAGACCTACTGGGTGAATCAAAGGTTTTACATGTGGAGAGTAGACAAGAATGTTTTCTACATGAGGTTCATGTCTAGTTCCTTTGTAGATTCCTTTCAAACTCTTAGTCTTCTTCTGATTTCTTGACTACAAGTTAGGTACAAGTCCAGTAAAACCAGAGTGGGTGTCTTGGGCCCAGAAGACACAAGCCCCTTCTACACTACCAGATAAAATCCATATCATCTGCTTTGAACTGGATTCTATGGCAGTGTAGACTCAGGCCCCTTCTACACTGCTATATAATCCAGATTTTCAAAACAGATAATCCATATTATTTACATTGAACTGGATTATATGAGTCTACACTGCCATATAACCCTGTTCAAAGCAGATAATCTGGATTTTATATGGTAGCATAGAAGGGACCATATACCAAGGAAAAGCGACAATCAGAGAGGTAGAGTTAGCATTTGCTTTTCCACCTATTTATTTATGACATAATGATTTGCATTGTAGACTTGCATCAGGGCTTTGAAAAAGCATATGGGTAATTTTAAAAAAATTCTGTATGTCCTTCAAGTGGGTCGTTGAAAAAGAAAAATCTTCAGAAGTGCTCATTTCTCCCCTTCTATTACATTGTTTTTGTTAAAAGGCATCAGTGTTGACCATTAGACTATGATAGCGTGAACATCATATCTGTCAGAATGTTTGCACTCTGTTCTTAATAAAAGAACATGGTGCACTCAGGGAATGGGGGAAAATAAAACTGAATTTTCCTCTTTCATGATAAAAATAAATGACAAAGAAAGCTTAGATGTATGGACTTTAAAAATGCTATGCAGGAGAATGACAAAGGTTTCAGCACTTGGGAAACTGAAATGCTTCAAAGTTTGGAGTATTCAGGTGCAATCCTGATGAGTTAAAGGTACAATATGAGCTAATTTTTCTCATGATCGCTGAGTATTTCTGCTTATGGTGCTTGACTTCAGAAGATGCAATATTTACATTGTGAACTACATCATGAAGTACTGGGAATGAATGTGTGCTCAGCATTTCAAAGACCACTTTCATATTTATCTTGTGAATAAGCAATGGTGTCCAGTATCTTACTTTTCAAAAATTCTATCTAGTTAGTCTTTTGAGCTAGTGATCATACTATAGCAAGGATGCCTTTCTGATAAGTTTTGAGATAATAAATGTAGCAATATCTGACAGTTCTTTTTTTGCCTTGCATAATCGAACTTTCAACAAGCAGTTTAGGCTCTGATAGTTTCTGAAATATCCAACAAGGCATAATTTCTTCAGATTAATCTAATGGTCTTCAAATTATTATTTTGTCCTCCAAAATACCAACCAGATTTAAACACCTAAATCTGACAGCTATGTGGGTGAGTTTTTCCTTGCATCTCAATAATGTTTGGGAAACCAAGAGGGGTTTTTGCAGTACCTGCAAGACAAATAAATATATTACCTATTTAGTGATGTGAACATTTATGCTGCTATAATTTAATTTGTTTGTTATGAGAGTGGACATCAACACAGCATCAAGAATGCTCTATCTCTCTATAAATATTATTTACACACATTTGAATAATAAATATTGTCATTTTCTTTGTCAATATTTTAAATTTTGTTTAGATTTTGGGATAAGAAAAATCTCATGTCCTGAGTTCCTGTTAGGGAACTTTGCCAATGTTTGCATCTGGAAGCACACAGTGTGTTCTTCTTGGAGTGTCTGAAATAGAGGGCACACTGTCAATTCCAGCCACTTCTGTGGTGGCTCCCCACAGTAACTAATTAACTAAAAACACTTTAGAAGTCTTAAAATTAATGCAGTGTTGCAGATAACACTTTTGCCTGTGGTGAGTAAGAGCATTCTCCTGAAGAGTAACTTGGCAAACTATCACAATATCATTTCTGAAATATGAATGTGGGTAGGCAGGAAAGCATAATTTCATGCAAGGAGAGAAATAATATTTAAGAAATTTATAACAATTAATGGAAACTTTTTCTACCCTTTTGATTTTACAGCATTCAAGCTGTCCTATATCAATGGCAAATTTTCAACCTCATCACATTGAGAGCAAAAAGGATGGGTGACCATCCCTTTAAGAGTAGAGAATCGCCTTTGTCAGCAGTCCCATTTCAAGTTCTGCCTCCCCATCAGACTCACATGTGGAAACGTAAGAGCTAGCAAAACATTCATCTTACATTCATCACAAGGTCCGTATTACTTTAAAAAAAAAAATCAGGAGAAACAACAAAAATCAAAAGCCAAGAGATCCCTTGCCCTGCCCAAAGCCTCTTACATTAAAGGAAACTTTTTCTAGTTTAAAACCATTTCTTTCCATGGGATAAAATTGTTCTGCCCCAAACCCCATATGATAAAGTAGACACAGTGCTTCATGTTACAACCATTTCTTTCCATGGGATCCTATTGTTCAGCATCAAACCCCATGGGATATAAAAGACAGTGATCTAGGTTCAAACCATTTCTTTCCATGGCATTCTACTGTTCTGCATCAAATCCCATAGGATACAAGAGACTCCTGGTGGTTGGGCAATGAAACAGGACATTAAATTTTGATGGTTCCCATCACACCCTTTTTTTCAGTTGTAACTATGGGAGTAAAGCTCGATAAGAGATAGGAGCTCTGAATTCGATTGCTGGTTCATGTTCAGAGTTCCCTTCTTTAAGGACATTTCTGCCTCTTTTCAACCCTGGAACATGTGATGAGCTCCATGCCACTCCATGCTTGAAAAGAGGCTGAAGTGTACTATTGGGGAAATTTCACAATGTGATGAGGTTGATTGTCAGAGTTCCCTCCTTTCAGGACACTTCTGCCTCTTTTTAACCTCCGGGGGCTGTGCATGACAGTTGGAAGTAGCTTAACTCATGTGATGAGCTCAGTGTCTCTCCATGCTTGAAAAGGGGCTGAAGTATCCTATGTCAGGGAAATTGAGTCCCCTTCGGGGTGAGAAGGGTGGAATATAAATGCTGTAAATAATAAATAAATAAATAAATAAATTTCTCAATGTGTTTGGCAGTTTTGTTCCATAAGCTTTACAGAATTGGCTAGAGAGGGGACATTTTGAATTCTGGATTGGCCTAGGGAACATCATGGGCTATCTAATATCATTGGAAAACATTTCTCATGATTTTTCAAATAGGAATATTGTTGTCTTTTATGCCAAAGGATCTTGTAGCTCCTTAGAGACTAAATGAGACCCCTTCTACACTGCCACATAAAATCCAGATTATCTGCTTTGAACTGGATGATATGGCAGTGTAGACTCAGATGTGCATGCTGGTTAGAGGGTGCTCCAGACAGCTCACAAAATCCTGGATTTTTACCTGGGGTGTCCAAATGACACCTCAGGTAAAAGCGAATGCATTCAGCACAAAGCAAGAAAACCTGAGATTCTAGGTGTTGTTTGGAATGATGTTAATATATTTTGGCAAGAACAAAAACAAAACAAAGGACACCAAACAGACATATGGGCAGTCCCTGAGTCACAAACATTTACAAATGACTCATAGTTAAGAACGGGGTGAGATAACAGGAAGTGAGAGAAATCTACCCCTGGGAAGGGAAATTCACTCCTGAAAGTTACTATCATGGGGGAAAAGGTGTCTCAACTGAAGGTTAGTCACCAATCCCTGTTTCCATAAGAAGCCAAATTTTTCAAAATCCAAGTATCACTGGGACAGAAAGTGTGGTGAAATTTTCTGAAAAGGGGCACTGACAGCAAAACAAATGACACATAAATAACCCTTCCCTATGCTATCCCAAACTTGTAACTCCAGATAACTTGGGGACTGCCTGTACATTTGAAAAATGCACAAAATTTTAAAATTGCATATATGAAAAATGCATCCTAATAAGCATGAGTCAATAGGGAAGATGGGTTTAAAATGTCCTATTGGTTCAAGTGTGTTTCTAAGTTGACTCTGAGTTTTGGTGAGATTTGCTTTGCATTTCTCTGAGGCTGAGAGAGCATGACCCAGTGGGTTTCTATCAGGCCTGTAGCGAGGAGGGGGGGGGGGGTTAGGGGTTCAAACCCCCTCTGAAAATTTTCAGGTTATAAAAAAAACCTGGTTTACTCATGAATTTTAACTGGTTAACCAAATCCCCATGCTAAATCTATGAGACGCAAAACATTAAGAGTCCCTCCAGGCACTATCTCAAGCAGATATTGACAGGTTTGTAGTGGGGATGGGGGGTGCTAGTGGTTCAACCCCCCCCCCCCCCCCTGCAATTTTTTTCTGGATACGGCCCTGGTTTCTATGGCTGAGGAGTGACTGAAACCCAAGTCTTGAAGTTTCCTAGTTCAACTCTCAAACAACTATGCCATTCTGAGCAAAACTGTGAACCCAGATAAGCATGAATGTTTCTGCTGGGAAAAATATCTAAAGTGAAAAATCACATTGTGATGCACTGGAAAGGATGTTTGCTCGAGGCACTGGAAGAACTTAATCCCAGTAGAACACAGATTATGGTTAAAAAGGATGTCAGGTTTAAGGCAACACTCTACACAGAGGATGATGACAGATCCATAGGAGAGCTTCTGCCACAGAGAGGAAACAAGTCTGGGCACGGAATAAAAGAGATTTGTATAATTTCTCCCTCCCTCCTGTCTTGTTCTGGGAGGGCTGCGAAGAGGCAGCAGTTACCTCAGGAAAGTCAGATGCCATGACAGCATATGAAAGGCATATTGTCACAAGAGATCCAGGCAGAAATCCTGTTCTGATTGTGTGGCAGCGGCAGAACGGCAACTGTGAGAGGGCCTCTCATGTCATCCTGTTCCTCCTCTGTGGGGAAAAGCCTTTCTGCCTTCCCACCATGATGAAAAGGGACTGCACAGTGGGGTACAGACAAGACCAAAATAGGCCAACCATTTTGGAAGGAAAGAGAAATGACATTTATAAGAGAACTTAGACTCTCCTGGAATGCTTTACATGAGCAGATGGTTAATTGCCTAGCAGGGTCTCACTTGCGCCTGAAATGAAAAAGAAAGGAATATAAATCAGAACATAAAGTGATAGAATTGTGATCATATGAAATAAGACAGCCCTTTCTCTTTTTTATACTCAACTTTCCTTAAACTTCTTCTCCAAAAATGCCATTCTCTTCTCAGTCCCACAATTCTCAATGCATAGCCAACGAGTCCTAAGGGCTGGGCAGTGGGCAGGAGAGGAGAAATTTCCCTTGAACTCCAACAAACCTTGGAGTGTAGCTTGGAAAAGTTAACTTGTTGCACTGTGACAACAAGTATCCTCCAGCCACGATGGTCCCAAGCTAGCTGAACTGAGGTATTCAAGAGATTGTAGTCCTGAAGGTAATTTTTCATGCTTCTGTCCTGGAGTTATCTCAATTCTTCTTTCGTTCTTGTGCAGTGGTGTCGATTCAGTTACAGTTGAATAAACATATAAATTTGATATTTGGAGTCATGACACAACAAGGTAACTTTTGAGGAGGAGAAGGAGGGGAATAATAACATTTACACCAATTATCAAAGTAGGAAAAAAGGCCTATAGCAATTGTTAGGAGTCATAACATGCTAAAGAAGTCACAGTTGTAGAAGTCACACCTACTTGCAGCCTGAATCATACTTTATTTTCCCTTTGTGCCCAGAGCCCTAGATGTGGCTGTTTATGTGTAGGTGGAAATACTTGTGCGACAAACTGATGGATATTTCTGGAATCAGTCAGAGCAAAGTACTTTCTTGATTTTTGTTTCATGGCAGGTCTGGTTTGATTTTTGTATACACAAAACCGTTTGCTAAAATATAGTGCAATTGAGGGTCTGACTCCCTTGATGAAGGACAAAAGCAGGCTTGCCTTCGCAGAAATATAGGTGATTTCTGAGTCACACCTAATTTACGCTGAAGCTACAAAGTAAGTTTTTCTGGGATATCTTTTATTTGGACAGGGTTTCCAAAGACTTTGAACCCAAGCTAAACTAGTCACACCTAGGGCTCTTTGAATCAGTTGAAAAAAACTTAAGTAAATCATCACTATGGGTGCTTCCAGACAGCCAAGAACTATGCTCAAAAGCAGGTTTTTAAAACTCTCTTTGGCACACATTTCTGTCCCCACTCCCAAGGTAAAAACCCAGGCTTTCCCAGGGGTGGCTACATGCCCTCTCCCCACAAGAACCCTTAAAACTTAAAAAAAAATACCTGGTCCCCATCATGGTCTTCCTCAGATGTGAGGAAATGACCTGAGGGGAGGGGGGAAGACTGCTTGTCCCCCATCTCCTGGTGCATCATTTCTTCATGCCAGGAGAATCCGAGGAGGACCATAATGGTGGCTGGGTAAGTTTTTTAAAGTTTTAAAGGGTTCTTTTGAGGTTTTGGGGAAAGGGGTGGGTGCCCTATCAGTTTTTTGGGCTGATGGAGCCTGAAAAACCATGAAGACTGTGTAGCTTGGGCCCGGGGATCACGTAACACAGTCCACCCAAGGCCCACACCTGGTAAGACCATGCTTTGTTCTGAATTGATTAAATACCTGGTAAGACCGTGCTTTGTTCCAAACACCTGGAAACCCTGCTTTGTTCCGAATTAATTTCCGAATTAATAAAGACTGTGATGCTCGCTACACAAGTGGGATTCTGCACAATTACCCTGGCATATATTAACACTGTGCTAGAAGTGTATAGGATTCTGGCTTTAGTCTCTCCACTGGGGTCACGTCGGTGCTATTCTCTTGACTGAGAGTTGTGTAGGCCTTTACAGGTTGCAGCCAAGAATGGCTGCTTGCATTTCTCCCCTTTTTTTTGTTTGTATTCACCGCTAACCTTTGTGGAATTTTCTGCAAAGCAATTGTTGGAGGCATTCACCATCTGGTTCCCTTTATGTGTTTCCCAGTTTTGTACTGTTTTGTTTTCTTTTGTTTTTCTAGATTAATCAAATTCCAGTTAGTCAACTGGTTGTGGTTTAGATTTATATAATATATTTTCAGAGCTTACATGTGCTGCAATAACTTGGCTCACTTCTTGGCAAGCACCACTTTGAGCTTTAACCTATCTGTAGGTAATATCAGACTGTTGTTTTAAAAATATTCTTTTCTCTTTTTGATGCATTTCTCTTGCTAAACAAAGCCAATGATCATTGTCCCTGCAGGAAAATTAAGTGAACCCTAAATGGAGCATCGGCAGAAATCTTAAGTAAGCTGACTGTTTACATTTTCATGGGATTCTGGCAATAAGACTTTGGAGTTTAAAATGCAGAATATTCTGAAATTTGGTTTGAGTCTTGTGGCTCCACAGCTTCAAAATCTTGATCCCCTAAACTCTGGTAGCAAGTCCAAAGTCCACAGTACTTTTCATGTATTTGTTTCTGCCATACTTATAAAGCCAAGCAACATATGTTCATAAATGCTTTCCTGGATGTCTTGTTTGGAAATAACAGTCTACAAATATTTAGCAAAGATATGAATTTAATCAGAAGAATTCCTAAAATATAAAAGACTTCAATATTCATTTTTCCTCCAATGCAAACCTTTTTACATAAATCTGACATCAAAATAGTTATGTTGAAAAACAGTGGGGGAATCACTTTGAACTCCCATATTACACTTGGCATGGTCTTGATTTGGGTTCAGGAAGAAAGGAACTTCAATGATCATCATCACTGTGAAACTACTGGACTGCATTTGATCACAAGATTGAACTCTGTTTCTTGTAATCTCACCAAGGGCATTGATATTACACAGGCCCCTTCTACACTGGCATATAATCTGGATTGTCAAAGCAGATAATCCACATTATCTGCTTTTAACTGGTTTATATGAGCCTACACTGTCATATAATCCAGGTCAAAGCAGATAATCTGGATTTTATATGATAGCATAGAAGGGGCCATAGCTGAGGGCCCTTCCAGACAGGACCTATATCCCAAGATCTGATCCCAGGTTTTCTGTTTATCCCTGATTATCTGGCAATGCGGACTCATATAATATAGTTTAAAGTAGAAAACCTGGGATCAGATCCTGGGATATAGGACAACGTGGAAGGGCTCTGAGTGTAGCAAAGAGTTTTGCATGAGGAACTCCACTATGATTCCATATCACCATATCTATGGTCACTGTTCTTTGTAATAGCCTTTCCATTGCTGCTGGAAGACAAAGGAGGGATAGGATTGTTCTCATAGCCAAATTTCGACTTAGGACTTTCACTAAGATTCACTGGGCCTTCCAGGGATATCAGTGGATGATATCCACAATTTGCACCTGGCAATAGTAAAGGTTGACAGTTCGAATCCGGAGAGCAGGGTGATCTCCTTCTGTTAGCCTGAGCTTCTGCCAACCTAGCAGTTTGAAAACATGCAAATATGAGTAGATCAATAGATACTGTTCTGGTGGGTAGGCAACAGCACTCCATGCAGTCATGCAGGCCACATGACCTTGGAGGTGTCTACAGACTACACCGGCTCTTCGGCTTAGAAATGGAGATGGGCACCAACCCCCAGACACGACTAGACTTAATGTCAGGGGAAAACCTGCTTTCCACCTACGTAACTGTGAAGCCAACAGGAAACTGAAAGTTACTTGGGAAGGCCAATAGCTCAAACACTGTTTCCATCCTAAATACCTTGGTGTCACCTTAGATCAAACAATAACATATAAGAAACACTGCATGAACACCAAACATAAAAAAGCTTCACGCAACAACATCCTATGGAAACTTACTGGCAGTGTGTTGTCGAAGGCTTTCATGGCCGGGATCACAGGGTTGTTGTATGTCTTTCGGGCTGTGTGACCATATTCCAGAAGTATTCTCTCCTGACATTTCACCCACATCTATGGCAGGCATCCTCAGAGGTTGTGAGGTTGTTATCCATACCTCACAACCTCTGAGGATGCCTGCCATAGATGTGGGTGAAATGTCAGGAGAGAATACTTCTGGAACATGGTCACACAGCCCGAAAGACATACAACAACCCTTACTGGCAGTGCATGGGGTGCAGACCCACAAGTAATAAGAACATCAGCCCTGGCCTTGTCTTTCTCAACTGCTGAGTACGCCTGTCCTGTCTGGCACAAGTCTGCCCATGCGAAGCAGGTGGACATAGCACTGAACAAAACATGCAGAATAATCACAGGATGCCTTAAACCTACACCTGTTGATAAACTCTACAAGTTAGCTGGCATTGCCCCTCCTGACGTGCAACGGAAAGTTGCTGCTAACGGTGAGAGAAATAAGGACAAACATTGTGACTGCCACCCATTGAATCATAGAATCATAGAATAGTAGAGTTGGAAGAGACCTCATGGGCCATCCAGTCCGACCCCCTGCCAAGTAGCAGGAAATCGCGGTCAAAGCACCCCCAACAGATGGCCATCCAGCCTCTGCTTAAAAGCCTCCAAAGAAGGAGCCTCCACCACATTGCATGACTATCAGCCTCCTCCCACCAGACTAAAGTCAAGGAGGAGCTTCATGAGAACCACTACTCCTCTTGATGTTCCCCCAGCAACAGCAAGGGTGTCCCTCTGGGCAACTAAACCAGGCAACCCCAACTGGATGGCCCTCCATGAGGGTCTTCCTCCAGGGGCAAACCAAGAATGGGCAACTTGGAAATCTCTAAATAGACTGAGAAGAGGAGTGGGCAGATCAAAAGACAACTTGGCAAGGTGGCACTACCTGGAGGAATCCTCCTCCTTGTGTGACTGTGGAGCAGAACAAACAACTCCGCATATGTATGCTTGCCCACAATGCCCTGCCTCATGCACAGAGGAGGAGTTATTCAAAGCCACGGACAATGCAATTGCTGTTGCACACTTTTGGTCTAAAACTATTTAGCTGCTTGTGATTTCCTTTATTTTATCACTTTTAAACTTATTTATTATGCAATGATTTTGACACAAAATAAATAAATTAAAAGGGGAAAACCTTTACCTTTACCTATAGCAAAATAGCCAGATTCTTCTTTGATTCCTACCCCATTCCCATTTCCCACTGGCAGTGGCATAACCATGAAGAGAACTATGGCTGTAGAACCAAGAATTCTGAGGTGACACTGATTGTTGTGGAGTATGGAAGAAAATACTAGGTTTTGTAAGAAAAAAAAGCAGGTATAACATATGCTTAAGTCTGCTAGACATAACTATAGGATGAATAGCTGGCATTTTGTTAGTGGTATATGCAAGCAAAAAAAGGACACAAAGGTGAATAATAATAATAATAACAACAAAAACAACTTTATTTTTGTATCCCGCCCCATCTCCTCGAAGGGACTCGGGGCGGCTCACATGGGGACAAAGCCCAGTATAGCTTAAAATACAGTATCAAATGCATTTAAAACAATGAACATATAAAACAAACATATAAAAACAATAAAACATAGTAAACCAACCAATAAACAAGGCACTGTTAGAATATTCAAAAATGGAGTCAGGCAATAGAATATATATGTGCGCAATCTTGCAATCTCTAGAGCTGGGCCATAACAAAGTGCAATGGCTGGGGATAGGTGGAGATGAAGGACAGCGTCAAGTGTGCCTATTCAGTCAAACGCACAATGAAATAGCCAGGTTTTCAACTCTTTTTGGAATGTGGCCAGAGTTGGGATTAATCTAATTTCCCTTGGGAGGGAGTTCAAGAGCTGGGAGGCTACCGCAGAGAAGGTCCTTTCTCTCATCCCCACCAGCCATGTTTGGGTCAGCAGCGGGGATCTTGCAGGTTCATAGTAGGAGATACGATCATAAAAACAAGCCGGACCTGAACCGTTTAGGGCTTTATAAGTAATAACCTGAAATTTGACTAAAGCATACAGTTTAACATTGCTGATTTCAGCATGTAAATTGGGTGAATATTTAAGCTGGAGATGCAAAATGCATATAAAATACTGTTTGATAGATGATATGTTGGGGGAAAGGTAGAAAGTCTGCCATAAGAGCTTTTTATTCAAGATTTCCCCCCTTTGTTTTTTAGATTGGAAAGCCTTGATTGTCTTATGTTTTGGAAGTGAAAAAGAAAATACTATGCTAACTGTAAGTTTTGATTATTCATAGCTTTGGTTAAACTGAAGAAGTTAATGAATTGTGTTAACACTGAAGAAGTTATTATATATTGTAAGATGTATAACCGTTGGTGACAAAGTCAGATGTCAAATGTAAATTCCTTTTTTTCTGTACTTCACTGTTCTTTCTTTTAAAAGTCTTTTTGTATATTGATTATCTTTTTTTACTATATTTCACTGTACTGAAAATTATCAATCCATTTGTTGTCGACCGCGTTTTAGGGGATCGGGGCCCTTGAGGAGAGACCCGATCCGGTCCTGAGAGAACGGACCTTGGCGGAGCCAAAAGGAAAATACGAGCCGCAATACAACCTGAAGCCGAAATGAAGAAGGTCCGCCAAAGTTGAAGCAAAATCCGCCAAGGAGTCTTTATTGAGCAATTCAGCTGAAGAGGACTCTGGTAGCGATCATTCGACTTACCAGCAGTCCCATACAATCAAAATAAAGCCATATTTATACAAAATTTCAGTCTGACAGCCCTTTGAATTTCCCGCCCTGCTTCCCCGCCCATCTGATCGTTGATAGGCTAGAAGGTTGAACAAGGTGGGCTTTCGTTTCCCGCCTCGCTCCGTTGGCCCAATAGGAAGCTGCCTTACGTCTCCACTCGGGCCAATAAGGAGGGAGAAGGCGGGAGTTAGTGAAACAATGAGGTGACGGGGACAGGAACCAGAGGATTAAGTCCTGCTAGACTGATTTCTAAAGGGTGCTTATTTTATTAATGGCAGCAATCAAGGATGTCCGGGTTTCTGTCACGTATACAGATTTCAGATATGCCTTGGGGTGTCAGAGATGGAAGCAAAGATGGGTGGTGATGAGCCATATTGACAGGCTCTGCAGGGCGCCTTCCTGAGGTGTCCTGGGTATTTCTTTGGGTGATCTATGACAATGTTTGCCTTGGGGCGAATCACCTTTAGGTCAGCAACTCCGAATTCGGCGACTCAAGCCCTATATTGTTCATGCAATTTGAATTTGATTGGATTTAGCGGTGGCAGATTATCCTTTTGTTTTTTTGGGAAAGGAAGCCTGGGTCAGAGGAAATGGGATAGGTTCTGGGGTTCATGTTGAGTTCAAAATATTTCCTATTTGATTTCATGATTTGACAATTATATGAAATAAAATGAAAAATAAAATAAAGTTGGAATATAACCCAGGCTGGGAAAAATACATATTTTCCGGGGATTCCAAAGAGTACAAATACATATAGGCAGATAGATAGATTTCATGGAAATAAGGGAGAATTCATAAAAGTGAGTTACATTTCATAAAGGGGAATCATGAATGATATAAACAATTGAAAATATTTGAATATAGAACATAAAGTCTTGATTTTTGAACTATCTTTTACAAAGTCCTGGGGGGGGGGGTCACCTCGATCACACATTTTCATATCCTTCTCTTAGTCCCCCCCTCCCCCATCTATAAAGAAACCAGAAATGTGTGGATGATTCTGACTCTGGTTTTTAATCATATCCTTCTCTTAGTCCCCCCCTCCCCCATCTATAAAGAAACCAGAAATGTGTGGATGATTCTGACTCTGGTTTTTAATCGTATATCCATGATTCAGAGCCCCCAATAGCACAGTGGGTTAAACCACTGAGCTGCTGAACTTGCTGACTGAAATGCAAATCCAGGCTGAGCTCCTGCTGTTAGTCCCAGCTTTTGCCAGTCTAGCAGTTCAAAAACATGCAAATGTGAGTAGATCAATAGGTACCGCTCCAGCGGGAAGGTAACGGCACTCCATGCAGTCATGCCGGCCAAATGACCTTGGCTTAGAAATGGAGATGAGAACCAACCCCCAGAGTCGGACACAACTAGATTTAGTCTCGGGGGAAACTTTTACCTTATACATTATTTAACTTTCTAGTGTTCGCCTCATAATTAATAATAGTAGCATATAAGTTTGTTTTTGTTTGTTGTAACTGTGTGCTTATGCAGTAATAATCCTAATAAAAATGAAGAACCCACATTTCCCTTTTCTAGATATAAGTTTCTTATGGATACCTACTTAATCCTTTAAAAATGTCACATCTGGTATGTCTAAATCACTGCTCTTTATGTCTAATGTGAGCACATTAAGCGCAGATTATATTTATTTATTAGCACATACCCAGAGTAATCAAGTAGGCAGTGTTGCGACGCCGTGGTGGAGTGAAAAACAGCTGTTTCCTATGTAGAAAGCAGAACATTGGCTGCAAACCTGCTTCAAACAGCCAGGCTGTGCCCTGCATGGCTAATTGAAGCTGGGCAGCTCTCTTTTATCCTGCGGGTGGTATTTTAGAAAGCTGACAAAAAAAAAAACAAAACAAAAAACAGGGGAGATATCCCCCCTCCTTTTCTTTTCCAGGTGAAAACAAAAAACGAAAACAAAAGGAAGAATGCTTTTATATATCTAGCAAAGCCATTTAAGGGGGGAAAAAATACACAGAGCCAATTCTTTGTCTTCCAACTGAGTGTTGCACATCTATGAATGACAACCTAATGAGACGCAGGCCATTCCCTGCATGCAGAAATATGATGGCATAAAGCAGAGCATTGCTAATCATAGAGGCCACAGGGCTGGAAACTATTTCCAGAGGGATTCTATCCAATCTTCTGTTTTGTGTGCCCTGAAATGTAATGGACTCTGAGACCAAAGGAAAAAAATATCAACCCTTTTTCGTAGGGCAGTCAGGCAAGGTCACAAAGAGCTATCTCATTTTCCTCACTCTTATAGAGGTTCAGCTTCAGGAATCAAGGGTTGGTGCACTAATTTGTATGTGGCAGTGGACAAGCAATTAATCACAACATGCTGAAACCAAGGAGATGGTTTCTGCTACGAAATTTGAAATCTCTTTAAACTACAAAGATTCCATTCTATGATATTCTGAGAGTTGTAGTTCAATGAAGTTATCAGAATTCTTTGTTAAAGAGCTCTCGTGCCTGTCTGTGGAAAACTGTGTCTCCTCAAACCATACATTCCAGGATTCTATAGAAGGGAAATTGGAATAAACTGCTGTAAGAGCT
Organism: Anolis carolinensis; assembly: GCF_035594765.1. Taxonomy (NCBI): domain Eukaryota; kingdom Metazoa; phylum Chordata; class Lepidosauria; order Squamata; family Anolidae; genus Anolis; species Anolis carolinensis. The sequence goes on along the minus strand of NC_085842.1, from coordinate 57,477,149 downwards.
GATATCTGCAAAGTGCAGATATCATTTAAGATAAGCAATCGAAAGGCAAAGAACCAAATATATAGTTAGGATTCTCTGTGACCTATATAGTCAAAGGCAAATTCAGTGCCTAGAGCCCATCTCTATGCTGTAATTCCAACTCAGTTTGCTTTTTTAAATAGATCATAAACTTGCTATTCACCATTGTTAAGAACTGGGTGTAGGCTTCTGCTGTTCTTTTAGCAAGAAGTATTGTGGCAGAAGGAGGATATGGATGCGTGGATGAATGAATTGCAATACCATAGTATCACTTGGAAGTAGATATTTGTAAGAATGGATGAATGAATTGCAATACCATAGTATCACTTGGAAGTAGATACAGTAGAGTCTCACTTATCCAACACTCGCTTATCCAATGTTCTGGATTATCCAACACAGTCTGCCTTTTAGTAGTCAATGTTTTTGTAGTCAGTCTTTTCAATACATTGTGATGTTTTGGTGCTAAATACAGTAATTACTACATAACATTGCTGTGTATTGAACTGCTTTTACTGTCAAATTTGTTGTCAAACATGATGTTTTGGTGCTTAATTCATAAAATCATAATGTAATTTGATGTTTAATAGGCTTTTCCTTAATACCTCATTATCCAACATATTCGCTTATCCAACATTCTGCCAGCCTGTTTATGTTGGATAAGTGAGACTCTACTGTACTTGTAAATATGAGGGAACGGCAATGAAGGCAAAGTGCCAATAGCTGTTTGTAGACCCACATTGCATCTTTACTGCAGAATGATAGCAATTTCGCACCTTATTAACTGCCATAGCTTAAGGATATGGAAGTCTGAGATTTATAGTTTTGTGAGATATCTGCTCTTCTCTGTTGGAGAGCTCTGGGGCCACAACAAGTCCCAAAATTCCATAGGCTGGAGTTAAGATAACAATAATGATAATGATAATAATAGTTTTATTTCTTGCCCATCTCTCCTCATGGCTTGAGGTGAGTTACAGCATCACTAAAACATAAACAAACACATAATCATTTCAAAACACTCTGTAATACTGTGTGCCCTCACTTTTCGTGGGGGTTAGGTTCCAGGCCTGCCCGTGAAAAGTGAAAAACCGCAAAATAGCAGCACTCTATTTATTTCAATAAATACAGCCCCCCTCCCTCCCTCCCTCTTTTCCTCTTTTAACGTACTGTACTGTACTGTACTGTATTTCTTGTTGTTCCTGAGGTGATGAGGCGCAGGCAGGGCCTACTGGTGCTGCCTGCAGGCGGTTGAGGAGGAAGCACGGGCCGGGTCACATGCCTCAAACTGAGTCCTTTTGTGCCTGTGAGGGGAGGGCGGGCCGGATGGGAAAATCCTCGAAATAGCAAATCCGCGGAATCTGAATCGCGAATTAGAGAGGGAGCACTGTATACACATATGAAAACATACCTCCATAAAAATGTATCAAAATACACAAAATAAAAACCAGACATACAGTGGAGTTTAAAATTCACCATTAAAACTGTCTGGGTAGGCCTGCTGGAAGAGATAGGGCTTCACTTGTATCTTAAATTCCAACAGCTGATCCAACTGTTAGAGCTCTACTGGCAGGTCCTTCCACAGTTGTGGAATGATGAAACGTATGAGGATTTGTAAAGAGGCACCATGATGTTATTAGTTGACTGGAAAGGCATGTGTTGACAGCTGATTGGCTGAGCCAGCCAGGAGCCAGAATTCCGATTGGCTACTGTCTCTAGCTTGCTGCTGAGACAATCGGTTTTAACTGCCAGTTTCACCTCAGAGAGGGAAGAAAGCACTGACTAGAAATGGTCAGGAAGGAAATGGCTGCCAACTCTCCAAAGCCTGATTATTTATAAGGCAAATGAGGCATATTTAAAGACTGGATGTTAAATGGAACTCTTTCTCTTGCGATTGATGGATGTATAGCTAGAAAAGAGCAAAGGAATAATAATAATAATAATAATAATAATAATAATAATAATAATAATAATAATTTATTTATACCCCGCCACCATCTCCCCAACGGGGACTCGGGGCGGCTTACATGGGGCCATGCCCAAAACCATACAATATGACAAAATATAAAACAACATATCATAACACAATTTAACAATACAATAAATAATAACATACATTACAATTCAAAATTCAGAAAAAGCAATAAAAACCAGGGCAGGCCACATGAACACTAAATTAAAACTTGGTGAGAAAGACATATGAATAAAACCACGGGGAGCAGGGACATAAAATAGTGGAACAGTCTAGAGGATAGATATCCCAAGGGAATAACCGAAGGAAAATATGACAGTTACTCTCCAAAAGCACACTGGAAGAGCCATGTTTTAAAGTCTTTCTTAAAGGCTAGCAAAGTGGGGGCCTGCCTAATCTCAATGGGCAGTGAATTCCACAGTTGGGGGGCCACAGCAGAAAAGGCCCTCTCCCTTGTTCACACAAGACGGGCCTGAGATATAGGCAGAGGCGACAGGAGAGCCTCCCCTGATGATCAAAGAGATCGGGCGGGTTTATGATAGGAGATACGGTCACTAAGGTAGGCGGGTCCCAAACCGTTTAGGGCTTTATAGGTGATAATCTGCACCTTGAATTGGGACCGGAAAATGAACGGCAGCCAGTGGAGCTCCTTGCACAAGGGAGTAGATATTTCCCTGTAGTTCGCCCCCGTTATTAATCTGGCTGCCGAGAGCTGGACCAATTGTAATTTCCGGGCCGTCTTCAAGGGAAGCCCCACGTAGAGTGCATTACAGTAGTCCAGCCTAGAGGTAACTAAGGCATGCACCACCGTGGTCAAGTCAGACTTCACGAGGTATGGTCGCAGTTGGCGCACAAGTTTGAGTTGTGTGAAAGCCCTCCCGGCCACCGCCGACACCTGAGCCTCAAGCGTCAACGCTGAATCCAGGAGGACTCCCAAACTGCGGACCTGTGATTTCAGGGGGAGTGCAACCCCTGAAGGAATATTATGTTATTATATGATAATGGCAGCAAGGCTGTTTTATGCACAAAGGAAGATGGATTTAGTCCTGTCTGTTAAGAATTTTATACATCGTCTCTTGATGCAAGATTACAGTGCATCTAAGTTTCTCTTTCATGTCAGTAACAGCAGCATGGTGGCTCTGGCACAGAATGGAATAGCCCTTACAACTATATTTCTCTCACCCTTGTTATGAGAGGGCTGTTGTTATCATGAACTAATAGTTACACCTTGCATGTCCCTGAATGTCTTGGACATTCATGCAGAATAATCACAGGATGCCTTAAACCTACACCTGTTGATAAACTCTACAAGTTAGCTGGCATTGCCCCCTTGACGTGCGACGGGAAGTTGCTGCTAACTGTGAGAGAAAAAAGGTTGAACATTGTGAAAGCCATCCACTGCATGACTATCACCCTCCTCCCACCAGACTCAAATCAAGGAAGGGCTTCATGAGAACCACCACTCCTCTTGATGTCCCCCCAGCAACAGCAAGGGTGTCCCTCTGGGCAGATAAACCAGGCAATTCTAACTGGATGGCCCCTCATGAGGGTCTGCCTCCAGGGGCAAACCAAGAATGGGCAACTTGGAAGTCCCTGAACAGACTCAGAAGTGGAGTGGGCAGATCAAAAGACAACTTGGCAAGGTGGCACTACCTGTAGGAATCCTCCACCTTGTGTGACTGCGGAGCTGAACAAACAACTCCTCATATGTATGCTTGCCCACAATGCCCTGCCTCATGCACGGAGTTGTTTAAAGCTACGGACAATGCGATTGCTGTTGCCCGCTTTTGGTCCAAAACTATTTAGCTGTTTGTGATTCCTTTATTTTATCACTTTTAAACTTATTTATTATGCAATGCTTTTGACACGAAATAAATAAATAAATAAAATGTCTTGGACAATGACAAGGTTGTTCTCCCATTGTGTCCAGATTACTTTTCTTGAGCACCGAATAAAATGTTCTAAACCAGTGGTCTGACTCTTGGCCAAGCTGGCTGGGGCTTCTGGACACCTTTAAGAAAAGACACAGTTCTATACCCTTGTGGCCCTTCCACACAGTCATGTAACCCAGAATATCAAGACAGATAACCCACAATATCTGCTTTGAACTGGGTTATCTGAATCCACACTGCCATAAATTACAGTTCAAAGCAGAAAATGTGGGATTTTATTCAGCTGTATGGAAGGGACCTTGGTTTGCCTGCATTATTTAATGACAAATTAGAAAGGCAGTTTGCCATTCGTGTTAAGTAATCATTGAGGAATGCCAAAAACGATGACTGACTTGCTGCTTTCAGAAGGAGCTAGGTTTCTCTTGTAATTACAAGTGGAAAATTAATAAAGCAATCCACGAGTATGCTTCAATGAAGCAGCATGCCCTCAAAGCAAGCCAAAGAAGAAGACAACTAATGTTTTGATATCTGATATCCCACTCTAAATAATATTTTCCTGAGCAGAAAATGGGGAAACCTGTGGGGAAATCGGTGATTTCCAATTGTTTATTTGTGTATTTACTAGTTATGTTTATAGACTTTTCTTGAAGGGAGTGTACATGTTTATTTTCCTCTCCACCTCAGCTTCACAAGCCTGTGAGATAAATCACACTAAGAATGCTAGAAAGGAATTGACCTAAGATCACACAGTGAATTTCATGGCTCAAGGAGGATTTGAGCTTTGACTGCCCAGGCTCTGGAGCTCTGCCCATTGCGATGCAGTCGTTTCCATCAGCCCCAGCATGGACAATGGTCATTTTCCATATTCATGCCTGTCACATAGAAAAGGAGATTGCTTATAGGGGAACTTTATTGTGTAACTAGAGTTGAGAATAGCAATCAAAGGGATGGGAAATGCCCATCATTTTTCAGTACTGGACAAACTGTGGATGAAAAGAAGTCAATCCTAGTATCAATGCAGCCATCTACTTGAGTCTCCTCCCAACTGCCATTATTTTTGTTCCTTTTTGCTTTAAAAACTTTCCAAGATGATGTTGTGCAATGACTTAGCTTTAGGTGAAAAAAAATGGCAATCAGTGAAGAAGCACTGCTGCTCAGAGCTTCTTGTTTGGAAAACAAATTTCCGAATGGTTTGGTGAATGGCCATGCTGACTGGAGATGAATCAAAAACAAGGAACCCAGCACTCCACTTAGTTTCATTCAGCCTGAAAATCTCTCTCTCCTCCTCCCTCCCTTCCTCTGTTTTTGAGGGAGTATTTTCACTTAATTCGACAGATGTGACACCTGCCTTCAAGGTTTTTGTTTAACTAACAGCAGGGGATATATTATCAATAGCTAGCTACTTTATTTGCAGGATGTGGGGAAACACCAGCAACATTGCAGAAGTTTTCCTCCAAAAGCCACATATTATTGGCTCGTCAATCCTTCAGATGTTTCAAAAAAAATTTCAAGGCCCACTGGATGTAATACATTTGCTCTTTGTTTAACCAGTCTTCAGCTGTTCGTGGCATGCATGCGATGTGTGATAAACAATATATGCAACAAAAGGTAATGCATGAATGAAGTGACTTCTTGCATCACTGTTTATTTACATTCAGGAAATGAGTGTGAGTTGATTTTTGTCAAGTGTTACATGTTGAGGAACTAAGATTTCTAAGGGAAGACTTCTCTTTTCCAAGGAGAAAGAAAAAGGCATGCATTCCTGCTGTCCAAATGTGGAATCAATTATATCAGAAACACATATTTTGACTGGATTAATGCTAGAAGCTATTTTCTAGTGACCTTAAAATGCCTTGACAGTATTAGTTTGAATCTGAGAGTTCCTGCTTGAAGCTTGGGTCAGTTTACATGTCAGTAAACAAATTAAAGCATTTAAGGGGAGGGGGATAAGAGTGAGAATCTGGGAACACATTTCAGTAAATTATTAGATTTTTTTTTTCAATCATGAAATGGTTATTCTGGACTGTTCTGTGCAGTGTAGTTCAATTCCCTTAATCTCTCTATATAAAAATGTAATGTACATAATTAGGACTGAGTTAACAACAAAATCACTGGCCACAATACACCAAGACATCAAAGGTATGTCCTTCACTCAAGCCCCCCCCCTCCAAAAACCCCCCGATTGGCCTGTATCTATTTTTCACTCCCCCCCTCCCTTTTTGGCTGGAATGGTATGGTCCTCTTTTCCCTTCACTCTCTGCACTTGTCCTGAGGGGGGGGGGCTGTGTTTACAGCTGCCAGGGAGAGCCAGCTGCCAGGGGTGTTCTTCTTGGAGCAGCTTCCCTCCCTCCTCACACACACAGGAACACATAGACATCCAATTAGAAAGCGGTGGCAGGGGAAGGATGAGGAAGAGCCATTCTCCCCCTGGCTGCCAGTCAGAAGGGTAGGCCCTGTCCTCTTTAGGCCCCATCTTCTTTCTGTTATAGCAACCTCCTCAGCCAAAATGGCGCCTGGGGGACAGGCAGAGCTCACTTAGGTCTCTTCCACACTGCCTATAAAATACAGATTATCTGATTTGAACTGGATTATATGGCAGTGTGGACTCAAGGCCCTTCCACACAGCTATATAACCCAGAATGCCAAGGCACATAATCCACAGTATCTTCTTTGAACTGGATTATCTTGAGTCCACACTGCCATATAATCCAGTTCAGTGAGGATGTTATACAGCTGTGTAGAAGGGGTCTCATATAATCCAGTTCTAAGCAGCTAATTTAAGATTATAAATATCATATACTGTATAATAATTACTGTAGTATAATAATACAGTACAATATAATCTCTGAAATCAAGACAATAAATAAAGAGCAACAGGGAAATTCCAGAAACCAGAGCCAGCTAACACCTCCCAACATAGGATTCCCCCAGGGAGGAAGCAGGCAGGCTTTGAAGCTGCAAGGCCATTAAATGCTAATCAAAGTGACTAATTGCGGCATTCATACTTGCTGCACCAAAATTATTCATTGCAATTCAACCTGGCCAACACAAGGTCAAAAGTGGCCAGGATTGCAAGCAGCAAGTCTATTCAGTGCTATTCAACCTGGCCAACCAAGATTTCCCTAGGTAGAAAACCCCCAAGCTTTGAAGCCACGAGGCTACTTAATCCCATTCAACCTGGCCTAGCAAGGATGCCCTATGTAGAAAGTGGCCAGGCTTTTAAGATGCAAGATTATTCAGTGCAATTCAACCTGGCCAAACAATGATTCCCCTACATTGGAAGTAGCCAGGCTTCAAAGTAGCTCTTTGATTGAGGGTGCTACTCCAGCTCGCCAAACAAGGATTCCCCTAGGTATAACACATTGAAGCTGCAAGGCTATTCGGTGCAATTTAACCAGACCAACAAATAATTAACCTTGGTAGAAGGTGGCCAGGCATTGAAGCGGTCATACTACTCTGTACTATTGAAGCTGACCAACCAAAGATTCCCCTAGGTAGCAAGCAACCAGGCTTTGAAGTACTGAGGCTATTCATTGCAATTCTAGCAGCCCAAAAAACAATATAAATTTACTCTTGAGTATCAGAGTCCCAAAATATGAATACAGCAATTTCAACATAAACAGTCACAGTCTTCTTGTAGACACCCATAGTCCTTTGCATTACTTCATGCATATGCTGTCCATCACAAGAGTAGATCTTCTTTCTTGTCCAGAGATGGCATCACTTACAGTTTCAAATGGGCTGCAAATCAAGAGCTTCCGCTTTGGAGCAAACCTTCAGTAAGGCCAGTGTTACATTCCAAACACTCTGTAATTATACCCTTAGGGAGTGTCCCAGAACCAGTTGGCCTTAGTTAGTACAATTACACAACCTGAGAATTGTGATTAATCAAGGTACGTTTTTTTTTCTTTTCAACACACACATAGTAGTGATCCTCTAGGAGCTTAGCCCATGTACCTTAATATAATGCAAGTACCCAGCCTTCCAAGCAGCAAGCCTATTCCATTGTATTCCAGCTCACCAAACAAGGATTCCCATAAGAAGAAAACAACCAGGCTTTGAGGCTGCAAGGCTATTCACTGCTATTCCACCCGACCAACAAAGGATTCCCAGAAGCCACAGCAATGCGTGGGCAGGCACAGCTAGTAACTTACATAAAACCAGAAAGGAAATTATTTGATTATTGGCTGGGGATGGGTTGGTGTATAAATATACAAATTAAGGTAAAGGTACGTCATACCCTTCAACAGTTTGCAGATAGAAATGGGGGCAAATATCAGAGTGTTGTCAAGATTGCATTTTTTTAAAATGAAAAACATTAAAAGGTTGGAGAAATCACTGCAGTTTGCTTTTGTTTGAGCCTAGTGGGAAGTGCAGGATTCCTCTCCTCTCTGCTGAGTTGCATGCAAAGTGCTTTTGCTCTTTTAATTCAGTTTGCAGCAATTGAAGTAAAGTAGAGTGAAAGAGGAAGGAGAAGAGAGAAACCAGGGCATTTTAAATCAGCTGGAAAACTGGGATGACAAAGGATGAATTGGAACAATTTCTGCCAGATTGAGACGGTTGGAGGGCATGATGGATATATGTGCAACTTTGCATGTATATGCCATCTAGAGAGTACAAATGTAGTATTTGGAAATATCCCATTTGAATTTTGGAAGAAGGTTGCACAACTGGCTTCTAATAGCTCTGGGGATACCAAGTTCATCTGCAAATAAGTAAAAAATGCACTAACCAGTCAGCTGTACTCTTCTGAACTGCCTAGCAATCCCCAAGAGTCAAATCCTACTCCTTGTCAGTAAATGCTGCAAATAAGAAAGCTGCTTTTCATTAGTGCTTGACATTCTTTTATGTAGCCTGATCATCAACACAAAAGGAGAGTAATTAAACTGCAGCTTCAATTCAAGTTAACAGATGGGTCTCTCCCTTCCAAATCTTGCGGTACAACTGGATTGTTACTTCAAAAAACTGACATCTATTCCCTTCAGGGAACACCCATATGCCTCTCTTGCTTTTCCAAGCTCTTAGGATGCTGGAGGATGAAGCATCATGGGGAAAGTGAGGAAAGGTAGCAGAACCAATGCTTGTATTCATTTTGTTAGAATAGGGGGGAATTACAATAGAGTAGTGGTGGTGAGTCAGAGCAACATTCAAATGCAATAAGGAGAAAGATGCATATTGGAGAAAGATAGGGGTAAATTGAAGCCAATTGTAAACACTCTGACTAACTGCTCTGTCTCAATGGAAAGAAAATTGGACATGCTGACATGCACCTGAGACCCTTCATACACAGAAAACATTGCTCTCACCTTGTTTCTTAAACACCCTCTGCATTTAAAAAAAACCTTTTGGGAATTTTGGTCTGACAATTGTTTAAGATTAGGATGAGATGATAAAACTGCATGGAGATTTTCATTTTAGGTTTTTTATTTTTGGATGATTCAATCAATCAAACTTTATTTATATCTTGTCCCGTCTCCCCATGGGGACTCGGGGTAGCTTACAACATAAAAGGCAACTATTCAATGCCACAAAATACACAATAAATTAAAAAATACAGGTAAATAGTATAAACATTCAATCATAACCAAAGCATATGGAAGACCGATAAAATATATTTTACAGCAACAGAAAAAACAAAGTTAAAAGCCAGATCCATAGATTAAAAAACCATATCCAGTGTTAAAGGCCATAGACATAGACCATTCCATGTTTGGTACAGCCAGATCTTCATTTGGCTCTCCATAAGTCTAGGGGCATAGGTACGTTTTTAGTTGCTTTCTGAAAGAGGGGAGCACAGGGGGCATTCTAATATTTTAATTAATGTTTTAGATTTTTAGATGATTTAATGAGTCATGATGCCCACCAAAGAAAAGGCTGCATACACCTATTTCATATAGTATGTCAGGTATTTGTGAAGCCCCTCGTAAAAGCATTTCCACATTTCTTTGTACCACCTCATCCAGTTTTTTTGGAAATTTACAGCAAGTGAAATTATTTGCATCTTTCTGGATCCTATGACATTCTATCTCTCTCCCACAGCTGTACAAATATTCTTTATACCTGAGGCTTTAATGCCACTCAGGCCCCATCTACATTGACATATAAAATCCAGATTATGTACTTTGAACTGGATTATATGGCAGTGTAGATCCAGCCTCAGTATTGCCTCTGTAGAAGTAGGTTTACCAGTATATCCACAAAAACTCACGATAAAATAAAAACCAGGTAATGCCCCATTACTTTTTCCTCTACCTTTATCCTTTTTATGCCATGAGGGACAAACACAGCTACTTTTTAAAAAAAAAAAATCCAGATATCTTAACATCCTGGAAAATAAGAAACGTCGCTTTTATTTCTTTGAGAAAACATACCATAAAATGACTTGGGAAAGAGCAGTGTCTTATCTTGATTTCCCATGCTGTTTAGACACAGTTTAGGCCCATACAAGGGGCTTGCCCTACTAAACCTTTTATCCTCATTTAAACTAAAGTCCCCAGCTCTGGCTCAAGACATCCTTCTTCCTGGGGCAGAATAACTAAGGATAACTAAGAATAACTAAGGACACACACAAACCCCAGCCAAGATGCAGATTAACCAGGGCTGACCACTGACCAGACTATTTTGGCATCACCTGAAACAGAACATTACTAGAAGAATCTCCCGAGGATTTTATTATTTATGTATTTATTATATTTATACCCACCCTTCTCACCCTGAAGGAGACTCAGAGCGGCTTACAAACTATGGCAAAAATTCCATGCTGCATCATATACATAACAATAAACAAACCATATTAAATTATAAAACAGTTAAAACATATAAACAGTTAAAACAGGTTAAAAACATGCAAAGTGCCGAGTCATGATTTCCAAACTTCTTGGCTTTCCCATAGCCATTATTCAGATTGCTAGGTTGAAGGTGAATTTCATATTACCCTACTCCCTGAACGCCTGTGTGCAGAACCAGGTCTTTAGCTTTTTCCTGAAGACCAGGAGGGATGGGGCCAGTCTAATGTCACTGTGGAGGGAGTTCCACAGCCGAGGGGCCACCACTGAGAAGGTCCTGTCTCTCGCCCCCACCAGTCGCACTTGCAAAGGGGGTGGGACTGAGAGCAGAAAGGTAAAACAAGAATAAACCATCAGCCAAGCACTGAGGGTAGTGGCTCTGATACCAGCAAGTCAGCATATCCATTCCAGATATGAGGACAAACTTTATAGGCGTTATCCAAGGTGCACAATTTTACAACCACTCTCCCCTACTCCCAGGTTCAGCACCTTGGATATCGCCTTTGCAATTTGGATTTAAACAGGAACAGATTCACTGTTACCCTGGTATTAAAGTCACCACTTCCACCATCAGACCAGTGTCTTGAGACAGCTAACTCAGTCTACCCAATAATAGGGCTGGCCACCATTTTGTGAACCATCATGGTATCATGGTTTGGGCATTGGACTAGGACTCCATGGAAGCAGGGTTTGAATCCCTGCTTGGCCATAGAATTCAACCAGATGACCTTGTACAGGTCAAACTTTCAGTCTCAGTGAAAAAAATATTAAAAACTGTATGAACAAATCTCACTTTAAAACCCATTATAGCTCTGCCTCAATAGAGTCAGTGTTGTGTAGTAGTCTAAGTGTTGGACTATGACTCCAGAGACCAGGGTTTGAATCCCTGTTCAGCCTTAGAAACCCACTGGATGACCAAAGGGAAGTCAAACTGTCTCATGACAAATCTTGCCAAGAAAACTCTAAGGATTTTCATATATGGAAACCATTTGAAGGTATTGTTGAAAGCTTTCATGACCAGAATCACTGGGGTGTTGTGTGGTTTCTGGGCTATATGGCTGCTAGAACATGGCCATACAGCTTGGAAATGCACACAACAACAAGGCTTTCTTTAAGATCCCATGAGTCAGAAACAACATTTTTTTAAAAAAAACAATTTTCTTGTTTTATTGTACATAAGCAGGGAGGAGAAGGGGAATAGTATCACAATGTGTGTAAATGGGAACATGTATGCCCAATTAAAAATCATTATTTAAAAAGGCACACAAAAGCAACACCAGCAACAACATAAACACTACCAGCTCTTTTTTAATTTACTATTTATCTATATTTATATAAATATTCCCACACTTCAGAAGACATAGCTGTGTGCAGTCCTGCTCATCTGAAGCTAATGTGGAAAACGGTCCTTATGGAGTGAGATCTCAATCCAGCCTCCGGATCTGTTGCTAGTGGGAATGAGAGGGAAGAGGTGGCCTATTGCACCACCTAATGGATAAAAGCAACCTGGCAAAAGAGAAGGCGGCAGCTGTATATTTTGTTCATGAATGACTCTGAGAAGGGCTGACTGCAGCGGGTGCTCCTCCCCCCCTTCTGTCCTCCTGGATTCATTGGAGAGAAAACTTGTGGAGGCTGCTAGATGTCTCACCCGGGCAAAAAAACAAAACAAAACAAAAACCCTCACCTAATTCTTTTCTTTGGAACAATTTCACCAGGGGAAGGCTGGTCTTAAATACTTTTTTTAAAAGAAAGGGGAAGAACCTTTCAGCCAAGGAGTTTCTACAAGGCAGATGACAGGAGCTCAAGGTAAGTGGAAGGATTTCTCTGCAACTACTGGAAGCATATATAGGAATAGTGTTTGTGTGAGAGCATCTTTTGTGTTCTCCTGTAATCTTCTTTCTGTGTCTATATTTTAGGCTTGTGCATATGTATGTGTGTGTATTCTACATTCTGTATATATTTATAGAGAAGCTGGAACAAACACTGCACCCAGATGGTAGCCAGAAAGCCAATGAGCGATAGCTTGTTGTTTCTTTAAAGCCAACTAGAGCAACCCATTGAAATGAATGACATGCTCCTGAGACTGAATGAGTGCCTTGGGAGAGAAGGGAGGGCTGAGGATGGCAGAGAATCAGTAGGAATTCTGGTAAAGCTCATTGACTTATTCCCCCACCCTTCTCAATATTGTTGCAGGTACATCAGAGGTACAAGTCAATTTATTTCGAAGAGAACTCAACTAAACTTGAGGAAGGAAAACAAACACTCGTTACTCTATGCCCGCTCCCTGGGTGAAGCTCAGGGAAGGACCCCAACTTAAAAACAGTGAACAGGATTTTTTTTCAAAAAAATGACACAGAACCCCAAATGGGAATAAAGGGGCGTTGCAGAAAAATGAAAGAAGAACGTTAAGGCCTGGAAGGAGGAGGAGGAGGCTGTAGAAGGAACTGCAGTGCCCAGGAGGAGGGTCTCTTTTCAGATCAACCCAGCAAAAGGTACTGGATGGAAAGAACCTGCCATGGATCCTCTGTGCTTCTTGGGAAATGATCCATGGACTTATAACTGCTCCTTCAACAATTACACCCTGGAGAACCAGACCTCCCAGACCAACCAAACCTTCCCCATTAAAAGGAATGAGGACGTTGCCAAGGTGGAAGTGGCAGTGCTCTGCCTCATTTTCTTCCTTGCCTTGACTGGAAACTTGTGTGTACTTATGGCTATCTACACCACCCGTCACAAGCATTCCCGCATGTACTTCTTCATGAAGCACCTAAGCATCGCTGACCTGGTTGTGGCCATCTTCCAGGTCTTGCCTCAACTCATTTGGGACATCACCTTCAGGTTCTATGGGCCAGATTACCTCTGCAGGTTGGTCAAGTACCTGCAGGTGGTGGGAATGTTTGCTTCCACCTATATGCTCCTGCTGATGTCGTTAGATCGGTGCTTGGCAATCTGTCAGCCCCTGCGGTCTTTACACAGAAGGTCTGACCGTTTGTCTGTCCTCCTCACTTGGATAGTGTGCCTTCTTTTCAGCATCCCGCAGCTCCAGATATTTTCCTTGAAGGAGGTGGCTCATGGAGGAGTTGATTGCTGGGCAACATTTATCCTACCTTGGGGACCTAAAGCCTATGTCACCTGGATAACCTTGACTGTCTACATCATCCCCATGTTTGTCCTGAGTGTCTGCTATGGCTTGATCAGCTTCAAAATCTGGCAGAACATTAAATTAAAAACAGTCCATGAGACCAATGTCAACTTGACCTCTAGTCATTACCACGGGGGTACTCTGTCAAGAGTGAGCAGTATCAAGCTCATTTCCAAGGCCAAGATCCGGACAGTCAAGATGACCTTCATCATAGTCTTGGCATTTGTTATGTGCTGGACTCCTTTTTTCATTGTTCAGATGTGGATTGTCTGGGATGAAAATGCTCCAAAAGAAGGTACATTCCTTTACTATGTATGCCTGTACACACTTTATGCAGTAATAATAGAAAAATAGGGCATGATAAGATCTTTAACATATGTTTCAGTTCTTTATCATTATGGTGTAGCATCATGTAAAGAGTTTACAATTACTTGGGGATGGGAAAATCTATCAGCAGCATAATTAAGAAGTAAAGGCAAGAAAGATGATTTCACTTGCTAGAATGACAGGACAGATAATGAGTGAAATCTGACATTTTGAGATATTGGTTATTACTAATGTGACCTTTGATAAGCTTGTGGTTTTTCCTGTACCTGATTGAGAAAGTAGAAACACGAAAAATGCACAGAATTTGGAAATGTTACTTGCTGGAATACTACTCTCAAATTCTGGTGGCCGGGGGGTTCTGGGAGCTGTAGTACACAAAGTAACTTTTATAACATCTAAAATGTTCATAGTGATGTTGTTTAGGGACTCATACACAACTGGTCAATTCTCTGAGAGCAAATAACAAAAATATGGTATTCATTCACCGATTTCTGAATGTTATGATGTAACCTGGGGAAATCCTCAGAGGGATTTATGAATGGGTGTCTAGGTTGTCTGTGATTGAGAGTTAAAGTTCAGTGAAGGGATAATGAAAAGATTTCTTTCATGTCATGAACTGAAATTACAAAATGGTTTTTGTGCAATGACAAAATTACAGTGATTAGTTCCTTTTCAAAGAAGGGCAGTTATTCTAGCTTCCTTCTGCTTGTGAAATCTATTTCCCATTTGTCCAGGAGTGGTATATTCAATTCCCTAGCAAACGGACAAGGACTAGATAAATATAATTTCATTGACTGGCTATTAGTGACACATTGTCTGTAGCCATTAATTGATGGGAAAGTGGATTTTAGTCTGGGAAAGATTGTGCTACATAATAAATTTGTTGGACATTCCAATACCCCAAATCTTTTTCTTGTTTTAGTTCCTTAAAGTCTGGAAGTTGTAACTTGTAATTCTAAAATCTAGTGCCAATTGCTAATATTTGCATTAGTAATGATTTTGAATAATCAGATTCTGGTGGTATCTGCAAGGCTTGGCTAGGATAAAAGCAATGAAGAGAGGCAGTCTTCATAGGATGAAGAACTGAAGTGTTTGTGGTTACCTGTCTATGTAGCTTTGGACCATTAGAAACATTAACTCTATATAGAAACTAAAGCCTATTGGCTGGTTTAGTCATGTGTACTCATTTAATAATTTCAAAACCAGATGCTTACTTAGATATTTTGATGGACTATCTGAGATTGAGCATCACAGCCAGAACTATATGCTCATTTATGCTCATCCCAAATATGTGTTTACACAACAAGACTGGACAACTTTTGTATGTTCAAGAGCCACAGTAGACTGGGGGTTGAAGGTATATTTCATTGTACAACCTGAGCACCTTAATGAAGTGTTAAAATTAAAATTAAAATGAATATCACTTAGAAATAATGGATTTGACAGTCAATCCAAATGTGCCATATTTTCTAAAAAAGGGAAGAACATATAAATGTAGAAAATGTCTATCTGTCATAATTCTGGAAAACACTGAAATCTGCATAACAAGTGAAAATGTCTGGAAGCAGTTTAGCAGATTGATCAAAATTTGCAGTGATGGCAAGAGTTGGAAAAGAACTGGACCCTAGTTGATCAACTATCTCCACACTCTGTGTGCATGTGTGTTGACTTATAGGGTTTTCTTAGGCAAGGGCTATGCAGACATGCTTTTGTCAGTTCTTTCCTCTGAAAATTAGTCGGCAGATCCTGGTATTCATTGGTGGTCTCCCATCCAAGTACTAATCATGGCTGATCCTGCTTAGCACCCAGGATCAGGTAAATTTTGGTGCCTTGACTAGGGGACTATAAATAACATTTCCTTATATTATTCTAAGAGTTAGTCACTGGTCTGACTTTCACCAATGTAATTATAAGAGCCATAAAACATGGCTTCTGTATGCCCTGTGGCTAAAATTTAGACTTGGTGTGATGTGCAGCCAATGCTGCCTGCAGGAAGAGGAAAACAATGGGTTCTGGCACATCATGAAAAGTCAGCGAACTTTTCCTTATATCTTTTGCCATTTCTATATTTTCACTACCAAGAGTGCGGGGAAGTATTTATAGACTGGGTTGTTGTATGTCTTTCGGGCTGTGTGGCCATGTTCCAGAAGCATTCTCTCCTGATGTTTCGCCAACATCTATGGCAGGCATCCTCAGAGGTTGTGAGGTATTTATTAGGCTTGCTCAAATAATTCGATTTCCCCGTTACCCATTATTAATTCGTTATTTTCGTTTGTTTTGAAGCAATATACGACCTTGATTGTCCACACGTCTGGATATCGCGGTTTCGAATCGCGAGAGGCCGTTTTTTCTTATTTCTTCATTTTTTTCGTTAGGAAAAAAAAGCTTTTGCAAATCACCCAAACTCCTTTCCTTTTGCCCCTCAGCAAAAGGGGCGTCACGGGCTCAGCCAATGGGAGGGGGCGAGGGGGAAGGAGGCCGAGGAGGAGGAGGAGGAGGAAGACGGAGGGGGGAAATGGCCGCCGCTGCCGCCTCGCCTCAGCTCAGGCCTGGAGAGACAGAGAGGGGCCCGGCGGTGAGGAGGAAGAGGCCCGGGATGCGAGGGGGTGTGGGCCAGGCCCGTCCTCGGCTGCTCCCGGGGAGGGAGGGAGGGAGGGAGGACTACGACTCCCAGGGGCCCAGATTCGCACCCTCCCTCCCCCCAATACAGGTCTCCAGTCCATACCACGCTACATGAACTTGAATGGATACTGTGGTTGTGTTGTCGAAAGCTTTCATGGCCGGGATCACACTGTTGTGGTATGTATTCCGGGCTCTATGGCCATGTGCCAGAAGCATTCTCTCCTGACGTTTCACCCACATCTGTGGCAGACATAGAGGTTTTGACGTCTGTGCGAAGCTAGGCAAGTGGGGTTTATATATCTGTGGAAGGTCCAGGGTGGGAGAAAGAACTCTTGTCTGTGGGAGGCAAGTGTGAATGTTGCAATTGGTCACCTTGATTAGCATTGAATAGCCTTGCAGCTTCAAAGCCTGGCTGCTTCCTACCTGGGGGAATCCTTTGTTGGGAGGTATTAGCTGGCCCTGATTGTTTCCTGTCTGGAATTCCCATTTTCTGGGTGTTTCTGGGAAGGTAATGGCACTCCATGTAGTCATGCCGGCCACATGACCTTGGAGGTGTCTATGGACAACACTGGCTCTTGGGCTTAGAAATGGAGATGAGCACCAACCCCCAGAGTCAGACATGACTGAACTTAACGTCAAGGGATACCTTTACCTTTACCTATACACACACACACACACACACACACATAAGCAGGGACTATATATATATATATATATATATATATATATATATATATATATATACACACAATATATATCACACACACACCAATTTAACAAAGTTTCAGCCACAAAAACAAAGTTTCTGAAGTAGAACAATGACTTTCACAGTAAAGACAACCCAATTTAACAGGAAATAAGACTTTCAAACCAGGAACAGATTTCTGCAATTATTAAAAAATGGTTTATTATAAAAGCTATGAAAATTCTCCAAAAATCAGAGGATAAGGGAAACGTTCCAAATTTTGGTGAGCTATCAGTGTTAAATGTGTTCTACCACTGTACCAAGTTTGAAGAAGATCACTCAAAAAATGAGGGTGGGAGAGTCCTGTAAAGTCCTCTCCCTCTGTGCTGTTTTTGGGAATTGCGCATGCGTGTCCGCCATTAACGAATTAATTTTGAAAATAACGAATTTTCGTTAATTTTGAAAATTTTTGGGGGCCAAATTCGGAAATACCATCAGAAACGAAAAGCTGCCCCCCTCTAGTTTTGAAACGAGTTTAGAATCAAATTTTTCATGGATCGATCAAGCCTAGTATTTATAGACTTTCTGTATCTAGTGCCAAAACACTTTGATTGGCTTGGAGTGGGTTTCTTTGCTATGGGTGTACACTGGGGAGCCACACTTGTTACTTTGTTTGGGGCAGAAAAATGCATTGGTGGGTTACATTTTCCCTTCCTATGTTTTCTTGGCCAAATTTCTTCCTGCCTTCCTTCCTCCTCCTCTTCCTTTTAATGTGAAGCAGCATTAGGGCACTAGAGATGTATAATGCAGCTGAGTCTCTCTAACTATACTCCCAACGACCCCCAAGCCTTTCATGTAAACAGGGCAGTCTCTTTCCCCCAACATGGTCATTTCCATGTTGACACAAAGTATGGGAACATTAGGGATGCATCTAGCTAGCTAGCTGGCTGTGTTGTGACAAGGATCCATAGGGATCTTTAGGGGCATATTCATCTTTGAGAAAATAGTTGGATAAATGCCCAGTGATCCCCCTACTCTCTGGCAATGCAGAAATTGCCATGTGGTGGTTTTTTGGGGGTGGGGCTTGCCCTGTTAGGAAGATGACTCTGGTGAAGACTTTAGTTGTATGGTCAGAACAGAATTCAGACATTTGCAACCACAAGAAAAGTGAGTTGTGATAGTATAAGTTACACCTCCACTACACATTTGTTTAGTAATTGCAAAGATCAGAATTCTATTCTGTGATTGTGATTCACCAGCAGGAACGACCAGAAGTCCATCTAAACTCTTTCTCCTAATGACCCTACCTCATCCTGAGAGAGAGAAGATATTGATACTGTTGCACCTTTGAATTGAGTCAGTGTACTGCAGGTGACAGAATGCTAGATTTGGATGAGAGAAACCTTAATTCAAATTCCTCCCTCCCATGATGCAATCAAGACATTACATTTGAGTTGCACAATCTAACTATCTGCATGAAAACTTATAATTGATTATGCTACACAATCTTTGAGTTGAATGACAGTGTTGTGCAACTGAATGCACAACAGAAGATGCATGCAGATGGCACTACATGCACAACTCTGCTTCTTGAATGGGATAGGGATGTTCTACAACAAGGAAACACATAAGACACCAATAATATTCAGCTGAGTAGGGATAACTTTGCTTAATGAGTTCATTGCAATATGATCATGAGCATAAAATCATATCAATCATAGGATCATACAATCTTAAACAGTCGTAAGAATCCACAAGGTCATCCCAAAGAAAAAGGCAATGTACTCCTTGTATTGATCAGCTCTTACTAAAATATTCTTTTCTTGTTGTCTGAACCCCTTGGCTCAAATTATGATCTCTGGACCAGCATCTTCGACATGATATATCTTTGGATATTTATAAATGGTTATGTCATCTCTCAGTCTTCTCTTCTTCTAGCTTTTTTTTGTGTCAGGAGCGACTGCAAGTCACTTCTGGTATGAGAGAATTGGCTATCTGCTAGGACGTTGCCCAGGGGATGCCCAGATGGTTTTTTTAAAAATGTTTTTACCATCCTTGTGGGAGGCTTCTCTCATTTCCCCGCATGGAGCTGGAGCTGAAAGAGGGAGCTCATCTGCGTTCTCCCCGGGTGGGATTTGAACCTGGCAGCCTACAGGTCAGCAACCCAACCTTCAAGTCACAAGGCTTTAACCCACTATGCCTCCGGGGGCTCCTTCTTCTAGCTAAACATAATCAGTTCCTAAATTGTTCCTCATAGGCTTGGTTTCCAGATTTTTGATTATTCTCCTCTGGGCAAGTTCCAGCTTGTTGATATCCTTCTTGAGCTGTTGTTGCCCAGAACTATATAGTTGCAATATTCCAGGTTAGGTCTGACCAAAATAGAATAGGATTGGACTATTGCTTCTTTATATCTGGACATGCTTCTGTTGATGCATCCAAGGACTGCATTTGTTTCTTTGGACATTGCATTACTTTGTTGACTCATGTTTAGCTTCTGGTCTACTAAGACCACTAGATTCTTCTCAAATGTACTACTTTCAAGCCAGATACCATTCATCCTATGACGCCTTTATCTAAAGACTCGATATTCACAATTTCACTTACCTAAAAATATCTCCCAACCTCCAGAAAGCTTTGTGGGCCTCTATAGGTCCTCTAGTATAGTGTGGCTCTGATTCAAGTATAGTCAAAATCTAGGGATTGCTATTATCCATGGTTTCAGGTGCTCATAGGTGTATGTATTCTGGATATAAACCCCAGGGATATGGGGAGCGTGCTGTACTGATAATACAGGACAGGACAAATATTGATCTTTCAGTGCTGAACATTGAAGTGAGACATTTGCTTTCCTGCTGTGTGCTTCCAGAAAAATATCTAAAAATCCAGCTCTTCATCAGGTGATATACACCAGTGGATGGTCAGGAAGCCCAATAGTTGGAGGAGTCTTGGTTGCTCCACCCTAGCATTTGGATGAAACCATTGGGATGAGTTTGCTAAGTGGAGTGGATGAGAAGATAACCCTAAAAACTTTAATTTGCAGGTTCTGTTCTGCATGCCACACTGTGCTTTGACTTGACTACTACAATGAGAAGTTCAGTATCTGCCTGATTAACTTATCGGTTTTCAACCAGAATGGACAATTTCCTTAATTTTGGAAGGTCAAATGTTTCTGTTTTAAGCAACAGGAAATAATTCCAATTTGTTTCACTTTAAACATCTTTAAGAAAGCTTGAAGATTTTGATCAAAAGTGCCAGACTGTCTGAAATAATTATGTGCTTACATTGCCAAATTGCCCAGAGAGACCTTTATCTTATTCCTGAAGAAAGAAAACAAGAAATTTCAAAACTTTCATGTGCCCTCCAGGAGAAGAAAGAAAAAAGAAGAAGAAATAAAAGATTTTGCAGTAACACTTTTGTGTTTTCCCTGTAAAAGGTGATAGAAAATGAAACTTATGGGGGAGAAAAAAAACTGTAGGAGGGAAAAAAGGTGAGAATAGAGGACTGCAACAAAGCTATTGTATCTCTCAGTGGAGATAACAGCAAAATGAAAGGTGAGGAAGAAATTCAGTTGGGAATAGAACTGATAAAAGGCATTAAGAGCTTCCTGGTATTACACATGACAGTTTGAACAATGTTGTTTTGCTCTCAGATACTTACGCAGGGCAAATGAGATTACCTTACTGCTGTTACAGTGTTTTATTAGCCAAAAAGTATAAGAGGGTTTCCAATAAAAATATTTCTTTGGCATGCTTTGCCTTTCAGTGAATCCAAGAGCTGACAAGGAAGGAGGGCAAAAGAACGTGATTTTCTTGACCTTTTGGTTGTCCTTGAAATGGCAAAACATGGAGAACATACTGAGGTCAAAACTCCCCCTTTATTTTCTACTTAAGGGGCAATAATGAAACAAAATTCCATTCAGCAAAAACTAATTCTAAACAATGAAACCCAATGACATCATCATGTGCTTGCACTAAGCATTTGAAAATAAATTAGTGATCCCTAAGTAACAGATATGACCAAGATACTGAGTGGAAGTGAGAAGGGCGGGATATAAGTACAATAAATAAACAATAAATAAATGCCTGTCAATCTTCAAAACCTGCTGGTGGGCATTATTTTAATGATGGACATAGTCCATGATTAACATTGCAATCTTCTCTTTGTTTACTCAAAGGTAAGGCCCACTTTGTTTGGTAGAACTTAATCCTAGCAAGTATGTGTTCATCTCCATTCCCAACAGCACAAAAATGAATTCTGGAAACATGTCTTAAACAGGCAAATAAGATGGGGTAGGGGTGAATGGACTTTATGACATCCACAGACTGCTTGGGGCCCATTCGTTTTAACGCCTACTACTTCATGCAGCCTTGTCCTGCATTTCAAAAAGTTGCAGGATGTTCAGAAGCTTTGCTGCACTTTACAGCAGTGTGAATAGTTGGGCTGGTTCATATTCAGAACTGGCTGTCACTGTTCACATGGCCATCTCATTTTCCGCAGGTTCGGGTGGCCTGGATAGCTTGGGCACAGAGATGACACTGTTTCCCTCTTGTCTCCAGTTTAGCGGCATCCACAGAATGCAAAATTGCTTGTGGTCATTGTTTTTTATATCCATTGATGCTGTCCTTAGTGATAGAGTGATTGGAGAAATCATTCCTTCTTCTTCCTATATCCCACATTGCTTTGACATGCCATCCAGCATCAGTGGATATGATGAGTGATGACCACCAGCAGTTTTGCACCTGGTGGTCATGGCTAAGTTGGGGTCAAGAGGGGAATGATAAGAGTGACTATCCAGTGGTGCTAAACCAGGTTTGATGCTGCTGGGCCATGCCACCATGGCTTCATCCAGCACCATGATTTGATGCTTCATAGTGTGGACACCCACCAGCTGCCCAGCCAGCTCAGCAATTCACTTCTTGTACAGCTCTGAGATATGGGTCCCATATAGATGTGCCACCGGTAATTACCTTGTGACATTTTAGTTGTTCTTATTGAAGTTACCACATCATAAGGCTTTTGTGTGACTGCTTTCAACTGAGACAGCCCAGACTTGTCATTTTTGCTTTTGTTGCATAGTGTAAATTTTAGGTGGTAATAGTAGGTTGTTGGGTTGTCTGCCTCATAATATTGTATCTAACGGAAAAAAACAAAACAACCCAAATAACCGAAACCAGGTCCATATATTCAGGGTAAGCTGAGATATCCTAAATATCTTTCTAACTGCCAGTTTTGCTAGAAGGAAGATTATTTCAACCAGCAATTTTTAAAGATATCTTTCTTTTTCCCTGCATGTATATAAGTATATCCATAATGAATTACCTTCTCTTGATCTCTATAAATAAAAATAATTTAAGAAATTAGTCTAGAACTGTAAATTAATTCAGAAGATTTCTAAGTCTAGTATCCTCACCATCGAATGAGTCTCACAGACTTGGAATAGACCAGAATTTAGAAATAGTCTTGTTTGGGTCTACAATTCCCAGAATCACTGGAGGATTTAGTCCAAAAAAGGGAATGTTTCCAAAATCATATATGGATTAAATCCCATGACATTCAGAGGAATTCTCACCTGTGATCTGAAGTTTGGGATTGAACCAGATCTTTCATTGTAGCACTCTTGTAGCATTCTGTTCGGAGGCAGACACATTTTGCTATCTGAGACAGAGGAGGCAATGGAGCCATTCCTATAATCAGTCATTTTGCAGGTTGTCTTACCACTAGTTATAGAAGAGACAAAAACCACATTTCCACTTCTTCAACAGCAAAACATACCACTGTGATTAATAACACTGGCCAACACACATTTTGGTGCCTCAAATGTTAGGCTGCCTCTGAGTATATCTGACCTGGTAATTTCCAAAAATGGTACTAGTTTTCTCCTATCAGCTCCAGTGTGTTTTAGATATTGAACAAATGCCATGTACCAGTCTTCATATCTAAGAAACCTGAGCTGATGCAGTCTATGCAGTGCAATTTTCTGAATCGGCACCCCAAATAACCCCAGGAATAGACCTCAAAACCAAGACACCAAGATTTTTTCCATTGGACTGTGTAATCATTAATGAATAATAATAGCACCTAATACCTGTTGTGTTGGGTAGCTGCTCACTGTGTCTGACTGTAGGGCTGGCCATGATGCCATCAACCAGCTGGAAAGACATCTGCAAAGTTTACCAGCTTACAGTCCACCGGGCAAAGCACTTCACTTAACAGGGGCACAGCTTGGGCAGATGTCTGGAATATAAAAATCCATTTGAGAGAGCAGCATGATGAAAAGTTTCCTAAAGAGCAAAATGTTTATCTTCCTCCTCATGTGGAGCTGGTAAAGAGCTTTTCTGGACAGGATTGTTGTGTTCGTATGCTAATGAATGTGCGTCAGAAATGTCGATGCTATTTCCACTGTACTCTTCGCATATAGGAATATCTGCCATCAAATTTTTGCTAATGGAGTCTTGGATAGGTTTTATTTTTCACCATGGCTAAGCTTTTCTCTTGTAATAATATTTGACTGAACTACACAAATACATTTATCTATTTACATTGATGGTTTGGACCCAATGTTCCTATGAAGGAACCTCTGTTTCTAAGACATTTTTAGTGAGAGAGGGAAAGGACATATTTTACCCATATGACTCCTTATCGATCCCTGTGCTTCCTCCAAAGGAAATTGAGCCTTTCTAGTTCTAAAACCCTACCTTCCTCTTCAAATGAAAGGTGCCTTTCCATGAGCTGAAGGACACCTTGAAATTCTACCGCATGTCTTAAATAACTAGGCTAGATTTTTTTTAATGAATGTTCCAATTACTGGAAGTGCCAAGACCAATTCTGTCAGTTTCTGGTTTTAGCAGTAGTAAATATAAAGTAGTCAGGAAAAAATTGACAATCATTTTACCCATTTCAGAACACTTAAGTGCCCTTCATCATGTTTAAACTGCCTCTTGTCTTGAGCATGACCTCAGTCATCAACATATTGGGAAAATAGTTTCTTGTTGTAATGCTAGAGCTGGGAAATGTGTGGTCCTCCAGATGATGTTGAACTACACCTCCCAATATCCATAGCCAATGACAAATATTGATGGAATTGTACTTCAAAATTTGGAGGGCCATATACAGTAGAGTCTTGCTTAGCCAACCTTCACTCATCTAACATTCTGTATTATCCAATGCAGTCTGCCTCCCACCCGGATCCACAGCTGTTTCTCTAGGCAGCAACACGCAGTGGACCAACACACCCAACAACAACACAAGTTCAGACATGCTCCCAAACAAGTGGCAGACTTGTTGTAAAACATGATATTTTGGTGCTTAATTTGTAAAATCATAACGTAATTTGATGTTTAATAGGCTTTTTCTTAATCCCTCCTTATTATCCAACATTTTTGCTTGTCCAACGTTCTGCTGGCCCATTTATGTTGGATAAGCAAGACTCTACTGTATCAAGAATTCCTACTAAAGTGAGTGAGTACGTTTCATGGTGGTGAGACCTGATTGGAGGGCTTCAGAATGTGGCTGCTATATGACAGTACTTCCTTCTGAAAGGAATTGTTGGAAAATAGGAACAATCCTATGGACTATCCTTCTCTGTCTATGCCCCCTTTTGGCCTCTGCCCAGGTGATGGAACAGTGACCACCATTGTATATGTGTGTGTGTGTGTGTGTGTGTACACGTATAAACAAAAATCCAGACTTTTCAGATAATATATAGTAAATAAAACTTACTACTTATGCTATAAAACTTGTGTAAAGAGAAAGAACCGGATATGAATCTGGCTCAGCCTCATAACATTGTATTTGTCCGGATATTATGTTGTTTTTCTTAGTTACATAACTGGCTGATATTCCGTATGTTATTATAGCCAGTTTAATGGAAATGCATGAGCAACAGTGTGTATCAGTGTATACAGTGTGTCAAGCAACAAT